>NC_138138.1:36704981-38159274 GCF_964188305.1 Podarcis bocagei | reverse complement strand
GGGGGAGAGGTTTTCTTCTTCTTCTCTTGTGGTGCTAAGCACCTCCCCCCCCCCGCCTCCACCGCTTGTGCTTTAGCCACTGGCAGAGCCCAGTTGAAGGCTTTTTGTGAAATCTCCATCAGCATCCTAAGCATTTTTTTTCTTGTGTGCTGAGCTGCTTCTCCGCGAACCATTTCAAATTTTCAGAGTTGAAATCCTCCATGTTATAGTTCAGTTCAGTTCAATGTTTAAAGCCCATCTTCGTTTTAACAGAGATTTGGCTTAACTGCAGGGATTCAGGAGCCCCTGCTGGCCTCCAAGTATGATTGAACTATGACTCCCACCATCTCCGACTGCTGGCCATGCTCACGGGAACTGATGGGCATTGGACGTCTAACAGTACCTGGAGGCCCACCAGTGCCTAATCCCTGCTTCACAGCAAAGAAGCTAAACCCCCTAATGCAGGTCCCTGCCATGTGGAAGAGGACAAGACCCAGACCTACAGTGGTTGGCACCTCACTTTCTGTTTCTTCTCTGTCCAGATCCACAGTTACTCAGACCTACCATCTCCATCTCACCAAGGAGGCCTTTTAAGGTTGGGGAAAATATCACAATCACGTGTGCCTTTCCAGAGGCACCTGCCTTGGTCTATCTCCATAAGGCTGGAGAGTCAGCAAAAATGGTCCAGGATTCCAATGCACGTGTGACCGAATTTTACCTCAGGAAAATTACTTTGGAGGACAAAGGAAACTATTGCTGCAGCTGGGCACAATCAAGAAGTCCATTTCTGGTGTCAAAATGCAGCAATTGGATGGAGCTTTTGGTATCAGGTACAGTATTTGTTTTACTGTTTTTCTCCTTCTCACTATAGTGGTACCTTGGGTTACAAACACATTGGGTTACAAAACTTCAGGTTACAGACTCTGCTAATCCAGAAGTAGTACCTCGGGTTAAGAACTTTACCTCAGGATGAGAACAGAAATCGTGCTGCGGCAGCGGGAGGCCCCATTAGCTGAAGTGGTACCTCAGGTTAAGAACGGTTTCAGGTTAAGAACGGACCTCCGGAATGAATTAAGTATGTAACCAGAGGTACCACTGCACTTTGCTTGGGTTTTTGGGGTTGTTGTATTTTGTTTTTAACCAAAAAGCAGGCATGTCTTGCATTATATTAAAGTTGCTGCAAGCGAAATCCCTGATCTGGACCTTGCGTAGCGTAGAAATGAATTTGCTCTCAAACAGAAGAATGTATTTCAAAACTTTCCAGAAAAAATAGTTACAAATAGCTGCAAATAAGTAAGTACAAATAAAATAGTTACAAACAGACATTGCAAGATACAAAGGAACACATTGCTCTGAAACATGCAAACAATGCAGCCTCGTCTGTAAATCCTTAATGCAGGTCAATAAACTTTTCTCTCTCTGGTGAGAGAGAGAGGGAGAGATCCTAAGCAACTTTCTTCTTCCATCTTCATGGAACTTAGCCACTATTGTTGTTTTTGCTGGATCCATCACAGACAAAGAAGCTGAGTTCTCAGGTTTTGCCTTCTGTGAGAGCTCTTGGGTTTCCAGTGATGTTAGCTTAAAGACAGAAACTGAAATATCTAGCCTTTTCTGCTGTGTTTGCTAGAGTGAAACCTAATGCCAATCTCTCTGCATAGCATTTTAAATACAATACATTCAAACATTATACTTTATGCATATTAAACACATCTTTAAACTATGGTTGGCCAGTGGTGTACTGAGAAAGCCCCATGCCAATCAGCCCCCCCTCCCAATCTTGGCTATCCAGAAATTGTTGGACAACAATTTCCATCTTCCTTGACAGTTGACTGTGCCAGTCAGGGCTGGCATTAGAGTTAGGCATTGCTGGGCACATGCTGAGGCCCACACCTCTGCAGAGAACCCATTGACTGTCAGTTTGTATTTCTTAGTACAGAAAGTGTAGAAGTGCAGAGATATTTCCTATTCTACTTAATTCAAGAGGCTTCTGGAAGCTGTGTTAAAGAAGCAAGCAGAAGGTTCATGGTGTCTAGGTTATTCCTTCAGAGAAGCTGAGTACAGCTGGTTTAAACTGGTTCTGTTATCTCTTCTGTCAAGGTCATGCTGACTGTAATAATGGGCCAGAAGGAGCCTGAGTTTCACACTTTCTCTTTCTTCTCTTTCTTCTCCTTCAGGTGTGGTGTTCTTTACTTAATATGCTTAGTGTTAAGGTTTAATTATAAGTTATTCCAAATTTAAGTCTGTTGCAACTGGATTTCTTATGGATAGTGCCAGTCCTGAATGTATTGGATTTGTGACCATTATACTAATTTGCCTTCAGTAGCAGTAAAGCTCTGCTGGAAGAAATATAATTGTCTCTGGACTATTTTTTTTGGGGGGGGGATCCTGCAACTTGCTTAGGTTTTTACTCTGCTAACTCTAAGTTGGAATCTACTCTGGATAAATACTGAGTAGAATTTCCACGACACCAACAACTCTTGGAGCCTCATGTCCTGGCTGCTCTTTCTTTCTTTCTTTCTTTCTTTCTTTCTTTCTTTCTTTCTTTCTTTCTTTCTTTCAAAATTATAACAAGACATATTATCAAAAACATATCATCCTCCCCCCCCATTTCCCCCCCTCCCACACAACCCCCACCCCACCCCCCAACTTCCCTCAGTTCCAGTCTTTGGTTTCTCTAAGAATGCTGTTTTCTGCATGTTACAAAGTTGTATAGATCCTCAAACTATTTAGCTGATTATTATCAATAAAAGGTTTGTGAATGTTTATTCAAAACCTGCCAAGGAGTCCAGTTCACTTTGTTGCATCTTCAGATACTTTGTAAAGGGTTCCCATTCATCCTTAAAGTCACAGTTATCCTTGTCCCGTAGAATGCTTATATGTCAATTTTGCCAGTTCTGCATAGTCCGTCAATTTTTGTTGCCATGATTCTTTAGTTCTGGCTGCTCTTTCCTGTCACTGTATGGTTCACCTTCCTTCTCTGAGCATGCAAGGAGTGCCAGGAGTGATTAGAAGGAGCAGCATCCTTAACCTGCCTTCTGTTTCCCCTCTGGGTGTCTGTGTCAGCTGGGTCAAGAGTGGAAAGGCATGTGAATGGGCAGAGGGGCTGCAAGCAAGGAGGAGATACATCCCTTCCACAAGTGAGCTCTTGCCCAAGGGTCCTCCAGAAGCTCAGAGCAATCTCTGAATGTGATGGTGGTGGAGGCTTGAGTGGGAGGTTCTCAAGGATGCAGCCTCTTCCCTCTTCTTTAACTGCTCTTTTTTATTTTTAAACAGATGATGCTCCAATCAGTCCAGATTTCTCGGTAACATATCTGGTTCTGCTCTTCCTCTTTCTGTCAGCTGGGGCCTTTCTTTGTTACAAAATAGGAGTGTGTAAGTATGACCCAGGCGAGAAGGGGATTTAAAAGCTCTTGGCCATAAATTCTCTGGGTGGTCTGAGGTTCCTAGTGATATCTTGCCTAGTCCTTCATCCTATCCATCTATTTGCCAGGATAGGAAAGCTGCAGCCCTCCAGATACTGTGGACTAAACTTATCTTCATCCCTGACTACTGATTATGTCCGCTGGGGCTGATAAAGTACAAAAGGAGTATCAGGAGGGCCACAGGTTTCTCATCCCTGCACTAGTAAGTTTGGGGAAGTGTCGGGGTGGGGAAAGAGGAAGAGAGAAACTGGTGGAATATAGTCCCTGTGCTCAATTTCCTTTTGTAAAACTCTTAAAATAAATTCTAGGTGCCTCCCATGAATTGTCTGAAAAAGGAAACACCTAGCACATTCTGAATTGAGATAGGTTGTTTTGGTTATTTATGGGTTTGAGAGAGCACCATCTTCCAATTGATTTGTCTTCTTCTTCTTTTACAGTAGTAAGACAAAACAGGTAAGTGATCTCAACTGTTCCTCTTACACTGCACTGGATTGAAGGATGCTGGAATGTTGTTCTGAGCTTGTGAGAGAAAGAGTTTTCAGAATGCAGAACAATTTGCACTCCATCTGAATGCCACATAGGGAGGTACAATACTTGAGTGCAGAGGTTTCCTGCTGGGGTCTAGGTGGAGAGTGGGGCCTCCTGAGTTCCCTTATAGGTCCCTTAAAGGGACCCTAACCGTTAAGTCCAGTCGCAGACGACTCTGGGGTTGCGGCGCTCATCTCGCTTTACTGGCTGAGGGAGCCGGCGTACAGCTTCCAGGTCATGTGGCCAGCATGACTAAGCCACTTCTGGTGAAACAGAGCAGCGCACAGAAACACTGTTTACCTTCCCACTGGAGCGGTATCTATTTATCTACTTGCACTTTGATGTGCTTTCGAACTGCTAGGTGGGCAGGAGCAGGGACCGAGCAACGGGAGCTCACCCCATTGTGGGGATTCGAACTGCCAACCTTCTGATCAGCAAGCCCTAGACTCTGTGGTTTAGACCACAGTGCCACCCACATCCCAAGTTCCCTTATACTTTGCATCAAATGCTGTGTTAAGTGTGGCTTGTGAAATGTGAGCAACAACCTCCAGGTTCTCCAGGACTGAGGTTGGTAGGTTAGCTTGGGGAAGTGAGAATAGGAAATACTGGGATCTAGGGTATTTTGGGTTCTTTTGGAAATGAGCAGGCTGAATTGTGTTAATGGCGTGTGCTTGGGAGCCTGAATTCCTAGCTTTTCTTAAAGTCGGAAAATGTTTTCTGGTTTAGAGTGAAGGGATCAGTGAGTGAATAAAGACTGTAAGAACTGGGTGTCCAGATGATCCTTTGTAATGAGTTTTTCTTTGCCTCTCTTGGTTAGTGGTGAACACACCTTCATAGTATCGAGATCTAACAGGGTGGAAAATACTGACCGTAAGTAGCGTTGTTGGGGACAGGGCTTGTGTTCACGATACAACTTTAACAAATTGAATGATAAAGATCAGGCTTCCTCAACCTTGGCCCTCCAGATGTTTTGAGACTAAAATTCCCATCATCCCTGACCACTAGTCCTGCTAGCTAGGGATCATGGGAGTTGTAGGCCAAAAACATCTGGAGGGCCGAGGTTGAGGAAGCTTGATAAAGATACTTAAAACATCAGAGTTGACTGTGCACCATTTATTGGGGCTCAGGAGGGACAAAGTTGACTGTCATATATTGACTCTGGACTCACCAATATCGACCCACCAATCTTAGACCTGAATATCAAAGCTACTAAGGCCTCTGCTATTGTATTGTTGCCAGGACGTGCCTCCAAAGGTGAACAGCAGATAGCAAGTTGTGCTTGATGTGGTGATGGAGGCACTAAGTAACTTGTCTCTTGATTATCCTGCACTGGTACTTGAATACTTCTTACTCTTTGTCCACTGTTCTGTGTGAACAAATGACCATGGTTACTGATGTTTTTCATTTCTCTTAATTCCCTTTAGCAAACAAGTTATAGCACACTGAATCTCATTAATACTAATTCCCTTAAATAAAGCAAGGTGTAAATGGTTATTCTAAATATAACTAGTGCATGCTCAAGTTATCTCCTGCTTGGACTACTGCAATGCACTCTACGTGGGGCTACCATTGAAGGTGACCTGGAAACTACAACTAATCCAGAATGTGGCAGCTAGACTGGTGACTGGGAGTGGCCGCCAAGACCACATAACACCGGTCCTGAAAGACCTACATTGGCTCCCAGTATGTTTCTATGCACAATTCAGAGTGTTGGTGCTGACCTTTAAAGCCCTAAACGGCCTCAGTCCTGTATACCTGAAGGAGTGTCTCCACCCCAACCGTTCAGCCTGGATACTTAGGTCCAGTGCCGAGGGCCTTCTGGTGGTTCCCTCACTGCAAGAAGTGATGTTACAGGGAAACAGGCAGAGGGCCTTCTCGGTAGTGGTGCCCACCCAGTGGAACACTCTCCCATCAGATGTCAAGGAAATAAACAACTATCTGACTTTTAGAAGACATCTGAAGGCTGCCCTGATTATGGAAGCTTTTAATATTTGATGAATTTTTGTATTTTAATATTTTCCTGGAAGCTGTCCAGAGTGGCTAGGGAAACCCAACCAGATGGATGGGGTATAAATAATAAATTAGTATTATTATATTATATAAATTATTTCCCCCCCATTGCTTTAAGATTTGTGGCATGCAGTTGACTCCAGTAGAGACCCCCTAAGTAAGAGTCTCTGAATATGCACATAAGTTACAAATTCAGGTGTGCAGAAAACACAAGCAGGTCTGGTAACACCATGCTTATATTTCTATACTCTTGCACTTCTATACTCAGCCATGTAGCTAACAGTATGTTCCTCCCCTGCACAAAACTGAGAGTCAGACACAAGCAGACTGAAGCAGTACTGAGGTGTCCACCCCTGCATTCACCTCTTCTTGCCTACTTCTGCTGTTTGTTCTTGTTTGTCCTGTCTTAGAGTCACACCTAGAGCATAACAGAATCGCTTCTTATGTTCTAGTAGCCAGTTAGTCCCAGCAAGAGACAACTGTTCTTGCAAGTGGCATCATTATATATATTTTCAATTCCATGTTTATGTCAAAGTTAGAAGAGATGATGGCAGGGAAGCAGGACCTAGAAGTCATGCAGAAATTTCCTCAGAAGAACTTCAAGATCGGGCTGTGTATGCGAACCTTCCCACTTACAATACGGATTATCAAAATGTGATGCAGCAGGAGAAAGGCCAACTATCACAGGAAAACCAAGCAAGCGGGTCCCTTGCCAAAAGGTCCTCTCCACAATTTCACAGCATGAGAAATGAACGGCAGACAGTATCAGGTCAGAACACCCTACGCGGAGGTCCCGCTGAGCTCACTGCCATCCCATGAGTAAGTTCATTGTCCTTGACTCTTACAAATTGGTTTCAATCATCTTTGGCAAATGTGTAAGTGCTTGAATCAATGCGTACATACAGTGGTACCTCAGGTTAAGTACTTAATTCGTTCCGGAGGTCCGTTCTTAACCTGAAACTGTTCTTAACCTGAGGTACCACTTTAGCTAATGGGGTCTCCTGCTGCCGCCGCGCTGCCAGAGCACGATTTCTGTTCTCATCCTGAAGCAAAGCTCTTAACCTGAAGCACTATTTCTGGGTTAGTGGAGTCTGTAACCTGAAGCGTATGTAACCTGAAGCATGTGTAACCCGAGGTACCAGTGTACAGGATTTTTCAAGGTAGCATCTTGGGAGGTTCCCTACAAGGACTTGGGTTGGTTGGATGCTGTGGTCGTCTTAACTAACTCAGCCCTTCACTTTTTACATTTCAAAGTGGGAAAAACGTATGTAGCAAGGAGCCAACAGTACTGGGGTTGTTGCTGCCCTTGCAGTTTAGAAACCTGAGAAATAACTGCTCACTTCCTCTCACTTGGATGGAATGGAAATAAGGAATGCTGGAATCTGAGCAAAAATGCGAAATCATTAGACGATTATCTGATCAACACTCAGTACTGTGTCTGTGACTTTTGGAGCACATGCCGGGCTCTCTCTATTAGCTTCCTCCCCAGAACTTACCTAGTTTTCAGTATAATGGTCCACCTATTTTTGCCTGTGGTGCTTGTGATGTGAGTAGGTGAGTGAATGGCTGGTGTTCCCATTTTCTTATAACGGAGGCAGTCACTCCCAGACCTCTCTCCCCTTCATTGTGACATCATCTCTTCTTCCTCTCTCTCCTTTTCCAGGAACAGAACTTCAAGAGCACAAGACAGAAGGAAAGAGAGAAAGAGAGAGAGAAAGAAAGAAAGAAAGAAAGAAAGAAAGAAAGAAAGAAAGAAGGAAGGAAGGAAAGAAAAAGTCTTGTTCACTCATTAGTAAACTGCTGAAATCAATGGTGATCATGCCATAGAATCAGGCCCATGCAGCTTGTTTGAGGCCCATCATGTTCCCCTTTATTTCTGCTCTCTTTCTACCAGAGAGAGGTTCCATTTAAGGTTTGGGACATTTTTTGGGTTACAAGGCAAACTTTAATTTCTTTAAAAAATAAATAAATTAATCAACTTTCCAATATTGTTCCAATTGCAGCTTCCTTATAACAATACCAATTTTATTCAATTAATACAATTATTAGTGCCAATTATTAAAATGTCAAATTATACAATTTCATTAAACTGGCCCCCTCGCATGCTAGAGTTGATGAGTTCATTCTTCTACATTTTTTTCTGCGTTCAAAAATTTTAATAATTTCCATTCCTTTCCATTCAGTTATAATAATCCCTTATATAAAGGCTACAATCTTGTGGTTTCTATTCGTGTTGGTATATTAGATAATTTATAAAGTGCTAAACCGCCAGGCAAATGTCCAGCCTAATTTTCATATTCCCCACCTGCTCCCCATCCTTTGCTTTGTGTAAGATATTTAAAGTTTAAAAGTTATGGATAACATTTTTGTGATTTTTGGCTGGTCCCAACAAAGATTTTGTCCAGTTTGTGGATTTTGACTATATATAGTTTTAATTCTTTTAATGATTGCTTCCCCCTCCTATGTTTTTAGGTGTTCTTATTTTTATCTGTAAGCTGTCTTGAGCCATTGCCAGGGGAAAGGGGGTATAAATAAATATAATAATAACAACTAATCTTATTTTGCATTTTTTTTTTCAAATGGAACAAGATGGTTCCTTTTGATGTTTCTGTGTGCATACATGAACTTTATTCGTGCATATCTTTTCTAGCATAGTACTTAAATCTGTATTTTGTGCATTCCTACCAATTTATGCTTTGCAAAAAAATAAAAATAAAATATTTAGTGCATAAGTAGACTTTGTACATGGAGCACTATCTGACCGCCAGAGATGTTTAAAGCAGATTGAAAGTCTCTGAGAGTCATGAGGTATTGGGTGTGTCAGAGATGCTGCTCCCCTCAGTTTCCTGTAGCTTCAGATGCAATCTGGGCTGGCACACAGAAAACAGCACTAAACTGCAAGGGTTGAGGACCTTCGAGCTGGAACCGGATCTTGTGGACACTAATGGTGATCTGCCATGACGCCTGTGCTCTCCATCATCTTATATTGGTGAGAATCACAAAGGCCCAGCTATTGATTAAAAGGAGTTAGAAAGCTTTTGCATGAGGTTTCTGATATAAAGGAGCTGGAAAGAAGGACAGTTAGTTGGCGGAAGCTAGATGTCTGTGAGAGAGGGTTGGCGATGGTCTGAAATGAAGGGCTGGGGTGGCAAGTTGGGCAATCTTAAGCCAACCTGGAGAATTTCACATAAATCAGATGCTTGAAGGACGAGGATACTGGAAGTGAAAATATGCTCCAGAGCAGATCCATTGCAATCAAACCTGCTGCATCTGGAATTGAGGGTGGAGAGTGCAGCTGAATAGGACACAGCCGTGGGGAGCCTGACGAAGGACCATCCACTTTGGGCCTGCCCATTAAAAGCAAGTCTAGAGTGAGAGACTCAGGTGATGCCTGCTGTTTCCATGAACCCTTCTCGTTGTGAGACTTTTGTGGGTTAGCTGAGAGTTTCTTGGGCCCTGGGAGAGAGCCCGGAGGCTGAGAGGGATGATGAATGTGTGTGTGTGTGTGTGTGTGTGTGTGTGTGTGTGTATGTGCGCGCGCAGATTTGTATCAATGTAACATTTTTATATGTAACTGTATTTTTGTAATATTTTGTTTGAATTGTTTGTTGTTAAGTTTTCTGTACACTGTTTAGACATATTTTTAATATATTAAGTGGGATAGAGATTAAATAATCGATCGATCAATCAATCAATCAATCAATCAATCAATCAGTCAGTCAGAGGGCTTACATTTGGCATTAGTACCGTAACTTGAGCCCATTGTTTTTGATGGGTCTGCTGTGAGTATGACTTTATTAGATAGGACTCTGTGTGTTTTTGGGAGGGTGATTGGAGAGGTGGGTGCTGTGGTCTGGTAAAGAGCTTGCTGCAAGGCCTGCTTAGTATTTCTTTTTCTTTTTTCAGGCTGCTTTCTTATTGCGTGGACAGGTGGAGTCCCCAGATCCCGCGCGGTCCCCCCCGTCATGTGAAATAACGACTCATGACAACGTGCTATGGGATTAAATTGGCCACAACTTTATTAAATTTCAAATGTGGGTAGACCTTGGCTCAGGCATTGGGCGTTCTCCCTCCCCAGTCCCCAGCCGGGGACCTAGGGAGCATCAGGGTTATCCAGTGTGTGTGTGGGGGATGGGCCGGCTCTGGAGAACATATGTTCAAGCAGAGATAGCCGCCCCCATTACACCGCCACCGCAGGGGAGAGCAATGAGGACCTTTCGGCGTACGGCCAAAGCCTCCCTTCAGAAACCCCTTTAACGGGGAACCCTGATATCGCCGCCGCAAAGAGGAAGATTGACTAAAGGATTCCGCCCAAGGCCTGATACCGCCAAAGTTGTGACGTTTTGCTACGGGAAAGGCGAAACCTGCCAATGCAGGGGAATTCCTTTCCATCCCTTTAACAGCGACCTTAATGTAGCAGCGCCCACATACCTGTGAAGAAAAGTTAACCTGCAAATAAGACATTAACTGAGGGTGGGTAGGGTGGGAGAAGCTCTGGAGCCAAGTGAGGATTCCCAGGTAAGATCCTCCCTCTATTGTGTAGGCAGGTGATCCCTCCCCTACGTGGCCTGGTCTCCTTGGCAACGCTTCCCCCAGGTGGGATTGGACAACTGACTGAGGTAGGCGGAGACCTCCAGGTATCCCACCTGAGGGAAGGCAAACCAAGCCTATGCTGTTGGAGCCGCTCCAGATCCAGGGGCTGCACGCGTCCATGCAAAGCCCCCCCCCCATTTTAAGTGTGGAGCGGTCATTCAGGAGGAAATGGTTTTGAAAAATAAGAACTTGTCATGGCTGAATAGCCACTATTTAAGCACCACAGATTTTCCATATCTTGTTTCTGTTTATGTCTGATGGGGATAGTTTTTTCCCTATCACAGGAGAGGTTCTATAGCTATGATATAATTGCGCTGGGGTTAAAGCATTATTCTTACCATTTGCTTTGTTTTGTTCATTAATTGTATGTATTGGTTGTGGTGCATATCTTAATTTGTTGGATGAAGGGTCACTAAGAAGCTTCTATGTGAGGTGACAAACGTGTGGCGCACGAGGCATTTTGGTAGATTAACCCTTCAGCAGGCTTGGCCCCCTGATAATCGACGAGAAGACAGGCTGGTAATACCCAGTGCCAAGCCAAAACTCACTTACATCTGTAATCAATAAAGATGTGGCCTAACTGAACCCAATAATCTTGTCTGTGCTCCTTTCATTGTTTCTTTGCATAGCATTATAAGGGGGGTGGGTCACATCATCTGAGCACATAACTGGAAAATTTGGCCTTGTGGTGGTATGTCCTCTCTACTTGTTTACAGTGGTATCTCGGGTTACATACGCTTCAGGTTACATATGCTTCAGGTTACAGACTCCGCTAACCCAGAAATAGTACCTCGGGTTAAGAACTTTGCTTCAGGATGAGAACAGAAATTGTGCTCCGGCGGTGCGGCAGCAGCAGGAGGCCCCATTAGCTAAAGTGGTGCTTCAGGTTAAGAACAGTTTCAGGTTAAGAATGGACCTCCGGAATGAATTAAGTACATAACTCGAGGTACCACTGTATAAGCTTCCCCAGAGCAGAAAGACAGGATGGGTCAGGGGAGTTGAGGGAAACATGAACGAACCTTTCCCCCTTTTCTTCTTCTTTCTGTTTTTGACTAGAGCACAGAGTAAACACACAGAAACATACACAAAGCATAATGAAGGGGGGGCGCAGATCTTGACATGTGGAATCAAGTAGATTTGCTTTGAGCTGAAGCAGGAAACAAACTGGAACCTTGGCAGGAAGGAGAGGGTGAATGTTTGGATTTGCATTTGATATCCCGCTTTATCAGCACCCGAAGGAGTCTCAAAGCGGCTAACAATCTCCTTTCCCTTGCACCCCCACAACAAACCCTCTGTGAGGTGAGTGGGGCTGAGAGACTTCAGAGAAGTGTGACTAGCCCAAGGTCACCCAGCAGCTGCATGTGGAGGAGTGGAGACGTGAACCCGGTTCACCAGATTACGAGTCTACCACTCTTAACCACTATACCACACTGGCTCTCACTGTGAATGTTGGCCAGTAGGGACACTGTGTGCCTGTCAGACTCCTAAGACCAAAGCCCATGCAGTGAGGAGGGAGGAATCTTAGCAAACCTTGCGGTGTGCGGCTGTTAACTTGCCCAGGTGATGTGGATAGAAATTACCTTCCTCTGTTAATGAACATCTGCCCAGACTTAATTTGGTTACATTGGTTGAATTTGACTAGTTACAGTGGTACCTAGGGTTACATACTCTTCAGGTTACTTACGCTTCAGGTTACAGACTCCGCTAACCCAGAAATAGTACCTCGGGTTAAGAACTTTGCTTCAGGATGAGAACAGAAATCGTGCTGCGGCAGCGGGAGGCCCCATTAGCTGAAGTGGTGCTTCAGGTTAAGAACAGTTTCAGGTTAAGAACGGACCTCCGGAACGAATTAAGTACTTAACCCGAGGTACCACTGTACTTTGTTTTGCAGATCCTCAGGTTTATGCACATTTGGTTGTCTTGACTCTTCTTCCTGGTCTGCTGGCAAATGGAAACACACCTCTTTAAATGAAAATAGGTGACAAAATGAATTGGAAGCTATTTCCCCCTCTCTTTGTGATTTTTTGCAACCAATAAAAATCCCTTTGATTCCCAAAGCTACACTGTAATCCAAGAATAGGTATTTGAAACTACGGTATGTTGGTAAAGAAATGGAAAAGAATCACAAATGTAACTTACATTGTTTTTTAGTTTGAAAAGTAACAGATGCAAATCACAGATGTAACTTTATTTGCCAAGCTGATAGGCACTGTAAACCCTTCAGGGAAACATTGAAACATATCTTTCTCTTGCTCAACCTCTGGAATCATGAACTGCCAGACTCCTAATCTGCCTTCAGAAAACTTGTACAGTGGTACAAGAGTCTGACAGTTGGTTATGGCAATGCAGGTCAAAAACATTGCTCTCTGGACAGCCTGTTTTGCAGTGAACCCGGCAAGTCTCCCTCTTGGCTGCTCCGGTGTCCAGGAGGGGTTCCAGATTAATGGGGGGTAAGGGGCATGCCTTTCCATATCTTTCAAGGGTGTCGAAAGGGCACAACCTGCGGTTGTCCATTGATGCCTTGTTTGTTTGTTTGTTTGTTTGTTTGTTTGTTTGTGGGAGGGTGTGGAAATCCCCTTGGCACCTGCTGAGGCCCACACCCCTGCAAAGGACCCATTGACAATTCCTGAAGCCTCTTGTCCTGGCCAGAGGCGAAGCTAGCTTTGCATCTGGGGGCAGGGCTAGCCACCCGTAATGAGCGGCGAGTGTCCCAGGCTCAAGTTCAATCTTAACTGTTTGTCTTTTTGTTTTTTTTCACCGCTTCCACCTGTTCCAAAAATTCAGATAGATTGATTTTAAAGAAGGAACTGTCACCATTAAAACGACCAGACTCGAGAATTAAAACACCACTCAGCTGGCATCTCATTCTATTGCTATCTTTTACAAATGAATGTTTTTCAAAATTGCAAACATGAAAATGTGGAGCCTTGATCTTAAGACTAGAAAAACGAGAAAGAGAGAGAAACTCAGACTGACATATTGGCCCATCCTTAGTCTCCCTGCACAGTAGGCAGCAACGGAGTAAGAACAAGGAGCCTATAAAGGTGAACTGGCCTTTAAGTTCTTTGAAAGGCTTATTTATCATTCTTTTAGTACAAAGCCAGAATTTTATAATCTGTATTTTCCGTAACCATCAGCAATCTAATCTCAGTAGCACAGAATGGGTTTTGTGAACATTTGTAGTTGAAGAGCTGCCTTCCTGAGTCAATGGATATCTGATCACAGGAGATATTTCCTGCTGATTAGAAGGGAGCATGTCAGAGGCTCATGAGTTACGGACTGGGTGGTAGATAATGCCTGAGCCCAGTTTCCTGTGTCATTAGATCAAATCTGGGGGCTCAAGAAAAGCAGAGCATTAACAGAGCAGAAGGCACTGAGGTTGGATCTATAGCCCTTGGGGACCCAACACTGCCTCATGGCTCTTGCTGCCAGCATCCTGTTGCTTTGGTGAGAATCTCAAAAGCCAAGGAGTGCCTAGAACGGGGACTGAAGAGAAGAACATTTTCCAGTGGGAGTATGCGTGAAAGACTAATAGATGGGGAGGGAGAGATGTTCAGTTTCAGAAATGACAAGTGTCGTGGGGTCTGGTTGGGCAAAACTTACATATCTGCATCAAGGATGGAGAGCCTGTGGTACTCTGGTCCTTGCTGGACTCTAACTCCCATCAGCCCCTGCCAGCTTGGCCAATAGGCAGGGATGATGGGATTTGTAGTCCAGCAACACCTGAAGGCCACGAGTGCCTTATCTCTGATCTGAGTCAAAAATGAATGGGGGATATGATTGTGATAGCTCAGGAGTGAAGCATATTGTCCTCTGCTAAGAGCCATCCTAGTGTTACAAATTGATTCTTTAGAGGAACCCACGGACCAGGAATGATGTCCAGGAATGGTGGCAGTTGCAGTTCAGCAACACCTGGAGGGACACCTGCCATAGAAGATGAGTGGCCAGGCACTTTTCCATGGGACCTGTTCAGTAATTCTTATTGCCATGGGACCTGTTCAGTAATTGTTTTTCCCCTCTTTCTAGGTTGCTCTCCAGATCAAGAGAAAAATGTGTTCAAAGGTAAGGAAATATTGGGGCGAAGAATGTTTGGATTATGTTACGTTGACCTGCGGAGCTTTGAGACAGGTCTGCATGGAGGAGGGAGGGAGATTTGTCTATTACAATATCTTGCAGGTTCTAAGGGTTGATTTGCAGGACCCCATTTCCCATTGTGTGGTATGGGTTATTCAGTACTATTGCACATGTAGGAAAACCATGGCCTTCAAAGGCCATGAAGTCGCAGCCCCTCGCTCCCTTGAATGGCCTTCTGCCTTCAAATTCTTCACCTTTATGGACTTTTCCAAGCTAAGGATCAGTGTGTCACTCTTCCTACTAACCCTATCAGCTCTATTGACTTTTCAAGGTTGACCACTCCCTTCCCACTAGACCATAGAGACACTAGACCATGGAGTACAAAAAGACACAGCACACTGAGTCCACAGAAAACTGAGATCTGGGGCAGGGGAGTTTTTTTAATATAAAAAAATCACTGATGAACCAAGAGTAAAGATATTTTAGTCAGAGCTGCACCTAGCCCCTTGCTCTTTATATTTGCTTCTAACAGATTTAGCAAAAAATCTCACCATTATCATCAATTTAGTTAGATTAATAATGCATGATGCAAACATGATGGCTACTAGCATTTCCATAGCAACCTATGAAGACTCTACCAGACTCAAACTCTACCATCCTTAGCTGTGTGAAGTGTTCATTATTCATTCTGATGCAAATTGGTCTAAATGTTTGCCTGCAGCTGAAGCAGGACTGTGCACATACACACACTGCATTAAAAAAAAACCAAAAAAAAAAAAAACCTGGGCTGCTTGAGCCTTTTGAATTTTTGAGTGGGTACCAAACTCACTGGTTATGTCTCTGTTCCCTCCCCTGATTCAGCCATCCACCCACCCAGAGAAAGTGTGGCTTGTAATTAATCTGAGCCTTGGAAAACACATAGGGCTTCATCACCACCACTGTCCGCCGGCATATGAACATGAGCAAGGGGACAGTGAATTTCAGGAGGGGACTCAAAGACTTCATGAGCACCAAGGGAAGATCTCAAGGGTGCCATCATGCTCACAGACAGCATTTTGGTGGCCCTTGGTGGCCATTACATATTTCATAAGTAATCGATTGTTTAATGCAGTGTGCATTTTTTCACCTGCCCAGGATATAAATTTTGGAAATAATCTTCTTCTTCTTCTTCTTCTTCTTCTTCTTCTTCTTCTTCTTCTTCTTCTTCTTCTTCTTCTACTTCTTCTTCTTCTTCTTCCTCCTCCTCCTCCTCCTCCTCCTCCTCCTCTTCCTCTTCTTCTTCCTCTTCCTCTTCCTCCTCCTCCTCCTTTCCCTGTTAATCCAGTGAGATCCTCCTTCCTGCTCCCAAAATCTCATTGACTCCCAGTTGGAGAGTCTTGCCTAGAGGAAATGTCACCATCCTTTGTGAGGCACCCACCACTGAAGGGCTGACTTTCTACCTGAAAAAAGGTCATCAGACGATAGCCAGTCCGAGACCAGGAGACAAAGGATTGGCTCATTTCCCCATCACTAATGCGAGCTCAAAGGATGGAGGAATGTACACCTGTTTCTATTACAATTCAAGCAAGTCTAGTTCAGAATGCAGTGAACCACTGGAGTTGCTGATAACAGGTATGGTCTTGCCTCAGGTTACTCCTCGGTATCTCAGAATAGCATCCTGGGGCCAATGAAACTTGGTTCATTAGCCTCAGTTAATATTTCCATCTGCTAGGTGAAGGACATAATGTAGATATGGGCTAGGAAAGTTCTCATGCAGCAATAAAATATCACCAGCCTTGGAGTGGACCAGCAGTGCCAGAAATACACTAGAATTTCCCCTGTGTGTGTTTGTGCGTTTAACACACTGACCCTGTAATGCACATTAGGCAGAGCTAATCCTGTACACTAATTACACAAAGGAGGAACACGTGTCACCACAATGCCTGTGGAATGATGACCAGCATGGTGTAAACTCACCCAGTCCCAAAGGGGAGACACACACCAATCAGAAAATCCTTGAAATGGCAGATATGACTGCAAAATTCATGGAAATATCACCTCCCGCCTCAAAATCAGGAGCTGTCCCAGTGATGACACCACAGGTCAGTCACACAAGGAGAACCGTACAGGGCTAACAGGCATAGCCAAGACAGCCCTGTGATGCTTTCTGCTAAAGCAGGCCCAATTCTTCTCACCTGCAAGTAGTGTGGCATTGTGGCCAGATGCCCCACCTCTTCCTTCCCCCTGCCATTGCCTGAAGGAACCCTTTCCTGCCAAGCCCTCTAGTGGACAGGAGACTTCAGGAATATGCCATCATCTGTATGACGTGAATATGGCCTGCCTGCAAATTGACCAATGGCAGGTGGCTCTAGGAGTGGCCTTTCCTGGGGAGGGGAGCAGAGTGGGTCCATAGGAAGGCTTCACCCTGGTCCACTCCTCGTGAATAAAAAGTTGCCCACCTCTATTCCCAGCACCACAGTTCTTTCACGGTGCCTCAGCTCACAAAACGAGACTGCTGGTTCAAATACAGAGAGTAAGATTCAGGGGAAAGCTGAATTCAAAAGCAAAAATGTGCAAAATTGCAGTTCCTTGTAGTGGATGACATTAAATGATTGAGAATACAAGTCACTTCAAGTCCATATTAGACTTCACTGTGGACAAGCCCTACGTTTGGACCATGATGTGATACTTCTGAGAACCCCCTGCTTCAGCCTGAAGCATTTTGGACCTGGATCTGAACCTTGATGTAAGATGGGAAAATTATTAAAGTGAGAGAATTGGGTAATATTTACAAGCATGGTATTCCCTGCAGGGTGGGTAAAACCTGACAAAATATAGACAAATGGGTCCAGGCTTTTGTGCTGGTCACTTTCATATAATGCAACTGCAGATCATATAGAGCTGAATAGACATTCCTGTTCCTGTTCCTGTGTTTAAGCTGGTGTACATCTCATTATCACAGGGTTTGCCAACGCAATGCCCGTGGGCGCCAGTGTCCCTGCCATTACTCCCTATGGCACTCACAAAAGTCTTAGCAAATGTCCCCTAAAACAGACAGCCCTGCAATGCAGGAGACACTGTCCACTCTTCATGGTTCAGTCTTTTCTGCATTGAACACACATCCTTAAACAGGCCCACATTTCAGTTGATGCCAGTTTGGACACCCAATCTGTTCTCAACAAAGGAGAGGTGCAAATCACTTTTCTGTGAGTGTGTCAGTAGCTGATGTGGGGACTTTTTTCCTATTGACAGGGAGGGGGTGGATCTGAGTGACCGCAGGCCTGCACTATTGTGTGACCCTGCTTCTTTTTCAGCTCTTTTAGATGTGACGGCCATTTTGTCTTATGCCACACTCCCACAGAAGCCATTTTGTAACTGGCACCCAGGGCACCACCTCAACATTTGAAATGTGCCTACTAGCCCCCCAAAGTTGGCAACCTCTGCACTATTGTATAGTGTGTCCACTTTCACCTGCAATCCATCCTGTTATCCTACCGCTGGCCGTAACCCTGTGGTAATTGACTACATTCAGGGGCATGCCTTTTATGCATTTATCCTCATTATTTTCACATTCTAAGTTGACTTCATCCTCACAGATCTCGAGCTACCGAAGCCAAATATCACCCTTTGCCCAAAGAAGCTGATTTACCTGGGAAGTAATGTGTCTATTCAGTGCTCATTCAAAGAGGTAACCCAACATCCAATCCAGAGGTTCTATCTCCATACTGATGCAGATAAGATGAAACCACATTCTGTGAAACCAGATGGAGACACAGCCACATTTAACATTAGAGAAGTGCAAGAGCATCATGCAGGCAAATATCACTGCAGCTACAGAGCACCATCAGGGGATTTTATCTCCTCCAAGTCCAGTGATGATTTGGAGTTGTTTATCATAGGTAAGGGTTCTGATTCATTGTCCCCCAGACAAATATAGTGATCCAGCTTGCTGGATGTTTGTACTTTAGTCTTAGAGTACCTGGACTATGTATAACAGGGTTGGGAGACCTGTACTCCTTCCCCTTGATGTTGCTGGACTACAAGTCCCATCATCCTCTGCCCATTGATTATACTTGCAGAGGCCAATGGGAGCTGGAGTCCAAGGACATTTGGAGAGTCACATAAGTAAAGGGGATGAAAAAGGCCTTTCTATTTCTTCTCATGTTTCCCACCAAATTCCTGGTTTACAGCATCATAGCTGCTTCGATTAGTGAACGTCCATCTTGATTCTAGAGAGTGTTGGAGCTTGGGTAGAGTTGGGTAGATGTCTTTCCAGGCTGAGGGACAACATGGAGTGTTTCCCTTTCCATTATGCACCCTTCCACCACACAAAATTGCATGGTGTAAACAATCCACCGCAAAGATGGAGAGTCCTTCATTAACCAACTTCTCCCTTCTTACAGATCCCTACTTTCCTAGACCCATTATCTCTCTGGGCCCCACTGAGCTGGTTGCTTTTGGGGGAAATGTCACTTTCCAATGTCAAAGCAAAAAGTTTTCCACGAGGTTCTATATCCAAAAGTCTGGAGAAGAGATGCTTCAGCCATGCTTGGGGACTGATGAGACCACAGCTCAGTGCTTCGTCTCCAATGTAGACCAGGCGCATACAGGAGAATATAGCTGCAGGTACAGCGAGTCAAAACCTTTCATCATCTCAAAGACTAGTGAACTTGTGAGATTGCTAATGACAGGTAAGAGTGAACTTTGCATTTACATACCTCTCCCATGACTCATTATTTATTTGGGGTTTAGGTGCACCATGTCCACTGAGAAATAAGCTTCCATTGAGTTCAATGAGGCTTATCCCCAGGTAAGCATTCATAGGGTTACAATCTTAATTTGTATTTCAGTACAGAATAAAATTGGGGCTGTCTTTGTTTCCCTCACGTTAGATTTTATTCAGAGGCAGGGATAGCATTTGGCATCCTCAGGCAGCTGTCAGAGCCCCAGAAGGTCCCACTGCTGCGTCTACCTTCCCTGGCCACACTTCAAATCATTTTTATGAGGTTCCCATGAGAGCTGTGAGGATGGATGCTGCCATTTTAATTTCCCATGATGCCCCAATGTAATGTGGGGAATTAACATGGTGGCTCTACTGGGATACAGCTGTTGCTCACTGCTGCCACCACCAAGTAAAGCCACTGGAAGACCCATGGAAATAGGAAGAGGCCAGCCAATGGGCACTTTGCTGAGTCCTCCCCCAACCCCTGTTCCACAATTCTGGAGGTGGCCCCATTCAGAGGGAACAAACATTCACTGGTATTCATGAAGAAAGCTCAGTCATTCCCAAACTGAGCACCATGAGAAAGCTGCTACTATGTTGTGAGAGATAACTTAAATTATTGAAGGCTGCTTTGAACCTGAGATACCTCAGAAGATGGATACCCGCTGCATCCCAGCTACATTTTTAAAAATAATGTTCTTGATTATCAGCCTGAGGAGTAATGAGTGAGAGAGGGACCATATATTAATCAGGGCAGCCAATATGGTGCTTTTTGGATGCTGAGGGACTCCAGTTCCTATCAGCCTCATCCAGCATAGTCAAGGTCAGGGTTGATGGGAGCCGTAGTCCAGCAACATCCATAGGGGGCCATTTTGTATAGTCCTGATAAAGGCAGAGTAATGGGGCCCAGAGATTATCCTTTTCATACAAGGAGAGGGATGAGAATCTCTGTCATGAGTGGGACACACAACACATGTCACGTCTTTTCCATAGTTGCACATGCTACTGTGCATTTTACTGCATTTTAAAATACAATAATTGCTTTCAACAAGGCTGAGATTTCAAAAAAGATCAGTAATTTTATTAAAATTTCACATTTGACAATTTTGGCACAATAAAGTTCAGAAGAAGATAATGAATGTTTATATGCTAGTTTCCACTGGGAGAAAGGACACAGGGCTCTGACACTATTTATTTTGTAAAATGCATAAGACTTTTCTTTTCTGGGAGGCCTGCCTAGAAAGAAAAGTCCTTGATCATTTATTATTCTGGTGATAGTACTATGATGTTTTCATGAAGTAGTGTTTTCTTTGTTTTACTGTATTTTTATTTGTACATCACTACAATGATCCATGGGATTGGTAATTTACAAATGACCACTTACATAAAACAAAAAATGGATGTCAGCTTTTGTTTCTGACTATTCAGAAAACAAACTCCTACAGGCATCATGTTTCTCTTTGCAAAATGGCCTAGGATTCAATCCTAAACACCACGAAACTCACCGAGACTTACTCATCCTAAGCATGTGTACAATTACACTGTGTACAGTGTGTACAAAGCATGGGTGGGTGTTTTGCGATGCTACATGCACTATTCAATATGCTTTCTGTTCATAGATCAGAACACAGCCCGACCCAGTATCTCCCTGATCCCAGGCTACATTGCACAACTGGGAAGCAAAGTCACCATTCAGTGCTCAGCCCAAGGTCAGAGCAAGAGGTTCTATCTTCATAAGGCTGAAGACAAGAGGAATCTACAAATAGCAGTGACAAATGAGGACAGGAAGAACTTTAGTATCAACAGAATAGACTGGGAGCATGGAGGGAGCTTCTACTGCAGCTACACAGAGTCCTCACAGTTTTTCACCTCTTCAGAGGCCAGTGACCGTGTGGAGCTGTTTGTACTAGGTGAGGATACCAATTAAGTCCCAGTATTCTTTGTGGCGTGTTCTGGTCCATGGGGCCATGAAGAGTCGGACACAACTAAACAACAAAACAACAACAATTCTTTGTGGGAAGAAACAACTAGTATAACTGTGCTTTAAATACCTAGTACAGGTGAGAGCTCAATTTATAGCTGAAAGTCCTCATACAAACACTTTTGGCTTAACACCAGTTTTCATGAACAAAGAAATGAAAATAGGATACAAGCCACGAGGAAAGCTCAGGAAGAAAACCTTTGGGTTGGGACTGAAATGAAGGCAGAGAATGAAGGGAAGAAATTGTAACAAATGCAGACATTTCAGCCAGTTAAAGAAAGGGAGGGAGGGAGAGAGGAAGGAGAAAGAAATGTTTTCATTAAATAAATAAGAGCAAACTGCCAAATCTTTCTATTGGGAGAAGCTTATAATGTCTATCTATCATGGAGTTCTAAAGGACCAGGTGCTCTAACATATGAAAAAAAATTACCAACAGGCTGACTGAATATATTTTGCTTCCCTGAAGTGATGGACAAGATGGCAGGCAACAACTTCTGGAGGGCACTATCTTGGTTAGCCCTGCAGAAGGCTGTTAACATTCACAGCACTGGTGATGGGGGTGGTTCCTTGTTGTCTCATTTCCTCTTTTGCACAGTTCTCATGTTACCCAAGTCTATCAGTTCTCTGACCCACACTCAATGGATCACCCTCAGGGGTAAATATCACCATCCATTGTCAGAGCAAATACTGGCTTGGAATAGCCTTCGCCGATCAATTTCTTCCTTTGCACAGATCCCAAGTTATCCAAACCCAACATCACCCTGGCTCACACTCAGTGGGTTGTCCGGGGTGGAAATGCCACCATCAATTGCCAAAGCCAACACTGGGCTGCAAAGTTCCTTTTTGAGAAGACTGGAAAACAAATGCCTCTTCAAGTCATAGAGATTAATGGGACCATGGGTACATTCTTCATGAAAGATGCTAACTTGGAGGATGGAGGGAACTATAGCTGCAGGTACAGTGCCAAGGAGCAACCTTTTATCATCTCAGAGCCCAGTGACTTGGTGACAATCCAGATAACAGGTATGAGAACTAACTTTGCCCATATCCTACCTAGTCCCATGCCTTGGTTCTTAATTTTTGGTATTATTTGAATTGTAGCTACAGGATCTGTTCTATGTTTCATAAGAAAGTACAAAGCAAGCTGCATGTTCTGGATAACTGGACAGATGTATGAAGGGCTGTAGCTTAGTGGTAGAACATCTGCTTTGCATGCAGAAGGTCCCACGTTTAACCCCCAACATCTCCAGATGTGGCTGGGAATGCCTCTGTCTGAAACTCTGGGGAACAGATGCTGATCAAAATAGACAATAGCAGCTTCTTATGCTCCTAACATGTGCCATGCTCTTTAGGATCCCGTTCCTGCCCTAGGGAACTGAGAGAAACTAAAAAGAAGACTGCCCCCCACCAACCTTCTCTACTTAGAAATCTGCATCATGTTTTGCAGTTACTAGGCTGTTTTGTTGTTGTTTGTAAAGACCCAGGTTGCATAGTTGTGACTCCTAACAGATTGGGGCAGGAGCAATCTCTGTAATGGGGTGGAGTCACTCTTGTAACACCAGCTTCACTGCCGTCTACCAGGATGGAGTTGGAGTGGGCAAGAGTGGTGGTGAGGCTGGGGTGTGCAGGCACATCCGCGAGAGCATGAGATTGGCTCTGTCACCCTGCTCCATCCAACTAAGCTGCAATGGCATCAGAGTCAGGTGGCACCTCTCCATCTACTGGCTCTGGAATTTTGTGTGACAGGAGCGCAGAAGGGACGAACTGACAGTGACAGTCTAGGAATGGGTTGGGTGTTCATAGATTTTAACCAAGAGTTACTTTAGAACATTTTGGCTAAGGAGAGAACCAACAATTGCCACAAGTATACCAATCTATTCTGAGGTCCATATACACGATGGCACGACATAAGCAGGTTAAGTAAGTCTTTTTAGGAACAGATGCAATGATGTATCATGAGTGGAGAAAGAGGGAATAATCCCAGAATTCAGCTAAGAATAGTGAGTGGCAGTTTTTTTCACGCTGAAAAGAACAGCAAGTTTCTAGCACAATATTGGTGAGGATAACCTCGAAATTGCTAGCACAATGTCTGTGAAATCTCAAAAGGCAAAACAGCTTGATTCAGCACAAAGGGCATCAGTGTGGTCTGAATCTGAGCATATGACAACTGTATGGACAATACAGTTAGCAAGCGGGTTAAGGATGTTTGCCAACACTGCACTGCTGCTAGCTCATCCTCTAGACATGCACATTTTAGGACTGCCCTTGTCTAGAGGATGAGCTAGCAGCAGTGTAATATTTTTGCCAGTGAAATGGCTTAGTTCCTCAGTCATGATTAGAATAGTGATGCCACATGCATTTTCTCTCGCAGATCCTGATCTATCCAGGCCCAGCATTTCTTTTCATCCTAGTGCAATGCCACAGCTGGGGAAAAACATCACCATTCAGTGCTCTGTCAATAATTCATACAAGGCATGTTATCTTTATAAGGATGATGGTAAGAAGGAATTACAGTCAGTGGAGACAAGTAGCTCTGATGCTGTGTTCCTCATCAACAATGTGAGTGAAGCTGACGGAGGGAGCTACTACTGCAATTATAGACCCCAATCAGGGTCCTTCATCTCGGAGGCAAGTAATACTGTGGACCTTTACCTAGTAGGTGAGGATCTTCATTCACGATATTCTAAACTAATGAATTTTAGTGCCCAACGTGGCATATTTTGGTATAACTTGCCCCACAAACAGATCAGAATGAATGCTCAGCCAAGACTGGATATGCTCTAATCTCCACATAAGATTTGTGCAAGCAAATCAAAATAAATGGTGCCTGGAAATGGCTCTCCTGATGGCTTCTTTGGTGGGTTCCCTTTATGGCAGCCATCGCCTGCATCCTCACCACTTGGGGGGGCAGTGGGGGAGACAGCGAGGAGTGGCTGGAGGTGTATCTGAAGAAGTGTGCATGCACACGAAAGCTCATACCAAGAACTAACTTAGTTGGTCTTTAAGGTGCTACTGGAAGGATTTTTTTTATTTCAAATAGATCTTATTATACTTTGTGTACAAATTGCTTGATTTGGTCATGTACTTTTCTTTGTGTTTTGCTTATTGCTTATGTGTCTGTTCAGCTACGTTTGTAACGGTGTGTTTTTGCCTGACTGCAATGTGCCCTTGAACTCAGACAATGATTTTGCTTGCCTGGGCGGAAAACAGAGAGGAGTGTGTGTAGAAGCTACCCTATTGTTCAAAGTTAAAGTGTGTATTCATTGTTCTCTCCACATTGGCCCCACTGACCAAGGGCATGTGGCTCCCAGAATGTTGCCGAGAAGAGCATACAGCCTTTGGGTTGAAAGAGGTTCTCTATCCCTGCTCTAAGAGGATGGACCATAGCTTAGTGGTAGGGTGTCTGCTTTGCATGCCAAAGGTCCCAGGTTCAGTTCCCAACATTTCCAAGTAGGGATGGAAGTGTCCCCGGCCTGGAACTCTGCCAGAACCACTGCCAGTCAGTGTAGAAAATACTGATCTAGATGGATCAATGGTCTGATTCAGTATAAGCTTCCTATCTTCCTAAGATCCTGCTTCAGCTTTCTACACTGTCCCTGAGAACAGTTTCCACCATGTTGTGCTGATGGTCATCTTACTTCTGTGGGCTCTTTTTCTGTGGACAGATCCTAATTTATATATACCAACAATTTACATGAGTCCTAGCAACTTGGTTGCCTTTGGAGAACAAGTCACAATCAGGTGTGAAACTGGAAAAGAAGCCATGATGTTCTATCTCCATAAGGATGGAGACCCATCACTAAACTGGACCATGGAAACTGAATTATATCATGGTACATTGTCCATTCACAATGTCAGCTGGGACAACAAAGGGAGCTACAGCTGCAGCTATGTAGCAGAAAAAAGGCCAAAGGTGTTATCACTACAGAGTGACCCAATAGAGCTCCTGATATCAGGTATGGTTTCTGACTTGGCTATCTGACAGTGTGCCATACTATATTATTTGGTTTAACAGGTTCCTATCCAACTAAGTCATACTCAGAATAGGGCCCTTGAAATCAATGGACCAAAGTGAATCTCTTGCATTTCAGTGGATCTACTCTGAGTATTACTTAGCTTGCTATGACCCAAATTCTTTGAACCTTACTTAGTTAATTCTGAAATTGACATGAATCATGAAAAAATGCTACTGGGTACAAACTAGATATAAACAGGTACAAACTTGAGTACAAAATAGAGATTCAACACTGTTTTCCTGCTTCATTGCCTTTTGCAGCTGCCTCCATGTTCTGATCAGTGTGTGTTCTCCATTTTGTATGTTGCTGTGTGTTTGGAGAAGTGACTGCTTAGTCGCTTATTCCATAACTTCTTTATGGAATAGTTCTAGTGGTTATGTAACCTAAGCCTGCCTTCAGGGATATGTCTGTCAACCTGAATGGATCTGTGAGTAAACTACTTTTTATATTAACGTTAATCAGATTCTTGTGCTTATTCCTTTTAAGAGGGATTAGAAAGGATTTTATCAGGAAGGAATCTTTAATAGTAAGACTCAGATGAGTCAGCAACAAGCTGATTTTTGAGTAATTTAAAAAGGGGGATGTTTGGAACTCTGCTAGAATATGGAACTTGCTAGAACTTGCTAGCCTCTCCTGCCTCACTAATCACCCCCACACTTCCAGCAGTTGTCTTGGAGGACCACCTAGGTAGACCCATGTTCTTGAGGCGGTCCCTTAATCCCAGGCCTGACCCTGCTCAGCAGCCCTCCATTTGAAGGCTAAGAATCTATGTACACCAAATGCCTCAGCCAAAGCCTTCCTACAACTGTAATCAATAAAAGCTAATTTTTTTAATCCCAGAACATTGTCTTGTGTAGTTTGCTACACCTAACAGTGTCTAGGCCTGGGGCAGGAGCCACTGTGAGTGGGTCTGCAACTTGATTTATTCTTTTCATTTTCAGAGAGCGACCACACCCTGGTGAACATCATTCGCTTTGTCATAGGTGGTCTGGTCACTGTACTCCTTGGCTATATATTGACTTTGGATCGGCGTTTCCAAAGGGAGCATGTACACTAGGTGAGATAACTTGTTCTTCTCCAACTCAAGGTGCCTCCTCTTTAAAAAGGAAACAAAGAAACCCAAATTGAGTTTTTTTGGGGTGCTTGGGGATTCTTGATGTTACAGAAGAAGCCACAGCTGGGTGGTATTGAGGGAAATATTTCTATCTTGTCTTTCAGGTGAAGTCTTCGGAGGTGGTTTCACATGTGTGCTACATTGGTCTTTGCCTGCCTGGTGCCTTCCAGACCAAACTACTGCTCTCATCAGCCCGCATGTGCTGTCTAAGGCTGCTAGGAGAACAGCAGAACTTGGAGGGCCACTGATTCCTGTCTTTTCTTTACATGTTCCCAGATTCAAACAAAAGTTTTTTAAAAAACAAACAAACCAAAAAAAGATTCATTTTCAACTACATGGAAAAAAACATATTTTATATGTGAATGAAAATAACAGTGTTCAAATGTCCCCTGTAAAATATGTTATTATTTGCAGCTATTAGTAACATCTTCAAGTGAGAAAATCATAAAATTGTTGAAGTCAACCGTGATGTTCTGGTGTTTGTGTAAATATTGTGTGTATATGTAATAATATTGGAGTTATATGAGGTAAGTGTGTAAGCAAGCTTAGCTCACTTTTTTTAGTTGCTGTTTTGTTAATATTGTTACTATTGTTTTATAGATTATACATGCCATATTGATTTTTTTATCCTATAGTATGACTTGTGCTGTATTTGTGATGTTTAGCTTATTATTAGTGGCTGCTTCATTAATAGTCTTTTATGGATTCTAATTGTTTTATTGATTGTTTGTTAATTATTTTACTATGATTTATATTGTATTTGGAAAGTTCTGTTATGTTTTGTTATAAGGCTGTTATTGTTTGCAAGCCTCTTTGAGATTCTTTTGAAAGAAAAGCAGCATAGAAATACAATGAATCATGTCAAATCAAGAATAATATGCAAATTAATGGCATTTGTTGTTGGGAGGTGGGTGCTTGGAATGTTTGTAGTGAATGGTGATTGGATAGAAGTTTTGAAAAAGGAGTTTGAATTCTGCTGGGGGACAGTTGAGAGAGGCAGTTGAGTTTGAGGTTGAATTTGGAGTGACAGTTGGTTATGGATGTAGAGAGAGAGTATTTGGAGGGGAGCAGGGTTGGTATGATGGAGCAGAGCCAGTATTGTTTTAAATGAGTCAAAATAACCAGATAAGATAAATAAAAAATGAAACCATGTGCTTCTCTACACTGTAAGCGATGATAAAACATTTTAATATTTCGGTTTTAAATAAATGGTACTGCACAGACATGCCTCTTGAATGGCTTCTTAAGAAGTAGGAGATATCTAATAGTCCACAGGATCCATGTTGGCTCTGGGAAGAAAGGCAGTTTAGAAATACCTGTCAAAAATCCGGCTGTACACCTGACAGAGAGCAAGAAGCTGGCAGTGGTGTCTCAACGGGGGGCGGGTGGGGGGGCGGTGCGGCCTGAGCTCCATGTCTGTGAGGGTGACCATTGCGCCAACACAGCCACAAGCAGAGGACCCCGGCGCTAAGTAATGCACATGTGCAGCGTTGCACGCATGCGCTGGATGTAGTGCCGTCGCACATGCACTGTAAAGCAGTTTGCCGCCGGCGCCACTCCAGTGCCCTACAGATGGTGCAGGGATCCTCCGTTTATGGCTGTAGCAGCGACGGAGGGATCCTGCGGGGCACCATCTGTACGGTGCTGGAGCAGCGCCGGCGGCAAACCACTATACAGTGCATGTGCGGTGGCGCTACGTACAGTGCATGCGTCATAGACGCCCACCCTAGGTGTCACGAGGCCTTCCTTTGCCCCTGGAAGCTGGTACAGGTGACTTGAGGGCAGTCTGTGTTTGGTGCCAGCTGAGGGCATGGCAACATGACAACAACAACAACCTGATATTTATAAACAAGGCAATTCATTTTTTTTAAAGGACATATTTCTACTCTCCAATATCAAATATCATCATCATCATCATCATCATCATCATCATCATCATCATCACCACAGGCATTGTGAATGCAGCAACTTAAATTAGTATTTTCTTTGGTTCGCGTGTGCTCAATTTTAATTTTTATGCAATTGTATGGTTCTGTTCTGTTTTCTCTTTAATTCATTATGTCATTGAACTATATGGTTTTGGTTTTGAACGAATAAAAATAAACACGACAAAAACATCACTGGAATTGTATTTTTTTTATCTCTTTTGTAAGTTGCCTTCAATAAGTTCTCTCTCATAAAGGCAATCTATAAATATTTTAAGCAAACAAACAATAATAACAGCAATATTTCCCATTTTTTTCTTTGGTGCTTTAATATTTACTGACCTATTTGTTTAATCACATTCATATTCTGCCTTTCCTCCTAGAAGCACAAGGCTACAAAAACAGAACCATTCCCCCTCCATTTTATCCTCCTAATCACATTTTATGCTTTGTATGCAGAAAACCTGGGTTCAGGCCCAGATTCATCTGGACTAAGTTTAGAAATAAGAACCCTGCTTAAAACTCTGGAAAGTTATTACAGGCAATACAGAACTAGATTGCCCGAAGGTCTGCCATATAATTTGTATACCACTTAATCATGGTCCTCTCTAAGTGTTCTATAAGGCAGGTCTCTGTGTTTCTAACCCAGCTTAGTTAGCTAGGACTTAGTATGGGGGAAGAAATCTGATTCAGTTCTCATATACAGGCAAACCTTCCAGATTCATGCTTTCTAAAACAATATGCAAACCAAAACACAGCCATCTTTTGAAATTCATACTTTTCAAGATATTTCAATGCAGTGTAACATGTACAAGAATAATTTTGCTAGGGTAAAGTTTGCATTAAAATGCATATACTAATGCAAATAACATCAACATTTTTATTATACTGTATATGGAAAAAACTGCATTGCAAAAACATGTCTTTTAAGCAAAATTGCATGCAAAGATGAAAAGGAGAAATTTGTACTAAACTGATGGATTTTCAAGAGAACCTGTTTTGAAAAAAGTTCTCTGACTGATGTGGGACTCTGGAGAGATGTTACAAATGCGAAAATGAGAAAGAGGGACTAGCTAAAGCTGACGAAGTTACTCATTGCTAGCTAAGGCAGCCTTCCTGGCTTCCTACATTGTTGGTGAACATTCTGTAAGCAGTTCTGGTCCCTTCTTGGTACAATAATCAGCATGAAAGTAAGGGGAGCAGTGGCGAAAAAATATGTGGTATCAGATCATATGTGGTATGCAGATTGAGAGGCTTAAGGCAGAGGATGGAGTGGGTGATAAAATGATATTGCACATTTCCCATGCCCTGCAAAAGTAATCTGCAAACTAATTGAGAACATCAGTTTAAATAGACTTGGAGGCTGTGACATTGGAATCAGGACTTAAAGACTTCTGCTTTGCTTCATCATGAGACTTGTCCTCTTCATCCTCTTTTTTGGTGAGCAAAAAAACCAAGGATTTGCCCCAAGTGGGAAGTGTGTGTGTGTGTGTGTGTGTGTGTGTGTGAGAGAGAGAGAGAGAGAGAGAGAGAGAGAGAGAGAGAGAGAGAGAGAGAGAGAGAATATTTCAGCATGACAATAGTTGTCCGATCTCAAGCTTTGGCCTTCTTCCTCTTCAGGGCCTTCATCTCAAAGCTAGCCAACTAACATTCCTGCACATTTTGACTTCCTCTTTCCAGCAGGAGATTGGGGAAGATGCATCACCATGCATTGCAGATGCACTTTTTTTTTAAGGGGGAGGAGAGGAGGCAGCAGTGGCAAAGCATGTACAACTTTTCATATTGGGCCAGCTCCGCCCATGGTGCTGCTGAGCATATGGTGCTGGCATGAACAGCTGATCCCAGCCAGTGCTGCTGAATGGAGAGGAAGAGACAGACCGAGCCACAATCACAGGAGCAGTATAGTTGGAAAAAGGTCTGGGACTCTTTTGTTTGTAGCCAAAACAGAAGAGAGATCTGGGATTGGAGTTCCTGCTGCTGAAGTTATTTATTTAGAAAAGCACTTCTTCTCTTCACTTCGTTTCTCCAATCTAAACCTCTCTACCGGTTGCTAGATGTCCCACTCAGGAGGCTGTGCATTTGCAAGCCTGAGTGGTCCTACTCCAACTGCCTTTATCTAAAAAATGAAATGTTGTGCAATCCATTGGACCTCTTCCACCTTCTCTATTGTAGCATCCAGTGAGTATGAGGGAAATGGATTGGAGGGGAGAGGATGGTTGAAGTGTGAGATTATGCAACAGGGGAATGCGTATGCATGTGGTATATGCATGTAAGAAAGAGCTAGATCTCTCATTTCTTTGCATGAGCACTGAGTTCACTGTTGTGGGCTCAAAATCTGAAACCTGTAGTTAGGGGACTGAGGAAAGCTTTGGCCTACAGGCCATTTTCTCCAAGCTCCACCCACCTACACTACACCTGATGTCATACAGTATGTGAGACAGGTACAGATATGACTACAGTAGAACAATCAGAAGCCTACAGTGAGCTCCTGCTTGTTCCCTTGTGAGCAGGGCTCCCTTAAAGTGCTAAGCAGTTGACTAGGCAGAGAGACCTACAAGAATTAACTGCACCCTTTTGAAGTAGTTTGCATTGAAAGCATTTCCGAAAACAGAGCTTTTTCCCCCTCTGCAAGAAAGAAAACCCTCCATTTCAGCAAGCAGCTCATTGCAAACCATTGTGTATATAGCTCTTAAATAAAGCACTGCCTATATGTGTTTACTACTGGGGATGGAAGGATATGGTGATAATCCTGCTGCTGTGGAATCAGTTCAGTTATTTATTTCTTCTTTCCAGGCTACCCTATAACTAAAGAGGAAATCGTTCCAGAAGGTAAGGACCCGGCAAGGCTGGATGGAGTGGGGAAATGACTCCAGTAGCCTCAAACCTTTTAGATATCACATGCCTTCAGCGTCTTTGACTTTCATTCTTTGGGGCTCTTCCAATCTCCAAGGTCCTGATCCAGCATTGCATGCAGATGCCTGTCATTCAGTCCAGTTGGCCACTCATGAAGTTTTGGGATTTCGATTGGGGAGGGCATGTTCTTCAAAGGCACTCTACATAGGGCATGTTGTGTGATTTCTCGAATCACATAATTGATAGCATAAGCACTGTCATTTTAAACTAAAAAATGGAAGAGAACACACACCATTCTAAGCTGGTTTTTAAAATATCTAAGGCGGCACTCTTGGCCACTACAGCTACATTCTGGGGCAGTGTCAGATCCAAAAGCCTATCCAAGCTTCAAACTTGAGTCCTCAGGGTGAGTGCAACCGCACCTAAAACTATTTATACATCTACCCCAGAATCCCTAAGCACGTTCATCTTGTTTTGATATCATAATTTTCATTCAGTTCATGCCACCACCACCCCAGATACCCTCTAAGAACTTCCACTACTTCTCTAGCAGCAGATGGCAGAGTGAGAGGAAGAGGTGGGTGTCCTCCACACCTTGGCAGCACTTGAGCCCAAATATCTGGACAATCTCACTCACACAGAAAGTAATAAGCACAGGAAGCAAGAAAGAACCTTGCCAATATACTCTCAGAACCACCTTCTGAGACTTGTTCTCCAGGAAGGACCAGAACCACTGCAATACATATTGTATGTTTTTATGACGTTTTATCACATTTATATTGCTGTACACTGCCTTGATACTTTACATGAGATACAATTTATAAGTGCTTGTGTGTGTGTGTTATACGTGAGGCAAGAGAACCAATAAGGACACGATTCCCAGGTAAGATCCTCCCCCTATTGTGTGAGCAGGTGGTCCCTCCCCCTACCTGGCTTGATCACCTTGGCAACGCCTCCCCACGCGGGATTGGGCAGCTGGCTGAGGTAGGCAGAGACCTCCAGGTATCCCACCTGGGGAAGGCAAAGCCAAGCCTGTGCTAATGGTGCCGCATAGGGTCCAGGGGGCTGCGCGCAACCACATTTAATGTGGGGAGCCGTCATTCTCACTTCCAATGCTTGGCATAGGTTGGAACTGTTGGACTGTGTTTGCTTTCTTCACACAGCAATTTGCTTGGCTCCTAGGGATGAAAAATTTCCAGAGATAGGTTCTCTCTTGCAGAATCTCTCCCCACCATCCAGCATACTGTTTTCTTTTTGTCGTCATTCCAGAGAGAATTTTCCATCCTCCCCACATCCACATGAGCCCTAGCTGGATAGTCTCTCTGGGAGGAAATGTCACCATCTCTTGCTGGGTTCATTTAGACTGCTGGCTGGATTTCTTTCTGCATAAAGATGGTGTGAAAATAAACACCACCAGTGGTGGATATAAAAGAAAGGCACTGTTTCACATCAGTGATGTCACAAGAAAAGATGGAGGGACATACAGCTGTCACTACAGAATGCCACTGAAAACATACCAGTCAGAACACAGCAACTCTGTGGAGTTGTTTGTATTAGGTAAGAGGTTCAGCAATTGGCTACAGGTGGAGGGGATTGTAACTTTGTGAGGGTTAAACTACACTTCCCAGAATCCTCTGAGGGAAGCCATGACTGTTAACGTGGTATAAATGTGATTTAGATGTGTGGAGTGGATATGACCAAAGTCCTGCTCAGCCTTATAAAAGATAATCCTGCTTCGTTAGTTCTAAACCTGATTCTACAGAATAGTGTTCCTGCTTTTCTGGGGCAACCCAGTCAGATGGGCGGCATATAAATAATAAAATTATTGTTATTATTTTCTCCTACGAAGAAACCTGTGTATTTTGCCTAAGGGCGTAGACAGACCTAAGTAACATCTGGATTTTGGGCCCTTCAGACTGGCAATTTATTGCAGGTGTATTTGTGACACTATAGTAACATGTTTTTTGTTGTTGTTGTTTAGTCGCTTAGTCATGTCCGACTCTTCGTGACCCCATGGACCAGAGTAACATGTTAGTGATGGTTTTATTCTCTTTTATTCTGTTGTGCATCTCAAATGCTACCACATTATTGCTGTCCAGACTAACTATAGTGCCACGAAAGCAGGACAAAAGACAAAAAACAAACCCAGAACATTTGTAGTGCTCTCTATGTTAACTGTGCTCAGAATCCTACCAGGGTCATAGATGAGCTTGTTTTCAATCCTGTTTGTGCCTGCAGAAGTTTTGAGACAGTCACACTGTTCTGCCCTCACAAGGGTCAGTTAAGTTGCAGAGAGACATTCTGGAGACTGATGGTGTAACACTCCTCGAGGATATCTATCACCAAAGGACATCTTACAAAGATAGCCTCACCACCATTACTGCGCAACCAAGATTAATAACTGACCCTTGTGGGGGAAGAACACACACTGCTTCATTTTCAAGTCAGTGCATATCCTGTAAGTGCCTGCTGAAACCCCTGGTTTATTTTTGTCCCACTTTGGTTGTGCTATAGCCCCTCTGGACATCAGTCATTCAGTGGAATTGGGGCATTAAAGCTGCAAAGAAACGTCAGCTTGGAGAGCCCCTCAAAGCAGAATTTCAGCAAGTTTCAGAACGTGCACTGATTGGAAATGAAGCAGTATGGCCACCCAAAAACTGTTGCAGCTGCAAACAGTATTGAAAATGGGCTCATGTATTACCAACCCAATAGCATCATGAGCACAAATGATCATGACTATTCAATATATTAAAAAAAAAGGATGTCTGGAGGGGCCTGAGGAGTGAATGAACATGAAAATGGCCTAAGATTAGATCCAGGAGAAACTGACTCCTGGATTATTGGGCTCGGGGAGTAGAGAACCCAAGAAAGGTCTCTGTGTGAGATTATCAAAGATTAAAAGGTCAAAAATTATATGGTGGTACAAAAGGCCTTTGGTGGTACAAACTGAAACCTGCATAGCATATGAATGAATGCTAAAAGGTAAAGGTAAAGGGACCCATGACCGTTAGGTCTAGTCATGGACGACTCTGGGGTTGTGGCGCTCATCTCGCTTTATTGGCCAAGGGAGCCGGTGTACAGCTTCCGGGTCATGTGGCCAGCATGACTAAGCCGCTTCTGGCGAACCAGAGCAACACATGGAAACGCCATTTACCTTCCCGCCAGAGCAGTACCTATTTATCTACTTGCACTTTGACGTGCTTTCAAACTGCTAGGTGGGCAGGAGCTGGGACCGAGAAACGGGAGCTCATCCTGTTGCGGGGATTTGAACTGATGACCTTCTGATCAGCAAGCCCTAGACTCTGTGGTTTAGACCACAGCGCCACCCGTGTCCCTTGAATGTCTGCTACCTCCTCCCATATTCTATGTGACCTAGAGCAGATTCCATCTACCAGCCAACTTTTCCTCTCTGCCCCCATCTCCCTGTGCTGAGGAACCCAAAATCTTCCACACCCCTTTGTGACATTTTGATTGGCCTAATAAACATATTTGCCCAATATGGTATCTGGATGTGTTTTTCCCCACCTTGTGGACCAACATATAGGCCTTTCTATTTTGGCAGCCCATGTTCATTTGCTTCATGGACTTCAAAACCATGGCTATTTTAAACCAGCAGATCCTTGGGTCAGCTTGGGTGGATACCTGTGAAGCTCAGGGACATTTAAATGGTGTTGCCCTCTTTTTCACTCCAGTGACAAAGTGCAGAATTGGGAGGTGTGCTGCCAAATACAACAGTTCTTTCCAAGGATATCAGGACAAAAGCAATGAGGAGGTGGAAGGGGAACCAAAACAGTTTTATTAACAAATAAACAGCAGGCATACAAAGCATAAAATAAAACATACCCAACAGGGGCTACCTAATCTCCCCTTCAGTTGCCCAGAGCCCCAGGTAGAGCAGCAGAAGAAAGACCCCGACCATCAGTCTCCCAACATCAGGTCCTTTGATCTGGGTAGAAACTCACTGGGCCCCTCCCACCTATGGCTTTTATAGCCTGCCATGATGTAATCAAGTGCACCTGGCATTACTTATGATGAACACAGAGCGGCTGAGAGTCTCCCACTACCTGCAGCCGGCATCCAGCCAGCACTTGCAACACAGAAGAAACTCCCGACAGGTGTGTAAAAGACAAGAATCCAACTGGGGATGTTAAAGGGAAAGGGACATGTCACTTAACTCCTTGAAATACAATTCTTTTCTGCATTTCCACTACAGGAGGGGAATGACCACAGCCCTGTATCTTCCTTTCCACAGATCCTAGCCTACCCAAACCCACAATAAGCCCCATTGGGATGAGCGCCATTGAAAAAAATGCAACTATCCAATGCCAGTCCCAAAGTCCAATTGCAGGTTTCTATCTCCAAAAGGATGAAGACCAGATGGATCATAAGCACATGGAGACCAATGGGACTAGGGGCAGCTACACAATCAGCAATATTAGCCGGGCAGATGGAGGAGGTTACAGGTGTCGTTATAGTTCTGAATCAGAACCCTTTGTTATCTCAGAGCCTAGTGATCCTGTGGAGTTGCTCCTAGAAGGTAAGGAATATCTCTCTCTCTCTCTCTCTCTCTCTCTCTCTCTCTCTCTCTCTCTCTCTCTCTCTCTCCACCTCTCACCATATGGATCCATTTCAAAAAAAATAAATAATGTCTGCAGAATGTCTAGTAGCCAAAATTTCCAATACAAAACCAGCATTTCAGGGTCTAGCAATGCCTCTATCTCACCCAATTAAGATAAATTGAGGCAGATGACAAGGGGTAGTTGAAACCAAGTGCTTACACTTTCAAAAAAGGGAAATTTCTACCCATTACAGCAGGGATGTGAAATCTTTTCTTTTAAATGTTCTTTCTTTCTTTCTTTCTTTCTTTCTTTCTTTCTTTCTTTCTTTCTTTCTTTCTGCCCTTGATAGTTTGGGCTAAAATTAATATGAATTAATGATTCCTGTATGTTTTCTGAGCAAAGTTATAACTGTACAACAGAGGGAAGCGCAATGTCCCAAATGTACCTCTCTGGCCTGCGACTGAGGACAGGAACCATCTTAAGATGGTTGTGATCTCATTTCTGCTTTCCTTATTTCTGTATACAGATCCCAAGTTACCCATACCTGTCATCTCCATCTACCCCAGTTCGTTTGTTTCCCTGGGCCACTCAGTCACCATCCAGTGTAAAACTGAAGAACGATCTGCAAAGTTTTTTCTCCATAAAGCTGGAGACCCAAAACCAAGGTTTCTCACAAGCCCAAAGTCAAATGAGGGAGAGCTTTCCCTGAACATCAGTTGGGAGGACAAAGGGAGCTACAGGTGCAGCTATATACCTCAATCAAATCTTTTCTTGAACTCACACCACAGTTCCCCCTTGCAACTTCCACCAACAGGTGTGTAACATCTAACTTGCCCTTTTCTGGCTCCCTGTAGCTTCTCATCGTCCTTGAATTGTTAGTTAATTAATTACTTAATTACTTGAAGTCAGGTATAAGCAGCTGGAGGATGAGGAGGAGGAGAGGATAGAGAGAGAATAAAGAGCTGTGAATGGATGGGGGCACTCTCTTCCCATCCTTTGGACCCCCTGGGAAACTCAACAAACCTGCTGTACCTGGAACTGGGTGAAGAAAGTGCAGCTGAATGGGACACAGCTGTGGGCAGCCTGAGGAAGTACCTGCCCATAAAAAGCAAGTGTAGAGTGAGGAACTGGGGTGATGCCCTCTGTTTCCAGCAACTCTTCTCATTGAGAGACCTTTGTGGGTGGGCTGAGAGTTTCTTGGACCCTGGATGAGAGCCCAGAGGCTGAGAGGGAGCTTGTTTTAGAAGGAAAATGAATTGATACTGATTTATATATATTAGTAACTATGTATTAATGTAACACTTTTATATGTATAGTAACTGTATTTTTGTAATATTTTGTTTTGTTTGTCCTGGCTTTAGTTTTCCATGCACCGTTTACAGATATTTTAAATGTATTAAGTGGTACAGTGGTACCTTGGGTTACATACACTTCAGGTTACAGGTTAACCCCGAAATATTACCTCGGGTTAAGAACTTTGCTTCAGGATGAGAACAGAAATCGTGGTCTGGCAGTGCAGCGGCAGCAGGAGGCCCCATTAGCTAAAGTGGTGCTTCAGGTTAAGAACAGTTTCAGGTTAAGTATGGACCTCCGGAACGAATTAAGTACTTAACCTGAGGTACCACTGTATAGAAATTAAATGATCAATCAATCAATCAATCAATCAATCAAGATGGGTAGTGAGATCCTGTACAATCGTTATTCTATAAACCACATTTCTGTGCCGCCAAATCCAAATTGTGCCTAGTCCAGGATGGTGAAGGAAAAACCCCACACTCAGGCACACTTGCACAGGCCAAGCCATCCTCCCCTGAGAACCCACATAATTACCCCCCACCACATGCATTCTGCCTGATAGGCTGAGTTCATAAATTAGCATTCCAGCATACATCATTGTCCCCTTCGCCTCCTCATTCCTCTGCCTCCCCACCAAAAATGACACACATTCTGCTTGTGTACCCTGTGTGCTCATAGTCCAGGAAACCTGAATGAGGGAAATCCAAGCCCATCTATCTCCTTGCTCAACTCTGAGTCCAATCAAGGGTGGGCCAAAGGGATCCCAATTTAGTTCTCCCTGGCCACAAAAGAAACAGCCAGTACGGCAATGCCAAAGTGTGCTGGTCCGGGGGGGGGGGCCTTAACGTGCGGCATGATCCGTGTCCGGTCCGAGGCTGAAGCGGGGTCCGAGGCAGGGAGTTGTGTGTGGTCGGGATCTCTGGCAGAAAGCAGGACAGGGTGCCGGCAAGAGCAGGTAACCAGCGATGTTGCTCCCGCAACCTGGGACTGGGCGGGCTGGCCTTTATCTCCTCTGAGGCATAGGGCGGCCCCGGTCCACAGGTGACTCGCCTTTCCTGGCCTGGAGGCGAGCACTCCTCCTGTGAGAACTTAGTTCCCTCCGCCTCTCTGCTCTGAGCCTCTGCAGCTCAGGAGAGGCTGGAGGGTTACTGGACCCAGAGGCAACCTCACCTTCCCCTGACAGGGCTCAGAGAGGAGCACCTGCAGGCAATGGGTCCTTGATCACCTCCGGAGCCAGAGCGGATTCAGCTGGTGTCTGTTCCTGAGGATCCGGCACAGGTGAGTGCCCTTCAGGTTCAAGCCCCTGCCCCGTCTCAGCCGGCCTGGAGGCGGGGACTCCTGTGCAGGCTGGGATTCCTCAGGTTCAGCCTCTGAATCAGGCTGGGATTCCTCAGGTTCAGCCTCTGAATCTGGCCATCACACAAAGACAGGTTTGGGGAATCTCTTTGTCTCCAAAAGTTGTTGGACTCCAACTCACATCAGCATGGCCAAAGGTCCGGGATGATGGGAAATGCAGTCCAGTAGCACCTGAAGGGCCACAAGTCCCCAAGCTTCCACTTTAAAGCAGAGGGGTAGCATGAGGAGCTATCGAGGTGATTGCTCCAGGTGCAAATATTTTAGAGGCGCACCTTTGTAGCTGCCTCTCCAACTAAAGGCTCTCCCCGTCCTGCTCACCCACTTCACCTGACCAGCACACCAAGCAGGAACTGGGGGACGATGGGCCCTTGGTCATCCCTCGGCTGCACAGTGTCCCTGGCAGGGGAGGTCAGTGGACGGCAAGACTCGCGATGGTGGTGGTGATGGCACCCCAGCCTGAGGAGGAGCGCAGGCATATCTGGCTGCTGTTCCACAGCTTTGTCCAGCAGCAGAAGCAGCGCCACATGGATGTGCTGGTTAGGGAGCGCAATACTTTCCTTTCCCTGGGTGCTGCAACCCACGCTATGCCACTGCTTTAAAGGCTGTCTGCAGCCCATGTTATCTATCGATTTACTGCGTGCCAATGCAGAGAGGAACAGTCACCCATGGTGTCCTTGGCGAGTACATTTGTAGATGGCTGCTTAAAAGGTAAAGGTACCCCTCACTGTTAGGTCCAGTCGTGGACAACTCTGGGGCTGCAGCGCTCATCTCACTCTATAGGCCAAGGGAGCTGGCATTTGGTCATGTGGCCAGCATGACTAAGCCGCTTCTGGTGAACCAGAGCAGCGCATGGAAACACTGTTTACCTTCCCACCAGAGTGGTACCTATTTATTTACTTGCACTTTGGTGTGCTTTCGGACTGCTAGGTTGGCAGGAGCTGGGACCGAGCAACGGGAGCTCACCTGCTGATCGGCAAGCCCTAGGCTCTGTGGTTTAGACCACAGCCCAACCTGTGTCCCAGATGGCTGCTTAGTTAAGGCTAAATGCACCATTGACTGCCAAAACTTCTCTCACAGCTTTAAGAGAAACTGCTCAGATGTAACACTCAGTCTTTAGTGTGCCCAGAGAAGACTCTGTTGGCAATTGCTGGGGGGGAGGGGGAGAGACACAAATTATCATGTAACAATGTGAATAATATGCCAGCCATTTCTCCTCCTTTGTCATCCAAGCAGTTTTACGGGTAGAAGAATTGACTTTTTTTCTTGAAAGATGAGTGCACTCCTTTGTGGATCCTTGGTCAGATGTGTGGGGTATAATCTCCTCACTTAATGTTGCATTTTAATATTGTTTTTAAGTTGTATTCATTCAACTCGTTTTTATTATTGGTTGTTAGCCGCCCTGAGTCCGGCCTTGGCTGGGGAGGGTGGGGTATAAATAAAATTTATTATTATTATTATTACCTAGATCACAGCTTACCCAAACCAAGCATCAGCCTGAGCCACGATGAAGAGGTCACCCTAGGAAGTAATGTGACGATTGATTGCAGAAGCAATGCCACTGCTGTCAGGTTCTATTTCCAAAAGTATGGAGTTGCGAAGCCTGTTCAGCTCATCCAAAACAATGGAACTGTTGCCAAGTTCTCCATCAGCAACGCAAGCTGGGAGCACTCGGGATATTACAGCTGCACATACAGCACCCTGCCAGACTGCTTTGCCATCTCAGAACCCAGCGATGAGGTGGAGTTACAGCTAACAGGTAAAAAATATCTGGTTTTGCATGCATCTGCTTCCCAACTCAAAGTCCCATTCATCTTTGGTTAGTTTCTTTTTAAAAATTAATTGAATTTTAGCTGCAGCTATGACTGCTGGGTGGGAGAAACGTGCTAAGAGGAAGGTACGCTTGGCAAATCCACACCGTGATCAGCACCCGTCCGGAAACCAATGTCCCCACTGTGGAAGGACATGTGGATCCAGAATTGGCCTCCACAGTCACTTAGGGGCTCGTTGTTAAAACCGTGTTTATGGAAGACAGTCTTACTCAGCTATGAGTGATTGCCAAAGAGGAAGAGTTAGTTGTGGCAAACTGTGATGAGGCTATTTGTACAGGGCAGCTATAGAACGATGGGAATCCTTTACTTGAGGGTATATGAGAACATTAGAAATTATTATTACTACTATTATTAATTATTTTATTACCACCACCACTGCTACTACTTTGTTGCTTGTTACATGAAGGTCTCCAGGCAACTTACAACACATCTAAAACAGTAATATAAATATAACACAAAATATAACATATTACCACTACTACTACCACTACTATTAAAAATATTTCCAAACTCTTGAACTTGAGGCATCTTTGGCAAAACCCTAGGCTAAGTTCCAGCATACACACAGGTAATTTGGGGGGTCCTGAGGCTGGATCCTGTATACAAGGAAATGGGGACAAAAAAGCAATCTCAGTACTGTAGAGTTAAGGTGAATCAGCTGGAAAAACTTCATATATGTTAATGGTGGATTATTTGAGATGATGTGTGAACTGTTATCTCTGCTACTTCACAAACTAACACCTGTTTGGAAAAAGGCTAGTTGCAGCTCCAGCATCTCACTCACAACCTTTTCTCAATTGCAGATCCAGACCTAGCCAGACCCACCATCTCCCTGAGTCCTAGAGGGCCACTTCCTCTGGGGGGAAATGTGACCCTCAATTGCCAAGGCCAAGGTGTCCGATTCAAATTTTATAAGCATAGAGAGAATTTTGTACCACAGCTGTTGAAGAACAATGTGGATGATGCTCACCTTGTCATCAGCAACCTGAGCAGAGATGATGCAGTAGGATACAGCTGCAAATGCCGCAGTATATCAGAAGTCTTTTCAGTCTCTAGTGAAATAGTGAAACTGCTGATCTTAGGTAACATAAAGAGTTTTCTCATGTTATGCTATCTCTGGGGGAAAGCCAACTTTACCTGGGTTTAGTTACATGTGATAAACAGTCTACCAGGGGAGAATGTGAGCTGTTGTTCATGTTAAGCAGAAGGCATGGAGAGGGTGAGAAAGGGCTGAAACAGCAGAGAAGTACCAGCAACAACCACCTCAAAGTCTGCCAGTACAATCCCATGCACATTTACTGAGAAGTAAGTCCTTTTTTGCTGACAGGCAGACCTCATAGGAACTAAGGACCAGGTGCGCAGCCTGGGAGTCATTTTGGACTCGCAGCTGTCCATGGAGACGCAGGTTAATTCTGTGTCCAGGGCGGCTGTCTACCAGCTCCATCTGGTACACAGGCTAAGACCCTACCTTCCTGCAGACTGTCTCACCAGAGTGGTGCATGCTCTAGTTATCTCCCGCTTGGACTACTGCAATGCGCTCTGTGTGGGGCTACCTTTGAAAGTGACTCGGAAACTGCAATTAATTCAGAATGTGGCAGCTAGACTGGTGACTGGGAGTGGCCGCCGGGACCATATAATACCGATCCTGAGAGATCTGCATTGGCTCCCAGCACGTTTCCAAGCACAATTCAAAGTGTTGGTGCTGACCTTTAAAGCCCTGTATACCTACGGCCTTCTGGTGGTTCCCTCGCTGCGAGAAGTGAAGCCACAAGGAACCAGGCAGAGGGCCTTCTTGGTAGTGGCGCCTGCCCTGTGGAGCGCCCTCCCAGCAGATGTCAAGGCAATAAGCAACTATTTTAGTTTTAAAATACATGTGAAGGTGGCCCTGTTTAGCAAAGTTTTTAATGTTTGATGCTGTACCGTTTTTAATATTCGGTTGGAGTGGCTGGGGAAACCCAGCCAGATGGGTCGAGTATAAATAATAAATTATTATTATTATTATTATTATTATTATTATTATTATTATTATTAACTAACCTTACACTGAAAAATAGTTTTGTCTGTTAAACATACCATATTTTCCTGTGTATAACACAACCCCATGTATAAGCCAACCTCTATTTTTGGGAGGCCTCAAGAGTTGTTGAGCTTCTTTTGTAAGTTTGCTGAGCTGTTGAGCAACTTTTCGACAATCCTCTGCTCTGGTTGACGGAACTGGTGCCATAATACACCGCATACTGGCACTCACCAAATACTCTTCCAAAGCTGGGAAGAGTGGGTAAGCAGCCTCCTTGCTGACATATCCCTGCTACCGCCGCAGCACCAGCCCTCAGTTACTTAGCATATTAACCTGTGTATAAGATGACCCTCAATTTATCACAAAAGAATTCAGAAAAAAGGTCGTCTTATACACGGAAAAATATGTTATGTCTTTCCAGTCATGGTTCCAAAGGACTAGATTGTGCTGCCACTCAATGACAATTTAATCATATGTGCACATGAAGTTGTGGTCCTGTATTTTAGATTGGATTGGATGCCCAGTTGGCATTAGTGGAACCTGTGGTGTCAAACATATGGAACATATGGAATTCTCACTTCAGAATTGCTTGCCTGTGGCCCATCTTGCTGTGTTTTTAGCACCAAACAAAGACCTCTTTATTCTCCTTGGCTCTTCTTCATTTAAATCTATACTCTGTGATGAGAACATGCTGTGGTTATATCTATATCTATCTATCATCTATCTATCTATCTATCTATCTATCTATCTATCTATCTATCTATCTATCTATCTTTGTGGATTTTAAGCTAGCCCCCAAACATTTATATTGAAGCATACAAACCTATTACATGAATAAGAAGAGAACAACGTCTCCTGATGGCTGAGAACTGGACCTAATTGTTTGGCGGTTGACATCTCACTTCCTGTTTCCTTTTATGCACAGATTCCCCATTGTCCGCACCTGTCATTTCCATCCAACATGGAGGATGTGTTGCACTTGGAGGGCAGGTCGAGATCAAGTGTGAATCTGATTCTGAAGATGTGAACTTCTCTCTTCACAAGACTGGAGACACAAATCCTATGCTCATGAATGGTCACTTTTATGTGGGTGAATTTACCATCAGCAGTTTTACACAGGAGCATGAAGGCAACTATAGCTGCATCTATGAAAGCACAGAAGAGCCTTTTATGATTTCAGCACCCAGTGATTCCCTGGAGATTCTGATATCAGGTATCGTATCAAGCTTTGGTTTAGGAGGTCTTTGAAGCTTAATTGAAAATTCCAGGAAGCTTCAAAACATGCAAGTCTCAGTCACATTAGGCTTAGTATGGTGGAGAGAGGCATTCTTATGTGCCTTTAACATCAGGCTGACACGAGTTAATTTAGAAGATAAAGGTTTTTCTAACAGGAAGATTAATGGTTGGGGAAAACAGCTCCTATTGGGGGAATTATGCACATTGGCCAGAGAATATACAAAATTCAGTCGACATATGCAGATTCCCCAAGGTCTGTTGGAGACTTACCATAATGACCAGAGAGTGTACAAAATTCAGACACTATATGCACATTCCCCAAGGACTGTTGGAGATATATTGATTGGGAAATGTGCTCAATTCCCTCTTCATGGACAGATTACATGCACATTCTTCATGAAGCCTGGTGAATATATATAATGGTTGGTTGTTATGCACATTAAACTGCTCAGCGTATATTATATTTGTTAACGAATTAGAGAGTTTAGTGGGGTTTTTTTTGTTTTTTGTTTTGCAATAAAGCAGTATACAAATTATGCTAAATAAAATAAAATAACAATGTACCCTTAACATGCCACCTCATAATCCAGACCCTGATTTCTCATCTCATTCCAGATACCTATAATTGCACCCAAGTCAACATCATCCGCTTTGCTATAGGAGTTCTGATTCTTCTTTTTCTTTCATGTATCATTCTCAGTAATCAGCACTTCAGAGGGAACATGATAAATATCTCCTGATATGTTTCCTTTTCCTTTACCAACAATTGCATCCCAAAAGACAAGAGGAGTGCAGTTCAGTGGCACAGCATATGAATTGGTTGCACAATATCCTAGGTCTCCATTATCCTCAATGCCATCATTCTTTTTGTGCAGAGGATATCTATTTGAAAACTCAAAATGCTACCACCAATGGCCCAGGTCCAAACAAGGCACTGAGATTCCTCAAGGGCAATGAGCTTGGTCTTCCTCAGATTTCTACTGCTTTCTCCCACAGTCCACTAAAAGTACCAGTTCCAGGAACCAAAGTCAGCACACTTCATATTTTCAGCAGAATACATTTTGAATTACAGCAGAATTGCATCCTGATTTTGATGTGCAACATTCCTAGAGATGTTGCAGTTGTTGGCTGAGAAGCAAAGCAAACACGGCTTTGCTACTGTATGTAGCCTGATGACAAGATGATTTTTCTCAAGAAGTATGACATTTGGGGTGCACTTTGGTAAATCTTAGATATACCAGATGAGTTTCTGTGTAAGACATGCCAAGAAGTGAACTTCATCTCCCTTTGGACCTGCACTCAAACCATGAAATGAAATGATTTTTCTACTTATGCTTTCTAGCAAAAGGATTTTGTCAAACTTCTGGTTCATAATCCATTAGGTTCAAACTGACCAGCCCTGCATCTTAATGCTAAGAGCACCTTTGTGTCACTGTTTATGGAAATGTGTTTATTCTGTGTTTCTTGTTCTGTCGCTTTTAGCAGTTTTCTGTCATTTTAATGGGGAAATGTGCATGAAGATTATAATAAAGATAAGCTTTCCTTTTACCAGTGGGTAGTATAGTCTCTTTGTTGAATTGTGGGTTATATTTGGTGATATAAAACGGCCACCAGTAGGGCCTTTTCCACATAATGTCCCTCAGAATGATGCTACATCATGACATAACAACATTGCAGAGCACTGTGGGGATTTCAAAATGGCGGCTGACTGGTTGGAAGGACTGTGGGGGATGTTGGTAAATTTCATGCTCCTGTCCATGAAATCCTCCCCATGTGTTGCTGGAGGCAGGGGTTATTCTTAGGCTACCCTACCTCCACATTTTTAGGAAGGATGTGATCTTCCAGTTCTATCATCACATTGCATGCCCAGGTGGAGACCCCCGACCCAAGAGCCACCCGGAAGAAATGAATGACTCATGACAATGTGGGACAATTATGGGATTAAATTGGCCACAACTTTATTTAAACTTTCACATGCAGGAAGACCTTGGCTTAGGCATTGGGCGTGTATCCCTCCCAGTCCCCAGCCAGGAATTTGGGGCACATCAGGGTAATCAGGTCTGTCTGGGAAGTGGGCTGGCTCTGGAAGACATTTGTTTACACAGAGTGCCTGTCTCCATTTCACCGCAACACTGGGGAGTGCACTGACAACCTTTCAGTGTATGGCCAGTGACTCCCCTCTGACTCAGCCCCTTTAACAGGGAACCCTGGGATTGCCACTGAGGAGGGGGGGAGGCATCACCCCCCTCCCCCCATTTAAGGAAGATAGACTAAAGGATTCTGCCCAAGGCCTAAAACCACCAAAGTTGTGACATTTGCTACGGGGAAGGTGAAACCTGCCAATTCAGGGAAGTTCCTTCCTGGTCCCTTAACAGCAACCATCCTAAGACTGTAGCAGCGCCCGCATTCCTGTAAAAGAAGTTAACCTGTAATAAAAGAGCATAAAACAAAGGGAGGGTAGGGAGGGTGAAGCTCTGGAGCTGACTACGCGCTCTCAGGTAGGCTCCACCCCTTTTATCTATGCGAAGAGCTCCTCCCCACCACAGATAGGTTCATTAGAACTGGGGGTTGCCGGGAACCTCAAAGGGCTGTGATGTGGGGAGGCGGACCAAGAACTTCTGCCATTGTCTCAGAGATTGGGGTGCTGTGCGCGGCCACGCAAAGGGCGCCCTCCAGTTGATGGGAGAGCGGTCATTATGGAGTCACAGCTGTTGCTGTTCCTTTGTACCTGCGCTACTTCCTTCCCTTCCTCTGCTTCCTTCCCTCACACTGTTCTAGGGACAGAATGTAGTACCATTACATGCTTGCGCCAACTCTTTGACATCACCATAGATGCCATCTGCAGGGGGCCCTGTGTCAGGCGGCAGAGGGACCAACCCCCATGGCAGGTTGCCAGGAACAGATAAGACAAGGAAAAGTCCTCACCATCTGCTTGTTATTCAATATTCACAGAGACAGGCTTGGGAATGCGGCCTCTTGGAATAATGGAGTTGCCCCAAGTGACTCCCCACCCCCTTTTCTCCCACTTCATCATTTGCCACCTTTCCCCCTACCGGTGGTGCTGATGGCCCTCTGCCTCTGAGCCCTTTGCTCTACTACTTTCAATGCTCACTGGATTCTGGGGGGCAGGGTCTGGAATGCTTGCTAAAGACACTGTGTCCATCAGCTGTTGCCCTCCTCTTCCTCCCCCTCTCCCGTTATTTCCCAGCTTTCCCCTTCATCTGCCTCTGAGCTGTGACCTTTTTCAAACCCCTGTTATAATTCTGAACTATCTTCTTCTTCTTCTCTGGAAGGGTCAGGTGAGGGAGGCGGTCTCCACCATTCCTCTTCTGCCCAGTCCCTGACACCCTGGGTGCCCACAATTTTTTTACCATGGGAGCCTGACCGGGTGACTCAATGCATCACACGCTGCAGTGGGGGTCTCCATTGGGCCTTCCCACTGTGTGTGACATCATACGCGCATGCTGGGCACCCACAATGTTAGGTGGAACCCGGGGCGCTTCTCATTAGATGCTTTTTAAGCACATCTGATAAATTCCAAAATAAACTAAAATGCTGTTCCAGCTCATCAACACACAACAGCATATACCAGGAAGAATGGATGAAATTTAAAGATTACTTAGCTAAATATGTTAAGATAACTTAATTGGAAAAGCTTGCAAATATTAGATAGGCTTAGGATTTAAATATGTAAGGATAGGAATTAAGATGTTTAAAGCTAAATTAGAAAGAATGAAAGATGTTAAGTGTTCAAGTTAATTTTTTGAGAAAATTGATTTTGGAAAACTGTTAAAATGATATACTATACAATTACAGATAGGTAGCCGTGTTGGTCTGCCATAGTCAAAATAAAAAATTCCTTCCAGTAGCACCTTAAAGACCAACTAAGTTAGTTCTTGGTATGAGCTTTCATGTGCATGCACACTTCTTCAGATACACTGAAACAGAAGTTGCCAGACCCTTCTATATAGTGAGAAGGTGGGGAGGGGTATTACTCAGAAGGGTGGTGGGAATGGGAGATAGGCAGATAGCTGAGGTGAGCCTGTTGACGACTCTTAACGACTGTAATAGGTCTTACAGGAAAAGGCAAGGGGTGAGAAGGTGAGAAATGGCTTAGTCATGTATAATGAGATAGGAATCCAATGTCTTTGTTCAGACCAGGTCTCTCCATGGTTTTAAGTTTGGTAATGAGTTGCAATTCAGCAGCTTCTCTTTCAAGTCTATTTCTGAAATTCCTTTGTAGTAAAACAGCTACTTTGAGATCTTGTATAGAATGTCCTGGGAGATTAAAGGCTTGCAATTTAAAACCATGGAGAGAAGCAGTTTAGTTATGTTGACCACATGACCCAGAAAAGCTGTCTGTGGAGAAACGCTGGCTCCCTCAGCCTGAAGCGAGATGAGCACTGCACCCCATAGTCGCCTTTGACTGGACTTAACTGTCCAGGGGTCCTCTACCTTTACCTAAACCACTTTAACAGTCACAAGCTAAAATGCTGTTCCAGCTCATTTTAGTCCTGGGAGCTGTCATTTGTTAATGGTGCAGGGAATTGTAAGCTTGGGAGGAAATTACCCTTAAAAAAATGGCAGTTCTCGGCATTCTTTGGGGGAACCCATGACTGCTAAAAGTATTATAAGAGTGCTTAAAATGTACAGATGTGGAAGAGACCTGCCGACACGTCTGCTCAACCCAATGGCAACACATACGTGTTCTTCATATCCCAAGCACAATCACCAGAACATGTTATCAGCTCTCCTCACCACACCATCCTGTTATGCAAGCAATGTTCCCCGAATCTGCTATCAATATCTCTTATGGCAAGAACCAAGATTACTTGCAGTGTTTTGCCATGGTAGGCTGTTTGCTTTCTATTTATAGCTGGGAAAGAATCTGCTTCTAAACATTCTGTGCAAAGTTCTTCCCTTTGGCACTGAACGCTCCTTGGATTATTTCCCATGTGCCCAAATATTTACTGCCCGTTAGCCATCTTTATTTATTTGATAACTAACAGAATGATATTGCAACTGCAAGAATACCCTCATACTTTGTATTTGCCCACATGAGCAGGAGATACCAACACATTCCTGAAGCATGTGACTTCCATGGTAAAATGGTCACATTTTGGATACAAAATTTCATATTCAAAACTGGAAAATCAGCCAGATTTTATTTAAAAAGTTGGAACTATACATTTGAGCTATAATGCTGATAAGGTCTTTATTATTATTATTATTATTATTATTATTATTATTATTATTATTATGCAGGGGCCTAGAAAAGGGGTGGGTATTTTTCCCCCATCCACATTCCCATAGTCTCCACTAGGAGAAGTAGGAAAGTTGCAAATGATACCATGCTTCCCTGCCTCTGGAGCTGTAAACAGAAGGCAATGGGGTAAGTAGATGTGATGCCTTGTCTCCAGGGATAGGCAAATCTGTGATAGAATCATAGTTGGAGGGGGACCCGAAGGTCATCTTTTTCAACCCCTTGCAACACCGGAATCACAACCAGACGATTCCTGACAGACGGTCACCCAACCTCTGTTATACACAGATAGAGCTGGGTTAACCAGATTTCCACCTTTACAAGCAGCAAATTTCAAAATAGCTTTTGCCGATTTAAAGGCTTGCAATTTAATATTGGATAGCTGTATATTCCAGGATGCCGTTTCTGAATAAACCAACCCCAGATATTTAAACGTATTTTCCTGGTTTATGATGTGTTCATCCAGGTGCCAAACATGCTTTTTAGGGTACTTCCCAAATACAACGACCTGCGTCTTATTGTAATTGCATTCCTCGTGCAATATGAACTTAATTTCGCAAGCAGCCGTCTCAGGCCCACCTGGGTTCTAGATACAAGTACTAGGTCATCAGCATAAATTAAGACTGAGAGTTTTTGGTTGAGAATTGTGACAGGGGCAAACTAAGACCCTCCAGTCCTTTAACCATGTCATTAATATAAAATTTAAACAACAAGGGCACCAAAATGCATCCCTGTTTGACTCCAGTAATGGTCTTAATTCTAGTAGTAAGATGGCCCAACCCCTGTTTAAAACCTCCAGTGAGGAGATCCTACCACCTTCCACGGTAGCCAGTCCAGAAGTGAATTTTATTATGTATGTTTTCCATAAAAACAATTCTATGGCAATTCAAAACCCTGCTTTGTGCTTGATTTATTTGCATGCAATCTGATATATGGCTGCAGGAGATTGTTTAGATTGAAGGAAACTCTGAGAAGCTCAAGGTCTAGGGTGGGGTAGCAAATGTGGCCACTGTCAGCTTCCTGCCATTTCAGATGCAATCTAGGACCTCACAGAAAACATCATGCTAAACAGAGCAGAGGACAGCAGCTCTGGAACGGGCTGAAAGACCCCAACATTTCTGCATCATGATCCCCGTTCTCCCCATGGTGTTCTTTTGGTGAGATTTTTATATGGCAAAACAAAAACAAATTCCTCCACAGTTGTTGATGGGGGTGGGGGCAGAGGTTATAGAGATTTTTAAGGGAGGTGGCAAAAATCAGCAAAAGGTTCGTGGTAATAGGGTTTAGCCTTGCCAGTAGGCCTTTCCCCTGCTTTCAAAGCTGTGTTACTACAGGGAAGGGGCAAAGCCCATCTCAGCAGACGGTGGCGGCCACCATTTCCTTCCCCAGGACATTGGAGTAAAATTGTGATTATTTAGCATGTACTCTTCACATGGTCAGATGTATGCTGTGTGGGGTTTTAAAAAAAGGAAAAAAATGTGTTAATTGTGTGTTTGATAGGTGAAAGCCTTATAACGTGGGGCAAGGTAAAAAATTAAGCATGAAATAACATAATTTCTGGTTTATTGGCACCATTGGTGGCTTCCATTTGTGAATAAATAGCAGCTTGAGAGGGATGAAGGAAGTTGTCTTACACCGAGTCAGAACTTTGGACCATCTGGTTTAGCATTATTGACACTGGCTGGCTGTTTCAGGCAAGAGTCTTTCCAGAGCTGGGGACTAACCTGGGACCTTCTGAATCCAAAACAAGTGCTCTATCTCTTTTCTAAAGGAGGGAGAGGGCTAATTTGTGTTGGTGAAGGGGAGAAGAATTACACTATCTCCACCCACTAAATGTATGGTTCTTTCCTCTTCCCAGGCTCCTTTCTGGCATAAGAGGAAGTGTTCAAAGGTAAGACTACATTGAAGTTGAATGTGGCAGGAATGTAAGTTACTCCAGTAACTTTGATCTGTGGGAAGCTTTTAAATGGGCTCTCTGCATCTCTGTGTGAGAAAGTGAATGAGTGAGTGATAGAGATTCTCTTCAGGGCTAACAAGAGCTGTAGTGGTAAGAAATTGGGGTGGGGGGCTTAGGAACGGTTGCTGTTTCTGCAGCAGGGTCCTTGTCTCTAGTGTCTTGGAGCCATCCAATCAGCATGAAAGGGGAGCTTTTTAGCCACTGAGAAGGATACTTCACACTCTTTGTTCTAATTGGAGCCAATCAGAGAGAAAGGAGGTAAATCAGCCAATGAGGATTGACTCCTAGGATCACTCTGGAGAGGCACACAGGAAGAACACCAAGGCATAGCTATTCTGTATGCTCCAAAACTATGCATTCAGGAACACTGAAAACACAAAGTGCTTCACTTTCAAGAAAATGGTGTGCAAGTTCTGTTACAGGCAATGGCACTTCAAGGAAAATACAGCTGAAGTCACTCTTAGAGGGATGTTTCCTACAATATAAATGAGAGGGTTGCCAAAATCAGTGCAGATGAGGAGAAATTTTCTGCTGCCTTCTAAATTTTAAAATTGCTGCAGAAATGTGGAGAGTTGAATTCAGGATTGGAAGAAATGAGAAACTTAGAGAATCATAACTGAAAGATATTTCCATTCCTACCCACAATGCACCTGATGTAGGATCACTGAGGATCATTGTGGATAATTAAAATGGTGGCTATACTCAGCTCCTCCATTGCTCAGAGTCCTTTGCCTGCCGCTCTCTGGTAGGCCCGAGGGGGTCCCATGACAGAGACGGAGGCCTCTGAGTCACTTTGCCTGGGGCCACCACAAACTTGAAGGCAACCATATAGGGCTCCCATCTACTTCTGCTTCTACTTCTAATATTATTATTATTATTATCTTTTTCTTTCCTTGTTAACCCAGTGAGATCCTTTGCGCTCCCAATATCACATTGGAACCTAGTCTGGGAATCTTAGAGAGAGGAAATGCCACCATCAAATGCTGGAGTCCTTTGAACTTATTCATGAATTTTTCTCTGGAGAGGCACAACATAAGCCACGACATAACCATTGCCACCCAAATAGCCAGAGGAATGGCTGCATTTCACATCACTAATGTAAGCCGTGAACGTGGAGGGTTATACAGCTGTTACTATTACAGCAACCTATTTCGGTCAAATCACAGTGAACAAGTGAAGCTAATGATAATAGGTAAGACATCCACAGCAAAATCTTGCGCAGCATCCCAGCGAGGCCGGGCAAGGTAGAGGTTGCATAGTTCATTGGTCCAGGCTAGATGTTTTGGTCTGGTAACATGCTTAGAATGCACCTTCAGAGATTCACACTGAATGCTTTAAGCCCACAAGCACTTGCCCAAAATGAAAACTTGGAACTTGCTGCTAACCTCAGAGTAAACCCAGCTGGATTAAACAGAAGTTACTTTTTAGGATTGTAAAGTTAGCCATAGGAGGTGTGCCTGATTTTAATCCTAAATAACACCCAGGAACTGTCCTTTAACTTGGAGCAGTGTCCACAATGCTATGGTATTTGGCACTGGCTTCATGATTAGATTAGATTAGATTAGATTAGATGCACAGTCATACCTCATGTTACGTTTGCTTCATGTTATGTTCTTTCAAGTTACGTTCCGCAGTGACCCGGAAGTACCAGAAAGGGTTACTTCCGGGTTTCACCGCTCGTGTATGCGCAGAAGCGCCAAATGGCGCGTGTGCAGACACGCTACTGTGGGTTGCGCTCTTTTCATGTTGTGAACGGATCCCGTTCGCAACCAGAGGTACCACTGTATTACTCACCCTTCACCAGTAGGTCCCAGGCAGGTTACAATAATTAAAATTCAGAATTAAAAACAGTTAAAACAGATACCTTCAAAAGAGTAGGGTGAAAACTGTATCATGAAGAAGCCAGGTGCACCTCTGTGGGAAGAGAATGGCACAACAAATAGGCTGCCACAGAGAATACCCTTTCCTGAGCCACTGCCACCCTGAAAGTCTAAGGGAGGTAGAACTGCCAAGGGGCCTCCTCTTCTCATCTTAACACCTGAGATAGTCAGTAGGGAAGAAGGTGGTCTGTTTGGTGCCTAAGTTATTTAGGGCTTGTTCAGGGCTTTGAACACAAATGTGAGCACCTTGAATTTAGGTCTGGAAATGAACCAGCAGAAAATGCAGCTGTTTTAGAACATAGGATATATGAGTTCTAAAGGCAGCCCCAGCCAGTAATCTGGTCACTGCATTTTGGACCAACTAAAGTTTCTGAGTAATCTCCAAGGGCATAGAGTGCATTAATTCAACTTCTGGCACTTACTGTAGACTCTTTATTTAATTCCAGCATGCATTTTCATTGAATTCTGATTTTATAGTTATCAACACATATTATTTTTTTTAAAAAAATCATTGTATTGAGCTTCTTATACGCTGGTTAGAGACATTTCTAATTAAGTCATATATCATACCTCTGAACCAGTGGCGTAGCATGGGTTGTCAGCACCCGGGGCAAGGCAAGTAATTTGCGCCTCCTAACCCGTGGATTTGCGCCCCCTAACCCGTGGATTTGCGCCCCCTAACCCTAACCCCCAGATGTTGCGCCCGGTGCGGCCGGCCCCCCCTGCACCCCCCAAGCTACGCCACTGCTCTGAACCATCCCGATTTGAGCAGGACATGCCGGAATTACGGAAGCCATCCTGGCTTCTGGTTGGATCCAAGCAAGTCCCATTGTTTTGGTCCGGTGCTCTGGCACGAATCAGCTGGTTTGTGCCAGAGTACCAGAGCAAGGGAGCCTTGTATTTTGGTCTCACACTCTTGCATGAGTCAGCTGGCTGGGAAACCCAGCCAGATGGGTTATTATTATTCTTCTCCCATGAGAGCTTGGGAGCCAAATTGGTTTTGCACCCAATGCAAAACCATTTTTTTTTTAAAAAAAATGATTCTGGGCATGTGGGGGGTGGGGGTGGGAACCAGGTAAGTACAAAAGCTATTCAGGAGGTGTGTTTCAAGTCAGTGTGTCTGCACTGTCTTTTGCAAGGACTGAATTCCTCAAGAATCTTTGTCTTTGCACAGATCCAACGTTAGGAAAGCCTAATATCTCCTTCAGTTCCATGGATCAGATCACACTGGGAAGTAATTTCACCATCTGTTGCCAAAGCCCACATGAGGATGTGGAGTTCTATTTCCAAAATGCTAATACCCAGGTGACACATCAGACTATGGCAAACAATTTCATTGTCAGCAAGGCAGAGCCGAGGCATGGAGGGAATTACCAGTGCAGCTACCACCGTCATTTAGAACCCTTTATCAGCTCAGAGCCCAGCAGCTCTCTGTTGCTGCTGCTGACAGGTAAGTAGTCGAGCATCTTTGCATCAAGCATCGTTCTTACAAATACTGTAATAGGTTCAGATCTGTTAAAGTACAATAACACCCTTGTAAAGTATACAGTTTGGGGTTTTTTTCTCCTCCCCCTTTATTTTTCTCTTCTACACAGGTTCTCTTTCTCTTTCTCTTTCTCTCTCTTTTATTTACATCTCACAATGTTGAGTGCACATAAAATTATGTACTTTTTGAACTTTCAATAAAGATGTTTTTTTAAAAAAAGGAAAAGAAAGCTTCTTTGCAGGCACGTCCCTAACCTCATCTCTCAGTCTGGATTTTTCGTTTTAGCTTAATTCTAGCTACAGCATGTTCCAAATGTTTAGTAGCAAAATATCAGAAGGCTGTACATACAATGAGAGATCTCTCTGGGGGGTCAATGGACGTTTTTAATGTTTGATGTTTTATTGTGCTTTTAAATCTGTTGGGAGCCGCCCAGAGTGGCTGGGGAAACCCAGACAGATGGGCGGTGTATGTATGAATGAATGAATAAATAAATATTATTAGTGAAGGCAGCAAAGAAATACATTTAGCCATAAGCTGAGAGCTGACAAATATGAGTTTCATATACAGTACCAGCAACATGTTCATTTGGGAGACCCGAGGCCGGAGTATGCTAAGGGTTCAGGGGAAGGCAGTTGAGGAACTGCAGCAAGTCTCAGAAGATGCTACAAGACCCATGGCAGATGAAGGTGATTGACTACATGGGACTGGCTGAAATGACTGACAGAATCCGAGACCAGGGGAAAGAGACGGCGGAAGAAGATTGGAAGAAATTTTAAATTTATCTTAAGAAATATTGCAAAATTAATGAAGGTTAAAATGTTGTGGTTATATAAAGTAAGGGATTACAGCTGTTAAAGATTAAGTAAAAGAAAAGGAAAGGAAAAAAATTGGTTAAATTAAGGGGAAGGATTTGCTGAAATAATTTTGGGAATTGGAATGCAGAAAGGGGAGGTATGGGGAAGTCGATGAAGTAAGTTTAAGAGTAAGTTATTAAGTTTATTAAGTTTAAACTTAATAAATATTTATAAAAAAAATACAAGACCCAGAGCTCCCTCTGAAGAGGAAATGGTTGCTAAACCACTCCGTTGAAGCTGAGATTTAAAGGCAATCTTGTGGAAGGACGAAAGGATGTAATCAGCTCCACTTACAGGCAGCAGATGGGATATATGATCTGTGAGTTTATGGCAAAAGGCTGAAGCTCACTGAGAAAGCAGAAGGTCTAAGTTCGAATCACTGGCACCTTCAGGTAGGGCTGGGAGAGAAACCTTGGAGAACCAGGACCGGCCAGTGTAGACAATGGTCTGACTTTGTGTAAGGCAGTTTCCTATGTCCCTGTGTCCACACACATTGCTGTTGAATGCTAAGGTGGAGACACCTGCCTCTTTCCACTCTTTACAAGCATGCCATGATGGGCCACCTCACATCTCTTTTTCTTCTGCATGCAGATCTCAGCTTAAGCAGACCCAACATCTTCCGAAGACCCAGTGATTCAATTGCCCTGGGGGGACGTGTGAAGATACAGTGTCAACCTAAAGATGGAGCCACCTCATTTTATTTTTATAAGGCTGGAGGCTCAAAAGCGGAGGGGCCCATGCCTTTTCCCTCAGGTGAACTTTCCATTAGTAATGTCAGCCTGGAACACAAAGGGAATTTTAGCTGCATCTATGGACGGAAACCTTTCCTCGTCTCAAAACTGAGTACATCCCTGGAGCTTCTCGTATCAGGTATAGTATCTTATTTGGTGTGTCCTGAACTTATCACATCATTTAATTTGCAGTGCCTTTGAAACTTAAATACAGTGGTACCTTGGGTTACAGACGCTTCAGGTTACAGACTCCACCAACCCAGAAATAGTACCTCAGGTTAAGAACTTTGCTTCAGGATGAGAACAGAAATCGCACGGTGGCAGCAGGAGGTCCCATTAGCTAAAGTGGTACCTCAGGTTAGGAACAGTTTCAGGTTAAGAACGGACCTCCAGAACGAATTGTTCTTAACCTGAGGTACCACTGTAATTCATTGCTTTTAGCCTCTTTCCATATGAGCCTACCTGGACCCTGAGATCATTTTCTGAGGCCTTTCTTCAGGTGCCTCCACCTCAAGAGGTCCAAATGGTGGCAACACGAGAAAGAGCCTTCTCTGCAGTGGCTCCCCATCTGTGGAATCCTCTCCCCAGGGAAGTTCACCTGGCGCCTTCATTATACACCTTTAGGTGCCAGGCAAAAACTTTCCTTTTTAACCAGGCCTTTGGTTGACGTGTTTGACGTCCTATACCCTTTTAAAATGTGGGGAGGTTTGGGGGGGAGGGAGCATTGGGTTGTTGTCTTTATTTTGATGATATATTATGTGCTTTTATATTCTGCTTTTGTTTTGTGATCCGCCCTGAGACCTCCAGGTATAGGGTGGTATATAAATTCAATTAATACTAATACTAATACTACTAATACTAATACTAATACTAATATAAGACATGAAAGTCTCACAGGGTGATGTCCAACTAAGCTTGGGTATCAATGGCCTTTGTTTAGTTTTATATTAATATTTTATTATAAACATACAAACAAACATAGTATTATTACAATCAAACATTCACTCATTTATCATTTATTTCTAAAGCATCCTACATTAAAATGGTGTCTTTGATGTTCTATAGTACACATATAATATTGTAGAGTTTCCTAAAATTTTAAGCATTTACATTTCTATTGTGTGTGTGTGAGAGAGAGAGAGAGAGAGAAAGAGAGAGAGAGAGAGAGGAGAGAGAGAGAGAGAGAGAATTTTACCTTTGTTTGCTTGCTCTTTTGGATACATAGACAAAAATACTGTGATGGTTTTTTTGTGTTTTATTTTGATTATTTGAGATGTTAAGGGAGAAATACAACCTGCAGAGGCTAGCGGATGCAAAATGACCTGGCCAAGCTAGGGCCATTAAGAAACAATACAGGGCCATTGAGATCCCTTAACAATGCAAGAGAACTGTCTCCCCTCCTTGCTCTGAGGTGTGAACAGAGACTGGGTTTGGAATGTTTGCCAGGGTAACTGGTCGAGGTGACAGGAAAATAAAGGTTTTTTGAGCAAGGGTTGCTGGGGAAAATAAGAAGGAAGAAAGTCTGGGACCCATCTTGGGAAGGCTGGCAGGGAGAGATGCCCTGGACTGCAGGGCTGCACTGCTATGGGGGATCAGCCCCTCCTGCATGCAGACTGAAGGTGTAAATAGGTGAATAAACCACATTTCTTAAAGCTATGACAGTCTCCAAAGGACCACAGACCCTGGGTGAGTGCCTGGAACCCCATGGGCTCTTGCAGAGAGATGGGGAGCCACCCAACCGTGCAGTGACAAAATAATAAATAATCCGCAAACCAAGAAAACAAGAATTTCATAAAACAGAAACAGCTACTAGCACCATTTACACAGAGGACAGCTATAAACCTTAGCGTTCTCAATTTTAAAAACAGTTAAAATAGGCATTTTTAAATGTATTTATTTAACCCAGAGGCCATGTGTCCTCTGTAATTTTAGGGTATGCCTAAATAAATAAATATATGGAAGTGGAAGACAGGAGTGCCTGGCGTGCTCTGGTCCATGGGGTCACGAAGAGTTGGACATGTCTAAATGACTAAACAACAAACAAACAAACAAACAAACAAACAAATATTATTTATACTCAGCCCACCTGGCTGGGTTTCCCCAGCCACTCTGGGCAGCTCCCAACAGAATATTAAAAGCACAACAAAAGCGTCAAACATTAAAAACTTTCCCAAAAAGGGCTGCCTTCAGATGTCTTCTAAAAGTCAGATAGTTGTTTCTTTCCTTGACATCTGATGGGAGGGCGTTCCACAAGGCAGGCGCCACTACTGAGAAGGCCCTCTGCCTGGTTCATCTGGTTCACCAGCTATGGCCATTCCTGAACAGAGATAGCCTGATCCCTGTGGCCCATTCATTCATAACCTCAAGGCTGGATTACTGCCACATACTGTACTCTAGGAGTGGCTGTCCTTGGTGCTGATTGGGAAGCTCCAGCTGGTGGGCAATGCAATGGCTAGGCTGCTTATGGGGGCGCATAGCTGCCAACATACAACACCACTGTAAAAAACAAACCAGCTGCACTGTCTCCCCATCTACTACTGAGCCGGTTCAAGGTCCTTGTGTTAATCTGCAAAGTCCTGGGTATCTTAAGGACCACCTGAACCTTTATATCCAGCTTCACCACTGAGGTCATCTGCATGGGCATCACTGGTTGTCCCCAAAATTGGCAAGGCTCACCTGACAGCAATATGAAGCTGAGCTTTTAGTGCCATCAGCCCAGTCCTGTGAAATGCCAATAGAGATTCAGTGGGTCCCTTGAAATGCCGGCCAAAAATTATGCAGGCAGGTAAGAACATGTATTTCTGTAACAGCTAATTGATGATCTCTGGTTTAAAATTTTACCCAGTTCTTATTCCATATAGGTATTATTGTTGTGAGCTGCTTTGAGTTTTTTATGCTCTAATTTTTAAATAATTTTTTTAAAAAAACAAATAAATAATTTTTAAAAAATAAATAAATAGCCCCGACTGAATTTTCTTTTGACCAAGCTGAGTTGTTGGGTGGATGTCTATGATCAGAAGAGCAAGTGGTTGTCACCTGCCCCTTATTCATTACTATGGCAGAGAAAGGTTCAAAAAAAAATAAATTCCTTCCAGTAGCACCTTAAAGACCAACTAAGTTAGTTCTTGGTATGAGCTTTCGTGTGCATGCACACTTCTTCAGATACACTGAAACAGAAGTTGCAAGATCCTTCTATATAGTGAGAAGGTGGGGAGGGGTGTTACTCAGAAGGGTGGTGGGAATAGGAGATAGGCAGATAGCTGAGAGAGCCTGTTGACGACTCTTAACGACTGTAATAGGTCTTACAGGAAAAGGCAAGGGGTGAGAAGGTGAGAAATGGTTTAGTCATGTATAGTGAGATAAGAATCCAATGTCTTTGTTCAGCCCAGGTCTTTCCATGGTTTTAAGTTTGGTAATGAGTTGTAATTCAGCAGCTTCTCTTTCCAGTCTATTTCTGAAATTCCTTTGTAGTAAAACAGCTACTTTGAGATCTTGTATAGAATGTCCTGGGAGACTGAAGTGTTCTCCTACTGGTTTCTCTGTTTTGTGATTCTTGATGTCAGATTTATGTCCGTTTATTCTTTGGCGTAAGGTTTGGCCTGTTTGTCCAATATAGAGAGCTGAAGGACACTGTTGGCATTTGATGGCGTACACAATGTTAGACTATGAGCAATTAAATAGTCCCGAGATGGTATGTGTGATGTTGTTGGGGCCAGTAATGGTGTTGTCCGGGTGTATGTGGCAGCAAAGTTGGCATCTGGGTTTATTGCAGGCTCTGGTGCCAGTGTCTGTGTTAAGTCTGGTTGTAGTATTATTGTGGGTTAGGAGTTGTTTAAGATTGGGTGGCTGTCTGTAGGCAATGAAAGGTCTTCCTCCCAGAGCTTGAGAAAGAGAACTGTCATTGTCCAGGAGAGGTTGTAGATCTCTGATGATGCGTTGTACTGCTCAGTATGTTAAGAGGACTTGGAAACTGGGGAGGGATCCCCCCCCCTTATATTTTCTTTTGCACAGATCCCAAATTATCCAGACCCAGGATCTTCCTGACACCCGCTGAGCCTGTTTACCCAGGAACAAAAGTCACTATCCATTGCCAAAGCCAAGACATTGCAGCAGCATTCTATTTTAAAAAGGATACAGACCAAATGGTCCCTACGGCCATCAGTAACAACGGGGCCATGGCAATTTTCGACATCAGTAATATAAAGCCGGCACATGCTGGGAACTATATCTGCACTTATCGCCCCAAGCTAGAACTTTTTGTCACCTCACCATCCAGTGATCCTGTGGAGCTGCTTTTCAGAGGTATGTTCTGAGTGTTTAGGTGGAACCAGAAATAATTTCAAGAGTGAAGTTAAGTAAGCTGACAGTAGTATAAGGGTAAGCCCTGATTCCTAGAGTCCGATGGGACCCCTTAGAGCATGGGTAGGCAAACTAAGGCCCGGGGCCTGGATCCGGCCCAATCGCCTTCTCAATCCGGCCCGCGGACATTCCAGGAATAAGCATGTTTTTACATGAGTAGAATGTGTTCTTTTATATAAAATGCATCTCTGGGTTATTTGTGGGGCCTGTCTAGCGTTTTGACATGAGCAGAATGTGTGCTTTTATTTAAAATACATCTCTGGGTTATTTGTGAGGCATAGGAATTCGTTCACTTTTTACGTTCAAAATATAGTCCGGCCCCCCACAAGGTCTAAGGGACAGTGGACTGGCCCACAGCTGAAAAGTTTGCTGACCCCTGCCTTAGAGTTTGATTGATAATATCACATGATATCCCACACCATAACTCCCGCCATGTAAGTCCACCATGACATGTATTTCAGGATCATGTGCCCCCTCTACAATGAAGGCAGGCCTTCATGGACTAATAGGCAGAGTTTTTTAAACCCCTAGCCAATTTGGCTTGAGTCACAATAGGGTATCTGATTGGCTTGACTGGGCTATGTGACCCCTCTACAATGATGTCACATCACTGTGGACTAATCAGAGGTTTTAAACCCCCAACCAATCTGCTACTTAATCTGCTAGAACTTTTAGAAGTGCTGGGTCAGCCTCAGTGTGTTGACTCCTAAGAATGTGTCTGGGCATGTAAAGAGGCCATCCTACAGCAAGCCCAAGTTCCCCTTTCCCTGATTGTATGAGGTTGAATACCTCTGCCTATTGGCCCACAATAACCTGCTGTCATTGTGGAGAGGTCACATGACCTCTCCTAAGGCATGGCATGGTGGTCTTAAAGGGTGGTACTTCTGAGGCAGGGCTTCCGGGGTGGCATATCATGTGATCATCAATCAAGCTGGGGGGACGATGACTAGGGAGTGAGGCTTAAGCATTTGACAAGTAGTAGGACTTTTATACTACTGCTGACAACCAGAAATAGCTGTGGATATATGAGTGGGAAATTATTCTGATATTTACACTGGTCACCTCCATTATTGTTTTGCTAAATATCAATGCTAGGAAAGTTCATGATGACCTCATTCACACATCCCAAAACCGTGTGAGAACCAAAACAGAGCCCTCCATTGAAATCCACAATTTTATTAATTTTGCTGTGCAGCTATGCAATCACAATGTGCACAAAAATGCACATATTAGGGTAAAACGTGCCTTAAAGTGCATATATTATTGAAAACAACATACAAAATGCATTATTGTAGGGGAAATCGCTTTGCAAAAATGTGCATATTAGATAAGATTTGTGTTCAGTGCTGATAAATTTTCATGATGGTTTTTTTTTAAAAAAACCACACACAGCAAACTGATACAAAAAATGTAATGCATTGAATGGAAAATGAGAAAAAGAGAAGCCAAAATTGAGAAATTCACCCATCCCCAGACACGCCCCAATCACATGGTGACAGTCAGCATCTAAATTCCTTTTTCCTTCTGTGCATAGATGACAGCTTAATAAAACCTTCAATCTCCATCAACCCCAGTGAGTTAGTTGCCCTTGGAGGAGAAGTCAATATTGTGTGCACTATTGCATATGGATCTGCACAGTTTTATCTCCATAAGACTGGAGATCCAACACCAAAGTATTCCAGGATGGGTAATTCGAGCACCCACACTTTTCCTATTACCAATATCAGCTTGGAGGACAAAGGGCATTATACTTGCAGCTACATATGTTCAGGAAATTCCTTTTTCATCTCAAAACACAGTGCCCCCCTGGAGCTTCTGGTAACAGGTAAGGCTGGTCCTCCAGCAATCTCCATTATTTGTTTTAGAATGGCCTTTGAAGCTTATTCATTCATTTATCTAGCCCTTCTGGTTGTTTATGTCATAAATGTTAAAATGGGAATTTGCTCAGGTGAGCTTGAGAGGTAGCAGTGTTCTTCTGCTCCTGCGTTTTTAACATCACCATGATATGAGGAAATTAAGCAAAGTGAATCTTTCTCCTAGCTATGGGATAACACAATGGTCAGGGAAGGAACAAACTACAACTGCTTATTTTCCAGGCTGCTGTTCAGGTCATTGGGTTGGAACCAGTAAGAATAGTTGGCAACTCAACAGAAATGCAGGATTCTTCGCCCATGCCCTTCTAGAATATTTGGCTAAGCTGGATTTCCCTGGGATAAGTTCATCACAAAGAGGTCTAAATGTTCTTTCACGTTGAAGACGTGTTGGACTTAGGCCCATTTAAACAGTATCAAACCACTTTCAACAACCATGTCTTCCAGCAAAGACTCAAAAGGAAGTGTAGTCTGCTAAGGGGGCTGACAGTTGCTAGGAGACCCTTATTCCCATCACGGAGGGAGAATTCCAGAGTGGTTTAATGACCAATACCTTAGAAATCAATGCATCTTCACAGAGAACTCTGGGAATTGTAGTTCTGTTAGGAGAATCGGTGTCTCCTAACAACTCTCAGGATCCTTAACAAACTATACTTCCTGGGATTCCCAAGCTGTAATTGTTTAAAGTGGTGCAATACTCCTTTAAATGTATAGTGCACTTGAGCCGCTAATATGTCTGCACAAAAAATTGCAGCAAGGCATACCTGGTCGATGTCCTTTCTCTGGAAATAATATAAACCAGCAGTTATAATCAGATCTCTCCATAGTGCTGAAGAGATCAAGAAAAAAGCAGGGTGATGATAAATGGAGTGGGACTCCTCACCATTCAATCTCTCCCTTTCCACAGATCCCAGTTTACCCAGACCCAGTCTATCCCTGAGTTCTGTCATTGTCAATGTGGGAGAAACTGTCTCCCTCCAGTGCCACAGCCAAGACAGGGCCATGACATTCTATCTCCAAAAGTCTGGAGAAACGGAGCCTCTGCAGCGCCTTGTGACCAGCAGGAACACAGCCACCTTCACCATCATTGCAGAGCAGGAGCACAATCGAAGCTTTGCCTGTAGTTACCGCCCTTCGCCAGATCTTTTCGTCATCTCAGAGCCCAGTAAGCCTGCCGAGTTTCTGGTTATAGGTAAGGGAGTCGTCATTGCAAGCACCTTCCCCACCCCCTTGCTTCAGCTTTCATTTCTGGTTTGAGCTTGAGCATCAAGCTGGGTGTTTACTAGCACAAGGCATCAGAAGGCTATCTGGAGAGGGCACATAACATGGATTAAACCAGGGGTTGGCAAGGTTTACCTCGCCTGGGCCTGTTTACTCCCGCGGAGATCCCTCCATGGGTTGGATTGCACGCCCCCCCCCCATTTCCGGCTTCTGTGCAGACGTGATTTCTGGCATCTGCGCATGTGCAGACCTAATTTCCGGCACCGCAGAGGCAAGTCCCCGTGCTGCGCTGCGCCGCTTTAGCGCAGCGTGAGGGGACTCATGGAGCGGATGGCTCGGTTTGGGGGCCAGTTAAACAACCCCCATGGGCTACTTGTGGCCTATGGGCCTTAGGTTGCCAACCCCTGGATTAAACAGAGGTTTATTTAAAGAGTCCCACTTCCTGGGTGGGAAGATGTAGCGTTTAAAAAACAATAATTCCCCTGCCTGTTCCATATCAGACTTTCCTGGAAAACATCTGGGCTGACATTGTTAAAGCAAGTTTTGCATACTTGGTGACCCCATTGGGAATCTGTGTACGTGCAGCTACTCACACAGAGTCAGTTAAGGTTTGGCAGACAGCCAGAAGGCAATTTGAAGGAGTAAGTCTGCCTGGTGATAACAGAGACATGGAGACCACTCCCTGATTGGTCAAGCTCTCTCAAAGGAGTGATAATTAATGGCTTACTAACTGTTAGTTCAGTATTTCAGGTTCAGAGTTCTGTGTGTCAGTGTAGCAGTTGTGAGTCGTGTCAGAGAGAGCTAGCAAAGGATCCGTGTTCTTTTCCTGTAAATAGTCTACTGTATATAATAAACACCTAACTACAAGTTCCTGGTTCCTGCTTCATCTAACCTGTTTGCAGCCAAGTCAACAATTGCTTCCATGGATTCTGCGTTTACTCTGCTAGGTCTGGCTAAGGTCCTGCAACTAGTCAGAAAGTTGCGAAACACCAAATAGGTTTTGAAAGGGCTGTAAGTTATCTGCTTTTCTGTACTTCGTGCTTTATATGTTTATTTAACAAATACAACTTGTTAAGGTTCATTCTGAGTGTTCCTTTTACTGCCAGCCTGAATCCAAAAGAATATCTGATAAGTATTCACTTACTATATTCCACCAGCAAGTGAAAGTTTATCTGTTTTGACAAGTATTTGACTGGCTTTCTCTTTTTATGAGTTATTTCATTTTACTTTTTTTAAAGAGGTATTCTCTGCTTTGTCTTAAGATAGTTTTGATCAGCTGTTGTTTAGCTTGTTTTATTTCCTTGTGTGCTTGTTTTGAAATACCATATGGCTTCCATTAAAGGGAACAGCATAATCCCTAATGTAGCTTCCTATCCTGTGGCTAAAGACAGAGCCCTGGCTTATGGTTGTCAACATCTCAATTCCTGTTTCCTTCTGTGCACAGATCGCAGGTTGCACACACCAACCATCTCCACTGTTACCAGTCAGCTGATTGCCCCCGGAGCACAAGTCAACATCACGTGTACAACTAATGGTGGACCTGCAAAATTCTATCTCCACAAGGCTGGAGATCCAATGCCAAAACAGTTGGTGAAGGCTCACATTCATGTGGGTATTTTTTCCATTGGCAATATCAGCAGGAAGGATGAAGGGAACTACAGCTGTAGCTATGCATGTTTAGCTCGCCCGCTGTTAGTCTCACAACCAAGTAACTTCCTGGAACTTCTTATATCAGGTATGTTGTTGTTGTTGTTGTTGTTGTTGTTGTTGTTGTTGTTGTTGTTATACCAGGTATCTTCTTCTTCTTCTTCTTCTTCTTCTTCTTCTTCTTCTTCTTCTTCTTCTGACAATCAGTGCAGAATACATAAAATGCTCATCCAACAACATCTTTGGAAGTCTGACTCAATCCATTAGAATAGTGGTTCCCAGTTAGGGGTCCGGGGACCCCTGGGAATCCACGGAACACACCCAGGGGGTCCACAGCACCACCCCCTGCCAGAGGCTCACTTATCTTGTTAAATGCACAGTGAACTCTGTCTCTATGTTTCCTTGATCCTTCAGCTCTGCGACTTACCATACTTTTTGGTTTCAGAAGTTATTTAACTTAATTAAGTCATTATCTCCCGTTGGGTACAAAACATCAAAGTCTCATTTTGGCTGAATCTGGAACAGCAAAGCTTTCCTGCTCATGTGCCTTTTATATAAAACAAAGCATTAAAATCATACAAATCATTAAGCAGCATGTTCAAATCAGCAAGAGGAAGATAAAATAGTTCTAAGTGCTAAAATAATAGTATTTCAAAAGCATTTAAGAACATATTGACATGAAGAAATTAAGAAGGTGAACCCTTTACAGTGGTACCTTGGGTTAAGAACTTAATTTGTTCTGGAGATCCGTTCTTAACCTGAAACTGTTCTTAACCTGAGGTACCACTTTAGCTAATGGGGCCTCCCACTGCCACCGCACGATTTCTGTTCTCATCCTGAAGCAAAGTTCTTAACCCAAGGTACTATTTCTGGGTTAGCGGAGTCTGTAACCTGAAGCATCAGTAACCTGAAGTGTCTGTAACCCGAGGTACCACTGTATTTGCTTGAGTATAAATTGATAGAATAAAAATTTACCTTTTACATTTCTGTATAGCTGTCAAAGGGCACAACTGACACTTAACGTTCCCTGGCTACGCTCAGTCTTCAGAGCTGTAGTTTGTTGATGATGCTGGGAGGGAATTGTAGTGTTCTGAGAAGTGTACTACAGTTCCCAGAATTCTTTGGAGGAAGCCATATGCTTTAAATGCATGTTCGAAATGCTTTCAATGTGTGGTGTGGATGTAAACATTTAAGTATTGCATCTGGGAGTGGGTAATGGGAAGCATTACCACTACCAAAGCAGTGTAGATATTCTTCCCTTCCTCTAAATGCATGGACTTTTTGGCTCAGTTTTAACAAATATACCCCTTTCCGCATCCCCTTTTGGTTGCGTTGTGGTTTTGGACTGTTATGAGTGCAAATACTAAGAGTCTTCCTGTACATATTCTCTGAGCCAACTGAGCATAGCTGGCATTCCATAATATACAGTTGGAAATCAGGGCCACAGAATCACAGGACATGCTGGTGACTATTGCCTAATTATTTAAATTTATTTTCCACCACAAACAGTGATGAAGGTGCATCACATACTGTATAGTACTATAGAGAGACGTGGTCTGAACAGAGACATTGGATTCTTATCTCATTACACATGATAAAGCTATTTTTAGCCATCTCACCCCTTGCTTTTTCCTGTAAGACCAATTGCAGTCGTTAACAGTTGTCAACAGGTTTCCACACCTATCAGCCAATCACCCATTCCCACCACCCTTCTGAGTAATACCCCTCCCCACCCTCTCACTATATATAAGGGTCTGGTGACTTCTGTTTCTGTGTATCTGAAGAAGAGTGCATGCACATGAAAGCTCAAACCAGTAACAAACTTAGTTGGTCTCTAAGGTGCTACTGAAGGAATTCTTTTATTTTGAATAGTCCCAGTTAATGCATTTCTGAGGACAGTCAGGAAGTCTGGGATGCATAGATATAAAAGCTATTGCACAACTAACTCTTTATGCAGATGTACTTGCCTCTGCTTTCACATCCAGAGCAATGCATCTTGCACATTGTGGTCTGTTGGAATAGACAGTTGGTGGGATCAGTGGATTAAAGTCTCCCTGTTCATTTGCTTATGTGCACAGGTCCTCACACCTCCAATCCGGGGACTTCTGAGCCTCCAGATTATACCCCGATCAACATAATTAGATTTGCCATAGGAAGTCTGATCCTCTTTCTCCTCACATATGTCATAATCAGAGACCAGCAGCTCCAAAGGAAACATGGCCTTAAAGTGAGATGACTCTCCTCCTGGAGGAAACATGGATTTAAGGTGAGATTACCGTATGTTCCAGCGTACAAGATGCCTTTTTCTCCCTGGAAAATCACCCCAAAAGTCAGGGGTCGTCTTATACGCCGGGTATACGCGTTGGGAAGGAGGAGAGGGAGCTGGTGAGCAGAGGTGCCCCGTCTGCCATTGCTCCTCCTCCCTCTTCACAGAAGGGGACACGGAAAGTCCTTCCGAGTGCGGCGCTCACCCGCCCGCCTGCCAAACGCCTCGCCTTGGGCTGCTGCGATGGCAGAGGCAGCGGAGGGGTGTGTGCTCTGCCCCTGGCGGTGCTCAAACTCTATAGCTCTAAAACTCTAAAATTAAACAGCAAAAGTTGGGGGTCGTCTTATACGCCCAGTCGCCTAATACGCCGGAATCTATGGTACTCTTCCACTTCTTGGTTCCACACTGGTTTCTTTGAATTTCCAAACAAGGTCTGAACTTAATCTCAGACCCTCCAAGTGTCCCTATTTTCCAGGGACAGTCATGTATTTACAGAAACCATCTAGGTTTCTAATTTGATCCTGGAATACCCTGCTTTACCTTAGGATGTCCCTATTTTCATCGGGGAAATGTTGGAGGGTATAGAATTAGGCAACCCCTGAGTCAAGGAGATAAGTAACTATACAACCTTTAGAAGACATCTGAAGGCAGCTCTGTATAAGGAAGTTTTCTTTAATGTTTAATGTTTTATTATGTTTTTATCTGTTGAAAGTCACTCAGAGTAGCTGGAGCAACCCAGCCAGGTGGGCGGAGTATAAATAATAAAATTTTTATTATTATGGAATAGGGCGTTCCTATTTTCATCAGAGAAATGTTGTAGGGTATGTAATCTTCAAGGGACTTTTTGCATTTGCCCACTGTTCATATACTTTTCATTTTGAAAGAAAGGTCCGGGTTTAGTCACATCCCTTAGCTTCTCTGCTGAAATGATCACTGGTGAAAAGCTCCAGGATGCAAATCACAGGTGCAAGTCAGATAAGACAGTTGAGAAGAGGGAGGTAGATTAAAGGTCTGATACAGTAGAAGGCTGATCCTTATTTTGCTTGGTATACATTCAAAGAAACATACAAATAATTTCATGCATTCAAGGGAGCTGTGGGCTAGCTTGTGTTTCTCTTATCACATCAGCCACCACTCCTTACCACGACCATGGGACAATCACCCTCCAAAGCCAAAGGACTTTCAAACACAATTTATAATATTACATGGGTATCACATGTTCAAAGAAAGAAAACACCAACCGGTTGACTTCCAGAAGCCCATGGACACTACTTACAAGCCTCTTTGTATCCCATCTATTATCCTTATCCAACCTGGTGCCTCTATCCCTTTCTGTGCTCAGGAATGGATGCAGTAGGGATAACAATGACACCATCCGTCCAGTGTTGATTTTAGGCAAACTTCCCAATGAATGGCATCTTAGCCCCCTCTTGTCCCCCCTCAAGTTATGCACACAGCTCAGCCTCTAATGCCAGTGTCTAGTTAATCCGGGTTGGGGGGGGGAACCCTCTATTGTTATTATTGGAACGTGGGTGGTGCTGTGGTCTGAAACACTGAGCCTCTTGGGCTTGCCGATCAGAAGGTCAGCGGTTCAAATCTGCGCAACGGGGTGACCTCCTGTTGCTCGGTCCCAGCCTGCCAACCTAGCAATTCGAAAGCACACCAGTGCAAGTAGATAAATAGGTACCGCTGCATCAGGAAGGTAAATGGCGTTTCCGTGCACTCTGGTTTCTATAACAGTGTTCCATTGTGCCAGAAGCAGTTTAGTCATGCTGGCCACATGACCCAGAAAGCTGTCTGTGGACAAATGCTGGCTCCCTCGGCCTGAAAGTGAGATGAGCTCCGCAACCCCGTAGTTGCCTTTGACTGGACTTAACAGTCCAGGGGTCCTTTAGCCATTGTTATCTCATGCCTTTTCCACTATATTCACAGGATATTTACATTGCCCTTAGATTTTGATGTGCAAAAGTACAAGAGATATTGAAACCATTGGCCAAGAAGCCAAGCAAAGATAGCTCCGTGAGTCCACCGTGATGACAAGATAATTTTCTCAAGACATACAACAACAATATGAGATTATTCTTTTTTCAACACTCAGGCATACCAGATGCACCACTGCATGAAGCAGGCTGATAAGCATCCTCCTTCTTTTTGTCACTGGCTACAACCTATGAATTGGAGGGTTTCCCCCAATTCATCAGTCTTCAATTGATCCATTACAGAAAGGATGTTTTAATTATTGGGGCAGCTCTTCAAGGCACTGTGTGTTTATTCTCTTTGGTTTAATTTATATTTTGTAATGGTGGTTTGTTTTTTTTACTGGTATTTGATGCCATTGTGTTTTAGATGTGTTACTCTTAAACTGTATTTAAAAAATAATAATAAAGATGGGGTTTTCTTCTCAGTTTGCGTTCTTTTGTTCATTACATTCTATAATATTTTACACTGCTTCAAAATCTCAAAAAAGTAGATAGTCTGAGAAACTGTGGCTTCGGGACTGTTGTAGGCCTTAGTTTTGCCATATATATGGCCGGAATCTTTTGATTTCTTTGTTGCTGCCTGCATGCCCTATATGGGACAGCTAATATTTCAGTTTACAAGGCTCCATGTCCTTTTGATTTTAATTTTAAATTTTTATTGGAATTTTATTTACAACATAACACAACCCCCCCACCCCGCATTGCACAAATCCACCCTCATTAAATGTTAACATAACATACAGTCAGTATAACATACAACAATACAAACAACCAAATAAAAGACTTCCTTCATCATGTCCTTTTGAATCAAGCTAGACTGAATAAGACACTGAGGAGCTCACTTGGTTAGAGTCACACACAATCCTCCAGGACTACTCTTTCTATCTTTCTATGGGTGAGAGCTACCTATAGAAAATAACTGAGAAATACCTGGCTGGGGAACAGGTATTCATGCCACACACCCCACCAAGAAGGACAACAGCAGGATCTTGAGATGATACTCTTCGTAACTCAGTTTTTGTTTCACGTGGAAATGTTGATTTTTTTATTTTTAATGTTTCTATACATTTAACAGCATGAAGCATTCATAGGGAGCCCAACCCGTCTGCATGTCACCGAGTGCTGCATTTAGACTGGAAGGGGCAATTTAAGCAGCCTAAGGTAAAGGTAAAGGGACCCCTGACCATTAGGTCCAGTCATGGCCGACTCTGGGGTTGTGGTACTCATCTCGCTATACTGGCCGAGGGAGCCGGTGTACAGCTTCCGGGTTATGTGGCCAGCATGACTAAGCCACTTCTGGCGAACCAGAGCAGTGCATGGAAATGCCGTTTACCTTCCCACTGGAGCGGTACCTATTTATCTACTTGCACTTTGACATGCTTTCGAACTGCTAGGTTGGCAGGAGCAGGGACCAAGCAATGGGAGCTCACCCCGTCGTGGGGATTCAAACTGCTGACCTTCTGATTGGCAAGTCGTAGGCTCTGTGGTTTAACCCACAGTGCCACCCACGTCCCTTAAGCAGCCTAGACTTTCCTATAACATGGGAGGTGTTTCAGTGCTTTACAATCACAGTGTCCAGGGCTTCTGCCCTCAAGTGAAGCTGCCACAGTTTGAAAGGGTAAACAAACCAACCCCTGTAATTGTAATTGTTTCTGGCCATCGTGTTGCTTTTGATCTTGTGGACAGTTTGAAAGGGCACAGTGCTCTGATTTGGATTTCATCATAACCTTGGGCACACGAGAATGGCCTCAAGTGATTCCCACTTTCTTTGCTAGGGACCTATGCAAGATTTGACAAGTACAGTATGAGGGGTTTCTGTGTTAATTCAGACAACTCACCCAAAAGATCTGGTGCTACTGGGTTTAGAGACTAGTAGTTCCTGCTCAGAGAACTTTGTGGGAAGTTTGAATTGCAATTATATGCTCAGATCCAGGGGATGTGAGACCCTTTGACAAGTAATCCTGACTCAAGGATGTTCTTTAAGAGGTCACTACAAGAAAGACCTGTAGGTTTGGGGTAATCCAGGTGTTACCATCTGGGGATTGCAATGCTGAAAGGAAAACAAGAAAATAATCAAAATGGCAACTTGGATTGGGGACTGTTTGTGAGCAATTGTATCTCCTACCAACAGAAGTGAGAACTTTGATGTCCCTGCTGCCTATTAAAATTAAAACCAGTCACTGCTAGCTGATCATAAAACAGTGTTGGCACACTAACAAATGGGAGAGTCTGCTTGGTCAAATGGGAAATGAGTCTTTAAATCTGAACTTTACAATGCAGTAAAATCCAACTGCTTTTCACTAGGGATGGGCAAATCTGGAAATTTTGGGTTCTCACCTTTCCAGGCTTAGTTTGGTTCTCCAAATTTCTGTATGTGGTTTTTTAAAAAGGCAACAGGCAGATGGCTTGTGATACAAGGGACTGTTCAAGATGGTGAGATGAGAGTAAGTGGCAACGGAAAAAAGCCTGAGAAAGCGGAAGGAGGAAGTCAGGATGGAGGACAAAAGAACTGCAGGAAGAGAGTTGGAGAAAAAAGCAGCAGCAGGTGACAAAGATAGAAAGCAGGTGCTGAAAGTTATGGAAAGTGAGAAAATGACAAAAAGGCTTATTTGGATAAGAAAATGCAATGCTAATGGTGATGGTCACTTACCCTCACAAAAGAAATGGTCCCAGAAAACAAAGCGAGGATGCAACCACTGAAAGGCTTCAAAAGTTTGACCAATAATACATGAAATATTGGTTCACTTGTATTGGGGGAAAAACCATGCCAACATCCCTGTGTGTGATATGTGGTATATCCTAGTGCTATTAATTTTAAATTAAAAGTGAAAATGTAGAAGTGAGTCCCTTGTTCTGGATCTGGACTGAATGAAGACCACTGTTCTAGAGACTATTGTCTCTTTGACAACCCCTCAAGTAGAGTTGTGTGCCTGGTTGTTGTTGTTGTTTTATCTTACAACTTACTGCTACTTCTTCATAATAAAACTCCTAATTAAAACATGATTTTAATATAATTTTAATAGGGCTCACATAACTTCCCAGGGAACTCTTCAGTATTCACCTACAGTATTTAGCCAAATGCCTGAACCAACCTTGAAGCAAAAACTTAACCTGAAAGTTCAAACACAAGGAAATAAACAACTATCTGACTTTTAGAAGACATCTGAAGGCAGCCCTGTTCATGGAAGTTTTTAATGTTTGATGTTTCATTGTGTTTTTAATATTCTGTTGGAAGCTGCCCAGAGTGCCTGGGGAGGCCTGGCCAGATGGGTGGTGAATAAGTAAATTATTACTATTATTATTATTATTATTATTATTATTATTATTATTATTATTATTATTATTATTTCTCAGTGCAATCACTCAATGCAAGTATCTAATTAGACATGAATTAGCAAAAATCTGCTCAAGCTTTTGGCTTCTGGACTTATGTTATGTGGAAATTGATCAATAAAAAATATTTAAAAAAGAAAAAAGAGAAGGTTTCTTGGATAGCAGAGGGGACAGGTCTGCTGGAATCCCAATCCATTCAGGTAAAAACAGTGTTGAGAAATTGAAGACCTTAAGGTAATGAGAGTCTGGGAGGGTGTAGTTGGCCAAGTAGACGGTCTCCCCACCAGCCAGGTAGCCAGCCCAGCGGCCAAAAGTCCCAACTGTCATTATTGTGTGGTTGCAATGAGCAAGGAGAGCAAAATCTCTCCCTGGAGAGGACTCGCGCCCATCCCCAGAAAAATAAACATCCCCCCTGGAGGCATTGATGTTTTCCTTGCACCACTCCATCCCATTGCTGGTCACCACAAAGATGGGATTGGGGTATTTCTCTCTGAAATAGTTCATGGCTTTCTCCAAATAGCCTCTGTCAGCCACCACACCTTTCCAGGTGGGCATCACATGGACATAATCCCCTCTGCGGACATGCACTCCAACATATGTCACCTCCTGGCGCTGCCCCCGTAGCTCCTGAAGATATTGATTGGCTTCTTCCTTGATGTGGTCATGGAAGGAGAACTGCTGAAGTATCTCTTGGCGGATATGGTGATAAAAAGTGTAAGACCATGGGTAGCCCGTCAGTCGGATGTACTTGCCTTTGATGTGTTTATAACTCTCTGACATCCAACTTCGCAGAGGGAAGTCTTTCCAATGGATCTTTTTATCCACTTCAGCACTGATCACTGGTAAAGTGATTCGGAACATTGGTGACAGGTACTTGTGCATGGCGGGATAAATACAGGCTTGATGTCCATTCATCTTGGCTAAGGCATAGAGGGTGGCATATTCCCCCATCTGGTTTCCTAAACGGCCATCAGATTTCACTGTCCATATGCCACTAGCTATGATCTTACAGGATAACCTGGATGAATTTCCCATCTCTGGGAAATTAGATGCATTCTTGAAGCTGATCCTCCACAGCTGATATGGCATCTTGTCATATAGATGCAAGAATGCAGAGAGGGACAGGAGACTGAAAAAGTAGAGGAAGAATAAGAGGGCAGGTTGGCTGAAGGTACATCTTTGTGGGAGATGCATAGCTGCACAATAGGAACACCTAAAGGAAGAGCAAAGTGGAGTGAAAAGACAGGTGGTATCTACACACAGATCACAACCACTGATATATGTCAGTGATGACTTGGACTGTGTTGCCACACTTCATATGATACATGTTTATGTGGAAGCAAATCCTATTGACTTCAATGAAACTTACATCTTTGTTCTATTTGAAGTCAAAGTTTCTTTTGGCAACTACACCATTTTACTGATCTGACCCTCTCTGCTTCTGTTAGAGGCAGGACAGGGGCGCCAACTTGTCCCCCCTCATTGAGAGGTTCCCCATCCCCTGCCACCCCCAGGCAAATGCTGGCATGTTGGGTGGGGGTGGGACTGTGCTCATCCCGGGGGTAACCTGTGAAGCGTGGTCCAGGAGCGGTCCAGAATCTGAAGGTTCCGCTAGGCATCAGTCCGACAGGGCCAAGGCAGGACACGAGGCAGGGAACCAGGCAAGGACAGGTACAGCATCTCAGGCAGGATCTGGCATGTTGCAATGTTGCTCCCGCAACCTGGGGTGGGGTCCGACAGCCTTTTATCTTTGTCGGAGTAACGGCCGGTCCTGATCCCCCGGCGACTCACCTCCGTGTTTTGCCCAAAGGCGAACACTCCTCCTGCGAGTACTCAGGTCTCTCCTTCTCTCAGACCTTAGTCTCAGCAGCTGGGGAGATGTCGGTGGGTTACTAGACCCAGGGGCTGCCTCAGCCTCCTCTGACCCAACCGGTAGTGGAGCAGCTTTAAGTGATGGCCTAGCTGAAGGCAATGAGGTAATCCCCGCATCTGGAGCCAGGACAGGCTCAGGCCCCTGACTTGGCCCAGCTGGCGTTTGTTGCAGGGGAACCTGTGCAGACTGGAACTCTTCAGGGTCAGGCCCCAGACTTGGTTCAGATGATGCCTGAGGCAAAGGATATGGTGCAGACTGAGACTCCCCTGGCTCCGAATCCGAGCCCAAGTCCCAGGCCATCACAGGGACATGCAGAGGGCGATTTTCATCCTCTGTGCTGCCTGTTGCTGATGGGTGAGCACTGGCCCATTGGGTGGGAGGCCCCCCATCACCACAGAGGGGGCCAGGATGGGTCATGTGATGCCAGGCCCTCTCAATGCGGGGAGGTAAGTCAATGCCCCTGTCTTACAGAGGGTCTAATTCGTAAAATGGTGTAGTCATCATAGCATGCATGTACCAGAAAACAACAAGAAGTAAAATAATTTAGACTGAGATCCGCACGTTCCCTCTTTCTTCCTACTCATTTAGCCATCCTACTTACAGGGCATTTTTAATTCATATCTACAGTGGAACCTCGACTTATGTACAGCTCCACTTATGTACGATTCCAGTTACGACCTTCAGTCGGTGCTTCGACTTATGAACTTTCCTCTAGATACGAGCAGAGGCCTTGCCAACAGCCCAGAGCTCACCCGGCTGGCTGCGGAGCAGCGCTGAGGCCTCTGCTGCCGGGGAGAGGGCCCCCATCCCACCCACAAAGCTTTGGAAGAGGTGCTGCCTGCAAGGGGCACAGCAGGGCGCACTGCAGCCCCAAACCCCACTGAGGAACTAACCTCAGGAAGTCCAGAGAAGAACCTGGCCTGGCAAGAAAAAAAGTGACCCTGGCCGAAGTGAATCAGCCCTTTACTGACCCTTGCCCCACCCCGAACTGCCGTTTTAGGGGGTGTTTTACATCGTCTAGAACGGATCAATTCACTTTTCCATTACTTTCTATGGAAAAGTGTGCCTCTACTTATGTACGTTCTAGTTATGACCTGACCTCCGGAACGGATTATGGTTGAAAGTAGATGTTCCACTATAGATAATATTTAGCCCCCTAGAACAATACGTATTTAGAATTCCAGTCTTACAGGCTAGGAGGAACAACTGCAATGGCTGGACTTTGGGGGTGCAATTTATTCGACAGAAATGTGATGTCTCTGTTTCTCAGCTTAACCTGCCAAACAACACTCCATTCTCTCCATTGTTCAACTTCTCTCGCACCTAGACTTTCCCTCCTTTTGGTCTTTGCGCGCTCTCTCTCTCTCTCTCTCTCTCTCTCTCTCTCTCACACACACACACACACAGCACTATCCCTCAGCTGCTGATAATTGAAGGATTAAATTGGAGAACTAACCTGCAGTGACTCTCCAAAGATGTTCTATCTGGTCAGAATTAAGGAAAAGTCAAGCTTTGTTTTCTCTGCCTGTATGTGGGATTGGGAGTTGCGCTCCCTGGATACTGCAATAGTATAAGGAAGGGCCGTGGGTAACTGCTTTACACTGACTGCTGTTAACATAATTTTTACAAGTGAGTTTGACTTCTGTACAGACTCATCATGAAACCCATACAGGTCATAATGTGCGATTGGACTTCAGACCTCCTCATGACTCCCTGCTCGGGTGTTTTCTGTATGCAAATTAAGCAAAAAAAGAAAGAATCCCATATATTCACTCATCTATTTATACATACACACAAACACACACCTACACCATCCTGCTTCAATAGACCGCAGGACAGTTTAAAGCATAGAACATAATAAACCAGGTGTCCTCAAAGTTTTTGAACAGGGGGCCAGTTCACTGTCCCTGTACATTGTTGGGGGCTGGACTATAGTTTTAAAAAGATGTGAACGAATATTTAACTCACCCACTTTTGATGGTTTGTTGACCAATAAGAAAGCCTGGAGGCGGAGCCTACCTGATTTTGAGGCTCAGCCAGAGATTTCAACAGTTAGTTCGGTTGGTTCTTTGGGGGAAGGGAGATAGAGGAGTCAGAGTGAGTTAGAGACAGGGACAAGACTGAGAGGGAATAGAGTGACAGCGTTTCAAATATATTTTAAAACTTGTTTGTGTTTGAAATAAACTTTAATCTTCATTGTTAAGTCTACCTGACTGAGACTCAATACTTCACCCGGGAACCCTGGGTTTTTCCCCACAAAATTGGTGGCAGCGGAAGAATAAAGCACAGTGGTGCCTCGCAAGACAAAATTAATCCGTTCCGCGAGTCTCTTCGTCTTGCGGTTTTTTCGTCACGCGAAGCACGGCTATTAGCGGCTTAATGGCTATTAGCGGCTTAGCGGCTATTAACGGCTTAGCGGCTTAGCGGCTATTAACGGCTTAGCGGCTTTAAGAAAAAGGAAACAAACTCGCAAGAACTCATAGGGAAATTCGTCTTGCGGAACGACTCAAAAAACGGAAAACTCTTTCGTCTTGCGAGGCATTCGTCTTGCGAGGTACCACTGTAGTGGTGTACAGGTCAATAGTCTGTGAAACGACCGGGGGCTCTGTGTGAACGCCACAGTGGCCTTCCCATTCCTGGTTCTGTGGCAGGAGTGGTTGTGTGTTGCGTTCTGGTGGGTGAACGAATTTCAGCATCCCCTCCCCCCCCAACAATCAAGCAGCCAATGCCGAAAATCGCTCACCCACTGTAATGAAGCGCGAACCCGAGATTGTAAGCGGCGATTGGCTGCTTGGTTGTTGGGGGACGGAGAATGCTGAAAATTGCTCACCTGCCGGAACGCAGCACACAACCACTGGCAGTGAGCGCGAGGAGGAGGAGTTCGAGAGCGACCCTCCCAGGAGGCGCCCTATTGGTCAGCGCTGAAGCCCGTCAGACTCATTGCGGCGCTCGAATTGGTCCTTTCCACGTTAGACAGCGGCGGGTTCTGCAATGGCCGGGCGGGCCGGGTTCAGGACCCTGGCGGGCCAGATCCCTGTCTCTCACTCAAGGTCCTTCCACCAACCACGTGTGTCTAATCCTTGGACCCCAATAATGACCCACAGCAGAGGACACCGGGGGGGGGGAGAGAAGAAAGGGGGGGGACAAAGAAAAGGAGAAGAAAAGGGGATTTCTGATTTTCTGTCTGTCAGTTACATAAAAGAAATTATTCAAAACATTCCTGCTAGGGTGATATCCAACTGTTCTGCTTTCTGTTAAGTAATGTTTTCCCAATCTTCAGACACAAATGTCTCCAATTCATTCCTTTTCCTTTTCACACAAACAGTCCAAAAGGGGTTCTCTAATTAGAATAATTCATAATAAATTTCAGCCACGAAGTATTGCCTCTGGTGTATGTTTCAGATGATTATCTTGTTTTCTGATCTCCATGACACAGCTGAAGATTTCAAGGATATAATTATCGCATTGCAATTTTCTGTTTGTTTCAGCAAGTCTACGCTGAAATGATTTAGTGAATCGGTTAAAAGTAGAAGAGGAAATTGAAGGGTGTAGCAGGTGTTCCTGCTCCTGTATCTCCCAAATGTGTTGCCATTGCTTAGCAGCCTTCTGAGGGCACTAGCTAGCTGATCATAAAACAATGTTTGTACACTAACACCTGGGAGAGTCTGCCTGGTTAAAATGGGAAATTTGAACTTTACAATGCAGTAAAATCCAACTGCTTTTCACTAGGGATGGGCAAATCTGGAAATTTTGGGTTCTCACATTTCCAGTCTTAGTTTGGTTCTCCAAATTTCTGTAAGTGGTTTTTTAAAAAGGCAACAGGCTTGTGATACAAAGGACTGCTGAAGAGGGTGAGATGAGAATAAGTGGCAATGGAAGAAAGGCAGAGAAGAAGAAGGAAGTCAGGATGGAGGACAAACGAATTGCAGGAAGGGAGTTGGAGAAAAAAGCAGCAGCAGGTGACAAAGATAGAAAGGAGGTACTGAAAGTTATGGAAAGTGAGAAAATGACAGAAAGGATTTTTTAGATAAGAAAATGCAAAGCTAATGGTGGTGGTCACTTACCCTCACAAGAAAAATGGTCCCAGAAATCAAAGCGAGGATGCAACCATTGAAAGGCTTCAAAGGTTTGACCAATAATACATGAAATATTGGTTCACTTGTATTGGGAAAAACATCATGCCAATATCCCTGTGTGTGATATGAGGTATATCCTAGTGCTATTAATCTTAAATTAAAAGTGAAAATGTAGAAGTGAGTCCCTTGTTCTGGGTCTGGACTGGATGAAGACCACTGTTCTAGAGACTATTGTCTCTTTGACAACCCCTCAAGTAGAGTTATGTGCCTGGCTGTTGTTGTTTTATTTTACAACTTGCTGCTACTTCTTTGTAATAAGACTCCTAATTAAAATATAATTTTAATAGGGCTTGCATAACTTCCCAGGGAACTCTTCAGCAGGGTTGAATTTATGTTTGATGAGGCCCTAAGCTACTGAAGGTAATGGGGCCCATTATATGTCCAGCTGTCCTTTGTCAACAACAAATTGCCACTTTTTTGTGTTCAATGTATGCTTTATGGTGATTTATGGACCTAATAGATATCTAAAGCCATTTCCACATAACAAATAGGAGCCTACACAACACAATACACTGTTGCTGTATGTAGGTTTTATTTTATTTGTTTTTTATTCTATATTTTGGAAATGTACATCCAGGTTGTTGTTTTTCATTTAATTTTTTGGGGGCCCGCAAGAGATTGTAGCACCAAGCTATAGTTTGTTTAGTTTATACATAAATCCAGCACTGCTCTTCAGTATTTGCCTACAGTATTTAGCCAAATGCCTGAACACAGAGTATCTAATTAGACTTGAATCAGCAGCTATCTGCTCAAGCTTCTGGCTTCTGGACTTGAGAAGGTTTCTTGGACAGCAGAGGGGAGAGGTCTGCTGGAATCCCAATCCATTCAGGTAAAAACAGTGTTGAGAAATTGAAGACCTTAAGGTAGCGAGAGTCTGGGAGGGTGTAGTTGGCCAAGTAGATGGTCTCCCCACCAGCCAGGTAGCCGGCCCAGCGGCCAAAAGTGCCAATCGTCATTATTGTGTGGTTGCAATGAGCAAGGAGAGCAAAATCCCTCTCTGGAGAGGACTCGCGCCCATCCCCAGAAAAATAAACATCCCCCCTGGAGGCATTGATGTTTTCCTTGCACCACTCCATCCCATTGCTGGTCACCACAAAGATGGGATTGGGGTACTTCTCTCTGAAATAGTTCATGGCTTTCTCCAAATAGCCTCTGTCAGCCACCACACCTTTCCAGCTGGGCATCACATGAACATAATCCCCTCTGCGGACATGCACTCCAATATATGTCACCTCCTGGCGCTGCCCTCTTAGCTCCTGAAGATATTGATTGGCTTCTTCCTTGATGTGGTCATGGAAGGAGAACTGCTGAAGTATCTCTTGGCGGATATGGTGATAAAAGGTGTAAGACCATGGGTAGCCCATCAGCCGGACGTATTTGCCTTTGATGTGTTTATAACTCTCTGACATCCAACTTCGCAGAGGGAAGTTCTTCCAGCGGATCTTTTTATCTACTTCAATGTGGAGCACTGGTAAAGTGATCCGGAATATTGGTGAGAGGTACTGGTGCATGGCGGGACAGATGTAGGCTTGATGTCCATTCATCTTGGCTAAGGCATAGAGGGTGGCATATTCCCCCATCTGGTTTCCCAAACGGCCATCAGATTTCACTGTCCATATGCCACTAGCTATGATCTTAGAGGATGACCTGGAAGAATTACAGGCAGTGTTGGTGGTGATGAGGGAAGCAGGTTGTCCCCTCCCTGGGAAATTGGATGCATTCTTGACACTGATCCTTAGCCGCTGATATGGCATCTTGTCATACAGATGCAATAATGTAGAGAGGGACAGGAGGCCAAAGAAGTAGAGGAAGAATAAGATGGCACGTTGGCTGAAGGAACATCTTTGTGGGAGATCCATAGCTGCACAATAGGAACACCTAATGGAAGTGCAAAGTAGAGGGAAAGTACAGGTGGTATCTACACGCAGATCACAACCACCGATATATGTCAGTGGTGACTTGGGCTGTGTTGCCACACTTCATATGATACATGTCTATGTGGAAGCAAATTCTGCTGACTTCAATGAAACTTACATCTTGGTTCTATCTGAAGTCAGTGATAACAATACCTTTTTTTGGCAACCACACTATTTTACTGATCTGACCCTCTCTGCCTCTCTTAGAGGCAGGGCAGGGGCGCAGACGTGTGTCCCCCCCCCGCCCCGCCAATGAGGGGGCCCCCACCCCCCGCTGCCCCCGAGCGAGTGCTGGTATGTTGGGTCGGGGTGGGACATGCAGAGGGTGATTTTCATCCTCTGTGCTCCCCATTGCTTATGAGCGAGTGCTGGCCCACTGGGCAGGAGGCTTGGAGGGTGAAGATCACCCCCCACCTTCACCAGCCCCGCAACCACCACAGGGGGAGCATTGGCATGCCAGGCGGGGCCAGGAATGGTAATGTGCTGCCTGCCCCCCTCAATGTGGGGGATAAGTCGGTGCTCCTGACTTGCCTCTAACAGAGGGTCAACTTAGTAAAATGGTGTAGTCAGCATGCCATGCATGTACCAGAGAACAAGTGAAATAATTTAGATTGAGATCCGCACGTTCCCTCTTTCTTCCTAGTCATTTAGCCATCTTACTTACAGGGTGATTTTAATTCGTATCTAGTTAATATGTAGCCTCCTAGAAGGATATGTATTTAGAATTCCAGCCTTAGAGGCTAGGAGGAACAACTGCAGTGCTTGGACTTTGGGGGTGCAATTTATTGGATGGAAATGTGATGTCTCTGTCTCTCAGCTTCACCTGCCAAACAACACTCCATTCTCTCCATTGTTCAACTCCTCTCGCACCTAGACTTTCCTTCCTTTTGGTCTTTGCACTCTCTCTCTCTCTCACTCACTCACACACACACACAGCAAAGAGCACTATCCCTCAGCTGCTGACATCAAAGGATTAAATTGGAGAACTAACCTGCAGTGGTTCTCCAAAGGTGTTCTATCAGGTCAGAATTCAGGAAGAGTCAAGCTTTGTTTTCTCTGCCTGTATGTGGGATTGGGAGTTGTGCTCCCTGGATACTGCAATAGTATAAGAAAGGGCCGTGAGTAACTGCTTTACACTGACTGATGTTAACACAATTTTTCAAGTGGGTTTGACTTCTGTACAGACTCTTCATGAAACCCATGCAGGTCATAATGTGACATAAAAGGATTGGACTTCAGACCTCCTCATGACTCCCTGCTTGGGTGTTTTTGTATGAACTTTAAGCAAAACAAAGAAAGAAGTCCATATATTCACTCATCTATTTATATACACACACAAACACACACCTACACCATCCTGCTTCAATTGACCGCAGGACAGTTTAAAGCATAGAACATAATTAACCATATATGTCAATATATAATAGTCATTCAATTCAAAAAATTAAGAGAGTTATATAAATACAATTTATAATAAATGCATAGTGATACATAATAGTACATAATCCATACCAAACAGCATGGTTGAATTATATACTTTGTCATCCCAGCAACTAATTCTTTAACTCATGCAAATATGAATTATTATTGATTCAATGTATTCATTACTTTTTCTTGCCAGAACAGCTCAAAGTGCTTACAAAGAAAACAAAAACCCAACACAGCTCAGGTGCAATTATAAAACATAAAACATACTTAATAACAGCCTCAAGTAAAATTAACAAGAGGAAAACCTGCAGCAGAATATCTAAAGTGCAGAAGCAATGTACAAGTCTCTTTGTCAAAAACTAGCTTTGTGCTTTTTCTGAAGATTTTATTGAAGCTTTTTCATAATACAATAGGATAAAAGAAATTAATCTAGATAAAAACAAAAACAGGGAAAATAAAATAAAAGGCAGTCCTCTCTCAAAGGTAGTTTTTAACCCTTGTCCCACACAGAAAGTGGTGGGCTCTCCTCCTGAGAGTTTTTCCGTCTTCTCCCTGTCTCTCACCCTGGGAGATTTCCCTTCCCTGCCTCTCACTCAAGGTCCTTCCACCAACCATGTGTGTCTAATCCTTGGACCCCAATAATGACCCAGAGAAGAGGACACCAAAGGGGGAAAAGGAAAAAAAAGAGAAGAAAGCCAAGAAATCCAAGAAAAGGAGAATAAAAGGGGATTTCTGATTTTCTATCTGTCAGTTACATAAAAGAAATTATTCAAAACATTCCTGCTAGGGTGATATCCAACTGTTCTGCTTTCTGTTAAGTAATGTTTTCCCAATCTTCAGACACAAATGTCTCAAATTCATTCCTTTTCTTTTTCACACAAACAGTCCAAAAGGGGTTGTCTAATTAGAATAATTCATAATAAATGTCAGCCACGAAGTAATGCCTCTGGTGTATGTTTCAGATGATTATCTTGTTTTCTGATCTCCACGACACAGCTGAAGATTTCAAGGATATAGTTATCACATTGTAATTTTTTGTTTGTTTCAGAAGGTCTACGCTGAAATGATCTAGGTAAGCAGTTAAAAGTAGAAGAGGAAGTTGAAGGGTGAAGCTGCTGTTCTTGCTCCTGTATCTCCCAAATGTGTTGCCATTGCTTAGCCTTATCAGGGCACTCATGTTCATATGGCGCTGTTGTCAGGGGTTCAGGAGCAGAGGCAAGGGCAAGGGAGGAAACAGAGAGCGAGGGGGAGGAGGCAGAAGAAAAGATGAGTGATGACGACGACCCGAGATCTCCGAGTCTTTCCAGTGAATCAGAAGATTCACAGAAAGGAGCACCAGTGGCCAGGGCAAGGGGGGAGCCTAGGGGGACACCCCAGGAAGAAGGGTCCAGAGGGGGCTCAGAGGGGAGCAGTTGGAAATCGGGACCAGCGTCACCAACAGAGAGCAGGGGAGAGGAAGGGCGCCAGGTATCAAGCGCTGGCAGCTCGCAACAGGAGGGAGGGCACGAGTCAGGAGTGGCCACACCTCCATCGGGGAGCGAAGAAACGGTCAGGCGGAAAGTGGAAGGTTGGGCGCGCGCGCCAAGTTCAAATGCACAGGAAGGTGGCGCAGTAAGCAGCCCGGAAAGGGAGCCAGGTCCTAAAGCCCGGCGCAAGGAGACAGGAGGGTCCAGGGGGTCAGCGTCAGAAGAATCCCGGAAGGAAGAGACCACGGGGGGCAGAGGGACCCAGAGAAGAACGGTCAGGCGGAAAAGGTGGAGTAAGGCTAGGTTAGTAAGCTGGTGCACAGGGGGCGGAGACTCAGACGGAGCTTCGCCGGTCTAACCCTTAAGACGTAGAGCTGCGCGCAGCAGCTTGAGAATGGAAACTGTTACTCAATAAAGACTTTTACAAGTGACCGCTGGCTAGCGTGATCCTCTGTGAGCTAGGATCTGGAAGCAGCTCTGACAGCTGTGGTCTAAACCACTGAGCCTCTTGGGCTTGATGATCAGAAGGTCAGCAGTTTGAATCTGCACGACAGGGTAGGCTCCTGTTGCTCTGTCCCAGTTCCTGCCAACCTAGCAGTTCGAAAGCACACCAGTGGAAGTAGATAAATGGGTACTGCTGTGGCAGGTAGGTAAATGGTGTTTCCGTGCACTCTGGTTTCCGTCACTGTGTCCCGTTGCACCAAAAGCGGTTTAGTCATTCTAGCCACATGACCCGGAAAGCTCTCTGTGGACAAACACCGGCTCCCTTGGCCTGAAAGCGAAACGAGTGCTGGAACCCCACTGTCGCCTTTGACTGGACTTAATCGTCCAGGGTTCCTTTACCTTTACCGGCTTAGTCAAGTTTGGGCTTGGCATGTTCTTTGAGCCAGGCTACTGGAAGGCTGATATCTTCTTCAAAGTCCCAGGAGCTCACAAACTCATCAGCTGCTTTGTTCTGTGACTGGATACACTAAGATTCAGGTAGGTAGCATTGTTGGTCTGATGCAGTCGAAATACATATATATAAATAAAAAAATTGTCCAGTAGCACCTTAGAGAACAACTAAATTTGTTCTTGGTATAAGCTTCTGTGTGCATGCACACTTCTTCAAATGTGTGCCTGCACATGAAAGCTTATACCAAGAACAAACTTAGTTGGTCTCTAAGGTGCTACTGGACAATTTTTTTATTTTTATATATATATTTGGATACACTAAGTCGCTTAAGTAACTTGGTCTGGTAACTAGGTGATTCCGCACATCCTGGAAAAGTATACCTTGGAGGTTTAACATGAGACAGAATCCAGATCCACTCCCCACCCCACCCCAGCTTCAAAATATTAAAGTGAGATTCAGTCTCAATCACCATAGCAGTGCTCCTAAGGATCCAATAATCTGCTTGAGAAGGCATCAGAAAACGCATGTTCACATAGTCCAGGCTAAACACTCACAACATGAAAAATATGTCCCTTTGTGGGTTCCTTTTTCTTGCATGCAGTGACTGCACACTGATAAAAGAAGTTTTTGTCATGTGGTGCTGGTTGGTTAAAAAAGTAACCCATCCCCTCAGATCAAAGGAAACGATATATGATAGGAAACAGCTATGCTGCAGGCGAGTGTGATAGTTCAGATGCCGCAGCCTCCAGAGGAGATCTTCCTTCATGAGACATTAGAAAAGGACACCCCTGGCTACTGGGCTGAATGGTCTTTCAGCATGAAGTTCTCTTTCAGCATTTTCTTCCTGGGTTAGTATCACTGATGATCAGTGCAGTGGCTGGGTGGGAGGACCAGAGACCCAGCTTTGGTTCCTGCTCTTCAGATACCTTCTTATTAATAGAATCCTCTCCCTTCCAGAATGGTAGCTGCCTGGTCAGAGACGAGTACTTGGAGTTGAGTATCAGCAGACAAGAGAATATTAATTTGGGAGGGTAGTGGGATGGGACAAAACAGAAGCTCAGTGCCATGGCCTCCCTTTCTCCCAAGGCTGTTTTTCTGACATCACTGGTTCTGCAGCTCCACCCAGCTTTCCCTCTGCTCGACCTTTATAGGTTTGACATCTCAGCCGGTTCCTGCCAGAGCAGATGCTTGCTTCCAAACACAGTTCTGAGTGCTTACGTCCTTCCAAATTTTGTGCCATTGCTACCATACCTAGGGGAAAGGAATGAAGAGGGCCGTTCCAGTGGAGGTTGAAAGCAAATGGAGCCTTTTAGGGCCTCTTTCCACAGTCTCTCCCAGGCTCTACACTCTTGTGGAGAGAGGGAACTCTTATCTAGTTTCAGCTCTGATTAGTCTTTGTATATTTGCAACTTAACACCATAAAGCACCCAAAATGAGTGTTGGGTATTCTCCAGCTTTTGCATTCTTTGTTCTCCTGAGATTTCCAACCCTGGCTGAAGATTTCTTCCAGTTTTCCAGCCAGAGCTGGGAAGGAGCACATTCTAAAGAGTTGATACACAGGAGCAGCAGCAAGGAAGAGAAAGTGGGGAGACTCTTTATGTGGGTCAGGAACTGAACCAGGAGGGTGACATTGTTCATATTTGACATCAATTCCATGACTTATGTAGGCAAACCCAAGTAAAATATAGACCACTGTTTCTCAAATGATGGGCTGGGTGCCCTCTGTGGGCTTTAGGCTGATTTCAGACATGCCTTGGTCCCCAGTGACTCTTCAATCCCCAACAGCTCGCCCTTTGCCATGTATGAGGTTCTGCTGTCTGTGTTCATAATATTGTGCAACTACTGATTATGGTAAACTTGTATGTGATGGTATGTATTGTGCAAAATGTATATTAGGTCAGTTAGGGGGAAATTGTGTGGTTGTGATGTTGGAAGTGAGTGGTGATTGGATAGGAGTTTTGAAAGAGAGTTGAATACTGGGGGGCGCGTATTATTTAAGTCTGTTACTATGGTATGTATTTTTTTACTTTAGGACGCGGATGGCGCTGTGGTTTAAACCACAGAGCCTAGGACTTGCTGATCAGAAGGTTGGCGGTTCGAATCTCCGCGAAGTGGCGAGCTCCCGTTGCTCGGTCCCTGCTCCTGCCAACCTAGCAGTTCGAAAGCACATCAAAGTGCAAGTAAATAAATAGGTAGCACTCCGGCGGGAGGGTAAATGGCTTAGCCATGCTGGCCACATGACCCGGAAGCTGTATGTCGGCTCCCTCGGCCAATAAAACCAGATGAGCGCCGCAACCCCAGAGTCAGCCACGACTGGACCTAATTCTCAGGGGTCCCTTTTACCTTTACTCTTATTCTTTGCTTTTATATTGTAGACCACCCTGTGATCTTCAGATGGTATATAATTTTAATTAATAATCATAATCATAGTAATAATAATAATAATTGACCAGCCATGCTAGAGGTAGTCATCATTCAGGAGCTTTGTATATGCAGTGGCAGTGAAAATATAAAGCACCTAGCAGTAACCCAGCTGTGGACTGTACCCCTTAGAGAAAAGATGATACAGGAGAGTTGAGTTGAATCAGTGGGTGGTTCTGGCCTGAGTATGGCAATCTCAAAGATACCAGCTGAAACCACAGGAACATTGACAGTATAGATGACACAGTTTCCTCAAGCCTAGTTGAGGTGAGGGTGAGTGATTTTCCTAGAAACTGCAGCTAGGGAGGAAAAGTTTATTGTAGTTTCCACAGAGGCTCTGTCCAATAAAAATACACACACACACACACACACACACACACACACACACACACCAGTGTTCAAAAAGATAAAACACTTTCCCGAACCCTAGTTGCTTTTTAAACTGTTATTTGATTTGTTTTCCAACCAAGTGGTACATAAATTTTATGAAATGCTACATTTTACTAAGTCATAAAAATCCGACCATCAGTGGATGGTGGCTTCCCATATGATCCTTTTTATTTCAAATATGGAAGTTGGCAGCACAACAGACATGGTAAATGGGTGTCCCCTAACCTGTGTCTTAGCTCCTGCTTGGAAACAGGAGCGGCATTCAGTCACAGAAATCACATCAATGATAAAGTTATTTGGCATACCTCCCACTGACACCATCAGCATGGCATTTATGATAAAAAGTGGGGTGCAATGCCTAAGGGGTCGAAGGAGACAATACAGGCACTAGCACAGCAACTTTTCCGAGCCAACACTGAAAGATTGTGGTTTAGTCCAAAATTTATTTTTGGAGCCATCAAAGGGAATGCTATCCACCTTTCCAGTTCTGCGTGAACCCAGCACTTGTTCCTGACAATCTGCCACCTAAATTGGAGATATAGCTCCAAAAATAGCACCCTCCCTCTTGAGCTGAAAAATGAAGAAATTTCTGCCCAGTACTCAGTCTCTATTGAGGAAAATTAAAAGAATGAAGACTTCTCCATCAAATGGCCAATCATTTAGGGAAAATCCAGACTGGAAGACTTTGGAATAAATGAGTCCAGTGCTCTTTTTTTTTTAAGGGGGTACCCAAAGGTACGCAGTACTGGCACCTCTGTTATTATTGTTGTTACAAAGTGTGGCGCTTAGTATAACAACTTCATGGTGAGTACCAGCACCTATTTTTCGGGGGGGGGGGGAGGACTGAATAGTTCAATCTAGTGAAGATAACCATTTTGGTTAGAGCTAGTCTATCCATTAGAGTGAAATCTTCCGGTTTTCATCTCATAATATCCTTGCTGGTTGTCCCCCACAGTTTTTAAAAATTGCACTTAAGGAATCTAATTGTCTCACTGGAAGTATATGTTTTATACCCAGGTTGAGTGTGTGCAACCAGTGGAGGGGAAAAGTCTGGATTATCATTGCAAAGAGCCAAAGGATTTTTTTCTTGTTGTTGTTTCTTCTTCCTCTTTTGTTTGTTTGTTTTTTCAATTTTCCCCAAAACAAACAAACAAACAAAAAGATATTTTCCGGCCAGCAAGACAGTTGTCACTGTTGAATGGTTTCTTTAAATTTGAAGGTTCATTATTGTTCCACAAGATATGTATGTCTTTAAGGGCCAGAGCAAATAACGTGACCTAGTTTTACAGCTGTGAAGCAGTATAGCAGGTGCTGTTAAGTTGTGTTAATTAAGCTGTGTCAGCAATTGGGTATAGTATATAAAGAGCAGCACCTAGCTCTCTTAGTACCCTGGTGGTTGAGTCATGCTTATTGCTATATTATAATGTAGAAGGAGTTTTTGGTTTTGTTATTAAAACCTAGCAAAAGTTATTTTGAGTTCCTTGTAATGTGTGGTCTCCCCAGCAAGCTCTCTGCAGCGCAACTACCGTATTTTTTGCCCTATAGGACGCACTTTTCCCCTCCAAAAATGAAGGGGAAATGTGTGTGCGTCCTATGGGGTGAATAAATTTTTTTTATTCATTTCCCCCCCAAAAAACGAGGTGTGTCCTATGGGCCACTGCGCCTTATAGGGCGAAAAATAAGGTAATCTGCAAATAGCCAACAGTCACGGCCCTTTATCCTCCACTTTTTCTTTCCTGATGCTATTTTAAAAATTGTTAAAGGTGGGAAGAAATCTCATCTGACTTGCTAACTGGTTCTCTGAACTTGGGTTTGCCCAGGTGTGGTGCTGGACTCATCTACTGCAGAAGTGGGACAGCTGGAGATTAGGCTGGTGTATGGTACAAGTCATTGCAATGGAATGGTTGAATTTCTCCATAATGGCCAGTGGGGCACTATTTGTGATGATGACTGGGGCATCGAGGAAGCCACAGTTGTGTGCCGACAGCTAAGATGTGGACCTGCAATATCAGCCACACTTGAAGCACAATTTTGGGGGGGAACTGGACCCATCTGGCTGGATGAGGTCCGATGCTCAGGGACAGAATCAGAACTCAGTCAGTGTCCTGCAAGCAACTGGGGAGAGCATGACTGCACACATGAGGAAGATGCTGGTGTTGTCTGCTCAGGTAAGTTGATCACTTATGTCAAGCCCTGTTTTGTTTGCTTTTTACATTGTCATGTGCATTATCATGTATATTAGAGTTGCCAGTTGACCAGAAAATGTATCCTGAATGAATCCTGTGCCTTTTAGGCCAGCCTGATATGCAAGATCTTGCAAGTGAAGCTTTTCATTGGCTGGAAAGAAGCATAATTACCTCACAATGCCTACCTGACCAATTGCTTTTAAAACCCCAAATCAGAGACCAGTAATAAAATTGTCAATCCCAGATGTGACCAAGTCTTCCCAAGATTAATTTACTAGCTACTTTCTAGATGGTGATTTTTTTTCTTTTGGAAGTATTGTTTACAGGTAAAAGGAGAATGAGGGGACAGCTGGCTCTCTGAAGTCGTAAATAAATACAAGCACTGTGCAAGCCCTGGCCACTGATGCAGTTGGAGTCTAGGCTTGGCAATCCAAATTCAGATTCTGAACTCCAAATCTTCAGAACTGCCATTCACTTCCATTCACTCTTTTGGTCATAACTTTTGTTTTTACACTTCTGAGCATTAAATTTGGAGAAACTGTAGTTCTTCAATATGGAATTAACCCCAAGAACAGTCAGAAACAGCCCCAGGGTTGATGTTTTGTTTTTTTAAAAAATTACCGTATTTTTTGCTCTATAAGACTCACTTTTCCCCTCCTAAAAAGTAAGGGGAAATGTGTGTGCGTCTTATGGAGCGAATGCAGGCTGTGCAGCTATCCCAGAAGCCAGAATAGCAAGAGGGATCGCTGCTTTCGCTGCGCAGCGATCCCTCTTGTTTTTTTGGCTTCTGAGATTCAGAATAATTTTTTTCTTGTTTTCCTCTGTTAGTACCTTCGCTCACAGGCAGAGGTACCTGGCCTCCCCCGAGGCAATTGAGCGAGATACTGTGTTTACCATCCGTCTGCAACTGCCGGCAGGCTAGGTAAACAAACCCGGTGATTCTTCTCATTAGTCGTGAGAAAGAACACACCCTCTGCTTTCCTCTTCTTCTCTCTCCCTCCCTGCATTCCCCCAGGGAGGGGAAATGAGACAGACAGGAGTCCTTTTTACATGATTTATTCCTGTCACTCAGCAGTACATAGAAATGCGACTGTTCCCTTCAGACTCCATCAGAAGAGACACAACTCCACCCCTGTACTTCCAACACAGGTCACATGACACTCTGAGCTAACATCCGGTGCTCAGTACAGAGAATAGGCTCCACCTTTTCCCCAGCAGTACATCTGCAAAACATAACATCCTGTTTTGCATTCCAGCAATCTGGAGCTGGCTTTTGCCTTGCTGCTTTTTCCTGACATCCTCCTCCAAAAACTAGGTGAGTCTTGTGGTCCGGTGCGTCTTATAGAGCGAAAAATACGGTAGTTTTCATTAGAGATGTTCTTGTGTTACAAAACAAACAAATAAACAAGGAAAAGTACATATTGCATCTCTGTTTTGATTCATATTTACTCCCTTAAATCAAATATAAAAAAACATTACTGCTTTTCCCCTAGCCTCTCCTCCACTTTTCCAAGTCACCCCTTCAATCTGCCTGAATTCTCAAAGCAAAAAGCCTGCCTCACAGGAAGAAGGACTATAATTAGCCTTATGGCTTGTCCCTTTATCTTATCCACTGTCCTGCTTTCAAAATGATCATGCAGAAGAGAACTACATCTTGTCTCATGTGCTACCTCACTCTCTGGAATTTGCTTTCCTCAGGCATGACGTTAGATTCAGATGCTGAAGGCTCAAATCGAGTGGAAATCAGGCTGGTGAATGGTTCAAATCACTGCAGGGGAAGAGTTGAATTGCTGCATAACGGCCAGTGGGGCACAGTATGCAGTCACTACTGGGGCCTTGAGGATGCCAGAGTTGTATGCCGGCAGCTGGGCTGCGGTGCTGTAAAATCAGCCCTACAGGCTGCCAAATTTGGAAGAGGCACTGGCCCTATATGGCTGGATGATGTCAGATGCACAGGGACAGAATCAAATCTCTATCAATGCCCCAAAATGCCATGGGGAGAACATGACTGCAAGCATGAGCAGGATGCAGGTGTTGTGTGCTCAGGTGAGTTCATAAACTATGAATTGACCCTACATGTTTGTTGGTTTTCACATTATCAGGATTTATTTCAAATATTTACAGCCTGCTCTTCATGGCTAAGAAGGCATCTCAAAGCAGATTACAATTCTGAAAAACAAAGGAAAAACCCAACATTAGTCATACGTAGTCGTGGCCAACTCTGGAGTTGCGGAGCTCATCTCGCTTTATTGGCCGAGGGAGTCCTATGAAGTCCTGTGCTCTGTGGTTTAACCCACAGCGCCACCCGCGTCCCTTAACATTAGTCATAATAAAGCATAATAATAGGGAAAGTGAAACCATAGAAAACTTTAAAAGATTAAAAAACCTATAACAAGTCAAAACAGAAGAAAAATTCCATGTGTATGTGTACATATGTCAGGAAATCATCCAGTCGTCTTGAAACAAGGTAACAGATGCTTATTTCATTATTTCTTTAAAATATATTTTCACACATACTGATTCCAAAATGGTGCTTATTCCAAAATAAACATGCTTATTGGCAGAAAAAGTAAACATCGGCCTCCGCCAGACAGTCCCTGGGTTTTTCAGGTTGGATTTAACCACATACTGGCAAATTTAGGCTGTGAAAATAAATCTGAGTGGGAGAGGTTGTGCCGCCCCCCCCCCCCGCCAAAGGATCAGACTTTTTGCCATAAGGAGAATAATGGGATAATGCACTGGGTAGTTTGAGACGTCATCCAGCTTTCCCTCAAACCAATCAGCATCACTGCTCAATAAACAAGTCATCTGGAAGCACCGTCAACCCAATCAGGGTTGGAAAACTGCCATTTGCTTGTTTTGTTCTTCTCGCATGTCAGGAATGTAGAAACAGATGTAGAGCATGGAATAGCAGGGGCAGGGTGGGTGAGTGGAGAGAAACACTGTGTGATTCACAACTGATTGCAGAAGGGTTGGCAGATGTATGTCCATGGTCTGAAATTACCAAGCTTCACCAGTGATAAATATGGTTCTTTGGCATATGAAAGACCTTTAAGCAGTTTGACTTCTTTTTCTCCCACTCAGTCCTGCAGGTACATTAGCATGGAGGAATGGCTCCACCAACACACTTCAGCCAGGATAGCTCATTGTAACCTCCACAGTCAGAGGCAGGATACTGGGCATTTAAGACAAAGAATATAGGATGGTCACCACTGCTATGTGGGGCTTGTGAGCAGCTAATGGCATCTAGAGGCTGTGGGTGGTCTTATCTGGCTGATCTTATCCAGCAAGATAGTAGTTATGCCCTTTTAAGCTATCCACTTTTTCTATCCTGAGGCTACTTTCAACATAATTGCACAAAGGACAACTTACCACTCCTCTTACCCACTATCCTGAATTTGCTTCACCCAGGTCTGAAGGATTCAACAGATATTGCAGGTTTAGGTCCTGTGGAAATCAGGCTGGTGGAAGGTCAAAGTCGCTGCAGTGGAAAGGTTGAAATTTTCCTTAATGGTCAATGGAACATTGTTTGTGACGATGGCATGAATATTGAGAAAGCCAGTGCTATATGCCAACAGCTAGACTGTGGAGATGTAATCCTCGCTACAAAGGAGGAACGATGGAGAAAAGGAACTGACTTTATCACACTAAGAGACAGCATTTGCGCAGGAACAGAATCAGCCATCCATCAGTGCCAAGGAAGGCTTTCAAAAATCTCAGAGCCATGTCAATATGCTGTTCTTGTGTGTTCAGGTAAGTTAATAAACTAAGGCTTGATCTGCACTTTCCCAGTCCCTGAAGGCAGCCAGTGTCAGTGCTTTGGCAGACGTGTTCCTATTCTCACAACACAGACCATAATTGTTGCGTGACGAGTTCCCACCTCCCACCAGAAGAAATAAAGACACAAGATACCATAGGTTAAGGTAATGGGCAAAAATTGGCCAAAACTTTGATTGCAGGAAATGAGCGATATTGGCCTAGGCATTGGTCCTATCAACTATCCGGCTTCAGGCTGTATGCCTGAGAGGCCGGGAAGGGTTAACACCAGCAGGGGGAGCCCTGCTGATGCACATCAACTAGGCACTCCCCTGGGGTCACCGCTCAGGGGCGTGCCTTGGGCCCTGGCCTGCCTAGGCTTCGGACGGGGCCATGCCCCCGGAGTCCTTTAACGGACTACCCTTCACAACCGGGGGAGATGATGGCATTCCTCCCCCCCCCATCTATCTACATAACAATACCCTGACCATTGCCTCACCGCCACTCGAGCAAAAGCTCGCAGCCAATACCCTCAAACCTGCAACCAATCCCTAATCCCCGCAGAAATGTCAGCCAGCCAAACATCGTTCCCCTCATTGGAAAGATGTACGCCATCCCCATGGTAGAGGGTCTCCTTGCTGAAGCGAATGTTGGGGTGGTCAATGACCCGCCCCCCAGCGACACCACTCTACGAGCCACCAAGCATTCCAGTATTTTTCTGGACTTGTTAATAGCAATAGGTCATTTGCAATCTCTCCATTTGCGCCTTTCTAACAGGGAAGACCAAATTATGACTAACTTTGGGTAAGTATTTTTCAATTTGTCAAAATCATTGTAAATATTCCACATTATGTCCACGCCCTTCCTGTAAGCCACACCCCCTGAGCCAGCCAATAGGCTGGCCAGGGCATGATGCGGCAGAGGATTCCCCTCCCTAGGGGAAGTGGCTTTGTCAAAAATCATACAAAATCACATTACTTGGAGACATATAGAGGGGGAAGAGACTGAGGGCACAGAATTGTCCTTTATGGCAGGGTCGCCATCTTGCCCTCAGGATCATGGGGTGCCCACCGCCACAACATGCCTGCATGTTGTGTGTATAATGTCACATGCAAGACTCACAATGTTTCACCACGTTTTTGGAGAGCTGCTCCTCCAAAAAAGTGCTGCAAGGTTGTGCATCATGTGTGTGATGACACACACCTGTCTTCTGGCGGATCCTCTTCCTCCTCTCTGCCACCAGCAAGGTACCCTTTTTCGTAGGGAGGGGCTCAGATGCCTCCGCGTCTGAGGCCACCCCCCTTCCTGGAAAAGGGTGACTCGCTGACTGGCTGCGGAGGGCAGAGCTGAAAGACTTGTCTCGGAGGCGTTGCTGCAGAGGCTGGATGGCTGCCCCTGTCCGGCTTTGTTCATTGTCTTTGTGGGTGCCCAGCCTCCCACCCCTGGAGTTGGCGCCTATATGGTGTTTTAGGGGAAACAGGGAGCCAGCAAGACTGCAGGCTAAACTCCCAAAGGGGAAAGTTCTCATGGAATATGGTTGAAGAAGAGAGATCTGTCAAATAATGAAGCTAGAGATCTAAGAGGGAAGAACCACCATGAATTGCCATTCTTGAATGAAGCACTTGCAGAAAACATTTCTTGGCCTTCTGTAACCTGCTGGGGCAAGAGTACAGCTATCCAACCTGTAACTAAAAACACTATGATTACTTATATACTAAGTGATGTGGTGATGAAAGGTGTGGGGTTTTTTGTTGGTTTTGTTTTTAACTATTGGTCTGCTGTGTGTAGTGTATATAGCAAAAGGCTATATTTTTTGAGTTTGCTATGGATATACCATATTTTTCGCTCTATAGGACACACCAGATGATAAGATGCACCTAGTTTGGGGGGAGGAAAACAAGAAAAAAAAATATTTTGAATCCCAGAAGCCAGAACAGCAAGAGGGATCTGGCTTCTGGGATAACTGTGCCAAGCCTCTTCAGGGCAGCGGGATGAAGGCTCCCCCTGCCCGAAGAGGTTGCGCACGGCTAAGGCAGAAGCCAGGGCAGGCGCGTCGCTGAAGAGGCGCTGCACAGTTCTCCCTCTCTGCGCAGCGCCTCTCCTTCACAGAAAGGGAGAACTGCACAGCGCCCCTTCAAGCGAAGCTGGAGAAGGAACAGAAGGAGACCCTTCTGTTCCTCATCTGGCTTCGCAGGACAGGTGCCTCTCTACGAAGGCAGGCACATGGCTGAAGGGGCACTGCGCAGTTCTCCCTCTCTGCACAGTGACTTTCCTGCGAAAGGAAAAAAGTGCGTCCTATGGAGCAAAAAATGCAGTATTTCTATGTCATTTTTTTTCTGCCTAAAAGCCTTCTAAACAGCTCACAAAACGATATTTTTAAAAAATCCACTAAAGAGGATGGGATGGGCTCCCAGTTTCATGCACTGACTGATTGGATGCTGCTGGAAATTTATAAAGAGCATGGACATTGGTCTGATCCAGCAACACAGTGGTCACTCCCCTTTTTCTCACCCACATTTTATATCCTGTTGCTACTTTCAGAATGGTTATACATAGGATGAATTTCTGTAATCCCATTTCCTCACCCACTCTCTGGCATTTGCTTGACCCAGGTGTAGCTTCAGACTCAGATGTTGCAAACTCATCCCAAGTGGAAATCAGGCTGGTGGGAGGCTCAAGTCGCTGCAGTGGAAGGGTTGAAGTGCTCCTTCGTGGCCAGTGGGGCACTGTATGTGGTCACGGCTGGGACATGGAGGATGCCAGAGTTGTATGCTGGCAGTTGGGTTGCGGAGATGCAAGATCAGCCCTACAGAATGCAGAATTTGGAAGAGGCACTGGCCCCATCTGGCTGAATGATGTCCGATGCACAGGGACAGAATCAACTCTCGGTCAATGCCCAGCGAGGTCTTGGGGGGCACTGAAGTGCAGTGATCGAAATGCTGCTGCGGTTGTATGCTCAAGTAAGTTCATTATCTGCATTACTCTCTAATAAGAAGCCTTGGGAAGAAGTACCGTATTTTTCGCTCTATAAGACGCACTTTTCCCCTCCTAAAAAGTAAGGGAAATGTGTGTGCATCTTATGGAGCGAATGCAGGCAGGAGGCTCTGCTCATCGCTCCCTTTAAAGAGCTGCGTGGAGCGTGCGTGCGGCTCTTGGGGGCTTTTCCCTGAGGAGTGAGGGCGGCTGCCCTTCTCCCTCCTTGGGGAAAAGCCCCCAAGAGCCGCACACACACTCCACGCGCTCTTTAAAGGGAGCGTGGCTCTTGGGGGAGCCTTCATCTCGCTGCCCGGGAGAAGCTGTGCGCGGCTATCCCATAAAGCAGGACAGCAAGAGGGATCACTGCACAGCAATCCCTCTTGCTGTCCTGGCTTCTGGCTTAGCCGCGCAAAGCCTCTTGAGGGCAGGGGTAGCCTTCATCCCGCTGCCCTGAAGAGGCTTTGCACGGCTATCCCAGAAGCCAGAACAGCAAGAGGCTATCCCAGAAGCCAGATCCCTCTTGCTGTTCTGGCTTCTTGGATTCAGAATATTTTTTTCTGCATGGGACAGTGACAATAAAGATATCACATCGTGTAAGTTATGCTGCCACTTTGTTTTCCCACCTCATTCATTTTAGTGCAAAGGAAATACAATGGAATTGGGGAGCAAATGCCACCAATTGCATCTTTTGGGGCCTGAAAGCAACAACAGAGAATATCGATTGTATTTGCTGGATTTATCTCCATTCTGGACATGGGATGAATCAACAGATATCTGCAATTGCTGCTTCTGTTTCTATTTTCATTACAACTGACTAAAATCCCTAAGTGATCTTCCCCTCCACCTGCATGAATCTTAATATGATAATTTACCTCTACTAGCAGCAAGACATGCAAGCATTTCTGTAGGTTCCTTCCCTGGATGTGTTACTATAAGTCTTTTTTGTTCCATCAGAGCTTCGTCTCATAAATGGCTCGAGTAACTGCTCTGGACGGATTGAGGTGTTTCACAACCAGCTGTGGGGATCTGTTTGTGGTGCTGGCTGGGATTTACAGGATGCCAACGTTGTTTGTGAAGAAATGAGCTGTGGAAATGCCTTAAGAGTGCGAAGTGAAGCTTGGTTTGGCCAAGCATCTGGTCCCATTTGGCTGGAGAGAGTTAATTGTACAGGAGAAGAAACATCCTTCTATGATTGCCCCAGAGGTCCCTGGGGAGAGCACAACTGCAGCCACAGCCAGGATGCAAGTGTGGAGTGCTCAGGTAAGGTTCTCTCTTAGGAGTCAGTGAATCCTCTGTTGGGGGGGGGAGTTTGGAAAATCCCAACTATCAAGTTCAAATTATTATTGCAGTATATCCAGTTCCGGGACGTGGGTGGCGCTGTGGGTTAAACCACAGAGCCTAGGACTTGCCGATCAGAAGGTCGGCGGTTCAAATCCCCGTGATGGGGTGAGCTCCCGTTGTTCGGACCCAGCTCCTGCCAACCTAGCAGTTCGAAAGCACGTCAAAGTGCAAGTAGATAAATAGGTACTGCTCTGGCAGGAAGGTAAACGGCGTTTCTGTGCGCTGCTCTGGTTCGCCAGAAGCGGCTTAGTCATGCTGGCCACATGACCCAGAAGCTGTACGCTGGCTCCCTCGGCCAATAAAGCGAGATGAGCGCCGCAACCCCAGAGTCGGCCACGACTGGACCTAATGGTCAGGGGTCCCTTTACCTTTACCTTTATATCCAGTTCTGCCAAGAAATTGGTACAAGATACAAGATTTAAATATATGGATATTTAGAAGATGAATACATGCATACTCTTTCACACAGTCGTACTTGTATAGAGTGTTTTTTTTTTATTGGTTTTAGTTCATTTTGTAACATCATACATTAGACCAAACAAAAAAGACATACATAACACATTCACACCAAAAAGAATACATAAAAAATTAAAAAAGAAAAATAATAATAGAAAGGACAGAAGAGGAGAAGGAAAGAAAAGAAAAGAAAAGAAAAGAAAAGAAAAGAAAAGAAAAGAAAAGAAAAGAAAAGAAATCTCCTAACATAGGACAACAACCGGTTGACTATATTAACTACAAAACACACAACACTGAATGACTTCCCTTCATCTCGGTTTCGGAATGTGTTATAAGGTTTTTCTATCTGCAGTTTCTTCTCCTCAAACAATTCTTTACATCACAAGTGTTATATCGCACCTACTGTGATTTTTAGATTTTTTACCTCTGTTTCCATGTATGCCATAAATTTATTCCAATCTTTATTAAATTTTGTGTCTTTTTGATTTCTTATTTTCTGTGTCATTTTTGCCAATTCTAAATAATCAAATAGTTTGGATTGCCACTCATTTATAGTTGGGATTTTTGGTGTCTTCCAATTCTGCGCTATTAGAGTTCTGGCAGCCACTGTCGCGTACTGAAAAAGTGTTTGATCTTCCTTTTTGATTTCCTCTCCAGTTATCCCCAGCAAAAAGGCTTCGGGGTTTTTTTTATAAAGGTATATTTGAATATTTTTTTTAGTTCATTGTAAATAGATTCCCAGAATTTCCTGATAGGTTCACACAACCACCACATATGATAAAAATCACCCTCCTTTATCTTGCACTTCCAACATGATTTATCACCGGTTTTATATATTTTATCCAGTTTTACGGGCGTTATGTACCACCTGTACATCATTTTATACATATTTTCCCTGAGTGTTGTACATGCTGAGAATCTCATACCTTTATTCCATAATGCCTGCCATTTGTCAAACTCTATATTATACCCAAAGTCCATTGCCCATCTCACCATTACCTCCTTTATTATATAGAGTGTTTGTGCACAAGTGTTAAGGGTAATCTGTGAAGAACCCCATAACCTTGGGCGTGTTCTGGGTCTTTAATTTATGTGATGCCTTTTTGTTCATGGGACCCTCCTTCACGAGGTTGCTTCACACTTTATTGAAATCCCCTGGACAACATGGAGGCTTCATGAGAGTGAATCACCCTTAGACATGTTAGATATCTTCCTTTGCCTCCTTTCTTTTGCCTGGTGTCCCACCTGAAGGAAACATCTTCTGTCACTGAACCATATTACAGATGTTCACATGTTGCATTAAATGAGTGCACACAATACACAATAGTAGAGCTGTAAAAACCAGCAAGTGTTAACTCTTTCACACAATCCCAGAGACAGTTTTACCTGTGATTCCCTCCTGGGGTGGGGTGAGCCTGATGTTTTGACTTTGGGGGTGAAGGGTTCCCTCAGGGCTGCAGGGGAGGGTGCCTGGGAAAGAGAGAAAGGGCAGGAGAGAAGCCCAGACAATAAAATGGCTGGTGGGCTGAGAGCATCAATGGCACCTTCTGGAGGCAAAATTCCTGGCTAAGCACCCTGACTTTATGAATCCTTTTGTGCATTAATTAGATTTAAGCCTGTTGGTTATATGAGGGTGATTATCACACAGAAACAACAGATGTGCCTTTCAAAAATTCTAGAACCACCAGAGACCAGATTGGTGAATGGCTCAAGCTTTTGTTCTGGAAGGGTTGAGGTGCTCCTCAACCAGCAGTGGAGGACAGTGCGTTCTGTTTCCTGGAATCTGCATGATGCCCAAGTAGTGTGCAGGGAAGTTGGCTGTGGACCTGCTTTGTCAACCAAGAAAGGACCTTACTTCGGAAGAGGACATGGCCCCTTCTTGTGGAAAGATAAAGACTGTTATGGGACAGAAGCTGCTCTCAGATACTGTCAAAATATTGACATGTGCCATGAAGTAATTTTTGAAGACTCTTGGGAAGATGTTGGTGTTGTGTGCTCAGGTAATGGGTGTGGATGCATTAAAGGGTGCCATACTGTGGACATATAAATTGGGTATAAGTTAAATCAGTCTGTCTCTTTTGTTGGCAGCATATTGGTATTGGTAGTCATGAGAAGGGAGAAGAGATACAGTCCACAATGCATCTTTCCTTTCCCCCACATCCCTCTCTCCTTTCGTGCTTATGTCTGACACAAAATCTAATCTTGTAGCTCTTATAATTTCAAAGGGTAGATCTTTGAAATTTAAAGGTTTTTTTAATGCAGTGGTGGGGAACAACTGACACACAGGCCATATGCACTGCAAAGGAGAGTTTCTTTATAGAGGCCATATCATAGGTTTTTGCTTGGAGGGAAACCTGCTATTGGAATGAATAGTTTTTCCTCAAGACTAAATGCTGTGTTTGAAAGATTAGGGGAGAGATTGAGGGCACGAGGAGAAGGGGACGACAGAGGACGAGATGGTTGGACAGTGTTCTCAGAGCTACCAACATGAGTTTGACCAAACTGCGGGAGGCAGTGGAAGACAGGAGTGCTGGCATGCTCTGGTCCATGGGGTCACGAAGAGTCAGACACGACTAAACGACGAAAAAACAACAACTGCACTGTGATTCCTGTGTTGAAAATGGCTCCCACCAACTACAATAGGCCTTGAATAAAAGCCTCTCATTTGGTGTAATAGCAGGTCCCTCCCCCCACCAGGGCTAAATGTGCCACTAAGGGCAGTTTTTGGGTTGGGCTGCAGCTGAGGAGTGGAGTCATCCTCCTGTCCCCAAGAACTGCAGCTTGGAGCTTGAGTGACTATAGAAAACCCTCAGCAGAGAAGGTTAAACCAAACGGTTTGTGTGTAACTGAATTGACATATAAGAAGAACAGGAGGCACTGCTTCTGGAGTTCCTGCTTGTGGGGTTTTATATTCCAGGCCACATATTTCAGGTTTGAGGTCGGGGACCAGGTCTTGTTGCTTTTCCAGAAGTATGTGAGGGGGGGAAAAACTTGACTCAATCTTATATTTCCTTGACATCTGATGGGAGGGCGTTCTGTGTTTTAAACCCAAGGTACGATTCTATTAAATAATTCATGGAAAGGGTGATGGTGTTTATATAGGAGGATAATGTTGGGGGGGCAGGGTAGGTGGCTTAATTCTCAACCCCTCTATTTCATTCATTAGATCCCAAATTATAAACAAGGTTATATGACAGCTGTGCCTTTCAAACAACAACAACAACAACAACAACAACCCTCTTTTTCCCCATCAGAGGTCCGCCTAGTGAATGGCTCAAGTCGCTGCTCTGGGCGAATTGAGGTGTTTCACAACCAGCAGTGGGGGACTGTGTGTGATGCTGGCTGGGATTTACAGGACGCCCATGTTGTGTGCAGAGAACTGAGCTGTGGAAATGCCTCCAAAGCATTTGGTGGAGCCTTGTTTGGCCAAGGATCGGGTCCCATCTGGCTGGAGGGAGTCAACTGTACGGGAGAAGAAGCGTCCCTGTCCATATGCCCAAGAAAGTCATTGGCAGAGCACAGATGTGATCACAGCCAGGATGCAAGTGTGGGGTGTTCAGGTAATGTTGTAGGAGAGGTTTTGTTTAGTGTATCCTGTGTAGAGCCAAAGACCCAAAGCAAGTATTTCTAGATGAAAGCTGGATAGATTCACTCTTCTGGTGGCAGAAAATTATTGAGGGAGAGAATGGCAGGAATGTTTGGCAGGCACTCAGGTAGAAAATGCTAGCTCTAAAACTGGCATTAGTTCCTCCTAAACAGGAGCCTACAGCTGGAGCATTTATCCATCAATTCTTCCTTATGCTTAAATCTATATATATCCATTAAGTTAAGGTTTTCTACTAAATTGAAAAAGGTAACGGGTAGTCTCCCTTCCTCTGAGTCCGATTTCCTTATTGTCCTATCCATATCCAGGGAGACTACCCCATTAGTATCCCACATCAGAATTATTTTCTGATCCATATAATCAAGCAGTTTTTCCTCTAATATTTTGTAGTAGTATTCCGATTTTCTTTCATTTGGTGTGTATATTGCTACAATTCTTCCCTCTTCATCTTTAAAATTTTGCTGCGGGTCATATTTGTCATTTACATAAATTACCACTCCCCTTTGTGTGTGTGTGTGTGTGTGTGTGTGTGTGTGTGTGTGTGTGATGTTATAAATTATTTTCCTAATCTTTTGTTTATTAAGACCCTTCTGCGTTTTTTTGCAACATGTGTTTCCTGAAGACAAATTATATCCAAATTTTGTTTTATTAAAACGTGTTCTATTTTATTTCTTTTTAATTTATTATTCAGTCCATTAACATTCCATGTCAAACATTTTGAATCCAATCTCTCTCTCTCTCTCTCTCTCTCTCTCTATATATATATATATATATATATATGATGAGTCTTTTTGTTTCTCTTCTTCCTGTTTATCTCCTCTATCTTCCAAGCCTGTTTCTCCCTCAGTTGTTTTGACTCCAAGTTGTTTTTTATATTCCCTCCAAAACTGACTTGTCTTTACATCTATGCTTTCCCCCTTTGTATGAAAATGAGATCCCTTCCGGAAATTCCCACCTGCACGGTATATAATTTTCTCTCAACACATCTGTCAGGAACTTATAGTTACTTCTCTTCTTTAGCAATCTGATCAGAATATGATGTTTGCATTGTCAATACACAATCTTTTTTCATAGTTCATCTGTAGTATCCTATCTTTCATCTCTCTTGAATTGAATATCACCAGACAGTCCCCTGGTAGTTTTTTTTTTTAGCTTTTGCGTAACTTGATTTGATCATGAAGGCTTTATCCAATGAAAAGTTGACTTCCTCTTCTTCAGTTTCTTACCAGCCTGCTATTTCTTTTATTATTTTGGCTCTTCTATATATCCTCCTCCACACTTTCTGGGATCCCTCAAATTCTCAAATTTGATTCTTTCTGCTGCATTTCCAGCACTGCAGTTGAATCCCGTACAGCTTCCTGCATCATACTTAATCCTACCGCATCTTACTTAGACCTTTCATGAGGTCTTTCAGCTCTTTTACCCTGTTTGTTTTCTTAGTTGTTTCTTCCAGGCCTTGTGTCTTTACTTTTAAATGTTGCATGGGTTTTCCTAGTTCTAAAGTTTTTGTTGATAATTCTTTGATTTGTCCAGTTAGGTCCACCACTGATTTTGTATTCTGTTCTACCTTGTTTTCCATCCTTTCCAATTTCTCCTCCAGATTCTTTGCATTATCTTTTATATCTTTCCTTAATTCAGAATACATTTCTGAAATTTCCATTTTGGGCTTTGGTTCTTGGGTGGCACCTCTTCTCATCTGGGCTGGAGTTGTTCTTTGTCCCACTAGGGGGGATAAAAGGGGAAAGGAAAGGGAGGGTGGAACTTTCTCTTTGGTCATTTCTATGTGCCTAATCTAAAATGGACAGTCTGAATAAAAATCAAGCAATTTATAAAAATCAATCCAGTAGTTCAGCATGTAAAACAGGAATTGTGAATAACCGTTATAGGAATTGATTAGAATCAGCTTGTGATGGCCTGGGATTCCGATTCTGAGAGTGAACCGGAGGAATCCCAGCCAGCACAGGAGTCCCCGCCTCCAGGGCCGGCTGAACTGGGGCAAGGCCTAGATTCTGAGGAGCCTGCACCTGTGCCAGATCCTCAGGAGCAGGCACCAGGTGAAACCATTCTGGCCCCAGAGGTGCTTGAGGACTCAGTGTCTACAGGTGAGCCTTCCCCGGGGCCCAGTAACCCTTCAGCCTCTCCTGAACTGCAGAGGCTTAGGGCAGAGAGGCGAAGGGAACTGGTTTCTCCCAGGAGGAGTGCTCGCCTTAAGGCCAGGAGAGGCGGGGCTCCTGGGGGCCGGGGCCGCCCCTGGCCTTAGAGAAGATAAAGGGCAGTCAGCCCAGTCCCAGGTTGCGGGAGCAACGTCGTCATTGAAGAGCTGTTTCGGCCAGCATCCAGTCCTGTTCCTCCAGTGTTCCTGTTCCCCGTCCGGCTTCCTGCTTCTGATCTTCGAGTGTTCCTGTCCCCGCCCGCCTCCCTGTTTCGGACCTCACCTCGCACTTTGTGGACTATCTCCAGGCTAGTGACTTAGGACTGATCTTGGACTACGGTAACAGTAACCTTCCCCCCGGGACCAGCACACAGCTTTAATATTTAGAAAATATTTAATTATTTAATATAGAAATTAATAGGGGCTAGGTAATGTATATGTAATAAATCTTTATAAGGAGTTTGGAAATTTTTACCCCTGGTTAAAATTTCATGTTTGTGCATAGTGGGAAATGTGAGCAGCAGACAAAAATACTAGCTGAAAATTCCAGCATGGCCACCTGCCCACTTGTTATGCTTCAGCCTAAATGGAAGCCAGGAAGAATGAGGAACTGGAAGGTGGAGAAACAAAATTTCCTTTAATCTTTACAGACCTCCAAACCATCAGATTGGTGAATGGAACAAGTCCCTGCTCTGGAAGAGTCGAGGTGCTCCACAACCAGCAGTGGTTGACCATGTGTGGTGAGGGATGGGATCTGAACAGTGCCAACGTTGTCTGTCGAGAAATTGGCTGTAGCCCTCCCTTGTCAGTCCCAAGAGGAGCTCATTTTGGAAGAGGACATGGTCCTGCCTGGTTGACTGGTGTCCATTGTCAGGGAACAGAAGCTACGTTCAAGGAGTGCACCCCAAACAACTGGCAAACGAAAGGCTGCAGCCATGGAGAAGGTGCTGCCGTTGTGTGCTCAGGTAACATAAATGCTTAGACACTAGCTGAAATTTGAATCATGACTGTTATGCCAAAAGTTGGCTTCTCTTGAGCTCTGATCATCCTCTGAAGGGGCAGAGGGTGAGCCTTCCTCTTCTTGTTGCATACTCTTTTCTGGGCCTCATCTAGAACACAATTCACAACATTCCTGCAGTGTTTCTTCTAGGCTTTGTTCTGCCTCCTGCATCATTTTTGTCCTTTCTGTTCGCTTTTGGTTGGGGTAGGGGGTGGGGAGCTGAAAGGGCACCATACCAGTTTAATGCAATGTCTGAATTTGAAATAACTAGGTATTTTAATATCCAGAAATTCTAATTACTATGGACATTTTACATATTCAGTGGCTATTTCTGCCCACAACTCTTCTGGGGGAGGGTGTACAAGGGGAAGCAGTGCCCTTCCAGGGACTCTGGGGTGCCCTGGGAGTCTCGCCACTATATTACTTCTACAATAGTAAAAACTAGTGAAGAAACAAGGAGGGGGTAGAAATTCCTCTGCTGTGCTGAAATTTGGAATATATCCAAATGATGTTGATAGCCATAGCAAGGAGGAAACTACTGCCCTTCCCTCCAAAATTCGGGGGGGGGGAATCATTTTTATTAAGTTTTCCATTTTAACAATCCAATAAAATCACATTGAATGTTCTAAATTATACAAATACATATCAAATAGTCCAAATATTCTGCCTAAATTATATATATTTTTTGTTGGGACTTCCCATGCTTCAAGTTCGGAGTGGGCTCTGATCGTCTCATATCTCTGCTGCCTTGGATAGTCTTTCCAATAGTTCCTTTAAATCTTCCTGTTGTTAACCTTCCTTCTTTCATGGCCTCTGAGTTGTTTCCACAAGCGAGTTGAAATAAGCAATGATGTGTTTCTGTGTGGATTTTATATGTATGATTCTCCTCTATTGTTGCAGTATCTCCTCACACGCTGGTGTTTGTGCCGAATCAGTCCAAAAGTCATTTCGCTGCTGGTAGACACCATCTTCTCCCAGTTCCGATGAAATCAAATCTCGGCGTTTGCTCATTAATTTTCCCAGACTGGTTTCATCAAACATTAGCCTTTGCAGGGGAGATTTACCAAATCAGACTTGAAATACAGATATAATGACATACTAAGAGCCCGCCTCCCCCTATGACTATTTATAACCCTGCAGCTTGGTTTTATTACATCATGGCGGATTTCCAGATTAAAAAGTGCATCACATCTCAACATTCTAGGAACACGTCCAACACAAGATCTTGCTTCTTTCTAAAATCAGCAATTGGAGAATCTTTTATCTTCTTCCAGGCAATTCAAAAAACAAAAGCTTTAATTATATAATATTGTTATTGCCACACAGTTTATATCAAAATTCTGGAAATTGGGGTGGGTGTCAAAATGAATATTCAGCTTAGTACAAGGATATTTTTAAAATGAAAACGATGCCCCCCTAGTGAGAATCAGCAGACAAATATCTATCATTGTTGAAGAAGTGCCCAGTTTCAGGCATGACTTCCAACAAAACAATTCAATAGATTCTGTTTCGATGAGCTCTGATAACTAGGGGCAATAAAAAGGAAGGATGAGGAATGTGAGAGGTGGAGATATAAATCTGTATTTTTTTCACACTCAACAGAGATCAGATTGGTGGGTGGTCCAAATATTTGCTCTGGGAGATTTGAGCTGCTCTACAACTGGGATTGGATCGCCGCATGTGAAGATGATTTGGACTGGAACAGTGTCCAAGTCATGTGCCGGCAACTTGGCTGTGGACCCTTCCTGTCAGCGAGAGCAGTAAGTGGTAGATATAGACCACGTTTTTTGTCAGAAAATAAGTTCACCTGTGAGGGAACAGAAGCTTCTCTCAACTACTGCCAAGGAAGATATGTCCCTGGAATGATGTGCTGGTCTGCCTATGCACATGTTGAATGCTCAGGTAATATTAATTTCCTCGTTTGTTTTTTTATTCAATTTAAAACTCGCTTCCCATGAAATGTCTCAAATATATATTGAATCAGCAATCAAATCAATGAAAATATTTATGTACAAAACAATTATAATATATTTGATTAATAAAGCAATTCAGTATATAAAATTTTTTCAGATGCAATAGAGGATTTAATGTTGAAAAAAGAAAGACTTTAATAGGCACCAAATAGGCAATAGAGATGACGACTGTCTGATACCTCACAGGAGGAAGTTCCAAAGGGTGGGTTCCACAAGGCTGAAGCCTTTGTTCTTATGGACCTCCTGATCAGATGCTGTCTGCAGGAGACCTTCTCCCAGAGAGCGCAGTGATTGGGTGGGCATGTAAAGGATGAGGTGATATTGCCTAACATGTGCCCTCCTGACCACTTCAGTTAGTGGAATTGGCACTACTACAGGTGCCACATAATACCCATTCTGCATCTGTAAGTATTCAATTGTTTAGTGTGGCAGTGTCTCCCTGCCTATTGAAATCCAATTGGTGCCTTCACTGTACGCTTTCCAGTGCCTGTTATAAAAACACTTTTGTTCAGACAAACCTACCTAGGTGCTTAGAAATGCCGGTGTGAATTTTAATCTGTTTGAGTCTCTTAGGTTTGGTAGGTTTTTGATGTGTTGCAATTTTTCCTGATTTTATAGTTTATCTCTTTGTAAACCACTTTGAAGTTTTGTACACTATAAATTTTATGAAATGAATGAATGAATGAATGGTCATGGAAATGCAGTTCATCCTAGGTAGGATCTTTTGTTGTTGTTTAGTCGTTTAGTCGAGTCCGACTCTTCATGACCCCATGGACCAGAGCACGCCAGGCACTTCTGTCTTCCACTGCCTCCCGCAGTTTGGTCAAACTCATGTTCGTAGCTTCGAGAACACTGTCCAACCATCTCGTCCTCTGTCGTCCCCTTCTCCTTGTGCCTTCCATCTTTCCCAGCATCAGGATCTTTTCCAGGGAGTCTTCTCTTCTCATGAGGTGGCCAAAGTATTGGAGCCTCAGCTTCAGGATCTGTCCTTCCAGTGAGCACTCAGGGCTGATTTCCTTAAGAATGGAGAGGTTTGATCTTCTTGCAGTCCATGGGACTCTCAAGAGTCTCCTCCAGCACCATAATTCAAAAGCATCAATTCTTTGGTGATCAGCCTTCTTTATGGTCCAGCTCTCACTTCCATACATCACTACTGGGAAAAGCATAGCTCTAATTATATGGACCTTTGTTGGCAAGGTGATGTCCCTGCTTTTTAAGATGCTGTCTAGGTTTGTCATTGCTTTTCTTCCAAGAAGCAGGCGTCTTTTAATTTCATGGCTGCTGTCACCATCTGCAGTGATCATGGAGCCCAAGAAAGTAAAATCTCTCACTGCCTCCATTTCTTCCCCTTCTATTTGCCAGGAGGGGATGGGCCTAGTGGCCATATCTTCGTTAGGTAGGATCTTTACCTGTCTTAAATAAACAGGCAAGGCCATAGATAACCAGCAAGACCATCCTGTAGGTACCCCTTGATGTATTTAATTAATCCTGCTGCAGCAGGTCAGTACCTCCAGGTCAAAACTCCTGTGCCGATCAGTAGCAGGACTGCAGCTATGAAGAGCCGCTGGAGCCTAACCTAGCAAGATAGCAAATGAATACATTTATTCTGAATGGGTTCTGCTGGAGCCTATTCAAACTCTTTTGCTCCCTCCCTCCTCCACCAATCAATCCCCTTTTCTCTATTTCAGTTTTGTTCTGACTGTATTTCCCACCACAGTACACTATGGCACTACAAATTGCTATGATGCATTGCTGATTGTTCTTCTTCTTTTTATTGTTTTTATTCATTGATTGTATTGTTGAGAAAAACCAAAACCAGAACTGAAAAGTTAAAAAGCCTTTTTCAATCTCTACAGGGATCAGATTAGTGAATGGTACAAACCGCTGCTCTGGGAGAGTGGAGGTGCTCCACAACCAGCAATGGCTGACGGTGTGTGATGATGGCTGGGATCTAAACAGCGCCCAGGCTGTGTGCAGGGAACATGGCTGTGGGGAAGCCTTGTTTGTCCCAAGAGGAGCTCCCTTTGGAAGAGGATGTGGTGCCACCCGCTTGGCTGGAGCCAAGTGTTGGGGGATGGAATACAGATTTAAAGACTGTGACCTACACTGGGAAACACATAATTGCAGTCATGGAGAAGATGCCAGTGTTGTGTGCTCAGGTAATTCTAGGCTGAGAGAAACTGGCAATACGTTCATCTTAATTACTGCTATCCTCCCTAATAACGATAAATTCCTTCTTCCCCATATTTATAGGTTCCTTTCTATTTTGTTCCAAATTTTTTCATAATTGTCTTTAAAAATATTTATATTTTTGGTTGTTAACCAGACCCCCAAATATGTGATTTTTTTAGTGGATCTCTATTTCTGCATTTTGTTGTAATTTTATTTTATCTTCTCTTGCTAATTTCTTTACTAATAATTTTGTTTTATTTTTATTCAGCTTAAATCCTGCCACTTGCCCAAATTCCTGTATTTTCTCTAATACCCTCAAAAGAGAGTTTTTAGGATCTTCCACCATAATTACAAGGTCAGCTGCATATTCTTTAAGCTTAGATTCCTTTTTCCCTACCATAATTCCTTTAGTGTTATTATCTGCCCTGATATTTCTCGCCAGGACTTCCAAAACCAAAATAAATAAAAGCGGTGATAGGGGACATCCCTGATTTGTTCCTTTCTGTATTTTACATTGCTCTGTTACCACCTGGTTCACAATTAATTTGGCTTTTTGATCAGAATATATAGATTAAATCCCTTTCCTAAATCTCACCCAAAGTTCATCTCTTCAATAACTTTTTTCATAAATTCCCATGAAACATTATCAAATGCTTTTTCAGCATCTATAAACATCAGGACCGCTTGTTTTTCATTGGAAGGGAGGGATATTAGTCCTTTTTTTGTACACCACTTTCTAGATTTTATGTTGTAGAACCAGGCACAACTTTAAACTGGCTGTAACTGCCAAATCTTTCTTTACTAGTATTTGCCAACACAGCAAGTGAACTCTGTAAGAGCAATTCTTCTTCCTCTGGGCTCCTGTTCTCCTCTTTCCCTACATACTTGCCTATTCTTTTTTTTTGGTTTCAAAAGTGGTGACTGAACTGACCCTTGACTAATTTCATCCAATAGCCAAGGTTTGAATAACTTGCAAGTCTAACATTCCAGAAACATCATTATTTCAGCAGCATCTCGGGAATCAGCTTCTTTTGTGCTCATCCACTATACATTCTCATTTATATTCAGTAACATTATCTTAATTTGACCGGATTTTGCATCAGCAAAAAGGAATAGTGGCACATTTCCAGTGGTGATGATTGTGTGCAGCAGAATGCATGTCATATCTCCATAGCCCCATTCTTTTGCCATGAAAGTAGGCAGGTTTGATCTGCCAATTAGGCCAACAGAAATCTATTTAAACAGTTTGAGGAAGACTTCAATTTTGAAATTCAGGATATTAAAAGCTTATTTTTCCTCATTGTTTTCTTGAAAATGCTTTGCCATTGTGGTTAGTTGCATTGGCACACTGGTCCAGGACCATATTCCCTCATAATACAGTGGTACCTTGGGTTACATACTCTTCAGGTTACATACTCTTCAGGTTACAGACTCCGCTAACTCAGAAATAGTACTTTGGGTTAAGAACTTTGCTTCAGGATGAGAACAGAAATCGTGCGGCAGCAGCGGGAGGCCCCATTAGCTAAAGTGGTGCTTCAGATTAAGAACAGTTTCAGGTTAAGAACAGACCTCCAGAAAGAATTAAGTTCTTAACACGAGGTACCACTGTACTTCTGTGGAAAGCAGGTGTATCTGAAAGTCATGTTCTCTCAGAGATGGTGTTTTTTTCAGCATGTTGCTCTGCAAGTAGAGAGGGCACGCCCTTCCAAGGGATATGACTTCCAGATAGAGCATCTTTCCACTGATGTATTCTTGGGGGAAATGGCTCTGGGGTCTTTTGGGGATGCTTCCACCACTTGCTGCAATGGGAAGAACAAGTTAAAGTTTTGTGTGTGTGTGTGTGTGTGTGTGTCTGTGTCTGTGTGTCTGTGTGTGTGTGTGTAAAAGAAGTAAGGAGAAGAGAAATATATTCAATCCTGCATTCTGAAATATAGGACCCCTTCAAATTTTAAAGTAATGATCTTCAGCTGACCAAAGGTGATGGCAGATCTGGACTCCATAGATAGCACCCTGTGCTTGTCAGGCGCCTCCTCCTCCGCTGTGCACCCACCACTGCGCTCCCACTCACTCCCAACACCCACTTTCCGTCTTCTATTTTCCCTCTCCTCCCACCATCCCATTTCCCCTCTCCATTTAGCCCCCCTTGCTTCATCACAGCTTTTCTTCTCCCTGTTCTATGGCATCTCACCTTCTCATATTTTCCATACCTTGATACCCACAGAGTCTTGCTCAAATTCCATGCTGTGTTTGCAGCTGCTTCTTGGTGGGCAGGCTCTCTGCTTTGCAAGAGAGCAGCTGCAGCCTCCAACCAGTAAGCCATGCTGCAAAGGCAAGAGAGAGGTTCTGCTAGGTTGGCAGAATGGAAAGAGAAGTGTTTTGGAGGGTCCGAGAAAGGGGCTCAGATGAGCACTATCCCACCACCACTTGCCAGTTCAGGAAAAGAGAAACTCCAAGAGGGTCAAAGCAGGACTGGAGAGGTTTGGAGGGCTGCATTTGGTCCCTGAGCCTGATATTCCCTACCCATGCTCTAACCTAGAACCCTTAACATTTCCCATGGAAGCTACAAAAATGAGGAATTGGGAGGTGGAGGCACAAAATAGACTCTAACCATTTTAAACCCTACAGATATCAGATTGGTGAATGGTACAAGCCCTTGCTCTGGAAGAGTTGAGGTGTTCAACGCCAGGCAGTGGGGGACTGTGTGTGATGATGGTTGGAATCTGAGCAGCGCCCAAGTCGTGTGCAGGCAACTTGGATGTGGGGAAGCCTTGTCGATCAAAGAAGCAGCTCACTTTGGGAGAGGCAATGGCCCCATCTTGCTGGATGAGGTCAGATGCAAGGGGACAGAAGCTACCCTCCGCCACTGCCACCTACAGCCTTGGGGAGAACATAACTGTGTGCATGAAGAAGATGCTGGGGTTGTATGCTCAGGTAAAAACTACAATTAAGAAATATCCTTATCGTGTTTTTATCTTGTATTCAAGTTCAAGTTTTATTGCGGCCAAAGCCAGTGACACTAAACACCACAAGATCAAACAAGAAGAAATCTTGTATTGTTATGTTGTGAACTGCTCTGAGATCTACAGATGAAGGGTGGTATGCAAATTTAATATATAAATTAATTAATAGGAGCTATACAGTTGGGTTAGAGGGATGTGGGTGGCGCTGCGGGTTGAATCACAGAGCGTAGGACTTGCCAATCAGAAGGTCGGCGGTTCGAATCCCCGTGACAGGGTGAGCTCCCGTTGCTCGGTCCCTGCTCCTGCCAACCTAGCAGTTCAAAAGCACGTCAAAGTGCAAGTAGATAAATAGGTACCGCTCTGGTGGGAAGGTAAACGGCATTTCCATGCGCTGCTCTGGTTCACCAGAAGCGGCTTAGTCATGCTGGCCACATGACCTGGAAGCTGTATGCCGGCTCCCTCGGCCAATAAAGCGAGATGAGCACCACAACCCCAGAGTCGGCCACGACTGGACCTAATGGTCAGGGGTCCCTATACCTTTTATACAGTTGGGTTAAAAACTTGTATACAAGTTGAATCAGCATGCCCATTTTGTCATCAACACATTTCCTTCAGCTCTGCTGCTGATAATCATATCAATGGAAGCAGGAAAGACCCTCTGTCTGCGTTTTCTTCCCCTCCTCTTTTGCACAGTCTTTCCTTTGCTTCATATGCACCACATTAAATAGGTTCAAACCATAATTTGTGAGGATTTTATGCAACATTCTGGCCTCTTCTCCATCTTTGTTATCCGTACTGTGGAGGAGAGAAGCTGAACTTGTATCTTGTTAATTTTATCTATCAGTAGACTCCATTTCAGTCGAAGCTATTTCTCATCTCAACAGAGATCAGATTAGTGAACGGTACAAGCAGCTGCTCTGGAAGAGTTGAGGTGCTCCACAACTGGCAGTGGCTGCCTATGTGTGATGACAGATGGAATCTGACCAGTGCCCAAGTTGTATGTAGAGAGCTTGGATGCGGTGAAGCCTTGCTGGCTGCAGGAGGAGCTCACTTTGGAACAGGAAATGGTCCCACCTGGTTGTCTGGTGTCAGTTGTCAGGGGACAGAAGTTGCCTTCAAGGACTGTGACTTACAGTGGAGAACACATGATTGCAGCCATGGAGAAGTTGCCAGTGTTGTGTGCTCAGGTAATAGCTATACTGTGGCCTTGGAAACTGGCTGCAAGTTCAACTAGTAAGTCTATTTTGCCAATAGAAGGTTGCTGAAGAGTTCTGATGCTGATAGTTGAGCTGGGAGGAGGAGGAAGAAGGGCAGTTCACAATATAATTTTCATTCTGTGTCATTTTTGCTTTCTCTAGAAACAAAAGAAGTGTCCCAATGCCGTTCTAGCTTTCTAGATAAGCACTAGGTGTGAGTAACATTCCCTAGAGGAGTTCTAAATCCAAATGACGTTTGATGTCCTTCATAGCCATGGCATCATGTCTGGAGTTGCATGCTCCTATACCTTTAAAGTGAATCCAGTGCACATTCTTGCCTGCAAGGAATTCTGGGCACTGTAGTTTACCCTTGACAGAGTTACATTTATCACCAACCCTCACCAAACTACAGTGTCCAGAATCCTTTGAGCAGAGTCCAGAAAGGGAGAGCCCTGGTATCTGGTGCCGCGAAATTCAACATTTCTCTCTCTCTTCCCACTTTCAACTCCCCATCTATTGATAAGCAAACATAGCAGAGCAGTTGGGTTGAACCCAGGAACTGACACTTCATTAAACATTTTCTGTTGGTGGAAAGAAGAGAGGAATGGCAAGTTAAACAGATGGACTATGCCGAAATGACAAAACCGACTGGAAACCAAGAGGACAAAGCATTTAAAAAAGAACGGGGGAAATTTATAATTTATTTAGAAGACCACTGTAAGCGGATGAAAACATTTTAATCTCACTTGTGCCGTAACAAATGCTATGGATAATATGGATGATATAAAATACAGATTATGAAATGATGTGCAGTAGAAAATGTTTATAATAGGATCCATGGAGGAGATGGGAGGAAGTCTTGAGACTCAGAGAAACCTCTTTATATGGATATGTATTTGGTTTTGTTATAAATTTACATTTGCAAAATCAAATAAAAAATTATTTTGTTATAAAAAATATGTCTAAACAAGCCTATTTAAAGATGTAATGCTGACGTGTGTTTTTAATATCCATGTTAACATTACATATTTTATTTAATCTCTGTTTAATGGTAACTTTTATTGATAATTTCAACGTATATTCTTTTTCTGATCAAAGGCTTTCAAATTACATTAAATAAAGTATAAATGAATGAATGAAACTTGCAGAATCAGAACCTGAGGCTTCCGAAGTGCAGAGTGGGGCTTCCAGGATGCCTTAGGTTTGAGCCCTCACTGCATAGGAAGAGCGTTGGTTGGTGACAATAGCAAGCCCAGGACTCCCAATTCTTAACCCTTCTCTAACACGCAAGATTCAATACCACATATTTGTTACTATGTTCAACTCCTTTTGTCTCATCAGAGCTTTCACATTTAGTGTTTTTTTCTTTTTGTTTTGTCTTTGTTTGTCCCATCAGAGCTCCGCCTAGTGAATGGCCCAAGTCGCTGCTCTGGGAGGATTGAGGTGCTGCACAACCGCCATTGGGGGACTGTGTGTGACGCTGGTTGGGATTTGCATGATGCTCACGTTGTGTGCAGGGAACTGGGCTGTGGAAATGCCTCCAGAGCATTTGGTGGAGGCTTATTTGGACAAGGATCTGGCCCCATCTGGCTGGAGGGACTCAACTGTACAGGAGAAGAAGCTTTCCTGAGTGAGTGTCCCCAAAGTCCCTGGGGAGAGCATAGCTGCAACCACAGCCAGGATGCCAGTGTGGAGTGCTCAGGTAAGTTTGCAAGACAAGTTGTACTTGATGAACCCAGTAGAGGGCTTAGACCTCTGAGATCCCTGAAGATCATATTCTTATTTTATTACTGGCATCTTAAAAAAGCATCTTTAAAGTCTGGGGACACACTGGGGGTTATTGTTTTGTTTCTTATTCTGCTGCATATTTTTGTGTGTTTATACTATAAACCACCCTCTGATCCTTGGGTGAAAGGTGGCATGGAAATTCATTAAATACATAAATACGTACGAATACCATTGGCCCAATCCATTCCTCAGCAGGAAAACTGTGAAGGTTTGTAGGTCGTAAATCCTTTGACCCACAGAGTCTGGCACCCAGCACTGCAGTTAGCCTGATTTACGAGCTGGTCCGACGTTTATGGCCACCCACATGCTTCTTCTGCGCGCTGCTGTTGTCGTTGCAGAGTTCGTACGCAGCATAAATGGCTTGGTCTGTGTCAAAGTGGTGTCTTCAATAACTCAACTTGACACCAGTGCTTCTATTCTACCAAAGGTGTTTATTCGGAAGCATAAACAAACAGGAAATAAACCGACAGAATCGAGCTGCATGCTTGCAGCGTTCTGTCTCTCACAAAAACAAAACCAACTCTCAGAGACTCTCAGTAACTCTGCTGAACAAAAAGAAAAATGCCCAGATAATATGGGCAGGCACCCAGTGAATAAGAACGCCTTTGGGAGTGTTAACTCTAAACTGTCCAGAACCACAACAAAAAACCTACTGTGTGATCAGCCAGATCTCACCGGGAGAATCCACGACCAGAAAGAAGAGGAATACCTGTTGGGATACTGCCAGGGAGATATAGTCCATCATGGCCCCAAGCCAGCTCCCGGACAATCCATCGATCCCTGTAGTCACGCAGCTCCAGCAATTAGCGACACGAGTTTCCTGCCACATTCCAGGGCTCGTGCACACTCTTTGTCAGCAGATAAAGCACACAGCAGAAGATGCACAGCAGGAGAGCATTTTACAGACTTTATTTAGCATTGATCAGAACAAAGAAAAACATGACCGTTCTGAGTCAGTGTCTCCGACCGACTGAGAAATCGAAAGGAACAGCAAACCATAAACATCCTGTGAACAAGAAATACGCAGGCTGTGACACAAACATCCTGCTCCCTTTTAAGGTGGAACGGAAATATCCTAACATCCTCCCCCTTTCCGTGTAACCTGTAGTACCTGTGGTTCAACCAATTGCAACTTCTGTACATAAACCTTAAGTTGTTCTCTGTTAACAACCTTAGACAACAGATCAGCAGGAATTTCATTCCCTGGCATGTAGGACACCTGAATAAGCCCTTTCTGAATACACTCCCTTGCACGATGTAGCTTAATCTGCAAGTACTTGGTTCTTTGCTTGCAACTCTCTGAGTTCAGCAAAGCCAAACACGATCTATTGTCTTGATACACTTGTACAGGACATTTCACAGACACTCTGATGTCCTTAAACAGTTGCATCAACCATTCACAATCCATGAGTGAAAATGACAGAGCATTGAGTTCTGCTTCACAGGAACTTAGGCTCACTGTCGTCTGCTTCTTGCACAACCAGTCAAACAGGCAGTGGTTGTACATGTAGCATACTCCAGAAGTGCTTGTACCATCCAAAACTTCCAAAACTTGCATCAGCAAAGATTTCAAGACCTCCAGTCTTCTGACTGGTGAACCTCAGCCTGTAGTGCATAGTCCCTTTCAAATAGCGGGCTATGCACTTCAGAGCTTTCCAATCCTGAACCGTAGGATTGTTGGCATGTCTGCTAAGCAGGTTGCAGCTTACAGCTATGTCAGGTCTTGAGCATCTAGCAATGAAATTCAGCTTGCCTAGAATGCATCTGTACAGTGTTGTGTCAGGTCTTGAGCATCTAGCAATGAAATTCAGCTTGCCTAGAATGCATCTGTACAGCGTTGTGTCAGAAAACGCTTCAGCAGTACTGTCTACCTGGTAACCTGTCACCATCGGTGTGTCTGCTGGGTTTGCATCAACCAAATTCAACCTGGTTAATACATCAGCAATTTTCTGTGTTTGGTGTACCAGAAAATTACCTGCTTGGTCCCTCTCCACCTGCAGAGAAAGATAGTTGGGTACTTCACCAAGATCCTTCATGTTAAAGTGCTCCTTCAGCTGAGCTAGGGTGCTTTGGTAGAAAGCCTGATTCTTCCAAAACATCAGAAGATCATCAACAAAACATAAACAATACAGTTTGTTTTGCCCCTCCTCCTTGACAAACACACATGGATCAGCTTTGCCCTGGTGAAAACCTAGAGAAAGCAATGTCTCAGTGAGTTTCGTGTTCCAACACCTGGCACTCTGCTTGAGACCATATAAGGATTTCCGCAGTTTACAGACCATTCACTTCTGTATCTGCATCCCATCAGGTGGAAGCATGTACAGCTCCTCCCCCAAAACCCCGTACAAAAAAGCTGTATTAATGTCATGGTGGGTAACATGCAGTTTCTCCTCCACAGCGATCTTGAGCATCAGCCGAATGCTCTCATATTTGACTGTGGGTGAGTAGGTCTTGTGGTAATCCTGTCCTGGTACCTGTGAAAAACCTCTGGCAACCAATCTGGCTTTGTGTCTGACTACCTTGCCATTCTGGTCTGTCTTGGCCTTGAAGACCCATTTGCTGCCAACCAGTCTCATCCCTGGGACTACCGGTACCAGTTCCCAAGTTTGGTTCCTGTTCAAGGAATCAACTTCAGCCTTCATGGCATTAAGCCAAGGCTCAGCATCTTTAGAGGTTAACTCCTGAACCTCTTTGAAGCTTGAAGGTTCCCACACCTTCTCTGAGCTACTAAGAACAGCAGTTGCTGTCTTAGCAAACTCATCAGCATATCTCTTTGGAGGTCTGCCCTTCGTGGCTCTCTCAGATCTGCGTACTAGATGCAAGTCTTCTTGACTCATCTCCTCTTTCTTTGGAGAAAAGTGACCAATGGTGAACAGTGGTTCTTCCAGTTCATTGTCAGACGCATCAGATGGTCTGACTGAGGCCTTTGCGCTCTTGTAGTCTGCTGTGTCATCACTGTCACTGACACCAGCAGCAGCGCCGCCCACTGAACTGGAATCCGAACTCTGATCATCATCCTCATCCTCATCCTCATCATCCTCAGCAGCTTCCTTAGCTTTAGCTGCTTGCTTGACATCACCTTCATCCTCCTCTGGGTAACTCTGGAAAATTCCCACATTTCCCCCCCCCCCTCTTAGGATTGTACTCAACACTCCTTGTGAACTTAATGGACTTAGAGTCAGTCATCCATACCCTGTATGCACCTTTTTCGTACCCCATGAACAAACCATGTGCCCCACGCTTCCCAAGCTTGTTGCTTTGTGGGGTGTGTACCCACATGTCAGAACCAAAGATTCTCATGTGCTTGATGTTGGGTTTCTTACCAAACATCTTCTCATAGGGGGTACAACCAATAGGTGATGACAATCTGTGATTAAAAGTGTAAACAAAATTGCACAGAGCTTCCCCCAAAAACTTATCAGGGAGATTGGCATCATGCAACAAGGTTTTCATTCCTTGCAGCAATGTCTGATTTGCTCGCTCCGCAAGCCCATTCATCCATGGCGATCTGGGCGTTGACATGTCATGCTGGATTCCCTTCTCAGTCAGGAAAGCTTCAAACTGCTGAGAAGTGAACTCCCCACCCCGATCAGTAAAGAGACAGCCAATACGTTTACCGTGCACATTCTCCAACCAAACACAGAATGCCTTAAACTTCGGAAACGCTTGCGATTTCTGCTCGAGCATAAACACATGAATGTACCTGGGAAAAGAATCAATTAGAACCATGAAGTACCTTGCTCCCCCCAAAGAGGGCGCAAGTGGACCAACCAGGTCCGCATGCACTAGCTGGTAGGGTTTGGAAGCCTGCCTGCTAGACTCCTTGCCTTTTGGAGCAACCTTCACCTTGTTCTCTGCACAAGATACACATTTCATGTGAAATTTACAGGGTTTGATGTTCAAACCCTCAACCACCTCCGGCATCTTGGCCAGTGCCTTCCAAGAGAGGTGACAAAACCTTCGATGTGCATCGTGAATGCAACCTGCATGAAGAACTTTGTTAGTTTGTGCAACACAACAAGAATCAGCATTAGACACAACAGCACTAGTGTCGTCATAAGTTATATGGAACAAACCATCCATAAACTTTGCATGCAAATAGTCCTCTTTGCATTTTCTGATGACACAGACGCTCCTCTTGAAGGAAATCTGAAAACCACGCCCAGTAAGCTGTGGGACACTGAGCAAGTTGCTTGCAGCTCCCGGAACATAAAGTACACCTTTGATGGTAATGTGCAGACTTGCCAGTTTCACAGTCCCTTCTCCTGCGATTTGCAACGTCCTTCCGTCAGCCAGGTGGATCTCACCTTCTTGTGGTGTGAAGGAGATAAACAGGTGGCGATCCTTCGTGACGTGGCGGGTCGCACCTGAATCGATAACAAACCTGCCTTTAGCTTTCGGAGCAGTCTTTACAGCAAGCAAACCCTTGTTTTCCACCAGCGTGGGCTTTTGCAGCTTGCCCTGCTGCTCCTGGCCATCAGACTTGCCTTTAGCCTTTGGTGAGGCTGTGCCAGCAAACAAATCCTTGTTTTCCACTGGCATGGGCTTTTGCAGCTTGCCCCCCTGCTCCTGGTCAGCAGATGTGCCTTTAGCCTTTGGTGAAGCTGTGCCAGCAAACAAAACCTTGTTTTCCACTGGCGTGGGCTCTTCACACTCCCTCTGCTTCTGGCCATCTGCAGGCGTCTGCCTCTGTTTACCTTTGCCTTTCCAGCCTCTGCAAAGGCGATGACCTTGGTTCCCACGAGAAACAGAGCTCTCAGCTGCCGACTCCTTGGCTCCACCTGGAGGCTGGAATGCTGCCTGGGATGACGTGTTGGTCAGCTCCCCCTGCAGCTTGCAACCGGTGCCCTCAGCATCCCTGCATTCACTTGCATTCTGGGAAACAGCCAAGACCTCCGATGCAGTCAAACTCTGGGCTGGGATGACTGGCTGGTGAGCTATCTTCAAAGCATTCCACATATTACGTGCAGTGGTGTTGCCAGCAAGCGTCTTAATTTCCTCAAGAGAGACGAACAGGACTATTACGTCAATGGCCCTCAAATTCTGGCGTTTCCATTTCTCTGTCAGAGGAACCGGAGGGGCCTCAAACACAGTATGCCACACTCCAAACTGACGCAGCAAACTTTTACACCCCCTTTGCCCAGGTCTTATAGTTTTGCCCATTTAACTTTGGGCACTCAGTAGCTTGGAAAAACTCCATTTCCAGCTTTCCCTTTGAGCCGTGAGTCTTTTTGCCTTCAAAGACTTCTTATCTTAGCAGCTCATTAATCACGAAGCCTTTGGCGCAGCTCCCAGATCCATCAATCTGCTGGAGTTCAAAGGCTCTTTCCACAGTAAACAGAAAAGCCTGACTTTTGCTTTTCCCACATACCTTCCAAACGCAGTCTGTCGCAGTCTTACTCCCCTGTAAGTGCTGTGAATCTGGGCCCATAACCTGTTGTTGGGATACTGCCAGGGAGATATAGTCCATCATGGCCCCAAGCCAGCTGCCGGACGATCCATCGATCCCTGTAGTCACGCAGCTCCAGCAATTAGCGACACGAGTTTCCTGCCACATTCCAGGGCTCGTGCACACTCTTTGTCAGCAGATAAAGCACACAGCAGAAGATGCACAGCAGGAGAGCATTTTACAGACTTTATTTAGCATTGATCAGAACAAAGAAAAACATGACCGTTCTGAGTCAGTGTCTCCGACCGACTGAGAAATCGAAAGGAACAGCAAACCATAAACATCCTGTGAACAAGAAATACGCAGCCTGTGACACAAACATCCTGCTCCCTTTTAAGGTGGAACGGAAATATCCTAACAATACCAAGAAGACTGGAAGAAATTTAAAGACTATTTGAATAAATATTGTAATATTAAAGATATGTAATCACTTGAAAGAATCAATTAGGCCTAGGATTAACTTGTGATTAAATAAATAAATAAATAAATAAGAAAATGTACGATAAGGAAAGTTAGGAAATATGATTATGACTGTGATATGATTTTGTGAAATGATATTGGAAACTGCTATATATAATTACTAAGAAAGATGGAAGAGATTTGAGGAAGTCAAGTAATATGTTTTGGAAGATGGATTTTGATCAATGAATTATGTTTTAGTTTATGTGGTGATTTGATGTATTTTAGGTTTTATGATCTTTTTTCTTTTTCTTTTTTCCGTTTCATTCTTTCTCCTTTATTGTTGTTGGCTTTTTTCTGTTATGTTTATGTATGGAAAATAATAAATATTATTGTTGGGGGGGGGGGGCTGTACTGTGTTCATGATTCCCAAGAAGGGCCCTGGGGACACCATTCTGCCTTCCTCCTGCTCCATGTTAAGTTACTGGGTAGGAGCACAGGAAAGTGCCTTTGGCAGGTTGAGACCATTGGTCCATCTATCTCAGTAGCGTCTACACTCACTGGCCATAGCTGTCCAAGATTTCGGGAGAGGTTCTCTCCCCATTTTACCTGCAGACGCCAGGGATTTAACCTGTGAGCTTCTGCATGCAAAGCAGATGCTCTACCCCTAAGCTATGTCCCCCAAACAAGAGGAGCCATGGAAGCAGTTAACAGATTAGGGAAAACAGAGCCAAGCATGTCCTACTGCGATCAGGCTGTGCACAGGGCTGTGTTTCCTTGGGACACGACTAGTTAGGAAAGCAAGGCTGTGCACCAGGTTAACTCAAATTTTGCAATAATAGTTATCCCAAACTACACCTGCAATTCTCTGCTAAGTGGCAAGACCACATAGGTCCTACTGGATTTACTGTATTGGCCTGAATATAAGCCGCACCTGAATATAAGCAGCACCTTTAAAATTTAAGTGGGGGGGGGGAGAGAAAAGACAATGCCTGCATATAAGCCGCCACCTTAAAATTCTTCAGGCACTTACACCTGTTCCATTTTACCATATGTCTGTTTCAGCAGCGATATCGTAAAAGCCAATTTTGGTAAGGTCGCAAATTTAAGCCGCACTTAAACTTTTCACAGTCAATCACGAAAAAACAACTGTGACTTCCTGCACCAGTTTGTGGGCATATAGAGGAAAACAAAATAATGCAAGAGTGAAAAGTGAGCAGTTTGCAGGAGCCTCGGTTTTTTATTTGCAATGAATAAGTGAGAGTGTCTTCCTTCTCCTGCTTTTACAGGGGACGCATCTGTCGAGGACAACATCCGCCTGGGAGTGTCTGCCTTAGTCTTGCTTGTCTTGGTGCTGATCGTGGTGGAGGCTGTGTACAGCTGGAGGAGAGGGCAGCTTTAAGTAGTCCTGACTGAACCATTTCAATGGCCAAGACCCTATCCTGATGCATGCAAGGACGCTCCATGCAAAATCAGAAGAACCACCTCTGTTTGCAAATAATGCCAAGGCTTTCTGTTTTTGCTCACCTCTTCTCAATTTTATTCCAAGTGAGAAACTAGGAATCTTTGTGTGGAGAGAAAGGTCCTCATGTGACGGCTCCCTGCCTAACCCTTCATAATAATGATAATAATAATTATTATTTATTTATACCCCACCCATCTGGCTGCGTTTCCCCAGCCACTCTGGGTGGCTCCCAATCAAGTGTTAAAAACAGTACAGAGTTACATATTAAAAACTTCCCTGAACAGGGCTGCCTTAAGATGTCTTCTGAATGTCAGGTAGTTGTTTATCGCTGTGACGTCTGATGGGAGGGCGTTCCACAGGGCGGGCGCCACTACCGAGAAGGCCCTCTGTCTGGTTCCCTGTAGCCTCACTTCTCGCAATGAGGGAACTGTCAGAAGGCCCTCGGCGCTGGATCTCAGTGTCCGGGCTGAACGATGGGGGTGGAGACGCTCCTTCAGGTATACAGGACCGAGGCCATTTAAGGCTTTAAATGTTAGCACCAACACTTTGAATTGTGCTCGGAAACTGGGAGCTAATGTACATCTCTCAGAACCGGTGTTATGTGGTCCCGGCGGCCACTCCCAGTCACCAGTCTAGCTGCCACATTCTGGATTAATTGCAGTTTCCGGGTCACCTTCAAAGGTAGCCCCACATAGAGCACGTTGCAGTAGTCCAAGTGGGAGATAACTAGAGCATGCACCACTCTGGCAAGACAGTCCACGGGCAGGTAGGGTCTTAGCCTGCATACCAGGTGGAGCTGGTAGACAGCTGCCCTGGACACAGAGTTAACCTGCACCTCCATGGACAGCTGAGAGTACAAAATGACTCCCAGGCTGCGCACCTGGTCCTTCAGGGGCACAGTTACCCCAATCAGGACCAGGGAATCCCCCCACACCCGCCCGCTCCCTGTCCCCCAAAAACAGATCTTCAGATCTACAACTGGAAGAATATGCAAATAGTCAATGACACCCTGGTTGTAGATTCTCCTAATTGGCCCATTTGACTCCTGCTCAGTGCTGGATTTACGTATAAGCGAAACAAGCTATAGCTTAGGGCCCCACTCTCCCCCCCCCACCCCATGAATAAAAAATCATTTTAAGTTAGAGATTAATAATTATTTCACTATTAATATACTTCTTAATTGTATTTCAGTTCAACAATTACTTTGATAAAATACATATTTTGTGATATGCAAATGGCTTTAGATACCTATTAGGTCCATAAATTACCATATAGCATATATTCAACAAAAAACAGCGACAATTCATTGTTGACAAAGGACAGCTGGACATATATAGGGCCCCATTACCTTCAGTAGCTTAGGGCCTCATCAAACCTAAATCCGTTCCTGCTCCTGCTGGTGTCTATGTTTTTCCATCATGTCATCCTGGCCTTCATCCTGTCCAGCAGTAGTCATGATGCTTTTCAGAAACCAAGTTGCATGGAACACATGAAAGGAGAGAGACAGATAGCTGTACATCAGCTTCCAGGAATCTGCCCATGACTTTGGTTCTGTCACAAATGGTGTCAACCACTGCAGAATTAACATCAAATCTAAATGAAAATTGGAACAACCACAGCTTGGTAAGAACAATAATGCTGTGGGTCAGGGGCACCATCTGGGGGAGAGGGAGTTGTGGGCCCACCCAAAGCTTCAAGGAGGGTGCTGGGCCCCCTCAGAATTCCACAGCAACTGTGCATGCATGCCACTCAGCTGCTCCATGTCATGCACGCTGTGTGGTGTGCTTGCGTCATGCCAGCAAGCCACGTGGCATGGCGAAACATTTTATCCGTGTGCCTTTTCTTTTGCCTGCTGTTTACACACCAGACTTCTAAACAAGGGCTTTCCCTCACCTGAATGTCCGTTTGATTTCTGGAAGTCGTGTTCCCGGAGTCCTCTGTTCTTAATATTCTTGATAACACTGATTGTTTGTCTCATGTTCATATTTAGTACTCTACCTTTTATGAAACCTGCTTGGTATTATTCTATGTGGTTAAAATGACTTTATTTGGTAAGAATAGATGTTAATATTTTATAATATGCAGTCAACAATGAGCTTACTTCTGTATTTTTCTTTTGCTTTTTTGAGTATTAAAATTTCTTTCCCAACTGCCCATTCATTTAGGTGCTTTGTTAGTGGTTCACCTAGCTTGTCTGCACAAGTTTCATAATATTCAGTCATCACATAATATTTAGATCAAGGTGCTCTTGGAGAAAACAGATTTTCTGGAGAAGTAGGCCTTGGAGGTTTAAGGTGAGGCAGGAACCAGATACTCCCTGGTTCTGTACTTCTAAAATTTAAAATGACACTCAATCTCATTCACCCAAACAGTGCTCCTAAGGATCCAATTTCCATTTGAGAAGACATCAGAAAATGTATGCTAACATAGTCCAGGCTAAATAGTCACATCATTAAAAATATGCTCCTTTGTGGGATCAAAGTGTATGCTGATGTGGAATCAGTGCCCAGACAAGTCCTTTCAGCAGTATCTAATCTGACCTGAATCAGCAACTATCTGCTCAAGCTTCTGGCTTCTAGACTTGGGCAGGTTTCTTAGCCAATTTTCACACCAAATACATGCATCAGATGTAAGAGCTGCCTGAGGCTTTCTGGCCACTTGTTTTCCCCCTGCACTTGAAGCAACAATAATAATAAAAGTCCACCCGCTAGAGCAGTATATCTTACTAACTGAATGCAGGATTTCTCTAATTACTTAGAATCGTCCCTTAAGGTGTCCATGGCCTTAACGTAGCGCTTTGTGTCTTCTGTAATTCCATGCAAGCTTGCAATGTGGCGACGGCTGAAGAATTCTGAATTCTGGGAAACACCCATTTTGTTTGGAAAAATAGCTCAAGTCTTAAGCTCATGGTTTTTGGAGACTGAAGCTTCACAATGCATGGAATATATTTAGTAATATCTCCAAAAGCCATAGACAGGGACCTTATGAAAGGGAGCATCCACCTCCTCTATAGAGGGTAGATCACTACCCACCTGTTTGGCAAGATGTAAGTGAGGGCCCTGATAAGGCTGTTAAGGAGCGGCAACAGGATACAGGAGCAAATGCATGGTGTTACTCAGAAAGAACAACTACTGCACCAGTCCATTTGCTCTTCTACTTTTAACTAATTAACTAAATTAAAATGATTCAATTACTAGACTTGTTGAAAGAAGCGAAAAATTAGAATGTAAGTAGAAAACAAGATAATCCTCTGAAACACAGGTCAGCGGTGTCACTTCATTTTATGTGATATGCATACCAGGAGAGTCATCCTGCTCACCTGTAGGGAACAAGGTGCGCAAAACATGATACAACTTGTAAGGACATGTGTGCATTAGTTGAAGCTCAACAAGCCCACAAATCACTTCCTCAAAAGAAGAAGAAGGGGTGAGTGAAGATCTACATATGGAATAGGGGGGCAAGAAAAAGTTTTACAGTGAAACCAGGGAGGGGGAAAATAATGCCTGTGTACATATTGCTACTAAGTGCTTGGTGGTGGAAGGGCTCAGAATATGGTTATGTCCCAACCTCTGTACCTTACTACAAAGTGAGGTCTAAAACAGGAATCAATGTGGTGAACAAGCTAGGTCTTTGAGCCCCTTGTCATGCTTTGTGGAATCAGTGCCCAGACAAGTCCTTCCAGCAGCCGCCCAGAGTGGCTGGGGAAACTTAGCCAGATGGGCACGGTATAAATAATAAATTATTATTATTATTATTATTATTATTATTATTATTATTATTATTAACATTAGACATGATTCAACAAGACATGGTTTCTTGGCCAGCAGATTGGAAAGGTCCGCTGGAATCCCAATCCATTCAGGCAAAAAGGCTGCCGAAGGCTTGAAGACCTTAAGGAAGGGAGAGTCTGGGAGGGTGTAGTTGGCCAAGTAGACGGTCTCCCCACCAGCCAGGTAGCCGGCCCAGAAGCCAAAAGTGCCAATCGTCATTATTGTGTGGTTGCAATGAGCAAGGAGAGCAAAATCCCTCTCTGGAGAGGACTCACGCCCATCCCCAGAAAAATAAACATCCCCCCTGGAGGCATTGATGTTTTCCTTGCACCACTTCATCCCATTGCTGGTCACCACAAAGATGGGATTGGGGTACTTCTCTCTGAAATAGTTCATGGCTTTCTCCAAATAGCCTCTGTCAGCCACCACACCTTTCCAGATCCTGGGCATCACATAGACATAATCTCCTCTGCGGACATGCACGCCAACATACGTCACCTCCTGGCGCTGCCCCCTTAGCTCCTGAAGATATTGATAGGCTTCTTCCTTGATGTGGTCATGGAAGGAGAACTGCTGAAGTATCTCTTGGCGGATATGGTGATAAAAGGTGTAAGAACATGGGTAGCCCATCAGCCGGACGTACTTGCCTTTGATGTGTTTATAATTCTCAGACATCCAATCATGCAGACCAAAGTTCCTCCAGCGGATCTTTTTAGCCACTTCAGCATGGAGCACAGGCAAAGTGATCCGGAATATTGGTGAGAGGTACTGGTGCATGGCGGGACAGATGTAGGCTTGATGTCCATTCATCTTGGCTAAGGCATAGAGGGTGGCATATTCCCCCATCTGGTTTCCCAAACGGCCAATGGAGTTCACCGTCCATATACCACTATCCATGATCTTAGAGGATGACCTGGAAGAAGTGGTGGTTGTGTTATAGTATGACCGAGAAGAAGTGGTGGTGAGGGAAGAAGGAGGTCCCATCCCTGGGAAACTTGGTGCATTCTTGAAGCTGATCCTCCACTGCTGATATGGTATTTTTTCAGACAAGTACAAGAATGTAGAGAGGGACAGGAGGCCAAAGAAGCAGAGGAAGAATAAGAGGACAGGTTGGCTGAAGGAACATCTTTGTGAGAGGTCCATACCTGCATAATAGGAACACCTAATGGAAGAGCCAAGTAGGGTAAAAAGACAGGTAAGATCAACATGCAGAACGCAACCAATGTTGTACATCAGCAGTGACATAGATGGCACTGTGACCCTTTATGCTATACATGTCCATAATATATATCAAGTTCAATTTTGAATTTATAAGCCTAAAAGCAACTACACAAATGCCTAGAAGGATACTTCAAGTAAAGCCAACCTTTGCACTGTGCAAATCCTTTTCTTCACTTATGTAGTCTAACCTTGTTTCTGGAAATTTGTGCATTTTTACATCAACTTTGTCTCTAAATTAATTGTTGCTAATTACTTGAAATTAGTCTTTCGGTCTAAATTTTTTTTAATGTATTTGCATAACCAAAGACATTCCTAACTGTAAATGCCAAGAAGGGGGGCCTCCTGTCTTCTCACTTCTTTGTTCTTAAGATAGTATTCTGCCACTTTTGACCACATTCAGGTATATGGCAACACAGTTCAATTCCCAGGAGTCACAATTTCCTAGATGTCCATCTAAGTTAAAGTCCTCTTCTTTGGTCTCTGAAGCAATGGGAGATTTATAAGGAGCCAGATACCCTTTATGATTATCCCAGGATATAACACTGTCATTGTTCTGTGAGCAATCATTTCCCCTGTTTCTTTTTCTTTCTCCATAACAGTCATTTCCACTTTTGTGATGTTGGCAGTTCCTGGAAATAAATGCAGAGATCCTCTCTGTTTATGTAGGAATTGCTGCCTAATCCACAAATGTTTATTTGCTTCATAGTACCTTGATATCTGGTTCTATTCTACCTGTCTATTCTGTTCCCAGGAAAGAAGTCCCATTCTGTTCCCAGCAAAGAAGACAAATACCCCTTCCTCTTGGTTCATGTGGGAACCAATGACCCTGCAAGCAATAGCCTCCAGAAGATCAAAAGAGACTATGAGGCTCTGGGCAGGAAATTGAAGCAATTAAATGCACAAATTGTCATCTCATCTGTCCTCCCAGTTGAACGACGTGGCCCAGGGAGAGAGGGAAAAATAGTGGAACTGAACAGCTGGCTTCGCAAATGGTGCAAACAGGAACGGTTTGGATTCTTAGATCACGGACTGCAGTTTCTTGAAGATGGACTTCTGGCAAGCAATGGCCTGCACCTCACAACGGTTGGGAGGAAAGTTTTTGCCAAAAATCTCAGAAACCTCATCAGGAGGGCTTTAAACTGACTAATGTGGGGGAGGGAGACAGTGCTCCTAAAGGTAGGAGTCTATCAATTGATGAAGATGATCATCCAAATGTCATAGACCAAATGGAGCAAACAGCACGCAGACCTAGTGGTGGGAGGAAAAAATCCTTAAATAAGAGACACGGGGGAATGATTAATGGACTTCAATGTCTGTACACTAATGCGCAAAGCATGGGAAATAAACAAGATGAGCTTGAGCTCTTGGTACAGCAAACTAAATATGACATAATAGGCATCACTGAAACCTGGTGGGATAAGTCCCACGATTGGAATGTAACAATGGAGGGATGCAATCTATTTCAGAGAAACAGACCAGACAAGGAAGGAGGAGGAGTGGCGTTATATGTCAGGGATGTGTATACCTGTGAAGAGATCCAAGATTTAGAACCTCAAAGCCAAAGTGAGAGCATTTGGGTCAAAATTAAGGGAGAGAAGAATAACAGAGACCTCATTGTGGGAGTTTACTATAGATCCCCAAGCCAAACGGAGGACATAGATGATGCCTTCCTGGAACAGATGGCCAAGCATGCAAAAGGAAGGGAGATAGTAGTAATGGGGGACTTCAGTTACCCGGATATTTGTTGGGTGTCAAACTCAGCTAAGAGCATAAGGTCAAACAGATTCCTCACTGGCCTTGCAGACAACTTCATTGTCCAGAAAGTGGGAGAAGCAACAAGAGGAACAGCCATTTTAGATCTGGCCCTAACCAATGTTGATGACCTGGTTAGTGGGGTAGAGGTGGAAGGATCATTAGGCGCGAGTGATCATGCTCTTCTGAAGTTTACTATACAGCGGAAAGGAGCAGCCAAGCATACTAGGACTCAATTTCTTGACTTTAAGAAAGCCGACTTCATAAAACTTAGGGAAGTGCTGGGTGAGATCCCATGGACAGTAATACTAAAAGGAAAGGGAGTTCATGATGGCTGGGAGTTTGTTAAGAGGGAGATAGTAAAAGCACAACTTCAGGCAATACCAATGAGACGGAAACATGGAAGGTGCCTAAAGAAGCCAGGGTGGCTATCTAAAGAACTTTTAACTAAGATTAAAAAAGGATGTGTACAAAAAATGGAAACGGGGGGAAACCACCAAAGAGGAATTCAAACAAATAGCCAGCACATGTAGACACAAAGTCAGAAAAGCTAAAGCACAGAATGAACTCAGGCTTGCTAGAGAGGTTAAAAGCAACAAAAAAGGCTTTTATGGGTATGTTCATAGTAAAAGGAAGAACAAAGAAACAGTGGGGTCACTCAGAGGAGAAGATGGTGAAATGCAAACAGGGGACACAGAAAGGGCTGAACTCCTCAATGCCTTCTTTGCCTCAGTCTTCTCCGATAAAGAAAACAATGCCCGACCTGAAGAATTTGGAGCAAATGATTCAGCAGAGGAAACACAGCCCAGAATAACTAAGGAGATAGTACAAGAATACTTGGCTAGTTTAGATGTATTCAAGTCTCCAGGGCCAGATGAACTGCATCCAAGAGTATTAAAAGAACTGGCAGATGTGATCTCAGAATCACTGGCAGTCATCTTTGAGAATTCCTGGAGAACAGGCGAAGTCCCGGCAGACTGGAGGAGGGCAAATGTTGTCCCTATTTTCAAAAAGGGGGAAAGAGAGGACCCAAATAATTATCGCCCAGTCAGTCTGACATCAATACCAGGGAAGATTCTGGAGCAGATCATTAAGCAAACAGTCTGTGAGCACCTAGAAAGGAATGCTGTGATCACCAATAGTCAGCATGGATTTCTGAAAAATAAGTCATGTCAGACTAACCTGATCTCATTTTTTGACAGAATTACAAGCCTGGTAGATGAAGGGAACTCAGTGGATGTAGCCTACCTTGATTTCAGCAAGGCATTCGACAAGGTGCCCCATGATATTCTTGTAAAGAAGCTGGTAAAATGCGGTCTTGACTATGCTACCACTCAGTGGATTTGTAACTGGCTGACTGACCAAACCCAAAGGGTGCTCATCAATGGTTCCTCTTCATCCTGGAGAAGAGTGACTAGTGGGGTGCCACAGGGTTCTGTCTTGGGCCCGGTCTTATTCAACATCTTTATCAACGACTTGGATGATGGACTCAAGGGCATCCTGATCAAATTTGCAGATGACACCAATTGGGAGGGGTGGCTAACACCCCAGAGGACAGGATCACACTTCAAAACGACCTTGACAGATTAGAGAACTGGGCCAAAACAAACAAGATGAACTTTAACAGGGAGAAATGTAAAGTATTGGGACTTCCGGAGGCGGCGCCATCGGCAATGGCGGATTCCCTCTAGCCCCGAGGGAGTAGCTCCGCGGAAATCGGGTCTTGCCGCTACGGCGAAGCGGGGACCCCTTCGAAAACCACAGGCGGGTGAAGCCTGTGACCGTGGGACTCGGCGGGCACCCTTAGCGCCCCCAATCTGCGAGGGAACCCTGTAAAGAGTTCCGGAGCGAAACAGGGAGTTTGGCGCGGTGCTGAGAGTCAATTGCTTCTTCTGTGGAGTGAAGCCGTGCAGCTGTTGCCGGAGAGCGCTGACCTTTTTCCTGTGACAATTCGGCTAACAAACAACTACCCGTGAGTAGGTTAAGTTTGAAGATTGGGAAATTTAAGGAAAAAAGGACTAATTTGGCACTGAAGCGGGAATGCGTAAACAGGAAGTCCGCCTTCCGTTTTTCTGTAAATAGATCAAAGCGAAGACTGTCTAAGGTAAGACCCTGAAAATCGTGTTGAAAAAGACTTAAATCTTACATCAATTAAAAAAGAATTCCCTCCCTGAGGTGCAGGAGAGGGGAGGGAGAAGGGGAAGTAATTTTTGCCTGCAAAAAAAGAAGAGAGAAAGGGAACAAAGACCATCACTTAATGCCTGGGAACGGACTGTCAAGGGACAATGGAAATGCCGTATTGTGAATCACGCTGTTAAAGGATAATGCAACTTTTCGACAGCTAACTCTGTAAGAGAGATACTTTGATTCTGAAGGGTCCCTCCGGATTTGAAACTGTTGCTTTTCTTGGTTGAAGGGGGGATTTCTGAAAGTTGGAAAAATTACTTTATTGTTACAAGTTTGAACTGCTACTGTGTGCCCCTAGAGGAACTTTGAAATTGCTACAATTGGCCAGGGAATTTTCCACTCCAAATTGGCTAAGGGGAATTTTGCACTATAAAACTGTGGGAGCGACCTTGATCCTTAGATAAAGTGTTATGGCAGACTTGACTCAGGAAAAAACAACAGGATCGGGTAAAATCAGACTGCAGCAGTGTAGACCGTCAGCATCTGGCCTCCCTGCCCTACCAGGGGAAGATCCAGCTCAGGTGGCGTCTAAAGGAATGGCATCTGAAGGGGGTTTAGCTTCAGCACTAGATAAAATCTTTAAATCTTTGGAAAAATTAAGCAAACAAGTTGCTGAAGCGACAACAAAAATTGATCAAAACACGTCCAGCATTAACAACTTAGGACAGAAGGTGAATTCAAATACAGAATCTATTGAGAAACTGCTGCAGGAATCTACTTTGAACTGAAAAACAGCTGATGAAGCCAAGGAAAAAGTATTGGCTGTAGAGGAAAAGTTACCACCGATATGTAGACAGTTGGAGGACCACAAGTCATTGCTGTCTATGATTGAATTAAAAGAAAACAGACAAATCTAAGGATCAGGGCTGTACCTGAACTTGAGAAAGATAGCTTGATTGACTTTCTTACGCAGGAATTTGCAGACTTTTGGAACTTAGATTCAGACAAGTTAGATTTTAAGATAGTAAGTGCTTTTAGACTTGGAAGAGGGGGGAGAAAGAACAGGGTGAGAGACTGTTTGATTACCCTCCAATCAAGAGAGGAGAGAGACAGAATATTAAGTCTGCACTTCCAGAAGACCTTGGAAATAAGTGAATCAAGAGTGGAGATATTTAAGGACATCCCTAAACATCTTTTGGATCTCAGGTCCAACTACGGAGATCTAGTGGCCCTATTAAGAGGAAACAGAACCATTTTTAGGTGGGAATTCCCCCAAGGCCTATCTTTTACCTTTAAAGGGAAAAAGTTCAAAATAAGATCAGTGGAAGATAAAGGAAAATTTCTGGAAGAACACGGAGAAGACCTGCAAAAAGACGCTGAAGAAGAGCCAAGAGCTTTAAAACCAGGAATACAAGACATAGTACCACTACCTTTGGGATTGGACAAGTTAGAGAAGGTGATACCACCGACAGAACAAGAACAATTACTTGGTGCAGTTGGAGGAAAAGCAAAATAAACACACCATGTCCCTGCAACTTTTAAGTTGGAATATTCATGGATTTAATTCCCCGGAGAAAAGGAAAAAAGTATTTCATCTATTGAAAAAGGAACAATTGGACTTGATTTGTTTACAGGAAACACACATGATCAGGCTTCATAGGAAAGTATTGATTAACAAAAGATTGGGTCAAGAGTTTATTTCATTGGACAAGGTTAAAAAGAGAGGAGTTGTAATTTATGCGAAAGAGAGCCTATCACCGAAATTTATTTTTAAAGATGACCAAGGAAGATATGTGGCAATTGAAATCCAAACACAAGGAGAAAAATTTTTGATAGTAGGAGTATATGTACCAAATGAGGGGAAATCTGAATTTTTTAAGAAGTTGCATGAGACATTGTTAGACTATATGGATTACAACATCATCATGATGGGAGACATGAATGGAGTGGTATCTACAAACATGGACAAGTCGCAGAGACAGGTAGTTACTAAAGATGGCAGACTACCTAAAACCTTTTTTGAGATGACTGACAATATGGACTTGATTGACATTTGGAGAATAAAGAATCCTTTGGGCAGAGAGGGAACCTTCTTCTCTGAAGCCAAAATGACATGGACAAGAATTGACCAAATCTGGATAACTAGAGCACTGGCACCCAAGACTCGAAAAGTGGAAATTTGCCCTAAAATTTGCTCCAACCATAATGCTGTGAAAATGGAGATGAAATTAGCACCCACCGCTTCCTTCAGATGGAGGATGAATGACACCTTGTGTCAGAGAACTGCCATCAGAGGGAAGAGGAGAGGAAAGTCGCTCCAGTGATGCAGGGGAGGGAACTAGCAAGGAGAGAGAGAGGGCTTCCACGGGGGAAAGAAATCCAGGGGACACCAGGGAGAAAGGGGAAGCTGAGAGTAAGGTGGAGGGGAGGCTCAGAGACTCTTCCAGTGAGATCAGCGGAGAGAGCACAGGACCTCCGCTTGGCACGCCCACGCTGCGCAGAAGGCTTCCGCGCAGGGAATCTAGGAGGAGACTTGGAGTCAAGCAACTTTTATGTTGGAGGAAATTTAGGTCCCGCCCACTGACGGATTCTGCCAGTGACTAAGACAGTCGCGTTTCAAGGGCTGTCAACCAGGGAAAGTTTTAGCTATACTGCTAGCTTGGAGCAGTTTGCAGTTTACGCACAAGCAACCCCAATTCCCATTACACCTTGTTTAGAGATCAAGAAGTTACCAAGAAGGCCCACAAAACCTTGAGAGACTATTTTGAGATAAATATGAACACTACTGTCAGAGCTGCTTCCGGATCCTAGCTCACAGAGGATCACGCTAGCCAGCGTTCACTTTATAAAAGTCTTTATTGAGTTACAGTTTCCATTCTCAAGCTGCTGCTTGCAGCTCTACGTCTTATGGGTTAGACCGGCGAAGCTCCGTCTGAGTCTCCGCCCCCTGTGCACCAGCTTACTAACCTAGTCTTACTCCACCTTTTCCGCCTGACCGTTCTTCTCTGGGTCCCTCTGCCCCCCGTGGTCTCTTCCTTCCGGGATTCTTCTGACGCGGATCCCCCGGACCCTCCTGTCTCCTTGCGCCGGGCTTTAGGACCTGGCTCCCTTTCCGGGCTGCTTACTGCGCCACCTTCCTGTGTATTTGAACTTGGCGCGCGCGCCCAACCTTCCACTTTCCTCCTGACCGTTTCTTCGCTCCCTGATGGAGGTGTGGCTACTCCTGACTCGTGCCCTCCCTCCTGTTGCGAGCTGCCAGCGCTTGATACCTGGCGCCCTTCTTCTCCCCTGCTCTCTGTTGGTGACGCTGGTCCCGATTTCCAACTGCTCCCCTCTGAGCCCCCTATGGACCCTTCTTCCTGGGGTGTCCCCCTAGGTTCCCCCCTTGTTCTGGCCACTGGTGCTCCTTTCTGTGAATCTTCTGATTCACTGGAAAGACTCGGAGATCTCGGGTCATCGTCATCACTCATCTTTTCCTCTGCCTCCTCCCCCTCGCTCTCTGTTTCCTCCCTTGCCCTCGCCTCTGCTCCTGAACCCCTGACAACTACCATCGAAAAAAGAGTAATCTGGGATGCAAGTAAAGCAGTTATGAGGGGTTTTCTAATTCAACAGAATGCAATAAAGAAGAGAACTCAAAATGAGAAAAAAGACAAAATTCTGGAAAAAATAAAAGAGGGTGAGAAGAAACTGAGAGCGAAACCAAAGTCACAAGAGATTCTGAGAGAAATAAAGGTATACCAAGTTCAATATATGAAGATGATGAATCAGGAAATAGAATGGGAAATTAAATAGATGAGACAAAGGACATTTGAATCGGCTAATAAATGTGGAAAACTGTTAGCTTGGCAAATGAAAAAAGACAAAAACTTAACACCATTACTATAATGGGTATGGGGTTGCTCGTGCGTAAGTTGCCGCCTCTCCTGGCTATGTTGCCTTGTTAAACCTTTCTGTCTGGACAGCCCTTCAATTCGTGGCTGCCTCAGTCGCTAGCAGAATCCGTCAGTGGGCGTTTCTTAAACCTTTTCCAACATAAAAGTTGTTTGACACCCAGTCTCCTCCTACTCTCTCTGCACGGAAGTCTTCTGTGCAGGGAAGGCGTGGGTAGCGGAGGACCAGTGCTCTCCCCGCTGGTGTCCGGTGAAGAGTCCTGGAGCCCTCTCGCCGATTCCCCCATCTGCCCCTCCTTATTCCTGGTGTTGCACTGAATTGCTTCCCCATCTGCTGAGCTGCCTCTCTCCCTGCTGGGTCCTTCTCCAGCATCATTAGAGAGCCTTCCCTCCTCCTCTAGCTCCGATGTCAGTTCCCTGACAATTACCAACTTGGAAGTGGAAGGAAAGAACATCCAGAATCCAGTGGAAATTAGAAAATGCTTCCAGAGGTACTTTAAACAATTATATACACAAGGGCCACAGAAAGAGTTTGATTTAGACCAATTCTTAAAAACAAATGGACTTCAAAAAATCTCCCAAGAAAATAAGTTAATGTTGAACCACAAAATAACAGAACAGGAGGTGGAAGGTGCCGTTCAGAACATGCAGTTGGGCAAATCTCCAGGGCCAGATGGCTTAACCTCAAAATATTATAGATCTTTGAAGGACTGGATAATTCAACCACTAAAGGAGGTTTGTAATGAAATTTTGGAGGGGAAAATAGCGCCAGAATCGTGGAAGGAAGCCTATATTACACTAATACCGAAAAATGAGTTTGAAAAGACACAACTTAAGAATTACAGCCCCATATCCCTGCTCAATGTGGATTACAAAATTTTTGCAGATATATTGTCTAAAAGATTGAAAAAAGTCTTGGTTGAGGAGATACACAAAGACCAAGCTGGCTTTCTCCCGGGCAGACACTTGTCTGACAACACGAGAAATATAATTAACATTTTAGAGAAGCTGCAAGTGAATATTAATACTAAAGCTGTTTTAGTTTTTGTAGATGCGGAGAAAGCCTTTGACAATATTTCTTGGAGTTTCATGAAGAAAAATCTTCAGGGGATGGGGGTTGGTCAAGGGTAAATGAAAAAGGTATTTAAATATACCTTCTTGAAGAAACCAGAGGCCTTTCTCTTGGGCATTGTCGGCCAGTTGGTGCCAAAGAAGGATAGAACTTTCTTTATGTATGCCACAACAGCAGCAAGAATACTTATCGCAAAGTATTGGAAGACACAAGAGCTACCCACCTTGGAAGAATGTCAGATGAAGGTGATGGACTATATGGAACTGACAGAAATGACTGGCAGAATCCGAGACCAGGGAGAAGAGTCGGTGGAAGAAGATTGGAAAAAGTTTAAAGACTATCTACAGAAATATTGTAAAATTAATGAATGTTAGAATGATGTTGGATTGAAACTAAGTGGTTTATAGCTGTAATATTATAAGGGAATATGAGAAAATGAACAATTAATAGGTAAAAATCCAATGTTACAATATTTTAAGATTGAAGACTAGGATAAACAAAGGGATTTGCTGAACTAACACTGAACTGGAATACAGAAAAGAGAGGCGTGAGGAGGTCCGGGAAATAAGCAAACGAAAGATAAGTCATTGAAAGATTGAATTGTTTTTAACTATTTTTATTTTGTATTTTTCTTTTTTCTTTTTTTTACTTTGTAATATTCTGAAAATCTTAATAAATATCTTTTTTTAAAAAAAAAGAAATGTAAAGTATTGCACTTGGGCAAAAAAAATGAGAGGCACAAATACAAGATGGGTAACACCTGGCTTGAGAGCAGTACATGTGAAAAGGATCTAGGAGTCTTGGTTGACCACAAACTTGACATGAGCCAACAGTGTGACGCGGCAGCTAAAAAAGCCAATGCAATTCTGGGCTGCATCAATAGGAGTATAGCATCTAGATCAAGGGAAGTAATAGTGCCACTGTATTCTGCTCTGGTCAGACCTCACCTGGAGTACTGTGTCCAGTTCTGGGCACCACAGTTCAAGAAGGACACTGACAAACTGGAACGTGTCCAGAGGAGGGCAACCAAAATGGTCAAAGGCCTGGAAATGATGCCTTATGAGGAATGGCTAAGGGAGCTGGGCATGTTTAGCCTGGAGAAGAGGAGGTTAAGGGGTGATATGATAGCCATGTTCAATTATATAAAAGGATGTCATATAGAGGAGGGGGAAAGGTTGTTTTCTGCTGCTCCAGAGAAGCGGACACGGAGCAATGGATCCAAACTGCAAGAAAGAAGATTCCACCTAAACATTAGGAAGAACTTCCTGACAGTAAGAGCTGTTCGACAGTGGAATTTGCTGCCAAGGAGTGTGGTGGAGTCTCCTTCTTTGGAGGTCTTTAAGCAGAGGCTTGACAAGCATATGTCAGGAGTGCTCTGATGGTGTTTCCTGCTTGGCAGGGGGTTGGACTTGCTGGCCCTTGTGGTCTATTCCAACTCTATGATTCTATGATTCTAAGTCAATTTTCCCATGTTCTGTTGCTCGTGGTGGGGAGAAGGGAGTGACCTTTGCTTCTCCATTCCATCCACTGTTCCAGCTCTCCACCACCTAGTCTTGCTTCTTGCATGTGTTTTGCCCCCCCCCCCACATGCACACACCCACACTCAAGAGAGAGAGAGAGAGAGAGAGAGAGAGAGAGAGAGAGAGAGAGAGAGAGAGAGAGAGCAAAGAGATACCCCAGCAATGCTTCTCTCCTGGTCTCAGGGAAGAATTGACCTGGAGCTCTAAGTTGCAACCAGCCTCCAGGTGTGTTCTGAGAAATGTGGGCAGGACTCCAGAAAAAAAGTGAATCTGGTTTTATCTGCCTCCCTGTAGCGTTGCACCCCTCCTGTGGGACTTGCCCCGCCTGAGTCAGAATAAGGAAGAGTCTTTACCCATCTATTAAATATCTAGAGTTACTGTACTTAATTCCACATTTCAAGTGTCAATGGTTTTAAATGTCCCTTTACCTTTACCATACTTAATTCCACATTTCAAGTGTCATTACATCCCTGCCTATGATTTTAACTGTTTACAATTATCTTTTAAATAAATTAAGAATATACTCCAGTCTTTTAAGAAATGGTTAAAGTTAAAATGTATAAAATCTTGTAAAACCAATTAAAAATGTTAAATAATAATGATGATGATGAATAAGAAAGAGAGGTACCAAAAGGCTGACATGTTAACCAGATTTTTACAAGGAATTACAGCTTTTCTGCAGACCTGTCATGAAACCCGTGCAGAAACACTTTCAGATCATAATATGGCAGTCCTAAATGGCCATTTTCCACACCAGATACATGCATCCGACTTCAGAACTGCCCGGGGCTTTCTGGCCACTTGTTTTCCACCTGCGCTTGAAGCAACAAGAATAATAAAAGTCCACCTGCTAAAGCAGTGTATCTTAGTAACTGAATGCAGGATTTCTCTAATCACTTAGAATCGTCCCTTAAAGTGTCCATGGCCTTACTACAGCGCTTTGAGTCTTCTGTAATTCCATTCAAACTTGAAATGTGGCGACGGCTGAAGAATTCTGAATTCTGGGAAACACCCATTTTGTTTGGAAAAATAGCTCAAGTCTTAAGCTCGTGGTTTTGGAGACTGAAGCTTCACAATGCTTGGAATATATCTCGTGAAATCTCCAGAAGCCAGAGACAGGGACTTGATGAAAGGGAGCATCCATCTCCTCTTCAAAGGGAAGATCATGACCCACCAGTTTGGCAAGATGTAAGTGAGGGGCTGATAAGGCTGCTAAGCAGCGGCAACAGGATACAGGAGCAAATGCATGGTGTTACTCAGAAAGAACAACTACTGCACCAGTCCACTTGCTCTTCTACTTTTAACTTATTAACTGCCTAGATTCAAATGGCTTGATTACACCAGCACCTAGTCTTGCTTCTTGTATGTGTTTTGCCCCACCACCACCACCACCGTGCACACACCCACACCGAGAGAGAGAGAGAGAGAGAGAGATAGCGCACAAAGAGATACCCCAGCAATGCTTCTCACCTGGTCTCAGGGAAGAATTGATCTGGAGCTCTAAGTTGCAACCAGTCTCCGGGGGTGTTCTGAGTAATGTTGGCAGGACTCCAGAAAAAAGTGAATCTGGTTTTATCTGCCTCCCTGTAGCATTGCATCCCTCCTGTGGGACTTGCCCCGCCCGAGTCAGAATAAGGAAGAGCCTTTACCCATCAATTAAATATCTAGAGTTACTGTACTTAATGTGGTAATACTGTACCACATTTCAAGTCTCAATGGTTTTAAATGTTTACAATTATTTTTAAAAATAAATTAAGTATTTACTGCAGTCTTTTAAGAAATGGTTAAAGTTAAACTGTATAAAATCTTGCAAAACTGATAAAAAATTTTAATAATTTTTTTAAAATAAAATTAAAATTTAATAAAACTGTTCCTTGAGCAATCATTACCCCTGTTTCTTTTTCTTTCTCCATCATGATCATTTCTACTTCTGTGATGTTGGCAATTCCTGGAAATAAATCCTGCTCACCTGTAGGGAACATGGTGTTCCTCCCTGTATAATTGCACCCCTCCTGTGGGACTTGCCCTGCCTGAGTAAGAATAAATATCTAGAGTTACCGTACTTAATTCCACATTTCAAGTGTCAATGATTTTAACTGTTTACAATTATTTTTTAAAATAAATTAAGTATTTACTCCAGTCTTTTAAGAAATGGTTAAAGTTAAACTGTATAAAATCTTGCAAAACTGATTAAAAAATTTAATAAAATTAAAATTTTATAAAATTGTTCTTTGAGCAATCATTACCCCTGTTACCTCATATTTTTTTGCCCTATAGGACACACTTTCCCCCCTCCAAAAATGAAGGGGAAATGTGTGTGCGTCCTATGGGTCAAATGCAGGCTTTCGCTGAAGCCTGGAGAGTGAGGGGGTCAGTGCACACCGACCCCTCTCGCTCTCCAGGCTTCAGGAAGCTATCCGCAAGCCTGCGGCGCCCGGCGGGAGTTCCTGCTGGGCTCCGCAGGCTTGCGGATAGGTGCTTGCAGCCCGAAGTCCAGGGAGCGCGGCACTGAGCACCCCGGGCTTAGGGCAGCTATCCGCAAGCCTGCGGCGCCCGGTGGGAACTGCGCACCCCGGGCTTAGGGCAGCTATCCGCAAGCCTGCGGCGCCCAGCGGGAACTGCGCACCCCGGGCTTAGGGCAGCTATCCACAAGCCTGCGGAGCCCAGCAGGAACTCCCGCAACCTCACCGCCGCTCCGGGACCCATTCTACTTTTAACTTATTAACTGCCTAAATTCATTTTTTAAAAAATAATATTAATATTTATATTTTTTATAATATTTTATTAGGTTTTAACAATAAAAAAATTAGAAAAATACAAAGACAAAAAAGATACAAAATTACAAAATACAAAAATATGAACATTAAACATGAAAAAAGAAAAAGAAAAAAACACATATAAAACAAATTCAAATGGCTTGATTACAGCAGCACCTAGTCTTTTTTTTAAATGATATTTATTGAAACAAAGGATTTTTTTAAAAAATACACAAAAAAGACAAAATTACAAAAAAGAAAAAAAGATAGAAACATAAAAAGAAAAAAGAAAACCATCCTTTTCAAATTCTCCAAATTCCATTACCTTCTTTCCCTGACTTCCTCTCCTTCCCATCTCTTGTATCTTGATTAGTAGTTGTCACAGCAAATCCTTTCCATAGTTCATAATATTTTGTCATTATGTTATCTTACTCTATTCTCATTTTATCTTATAAAAACGACCTTAAAACTTAAATCTTTTTTATCAATTTCTCAAAACCATTACCCTTTTACCAAATTCTTTAAATATTTTAACCAGAGCCAAGTAATTTCATTTCAACATTTTCCCAACATTCATAAAACTTTTCTGGTAATAGTAATACTAAAAAAAGTTCAATCCAATCTTCTTCCAGCGTCCCCTCCCCCCGGTCCCGGGGTTGTCAGTCTTCCCCCCCCCATTAGTCTGGCACATTAACCTGGTGCCCTTATATCCGAGGCCTTTAAATCTCTTCCATGTCCCTTTCGCAGCTCTTCATAATTTCCTTTCAGTCGCGGGAACTCCAGCCTTGTAGTGTTTTTGACCCTTTTCAACAAATCAGCCCCTTTCACATAATCCAGACTAAGCTCCATGTGATGTTTTAAAGCATGTTTCAGATTCCCTCCAAAATTGGAAGTCCCAACAGCTCCAAATCTCTGACGGCCCATTTCCAGACTCGGAAAGTCCAAACATCCCAACATAGGGGGTTCAATCCAACCCCCCATTTCTAATTCAATCCAAACTTTATCTTTCCAAGTCTGGTTTTTCCCAAGTTCATTTATCAAGTCCAAGGGCTCATTTGCCTGCTGGGCTGAGAGTCCCTCCATCCCTGGCGTCCCAGATTCAACAAGGTCCTCTTCTTTTCGTTGTTCTGTCTACACCAGCACCTAGTCTTGCTTCTTGCAGGGCTGGGGGTGGGGGAAGCCCAAGCTTAACCCCGACCCCAGCCCCCAGAACGGGTCCGGGAGTGATGACGAGGTTGCGCTCAACCTGGAGCTTGCTGCTATCCGAAGCCCGGGGAACGCGGCGCTGTAGCCCACTGTGCACCCCGGGCTTAGGGTCCCGGAAGCTCGGGCTTCCCCCGCCCCAGCCCCGTGGCTAAAAAGGAAGCCAAGACAGCGAGCGGGATCCATCCCGTTCACTGTCTTGGCTTCTGCCAAAACCGTGCAGAGCCTCTGGGGACTGGGGGGGGGGGAATATATATTTTTTTATTTATTCCCCCCCCAAAAAAAAACACCCTAGGTGCGCCCTATGGTCTGGTGCGCCCTATAGAGTGAAACATACAGTACATGGTGTTCCTCAGAAAGAACAACTACTGCACCAGTAGTTTAACTTATTAACTGCCTAAATTCAAATGACTCAATTGCGTTTCAGGCTAGAGATGTTCCACACAAGGTACAACTAGTCTTCCTCCTTGCACGTGATTTACCCTCTCTCTCATGCCCTCAAACACACAGAGAGAGAGAGAAGGAGAGAGAGAGAGAGAGAGAGAGAGAGAGAGAGAGAGAGAGAGAGAGAGAGACAGCAAAGAGTTCCTCCAGCATTGCTTCTCACCTGGTCACAGGGAAGAATTAAGCCGGAGCTCTAAGTTGCAGCCAGGCTCCAGAGGTGTTCTGAGAAATTTGGGCAGGACTCAGGAAAGTAGTAAAGCTTGTTATATCTGCCTCCGTGTAGCGTTGCACCCCTCCAGGTACGATACCCCTATTTTCATTGGCGAAATTTTGGAGGGCATTGGGTTTAAATTAATTTAATTTAATAAATTTTAATTAAATGGAAATGACTCGATTACATTTATGTGTAGACTTGATGAAATAAACAAAAAAATACGGAGTAAGCAGAAAACAAGATAATCCTCTGAAACACAGGTCAGCAGCATCCCTTCGTTTTATGAGTCATCCTGCTGATCTGTGAGAAACATGGTGTTGCAAAACATGGTACACCTTGTAAGCATTAGTTGAAGCTGAACAAGCACCCAGATCACTTCCTCAATTATGGTGGGGAATTGCAGCCCAAGAAGTTCCAAGAAGAGTTCTGCAAGTTTCTAAAACAGTTTGCCATTTTAAAATCAACCTGTCTAGCACTTGTTTTGCTTACTGGCAGCTTGTGCTTACACACATTAGAACATTTCGGCACAACTTTGTCCTTGAAGCTAGAGCAGATCATGAACCAAACACATGCCAGACTCACCTTCCCACCCCTTGTTTCACACACACTTTGACTGTGGACCAGAACAAAACACATACATGTTTGTGTGGCTGAAAATTGCTTCAAGTTGCTTTCAGCAAGAAAAAGCAACATATAAAATTTATTTATCAAATCCCATGTGTGGTTGTCTCCTGGGACAAGCTTGCTGGAACAGGGTTTGCAGGCAGAGGGCGATCTATGCTCCTGTATGACATATAGTCTCTACACACTGAGTTCTATCAGAACTATCTGTTGCACCATCCTACTTTGTGTAATATCCGTTTTAGATTTGTCAGAGTGTTTTATACTATTTCATATTGACAGGCACCCTGATGGGATGGGAACACCCTCCCATCAGATGTCAAGGAAATAAACACCTATCTGACTAATGCAGCCCTATTTAAGGGAAGTTTTTAACGTTTGATGTTTTATCGTATTTTTAATATTCTGTTGTGAGCCGCCCAGAGTGGCTGGGGAAACACAGCCAGATGGGCGAAGTATAAATAATAAATTATTTCGGAGGATTATCTTGTGTTCTACTTACATTGTAATTTTTTGCTTATTTCAGCAAGTCTAGGCAGAAATGTAATCAAGCCATTTGAATTTAGGTAGTTAATTAGTTAAAAGTAGTAGTTGTTCTTTCTGAGTAACACCATGCATTCGCTCCTGTATCCCGTGGCCGCTGCTTAGCAGCCTTATCAGGGCCCTCACTTACATCTTGCCAAAAAATGGGTCATGATCTACCCTCTCTAGAGGAGATGGATGCTCTCTTTCATCAGGTCCCTGTCTCTGGCTTCTGGAGATTTCACAAGATATTTTCCATGCATTGTAAAGCTTTGTAAATCCTTCTGGCGGTTCCCTCATTGCGAGAAGCAAAGCTACAGGGAACCAGGAAGAGAGCCTTCTCAGTAGTGGCGCCTGCCCTCTGGAACGCCCTCCCATCAGATGTCAAAGAGATAAACAACTACCTAACAATTAGAAGTAGATAGGTAGCCGTGTTGGTCTGCCATAGTCAAAATAAAAAAATTCCTTCCAGTAGCACCTTAAAGACCAACTCTCTCAGCTATCTGCCTATCTCCCATTCCCACCACCCTTCTGAGTAACACCCCTCCCCACCTTCTCACTATATAGAAGGATCTGGCAACTTCTGTTTCAGTGTATCTGAAGAAGTGTGCATGCACACGAAAGCTCATACCAAGAACTAACTTAGTTGGTCTTTAAGGTGCTACTGGAAGGAATTTTTTTATTTTAACAATTAGAAGACACCTGAAGGGAAGTTTTTAATGTGTGACATTTGAATGTATTTTTAATCTTTGCAGGAAGCTGCCCAGAGTGGCTGAGGAAACCCAGCCAGGTGGACGAGGTACAAATAATAAATTATTATATTATTAATATTAATATTGTTCTCCAAAACCACAAACTTAAGACTTGAGCTATTTTTCCAAACAAAATGGGTGTTTCCCAGAATTCAAAATTCTTCAGCCGTCGCCACATTTCAAGTTTGAATGGAATTACAGAAGACTCAAAGCGCTGTAGTAAGGCCGTGGACACCTTAAGGGACGATTAGAGAAATCCTGCATTCAGTTAGTAAGATACACTGCTTTAGCAGGTGGACTTTTATTATTGTTGTTGCTTAAAGTGCAGGTGGAAAACAAGTGGCCAGAAATCTTTGGGCAGTTCTGAAGTCGGATGCATGTATCAGGTGTGGAAAATGGCCATTTAGGATTGCTAAATTATTATCTGCAAAGGTTTCTGTATGGGTTTTATGACAGGTCTGCAGAAAAGCAGTAATTCCTTGTAAAAATATGGTTAGCATGCCAGCCTTTTGGTATCTATGGCTCTTCTTTATTCTAATATTATTATTATTAAACATTTTTATCGGTTTTACAATATTTTATACATTTTAACTTTAACCATTTCTTAAAAGACTGGAGTAAATACTGAATTTATTTTAAAAAATAATTGTAAACAGTTAAAATAATTGGCAGGTCATTGGTAATGACACTTGAAATGTGGAATTGAGTATGGTAATTCTAGATATTTAATAGATGGGTAAAGGCTCTTCCTTATTCTTACTCAGGCAGGGCAAGTCCCACAGGAGAGGTGCAATGCTACAGGGAGGCAGGTAAGACGAGGTGTGCTTTTTCAGGAGTCCTGCCCACATTTCTCAGAACACCTCTGAGACTGGCTGCAACTTAGAGCGCCAGCTTAATTCTTCCCTGAGACCTGGATTGCCTTCAGACAGCTCGGTGGTCGGGTAACTCCTTACCCTCCAACATTTCTCCATTGAAAATAGGGCCATCCTACCAGGAGGGGTGCACTGCTACATAGAGGCAGATAAAAACAGATGTACTTTTTTCTTGAGTCCTGCCCACATTTCTCATAACACCTCTGGAGACTGGCTGCAACTTCAAGCACCAAGTTAATTTTTCCCTGAGACCAGGTGAGCAACAATGCTGAGGGATCTCTTTGCTGACTGTGTGTGTGTGTGTGTGTGTGTGTGTGTGTGCATGGCGGGGGGGGGACACATGCAAGAAGCAAGACTAGGTGGTGGAGAGATGGAACAGTGGAGGGGATGGAGAAACAAAGGTCACTCCCCTCTCCCCACCACGGGCAACAGAACATGGGAAAGTTGGATTCTTTGCTGGGAACTGGATGTACAGGTAGAATAGAACCAGATATCAAGGTGTTTTGTTTAGTCGTTTAGTCGTGTCCGACTCTTCGTGACCCCATGGACTAGAGCACACCAGGCACTCCTGTCTTCCACTGCCTCCCGCAGTTTGGTCAGACTCATGTTTGTGGCTTCAAGAACACTGTCCAACCATCTCGTCCTCTGTCGTCCCCTTCTCCTTGTGCCCTCCATCTTTCCCAACATCAGGGTCTTTTCCAGGGAGTCTTCTCTTCTCATGAGGTGGCCAAAGTACTGGAGCCTCAGCTTCACAATCTGTCCTTCCAGTGAGCACTCAGGGCTAATTTCCTTAAGAATGGATAGGTTTGTTCTTCTTGCAGTCCATGGGACTCTCAAGAGTCTCCTCCAGCACCATAATTCAAAAGCATCAATTCTTCGCGATCAGCCTTCTTGATTGTCCAGCTCTCACTTCCATACATCACTACCAGGAAAACCATGGCTTTAACTATACGGACCTTTGTTGTCAAGGTGATGTCTCTACTTTTTAAGATGCTGTCTAGGTTTGCCATCGCCTTTCTCCCAAGGAGCAGGTGTCTTTTAATTTCGTGACTGCTGTCACCATCTGCAGTGATCATGGAGCCCAAGAAAGTAAATTCTCTCACTGCCTCCATTTCTTCCCCTTCTATTTGCCAGGAGGTGATGGGACCAGTGGCCATGATCTTCGTTTTTTTGATGTTGAGCTTCAGACCATATTTTACGCTCTCCTCTTTCACCCTCATTAAAAGGTTCTTTAATTCCTCCTCACTTTCTGCCATCAAGGTTGTGTCATCTGCATATCTGAGGTTGTTGATATTTCTTCCAGCGATCTTAATTCCGGCTTGGGATTCATCCAGCCCAGCCTTTCGCATGATGAATTCTGCATATAAATAAGCAGGGAGACAATATACAGCCTTGTCATACTCCTTTCCCAATTTTGAACCAGTCAGTTGTTCCATATCCAGTTCTAACTGTAGCTTCTTGTCCCACATAGAGATTTCTCAGGAGACAGATGAGGTGATCAGGCACTCCCATTTCTTTAAGAACTTGCCATAGTTTGCTGTGGTCGACACAGTCAAAGGCTTTTGCATAGTCAGTGAAGCAGAAGTAGATGTCTTTCTGGAACTCTCTAGCTTTCTCCATAATCCAGCGCATGTTTGCAATTTGGTCTCTGGTTCCTCTGCCCCTTCGAAATCCAGCTTGCACTTCTGGGAGTTCTCGGTCCACATACTGCTTAAGCCTGCCTTGTAGAATTTTAAGCATAACCTTGCTAGCGTGTGAAATGAGTGCAATTGTGCGGTAGTTGGAGCATTCTTTGGCACTGCCCTTCTTTGGGATTGGGATGTAGACTGATCTTCTCCAATCCTCTGGCCACTGCTGAGTTTTCCAAATTTGCTGGCATATTGAGTGTAGCACCTTAACAGCATCATCGTTTAAAATTTTAAATAGTTCATCTGGAATATCATCACTTCCACTGGCCTTGTTATTAGCAGTACTTTCTAAGGCCCATTTGACTTCACTCTCGAGGATGTCTGCCTCAAGGTCAGCATCCACACTACCTGGGGTGTACGAGACATCCATATCTTTCTGGTATAATTCCTCTGTGCATTTTTGCCACCTCTTCTTGATGTCTTCTGCTTCTGTTAGGTCTTTTCCACTTTTGTCCTTTATTATGGTAATCTTTGTACGAAATGTTCCTTTCATATCTCCAATTTTCTTGAACAGATCTCTGGTTTTTCCCATTCTATTGTTTTCCTCTATTTCTTTGCATTGCTCGTTTAAGAAGGCCTTCTTGTCTCTCCTTGCTATTTTTTGGAAATTTGCATTCAATTTCCTGTATCTTTCAATATCTCCCTCGCATTTTGCTTGCCTTCTCTCCCCCGCTATTTGTAAGGCCTCGTTGGACAGCCACTTTGCTTTCTTGCATTTCGTTTTCATTGGGATGGTTTTAGTTGCTGCTTCCTGTATAATGTTACGAGCCTCCATCCATAGTTCTTCAGGCACTCTGTCCACCAAATCTAAATCCTTAAACCTGTCCCTCACTTCCACTGTGTACTCATAAGGGATTTGACTTAGATTGTATCTTACCAGCCCAGTGGTTTTTCCTACTTTCTTCAGTTTAAGCTTGAATTTTGCTATAAGAAGCTGATGATCTGAGCCACAGTCAGCTCCAGGTCTTGTTTTTGCTGACTGTATAGAGCTTCTCCATCTTTGGCTGCAGAGAATATAATCAATCTGATTTTGATGCTGCCCATCTGGTGATGTCCATGTGTAGAGTCGTCTCTTGTGTTGTAGGAAAAGAGTATTTGTGATGACCAGCTTGTTCTCTTGGCAGAACTCTATTAGCCTTTGCCCTGCTTCGTTTTGAACTCCAAGGCCAAACTTGCCAGTTGTTCCTTTTATCTCTTGACTCCCTACTTTAGCATTCCAATCCCCTATAATGAGAAGAACATCCTTCTTTGGTGTCATTTCTATAAGGTGTTGTAAGTCTTCATAGATCCCCTTCATGGATCACTGCCTTGCCGTGGCGAAGGGGCTTGAATAACTCAGAGAAGCTATGAGCTATGCCGTGCAGGGCCACCCAAGATGGACAGGTCATAGTGGAGAGTTTTGACCAAACGTGATCCACCTGGAGCAGGAACCGGCAAGCCGCTCCAGTATCCCTGCCAAGAAAACTCCATGGACAAAGGCAACAGATACCAAGGTACTATGAAACAAATAAACATTTGTGGATTAGGCAGCAGTTCCTACAGAAACTGAGAGGATCTCTTCATTTATTTCCAGGAGCTGCCAACATCACAGAAGTAGAAATGATCATGATGGAGAAAGAAAAAAAAAACAGGGGAAATGATCGCTCACAGAACAATGACAGTGTTACATCCCGGGATAATCATAAAGAGTTTCTGGCTCCTTATGAATCTCCCATTGCTTCAGAGACCAAAGAAGAGGACTTTAACTTAGATGGACATCTAGGAAATTGTGACTCCTGGGAATTGAACTGTGTTGCAATATACCTGAATGTGGTCAAAAGTGGCAGAATACTATCTTAAGAACAAGGAAGTGAGAAGACAGGAGGCCTCCCTTTTTGGCATTTACAGTTAAGAATGTCTTTAGTTATGCAAATAAATTGGAAATCTTAGGCAGAAATTTAATTTCAATGCTAATTCCAAGAAATTAGCAACAATGAGTTTAGAGACTGAGCTGATGTAAAAATGCACAAATTTCCAAAAACACGGTTAGACTACATATGTGAGGAAATGGGAGAAGGATTTGTGAAGTGCAAAGGGTGGGTTTACTTTAAGTATCTTTCTAGGCATTTGTGTGGCGGCTTTCAGGCTTATTAATTCAATCTGGAACTTGATACACATTTACCTGGGAGTATGTTCCATTGAAGTTATGGACATGTATGGCATAAAGGGTCACAGTGCCATCTAAGTCACTGCTGATGTACAACAGTGGTTGTGTTCTGCATGTTGACCTTACCTGTCTTTTCACCCTACTTTACTCTTCCTTTAGGTGTTCCTATTGTGCAGCTATGGATCTCCCCCAAAGATGTTCCTTCAGCCAGCCTGCCCTCTTATTCTTTTTGTACTTCTTTGGCTTCCTGTCCCTCTCTACATTCTTGTACATGTCTGAAAAAATACCATTTCAGCAGTGGAGAATCAGCTTCAAGAATGCATGCGATTTCCCAAGGATGGGAGCTCCTGTTTCCCTAACAGCCACCACCACTTCTTCTCGGTCATACTATAACACCACTTCTTCCAGGTCATCCTCTAAGACAATGGATAGTGGTATATGGACAGTGAACTCCATTGGCCGTTTGGGAAACCAGATGGGGCAATATGCCACCCTCTATGCCTTAGCCAAGATGAATGGACATCAAGCCTACATCTATCCTGCCATGCACCAGTACCTGTCACCAATATTCCGGATCACTTTGCCTGTGCTCCATGCTGAAGTGGACAAAAAGATCCATTGGAAGGACTTTGTTCTGCATGATTGGATGTCAGAGAGTTATAAACACATCAAAGGCAAGTACATCCGGCTGACGGGCTACCCATGTTCTTACACCTTTTATCACCATATCCGCCAAGAGATACTTCAGCAGTTCTCCTTCCATGACCACATCAAGGAAGAAGCCAATCAATATCTTCAGGAGCTAAGGGGGCAGCGCCAGGAGGTGACGTATGTTGGCATGCATGTCCGCAGAGGAGATTATGTCTATGTGATGCCCAAGATCTGGAAAGGTGTGGTGGCTGACAGAGGCTATTTTGAGAAAGCCATGAACTATTTCAGAGAGAAGTACCCCAATCCCATCTTTGTGGTGACCAGCAATGGGATGAAGTGGTGCAAGGAAAACATCAATGCCTCCAGGGGGGATGTTTATTTTTCTGGGGATGGGCGCGAGTCCTCTCCAGAGAGAGATTTTGCTCTCCTTGCTCATTGCAACCACACAATAATGACGATTGGCACTTTTGGCTTCTGGGCGGGCTACCTGGCTGGTGGGGAGACCATCTACTTGGCCAACTACACCCTCCCAGACTCTCCCTTCCTTAAGGTCTTCAAGCCCTGGGCAGCGTTTTTGCCTGAATGGATTGGGATTCCAGCGGACCTTTCCCCTCTGCTGTCCAAGAATTCTTCCCAAGTCCAGAAGCCAGAAGCTTGAGCAGATAGCTGCTGATTCAGGTCAAATTAGATACTGTTGGAAGGACTTGTTTGGCACTGATTCCATGAAGCATGTATGTGAGAGTGGTCACCAGCAGTCCTGACTGGGCGCTCAAAGACCTAGCTTGGTCAAACACATTGATTCCCCCTCTTTTAGACCTCACTTTGCAGTAAGGTGAAGAGGCTGGGTCAAAACGATATTCTAAGCCCTTCCACCACCAAGCACTTATCAGCAACATGTACACAGGCACCATTTATTCCCTCCCTGGTTCCATTGCAGAACTTTATCTCGCCCCTTATTAGTTCTCTATTTATAGGCTTTGGGAGGAGTAAGAGCAGGAAAACGTTCAATACAAAGCAAGGAAGATGTTTGCTTTGGTTTCTAGCCTGGTCCTTTGTCAATAATGCGCTCAGAGAGACCCACTTCCAGAACTCCCTACTGCTGCCTTGCTTCTTAGTGCCCCCTAGGTAATCCGATTGCTTCCCCAAATTCTTAACCCCCCACCTCCGAGTTTGATTGAAGACATCACACAATATCATGCCTTGGGAGTCTCGATCTGATGGATTGCCATGACAACGGGGAATCATGTGAGCATCCTATGATATTTGTAGGCCACCATGGACCAATAGGCAGAAGAAAGTGGACATGGGTCAAAATGGAATATCCGATGCGACCACTCTATGATGACAGTAGGTCATCATGGATCAAGAGCATGAGGTTTGGAAAGCCCTAGCCAATCAGGGGAGGGGGAATCTGGACATGTTGCAGTCTGGCTTTTTCTTTTCTTTTCTTTTCTTTTCTTTTCTTTTCTTTTCTTTTCTTTTCTTTTTTGGCATGCATAGTCATGCTGTGAGGAGTGGAGGAGGCAGCAAAACCAGTCATGGTTCCTGTGGGTTTTACCTACTTTCCTGCTGATATGAAAAAAAGCTTCAGTAGTGTAGCAAGAAAGCGATCAGTACTAAGGAGCTAATCATTTCCCCCAAGAGCCATGAAGATTAAGCCTAAAAAGGGAGAGTCAGGGAAGTTTTAGACAATCTGTTAAAAGCTTAACAAAACAAGTATTTCTGAGCCTCCTCATTTTGCCCATGCAGCAGTTCCGGCCAAGCCTACCTGTCTTCCCTTTGACTGTCAGGTGCAGGAGAGGCAAAGCCTACAGTGCAGCCAAATTCAAAAGGAGTAATCTGGGGTGCGCTCTAACTGTGCATGCGCACTATGCATTGAAAGCACAGGAAGCAGACTTCCCCACTTGAGGCCACCATTATTGTTGCCTTCTTGGTGTTCCAGGTAGAGCTTAGAAATAGGTTCATCAGCTTTAACTCCAGAATCTTCAGCCAGGGCTCAGAATATGGCCTCAAAGGCCTCGGCATATTTTTGGATATCATACGGATCAGGACCTCGACAAGACTAAACAGAGATTTGAATTGTTTTTAAGTTGCTTTGTATGGAAACCTATATTGAGTGAAGCAGGGGTGCCAACTTGAATCAAATATTGCGGGGGCCCAGGTAAGTCCTGCCCCATACAACTGATCACATGATGAAGTGCACACACTCAATTTGAATGGCAATGCCTATCAACTTGAGATCCAGTGTGGTGTAGTGGTTAAGAGCGGTAGACTCGTAATCTGGTGAACCGAGTTCGCTTCCCCGCTCCTCCACATGCAGCTGCTGGGTGACCTTGGGCTAGTCACACTTCTCTGAAGTCTCTGAGCCCCACTCACCTCACAGAGTGTTTGTTGTGGGGGAGGAAGGGAAAGGAGATTGTAAGCCGTTTTGAGACTCCTTAGGGTAGTGATAAAGCGGGATATCAAATCCAAACTTTGTGGGAGCCCAGCCCCCACAAATATTTTATTGTGGGGGCCAAAGCTCCCACAGCCCCTAGGAGTTGGCTCCTGTGTAATGAAGCCAGTAGGTTTTCAGCTAACCTTGGCATATGAAGTGATCGGCTTCGCCAACTCTGTCTCTGTTGCACCACCACAAGAAAATCTGGAGGCAATTTAAAGCTCTTCCTCTCTGCTCATTGTATGGTATTGGGTACATATCCTTGTTACATTTTCATTGAAATGATATCCATCTTGACATAATAATAAAAATAATTTATTATTTATACCTCGCAAATCTGGCTGGGTTTCCCCAGCCACTCTGGGCGGCTCACAACAGAATATTAAAAATACAATAAAACATCAAATGTTAAAAACTTCCCTAAACAAGGCTGCCTTCAGATGTCTTCTAAAAGTCAGATAGGTGTTTATTTCCTTGACATCAGATGGGAGGGCGTTCCCATCACATCAGGGTGCCTGTAAACATGAAATAGTATAAAACACTCTGACAAATCTGAAATGTTATTACACAAAGTAGGATGGTGCAACAGATAGTTTTGATAGAACTCAGTGTATAGAGACTATATGTCATACAGGAGCATAGATCGCCCTCTGCCGGCAAACCCTGTTCCAGCAAGTTTGTCCCAGGAGACAGCCACACATGGGATTTGATGATGACCTGCACGTAAAGTCCAATGATCTGGACAGCCTGGTGGTGCCCCAGATTCTTTCTTCTTTGGTTTTTAGACCAGGCTCCCTTCCCTCCACGATTCCAAACACATACTTTCTGAAATTTAAAATCAGGTTCAGGCTATCTGAGATAGGCTTTTGTTATTAACATTACCAGACCAACCAAAGACTTTTTCGCACTTCAGGCAAACCACAAAACGGCATCTCCCCTGCCAGGGGGGAAAAGAATGACCAAAGATCTACATTGGGAACAAGAGAGGAGTGAATATCTATTTTCAGAAAAAAGGCGATGGATCGAATCAACTTTATGCAGTGGTTGAATTGGACATCAAAATCAAAGTGGGGGGATGGCATACCCTCCAACATTTCTCTGAGGAAAACAGGGTTGTCCCATTCTACAATGATAATGTTACTATTTATACCCCATACATCTTATTGGGCAGCTTCCAACATATGTAAAAACATAATAAAACATTAAACATAAAAACCCCTTCTCTATACAGGATTACCTTCAGACGGCTCAGGGGGGTCAGATAACTCCATACCCTCCAACATTTATCCAATGACAACAGGGACATCCTAAGGAAAAGTGGGACATTCCGGATCAAATCAGAAACCGGAACGGCTTCTCTAAATTAGGGATGTCCCTGGAAAATAGGGACACTTGGAGGGTTTGGGATGGGCTCCCTGAATCATGTCAGGGAGGTGCAGACTCCAGAAGACCCTAGGGAACAGCTCCAACTGTTTCCTCTCTAGGGATGGGAGGAAACTAGCAGTACATCCTATTTGCTGAGAGGCCGCAATACAGTCACCATGGGGGTCGGCGGCTGAGGAGACTACAAATCCGGCCTCCAAGGAGAATGCTGAATCCGTTCCTGTCTCTTTGATGGTGGCAGCAGGTGGTGATGCATTTCTTGTAGGAAGGATCTGCTGCCCCCTGTGTATACTGCCACACAAGATGGCCGCCTCTCCTTGCCTCATGGGTGGTTCATCTCTGTGGGCATGTTTCGTAAGTAGATATATAGAAATATATCGTGCTATGAATTTCCTTCACCCTTATTGCTTCATTAATACAAATGCATAAAAAGTACTTTTCATGCAATATCTGGTTTCAGTGGATGAAATCCACCAGTTTTGTTGAATTTATTAAACTAAATAGTTTCCATTGGATTGTGATTAAATGTGCAATTAACTGCTTTTTATAGTTTTATTGTGTTGTTAGCTTCCTGGGGAAACCCAGCCAGATGAGGGGGGGTATAAATAATAATAATAATAATTATTATTATTATTATTATTTCTTTTTGGGTTGTGCAAACCACTATTCTGAATCATGCTTTTTAAAGGACAGGGTAGGGGGCACTGTGGATGAGTTTCTGGAACCAGGGGGTGGGTGATGGGGCATGTGTGGCCTGAAATATTTGGGAACCAGTGATATATACCATGGCTCAATGGGATTCAAAACAACAGTGGGGAGGAGAAACCTGCATAACCAAGTCAGCTGGGCAACAGCTCCAGGAAAATACAAATATATGTATCATATGATATTTTTGCCAGGAGAGAGATGGGGGGACACACCTGCCCATAGTGATATATTTGGATTAAGAGTGAGTGGTGCGGAATGACAATACATCCTTTAAAAATAAATAAATGGGATAGTGATTCTGTGCCTTTAACAACTAAGGACATGCTGCTTTTTAAGGGACCAAGTGGCAGTGAGTTGAAGATAGTGAAAGCAGTTGAAGGTGGGATGCAGGAATGTCTAGAATCATAGAATCATAGAGTTGGAATAGACCACAAGGGCCATCGAGTCCAACCCCCTGCCAAGCAGGAAACACCATCAGAGCACTCTAGAGCAGGTGTCGCCAACATTCCAACTCACATCAGCTCTGACCAGCGTAGCCAATGGCCAAGGATGATGGGACTTGCAGTCCGAGAACATCTAGAAGCCAATATATTGGCTAGCCCTGTTCTGGAACTTGGGGTATCATGGTGAGGAAAGAGTTCAGATTTGGGGGGGGGGACGCAAGCTACACTTGTAATTCCCACTCTGCCTTTTCCACAGAGCCCCATCCCTGTCCATCATTCTTAATACTAGAGCAAATATTTTGCATGAAGAAATTCCAACATTCAATCCATTGCATTCCCAGTTGAAACATATCTGGGATTAGGGCTAAGGCAGACTTTTCTCTGACCTGAAATGTTGCAGACCCACTGGCAGTCAGAGTAGATGCTCCTGGGCTCAATATGCCCACTTACAGAGCTAAAGTTCCCAATGTTTTTTAGTACGAAAGGAAGCCTCTTCAAAGTACAGTTATGTCCATGGTGCCTGTGTCCATATTGCTACTAAGTACTTGATGGTGGAAGGGCTTAGAATATGGTTATGTCTCAACCTCTTCACCATACTGCAAAGTGAGGTCTAAATGAGGTGGAATCAATGTGTTTGACCAAGCTAGATCTTTGAGCCTAGGACTGCTGGTGACCACTCTCACATAGATGCTTTGTGGAATCAGTGCCCAGACAAGTCCTTCCAACAGTATCTAATTTGACCTGAATCGGCAACTATTTGGTCAAGCTTCTGGCTTCTGGACTTGGGAAGAATTCTTGGACAGCAGAGGGGAAAGGTCCGCTGGAATCCCAATCCATTCAGGCAAAAACGCTGCCGAGGGCTTGAAGACCTTAAGGAAGGGAGAGTCTGGGAGGGTGTAGTTGGCCAAGTAGACGGTCTCCCCACCAGCCAGGTAGCCCGCCCAGATGCCAAAAGTGCCAATCGTCATTATTGTGTGGTTGCAATGAACGAGGAGAGCAAAATCCCTCCCTGGAGAGGACTCGCGCCCATCCCCAGAAAAATAAACATCCCCCCTGGAGGCATTGATGTTTTCCTTGCACCACTTCATCCCATTGCTGGTCACCACAAAGATGGGATTGGGGTACTTCTCTCTGAAATAGTTCATGGCTTTCTCCAAATAGCCTCTGTCAGCCACCACACCTTTCCAGATCTTGGGCATCACATAGACATAATCTCCTCTGCGGACATGCACGCCAACATATGTCACCTCCTGACGCTGCCCCCGTAGCTCCTGAAGATATTGATTGGCTTCTTCCTTGATGTGGTCATGGAAGGAGAACTGCTGAAGTATCTCTTGGCGGATATGGTGATAAAAGGTGTAAGAACATGGGTAGCCCGTCAGCCGGACGTACTTGCCTTTGATGTGTTTATAACTCTCTGACATCCAATCATGCAGACCAAAGTTCCTCCAGCGGATCTTTTTAGCCACTTCAGCATGGAGCACAGGCAAAGTGATCCGGAATATTGGTGAGAGGTACTGGTGCATGGCGGGACAGATGTAGGCTTGATGTCCATTCATCTTGGCTAAGGCATAGAGGGTGGCATATTCCCCCATCTGGTTTCCCAAACGGCCAATGGAGTTCACCGTCCATATACCACTATCCATGATCTTAGAGGATGACCTGGAAGAAGTGGTGGTTGTGTTATAGTATGACCGAGAAGAAGTGGTGGTGGTGGTGGTGAGGGAAGCAGGAGCTCCCATCCCTGGGAAATTAGATGAATTCTTGAAGTTGATCCTCCACCGCTGATATGGCATCTTCTCATACAGGTGCAAGATTGTAGAGAAAGACAGGAGGCCAAAGAAGTACAAAAAGAATAAGAGGGCAGGTTGGCTGAAGGAACATCTTTGGGGGAGATCCATAGCTGCACAATAGGAACACCTAAAGGCAGAGCAAAGTAAGATGAAAAGACAGGTAAGATCAACATGCAGAACACAACCACTGTTGTACATCAGCAGTGACTTAGATGGCACTGTGACCCTTTATGCCATACATGTCTATAACTTCAATGGAACTTACTCCCAGGTAAAGGTGTATCAAGTTCCAGATTGAATTTATAAACCTGAAAGCCACCACACAAATGCCTAGAAGAATACTTAAAGTAAACCCACCCTTTACACTATGCAAATCCTTTTCCCATTTCTTCACTTATGTAGTCTAACCGTGTTTTTGGAAATTTGTGCATTTTTACATCAACTTTGTGTCTAAATTAATTGTTGCTAATTACTTGAAATTACTCTTTTGGTCTATTTTTTTTAAATATATTTGCATAACCAAAGACATTCTTAACTGTAAATGCCAAAAAGGGAGGCCTCCTGTCTTCTCTTTTCCTTGTTCTTAAGATAGTATTCTGCCACTTTTGATTACATTCGGGTATATTGCAACACGGTTCAATTCCCAGGAGTCACAATTTCCTAGATGTCCATCTAAGTTAAAGTCCTCTTCTTCAGTCACTGAAGCAATGGAAAACTTAAAAGGAGCCAGATACCCTTTATGATTATCCCAGGATATAACACTGTCATTGTTCTGTTAGCAATCATTTCCCATTTCTTCTTCTTTCTCCATAATAGTCATTTCCACTTTTGTGATGTTGGCAGCTCCTGGAAATAAATGAAGAGATCCTCTCTGTTTCTGTAGGAACTGCTGCCTAATCCACAAATGTTTGTTTGCTTCATAGCACCTTGATATCTGTCCATCCAGTTCCCAGCAAAGAATCCAACTTTCCCATGTTCTGTTGCTCATGGTGGGGAGAAGGGAGTGACCTTTGCTTCTCCATCCCCTCCACTGTTCTATCTGTCCACCACCTAGTCTTGCTTCTTGTATGTGTTTTGGTGCCCCCCCCATGCACACACCCACACCGAGAGAGAGAGAGAGAGAGAGAGAGAGAGAGAGAGAGAGAGAGAGAGAGAGCAAAGAGATACCCCAGCAATGCTTCTCACCTGGTCTCAGGGAAGAATTGACCTGGAGCTCTAAGTTGCAACCAGCTTCCAGGGGTGTTCTGAGAAATGTGGGCAGGACTCCAGAAAAAAGTGAATCTGGTTTTATCTGCCTCCCTGCAGCGTTGCACCCTTCCTGTGGGACTTGCCCCGCCTGAGTAAGAATAAGGAAAAAGCCAGAGGTATTAAAATGTTGACATGTTAACAAGATTTTCACAAGGAAGTTACTGCTTTTCTCCGGACCTGTCATAAAACCTGCGCAGAAACCCTTGCGGATCATAATTTAGCAATCATAAATGGCCATTTTGCACACCAGATACATGCACCTGACTTTAGAACTGCCTGAGGCCCTTTGGCCACTTGTTTTCTGCCTGCACTCCGAGCAAAAACAAGAAGTCCTCCTGTTCCAACAGTGTATCTTACAATCTGAATGCAGGAGTTATATAATTGCTTAGAATTGTTCGTTAAGATGTCTAGTAGCCCTCCAAAAACACATTAAATAGGCCATAGAGTGTTTAATCAGCCAAAGGCCTGCTTATAGAGAAACGTTTTTGCCTAGTGTCTAAAGATATGTAATGAAAGTGACAGGTGAGCCTCCCTGGGGAGAGCATCCCACCAATGGGGGGCCACCACAGAAAAGGTCCATTCTAGGAAGATAGGAATCTGCCACATACTGACTCATCCCTCTGTTGTCTACACTGGCTGGCAGTGACTTTCAGTGGTACACAGTGGTACACAGCTCTTCCTGGAGATACCAGGGACTGAAAGACCTTCTGCATGCAAATCAGTCCTTCTTAAAGGCAGAGAAAAAAATGAGGAGCGTGAGTGAATGATTCAACATAATGAGATAGAAAGGAAGAAGTGGAAACTAAGAGGATTAGGTCCATACACCCAGTGTCATTACACCCAAAGCTACCCAGTCATATTATCCTGAGGAACATAGAGATGGGGAAGAAATACACGCTGCCGTATTCATAGGGGAATCCTAACCACCTCTTCCTGGGCATTCCCAGCGTAAGAATATGACCAGGCTTCCTCAGCCTTGGCCCTCCAGGTGTTTTTGGCCTACAACTCCCATGATCCCTAGCTAGCAGGACCAGCGGTCAGGGATGATGGGAATTGCACTCTCAAAACATCTGGAGGGCCAAGGTTGAGGAAGCCTGGTTATGACCCTTCCCACCTTCCTCAGACTCACCACAGCCAGCTTCTTCGGGGGGGGGGGCAATTACAGCACACGCCTTGCCAGTCTATATCCTATCATGCATAGGAGCCAACTCCTAGGGGGCGACGAGTCTTCGGGGGCCCCAATAAAATATCATAGGGGCCTCCCAAAGTTAATGGACATTGCCATTCAAATGGTGAGCATGCACAGTGTCATGTGATCAATTATGTGGGGCAGGCTTATCTGGGTCCCCCCAATATTTTATTCAAGTTGGCACCCCTGCTGTCATGTGACCTCAGCTCTTTGCTGAGGCATCACCTCTCTGCAAGTTAGATAGGAAGAACTTCAGCCAGCCCAGGGGGAGCTGTCCGTGGTCCTGAATCCCACAACCTCTGGTGAAAGATACCTGCCGAGAAGAGATTCTGTTTGCCTGCTTCCACTCACCACATGAGCCCCAAGCTCTAGTAGAACAGGATGCCTGTGCGTAGGATACCTGGTGAAGAGGTACCAAAGCAGAAGCTAGCTGGGCTAGAGCCAAGAACAAGTGCTGAAGAAGGAGAGAGTGATAGGCAGACAAACAGACTGGAGGGATACTGCAGCCAGGAAAGTTGCCCAGCTGTGTGACAAAGAAAACAGTTTGGCTTGAAGGGGAGTTGAAAGAGGGGCACACAATCCAACCAGATGGGGTGCAGTTTGCCACTTCCTATAAGCTGGCAGCTCTAAATAATAAGCTGAGTCTAGATCTTTGGTGCAACAGATTGGGGAAGGGCCACAGCTCAGTGGTACAGCATCCGCTTTGCCTACAGGAGGTCCTAGTTTGATCCCAGGCATCTCCAGGTAGGGCTGGGAATGTTCCCTGCTGAAACCCTGGAGAGCCCTGCCAATCAATATAGGCCATGCTGAGCTGGTTTGTCTCAGGTTCACACTGTTTCCTGTGCTGCTGACACTCTTTCTACTGCAGGTGTGGGAGAGCCTGTAGCCCTCCAAATATGCTGGACTACAACTTCTGTTATCCCTGACCATCTCCCATGCTGGCTGGGGCCGATAGGAGTTGTAGTCCACAACATCTAGAGAGCCCCATGTCCACCAAGTTGGAATGAAACTGTGAAAGGTTATGGAATCTTTTCGTGTACAGTTATCTCCAAACAAGCCCCAACTAGACACTCTTTCTTTAGATACAGACAGGCCCACCCCACCCATAAGGCAGAGTGAAGCAGCCACCTTTCCCACTGCCTCCGCTGCTGGTGGAGAAGGACCCCCGCCATCAGCACTGGTTTCCAGAGCAATCTCACGGGAAATTGATGCTGCTGGTGGTGCTACTTCTCTGCCGGTGGTGGAGCCAGTGGGCTGGGTGGTGAGGCAACGGCAGGGTGGGGCAGCAAAATGGGACATGTCACCCCTCGAAATGGACCACAAAGAGCCAAGCTCGGGGTTCAATACATAAAGAATTTAAAATACACTTAGCTTGCAAATCTCAGACCCTCCGAGTGTCTCTATTTTCCAGGGACAGTCCCAGATTTACAGAAGCCATCCTGGTTTCTGATTTGATCCCGGAATGGGCCACCTTTCCTTAGGACATCCCTGTTTTCATCAGAGAAATATTAGAGGGTATGCAATCTCTCTATGTGGCTCAGGATTTCAGAGGTAGAATGCAGCAGTATATAGCATTGGTAAACCTACCCAGACATGTAATGTAGTCACCTACAGTTATTTTAATTTTTTTGTGGGTTTAATCTTTGTTTTTAATCGTGATAGTTTTATGTTCACTTATGTTACATATTGTTGTTACATGCCATTCCAAACTCTGATCGGTGAAAGATTCCACTGGTTCCAGCATTTACCCAGGGTTCAGTTTCCTTGGAATGAAGGTTGGTGGAGACTGTGGTGTCTTTAAGATATATGGTTTTATTTACACATTTATAAATGTGTGGGTGGCACTATGGTCTAAACCACTGAGCCTCTTGGGCTTGCTGATCAGAAGGTCGATGGTTCGAATCCACACGACGGGGTGAGTTCTTGTTACTCTGTCCCAGCTTCTGCCAACCTAGCAATTTGAAAGCACGCCAGTATAAGTAAACAATGTTTCCATGCACTCCATCACAGTGTCCCGTTGTGCCAGAAGTGGTTTAGTCATGCTGGCCACATGACCCGGAAAGCTGTCTGTGGACAAATGCCGGCTCCCTCGGCCTGAAACAAGATGAGCACCACAACACCATAGTTGCCTTTGACTGGACTTAACCATCCAGGTGTCCTTTACCTTTTACCTTATAGACAACCTCAGCTTAATATGTAGGGGCTTACAGCATTAATGATGGAGAAAATAATTCCATAGAACTTTATTATTTTGATTATTATTATTATTATTATTATTTTATTAGCCCATGGCCTGGCTAAATTGAGAAGGGCTTTTACCTGGAACAAATTGTTTTGCTGTATTGTTTGTAGTGGATGTTCATTCCAGAACACTGAAAGCAATAAGCGGATAGATTCTATGGTGATGGCTGTATTCATAAAAAGAGAATCAGCTAGGCATGACAATTGTGCTTAATCTTAATTATTTTTTTGTAGATAAAGGAAACAGGATCTTGGAAGGCATTTAATAAATAGAAAAATTAGTAAGTCTTAAGACACTGAAAAATGATTGTTATAGAATCACATGATATTATGATGAGGGCTGAGGCGAAGAGCTAAATTATTTTGATTGATTCAGAATTATGACAATGGGTTGTGACTGATATGAGAAGATTGCTGTGGTCCTTTGACTGATGAATAGAAATCACATGTGTAATCTGGAAGTGTATAAGAAACCTTGCCTAGGATGTGGTTTTTTTGCAGCCTCTTTCTTATATTTGAGGTTGTTCCCATGTCCATTTGTATCTCAGTAAAGACCTAGCTTTTCATTTGGAACCTAAATCCTTTTCTTTTGGGTTTCTGTGAGGGATATGTCCAGTCTAACGACCCCTTTAAATTTTCTCCAACATGAACACTGGCTTTGGAGCCAGTACAGAGCAAACATGTCTCTGTGTATCCAACTTCCTGCATTCTTCCAGCTCAGCTCATACCTTGCAGTTAGGTGAGAACCCATTTGTTCCATGGCACAGAGCAACTTCATTGGCCATGCTAATCATGGTACTTAACTAGTATCCATAGCAGTGACAAGGAGAAAAGACCACTGGGAGGAGTGCTGAGAGAAGAAATATCATAGTGCATTTGCAACAACGCAACTGGACACCTTCATCTGCCCCAGCTGCAACAAAACATGTCTCTCCCGCGCTGGTCTCTATAGGCACAACTGGCACTACAACCACCCAGCAGCTTGACCTCACCTGCAAAGGCACACTCCTCCATTGTCTCCTGAGACAGACGGATGCCAACCAACCATGAATGATTGAGAGGAAAGAGGGCAGGAGCAGCTAGAGAGAGAAGCCAGGTGGGCAGCTAGGCTCGGAGTTTGTGGCCACAGTGCCCTACAGAAAGAGGAGTAGCAAGGGGGTGCAGTAGGTGCGGTCCGCCCCAGGTGTCCCCACTGGGGGGGGGGTGACAAAATGGTGGGCGGCACTGACTGTGGGGCCTGCAGCACACCTGAGCCACGCATCTCTCCTGGGAGTGACACGGTGGCTTGAGTGCCCGCAGGCTCCACACTGCCCTAAACAGTCCACCTGTTACCTCCCCCTCAGCTCTAGGGTGGCTAAGTGGGAGGAGGCAGGCAGACTCCTTGGAGGCCCCGCGGTGCCCCCGTGGGTGGCTGGCCCTGCCCCCGGGTGCAGGGCATGCGGGCCGCCCCGGGCACCTGATCGGCTTGCTCCACCACTGCCTACAGGGGTCCATTGTGTGAATGAAACAACACTCAAAAGTGTCCTATTCAGCAGACCCCCTCCCCCATCGCCGCCCCTATCAACATATGGCCTTTGCTCTATCTTTTGCCCTCACTCTATCCTCCACATGATCACATGCACTTTAAAGACCTCTGAAAAGGACTGCCAGCTTTTTTAAAAAAAATCTTTATTGAAAGTTCAAAAAGTACAGAATTATATGTGCACTAAACATGGTAAGACGTAAATAAGACAGAGAGAAAGAAAAAGAGAAGCAGAACCCAGGTAGAAGGAAAAATAAAGGGGGGAAACCCAAAACTGTATACTTTGCAAGGTAGTTATTATACTTCACCAGATCTTAACCTATTACAGTATTTGTAAGAAAGGATTTCAAATCTAATTGAATTTGTCCATGGCAAGTCTGCGTTTATATGCAAGTTGTTCATATGTTGCAAGTTTGTATAAGTCTTCAATCCAATCATAGAAGGGAGCCGCATTTTTATTTTTCCAATTCATCAGTATCAGTCTTTTTGCTGTGGTAAGGGCATGGAGAGTCCACTCGTATTGTCCTTTTGTAAGGTTCCATGTGCTGGGCATATAATTCAAGAGGCTATTTTGCTCTGTAAATGTAAGTTTGTTCCCTACAGTTCTGTTGATAGTTTCAGTTACTTTCTGCCAAAAATCTTTCAATAAAGGACAATGAAAAAACATGTTTTAGAGAAGCATTATCCCTATTGCATTCCCAACAGTTGGATACCTTAGATAGCCCTTTTTTAAACAAACATAATGGGATCCATTATATTCTAAATATTATTTTTGGTTGTGTGGGCCTTAATTTAAGGTCCAGAGACACCCTCGTTACTTCAGTTAAAACAGTTTCCCACTGTGTGGTCAAAATTGAGATCTCTATTTCTTTACAGTGGTACCTCTGGTTACGAACTTAATTTGTTCCAGAGGTCCATTCTTAAGCTGAAACCGTTCTTATCCTGAGGCACACTTTCACTAATGGGACCTCCAGCTGCACGCGCACCTCTGGCGTGCAATTTCCGTTTGCATCCTGGGGCAAAGTTTGCGACCAGGAGCACTACTTCCGGGTTAGTGGAGCTCATAACCTGAAGCATTCGTAACCAGAGCTACCACTGTATTCCAATCCTCCCTCAGTACCTGTATATCCAATTGGTTTGCTAATAACAAAGATTTATATAAAAGGGCTGCCAGCTTGCCACTTGAAGTGACAAACATGTGCACGTCTTGATTCACTCTTGCCCCTTCTATCAGTGCTAACTAATCTGCAGTTTACCATAGCACACATTTCCTTTCCACACTGCAAAACAAGACAGCTACAAAAGTAAAAGATAAAGCAATCACATTGACCAAGTGACTCACGTTCTGACTTGGAAGGAAAGAATGGAAAGGAGGTTATGAACGCACAAACGTGGGGTTATCACCTGTGCTTTCCAAACATATGTAAGCCACTCTAAATTACCTGGAACTGTGCCTGTCTAAATAAGGAGCTGAGGTTCCAGGCTCCTTTCCTCTTCGGAAAGGAAAAGTCTCAGAAAGCAAAGGTGGCCTTCACAGGAATGTCTGATGGTTCAAAGGCATGTTTTCTGTTCACTTCCTCCCCACATGGGTATAATAATCAGCACACAAGCACCCTGCATCTGCAAGGGTAGTAACCAGAGGGGTACAGTTGCATATATCTCCTATACCAATCTAGAGTTCGCCAGATGTTTTGGACTACAATGCATTAGCCAAGGCTGAAGGGAGTTTCAGTCCAAAACATCTGGTTGACTCCAGGTTGATGTTGACTGTCCCATACCTTTATGGAAGTCAGAAACTCATTAAACTATTTGCTTTTAAAATGACTGCTCGGGAACAGTGTCACTTGTTACATCCAGTGGCAGCAATAAGCTTGCAGGAACAAGCTGTTTGGAGGAGGGTTTTGTTTATTAAAGGTGTGTGATCTATTTCAAGGTTTTTGAGAACCACTGGATAGCATCCAAGACCAACAGCCTTGGTCCAGTATACCTGAAGGAGCGTCTCCACCCCCATCGTTCTACCCGGACACTGAGGTCCAGCACCGAGGGCCTTCTGGCAGTTCCCTCACTGCGAGAAGCCAAGTTACAGGGAACCAGGCAGAGGGCCTTCTCGGTGGTGGCGCCTTCCCTGTGGAACACCCTCCCACCAGATGTCAAAGAGAACAACAACTACCAGGCTTTTAGAAGACATCTGAAGGCAGCCCTGTTTCGGGAAGCTTTTAATGTTTGATGTATTATAGTATTTTAATATTCTTTTGGAAGCTGCCCAGAGTGGCTGGGGAAGCCCAGCCAGATGGGCGGGGTATAAATAATAAATTATTATTATTATTATTATTATTATTATTATTATTATTATTATTATTATTATTTCCTCCAAAATTTGTCTGAAATGGTCTCTTGCTTCACTCCCATATCCCACAGTTCATGGATCCCTTGTTCTTGGCAATACACTACAATCCAACATTACTTGCTGGGTCTGATGGGAGTTGTAGTCCAAAAACTCATCGTGTTGGCAAAGGCTTATCTTTGGGATGAATCAAGGCCAAACAACATGTTCTATTCAGGGTGTGTTTTTCCCCAGCTGGAACTCACCAGAACTCAGTTTTGGCACCTCTCAGGTGGGCGCTATTCGAATGGTAAGAGAACAAGGGTGAGTCACGGCACCTCTTTTTCTAGAAAAATACCACTGGCTATATTATTCATGAGGGAAGCCGGTGGCGCTGTGGGTTAAACCACAGAGCCTAGGGCTTGCTGATCAGAAGGTCGGTGGTTCGAATCCCCACGATGGGGTGAGCTCCCGTTGCTCGGTCCCTGCTCCTGCCAAGCTAGCAGTTCGAAAGCACGTCAAAGTGCAAGTAGATAAATAGGTTCCACTCCGGCAGGAAGGTAAACGGTGTTTCCGTGCGCTGCTCTGGTTCGCCAGAAGCGGCTTAGTCATGCTGGCCACATGACCCGGAAGCTGTACGCCGGCTCCCTCGGCCAATAAAGCAAGATGAGTGCCGCAACCCCAGAGACATCCGCGACTGGACCTAATGGTCAGGGGTCCCTTTACCTGTAACTATATTATTCACAGTTTTAGAGAAGTGTGCTTAAGCGGGCTACTTGTATTCAGAAGGAAAAGCAGCCGAATGATGCCCCCAATCTGGAACGCGCTCCCCATTTGGATCAGGGGACTGTTCCTGCATGGTCATACTGCTCTTTACCCTTGACGATGAAATCCTTTTTGTACGAAAGGATACAAAAAGCAATATGAGCCATAGACCTTTTGGCAGAAAATTGGTGCAAGATCCAGATCAGAAGCATTTTCTAGATTGGGGCCCCATGGCTGCTTTTTCTTTAGAATAAATATGCCTAGTTTGTGCATTTTCTTTTTAAGCACGGATAATGTAAGGCGGGGTCTGTCCCTCAGTCTCCTAAAGCAGATATCATCGGGCAGCTCTCTTCGGTAGCTCTCTTTCAACCAAGTTAGGACTGTGCCCATGTACTCTGTCTTTCCAAATTCAAAGTGCCTTCCCACTGCCTTTCCATTTCATCACCAGTTTCTGCTGAGCATCTCACTCCAAAGGCTAAGAATCAGGGGTGGGGAGCCTCAGGCCAGCAGGGCAAACGTGGCCCTCAAAACTCTCCCAATGCCACACCCCCTCCTACTTTGCCATACGTGCTTCGCACCCTCCCCAAATGTTTTGGCCTGGCTGGAATGTGTCCTTGAACTCTTCTGGTGCTTTTTACTTGCCTGGGCGGAGACAGAGAGGTATGTGTGAAGACACCAGTCACCTGTATGCAAGTGAAATTGGCGCTGGTTGCTCCACCCCCACCAGCATGTGGCCCCAGAAAGTTGCCCAGAAGGAAATGTGGCCCTCAAACTGAAAAAAAAAGATTTCCCAGCCCTGCAACAGAGAGACATTGAGGATCACTGTCTCTTTCATTCAGCCCCTGACCATCAACACCCACCAGTCAAGCAAAATCATAGTGCAATAGACCCATCTACACTCATCCAGAAGAAAGCCAAGTCTCGCCACACTTTCTCAACGTGTTGATTGTTCCTCTGAGATCTCAGTCCTCACCAGCAGCCTGCCCCCCACCCAGCGAGATTACATACCCATACTGCCTTTTGCGTTTCTATCTCAAACCCCCAGGCTAAGTTTATCTTCCTCCCAACAGCTGGGAGGGCTCTTGTTACACTGACATTCCAGCCTGGGAACAATGGAGGGGTGGGGAACGGGGTCCGCACTTGGCTGTTTCTATTCTCTGCTAGGATGATGCTGCCAGCTCCTCTCATTCTTCTAAGGGCCTCCAAATAGAAAGCTCTCTTGGTACGCAGCAGGGCATTGTCACACAAGGACACTGCAATGGGCAAGCTTGTTTTGCCGGTATCCATAGCTAAAGGCCCCACCAGCAGGGGCAGGGACCATATATGGAGGGTTAGGGAGAGGGCAGCATTTCTCTTCCCCCCACCCCACCCGCTCTCCCACCCACACCGATGTCAGATCATATGAGATTGTTCCTCAGACATTCCTATAGCACCAGCCAGCTCCCTGCTTCTACACACTGATGTGCTCTCCAGCTATTAACTAGAGACAGTCCGTATTTTGTGGTTCCTTCTGCTAGTAACATGGGTGGTGCTGTGGGTTAAACCACAGAGCCTAGGACTTGCCGATCAGAAGGTTGGCGGTTTGAATCCCCGTGACGGGGTGAGCTCCCGTTGCTCGGTCCCTGCTCCTGCCCACCTAGCAGTTCAAAAGCACGTCAAAGTGCAAGTAGATAAATAGGTACCACTGTGGCGGGAAGGTAATCGGCATTTCTGTGCGCTGCTCTGGTTCGCCAAAAGCGGCTTAGTTATGCTGGCCACATGACCCGGAAGCTGTACGCCGGCTTCCTCAGCCAATAAAGCGAGATGAGCACCGCAACCCCAGAGTCGGCCACGACTGGACCTAATGGTCAGGGGTCCCTTTATCCCTTTACCTTTATCTCTGCTAGTGAATCTGTGTGCAGCCGGATGCGAAAGAGGGCAGGACTCTTGCACCTTTAACAGTTGTGTTGTTGTTGTTGTTAGAATTTATATAATGCCCTATACCCGGGGGTCTCAGGGCAGTTCACAGAATAAAATCAAGATATAAAACCACAAAATACCTAATAAAAATAAGACAGCAACCCAATACCAGGGCTTTTCTTCCCAGCTGGAACTCACCAGAACTCAGTTTCAGAACCTCTCAGGTGGGCGTCATTGCTATTATAAGAGAACAAGGCAGGTGTTCATTGTGAGTTCCAGCACCTCTTTTTCCAGAAAACTCGCACGGTGTAGAAAGAGGAAAATCTGCAGGTGTGGCTTGCGTGAAAAGCTACCTTTGCTAATATTCTCTTTTCCACATAACTATTAAAGGTACACGAGCCCTGTCCCGTTTTGGAACTGGGCCAATGGAGGATGGTCCATTTGCACAAAAGGGGCACTGCCCCAGTGATCTCTGTCCCCTCATACTTGCCTTCCTCTTTATTCGCAATGAGAGCTTTTTGGCGCCCACCTTACAAGTCCCAATGGTTACCACCTACCACTTACTTGGATTCCCTATGACTTCCAATATGTTGTTTCTAATTTGCTTTGGGGTAAGGCCTTAAAAATAGATTGGATGCTTTCCTTTCGCTGCATTAGTAAACTGACTATAAACAACAACAAAACTATCAGAGTCAGTTAACTTACTTAGCACAAGCTGCTTCAGAAGCTGAAAGCAAGACAAGCAATTGCAGAGAAAATCAGTACTTTCAACAACAACTCAGGTTGCCAAGTTTACCAACTGGCAACAATAGCTGTGACTTTAATAAATATTCAATCTTTATATGAAAATGTTCAGCTACTTTCCGGGAATGTGCTCAAGCCGCAGCTATAAAGCACACAGTCTGGTTTAACAGCTGGCAACCCTGTTCATGAACTCTCAGGACTTTGTAACAGCGGAAGTGTTGGTTGGCTTACAGAGGTATAGAAAGTACACAAGACTGAGCCTCTTTTCATCTGCAAAGTGTTGAAGGGATTATCTGAATGACAGTCAGACAGAAACAAGTAAATGGGCTTATTTATCTAGAATGAATTCCAAAAGATCCATGTAAAAACCTCTTGTGCATTTGTTTTGTTATTAAATGATTTTACTTTAAGGTTGCCAAGTATCCAGAAGACTACCCAATTTAGGGCTCATCTGCACTTAGCCTTTGCTCCCCATTTCTAAACACAGGTCTGGGCTTTCTGGTCTGTGTCTGTTTGTTTTTCTTTTTGTCCCAGTACTTTCCCCAGGAAAACCCATGTTTTACCACCGAATTGGAGCAAATGGCAACCAGATTTTCCATGGATTATCATTCCCTCCAATTCAGTGGTAAAACATGAGTTTTCCCGAGTGCCAGGACAAAAAAATCTGCTTGAGCACCGAAGGACACAGGGGAAGCTTTTCAAAGCATAGCAATAAACAGAATCCCCAGTTAAAGTTTGCATATCACACTGCTGCTAAAGTCACAGCTGCACAAACTGGCTAAAAAAGTTGGCCACTTTAAATACTCATGGCTTTCCCACAAGAGTTATGGGAGCTGTAGTTTGTTTAGGGGGTGCGGGTGGCGCTGTGGGTTAAACCACAGAGCCTAGGGCTTGCTGATCAGAAGGTCAGCGGTTCAAATCCCCACAACGGGGTGAGCTCCCGTCGCTCGGTCCCTGCTCCTGCCAACCTAGCAGTTCGAAAGCACATCAAAGTGCAAGTAGATAGATAGATAGTTCCACTCCATCAGGAAGGTAAACAGTGTTTCCGTGCGCTGCTCTGGTTCGCCAGAAGTGGCTTAGTCATACTGGCCACATGACCCGGAAGTTGTACGCCGGCTCTCTTGGCCAATAAAGTGAGATGAACACTGCAACCCCAGAGTTGTCTGTGACTGTACCTAATGGTCAGGGGTCCCTTTACCTTTACCTTAGTTTGTTTAGGGTGCTGGGAACTGTTAAGAGAAGCCCTATTTCCCTCCCAGGGCTACAATTCCCAGAATTCCCTGGGAAGAGGTAGTGACTTTCAAACCATACAGCATAACAGACAGCAACAGTATATGGTGAGTGTCTTGTCTTTTTAAGGTTGCATTTAAATGAAATATTGTTTTGCTTCATTTTGTTTTGTTTTAATGTTCTCCCTCACTCTGTGATGGTGTGAACAATGAAGAGAAGGCAATAAATAATTTGAAATAAATAACAATAATAAAATCGCAGAAAGCTAAGAGTGAAACATCAAAATAGCAAATAAACATTAAAACAGTCTTAGTAACATCACAGATAGGAAGTCCATTGATTCGCAGTTGGCCTCCTGGGATCCATCCATTGAAAAGGCCCAAACAGAGAGCTATGTCAACCGCTGGCACTGAAAAGTGAATAATGTCAGCAGTAGTACCATGAGGGAGGAGTGAGCAATCCAATCCAATTTGCATCTAAAGACAAACACTCATGATTCATATAATTTCCAAAACAATACATCAACCAAAGCACAGCCATCCTCCCAAATTTGTGCTTCTCCGAATTTTGCAATGGAGTTCTCCAGCGAAGTACTGTGTGCAAAAAATGGATGGCCTAGGGTGAAGTGCGCATAAAAATGTATGCATTAGTGAAAATAATATACAGAAATGCATTACTTTAGAGAAAATGACACACAAACGCCCCCGCCAAATGTCCCCTTCCAGGGCTTACGCTAGCTTAAGTACAACTGGGATGGGTTCAGCCAGCAGGCTGGGAGAGATACTCTAGCATATTTCTGGCTGAACTGAGGATGGGGAATTATGCTGGGGTAGCCCAGCTGTGCCCAGAACCTCCCAGCTCACCAGGAGATCCTCTGGATCTCAGCCCTGTGAGGTAGGTTAGGCTGAGAGGTAACAACTGGCCCAAGGTCATTTGGTGGGCTTCATGGCCAAGTGAGGATTTGAGTTCAGAAACTCCCAGGTCCTGGTCCAACACTCTAAACCACTACACAATGGGTAGGCAAACTAAGGCCTGGGGGCGGATCCGGCCTAATCGCCTTGTAAATCCAGCCCACGGGCGGTCCAGGAATCAGCGTGTTTTTACATGAGTAGACTGTGTGCTTTTATTGAAAATGCATCTCTGAGTTATTTGTGGGCACAGGAATTTGTTCTTTCTCTTTCTTTACAAAATATAGTCCGGCCCCCCACAAGGTCTGAGGGACAGCAGACTGGCCCCCTGCTGAAAAAGTTTGCTGACCCCTGCACTACACCAAACTGGCTCTCATTTGGTTAGTTCTCTACCTGAAAATTGAAAAACAGTGTATCAAAAAAAAGTTGCCCTGAGGAACATTGCTTTTCAAAAATTGTGCGTATTAGGCAAAAGTGTATGCAGAACGTCAGAAGAAGCACACACGCAAATGCATACACATTTCTGTGCGGACGTTTAAAATAGAATTCGTAAAATGTTGTGGAAACAGAGCCTGTTGAACTTAATATCTGAAAGATGAGAAATGGAGAGAAAGCATAACTGTCCATCCATCACCAGCTTGACTTGCCCTTTTCATGTTTTCATGTTGGGGTGAGAGAGTTAACTAGCATCGTAGCGACATGATCTGCCTCCAACTTCTTTGTGGTCCTTAGAACAGAGGGACCTTCCAAGGACATGTGGGTGCTCCTTATGGGTGTCCCATGAAAAGCATAACGTTCAGTGGCAGAGTGATGTTCTGCTTTGGTGAAGTCCTGTTTCTCACGCACGTTGCTTTTGCCCCCACATGAACGTCTGAAAAGGGTTGCAATGAAAGAAAATGCTGCTCACACAAGATTCCTCTGCTCATTTGTGACAGTGAACGTTCTGCCCCAGGAATGCAGAGATGAACTCACACGCCGGTGTCGTTTTCCTCTCAGCAAACTGCATCCTCCAAATGTGAGAGGTGGGGTGGGGTGTCTGGTTACCTCATTATAAGGCCTCACGCACACACACTTCGGCTCCGGCAGTAGCCAGTGCCTGTGGAGGGGAAGAGAGATCTCTGGACTGCCCATCTCCAGGTGAGGTTAGTGTGTGTGTGTGTGTGTGTGTGTGTGTGTGTGTGTGTGTGTGTAGCCAGCCATGTTTGCTAGGTTTGGTGCTTGATATGTATAAGGGCTACTGAGATGGTTTGTGTTCTTATCCAACTCCTTTGTGAGAAACTAACAAATGTGATTGTTGGTGAGGTTGTTCAGTAGCAACTCTGTGCTTGGAAGACTCATGTGCACATTTAAAGGAACGTAAGAAGCTGACCAGATGGCGCATATCAACCATCTAGTCTACTCTGACTGGTATTGGCGCTCCAGGTTCTCCAGTAGAAAAGGCCCTGCTAGCCAAGATTCCTTCCAAATACAGAATGCCAGGGACTGAACCCAGAACCTTTCCTATCCAAAACATGTGGTCTTCCACTGAGGAAATGGCCCCAAGGCCCTGCTCCTTACAATTCATATCTTAATCTGTTTCTTTCCAAACTATATCCCTCTTTTTCCCGATAATCTAGCTCTTTCCCCCAAAGCTCATTGGGAATTATCGTAAAAGATTAGAACACTACTGAACATGTGCAGAGTGCCTTTTTCACAGCACTCCATAACCACAAAGTCCACCTGCCACTAGGAGTAGGAGGCAGGGCTTCTGGTTCACAGAAAGTGGTTTCTGGGCAAAGCATGACCCCCCTCACAAACCTCTTCTGTGTAATTAAATGCAGCCTAAGCGGTTATTGGGTTCGTAAGCTCAGCCTCAAATACTTTCAGCCACAAACAATTGAACCTTCTTCCTCAAGCCAACAAGCAACCGGCCCATTTCATGGAAGGATAGCAGAGCGCATGGAACTGCATCAATTGGAAAAGGCAACATGTTTGCTAATATTCTGTTATTATTCAGTGGGAGAGATTCAAGCAGAACTTTAGGTTTGTGCAATTAAAAAAAGAGTAAGACTTTTGTGGTTAGAAAAGTGATGGGAAATGCACTGAAAAGTATAGGTTGTAGGACTGAGTAATGGTTTGGGATGGGGGAGATATTGGGTTATATGTTCATTTAAAGGTGAAGCTACCTGATTTTCATTTTCAAAAACAATGCATGAATCAAAACACAGCCACATCATGAAATTCGCCCTCCTCCAAATTTTGCAATGCAGTTCTCCAGCCAAGTAACACGTACGAAAATGTAAATACCAGGGTATAAAAATGCTTATAAGTGAAAATAACAAAGAAAGACACATTCCATTAGGGGAAACTGCTTTGCGAAAAATGTATATAATTGGGCAAAATTGCATACAAATGTGAATATTAGGAGAAATTCACACTAAAATGCTGGCGAATTTTTCCTCACACAAAAATCACAAAATGCTGTGGTAATGTGGATAACAGAATTTAAGAGTAGAAAAATGAGAAACTAGGAGAAGTTGAAATGTAAACACGCTACAAGCAGATCAGGATGAACGGAGAGTGAGTGCTCATTGTAGTATCATCTTCATGCAAACAAATCTGGATGAGTGCTCAGTAAATATGTCATCTGGGGGAGCCCTGGGCAAACATTTCTCCCATTCCTGATTTCATCACTTACAAGTCTTGAATTCTGAAATCCCTGTTTTAGTTTGACGCCTTGTTCAGTCGGGGAACGAGTGGAGTGCCCAATTTGAGCTCCTTGCAGCTTACAGCAGGGTTAGCCAACATGGTGCCCCCAGGTGTTGTTGACCTACAGCTCCCAGCATGCCTGACCCTGACTCTGGCCATGTTGGCTGGGGTGAGGGAAACTGGAGTCTAACAATATCTGGACGGCCATGTTGGATACCCCTTGGCTCATAGTATCCTAAAGGAAAGCAGAGTTTGCTGGCTGAAACCCTGAACAGGAGCACTGTGATAAGGAGGTGAAGATACACCGCAACATTTTGCAGCAGATCGCCTTTCCCCCTCTTTACTGTTCCAATTTACGCATATATTAATAATAATAATATATTATTTATACCCCGCCCATCTGGCTGGGTTTCCCCAGCCATTCTGGGCAGCTTCCAACAGAATATTAAAACACAATAACCTATTAAACATTAAAAGCTTCTCCAAACAGGGCTGCCTGTTATCTATGGGGTTGAGCTGGATGTCCTCTAGATACGTTCTAAGCGCTGCATTTTGGCAGCTCCAGTCTAGTCAGAGGCTTAGTGTCTGGCTCAGTTATCTTGTGTCTTTTGCACACAGGGAAGCTTGCCAGAGGTGTAGTTCGATATGTTTGCCTTTAGAGATGTAAGCAAACAAATTATAAAACAATTCATATACTTTTGCACAGCAAGCATATGGTAAGTCGGATTTGCTTCCCGGATGCGGAAAGAAAGATATCATTCAAAACCATATCAGGGCTTTTAAAAAGGTGGCATGACTGTAAAGGGTTTTTTTCTGGTTTGTTTGTTCTTGAAGCTTTCCATTAGGTAGATGAACTTGCTTGGCACAGCAGTGAATCCTGTGAGGGAAGGTGAGGGAAGGTGGTGGCTTTGGGTTGGCAGGATACAGGGATGCCAGCCCAAGCTGGTCAAGGTTATTTAAAGATATAGTAGGAAGGGACTCAAATGGGACACTGAGAAACAATGGAAGGAGACTTCCAAAATATCTGTGACCTTTCACAACAGCTGCTCAGGACAAACGCTCCCACTGCCATCACCTCAACTGTGTCAAACAAAGCCACAGCGGGCACAGGAAGGGCAGGGAAATTGTGCCCCAGAATGCCCCTCTGCGCAAGCCCAAACCCTGTAGGTTTATCACAGGACTGGCCCAAGACATTTTGCCACCTCAGGGAGAGCAGAAAACAAGACCCAACAGGTCAAGGCAGTGGCAGCTGGTGCCCATTGGGACTAGTGGGGCAAAAGGTAAGGAGGCCAACAGCAGGTGGCGTCAGAGCCAATGAGAGGCAGAGCTGCCAGGTGAGGACTAGCTGAGGGCAGAGTGAAGTTGGTGGGGCAGTGTCCCAATAGCCATCATGAATCAGTAGCCACTGAGTCAAGTGCTTGGTATCCAGTGCTGGCCAAGATGTTATGGCACATTGGCCACTGTAAGAAGAGGCTGTTGGATTAGTTGGGCCACTGGCCTGATACAATGAGACTCTTCTTAAGTTGCTGTGCCAAACAGAGCTCCTTGTAGATGGGGCAGAATAAAATGCCATGCTATAAACCAACCAACCAACTAGAAAAGCAACTTGTTTGCATTCCAAATTGATCACCAACCGATCTTAAGTAATCCTCTCAGCACCATCTCCTGTTCACACTCATATTGGGGCCTGCCCTGCCATGTAGCTGTCTCGGGGGGGGGGGTTGTGGAATATGTGAGGTACTTTTGAAGGGCCACTAATTTCTAAATACTTGTGCTTTTGTATTTTTAAATGTTGTATTTTTGTTTTGTTGGTCACACGATTCAAAGCACCATGTGGATTTTTCTCCCTCAGGTGCCAAAATGTCTTGGATTCAGGTTGTCTGTCACCCACCTTCCCCCTCAGAAGTAGTAAATAGCTTTTCCAACCTTACACGTGTTTGCTCTCACAACAATCCTGTGAAATATGTCACTGTTGACATACATTTTACAAGTAAGGGGACTTGAGGTTGAGAGGTGGTGACTTTGTTTGCACAAAGGAGCTCGTGGTGTGGCCTGTAAACATGAAGTAGTTTAATTGCCATGCCTTCTGTGAAAAGAAACCCGAGAACTGACACTTTGGGAAGGGATGGGGCATACATACCTAAGATACCCACATGGGCCAGCCATGCCTTGGCACATAAAAACACACAAAAAATGTCTCATTGGATGATGTCAAGGCCAGTCTAATCCAGAGTTCTGCTTTCAATGGCTGCCTGCTAAGTGCCTCAGGGCACTCCCAAGCACCACACACAGGGGCTGGCATTCCCCATTTGTGCCCAGCTATCTGCTGTACAGGCTGACACTGCCTCTTTACATGGAGCTTCCATTTGGGACGAATCATGAATTTTGCCCAATCCTCTTTTTTTTCTTCTTAAGACACCTGAACTAATTACTATTCCTGCATCTTGTGAATTATATAAATAAATTATCTGCTGTACACCCCCCCCCCCAAAAGAATTTTCTTTTGTCTGAAGCTAACTGCAAGTATACCTCACTGGTGAGTTCATATTCTAGTAAGCAGGGTAGGGGAACCTGCAGCCCTCCAGATCAGCTGCAGTTCCCATCATCACTGACCATTGGGGCTTGCTTCTGAGTAAACCTGCTTAGGATTGGTTTGTGCACCTGCCTTTTTCACTAGCCAAAGGCACACTGGTGAGTTTGTGGCCTCTGCCATGACCCAGCCATCTCTTTCCTAGAAGGCCCAGGTGAATGCAGACCTAATCAGCATCTATACGTCTTAGATGCCCTGCTCTAGTCATTATCCAGATCAGGGGTCAGCAACCTTTTTCAGCCGTGAGCCAGTCCACCGTACCTCAGACCTTGTGGCGGCTGGTCTATATTTTGGGGGGAAATGAACAAATTCCTATGCCCCACAAATAACCCAGAGATGCATTTTAAATAAAAGGACACATTCTACTCATGTAAAAACACGCTGATTCCTGGACCGTCCACAAGCCGGATTGAGAAGGCGATTGGGCTGCATCCGGCTCCCAGGCCTTAGGTTGCCTACCCCTGATCCAGATGGTTTAAGAGTGATCCAAGGCTATATTGCCTTCCCCAACCTCCCCAACTTCCAACAGCTGCAGCCAGCATGGCCAGCGTTCAGGGATGATGGGAGTTGTAGTCCAACAAGAACACTGCACAGAATCACAGATGACGGTGTTTCAAAGTTCATCAGGTCTCACTGTCTGTCGATTTTACAGCATCAAATACTGGAATGTTACAGGGAGGTTGTAATCCTCTGCTGGGTGATTGGCACATTCATTTTGTGTGGCAAAAACCAGGGAGACAGACAAGGCACTACTGATCTTAAACATACAGCAGGGGAATTAGCATCCACTACACAAACCCAACAAGAAGAGGATCCTCTTTGTACAAGGTGTTTTCTGTTTCACTTGCTGGTTTCCCATGACAGTCGTAGGGGAATCCAAAGTCTAGAAGTCTCATTGCCAGTCAACCGAAGGATGGCAGTCTTCACCAACCATTATACGTTTGGAACTAGGCCAAGGATGGAGAGCTGCTGGCCTTCCAGATATTGTTGTCCTCCAGTGCCCATCAGCCTCTGCTAGCATGGCCAGTGGCCTGGGATAATGGGAAGAGCAGTTCAGCAGCATCTGTAGGGCCACAAAATTCCCCCGTCCCTGAACTACATAGTTGCTTGAGCTTCAGACACCTCAGGCCAGCCTGGTTTTGAATATGTCAGTAATATCAAAGGCAACACGATGACCAAGTACAACAATGCGATATCAATATACACTCTTTATATAATCTATATGGAACATTGAACAATATGAAATATATGAAATATGCACTCTCTGCAAATCATATGCATATTTCATATTGTTCAATGTTCCGTATAGTTTATATAAAGAGTGTATATTGATATCACATTGTTGTACTTGGTCATCGTGTTGCCTTTGATATTACTGATAATTGTTTGCAACACAAGGGTGTAATTGTTTGGTTTTGAATATGTGGCACAAAAGTCCCTTATCGGACCAACAGGTTTACTTTGGAGTGAAGCCATTGGGGTTAAACAGTTACGTACCTTTAGGCATGGATGTGGGCAGTGATATCTATGCATTAGATCACTTCCTGATGGTGCAATGTTTCAGCATTGGCTAGAAAGCGAGATTATAGCACTGTACTCGCATCAGTGCTTGTGATGGCTTTGCAGCTGGAAAGGCGCTAACTAGGCTCTGGGAAAGAGGGAGGAGGATATCACGTCAGGGCCTCACGCCTCCTTCCCAAAACCCAGCACCTTGCTCTAAGACGGTGCCCCTCAGCTCAGAACCCACTTGCACAGCCCTAAATCCACCCCCACCAGGATCCCTGATGGGAGCCACTGCTTCCTACAAGGGGAATACCTTCTGTTCCCTTCCACACTGAGCCGTGCAATGACAATGGTTATAAATAGATAGTGATGGAAGGCTTGGAACTATTCTCGCCCCTAACCTTGCCCCCACATACCCCGCCTGCTCCAGCGTTTGATCACAATCCTTCTTTGTCTGTCCACTGCCCCTGCCTGCAGTTCGTACCATAAAAGGGAAAGGGATTCCAGATGGAATTAGGATGGGCTCTCAGGAGAACTGCCGGGGAAGGGGCTGGGATGAATGGCGATGACCATCATCTCCTATTTAATTTTTGCCCTGATTGGGTACCCCTGAAGATAAGCCAGTGTGTTGAGAAGGGGGACGGAACCTCCAGCTGACCCAGTCAAAGATAGTCATATTTAGCTCTTTATTCACAAGTCCCCCTGCTGTCATTGCTGAAGAGTTTCTGAAATTTAACTCCACAATGCATCCCCCTGCCCTGGCCAAACCTTGAGATTCTTTCTTCTCTTCCAGGTGAAACTCAATAACCGCCACCATGTCTGATGAGGAAGCTGAGTACGAGGAGTAAGTAATATCCAGACTGCAGTTGTTGTTGTTTTTTAGTTGGTTAGTCATGTCCGACTCTTCGTGACCCCATGGACCAGAGCACGCCAGGCACTCCTGTCTTCCACTGCCTCCCGCAGTTTGGTCAAACTCATGCTGGTAGCTTCGAGAACACTGTCCAACCATCTCGTCCTCTGTCGTCCCCTTCTCCTTATGCCCTCCATCCTTCCCAACATCAGGGTCTTTTCCAGGGAGACTTCTCTTCTCATGAGGTGGCCAAAGTACTGTGGTTACCCATGTGTAATTAAGAATGCACACAAGTTGGGGTTAGGGGTGGGTAAGAATTTCATTTGGACTTCATTGTTAATTCATGTTTGGAAACTTCAGCTAGTGCAGAATTCAGCGGCCAGGTTGCTCACCGGAGGAAGACTGGTCTGACTGCACTGGCTACCAATTAGTTTCCAGACCCAATTCAAAGAGTTGATTTTGATTTATAAAGCCTTTAATGGCCCAGGACCGCAATACCTCAAGGACCGCCTCTTTCCATATGAACCTACCCAGACCCTGAGATCATCTTCTGAGGCCCTCTTTCATGTGCCCAAGAGGTCCGGAGGGTGGCAACACGAGAAAGGGCCTTCTCTGCATTGGCTCCCTGTCTGTGGAATGCTCTCCCCAGGGAAGTTCACCTGGCACCTTCATTATACACCTTTAGGCGCCAGGCAAAAACGTTCCTTTTTAACCAGGCATTTGGTTGATTTGATTGGCATTCTATGCCCTTTTAAAATGTGGGGGTTTTGGGGGGGGCGTTATTGGGTTCTGTTGTTTTTGTTTTGATTATATATTTTGTGGTTTTATATTTTGATTTTGTTCTGTGAACCGCCCTGAGACCTCCAGGTATAGTGCGGTATATAAGTTGAATAAATAATAATAATAATTGTTCTGATAAACAACATGATTTGTACACCCTGGACTAATACACAGACTGGAACAGAATTATCCTTCAGATTTTTCAGTTCTCCAAGTTCTGTGATATAATTCTTGGCTCAAATAAAGTACCAAAATGTGTATTTTAGACTCCCCCCCCCCCGCAAGTGTATTTTAGGATTAAAATCAGATCAGAGATCACACTAAGCCACACCATGTCTTAGTTTGAACAACCAAACCTGTGAGCTCCTGGAGCAATTATCACAGCTGCTTTGCTCCTCCTGCAGTCCTGCTATTGCTGTACTTCCCAGGGCTATGCCATGTCTGAATCCAGGCTGGATGACAGGCAGAGCAACCAATTCTAGTTTTGCCCCATCTCCCTCCCTGCTGAGTTCTTCAAGGCAGCACTGAAACAGAGGAGGAGGAGGAGGAGGAAGAGGACGAGGTTGACAGCAGTGCCACTCCCTGGACTGATTGTAGGTAGGAAAGCAGGCAAGCGGAAGCTGGGTGAGGTCAGGTGGGGCCGTGCCCCATTTGCCCTAAAGATCTATTAAGAAATTATTCATGAGTAAGAGAAGAAGCTTCACATGCAATTACAAGGTGAAGTGGATACACATTTTCAAACTGTGTCAGAAGACTTCAGCAGAGATCTTGATCACACCTCACAACATCCAGCTTGACTTCAGGGGCGGGCGAGAGGATGTCCACATTTAACAGACCAAAAGTGCTGCACAAAGGAACTTGTGGTGTGGCCTGTAAACATGAAGTAGTTTAATTGCCATGCCTTCTGTGAAAAGAAACCCGAGAACTGACGCTTTGGGAAGGCATGGGGCATGCATACCTAAGATACCCACATGGACCAGCTATTCCTTGGCACATAAAAACACACAATTTTTTTTTTGTCTCATTGGATGATGCCAAGGCCAGTCTAATCCAGAGTTCTGCTTTCAATGGCTGCCTGCTAAGTGCCTCTGGGCACTCCCAAACACCACACATAGGGGTTGGCATTTCCCATTTGTGCCCAGCTGGGCTGCCCATGGAGTGAAAGTCATGCGCTGATACCCAAATCACTAGGGATGGAGGAGAAATCTGATTCAGCTCTCATTTAAAAGCGAACCTGGTGAATTCACACTTTCCAAAACAAGGTAGGTAAAGGTAAAGGACCCCTGGACAGTTAAGTCCAGTCAAAGGCGACTATGGGGTTGTGGTGCTCATCTCGCTTTTAGGCCGAGGGAGCCGGTGTTTGTGCACAGACAGTTTTCCAGGTCATGTGGCCAGCATGACTAAGCCGCTTCTGGCACAACGGGACACCGTTGGATGTGTGAATAACATCCAAAAGTACATTTTAAAATTGTTTCAAGACTATTTAACTGTATGGTGTTGAGATGTGCCCACAGTTCAACATCAAGGATGCATTAATATATGTCTTCATTGCTTTCTCTCCTTCTCTTTCCCTGCCACCCCGTTTCCCACTCACCAGGGAGCAGCAGGAAGGTAAGAGATTCCTAAGTCAGCCATTAATACTCATGATCAGTTGTGATATTTTCCACAATCTTTTCTGGCTGTGGATGTTTTGCTTTTGTGTTTTTTAAAAAGGCACTACATATTTTTTATATACTGGCATCTGCTTATCAACAGATTTGTTTGCCTTTCCTGATGGCATTCCTAGGGTGCATCAAGGCAGGCAGCTCTTAATGCTCTCCATTCATTGTTCTTCCCTTGTAAGCAACACCTGGTCTTCCACAGCTATGTGGGTGGGGACGGGGAGGGTATAATTCATCTGGGTAGCATCTCTCTCCCCCCCCCCCTTTTCACGATTCATTTTTTTTAAAAAAATAAACAAATGACAAAGTTTTATCTCAGCTCCTCCAGGTTCCTCTCTGCCTGCCTCTGCCATGACCAGCAACCAAAATTGAAACCCACACCAGCTGAGGTGCAATGTCATCTAAGCTTCCCACACACAAAAAAACAATCAGAATGAATGAAACAGTCAACTTCATCTAATCTCCCTCCAAACAAATTATGATGAATGCTGGGTAAACAGGTTGTCTGGAAGTGCCCTTAGACTGATATTTTTTCTTGCAGAGCAAGAAGTGAAACCCTCATTCTTTCCAGTCCTGAACTCTCGTGTGTGTGTGTGTGTGTGTGTGTGTGTGTGTGTGTGTTTACTTGTTTGTAAGAACTTTTTCCTCCAGCAGAATGTCTTACAGGGCAGGCCATTCTCCCACTCAGACCTTGTTCCCAAAGCATTCCCCTAACTTGCAGTAATCAGCAACCAATATCCCATATCTGTTGACACCACCCTTGCCGAACTGATAACTTCCCTCTGTCTCATTCTCTTTTTCTTTGGTATCTCTCTCTCCCCTCCCCCTCTCTTTCTCTCTCTCTTTTTCTTGAAGAAGAGGAACAAGCTGAAGAAGAAGGTGAGGTGATACCACACATCTATTCCCTCCCTACTCTTCCTGCTGAGCATCCTTTTTTGTTTTGTTTTGTTTTGTTTCAGGCCTAAGGCACTCTCACAGAGTTACTTAGTGGAGAACCAAGAATGCTCCTGACTCCCACGGTGGCTCCAAATCTTAGTGACTAAGATTCAGAAAAGTTGGGGTCAGGGCTCCATTTCTCTGGGAGGAGAATGGGGTTGTTTCAATTGGGAAAGGGGGCCTGTGTAGACACAGGATGTCCAGTTTCTCTCCCCCCATGCCTGAAAGGTTTGCCTGCTGTTATTCACAAATTTTCTCCCTTCTGGTTTTCAGCCTGGGATGACTCAGCCTCCCTTTATTGTTATGAAATTCACAGGCCACTTTTTTGAGCGTCACATGTTGTCAGGATGCTGTCAGCAGCTCCCGGCTGGTTGCCCAGGAAAGTATAAAGACAAGGAAAGTTTATTACAGCCCTTTTTTATTTCAAGCTTTACAGAGAGAGGCTATAGAACTCAGCCTCTTGGATAATGGCATAGTCACGACTGAATCTACACCCTCCCTTCTCTCCCACTTCCTTATTTGTCACCATCATCACCTCCTCTATGGGTGCCGCTAAGAGCCCTCTGTCTTTGAGCTCTTTGCTCTCCTACTTTTAAGGCTTGCCGGGTTCTGGGAGGTGGTGGGTCTGGAATGCTTTCTAGTGACAACGTGTCAGCCAGCTGCTGCTCTGGCTCTGCCTGCTCCTCCTCTGCCATTATTTCCCAACTTTTCTCCTCATCTGCCTCTGAGCTGTGACCTCCCGCAAACCCCTGTTGTAAATCTAGACTGTCTTCCTCTCCCTCCTTCTACCTGGAAGGGTCGGGATGGGCAGGCAGTCTCCACCATTCTTCCTCCTCTGCCAAGCCCCTGGCATATGTGCAATAACTCTGTCTCATAACTGGGTCCAGTGCTGTTTTCTTTCTTTTTTTACAATCTGCATTCCACCTCCCAGATGCTTGAAGCCGGTCCCTTTATTTACACTCGTAACTTCTTTCTTTCCTTTTCAACCCGTTTGCTTAACCAGGCGACAAGGCTTGATGGCGGCAGCTACTTTTGCCTTCCGCTTATAACCAAGCATTATTTTTCCCCTTCAAATTTTTGTCCTCTGGTACCAATCCCTGTGCACCTGGAAAGTTCTGAGGATCATGTATTATTCTAAATGGAAGCTGAGCCATGAAGTGTAAATGGCTCTTTTCAATATTTTTGTGCCTCTTGGGAAATGGCTCCTATTCTTCTTCTTGCCATTTTTTATTATTAGAAGGCATCCATTGTGGGGAAGAAGCAGAGAAAGAATGATGGCATCACAGTACCAATCAGGGATCACATAAAGTACAAAATGTGACCGTGGCACTGTGTAGCCATTCAGATTTTGCTACATGGGGACATCGCTAAGGCCAAACAAACAATATTACTCTCAATTTGAATGGAGAGAAGTGGCCTACATATCACAGCTGTCAACTTTTCCCTTTTCTTGTGAGGAATCCTATTCGGAATAAGGGAATTTCCCTTAACAAATGGGAAACGTTGACAGCTATGCTACATATCTCCGCTTTCCCCCTTGGCGAATTTCTTTTTTATTTTAATGACATTTCCCTCCCATTTTTATCCACAACCTGTAGATCAGGGGTTGGGAACCTTTGGCCTGCCAGAAACTGATGGACTTCAAAGCCTACCAGCCATAGTCAGCATGGCCAAGGATGATGGGAACTGGAGTCCAACAATGTCTGGAAGACTAGAGCTTCCTCACCTCTGCTGTAGATGGATTGATCTGCCTTTTCATTTCTCTCATTAATTGGGTCTCTACCCTACAACTTCCCTCTCTCTCCTTGCTCCACCTCATCCTTGCTCCATCTGTGTTCCCCGTCCTCCTGACCCCTGTGATATATGTTGTTTGCAGTGGCTGACGAACCTGAGCAGGCTGCTGAACAAGGTATCTTTCTTCTTCACTCCATTCTTCCTTTTTGGGGTGGGGGTGGGGACACATAACCAGGAGGGGGCAAGTCAAAACGTTACTTCCCCTCCTCTCCAGCAAAATCTGGCATGTCACAGCCTGGTGATGGGCAGAGCTAGGCCGCACAACCTCAGGCAAATGGCTGGAAAGAGAGCATAAACACATGGTCTCTGATGCCCTGCTCTACACATGATGAGGTGATAGAAGAGGCTATATCTTAGAGACTAGGAAACCTGTGACTCTCCTGATGATGTTGGAGTACAACCCCCATCATCCCTGGCTATTGACTGTGCTGGCTGGGGCTGATGGATGTTGCAGTCCAACAACATAGATTCCTCATTCCTGATTTGGGTGAAGGGTTGCTTCTGAGTGCTCCCCTACAGAAACACTTATCTGCCATTATGCAGCTAAGACACCAGGCCTGAAGAGGTCCAGTTGCACTAGCTGTTAGTTAGTTAGTTAGTTAGTTAGTTAGTTAGGTAGTTATTTAGCTAGGTAGGTAGGTAGTCAGTCAGTGAGTCAGTCTGTCTGTCTGTCTTGCTTGTAAAGAGTTGTTAATGTAGGGGAGCATTCATAAATGAGAACTACTCTCTGCCATATGACACCCACAGAGGCAGCTATGGGGGTTTTTTTACCCAAGAATATCTGAGGACATTATTCTCATGGGTGTTCTGGTCCAGGAAACACTGTCAGGAGAACGTGGAGAGCTCTGGTGCTTTTACAAGTTGCCACAAGGTTTTACAAAAGAGAATGGAAAAGACCTTGGCCACTATGTCTAAATTAAGGCTAGCCAACCTTCTGCCCTCAGTCTTTGAGGGGGTTTTCTTTTTGCCCTTCTCACATGAAATACTAGGCCAAAAGCTCTGCCTCATTCTGATGCATAGTAGGCTTGGCTTGAGTGTGGTGCCAAGTGCACCACCTTTCTGAGTTAAATTTAAAGGCTTACTTTATTTACATACGCACACACCTCCGGCAGCTCCCGTGAGGTATTTCTGACTTCCAAGAAGTTATCTCCCCAGCCATCCACACCCCTCAAAGCAGGAGGATGTGCACAGGTTCCTAACAGAATATGCCTTGTTGATATATTTTGTGGAGATATATCTACAGGCCTCTGGTGTTGTCCGTGTGCCACACATGTTCTGGATACATGTATGTCATGTGTTTTCTCTATGTATCTGTGTTGAGAACATGTGCACCCCCATCATGTCTATAAGGGAAGCAACATATCTAAGCCCAGATGTGGGTAAAAGATATTTTCCAGTACCTATGGACATGCCTGTGACCATGATCATGAAAACCGTCTTCTGTCTGGTGTCTGTCTGGACTCACCTGCCAACAGCCCTGAAATTTCGGTTGGATTCCTCTAGGCCAACCCTGGAATATTTACCTGCTGTACAGCCAATCGTTCTGCTTTCAGCTAGGGTTGAGCCAAAATTTCTCAAAAGAAAAAGTTTGTGGCAGTTGACTTTCTTTTTTTAGCTCCTCCTGAACCACTGGAGAACATCATGAGTTAATGAAAGGATTCATAAATGAATAGATAGATAGATAAATAAATAAATAAATAAACATCCCCTGAATGAGAATACTCCCCAATTTTGGGTTCTGTGAAAAATTTCACCATTCCTGAATTTTGGGTGCAATTTTGGATCTAGTTTAGGGTTGCATATTTCAAAAAGTGAAAATCCACACACAAAAGTTGTTGAGAATTTTTATTATTATTATTATTATTATTATTATTATTATTGGTCAGATGTGTATGCCAACATGGGTTGCATATATGTCTGGATTTTCCTGATTCCGACTGCAGTATTCTGGGTATGTCCACATGTATGGCAACCCTAATCTAGTTGTATTATGGTTTGATATCATTTTAATATCTTTGAAGAAAACAATGGACTACTCTCTTAGCCCCTTGCTCCCTCCACCCAACCAACCATATGAACTAACAGCAGAGTTTCATTCAAAATTAAATGAGATGGACATGTCTCAGAAGAGAGTTTTCTGAGAACTGTTGGAAAATTTCACCTTACTCCTCCCTCCCCAAAAAACCCCCCAACAACCATTGACCCCACCTCCATTTCACCCCCACCAAACATCATGAATAATTTGAGGAGGCTGTTTTAGACCAGTCTCTTGCTGGGTGGGGCTGATGAGAGTCCTAGTGCAAAATGTTGGGAGGGCACCAAGATGGGGAAGGTTGACATGAGCCTCTGTGGACTATAGTCCACCAGCTACATCAAGTGTCATCCTCAGAGTTGCAGATGGATCGATAGGCAGAGAGACCCAGTAACCCCACTGCCATGCATCAACTCTTTCGTCACGACACAATTTCAGTATTACATTCTTCATTTCCTCCAGTTCAACAATCTATACCTTTCAAATTGACCTGCAGTCAGATACCATATTTTTCCGTGTATAACACGCCCCCGTGTTTTTTTGGGGGGGGGGGACTCCAAATTAAGAAAATGGGGGGAGATTGTCCAGACTTCTTGAGCTTTTTTCAGGGGGTGTCCCAGAGTTGTTCAGCTTTTTTTAGGGGGGATCGGCAAAAATCGCTCACCCGCCTGACCTACGCTGCCACTCGCACGCGTTGCAAAATCCACCTATCGTCTGTCCCCTCGCCGGCAGAAGCCGCCAATCGCCCAATTGCCGCAGCAACAGCCAATCAACACCAGCCCTTGCCACGGCCACCAATAACACGCCCATTAGCCACTGACAATCTCCGGCTCGGTGCAGCAACCAATCCCACGTCGTCGTCCCCCCCATGCACTATCCGTGTTTAAGGCAGCCCCTGATTTTTACACAATTTTTAAATTAAAAATAAACCTTGTCTTATGCATGGAAAAGTACAGTATATCTCTGTGAGAACACAACGGTTTGTGCTTCACCAATGGTAGCTGAAACCCCACTTCTGCAGCTAGCTCCGGAGGGCAGCAAAGTCAGCCATTTCCTAATCCTGGCCAAGAGCCCACCAGCCCTGCAGGGGAGCTGTTCCCACTTTACAGAGGGGGGAACGCAAGACAGCTGGAGGCAGCACAAGAGAATTCTCAATGCGGGCATCTAATTCTTGGGAGCTGGGAGGGCCCCAGAGACAGTGCCTTGCTGACAGCCACAGGGATGTAAGAAGCTCCCTTATACCAAGTCAGCCTATTGGTCTCTCTAGCTCCGTACTGTGTACACTTGTTGACGGGCAGCATCTCTGCTGGGTCTCATGCAGAAGCCTTTCTCAGCTCTACCTATGGTCACCAGCTCCCCAACCCTCCTCCTGCCCTCCAGAGTTTTTTGAGCTGGCTGTCTTTGTAACAGCCTGTTGACGATTTGTTCTGCACCTATTAATGACCATTCTTTGCCTTCTGTTTCTCGCAGAGGAAGAACGCCCCAGGCCCAGGTAAGGAACAGGTATAAGGTGCTTCTTCCACAGAAGTTCATTGACCACAGGAGCATTGGATGCTGATGTTCTCACTAGAGGGTGGAAGGAGTGGTGTGCACACAAAGGCAGAGTTGCTGCCATTCCCTCCCCCCCCCCCCATCAGAGTCTCCTGCATCTTTGTAAGTGGCCTGACAGGCTGAAAGTCAAGAGGGTTTTCTGCCCAGGGTGGTGTCATCACAGTGAGGGAAGGCAGTAATTATTGAATCACTGCCTAGAATGTCTAGTTTTTAAAAGGCCCTGAAACCTTTTGAGTGTTTCCCACCCCCACCACCCCCTATAATTTTTATTAAATTTTCTGTTTTACATTTTAGAATATTCATTTAAACAACCCAATGACATCCCTTCTTCTCTTTCCATGGTTCATTTTGCTTAACATAAATCCCTGCACATTTTATATAAACTAAACCATTCAGTACTCCATTATTACATCCATCAAATCTTATTTCCACTGCTGAATTTATCTTAATGCTGCCCACGTTTTCAAATGTACACAATTCCCCCCCATATATTCAATAAACATTTTCCACTCTTCTTTAAACATATATTCCTCTTGTTCTCTTATTCTATACGTTAGGTCCACAAGCTGTGCATATTCCATCAGTTTAAGTTGCCATTCTTCTTTAGCTGGGACCTCGCTCGTTTTCCATTTTTGGACTAACGAAAAACACAAACTGCAGTAGTGGCATACATAAATATCCTTTTTTGACACCTGGGAATTTCTACAAAACCTTCTGAGTGTTGATGGGCTTTGATTTTTATTTTTAAACTGTTGATTCTGTGGAGGCCTGATTAGATTAGCTGATTAATCTCATAGTGATTGTGTTATGTAGTTGGGAGGAGACGGTTTTTACAAAAAATAAATATGCTATGACTTTTTGTGTGATCACTAGAGCAGCTTGTTGTGACTGCACGGATGTTTTTACAATTAAATTCTAAATTTTATGTGCAGTTGTTTGTCTATTTGATATGCATTTCTTTTTTACTGTACGGTGCAAAGAGTGAGTTAAGGTGATGAATAAGTTCAGTAAATATTGATCCTTCTATAAGAAAAAAAAGGACAACCCAACACAAAATTGGCACTTGAAGATTCCGCTTTTTGATACACAAGTTTAAAAATTCTCTCTCCCCCTCCCCCAAAACAAAACACACTCACAGCAATTCATTTTAGCTCTGACATGTCTAATTCAAGGGAAGTGGTAGCAGAGATTTGTTTTAATTTTTGGCAGTGTTTTTTTGGGGGGTGGGGAGAAGGTCAGTAGCCTTTTCAGATATTAACTATATTTTTATTTCCTTGTCTGTATTTGCACACAAAGGCCGGTGGTTCCACAGTTGGCTCCTCCAAAAATCCCTGAGGGGGAGAGAGTAGATTTCGATGTGAGTATTCTGTTTTATTAAACTGTCCTAATCCCCGCTTTTTTTTTCTTTTCTTTTTTGCATCACTTCCCAGACAGCCCCAAGCCTTTCAAACAAACAGCCTCTGCCGATAGACCAGACATTTAGCCTACTAGCACAGATGCCCTCCTCAGTCAACCTTAGTAATTAAATTGGTTCTCAGAAGACAAATTGGGGACCTGGTTCCTGGGGTTGCCTGATGCTCTGCTAGCAACTATACACACGTGGCGGCAACAGCAGCTACATCTACAGACACTAGCTGGTGATAATACAGATCTTTTTTTTCCCCATGGGTGAAAAACAAGGTGGTTCCTAAGTGGAAAAATAGCTGGAAATGAAAATGTAACCATTAAACAGTCCTTTCTTCCATTTATATTTGCTTTTAATTTCTAAAGACAATGCCCGCAGTGTGTATAACATGTACTTTGGCCTTAACTTATTAGAGATAGTGGGCAAGCAGGCACTAGGAGACTTGTGGTCTGTCTCTGTGCAAGACCGAATGTCCTCCTGTACTGCTAGAAGTCCTGCAGCAACAAGTAGATTTTTTCCGGCCATATACCATATTTTTCGCTCTATAGGACGCACTTTTCCCCCTCCAAAAATTAAGGGGAAATGTGTGTGGGTCCTATGGAGCGAATGCAGGCTCCTTGGCTTCAGCGATAGCAATGCAAAGCCTCGGAAGCGCAGAGAGAGCGCTCCCTCCGCGCTCCGGAGGCTTTGCGTTGCTTTTGCTGAAGCCTGGAGAGCGAGAGGGGTCGCCTGAAGCCTTCAGAGCGCAGCGCAAGTTCCCGCTGGGCTCCGCAGGCTTCGGGTTCCTTTTGCTGAAGACGGGAGAGCAAGACTCTCCTGGCTTCAGCAGAGAGGGAGAGCTGTCCAGCGCTCCTTCAGCCAAGCGGGAGGAGAAATGGAAGGGGCTCCATTTCTCCTGCCGCTTCGCTGAAGGGGCGCTGAGCAGAGAGGGGAAGAATTTTTTTCCCTTGTTCTTCCCCTCTAAAACAAGGTGCATCCTATGGTCCTGTGCGTCCTATAGAGCGAAAAATACGGTAATAGCTTTCAAGGGTCTGCCCTAGGCCAGCCCACAGAGACATGCACAGGACTATCTGGTTGACTTTCATCCCCTTCAAGCTAACCTCTCCCTCTGCCTGATGGACAGGACATCCACCGCAAGCGTATGGAGAAGGACCTCTTGGAGCTGCAGACCCTCATTGACGTGCACTTTGAGCAGAGGAAGAAAGAAGAGGAGGAGCTCGTTGGTCTCATGTCAAGGATTGTGAGTTCTTCTTCTTTTTTTTGTATATAATTTTAATTAGTTTTCTTTTCTAACAACAAATATCAAAACCATTTCTAAACATACATTCTTCCCCTTCCCGTTGACTTCCTTCAGTTTCCCCTCTGGTTTGTTACATTAAACGATACAATCTGCTATTCCTTATCTGTCAAAATGTTATTAAAGGATTGTGAGTTCTGGGCAGCAAAGGATTGTGTGTAGCTGGGAACAGAGGGGCGTCTGGTCAGTGTGGACACACACACACACACACACACACACACACACACACACACACCTGTGTATTGTGTGTAGACTGGCCCCCATTCATTTCACAAGGCTGTCCACACCTGAATAAATCCCCCACCAGTTTCATCTCTAGTCTTCCCCAATCTGATACCCTCCATATGTTTTTGGACCACATCTCCCATTATCCCTGACTGTTGGCCATGCTGTTGCGACTGATGGATGTTGGGAGTCCCAGAACATCTGGAGGGCCACAGGTGTCCCCATCCCTGCATTGGGTGGCTCATTTGAAATTGGCCAGTGGTCCAACAGTTTACCTGCTCACACCACCTACTTCTAAGGGCGTCGTGGCAATCACATACAGTGGACGCTCGGGTTGCAAATGTGATCCATGCAGGAAGCACGTTCGCAACCTGCAGCGTCTGCAACCCGCAGTGCTGCGTCTTCTGTGCATGCGCAAAGCACAATTTAGCACTTCTGCGCATGCGCAAGCGCCAAAACCCAGAGGTAACCTGTTCCGGTACTTCCGGATTCGGCGCAGTGCGTGACCTGAAATCACGCAACCCAAAGCGACTGTAACCCAAGGAATGACTGTAGTGGTTTTTCCTTTGTTTAATTATAGGCATGGGAGGCAATATCCACTGTCATACATTTAAGGCACTCTTCCACCCCTTTGACAGTCATGGCTTCCCCCACTTGAATCCTGGACCCTGTTGTTTGTTTAAGGATGCTGGGAACTGTAGCTCTATGAAGGGTAAATAAATTTTCCCAGGATTCTTTGGGGAAGACATGACTGTTAAGTGGCACAGATGGGCTTTGAATGTATAGCTTGGATATGACTTGGGAATGTAGCCCATGAGAGCTTTAATTCTCTCTATCTCTCTCTCTCTCACACACACACACACACCCACACACACCCACACACCTGAAATGAAACCAACACCACCCATCTTGCACTTAGGAAAAACAATTCCACCGGTGTTCTTTAACCCTTTCTCTGTGTTACTTTTCAAATACCTGTGCCACCACCCACTGCTATTTGTTCCATTTGAGAAAACATATCGGTACAGATAGCTGCTTTTTTTTTCAGAAATTTAAAAAGGCTGGCGGTTCAGGGATCTTCATTGCTATGCCCAGTTTGGCCCTAAAAGACAAATACTGGGTTGGCAAGGGGTATTGGGTGGGGGGGGGGGTTTGATAAGAAATGCTGGCGGCTAAGAAGCTGCCCAGAGGGGAAAGAAGTTTTTTAAGGTTACACAGAAAGGCAAATTTTTATACGAGAGAGAGAGAGAGAGAGAGAGAGAGAGAGAGAGAGAGAGAGAGAGAGAGAGACGCAACCTGTTCTTCAAGATTACATCAAAGGGTCTGATCTGCTTGATGTTTTTACAGGTGACTTGATTTGCAAGCGTATGTTGATTCACCCAGCAGTGGTGTAGATAAGGATCTGAGAGGTATTTTTAAGAGACATTTCAAAATGTGGGTGAAATGTATTCGTCCAATTCCAGAGACATGTGGGAAATGGCCTTTCGAAATATAAATTGGCACACTTTCCCCAGCAATATTTGAATCTTGTAGCTGCATCCTGTGTTGCAAATCATGTAGTGAGCTGGATGTTGAGCGAAATAACCTCCAAGGTTCCCTTGCAAGCCTATTATTTCAATGTTTCAACGTTTCCGAGCACAATTCAAAGTGTTGGTGCTAACCTTTAAAGCCCTAAATGGCCTCGGTCCTGTATACCTGAAGGAGCATCTCCACTCCCATCGTTCTTCCCGGACACTGAGGTCCAGCTCCGAGGGCCTTCTGGCAGTTCCCTCACTGCAAGACATGAAGCACAGGGAACCAGGCAGAGGGCCTTCTCGGTAGTGGTGCCCACCCTGTGGAACACCCTCCCATCAGGTGTCAAGGAAATAAGTAACTATCGTACTTTTAAAAGACATCTGAAGGCAGTCCCGTTTAGGGAAGTTTTTAATGTTTAATACTGTACTATATTGTGTTTTTAGTATTCAGTTGGGAGCCACCCAGAGTGGCTGGGGAAACCCAGCCAGATGGGTGGGGTAGAAATAATAAATTGTTGTTGTTGTTGTTGTTGTTGTTGTTGTTGTTGTTGTTGTTGTTGTTGTTGTTGTTAACCAAACCTTAGAAGAGCCATTCTGGCTGCCAAAAAGCAGGAAATACAAAACCATACATAGAGTGCCAGACTGCCAGGGACTGTACAGAGAAGGATTGGTGGAGACCACCTCCCCCCCCAACCTTCCAGAGAAGAGGAAGACAGTATAGATTTACAATAGTGGTTTGAGGAAGGTCACGGCTCAGAGGCAGATGAAGAGCAGAGTTGGGCAATAATGGGAGAGGAGGAGGAGCGGGAAGCAGAGCTGGAGCAGCTGGCTGACACATTATCACTAGAAAGCATTCCAGACCCCCCCCCTTCTCCCAGAACCCGGCGAGCATTGAAAGTAGGAGAGCAAAGGGCTCAGAGACAAATGGCCCTAAGCAGCCACCGTAAGGTGGGTGGTGCTGTTGACGATTGAGGAGAGAAGGGGGAGTGGAGTTTACTAAGTGTTTCTAAGCCTCTCTCTGTGAATATTGAATAAAAGACTTTGGTAAGAACTCTCCCTGTTGGTCTATTCCTGGTATCCTACTGTGGGGGTGGGATCAGATTCCCTGAAGCCTGACACAGATGCAGCCAAGAAAGTCACAGCATGGAAGAATCAAGGTCTGGGTCTAAAGGATGGGTGGGGGAGCCTGTGGCCCCCCAAATGCTCTTGGAGTCTTCCAGCCCCCACCACGACAGAGAGCGAGGCCAACGCTTAGGGGTGATGAGAGCTACAGTCTGGTGAGATCCGGGTGCAGCGGTGTACCTAGGAGTAGGTCGTGTTGGCCCCCGCCAAGGTCCCAAGCACAGGGGACCACGAAAATCACGCCTCTCTGCTCTGCCTTGGAATGACTAGGAGCCTGTCTGCCCATCCACACACTACCCAGGCCACTCCTTCACTGCTCTGGGTAGCCAGGCAATGTGTGCATGTTCCTCTTCCAAGTGCGCAAGGGAGCTTAGGTGCACCTCCATCTGGGGAGCCCAACCTGCTCTCAAGATATGCAGGGGAATAGTGTGCAGATTATGGTGCTGGAGGAGACTCTTGAGAGTCCCATGGACTGCAAGAAGATCAAACCTCTCCATTCTTAAGGAAATCAGCCCTGAGTGCTCACTGGAAGGACAGATCGTGAAGCCGAGGCTCCAATACTTTGGCCACCTCATGAGAAGAGAAGACACCCTGGAAAAGACCCTGATGCTGGGAAAGATGGAGGGCACAAGGAGAAGAGGACGACAGAGGATGAGATGGTTGGACAGTGTTCTCGAAGCTACCAGCATGAGTTTGACCAAACTGCGGGAGGCAGTGGAAGACAGGAGTGCCTGGCGTGCTCTGGTCCATGGGGTCACGAAGAGTCGGACACGACTAACCGACTAACCGACTAACCAACAACAACAAGTGTGCAGATCTGTGCAGTATGAAAAGGCTTCTCTCTCTCTTAAACCACCACCTTCTCTCCTCTTTTGCTTTCACTCCTTTCATTACCTTTTTGACCTCCCCCCACCCTTTTATTTTATTTTCCCCTCTTCCAGGCTTAGCTATTTGGCCACCTCTTTGTTGGGTTCATGGAAATATGAACAGTGCTCAGATCTGCAAAAGGCTCGTTTAAAAAAATAACCTATAGGTTCAAACTTTTACAAACAGGTGGAGTCTGAGACAGATGTTGGCAGCTGGAAAGAAGGGGAAGGAGGGGGGAGAGAGAAGAAAAATGAAGTCTATGTTTGGGGTGAATGCACTTTGGAGATCTAGGATCTATCTCTCTTTCTCTAGGGCAGCTTTGCTCCACCTTGCACTCTCCAGATGTTTTTGGACTACAGCTCCCATGAGCCTTAGCCAGCATGGCAAAAACACAAAGACAGACCGTGATGCAGGGAATGGTTGTTCTTTGCTCCCACCTAGTGGTTGGTTAGCTGTGTAGGCATAAGATCTTAAATGCTAAATCCAAAACAGCAACAGGGTTGCTCGCTTGCAGAATCTACTGAAGAATATTCAGATGTCGCAGGTTGTGTGACAAAAAGAGTGCTGGTCCACCAGCACTGGAAAAAGAGAAATAGCCATATACATGGTTATCCCAAGTGACAAGGGTGTTCCACAGGACCATTCAGGAAAGGAAGGGAAGAAAGACTTCATGGGTACCATGGCATTCACGCTCTCTGGTTTGGCAACCCTTGGACTGCAACATCCCAGATAGGTTCCGTGCCTGGCAAAGGAACGCCTCCCATTTCCCAAGTTCTGTTCTTGAACAGCTCTTACTTTTCAGAAGCTTCTCCTGCCTAGTAGTCGGTGTTGTTTACAAAGTCACTTTCACATTTCTCCTTGAGCACCGCAAAGGTCTGAGCCGTTTCTCGTGTCTTTCGGCAGGAACATCGGCGGGCGGAACGTGCTGAGCAGCAGCGAGTCCGCACTGAGAAGGAACGGGAGCGGCAGAACAAACTGGCCGTGAGTATTGCCATTGCCTGGCAGCTTCCCATTCCAGCTCACGGGTGGGGGACCTCAGGCCAGGAGCCAAATGCGGCCCTCCTGCGTTCTCGGCCCGGCCCTGGGGACTCTCCCCAAGCCACACTTCACTTCATATGCTCATATCCTGGGGACAGCCCCCAGATTTACAAATCAGTCCCGCTGTGGGTTAAACCACAGAGCCTAGGACTTGCCAATCTGAAGGTTCGAATCCCCGCAATGGGGTGAGCTCCCATTGCTCGGTCCCTGCTCCTGCCAACCTAGCAGTTCGAAAGCACGTCAAAGTGCAAGTAGATAAATAGGTAGCACTCTGGCGGGAAGGTAAACAGCGTTTCCATGTGTTGCTCTGGTTCGCCGGAAGCGGCTTAGTCATGCTGGCCATATGACCCGGAAGCTGTACGCCGGCTCCCTCGGCCAATAAAGCGAGATGAGCGCCACAACCCCAGAGTCGGCCATGACTGGCCCTAATGGTCAGGGGTCCCTTTACCTTTACCCCATACAAAATCCATTGAAGTTCAAAAGTGTCCCCGGATTCATCGGAAAAAATCTGGTAACCTTACATTAACTGTCCCACTTTAAGTGGGACATCCTAGATTTACTAGCTCCCAGGATGTCCCCTTTTGGCTCCCACGAGAGAAGGGCCCCAAAAGATGCCCGTTTTGGGGGGGTCATAATCTTGTGCAAGTCACATGGCTCCCACGGGAGTGTGGCCCTGAAAAATGCACACGCTGATTTGACTTGGTGACATGTTGGAGAGTATGAAATGAGCCCGCTCTAGAAAAGGTGAGATTTACATTGGTTGCTTCGCCCACATTCCCCCCCCACACACCACTGTCGTGTGACTGCTGGGTGGTGGCCCAGTTGGGAATGTTACCCTTAATCTGAAAAAAGGTTCCCTGCCCCTCCCTGTTCTGTCATTGGATAATGGATTCCACACGGTCGCCCTGTGCAGGAAGAGAAGATGAGGAAGGAGGAGGAGGAGGCCAAGAAACGGGCAGAAGATGATGCCAAGAAGAAGAAAGTGCTGTCCAATATGGGGGCTCATTTTGGCGGGTACCTGGTAAAGGTAAGTTGCTGGGTAACAGTAAGGAGGGATTTACTCTTTTGGATAATCACAGTCTTTGCTTTGCTTTGCTTCCTAATATTTCAACCACTTGCATGCCATCCAATTGGACCTGTTCTAGAGGTGTACAGTGCTAGCTAATTTCTCACTGCAAAACCATAGCTTCATAGTAGAGGACGTGCTTTGCAGGGGGGGTGGGGAGTGTTGCTATAGGATATTTGGCGCTTATTTTTTCTCTTTTTTGTTTTTTCACCTTTTTATGAAACAATTTTTATTTACTTTTACAAGTGTAGAACAATACAAAGTACATAGTCACACTTAGAGATTTCTCCGAATCTCTGGACTTCCCACCTTCCCTTCCGTGGGTCCAATTGTCAACCTTTGCGACTGCATATTATTCCATAATCCATATTTTATGTCACTCCATTTTGTCCATAGTATCTGCTACATTACCAGTGTTATTGCAATCCTGCTAATGTTTTCATCTGCTTACAGTGGTCTCCCAGATAAATTTTTCCCATTCTTTATTAAAGTTTGGGGGATATTTGGTGTTTCTAAGAGGGAAAGGGAGATGTGAGCTGAACAGTCTGGAGAGAGCAAATTCACCCTAACCCCAAGTGAAACCTGATGTCCACCTTATCTATTCAGGTTCATCCTCTGCAACTATTCTCAAGCCTTTGAGAATCTGCTTCCCACCTGATCTTCTGGAAGGGACGGAATATATAATATCACCACGATGCCATCAAGTGGCTCTTTTCACAATTGCAGCCACCATCCCTTTCCTGCAATTCAGTCTGTCGAGGGTAGAGAGATACCTGTAGCCGATCCAGATGTTTCTGGACTCCCAACTAGGGCTGGAAGAATCTGTGCATCTTGCTTCTCTCCTTTTCCCCATTTTTCCAATCTTCATTTTGGTTCTTCACACTGCAGCAATTTTCAAATCCTTTTGTATATATTGGGGGGGGGGGGGAGGTTCCCAATGAAAATTCTCCAGCATTTTACTGCAATTTTCTCCTATTGGATTTTATGTTATTTTCACCAATATATTCATCGATGTGCACCGTTTCCAAATACATGCATTTTTGTAAACAATGTTTTGCTGGAGAACTGCAAAATTCAGATGAGTGCCAGTTTTTGAAGGGTAGCTGTGTTTTGGTTCACGGATTGCTCTGGCAAGTTTGTAAGCAGCTTGCAAACACAGTAAAAATACAAAAAAAAAAAATCCCAGTTACAGTAAACACAATCAATAAAAACCTAAAAAAACAAAAGCATTTTCTGCAAATAAAAGCTCTCACAGATCCTTCTAACACCAAAAGAGGCCGCAAATACTTTAAAAGCCTTCAAATTAAGGGTCAAAATCCTGGTTTAAAAAGTTTTCCCTAGGTGACTCCCTTTTGCACACGCTTCCCACCTGGTTTCTCTCTCTTAGGCCGAGCAGAAACGTGGCAAGAGGCAGACAGGCCGTGAAATGAAGATCCGGATCTTATCAGAGCGAAGGAAGCCGCTCAATGTAGAGAACTTAAGCGAACAACAGCTGAGGTTGGTAACAGAGTGGAGCTGCAAGACTGGCGCCAAGGGTCCCCTGCAAGGGTCCCCCATAGAAGAGCCCCCTTGACCCTGCCCCCCCCCCTCACCATTGCAGCTGGCTCATTCATGTGCCTCACACTTTGGCCCTTTTATGGGGGGGGGGCTGCTCCTTTTCCCTTATGGGGTATTCCAGAGCCCGTATAGAGTCCTTAAGTGGGTTCCTTATAGGTAGGAGAAATAACAGAAGCCAACCAGAGTACAGCCATACCTTGGAAGTCGAACGGAATCCGTTCCGGAAGTCCGTTCAACTTCCAAAACATTTGGGAAGCCACAGAAGCCGCAATGGATGTTCGGGTTCCAAAGAACGTTCACAAACCAGAACAATCACTTCTGGATTTGCGGCGTTTGGGAGTCAAACGTTCATCTCACAAGGCGTTCGACTTCTGAGGTGCGACTGTAAATTGAAAAGCAAAGTGGCTAGTAAGCCTGATCTTTATTCAGGGAACAGTTGCAACAGAGTCCCCACTCACAACACACAGGAGGGAGGAGAACCCTGAACAATGGTGTTCAAGCCCTTATATAGACTTTTGAAATTGCCCTCCCTGTAGCCCAAGACCAACCCCCTGAAACATCATACATACATCACAGAAGCAGGCGGTCTCCAGCAGAAATCCTGCCTGCCAGGATACCTGATAATGGTCACTGATTGCATTACCTGGGCAGCCTGGCCATTCTTTTGTGATGGTTAATACTTTAGTTCCTGAGTCCAGGTCACAGGCTCATCCTATTCATACACAAATGCGGCCTTAGGATTTGCAAGCAAAAAGACAATGGGAAGGCTTTCCCCATTTGCCTCCCTTACTGCAGAGGAATACTTGAGGTCAATGGGAGAGTCAAAATGGCTTCAGGATTGCTCTCCCATACTATTCCAGACACATAGTTCATATATTTAGATATGTGTGCATATATGAACATTTATTCTATATTTGAGACCTTAAAAGTCTTATAACAGCCCAAAGGGCAGAAGCAAGCAGACATAGCAGTGGTGGGGAAGGAGATACTGCTGCCTGGTTGCCCTTGGCTCTGTCTGGCAGCCAAGATGAGGCAGAGGAGCACCATCAGTTGACAGCAATGGCAGAAAGGAGGGAGGGGACCAGGGAAGGTGGCTTGGCCAAAGCCCCCACCATGGCCATCAGCAGTTCTTGGCACTGTTGAGTGCCTGGCCAGGGAGGGGCATGAGGGATGTTGGGGGGGGGGGTTAATCAGATAAGTCCCCCAAACCCCAATACAATTTGCCTCTCTCTGTTCAGGGACACAGCCAAGGAGTTACATGACTGGATCCATCAACTAGAATCAGAGAAATTTGACCTGATGGAAAAATACAAATGTCAGAAGTATGAGGTAAGGAGGGAGAAAAAGAAATATACTTTTGGATACGGAACTTTCCCTGCTGCCAAAATGATACTAACATCAATTTCCCTCTCTGTGTTGTGTGTTTTCCCTTCCTTTCCAGATCAATGTTCTTTACAACCGCATCAGCCACGCCCAGAAATTGTGAGTGACCTTGTGGTTCCGGCAGCAACACACACTCTGCCCTCAAATCCCATTGCCCACCCACCCACCGCATGTTTTAAGGCCACAAAACTTGTGCATTTTCACAACTAGAATCCACAGTGTGGAAACGGCTTGAGGAACAGGTTCTAGTGTTCATGTGGAACTGTTCATGAATTCATAAAGTCCACAACTGCCAGGTTTATAAAATGTATTTTAAAAATCCTCTTTTTGGCACCTGCTAAGGACATTTTTGTTCAGACAAGCTTACCCAAATGCTTAGGAGTTTGGGGTCATTTTAATCTGTTTCAGCATTTTAGTATTTTAACTTTTGCATGTTTTAAAGTACAGCTGCAATTTTTTTCTTGATTTTATTGTGATATCTTTATGTAAACTGCTTTGGGGGTTGTTGTTTTTACAATCAAGCAGTATATAAATTTTCTGAATAAATAGATAAAATACTATTTTGGAGAGCTGGAATCCAGGTCACCAAAATCTCAAGATCTGCACCAATTGGAAGCTGAAATTCAGCTGTAGCATTCTCTCAAACTTTAACATTTCATATTTGGAAATTTGCTGTGTCATATTTTGGTCTTGTGACTGCTTAGCTTGAGTTTCCCTCACAAAATATATTTCAGATACATACTGTATATATGCAAGCAGTACACAGAGCTGGGTGTGAGTCTTCTTGGGTGGATAGATATAGATAGATAGATAGATAGATAGATAGATAGATAGATAGATAGATGATAGATAGATAGATAGATAGATAGATAGATAGATAGATAGATAGATAGATAGATGGTGAATGTGGATATTTTACAACTTGTACATTTCTTCCTTGCAGCAAGAAAGGTGCTGGAAAAGCCAGACTTGGTGGCCGCTGGAAGTAAAAAAGACGACACCCACCCGCCTACAGTTCATGCAGAGATCTGGGAGCTACTGTTGATTGCAGCATCCCATTGCTTCCCCTGCCCTGTTTTATGTTGAAAGCTGACCAGCCTGCCCTTTGTCCATTCTTCTTTACCCCTGTCATGTGTGCCTGTAACAAGCTCTTTGTCACAAGCCAAACCCAATAAACCAAACTCTCCCCTCTGTGGTACCTCCCCAGTGAGTACAGCCTCCCTGTGTTTTATTGGTGGAAAGAATGTAGAATCTGTCTATCTTTCTCCTCGCTTTCCAGAGAAGCTGCTTTATACTGAGTCACACTTCTGGTCCATCAAGCTCCTTATTGTCTACACTGACTGGCAGCACAATGACGATTGCTCCAAGCACGTTAAAACTTGGTTAGATTTGCATTTGCCCTCATTCACCTTTAAGCAAATGTTCCCCACAAAAATGCTTAGGCTACAATAAATTGCAGACCCTTAGCTTTGCAAATAAGTGAATAGTTTCCAGACCTTACAGCAAACAAGTCTCCATCCACTGGAAATAAAATGAAGAAAAGGGTTCCAAGCAACTTGAAAAGAAAAGTACTTGGCTTCCATACAAAGTGAATCAGGCAATCTTTGTGTTAGCTATAATAAGCAAGCTATAAAATCTCCCTTTTGGAGAGGTTCTTTTCATTTGCAGGGAGCCATAGATAGCCACGTGGCTTCTTGCTTGTTCCAGGAAGCGTGAAGAGAGGAAAAACTGAGAAGGGGGTGCTAGAAGGGCGATGAGAGCCTACTAAGCCATACCCACACTGGTAACTTGAACTCAGAGTGCAGGTTAACATTTTCATGTACGCCAGCGGCACCCTCATTATACAGCTTCCACACCTCTTTTGACACTTGAGGTCTATATTTTTGAGGACCTATCTTGTAATGTTGCTTTAAACTGTTTTTAATGTTGTCTTTTAATGCCGTAACTCACACTGGGACATTAGAGTGAAAGGCTGGTAAATAATAATAATAATCAGTGCTTTTTTTCTGGGGGTACTCAGGGCCATGCGGTACTGGCAACAAAGCTGTAAGAGGTCAACTGGATGCCTTTAAATTTTTAACTTTCCTTGATTATTTTTAAAGAAGGTAAAAATAGATAATCTAAAATAAAGATAGGAACTGTTACGAAACAAAAAAAACATTGAAAGCAAAACAAGGCAGTTGCTAGGCTTGGTCACATGGTTGCTATACTACTTTGGAGTGATGGGAATTCTCAGAGTTTAAAAAAAGCAGCACGGGATGAATAATTGGGAGACTTTGGTGTGTGGCGATACTCTCCCTTTAAGACTAGCTGTACCACTCCAACAGAGGGCCTACTTATTGCAGCTAAGGAGGGAGCGCTGGAGCTCAGGGAGGAGAGAGTTTGCAGCGGGAGCCATTTTGTGTGTGTGTTGAACATAGGCCTGCAACTCCACGAGAGAGCCACCCGCATCCCATTTCAGTAGAGGCTTCATTGGGATACTAGAACTGAGGAGCAGGAGTTTGCTGAAAGCAGAGCAGCACATAAGAGGTAGCTCAGTCTGGGCCCTTTTCATAGACGTTGCTGGGGGAAAGCCTGATAGCAGCAGGCCTGTTGCACTTCTATGCTTTGCAATCCTGCACAAGCCGTACCGCTTGGCAACATTGCAGGGCTGCTGGCGGCGGGTGGAGGGGGAGGTATGGGGCAACTGGGACAAATAGACCCAGGCCTACACAAAACCAGAGATTCCCTGCCTCGGTTCCTCTGGGTGCCGTTGGCCAACAATGGTTGCTTGAAGGATGACTTGAGATTTCCAGGCAAATGTTCCACTGAAAAGTAATTTTCTGTGGCAGTTAATACAGCAAAAGGGGGCATTAGTAGTGTGAGACCAGGCCTTAAGAGAGAAATCTTTCCTGAGTGTTGGAGAAGGCCAGCAGCAGACCACAACCAGAAAGCCTATGAGACTGAGCCTCAAGAAGCAGAAAGAGCCTGGAATTTGGAGGAGGTGCTTGGGAAAAGTACAAGCTAATCTTCATTCCCTTTTCTGCAAAGGTCGAGTCCAGCATTCTGTTCTGACAGTGGTCAAAGGCATGACTACAGGTTTTTGCCAGCCCTACCAGGAGATGCCGGGTGTCGAATCAGGGTCTTTTTGCATAAAGTTAGAAAAAGACCAGAGTGGCCCACAGGTTGTGTATACGCCATACATTTAAATCAGATTGCTTCCCCAAAGAATCATGGGAAGTGTAGCTTGCCTCTCACAGAGGTGCAATTCCCAGTCCCCTTAACAAACTACAGTTCCCAGGATTCTTTGGGGGAAGTCATGGGCTTTATGCGTGTATGGCGTATATACAGCCCCACTCTGAAATTCAGGTAAAAATTAAAACTGGCATTGGCTGCGATTCTCTAGGGACGTGGCGGTGCTGTATCTGGTGACATTTCTGTTATTGTTTTTATATATCTTGTGGAAGTTGAAAGCCAGCTCAAGCTTAGATGCTGATTAGGGCTGACATGGTGTGACCCCATTCTTTTCATATTTCTGTGGGCACTTGCTGATTCTTTCCTCTTCCTTAGGGTTCCATAAAGTCTATAAAGAAGAGGGCTCAGAGACAGGAAATAGGTTGAGAAATACACACACAGCCCACCAGTTCCTGTCAGCATTTGAAAGTGAATCTGTTTTCCACTCTCATTTCCAAGGCAACACATGTAGGGCTTTCACTATGGAGATGTTGTGAGCTAAACAGTACTTCACATCTTCATATATATTATGCTGCATATTACATTACAGTGGTACCTCAGGTTACAGACGCTTCAGGTTACAGACTCCGCTAACTCAGAAATAGTACCTCGGGTTAAGAATTTTGCTTCAGGATGAGAACAGAAATCACGTGCCAGCGGTGTGGCGGCAGCAGGAGGCCCCATTAGCTAAAGTGGTACTTTAGCTTAAGAACAGTTTCAGGTTAAGAACGGGCCTCCACAACGAATTAAGTTCTTAACCCAAGGTACCACTGTATGTACAAGGATGGGAAACCTGTGAGCCTTCAGATGTTATTTGATTGCTGCTCCCATCCTCCCTGACTTTTGGTCCCACCTGCTAAACATTGGACAAGTGTAGTCTCTGCTGTCTTTTCAGCGCCTACTGAAGACTTTCCTCTTCCAGCAAGCCTTTTGAGTAGAGATCTTCCCCAGTCTGGATCTGTATAGGAATTGTTTATAGATGTTTCTAGATGCCTACTTGTTTATTGCTTGTATGCTGCCCTGGGAGGAAGGGTAGAATGTAAAATAAAATAAACAATAATAGTAATAGTAGCTGGAGTCCAGCAACACCCTTGATAGAAGACCTGCAGTCAGGGTTTATTATTATTATTATTCTAATTGCAATATTTCCATGGTAATCCCACACAAATCTGCTTCTTTTAAACTCCATCTCCCAGGAGCACTTGGGGGAGGGGGACTTCAGGCTCATCTCCCACCATGCCACACACATCTGTTTCGTTTCCCCCTAAAAGGTGGAAAGTTTGAGAGTTGCGCACTATTACGGTACATCCGTAATTGGCAACGTAGGGCTAATGATTTCTACTGCAATCTCCGAGACAAAGCAGCCAGGGCTTTTCGCCGCATAGTTGCTGCTCTCCGCCTGCAATCCGGACCAGGGTCTGGTTTCTTCTCCTCGTGGTTTTAACGGCATAAACAAGTGCCCCCGCTTTCCATCTCCACCCGCACTTCTTAGGTTGTGCTTTTCGCATTTTCCCCTAGGATTTGGGTGTATGTGTGTGTGGAAATAACCTCCCAGTCGTTAAAACTACAACTCCCACAATTCCGTGCCGTTGGCAGTGCCGTGCGAGGCTGATGGGAATTGCAGTCCGGCGGAATGTCTGGAAGCCCCCGACGTGTGGAGGACTGCACTTCCCGTCATGCCGCGCGGCAGCCGTTCCCTTTCCCACATCCTCCGCCCTGTCGCTGCTGCTGCTGCTGCTGCCGCCGCCCCCTCCCCTCTCGCTTCCGATACGGAAGCCGAGAGGCGCCGCCGCTGCTGCTTTTCAGCCCAGAGCTAGAGCTGGGCCGGGAGGGCCGCCCAGCCGGGCTGGCGGCGGCAGCAGCGGCAGGAGGGGGAAAATGGCGGCGCCGCTGCTGTCCCTCTCCGAGGGGGAAGGAGCCCGGGCGCGGCGGCGAGAGCAGCTCCGAGCCTGGGCGGAGGCCGAGGCGGCGGCGGCAGCAGCAGCGGCTGCTTCTCTGTGCCCGGCCCCGCCTCCTCCGGGGCTGCCGGTGGCGGCCGAGAGCGAGGCTGTGCCCGCGGCGGGGATGGGGTCCGGGTCCGGGCTTCGGCCCCGCGCCGTCCGCTTCGAGGCGGCCGCCGAGTTCCTGGCCTGCTGCGCCGGGGCCGAGCTGGAAGCGGCGCGGGAGATGCTCAGCGCCGACCCGGGCGCCGTGAACGGGACCAACGCGGACGGCATCAGCGCCCTCCACCAGGTACGCGGCGCCCCGATGGCAGCTCCCTGCCTCCCTCTCCCTACTTTTGCCTTCCTCCCATTAAGCTTTTTTCTCTCCTTTCCCCTGGCCGAAATAAGCGACAGGATTTCAAATCTGGAATCGTAACCCCCAGCAGAAAAGGGTGCCTCTGAACGTGCGCAGAGTGTCCCGTCCCCCCCGGTTGAGACGTGTGAAGCAGCCTTCCCCCAACTTGGTGCACGTCAGACGTCTTAGACTGCAGCGAGCATCAGCCCTGGCTGGCATGGTTAATGATCGGGGTGATGGAAACTGGAGTCCAACAACTATAGGGCCAAAGTTTGGGAGAGGCTGGTGTAGAAAGTCCTCTGCCTGCAGCCCCGGCTTTGGTATAACTAATGTCAAGGCTTGGCTTAGAGTTATATGATGAGAGTACTTCTGAGCATCTAAGAAATGCTCCCCAGCCCTTATTTCACTGTTGCCAAGGCCTGGCTGTGAATTGTATAGGGATCGCCTCTGAGCATCTGCAGAGTATGTATTCTCTGCCATTAAGCAGCTGCAACCAGCTCCACCCTATCTCTCTCTACGCATACACACAGGCTCATGTGAAATTAGAAGGATCTGTTCCCTTTTATCAGCTAATGGTTGGGTAGGTTTGAACCCCAACAGCCCTCTGTAAGATGAATGCTGCTCCAGGTCCATGCACAAAAATTGCATTATATGAGGCTAGCAGTTGTGAAATGAAAATAAAGGTTTGATGATCCCCCAGTTTGGCATGTGATTACGGCTAAAGAACGCTTTGCATGATAAATGTTAATGTAGCAGCTACCCAGTAAATGGAATTTGCACTGCCTGTGGAAACATCCTCTAGGAGGTTTGTAAAGCACATCTCAATCACTTCTGGCCTGAGATTGCTCTCGGTCACTAGATTAATTGATTAATTATATGGTACGCACATACATTCTGCATTTATACCAAGTCGCAACAGTGACCATTCTCTCTGTCACGAAAGTGCCTGTCTTGGCTGGCAGCCATTCTCCCAGGGTTCTCGGGTCCAGTTTATTAAGCTCTATTCTCACAGCAGATGTCAAAAATTCTGTGCCAAATTCCAAGTATCAGTAAGATTGTGCTGATGATACAGGTGCTGTAGTGCTTTCCCTGAAAAACATCCCTGGTTCAAACAATTTCAGGTGGAATTGGGAAAGACTGCTGTTTGAAACCTTGAAGAGCAGCTTCCAGTTTAGACATTACTGAGCAGGATGGACCAATTGTCTGAATAGATATTAGGCAGCTTCCTATGTTCCTTCTTAATATAATTCCACCTTTCACCTAGTGATGTAAGTCACTTCCAATGTGCAAAGTTGAGCTGCTAGTTCCATCACCATCATATAGAGATCAAATGCCACCATCTCTTATTCTTTTACTGGATAAATGATAACACAGCTCAGAAACCTTGCTATGTTTGTAAGCATAAATAGAAAGGGTGGAAAAAACCTATTTTCTACCGCACTTTAACAGCTACCAGTCTGCTCGTAGGACTTTGGAAACACCTAACTGCAGGCTGTTGTTCTGAGAATGGTATATCCGGTGTGAATAGACACTGTAGAGTATATGGGTAAAAATTGTAGGAGAGGGAAGCAACAGTGAGCTTACTGTAGTTGTGTGCTGTAAACCTCCAAGCCAGACTGAAGACTTGGATGATGCCTTCCTACAGCAGATTACCAAACATTGAAAAAGGGGAGATACAGTAGTCATAGGAGACTTCAACTACCCCAATATCTATTGGAACTCAAACTCTGCCAATAATGTAAGGTCCAACAAATTCCTGTGTTGCCTCATTGACAATTTCATTTCCCAGTAGGTAGAAGAAGCATCAAGGGGGTTATCTATTTTGGACCTTTTCCTCACCAACAGTGGGGAACTGATCAATGAAGTGGAAATACAGGAAACCTAGGGAGGAAGAGATTGTGGCCTCGGGTTTCATGATACAGAGGCAAGGAAAAGCTGAGTGTAGTCAGACATGCATTTGGGACTTCAGATTTCAGAAAGTTTAAGGAACTGCTGGGTGACATACTACGATCAGAAATTCTCAAAAGAAAGTGAGTCCAAGGTGGATGGGGGTGAAATATTGAAGGCACATGTGCAGACAATTCCAGCAAGAAAGAAATGTAACTAAAGACATGGATGTGACTGCATATAAGGAGTTTACTGATGAGCTGAGATTTAAGAAGGGCATGTCTAAGAAATGGAAGGAAGGAGAAGTTGCAATAGAGGAGTATACACAAGTATCCAACGGTTGCAGGGTGAATGTCAGGTGGGCCCAAGCTCAGAATGAGCTCCAGCTTTCATGAGAGATTGAAAATAATAATAAAAATGTTTCTTCAGCTAAGTTCAAAACAAGAGGAAAACAAGCAAGTGGTAGGTCCTTTGCATGAGAAATGCTGTTGAGCGGCAAAGAGAAGAAGGAACTGCTCAGCACCTACTTTTCTTTGTCTTCACCCAAAAATAAAGCAGTGCCCAACCTGGTAATGGCAGAATAAATAATTACAGGTATCCAGGGGAATGACTGCGTGCAAGCCTGTCTCCTGTGCTTGACACTGTAAATCAGCCTTTGCCAAATGTTGTGCCCTATATATGTTTTTGGAAGGCACCAGGTTATGCCTCTGAATGCCAATTGCTGGGAATTGGCGCTGGACTGAGTGCTGTTGTGCTCCATGTCCAGCTTGCAGGCTTCCCATGGGGGCATATGGTTGGCCACGGTGAGAACAGGTTGCTGGACTAGAACCATTGGCCTGATTCACCAGGTTCATATTACATTGAGGTTAGCAGAATATCCTGTATGAACGCTTCACGGTTTATGAATGGTTTGGTCACACCCAACGACCAAACCACGGTGTGGCCATCCAGATGTTGCTTTGGTGTCATGCCTTCCCTCCTTCCCCTTGTAGTTCTCTCCATCGCTACTTGGTCCAGCCAAAATGTATTTGCCGTTTTCAGATGAAATGGCAAGCCATGCTGTGCCTGAACCAGGAAGTGAGGGAGGGAATTTTAACTGCGGGGAGGCAGTGCGAGTCCAAGGCACAGTTCCAGTGTGTTAATTGAGCCTTGCGTATGCTCAGAAGTAAATCCCACTGTGCTCATTGGGACTTACTCCCTAGTAAGCGTGTTTCAAGATTGCAGCCTTAGTCTTGATGTTATTCTGTTGGCTGCGTGGACGCATTATGCCCCCTTTCTTTGCAGTTCCCACCGGATTTATCATCCACAAAGTTTGCACAGTATAGCTGTGTGTGGAAGATCAGTTATGCCTGAAACACATTTCCCTTTCCTGGGTTTCTCATTAGGAGGCTCTGGGACTGCTGTCCCCTTCCATGCTCTTCTCCCGCCCCACATACACACTCCTGGATAATTTTCCATTACTTCATTCTCTTGATGCTGCTTGGCTCTTTGCCCTGGTCCCCATCCTCCCGCCATCTCCAAACACCAGTCTGTCAAACTCTGGCAGAGCGGGTGGTGGTGAAAGGAATGAGTCCTGGTCTAGGGAGAAGATGCAGCTTCTGCCCATGTGAGGGGTTCTACCTTAGGATTTAGAACTAATCGGGGGGCGGGGAGGTAAAGGTAAAGGACCTCTGACAGTTAAGTCCAGTCACAGACGACACTGGGGTTGCGGTGCTCATCTCGCTTTACAGGCTGAGGGAGCCGGCGTTTGTCCGCAGACAGTTTTTCTGGGTCATGTGGCCAGCATGACTAAGTTGCTTCTGGTGAAACCAGAGCAACACACGGAAACGCTGTTTACCTTCCCACCGGAGCGGTACCTATTTATCTACAGTGGTACAGCTCTTCAGGTTACAGACTCCGCTAACCCAGAAATAGTACCTCAGGTTAAGAACCTTGCTTCAGGATGAGAACAGAAATCATGCGGTGGCGGAAGCAGGAAGCCCCATTAGCTAAAGTGGTACCTCAGGTTAAGAACAGACCTCCAGAATGAATTAAGTTCTTAACCCGAGGTACCACTGTACTTGCACTTTGACGTGCTTTCGAACTGCTAGGTTGGCAGGAGGTGGGACCGAGCAACGGGAGCTCACCCTGTTGCGGGGATTCGAACTTCCGACCTTCCGATCGGTAAGTCCTAGGCTCAGTGGTTTATACCACAGCGCCACCCGGGTCACTAATGGGGGAAGCCGCCAGCAAATGGGTTGCTAAGCCTTTCAGAAATGGTTTTGATTTGGAGCAGATCTCCAAGCCACAGAGGCACTTAACATACTAAGATTTCCGCAGGTGGCTTTGCAGAGATTGGCCTCACTTAATCCTGCTTCAAAATAGAAATATGGAGATGTGATAGAAGTGAGTTGAGATGTGAGGGTACTGAAGCACTTTGAAGACTGAAAGTTGGTGCATCCCACAGTTATGGAATTGCGGGGGCTGGAACTGGCTTCCTTTAAAAACACACACACAAATGAAACTTTCTAGTCTTTAACATTGTGAAATTTCAGAAACCAGTGGGAAGGTTCAGGAGGGTTTCCTGTGGTGTTGGAGTAGTTCTTCGGTATTCTTTTTTTATATCTCTTCGCTTCTCCCTGTGACCAGCTTGAAGCAAGATAAGTGATGTACTACATTCAAACCTGTTTATTTTCCGCCAATTTCATTTATACAGTTTGAGGAATCCACATTTTCCTAGGAGCAGGACTCGATTTAACTTTGCATTGAAACTTTTTCTTAAAAGCAAACTCTTGAGTAATCACTGTGTGGAATCTTCTATATAAAAAAGAGCCTGTGTATTGTAGTCTAGTGGTTAGAGTGTCTGACTAGGACCTGGAAGCTCTGAGTCCAAATCCCCACTTTGTCATGAAGCTCACTGGGTGACCTTAGGCCTGTCATTCTCTCCCAGTGGTAAAGGATGAAGGGGCAGGGAGAACAACATTCATCTTATACCTATGGGCGCTCTCTTCATTAACCATTCAGTTCCCAGGTATCTTTAGTGCAGGGCTGGGGAATGTGCAGTCCCTCCAGTGTCATTGGACTCCAACTCCCATCAGTCTCAGCTAGTGTGGACAGTGGTTGAGCATGATGGGAACTGGAGCCCAAGAACATCTAGAGGGCCACAGGTTCCCCATCCTTCTTCTAACAGCTACATATGGCCATCCGTATTTATGGTCAGCTGTCATCCGGTTGGCCCCCACAACAGGAAACATTTGCATGAAAGCAAAACACATGTTTTATTTGTCCAGGCGTTGGGGTCATAGGTGGCAGTGATTTTAGTAAGGTGGCAGTGGTTTCAATATGATGGCATTACAGATAATTGTCAATGCTAAGCTTAGTCAAAGTTGCTGCAATCCTTCGGTTTTTAATTAATGGCTTTAACATTGTATTCTTACTGTGTGCATGAACCAATGTAGCGGTCCATAAACTGAACAGGTTTAGGTTGTTAGCTGGAGGTGGAGCATAAAACCAACTGACTATCAACCAAACAAATAAAAGACATAGGTAGGGTTTATCTCTTTGTTTCATAATGCCTGGCTGGAGAATGGGGCACCCATGGCCCCACTGAACTGCTGCTGTCTTCTCGTTTTCTAAGCTGAACCGAGAGCCTTGTCTTCTATCTGCCTCCCACTTGGCTTCGAGTCCTCTTGTTTCTCTGCAAACCCGTGAGTCCGCCGCTCGCCTTATGTTCCCAGAGTTATCCTTGTGCCTGTCCTCACTGCTGGGTTGTGCCTCTGATTCTCCTCTGGCTTCTGGCCAGGGCAGAATTTGGAACGGCCCAAACTTACTCTACCACGTTCTGAGAACGGCAGGGAGCGTGGTGGATTTTGAAGCCTGTTTCTGCAACGTGTTTTCCCTGGATTTTGGAAAGGAAAAAATAAGCCTGGGAGTTGGATGCGGGACCAGTTTCCAAGGTGTAGCCATAAATAGGCAGCACGACAGGCAGGCATGGGATTCTTAAGTTTTTTGTTTTGTTTATTTATCTTATGTTCTGCTCAGAAGAGGGAATGGGAAAGGAGAAGAGAACAAGGGCAGGAGACTCTCCTTCGTTGCAGACCTGCCGTGGGTTAGATAACTGGCTTTTGCTCAGGCTAGTAGATGTCAAGGAATAAATCTCAAAAAGGGTCGCAGGGACTCCAAAAAAATTGATATAAAAGGTGGTTCATGACTAAACACAACAAATCTACATGTAAAATGGATATAGATAGATGTGCACACATGAGTGATGGCCACTGTCGCATAACAACGACAACAATTCCTTCAAACACCTCATGTGGTTAGACAATATCTCCTGGGTTGCATCCTGTTTCATACCTCGCCAGAACAAAAATGGAGAATTTTGCACAGATGGCCGCTTTATAACCCTTTATGGCCTCTTGTTTGATTTTTTTCAAAATTATGTAAATCTTGCTCATTTGGTATAATTCTGCCACAAGTGCTTAATTGTCTTCTAAGTGCTTAGAAATGAGAGAGTATCAGATTAGGTTTTCCTAATGTGTTAGAAGAATCCTCAGTGCAAAGGCAGAGAGGCTAATGCATTCAGATATACCAACAATATCATCAAAATTTAGAAGACCCTACACATCTTATGCCATAGAGGGCCTTTCATTGGGGGACTATTTGTACATTTAGATTCTAAATATGAATATTTCTTTGACGAAGGGCTTTTGGAAGGTACAGTTTTCGGAACAAACAAGTTTAAATAAAAGTCAGCTCCCCTCTGAATTCCAAAGAATGTACCTTCTAAATATACATGGTTCCCTTGACTTTTCTCAGGTGGGGGCTGCTGCTGAGAGGAGAGACTTGGGGTGTGGCAGAGACTTGGCCACGGTTTACCTCCGTGTTGCCTCTCATGGTTCCACAGGGGTTAAAGTGGAGGTGCAGAGCTTGAGAAGGAGGATTCCTGAACTCATTGCGAAGAAGCAGGGCCTAACAAGGAGAAATGTAGCTCTTTCGCAGCACAGCCAGTCAGGGAATGTTTCCGAAGAGCTTCAGCCAACACCAGCCGGTCTCTCTTGTTTGTGGAAAATGAAATCTTTGCATTCCAGGCAGTGGCTATTAATATCAGTGCTCGGCTGGTTGGGTGAAACAGCCGGCATCTTTCTCCATGCCTAGTAACTCCTTCCCTAGTTGCACCCAGGCTGCGGGCAAGGATGACGGCATGGGGTCTCCTTTGTCCCAAAGCCCATGCAATGAAGGGTGGGAGCAGGGAGAAATTCCAGTGCGTCCCTTTCTCTTCAGAGGGATCCAGTCATAAGTCCAGAGTGGGTGCAGTTTGAACCAGGGTTCACCCCAACCCAGCCTTGGAGCCCAATTTGAACACAGTGATTAAACACAGTGATTATCCTGGATAAATGGTTTGAGAATTTTAAAAGTAACAGGCTAGATCAAGGGTAAGGTGTAAAGGTAAAGGACCTCTGACAGTTAGGTCTAGTTGCAGACGACTCTGGGGTTGCGGTGCTCATCTCGCTTTACAGGCCGAGGGAGCCAGCATTTGTCCGCAGACAGTTTTTCCAGGTCAGGTGGCCAGCATGACTAAGCTGCTTCTGGCAAAACCAGAGCAGCACATGGAAACGCCATTTACCTTCCCGCCGGAGCAGTACCTATTTATCTACTTGCACTTTTTTGGGTGTGCTTTCGAACTACTAGGTTGGCAGGAGCAGGGACCAAGCAACGGGAGCTCACCCTGTCCCAGGGATTCGAACCGCCGACCTTCTGATCGGCAAGCCCAAAAGGCTCAGTGGTTTAGACTACAGCACCACCCGTGTCCCAGATCAAGGGTAGTCGACCTGATATCTGCCCAGTGTTGCTGGACTACAGCTGCCATCATCCCTGACCATTGACCATCCTGGCTGGGACTGATGGGAGTTGGAGTCCCAACAACTTCTGGAGAGCACTACGTTAGCTGACCTTAAGCTAGATTGTGTGATTAGTCTCTTATGTGTCTTTTCTTTCTCACACTAGCAGATGCAGACTGTCAGGGAGGGACCATTTCTCTTTTCTTTTTTTTAACTGCTTTATTGGTTTTAAAATTGTATAACACAAATAGTCAATAGATGTTAAAGACAAAGTAAAAATAAACAAACATTCATTCCATAGTTGATATTTGTTGTGTACATCAATTTGCGATTAGATTTGGCATGACCTCCGATCTCACCATTGTGTTCCCAAATTACATTCTTTATCTTCTCTACGTTATTCTAATTACTTTAAATTTATAAAGTTGTCCTATTACACGCAGAAACTCAGTCAAGACCTTCCAATGGATTGATATTTTGGCAGTGTTCTTTTAGGTAGACTGTATATATCCCACTCTCTGGTAAATTTTTCATCTGTAACGGCTCATAGTCTTGCTGATAGTCTCACTAGTTCAGCATACTCTCTCAATTTATTTTGCCAGTCTAGTTTGGATGGGATAACTTCTCCCTTCCAGCCTTTTGCGATTAGAATTCTGGCAGCTGCTGTGGCGTACATGAAAACTCTCCTGAACTTCTTTGAGATTTCGTTACCCATAATTCCTAGCAGGAAGGCTTCATGCTTTTTAGGTAAAGAGCATTTAAACATTTTCTTAAGTTCGCTATAGGTCAGGCAAGTCCAAAGTCTGTTTTGGGGGCTTAATCTGGTCCCTGTGGGAGTTTATTTCCTGGGGTAAACCCCCCCCCAAAAAAAGCTCAGCACGCATTTTGGCCCTGACGCATGTTCACTTCATCAAATCTGGCCCTCTTTGAAAAAAAATTGGGCAGCCCAGATCATTTCCCAACACTCTCTGATCTTTTTACAGTTCCACCACATGTGGAACAATGTGCCTTCCGCCTCAGGGAGGGACCATTTCTCATTGGGTAGAGCACATGTGTTACCTGCATATCCGGTCTTCGGTTAAGGGATCAGATGGCGGGAGAAGCCTTACTCTGACTAGGATCCTAGAGAGCTGCTGTTAATCAGGGTAGTTGTTGTAGGTTAAATCAACTCTCTCCAAAGAACCTAGGAGTCTTTTCTCCCTAATACTTTTCTGAGAGGACTCTGGTGTCTGATCTCCCAGTTTTCCATGCTTTCATTCACTTGGTGTTTCTCTTTTTTGAAAATAACTCAAGATGACCCAAATTCTTACTTCAAGGCTGCTCGATACGATACACCCACATAACTGTCGCTTGTTGCCTGAACCAGTTTTATTCTGCGTGGTCTCTTGACTGCAAATCCAAAGCCTGTTATTAAAGGCAGATGAAATCTAGCAGAAGCTGCTGCCTTCAGTTCTGACGTCTTTTGTGTTGGAAGCAGAAAAGTAGCACAGCTGCATATTCCTGGCACTCGAAAAGACATCAAAGGCTCTTTGGTCCAAATTCTCTTCCTTTAACAACGCCTCTCCCCCCCCCCCCAAAAAAATAAACTACTGCTCAAAAGAGGCTGCAGGTCTCTGTGACACTTTTTTTTGAGAGTGTGGAATCCTGCAACACATCTGCTGTTCGGCATAGAATGCAGATCCATGAGAATCTGAATTTAATCTTTTTGTTGTTGTTGGTTGACCACAAACTTGACATGAGCCAACAGTGTGACGTGGCAGCTAAAAAAGCCAATGCAATTCTGGGCTGCATCAATAGGAGTATAGCATCTAGATCAAGGGCAGTAATAGTGCCACTGTATTCTGCTCTGGTCAGACCTCACCTGGAGTACTGTGTCCAGTTCTGGGCACCACAATTCAAGAAGGACACTGACAAACTGGAACGTGTCCAGAGGAGGGCAACCAAAATGGTCAAAGGCCTGGAAACGATGCCTTATGAGGAACGGCTAAGGGAGCTGGGCATGTTTAGCCTGGAGAAGAGGAGGTTAAGGGGTGATATGATAGCCATGTTCAAATATATAAAAAGGATGTCATATAGAGGAGGGAGAAAGGTTGTTTTCTGCTGCTCCAGAGAAGCGGACACGGAGCAATGGATCCAAACTACAAGAAAGAAGATTCCACCTAAACATTAGGAAGAACTTCCTGACAGTAAGAGCTGTTCGACAGTGGAATTTGCTGCCAAGGAGTGTGGTGGAGTCTCCTACTTTGGAGGTCTTTAAGCAGAGGCTTGACAACCATATGTCAGGAGTGCTCTGATGGTGTTTCCTGCTTGGCAGGGGGTTGGACTCGATGGCCCTTGTGGTCTCTTCCAACTCTATGATTCTATGAAAAAAGAAAAGCTGGTTGCCCCTTTGCATTTTTAGGTGGATGTAATGCTGCTCTCCTTTGCACATAATGCCACCAAATTATGGTTGACGCTACACAAAAAAGCATTGTTTGTGTGCTCCCTGATGCATTGTTTCATCTCTAATGTAATTATTTCAGCTTTGGCCCAAGCCACAGTTGGCATTTCACTCCGGTTCCCCAGTTAGAGTGCAGCCCAGTTGATGTTGTATCTGATCCAAGACAAACTGTGGTTCACTGTTGCATCCAAACCAGCAAACTGTGGCTTTCAATTGCAATTTAGAGGGCATGTACAAACCACAGTTTGCTGGTTGTGGTGTAACAGCAAAACATGGTTTGGCTTCTGGATCGAGCACACTGCCGTTATGGGCTGTGAGTGGGGAAGCTATGGTCCTTCTTTGGTCTTATCCATCTGCTCATGTGATATATCTCATTTCACTTTGCCCTGCCTACACTGGGGGACTTGTGCCGCCTAATGAGTGAAGAAGAGACACATTTTTCAAGAACTAGCAGCTCCTAACTTGTGCTAAACTGAAAGTCAAACGACCAACCACTCCCCTGTGCAACTTGTATAAAATACATCAAAACATTCTAAGCGGAACTCATGTTGCATAGAGACCAAGAGACTTAAACTATGAATCAGGAACCGCCTGGTTCGAATCTTGCATCTTGCAGTGAACTTACTGGGTGGCCCCCCTCTATCTCAGCTTCAGTCCATCCATCTGTAACATGGGGCATTGTAATAAACTTACCTTGTCATAGGCAATGCACACAAACGGCTTTGAACTCTTGAAAGTGCTATGCCCATGTTTCCTGTAGTTTTTATTTCATGGCTGGGAAAAGCCACATCTCAGCTGGGCTGAGATGAAGTTGCCTTCAAATGAGCAACCAAGTGACAAACAGCATCTGCTGCTTATCCACTGCCGCCCTAGCACTGCGATACATTTCCCAAGCCAGGGAAATGTAATGCCAGAGTTTTGGTGGCTCCTGCAGCTTTCGCTCCCAACCACTTAAGATTAGAAGGCACAGAGAGAGCAGTAAATAGCAGCCACACTTTTTGTGCATTTGAGAAAGGGAAGGGGGTGCTTGCTGTGTCTGTACTTTCCCAAGTGAAGTTTGGGAATGGGCTCCGTTGGCCTTCTCAGACCTGGGATGTGCATTTTAGCCAAACTTGCATTTTGGAGACCCTCTTCAGAATTTCTTACCAGGTCTTGCTAGTGGCTCTGCTATAGTTCCCCTTATCTGACTGCATCCCATTAGGAGACCTGGCCCACTGGTTGAAGCCCAATGATGTCTGCACCCAGGTTGTAAGTCCAGTTGAACTTACAACCAAGTATTTAAAGGTTATTTTACCCGTGTATGACCAGCCTCCTGGAATATTGGAAAGACCTGCTTCCTGCCTCTTTAATTCAGGGGATGGGGATCCTGGGACTCTCCAGATGTTGCCCAGCTATGGCTCCTATCATCCCCGAAGAGTAATTTCAGCAGGGTGTACAGCTTGTCATGCAGAGATGAAAGAAGCAACATCTGTTAAATTCCCCCTTCTGCAAAGCAGTTGTTGGTTCAGAAGGTCTGCCCCCCCCCCTTTGCATCTGGTCACCATCCCTCCATCTGTCCTCTTGGGAACAGAGAAAAAGGGCAAACAGAAGCACTCTTCCTTCCTTTTTAAAGAGATGGTGATAACGCCGCCATGTGACTCGCTTATGGATCGCGGCAACGGGTGGGAGTGGGGCCTGGACACCAAAGGATATTCTACTCTCTTCCCCAAATGTTCAGCTTACTAGCTGCCGCCAACCGTTTTTCTCTTGAAAGTTTTTTTTGGGTGTGTTCACCTGTGGATAGGGAAAAGCATTAAGGCAGGATTCTCCCTCCTTGCTCAAGAAGTGCCGTATTTTTCGCTCTATAAGACGCACCAGACCATAAGACGCACCTAGTTTCTGGAGGAGGAAAACAAGAAGAAAAATATTCTGAATCTCAGAAGCCAGAACAACAAGAGGGATCGCTGCACAGCGAAAGCAGCGATCCCTCTTGCTGTTCTGGCTTCTGGGATAGCTGCACATCCTGCATTCGCTCCATAAGACGCACATACATTTTCCTTTACTTTTTAGGAGGAAAAAAGTGAGCCTTATAGAGGAAAAAATACGGTAGCTGGATTCTCCTGCCTACCATTTGTGGTGGGGATGTTTGCAAAAGAATGCACAGGGTTAACTGGTCAGCACTGGGCCCTACATTATAAACTTAAATCATATTGTTCCCCTAACACAACTTAACTATTAACACATGAGACTACCTGTATTTGTGCAAATACCAGCGACTTTGTGGGCCATCCTGTTAGGCCTCCTGCCCAATGACAGCATTGTCTTTCCAGCCTCTCTGAAACCCTACATGGCCAGGAATTCATTGTGTGGCCTTCCTGAGCAGCTTGTTCCTGAGCTGCAATCCTCTTAGCATTAGGAAGCTTTTCTTGATGTTTACCTAAAACCTGCCTCCCTACCAGGAATTCTCCCCACCACCAATTGACATCGCATTTTGGATCACTGAGCTGGTTTGGAGACTGTGCAGGCTCCCAGAATGGAGCTCACAGCTGCTTTGCTCTTGCCTTGCCTTTTTCGCTGCAGTGCCAAGGCTTAGTTTAGCGTGCCGTCCGAATTGGGACTACCGGTTAAGCTGTCTCTTCATGGTTTGTCCTTGGCTACAGCTTACGGTTAGCGAAGAGAGAGCTTAACCGCGAATTCCAGCTCAGGCGACGCGCTAAGACGAACCTTGGCTCGGCTTAGCACAGCAGTTGAAAAGACCAGGAAGGGGGAAAGCGGCTGCAAGCTCTTCTTCTGAAGCCCATGCAAAGTTGCTAAGCCAGGGTTTGCTGGAGCGTGTTGTGCGAATCAGGCTGCCAATAGAGGTGGGGATTTTCCTGGGTGGGGGGGGGGATGAACTGGGAAGATTTTCTTATGCAAATTAGGATGGTTTGCATAGTATTTGTGTGTGTGTGGTTTGCATCAGATTTTTTTCTGATGCCGAGATTAGATTTAGCGTGCTTATCTTCTATCTGGTAAACAAAGCTTTAGAAAAAGTATCCGCGTGTCACTTTTTTGTCCTAATACACCACAAACATTTGACCTGGAGTATCTGAGGAGAAATTAAACCACACTTACTTCTTGTGGTTTGAATGTGGTATCATGTAGCAATTTGTATTGCAATACAGTACTTGTAAAAAAAATGCAATGGCAATCGGGTGTGCTTCCTATACATTGTTTGTTTAAATAGGAAAACAAAAGTGCTGAAAACTAATAAATTTTGGCAGCTGAAACAATTTTGCCAGATATGCTCATTTTCATACTCACAAGGTATAATCACCTGGAAAACATTAAAAGCAGCTTTGAAGCTGACAAGCTTGCCTCGTATTTGTAGTTGTCATCCATTTACTGTTACTAATGAGCCTATGAAAAGGAAGGATTTTTATTGGCAGAAAAGTAAAGCACTGGGGGAGGAATTTTGAAAAAAGAAATCTGCCCAAACCATTGACTATAAAATTCCCAGGTGGCTGGGGTGTTATTTGGCCTACCATGTGGCAAATAAAAAGCTCTGAAGGGGTTTGTGGCATTCACTGCCCTTCTGCTAGGGGCTGCCAGCTTCAGTCATTGTCTGTATTGTCTAGGGGACAGTGGTGCAATGGGACATTTCCTTGTGGCACCAGGAAAGGAGGGCAAGGTGCTGCGTGGGGCAAGGGAGAACAATAGGGAAGTGCTCTTTTTGCTCAGGGGAGCGAAGGTTCCTTAGGAACATGAGAAGCTGTGTTCCACCCACATCAAACCATTGGTCCATCTAGCTCTGTATTGTCTACACTCTATGGTTTCAGACGGACAGGAGACTTTCCCAACATGGAGATGCCAGGTATTGAATCTGGGCCCTTCTTTGTGCAGAGAACACTCTCTGCCACTGAGCTTTGGCCCTGTTGTGGAGGAGAGAGAAACGGGGAGCTGGGAGCTTCCTTGCGACAAGTCTTCTGTCTTTTCCAGGCCTGCATTGATGAGAACATGGAGGTGGTGGAATTTCTGGTGGCAAACGGAGCCGACGTGAACCAGGCTGACAATGAGGGCTGGACTCCGCTGCACGTTGCTGCTTCCTGCGGCTACATTGAGATTGCACAGTGAGTTTGGGGCTGCAGGGGAGACGGCCTTCCAAAACCATGCCAGCTCACGGATAACTTTATTGGCCTTGCGGTAGATAAATGCCTTTTGCCTGAAGTTATTACAGTAATAAATCCACAGGCCGGTCTTTCAGTGCTTCTCACCTGGGGCTGAATGGCCTTCCCAACACAGGATAGCCAGATGCAGAAGGGGACAGGGCTCCTGTCCAGATTAGCAGGTGCCAGTCATCATGCACACAACTATCTAAGGCACGGGGAAGGTTGTGGAAGCCAAGTTGGTGGTCCTTTCTCCCCATCTGCATTTGAAAGGGAGGGAGGCTTACTGTCTGCATTCAGGAGGCAAGGGTGCAAAGGATTCCGGTGCTTGGCAACTGTCACCCCACGAGACGGGCTTTTGTGTGGCCTAATCCGGGATTGCAGGGGTGGGGGGTTAAATGGGCCCATGGATCTGACCCTGGGCATCACTGTCTGGCCCAGATACCTCTTGGACCACGGTGCCAACATCGCTGCAGTGAACAGCGACGGGGACGTGCCATTGGACATTGCGGAGGCTGACAACATGGAGGCCTTACTGCGTTCGGAGATTGGGAAGAGAGGTAAGGAGAGAGCAGGCTGCCGCGCATGGTGTAGCTCTGCTTCCTCTAATGCTCTGTCCCTCTGTAGACCCTTTCAGGGCTTCACCAGGCTTCTCCAACCAGCCCTCCAGGTTGCTGGGTTTCCCCCCTTCCTTAGGGGTCGGTGCTGCAGAAAGATTATAGAGTCAACTTTGCAGGTTTTCATACACCTCCCCAAATGGATTAATTAAATGGATCCTAGTTTACACCACAGGGTTGTAATATATGGCCCATCAAAATATTTTCTACTTGGATTATTTACTGCAGACAGAGCGAAATGACAACTTCCAAAACCTGGTAAGTTCTCTGGCTCTGGAACAGTTTAAAAATACAGTGTCTACCAAGATTATATTTGCACATATTTGCTTACTGTACACAATTTATTCTGCATCGAAACCCAGTGAAGGTTAAGGATGGGGAACCTGGGACTCCCCAGATGTTGCCAGACTGCAACTCCCATCATACCTGGCCATTGACCCATACTGCCTGGGGTTGATGGGAGTTGCAGTCCAGCCTCATCTGGAGGGCCACAGGTTCCCCATTCCTGAGCCGTATGTGTATGATGTAATTGTGCCCTCAACCCATAATTACATCATGCACAAATTCCTCAAAACAATGATGACTACGTGTTTTTTTGGAAGAGGAAGGAGTTGCTAGGATTCCTCGGCATCGTTAGGAGAAGACATATTTCTTCGCATCTCTCTGGTGCGGCCGCAGCTGTTCAGATTCATAGTTGTCGCCTTCTGGGCTCTCCCGTGACGCCTCCTTCTCCTTTTCAGGGATAGATGTAGAAGTAGCCAAGCGAGAGGAGGAGGAGGTGATGCTTCGTGACGCACGCCAGTGGATGAACGGTGGGAAAATCTCTGACGAGCCGCACCCCAAAACAGGGGCCACGGCCCTCCACGTGGCAGCTGCCAAAGGCTACATTGAGGTCATGAGGTGAGAGCCTGCTCCTCGATTCCCCCAGCCCCGAGGGACGTCCATTCTGAGCACATAAAACCCTTTGATAAATCTCCTTTTGGAGCAGGAAATGGGATCCCGTGTCTCCCTCTCACAGTTTTAAGCTAGATTTCAAACATCATAGAAGCACGTAGGTTTACAAATTGGCTGCCAACGTCACACCTCAGGTTCCTATTTGCCTCAACAGGTTTGGGCACTTGCCATACCCACTCTCCCAGCCCAGGTGGTTAGTTGCACCACTTCTTCTGATCCCCCCCCCCCCGCTCCGTGCCTTGCCAAACATCCCCTGAGCAAAGGCGGGGCCTAGGGAAAAGCGTAGGCCAAGTCAGTGCCAGTCCCCACCCCAGCCTCCTGATGGTGACTCGGAGCCGATAAGAATCCAGGATATCAGCATCCTGCTCCCAGCCATCTTGCTTTGAGCATTTGGACCCCTCCCCTCAAAAAAGAAGAAAAGAAAAAGAGAGCTGGCCCCAGCAGGTTTCCAGCAAGTTCCATCCACGCTGCTTCTCTAACTCACTCGCTCTTCCAAAAGTCCCAGTCTCCTGTCCCCCCTGTTCTTCCTTAACCTGCTCCCTGCCACGAGAACCTCAAATTCCTGGCCCTTAGTTATGGACACCTCGCAGAAGAATTCAGGAGAATTCTTGTCCCTCGATAATTTGGGACTCTTGAGTTCTGTATCTCTCTCCCCCCCCCCCCCAGCCCTCACAGAAGACCCTGTAGCTCTTGTATCCAGCACCGTCTTTGCTCTATCCCATCCAGAGTCTGCCTTTCCCCTCTTTTGTCTATTAATATCTAGCTTTCCCATAAGGCACCCTGCCGCAGTCCAGGAATCCCCTGACCACTTCTTTCTCCTGCCCTGTTGCAGGCTGCTCTTGCAGGCTGGATATGACCCCAATGTGCAGGACAAAGACGGCTGGGCACCCTTGCATGCGGCAGCCCACTGGGGAGTGGAAGAGGCCTGTCGCCTCCTGGCAGAGCACTTCTGCGACATGGAGGCGCTCAACAACGTGGTGAGACAAAGGAGGTGGCTGGTGGGTGGGTGGGTGTGTTGCAGAACCCAGGCTTCTTGTGGCTCCAGTTGGAAGAGCCCACACAGCAGGGCTGGAGAAGACTTGGTGTTGCCTGAGGCATTGGAAAGGCCCTGCCAGTCCAAGTAGGTTGGCTGGGCTAAGTGGCCCAGCACTCCAGCCTGGTCTCAGGCAATTTCATACATTTGCAACTGTTCTTGGTGCAGAGGGGTTTCTAGGACAGCAAAATGAGGAACGTCGCCAGATTTTAAGGAAATCTTAATGGACTAGTGTCAAAGCATTCTGATGGGTCAGTTAATTGACTACATCTACATACATTTTCTTTTGAATAAAAATATGGTTCTGAAGGAGGGCGAAACATCAGGTTGTTTTTAGATGGTGCGTTTCTGTGTCACTGTCACAGCCGATACCGCCATGGACGAGGCTTGCTCTCTTTCACGAGGTGAAGGGAAAATGCCTTTTCTGAAATGCCATCTGCATTTTTTATAATTGTGTCCTAAACAGGTTTTTTTAAAATAAATAAAAAAATGTTGCCTCTTAAGGTTACAGAGCTTTTTGTTTTATTTTTTAAAAAAGAAACAGATTATTATTCTGCGTTGTTCAGTTAAAGGTTTACAAAACCAAAACCCAAGGGGGAAGGAGATGTGGGAGGCTGGAATTCTAAATCTGCTGACTGCAGCCACAAATAGAAGCTTGTGGATCCTGCAAAATGCTGGAGGAAGGACAGAGACCCGGAAAGGCTTGACTTGGTTGTGTGGTACGACAGAGGAGAACGTCTTGAAATGGCTGGGGATGCTTCTCCCATCTTCGAGGGTGCCCCCCCTTAAGCTGTGAAAGGGTGGCCCCTTCTTTCTCATTCCCCTCCCCTCCAAATTATTTTCTGCAAGGGCTACCCCCTTGCTAAGAACCAGAAGCCCTCTGTTTGTACCTACCAAGGTGGGTTTATTTCCTCCCCTCATTGAAAACAGCAGCCAGTAATTCTAAGCAGGTGGGGAATCGAGTGTAACTCGTAGAAGCCCTGGATGTTGCTTTCTTCAGTGGGTGGGTGGGCTTGGAGGAGGGAGGGAGGGAGGCAGGACAGCTGGTAAGTTGAAGGAAGACGTATCTACACCAGAGGGAAGCTGCTTCACCCACCATGTTTCCCAGTTTTATTCTGATGGCAAACCGTGACGAAAGGAGCCCTTCTCAGCCCCAGCTGTTTCCTCCCCATCCTAGGGCCAGCGTCCCTGCGACCTTGCGGATGAGGATACTTTGGCTCTGCTCGAGGATCTCCAACGCAAGCAAATCGACGTGAGTGACTTTTCTTCTTACCCTTCTCTCCCCCCGCCCCCGTGTGTGGCAGATACAACAGAATCGGGACCGCTGCCTAGGGTCTGTGCAGAAAGCGCGTGGCACGTGGAGCCCTCGCTCTTGTGTAGAGTTAGACAGCGTTTGAACGCCTTGTTTCTGGAATGCGAGGGAAACCTTGCAGGTGCCAATTTGAGGAGTTGGGCTGAGGGAGGAGCTGCTTTGGGGGAGAAGCTTGCAAGACTCCTAGTCCCAAATAGAAGCTGCTTGCGCCCCGTCGTTGCTGCTGTCAGACCCATTAAGATGCAGTCGTACTGGTGGTATTGTGCTGTGTGGCTGCTTCACGAATGTCTCATGCTAAAATCTGAGGTACGAAAAGGTGTCCCTGGGCCAAAAACCCCCAGCCTCTTGACCCTTTTCACAGGCGGGTCCTTGTGGCTCCCACCGTCGGCAGTTAGTCAGCGACGGAGGAAGAAGCCATTTGCTTCTTCCTCCGTCAGCTCCCTTAGGGCTGCTCACCTGGCACCTCACCTGATGAGTTTTAGGTGCCAGCTGAAGACATTTCATTTGCCCAGGTGCTTAATGAATAGTTGCAATTTATCTAGGACTCCCATCTTAACAGCTGTTGTTGTGTGTGTGTGTATATATGTGTGTGTTTACATAGAAGCATGTACACACAAACAATATTTTAAGAGGTTGTGTGCTAATTCAGTAAACTTCAGGGGTAATTTTTCTCCTGCCCCCCCCCCATCACCCTTTATTGGGTGCATTAGGGCAGACAAAAGTTTCTTGCAATGGCTGACTAGACTCATCCAAACCTGTGTAACCTTTGCAGTTTTAAAAAGACCATAATTCAGCAGCAAGTGGAGCTGATTTCTGTGTTGGCTATGTATATGGCATGCAAATGAAGCAGCAGCCTATATTTTCTTTGTGTAACTGTTTCCTCTCATCATGGGGGCATGGGTTACATTTTTGTTCCCTTCCCAGAATTTTTTCCCGATTGACTTTTTTGAAATAAATAAAAATGCTTGAGGGGTGCAGGGGAGGCTCAGTCTTGGTTCATGTTATTTTACTGGGCCTTCCTACCTCGTGCAGCATCAGCCACAAGAGAAGAAAGTAGAGGGGAGCAGCAACGACCCCACAGGGCAGGAGGTCAGGGAGCGAGGCCAGTCCTGCCTGTCAGCTTAATTTGAGTTTCACCAGCCCAGGGCAGCGTTTCTGAAACCGCAGGGTGGGCCTCCTTGGAGCGGCGGCTGCTGGCGAAGCCCACACGCCTCCCTTTTCCAGCGCTCCCGGCAAAAACCTTCCACGGCGAGAGAGGCTTGTTCCCGAGGGGATGGAAAGCAGCATGGGCTTCTCCCACCCGCCTGTCAGCTGCATGCTCTTTTTCCACCAGTGGACTGAAACCAGATCAGCCTCCGGGCCCTTTGGAAACCTTTTAAGGGCTTTCCTGCTTCCCTCTGGGAGTTTGCCTGTGAGAACCAGTCTTGAGAGAGCCAGGTTGTAAGCAAGAAAGGGGGAAAGAAGCCTTGGCACACAGGACACGTGAAGAAGCAAGGGGCTGGAGCAGCTTCCCAACAGGGAAAGGCCTGGAGCAGCCCTGTCCCACCTGGCCCCTTCCAGGGGTTGTTGGAGGCCGCTGGCTGGGGATGATGGGAGTTGTAGTCCAACAGCACCTGGAAGGTGCCAGATTGGCAAAGCCTGCCCTTAAAGCGTTTGGGGCGTTTTGATTTAGGGGGACATGGTGGAGGTTTCCAGAATCATGTGTGGCACAGGCGAGACGCCTGTGGTGCCCTCCTGGGTTTGTTGGGACTCCCAGCTCTTATCAGCTCCAGGCCGCATATCAGATTTGAGTCCAGGTTGCTGGTTTGAGAGCAGGAGATAAGTATTGTGTCACTGGTTTCACGTTATGACGGCTGCCTACGCTGCCTCCACTTCCAGAGAACATAATGTAATACTGAATACTTGCGGCTGGGGGTGGGGGAGAAGGTTGCTGTCGTTTCCTCTTTGTAGGCATCCCTGGAGCATCTGTCTGGTTGCTTCGGGAACATGAAAAGAGCCCTGCTTGATCAGACCAAAGGAGTACCAGTGTCCACTCTTCTGATCCAGCAAGGCTCTTCATGTATCCATGACCATCCCCGTGGCAGACCTTTCTTAGCTCCTAAGCCGTGCAGGAACTCTGCTCCTTCACGGCTGCACTCAATGCAAACGCCAACTGTGGGCACATCTGCGCTTTATTTTCCCAAACACATCGCCCTCCCCCTTAAATTCAGCAGCAGCGTTTCAGCGTGATTCCCACAGACTGTTCAGTGCAGATCTCAGCCATTACTGCTCTTCTCCATTTGGCGGATCCCTTGAAGAAAGCAGAAGCCTTGGGGGCAGTGCTCTTGCCCCAGGTATGTCTGCCCAGAAGGGCAGGTGCCATTGCCCTCTGCTACCCTGGCAAAATCTGTTCATCGTTACAAAGGTCACATAGCCAAAGGGAAATGAGAGCTTGACCCTGACCCCCCATCTCTCTCCCCTAACCTTCAGCTACGCAGCAAGAAGGAAGCTCACCTGAAGCAGGCAGTGATTGACACCAGCTTGGAGCAGCCCCCATCGTACACGAGCAAGCACCGGAGGTGAGGTGTGGGCGTGGGGGGCATTTGTCTCTTAGGTTCCCAACCTTTTAATGCCGCATTTCTGGTTCTAAAATCCACAGCTTCCGCCCTTGTACCCAGCCGTCATTTCCCACGAGTTGGTAAAGGCCCTGGCTTGGAGCTCTGTCGGCTATCAGTTCTTTAATCTAGGATGCAGCTTATTATGGCTCAGCGGTATGGGAACAGGCACATGCGAACCCCACGCCAAGTGCACGTTGCAAAACAGGTTTAGAGAGAAGTCTTTATTTGGCGCGCAGCAAGTTTGGCAGCCCGGTTTGCTGCAGAAGTGTTTACTGTTACAGACTGCAGACGTCAGGTTGGGCTATCCAACTGTTTTGTGGTTACAGACGTCGAGCCTGTACAAATTGCAAGTGTCTCCTGTCGTCCCACAAACATTAGCAGGGAAGCAAAGCCTCTCCTGTTAGCAGGAAGCATTGGCTCGCTTGCCTCAAACTTGCGTTGGTTGGGCATTTCGTTACGAGACGTCACCAAGGCAACCTCGGTGGTTGTTTTCTAAAAGCAAGCCATGCGCTAGCTCGCGCATGTTCAGACATGGAGGCCATGTGCCAGCTCAGACACCTCTCCCCTGTGTGAAGTTGCGAAGCATGTGAAGCGCAAGGTTTGGGGGCGCAGCCTCCACGTTGCCCGTTGAGTTGTAGGTACTCTTGTTGTTGCTCAGTCACATCGCAGGCCTGAGGATCAGAACAGTCTTGATTTCCACTGATCTGTCTGTCAGCTGCTGCGAGAGCCTTTTTGGCCTAAGAGCCGGAAAAGATTTAATACGGAAATACAGGTGTACAGCACTTCCAGGATTGGCACATAGGAGCAAGCCCTTAGGCTTAGGCTGGTTGGCAGCATCTTGCATGGTATGAAAGCCAAATTTCAGGAGAAATGGCATGTCATGCGCCTGAGTTGTCTGGGTTCTAGAGCAGCTGTTCATGCAAGAAACCAGTGTTCCCCTGTAGGGCAGCTGCCATGAGGCCACACCTGGCCTAAACCAGTTCACCAGAGTATGCCAGCCCAGCCCAGGTAACCTCTTTCATCTCGAGATCTCCGCTTGAACCCGATCATAAATAGGGAAATGAGGGCTGTCGGAACGAAGCAGTTGTCAGTGTGGCTGAAGTTTGCAACCTTCCAATGGCTCCCATTGGCTCTGTCTGGGCAAACGCGCCATTGATGTAATTAACCGTGGTGGGCTGAGCAACTTCGCTTCTTTTAAAACGATCCACTTTCCTTTAACTCCCCGCATCTCCTCTCTGCTTCGTAGGAGCTCTGTGTGCCGCATGAGCAGCAAGGAGAAGATCTCTGTCCAGGACCAGTCAAAGGAGCGCAAGACCCTGGGGACCATTTCCGTCGGCGAGGAGGAGACCAGCTCTGCCTCGGAGGGGGAGGAGACGCCGCAATCCAATGGTAGGCAGAGCTACGTGGTAGGCAATGGCCCTCATTGGCCCAGATCTCGGAAGGGTCTGGCACAGCCAATTAGATGCTAACCGCTTTCTCTCCTTTGGCAGAGGTGAAGGCCGCTCCCCCAACGGACAACAGTGCAGTGAATGGCGTCTCCGTGACCCCTGTCAGCCCTGTGTCCCCCAGTCCCCTGGGGCAGAAGGTGAGGTTTTGCTCACCTGCACAAACTCTTAGCTTCTCCCTTAGGTGAAACGGGGGGGGGGGTTGGCACATCTCCATGCCTCACCCCCCCCTCCCCATTGTCCCTGTCACCTTTCACAGTGTAGGCCTGGGAGCTGCTGGACTCCTGTCTAAATCCAGCTCTTGAGATTTGACAGGTGACGAGCATCAGGACCTCTTAAAGAGACGTTTCCAGTCACTTTTGCATTCATGGTCTTGGACTTGAGGCTGCAGGCCTCAGCTTACCCGTCTTGAGTAGTCACTTCACTAAGGGGTTCTCTTGGGAGGAGGGAGAATGAAGCGTTAGGGCTTCTGTGTCCTGGGAACCAGGACTCAGAGTTTCTATGGAATCGGGATTTGGACACAGGGGGAGCAGACAGCCACAAGACCTCGGTCCTATATGGGGTGCTACTTGCCTGTTACGGACTAGCTTCTTTTCTTTCCCCTCTCAGTTGGCTTTTCATGGGTCCTTGCATGAACGCTCCCCTCCCCTCTGCCACGCAACACTTGCTGAGTCCCCATTTATAACTTCTCCTGTCTTAACACACCAACACCTTCATCTTGCATGCTTGATTAACCAGTCACCTCTCTTGCACCTACCCTGGGATGAGGCCAGAATAACCGTCATCCTGTTTGGGACACCAGCACAGGCGAGTCTGGTGATCTGATCTGCAGGTGACTCTCCAAGAAGAAGCCTCCTAAATAAGTTGGCTGAGATGGTTGGGCCTTGGACACACGGACATTCTGATGCCCGGTTGGCCATCCTTTCCACCGCATGCCATTTCTGCCTGCACTGTGTGAAATACGTCGGACTTTTGTGTTTCCTTTTTCTGCCTTTGTTTTCCTTTTCACATTTCCTCGTACGCCTTCCACCCGCTTCTGGCTTGCACCTCGTCCTGCTTCTTGCTTCCTTCCTTCCGCCTGCCCACTCCAGCCACAGTTTGCCTTCATCACCCCTGTTCTGCCCATCCCCAGCCCTCTGGGGCCTTCCATGTGGCGGCAAAGCTTGCGCAAAACAGGGATCATTCTGGTGCCCCAGAAGGAGCAAAAAGCTGCAGTGAGTGTCCCATGCAGATGCAAGGAGGGTGTGTGGAAAGAATGTGCCATTGTGGGTGTTGTTTTCCCCATTAATGGTCTGGCACAATTGTCTCTTAAGCTGGTACCTTCCAGATGTTGGGCCACAATTCCCATCATTCCTGTTGGCCATGTTGGCTGAGGCTCATGGGAGTTGGAAACCTGACATCTGGGCGGCACCAGCTTGGAGAAGGCTGGCATTGTGAGACCAAGGCCTTAAAAGAAGCTGAGCATTCTCTTGCCTGGCTGAGCTGCTTTAATCAGATTATTGTGGCGGACCAGGCCCCACTCCTGGTTGGGAGGCTTTTGCAGGGGCCTTCAGTACCTCCAGTCCAAGCCACTGCCACATACAGCAAACACGTTCTCAGAGCGCCAACCCGTGTACATACAAGAGAGAGGTATTGGGAGACTGGAGGGAAACCTCAAGAAATTAATGGGATGCAGGGGAACTGTGGCGGGGCGGGTGCTAAAACTGTCCCAACATTGGGCATTAAATGAGGACTGACAGTGGGGGGGGGTGGCATAGTTGGGGGGGGAGAACTGGAGTATCCTTGAAAGGGGCCTGACAGGCTGGCTGGAACCCTGGAACAGGAGGGTTCCAACCATGCAACGTTTTCTTCCAGGTCCCTCTTGTATTTCCTAAGGCAGATCCATTTGCTAGAAATGGGAGTGCTTGGGATGACCATAGACTTTTAAAAATATGCCAGCGAAAAACCTGAAAGTGTCTTTTTGGCCACTGAGTGGAACTGGGCTAGGTGGGTGTTCAGTCTGATGTGTGCAGCAGGGGCAGCTGGTGCTTTGTGGTTTCCCGCGAGTGCAGGTGTGGGATTTTATTTTTATCGACGGAGAAGGGGGTTCCCCCTGCAGATATAAGATTGCTGGTACTTGGAAAGAGAGAGAAAGAGGTAGAGGTTGAAAGTGAGCTGCTTGTGTGTGGCCTGTGGGATGGGGTGCTTGAGGACCAGGAGTCCGGTGGGCTACTCGGGGGGCAATACTAGGTTGGGGCAGAGGCTGCTGGGAACCTGGACACAGATAGCAGCACGGCTCGGCCTGAGCCTGCCTGAGTGGGATGGGGAAGCCTGGCCACCAAGCCAAAGGCTTCCTGCAAAGGGAGGCGATGCGGAATGTGTTACTGAAAGGGCTGCGGTCCAAGCCTTCCTCAGCAGGGAAGCCGATGCAAACTTCTCAAAGCTCAGCAACTTCCTGACCAGCTTTCAATGCTCTGTTCTGCCAAGGCAGCTTTCCAGGCCTGCTCACCTGCCATGAACTCTGCTCTGAAAGCTTTCCAAGATTCCCCGGGGCGGATGCGTTATGATGTGGCTCTTGACGGTCCTCCTCATTAAAAGCGTTGGCTGCTCTGCTTTGGAATGCCCAGTCAGCAAGAGCCGCCGGGGGCGGGGAGGGAGAGAGGGGGAGCTCAGGGCAGCCTCATTTTGAGAGAGGCCCCCCCAAGTGCATGGAGGTGGGGGTGGCCCCTGGCATGGCATTTGTTGCAGCCCTGACACTTGCACATCCCCCTCCCTGCCCCACATGCCATGTTGGACTTTGATGCTAAATAGCCATATGCACCCTTCCTTGTTGCAACCTTGAGTGAAGCATTGCTTGTTAGCACTCCCAAGAATGTCATTATGCAGAGGAGAGAGGCCTCCATAGCTTGCCTGTTTAATAGAAGCTGTCCCACAGTTCTGGCCAGATCTCTCTTGTGAATGTGGGAAAGCTACAGAGCTGCATCCACCCAGCGGAGCCAAAATCCAGTCCTTTAACCTACTTCCGTGCCAAGACTTTGGCCTGGAACATGCAGAGCAGTAACGAAATGTCTCTTGAGCATGTGCAGGGTGGCTTTCTCCCAGCAATCTTGGCAGCATGCAAATCTTTTTGAGGTGAGGATTCCAGGGAGTTGGCGGTTTTGACCTTCCCTGTAGTGCCTCTTGTTTGGGGACATCAGTGTTGGGCACTTGCTTTTAAACCTGTCTTCCTGTAGAGACAATCCCAGGAGGCCTGGCTCCCCCCTAGTTGGCTGCACAGCCCCCCAAACTCTGGCCATGCCTCTGTTGCTTCCTTCCCAAGGGAAATCGGGAGGTCTCCCAGCTCTCATCTCCACCCTGCTGAGCCCTCTTTTCTTGATTTGGGACTCATAACATCCTTCCATCTCCACCCTAGTCCTTCTCCTAGATCAGAGTTTCCCAAACCTTGGTCTTCAGCTTTTTTGGGGGGGGGGGGCTACAACTCCCTTCATCCCTAGCTAGCAGGACCAGTGGTCAGGGATTATGGGAATCGGGGGCGTAGGAAGAGGGGTACTCGGGCCCCCGCACTGCCCGAAACGGCAACGTGGGGCTTGCATCCACCAGGCGGACTCCGTGGACAGCTCGCCACACTGCCCCCCTGGGCAGCTCACCCTCCCCCCCCCCCACCGCTCTAGGTACCGGAGCAGCTAGCTACACCCTGATGGGAATTGTAGTCCAAATACAACTGGAGGCCCAAGTCTGGGAAACCCTGTTCTAGATAATTGAGAGCCCCGTTCTCTAGCAGTGCTTGCTTGCTGTCCAAGGAGCTGTCAGGTTCTGTGCGAAGGATCCCCACATACCCCTGCCTGGTTATTCCCTCCCTGTCCGCTCCTAACTCCATTGTCCCGAGTTTCTCAAGTTCCCTCCATCCATCCTGACTCCCCTTCCTTCCTCTTCTCCCCACTTCCTCTGTCTCTTTTCTCCTCCCCTCCCACTCCCACCCCAACAGTTCTCTGGAGGCTCCAGCCGCACCATGGAGCCAGAGGACACTGCAGCTCCTGCCATCTGGAAGCAGAGCCTACGGAAGACCAGCAGCTTTGGGGTGCTGCAGGATGCAAAGCTGGAGGAGGAGGCAGCTGCCAAGGAGGGCAGTGGCATCAAGCGGTCGGCATCCAGCCCCAGGCTTGATACAGAGGAAAAGGTAAGCTGTGCCGTTGCAATACCTGAGTGAGTAACTTGGGGGTGGCAGCATTTCAATTCAGCTTGGCAGCATTGGATTGGAGCAGAAGCAAGGATCTTTCCATTTGCTATGCTGAGGCAGTGATGGAGCACTTTAAGGCTCTGTTAGGTGCAATTAAGATTCATTCTGTTTCTTTCCACCAATTGGCCTCCTAAGCAGTTTATGGTTTGGGTTGTTTTTCTTTTAAGGGTGCGATTAGATTTAAAACAGTGTCGAGTAAGATAAGAAGGAAACCAGCAACAGACAAAACAGTGCAGTAGACAGCAACTGAAAATTACCAAGCAGTCTCGGATTGTATCTCATCTGGCAGAAGCACGACAAGACTTACCCGGCTGCCTAAAAATGGCAGAATATGTAACAGGCAGATGTTTGGGGAGGACATTTCATCATCAGGACAGGGGTGGGGGCACCCAGAGCAGGGCAGCTGCCGACAACCTCAGTGCACACACAGGTGCATACAGGAGAATTTCTCTTTGTACATTGCGTATCCCTAGCAACATCTTGTGATACAGGCAGGCTTGTGTGCATTCCATTTGCTTTCTCTCACTTGGAATTTAGCTTTTGGTGTTCATTTTCTTAATGTTTAAAAATAGTAAGCTGCTAGCCCTTTGGGCTGCACAGGTATTCTTGAAAGCATTTTGGAGAAACCACAGCTGGAGGAGGGCAGGTGGGACTTCCAGGGATCCGAAGGTGGAGTCTTCTGCATAGGACGCCCTGCCACTCCCCACTGCTAACAGAAGCAGTATTAAGTTATAGGAAGCAAGCAAATAAGTAGAAGCCATAACCCAGTGGTAGAGCATATGCGTTTGCGTGTGGAGAGTTCACTCTCTTAGCATCTCTGCTTGGATAAATGGATCTTGGGAGGCAGAGCTTGGAAAGTCCTCTGTCTTGAGGCCTTGGGAAGTCTCTGCCAATGAGAGGAGAAGATACGGACAAGAAGGACCAATGTCTTGGCTCATTGTAAAGCAGCCTCATTGGCTCACCTTTTGCCTCCTTTGGATATCATGGCATAGCATTTGAATTAACCTTGATGTGGGTAAAGATAGATTCTTCTAGTGCTCTGGTTTAACTCTTAAAGCTTGCTGGCAGCTTCAGAAATAGCCTCTGCACATGCTCAGAGGCGTTGGCTGTGGGACTGAGCACCTGTAAGCTGAGCGACTGTTTTCTCTGAACAAGTGCAGAATGCCTTTTTTGTCTCCTTCAGCCAGCCTAAATATTTCTGGAGTCTTAAACAGATACGGCTTCTCAGCTGGGGAGACAAACACACCTTGTATGTTTCTGACCTTCTCCCCAGTTTCCATCTCAAGAATTATCCGCCTTATGGGAAGAGAGCCTGCAGTTATGCAGGACCCCTCATTCCAGCTGGGTGGCTTCTCAAAAGGGGATTTCAAGGCGTGTAGGGTTCTGCCACGAGTGTAGCCTCTTCTTTGCCCTCTTCTCTTTCTTTCTTTCTTTCTCTCTCCCTCCTTCCTCCCCTCTCCTCCTGACCCCAACCCATCACTGCCTGTTACACCTGCAGCAAGACATCCGGGAGCTCTTACGGAAGTGGAACAAGAACCCCATTGGCCCAGGGTTAGCCAATAGGAGCACAGCTTCTGAGCCAGCGGGTGATGCGGTAGGAGCCTCTGCCCATTAGAGGGTGCGGCTGATTACCTTGCTTGCTTGCTAGACAGCTTGTTGCATTTGGGGAGGTAGGCGTGTGGGGCTTAGTTTGAGAGCCATGGGTTTGTGCGGGATGGAATTCCCTTGGGCAGGGATCCCCCCTACCGGGGTCAATTGGGGACAATAAAAATCTTATCCAGAATGCCCTTTTCCGTTCCGTCCTTTGGTGTGGTTTGCCTCTTAACTCTGCCCTCTGCCCTCGCTCCCTTGTTTCTTTGACCTTTCTCTTGTCTCGGCCACAGCTACTCGTAAGCGTCGCTGCCGTGTTAGGCATTGGGCTCAGTGCTGCTCTCTGGTAGAGCAGTGCCTGTGGTATCCGTCAAGAAAGTCATGAAGCATCGCTTAAGACAGCCAGAGCTTGTGGTATCTGGCCAAAAGCACAGTCCAAGCTTCCCAGGTCTCCAGCTGGCTTCTGAGCTGCTCCCCCTCTTGGGCAGAACGTGAATTCACAGTGTTAACAGTAACAGCACACAGAGATTCCCCCTCATTCCCTCTTTCCCCCCTTTTTTACAGAGCAAAGAGCCACGCCTGGCCCGCGTAACTCCGACCCCAACTCGGCGGATATTTGCCCTCCCAGACACGGAGCCCCACCGGGATCCCAGGCGAGCGTGAGTAATCAACCGGCGGCAAGCCAACGTGTAGCACTGACCGTTGTCAGGGAGACACTCCGGTGTGAAGCTCACTGCACGACGGGATGGATCTTCCCTTCTGTTTCATCCTCACATGCTACCCTGGGCGTTAGAAAGAAATGTGATGAAAAGGAACGAGCTGAGTTGGTAGTAAGGCATTCTGCCCTTGACTCTGGAGGAGTGCAAGAGGAATACAGGCCACATTACTTTTTGTATTCCTCTCTGCGCTCTGGAGACCGGAGCAATGTGTAATCCCTTCCTGAACCGGGTCGCCTTTGGGCGTCATTGGGCTTCCTGCTCCCATCAGCCCCAGCCAGCGTGGCAAGAAGCAGGGGGTGATGGGAGTTGTAGTTCAGAGACCTCTGATGGGCTCTAGGTTGGGAGACATAAGATTAAACCATGGAAGCCTCATTGCCAGGTCAGCTGGGATGAGCCTGGAGTTGGGTTCACCTGAGAGAGAAGTGTGGTATGAAGCAAGGCTCACTTGTAGAATCAAGACAGATAGGAGGGGGAGCAGGGGAGCCTCCGGGAATTGCTGCTGCCTGGCCTTCCTGCAAGCTCCACTCACCTTACTGGTGGTTAAGAGCATGGGCCGCGTTCCTTGGGTACTCAGCTTCTTGGGCGGATGTGAACTCTGTTGTCTGTCTTCAACACAGCTCTTATCTTACCTTTTCCTTATCTTGTTTTCATTTCTCTTTCACCATCTGTAATTTGGGGCTGCTGACAGTAGTGTCCAAAGTGACAAAAGGTCTGAAGTGGATTTTAAGGGTGCTTGGGTTATTTAATTATTTCATAGAACACTCTTCCTAAAGTTTATCACTGAGCACAAATGGTTGGCGGCGGGGGCAGCATAGACTTCGAAGGAGGAGTTCTGAGACCGAGTATCTTTAAATAGAAGTTGGGTTGCTTTGGGAATGTAGCTATGTCTTCCCTTACCCATAAGACAGGATTAATTAAAGATTTGCCTTGCTGCAGTGGTGGCGAAAAAAATACTAACATTAAAAATAATTTGTGCATCAGGCATGCTGTATATAGCCATTTCAAAGGAGGACCAGCCAGTGAGGAAAAGCCTCTGCAGTCAATTCTAGGTGGTTTGTGGGAACGGCTCATACAAGCAAGAGCCTGTACCGGGGTGGGGGCTTAACTCACAAGTTTGGGAGACCCCTGGGTCAAAGCGGGAGTTCTAGGTAACCATGGGGTTGTTGGGCGTGCAAGCGAAAGGCCTTTTCAGGGACCTCCTCTGAACACTCTCTCTTCCACGTGCTGTCTCTCTTTCTCTTTCTCCCTCTCTCCTTTCTCTCCTTCCTCCCTCCCCGCAGAAACTTAGAAGGTGGCCTTCAGATGAAGATAGACACAGCCCTTGCCCCACACCAGCCCCCTTCTTCCACTGCCATCAGCTCTGGCATGGATCCCCGGGACCGCCGAAGGTGAGGGTTGGTGGGGCCCGGGGCAGGCAGACTACGGAAAGCAATTAGGGTCACGATAGACGGGCTCGTCTCTGTATCCAAGGAGTGGGGTTTCCTTGTTGATGCGGCACCTGCCGGTTCTCTGCTGCTTCTCTTATTTCTATATAATCTTTCCTTTTCTGTTGACTCTTCATCACTGTTACAATGGCAGCCACATCTTGGTGCCCGGGGGGGGGGGGCAGTGCTTGCTCACCAGCTGCTTTTGCTGCCTCTGATGTTGTAGAGTTGGAAGGGGGCTGAGGGTCATCTAGCCCAACCCCCTACAGTACAGGAATCTCAACACATGCTTCCCCCATCCAATTTGAAACCATACCAGTCCCTGATTCTTGCAATCGTGCTAGCAGTGCATGGAGTGTTGGGGCAGGGGTAGTATCTCTGGTGGGGGACACGTCATTCTCCTTCAGGGGTAGTTTGTCCCCCTTTCATCCCCGCCCTGCACTCTGCTCTCACCGTGTGGCTCCTAGAAGCTAGGAGTGAGCTTATCTACGAGGCATCTGACCTGTCTGAGAGCGTTCTGTGCCCAGTTAGGCAGGCTGAAGAGGGCATCAGAGGGAGGGCAGGCTTGCATTTTCCTACTCCACAGTCAAGAAAGTTGGGAGGAAACTACCAGGGTAGGCAAAGGGACATGCCTAGCATTGCAGTCGTACCTTGGAAGTCAAACGGAATCCGTTCGACTTCCAAAACGTTCGGAAACCAAAGCGCAGCTTCTGATTGTCTGCAGGAAGCGCCTGCAGCCAATCGGAAGCTGTGGAACCCGTTTCGGACGTTCGAGTTCCAAAGAGCGTTCACAAACCGGAACACTCACTTCCGGGTTTGCAGCATTCGGGAGCCAAAATGTCCGGGTATCAAGGCGTTTGGGATCCAAAGTACGACTGTAGTAGTAGTAGTAGTAGTATTAATAATAATAATAATAATAATAATAATAATAATAATAATAATAATAATAATAACAACAACAACAACAACATTTGCACCCCACCCATCTGGCTGGGTTGCCCCAGCCATTCTGGGTGGCTTCCAGTATATATAAAAACATAGCAACACATTAAACCTTAAACAGCTTCCCTATAAAGAAGGGCTGCCTTCAGAGGTTTCCTAAATGTTATATAATTTACCCATCTCCTTAACATCTGATGAGAGGGTGTTCCCCAGGGTGGGTGCCACTACCGAGAAGGCCCTCTGCCTGGCTGCATAGTGCTTCCTTCCCATTACTGAAGCAACCTGCCAGTGCACAGTCTCTGATGTGGTTGGCAAGTAAGAAAGGGGAGGCCCCTTGGAGCAACGGAAGGGGCACGTAGAGAAAGGCTTGTAAATGCTGCCCAAACCCTCCGTTCCTCTGCCAGGTCGTACCAGACGCCCGTGCGGGACGAAGAGTCGGAGTCCCAGAGGAAGGCCCGTTCGAGGCTCATGAGGCAGTCCAGGCGTTCCACGCAGGTAGGTGTTGGTGCAGGTCATGGTGGTTCAAGCGTGGAGGTACCACTAAGCAGACCGGAAGAGGGGACTGTCGGGAATAAAGGAATGTGCTTGTCTGGCCTAGCTCAGAGACTTAGCAAGGAACTCTTGCTGTGTAGTGCCAGCATCAGCCTCTAGGTGGCAAGGTGGTTCTCTGTTTGGCACATCGCTTTCATGTGCCTTCCCTTCTCTTCTCACTTCAAGGGTGTCACCCTCACGGATCTGAAGGAGGCTGAGAAGACCATGGGCCGGGCTGGGGACTCCAGAGCAGCCCCGGAGCAGCGAAATAAGGAGGACGAGAAGCATGACAAAGATGGAGAGCAGCAGTCCCAGGAGACTACGGTAGAGATGGCAGGAGGCACAGGGGCTCTGGTGGGGTGGAGGACGTGGCAGCCAAGCCAATGGAGGAACTTCTGGCTTGCTCAGAGGGAACCACGATAGGTGTATCAATTCCAAGGCTGTTGCTCTGATCTAGGGTGATTAGAATTGTTACCTGCCTTTTCGGGATACAGATCTTCCAATACAGGTAAAATCAAGCTAGCTTCCAACCTTCATGACAGGTGCTGGGTTATTTGTATCCATCAGACTGCATAGTGTGGGTTCTTCGTCTGCCCTGGGTTGGGTGAGAGCCTGCTGTGTTTTTGCACATCTCATGGTGCAGTGGCGCCCATCACCCAGTCTGTTTCACTCATTCCTTGTTTTCGTTTGGCCCTCCGCAAATTGCTGCCCTGTTCCCTTGAGCCAGTGTGCAGCCTATGTGTAATCTATCTCCCTTCTTGCTTTTCCCCTGATCTCTTTTCCTGCTGCCTCATGCAGGACTCTTCTAGGAGATTCCGGCTTCCGAGTTCAGAAGGTTCTTCGGTTTATACTGTGAATCCGCTAGTGGTGAATTCGCAGCCCAGAAAAGGTAATGACTTTGGCGCCCTCTTTCCCTTTCTGTTTTTCAAGTCCCTCATTTGGCATGTTTAGCTTTGGGCCTGTAGGAACTTCTGTACTACTGCAACTTTCTCTTAAACCTTCCACAATTTCTCCTGAGCTCCGTTGCTGATATTGTGACATATTCAGTCTATTGGCATGCAAGGACCTGAGCTCAGCTGCGTGTCTTTTTCTGCAGTCTCAGAAGCCGAGGATACCAGCTCAGAGGCAGATTCGGATCTACGGAACAGACTCGCCATCAGGGACCGCAGGAAAGGCCGACGGCTCGTCTCTGGACTGGGAGGGAACTCGGAGGTGAATGCAGCAGTGGACTTAATCGGGGCTGTTGTGCTGAAAGGAGGGCAGAGTCTCAGGACCATCTGTACGAGGCTCTGTGCCGTTCTGTCGTTGAGAACGTAGCAGCTGCCTTGTACAAGCACCCAAGTTGCCTGCACAGGCAATTAAGGGGAGACCTTAAACCCCCTCCAACTTCTCTCCCCCCCCCTTTAGGGTGAGGATGATGAAGACAGCGAGCAAGTCAACAATGAAGATCCATCAGGACATGGCAGGTAGATTCCTCTTTGGGATCCAGCACTTCAAACTGGGGTGTGGAGAAGGGGCTTAGGGGGTAGGTTGACTCACGAGTTGCTGCCTGCCTGCCTGCCTGCTGATGCTTCTTAGTATGGACCATTAGGTCCAGTCGTGACCGACTCTGGGGTTGCGGCGCTCATCTCGCTTTATTGGCCGAGGAAGCCAGCGTACAGCTTCCGGGTCATGTGGCCAGCATAACTAAGCTGCCTCTGGCGAACCAGAGCAGCACACAGAAACGCCGTTTACCTTCCCGCCGGAGCGGTACCTATTTATTTACTTGCACTTTGACGTGCTTTTGAACTGCTAGGTTGGCAGGAGCAGGGACCAAGCAACGGGAACTCACCCCGTCACGAGGATTCGAACTGCCGACCTTCTGATCGGCAAGTCCTAGGCTCTGTGGTTTAACCCACAGCGCCACCTGCGTCCCAATTCATATTGTAGAAAGACATTAATGCTGGCCTCAAGAGGATGGTGGGGGTTTTTTAACGGTGAGCCCAAAATCGTGCAAGATCCAATAGTCTTAATATGCAAAACTCGACACGTGGTTTTGCTAATGTGCCCAATCCTCGTGCCTTAACTTTCAGACCATTATTAAAATTATATACGGCCCACCTGGATTGCACAGTGTGAGGAGCCACCCGAGGGGTGACCTCCCATAATATTGGTTCCCCTTTTCTTTTTCAGCGAACACCTAAATAGCGTCATGTCAAACCGGACAGCTCCCTACAGCTGCCAGAGACAGAACAGCAATTTGGGCTGCAAAGAGGAACCTGATCACTATTACAAGAAAGTTAGTTGTTTTGTTTATGTTTTCATTTCAGGCATTTATACCCCACCCTCTGGCCTAAAAGGGTCTTGGAGCAACTTGCAGAAATCAGTACTAAGATTTCTTAAAACGTCATGACACACAAGGAAAAAGGAATAGGAGGGAGGAGGGAGCACAAGTTCTATATCAACTTACATGATTGGAAGTTGGGGCTCTTGGGTTGAAGGGATATGGGTGGGAAAGGGATTCATAGGGATCTCAGTACCTTATTCGGTTTATTTTACCGTGTGTGTGTCTGTGTGTGTGACCCTAAGCTGTATGAAGATCTCGTGATCGAGAATGAAAAACTGAAGGAGCAGCTACAAGAAGCACAGCTACAGCTGACGCAGATCAAGCTGGAGCTGGAAAGAGTGACCCAGGTAAGGAACAGGGCAGAGCAGAAGCTTCTCGGCTGGGTGGCAGCTGGGACACGGTGGGGACATGAAGAGCAACAGACAGCTCTGCGATGGGTGTGGTGTGTTTTATATGTACCTGGTTTCCATGCGTACCTATTGAGAGACAGTGTTATTGAGATAAGGGGCGTGTTGAATTTTTCAAATCCCAACAGTGAGGGGTGCTAAAAAGTTGTAACATGACCTGGGAATTCAAAAGACATTTTAGTTAAATTAATATAATTTAGTTTAGCTTGGTAATTAAAATGTGTGTAAAATTCCATATAAATCATTAAAAATGATTGCCACATACTTGGAAGTTGTTGTTATTATCATTAATTAATTAATGTAGCATTACCTGACATTTTCAGAAGGTAAAATTTAAATCCTTTGGTTTCCTGAAAGCAGTTTATGTGCTCCTTCATCCCGTGTTGCCCCCCGCCCCCATTTTTAACACAGCCTTTGAAGGGGGTAGAATTTTTGTTTAATACAGGCACCCCCAAACTCGGCCCTCCAGATGTTTTTGAGACTACAACTCCCATCATCCCTAGCTAACAAGACCAGTGGTCAGGGATGATGGGAATTGTAGTCCCAAAAAATCTGGAGGGCCAAGTTTGGGGGTGCCTGATTTAACAGATAAACAAACCCCCTCTCCCCCTCAAAGGTTGGGGGCTTCATTGTGTTGGGTACCTTACGTTGTGTGTTTTGTTTTGTTGTTCACCCACAGAGGCAAGAGCGTTTCGCTGAGCGGCCAGCTCTCCTAGAGCTGGAGAGATTTGTAAGTACCTGTTTTTGCCTCTCTTTTTCTTCCGTTGCCGTGTATGAAGGATTCTGCTGCTTCAGATGAACTGAATTGCAAGACTTGTTTGATGCCTCCTGCTGGAGAAGCCTGGGAACGAGCCCAGCTCTTTGATAGTTACAGGAAGGGAAACAAGACTAGAGTGAATCCCTCTGCTGCCCCCTGTGGGCCCGGAGGAGTTATCCTTTCGTTCTTTAGCGGGGTTGGGGTTTCTGAGATTCTTACAAAGTATGCTTTGGTGTGTCAACCTTGGTCTTACCCAGCCAGATGCTTCTTACGACCTTAAGCAAGAGTGTGTGTTCAGGATCACTTAACAGTAGGCTAGTTACTGCTAACCTGTAAATAGCTTCGTAAAGGTAACACACACACAATACAGATGGTACCTGACCCCGGTCAGGCTGGCAAAAATGTATAAAAACTAGTGATGTCTGTTAGAGATGCAACAATGGGGCAGGAACCTTTCTACATATGTGGTGAGAATGCAAAGAGAAAGTGGGATTCTGGGAAAATATCTATAACAAACTGAAAAAGATGTTTCGATTTTCATTTGGAAAAAAAAACAGAATCCTTTCTCCTAGGTATCATGTCAGAGGAAATAAAAAGAAGGGTCAGACCAATATTTATGTATGCAGCTATGACAGCAACGTTATTGATTGCCAAAAATTGATTGGAAAAGTAGCAGTGTCCCAACTAAAACAGACTGGTTATCTAAAATGATGGAATACTTCCATATTGCCGAACTAACAGGGAGGATAAGAGGAGATACGTTACAAAAAGTGAATAAGGAGTGGGCTATCTTTAAGGAATACATCAAAATTTATGTGGAAAAACAGATGTTGAGTGAATCCAGAAAATGATTAGAGCGAAAGGAGAGTAAAGTCAATATAGAAGAAGAGATTAAAGAAATAATGAAATGCGTTTAAGCTAGTTGGAAAAATAAAGTAGCGTAACAAGAACGGCTGGAAGTCAGGTCACTTGGTGGGTGGCCGTGTGGGGTAGGTGTGTAGGTATGTTGATATGTACAGTATAAATGTAAAGGGACCCCTGGCCATTAGGTCCAGTCGTGGCCAACTCTGGGGTTGCGGCGCTCATCTCGCTTTATTGGCCGAGGGAGCTGGCGTACAGCTTCTGGGTCATGTGGCCAGCATGACTAAGCCGCTTCTGGCGAACCAGAGCAGCGCAAGGAAACGCCGTTTACCTTCCCTCCAGAGCGGTACCTATTTATCTACTTGCACTTTGACATGCTTTCAAACTGCTAGGTTGGCAGGAATGTACAGTATAGGTAGGTATTATATAGAGTAATGTAGGTATGTTTTATGTTATGAAAATAAGGTAGTGTGTTGTGTATGTGTATTGTGTACATGTATATGTATGTGTTTTATATGTTAATAAATTTTATATTAAAAAATAACGCACACACATAGGTGGCATTTTAGGACACACAAGAGTGAAGTCAGCCCACTTCTGCCCTGAAGGGACTGACTTTCCCTAAATACATTCTTGGAGCTCCCCTGCCCCTTTCCCATTATCCTCACCTTTGCCTCTTCTCCCTCCAGGAACGCCGAGCTTTGGAGAGGAAAGCAGCAGAGCTAGAGGAAGAATTGAAGGTATTTCCCACCTGGTTGGATCAGCCTTCAGGTCTCATCCTGGAGTTTGACGGAGAGAAGCTGCGGCTTGGTCGGGGTGGGTGGGGGTGGAGGATTTCACCAGGTGGTGCAGGTTTTGTCTGACTCATCTTCTCTCTTGCAGGCTCTTTCGGATTTGAAGGCAGACAACCAGCGTCTCAAAGACGAAAACGCCGCTCTAATCCGTGTGATCAGCAAACTCTCCAAGTGACCGCCGCTGCCACCGCCCCCGACTCCTCGCCCCCGGGGGGGGGGAGATGCAGGGGCCTTATTCCGCACCCCACCTCCTTGTGTACCAGATCCTCAATCGGAACAGGAGACATAACGCAAGGATAGGGGTGGCCAACTCCCTCTTCACCACTCAAAACACTCCAAACGTGGGGGATTCTGAGCCTCAGCCAATCAGACAGCCATCATCCATTGCTTTACACAGAGGGGCCAAGTTTTTCTCACCAGATGTGATGTCTCCAGCCCAAAGTCCTCCCCATCCCCTCTCCCCCCCCCTCCTCCTCTCCAGAGACAGTATTTATTTTGTGGCTTCCTTTTAAAAGTGATGCTAGTTGCTTGTTGCTTTTCCTTTAACGAATAAAGGGAGAGGGAATGACGGGAGCCAGTCTTTCTGGGGGCTCAAGAGGAGCGAGGGGGCGTTGATGTCGTTCTCCTGACACCAGGCAAATAAGCGTTTGCTTTACAGGTTGGGAAGTTTTTTGAGGCTGTGGGCAAAGTCGAGGTACAGGGGTTCCCTGTTAGGGGTCATCGGTGTTGCTCGCAGCTTTGGCCCCATAGCTCTGCAGCTCAGGAGGACCGCTATCTCAAGGCTGCGTAAGGGAAAGGGTGGCGGGACTCAGTCCAAGCACCCACTCAACATCCTGCCGAAACAAACCAGTGCATTTGACAATTGGGTTAGTTCTCCCAAGAGGGCAGCAGAGTTGAAGGTGGCAGACGGATTTTAGAGCCGAGGCTGGCGGCTGACCTGGAAGTCAGAGAACTTGAGCAGACGAGTTTAAAAATGGGATGTGGTAGCCCTGGGTGTGTGGGTGGGTGTATGTGCATGTACGAGAGCGAGAGAAGCGCCTTAGCACTGTTTAATCAGCGGGGAATTGTGGGTAACGGTTGGGGTTTTTTTTAATGGTCTTTTGGGGTTGGCTGCCACGAGGCTCTCTGGAGCCAGACGGACAGGAGAGTTCTGCAGTGGCCTTAATTTAGGAGCCGAGATAGTATTGCCTGTGAAGATGAGGCTATTAAGTGCCATAGCTTGGGGTTGGGGGAGACAGCTGCAGGGGTGGGGCTACATGGGGAGGGTCTTGATTTCTGCTCCTGTTCTTCACTTCCCTCAGCATCTCGATTTTTCAGGTGCGAGTGTGGCTTGGTCCCTTCTCGGAAACTCCAGCATCCTATAGCGTCCAGCCTGGCTCTGAAGGATGCTTCTAGTGTTCCCTTGCCTGAACCTGTGGCCGAATCCCAGGGAAACGGTCTCATTCCCCTTTCCGCTGTCTGGACAATGCCCCCCCCCCCAGCCTTCTGCCAACGCCCAGTCCCGCTGTGAGGATCTTCTAGACGTCTATAACCCTGGGCTGTGCAATGGACAGCATTGGCCGTACAAGTCCACATTTGTCATTGTCCCATTTGCCAGCTCCTCCACTCCTCCTCCTCCTCTTCCAGGACCTGTGCCTCCTTGACCTCTCGTATTCCAGTTTGTTGGATTCTGCCGCCGCCGCTTTCCTAGAGGGTGGGGGGTGTCCATTTACACGGCTCTCCTCCATCCCTCTTCCTGCACGCACACAATCAAATATTTTCAATGTTAAAACTGAGGGCTAGAAGTACTTCCAAGTGAAACTGAGGGCTAGAAGTAATTCCAAGAGAAACGGGTCCAAAGTACTACCCTGAAAATCCTGTCTGTGTGTGTGTGTGTGTTAGTTTTTTCCTGCGCTATCATGAGCCAAGATTTCCTCCGCCAAAATAAATAAGTCCCTTCTTTTCTACCATGTCACCCCTTTCTCTTTTCTTCGCCCACCCCTTTTTATTTTTATTTCTCTCTCTCTCTCTCTCTCTCTCCACCTGCCCTGATTTGTGAACTCCCCCTCCCCAAACATATCTGTACATAACAGAAGTATTTTCTATATGGTTGCATCGCCAAGAAAAAAAAACAAGAAGAAAAAAATGCAGAAAAACTTAAATGTGCAATATCGCATGAGTATTTTTTTTCCAAAGAAGTCTCTATATTGTACTTGTTTATTCAGCAGCTCAGCTGCATATGTTTTAAAGAACAGGGAATTGAAATTACCGTGTTGAATATAATTAAAAATAAAAAAGATTGCTCCTTAGGTGTGTTCGTTTCTTTTAACATGTTAATGTGCGTGGTTTTGGTTGGTATAGTGCGGCCTTCCTCAACCTGCTGCCTTTCAAATGTTGGGATTACAATTCCATCAGCCCCAACCAGCACAATGGGAATTGTGTCCAGGATTTCTGGAAGGCTGTTTTATGGATAGTGCGTGTTGGATTTGGTTCTAATTCTTCCTTAAGCCCTAACCCTTCAAGCAGTCACTATCCACACATAACCACCTGGTAGAAAAGGGCTTGTTTAATCTGTTTTTAATGGATTGTTAACTTTACAGGGATTGTGGGTTCAACAAACCCAGATAGATGTGTCAATGACTCTTCACTGTGTTGGCTAAATAGAGCCAGCTCTATTCAAAAGACAGTATGTTGCTGGATCCCAATTGCTGTGGAGCAACAGTAGTAGTAATAATAATAATCTATTATTTGTACTCTGCCTATCTGACTAGTAGCGGAGGCCTGTTTCTTGTGCCCTGCCTTTCCAGAGTCATCTGATTGGCTGCTGTGCAAAACGGGATGGCAGGCTAGATAAACTTTAGGTCTGATCCCTCGGTTTTTTTTATTGATAAATGCATGGCTATACAAGGGGCTCCACATCAGAAGGCATAAATACAGGACCTTATTGCAGTTACTAGCACCAGTACCTTAATCAACACTTCATGCTCATGCGGGTGCCCTGTTTGGAAAACCCTGCCTGAAACGGCCTGCCGACTTTGGAAAACCCAGGTGTCCTGGCTATGACCTAGTCCTAGAGCACCTGAGTCAGTTTGTGTTGGCTGGGCCTGTCTGCTCCCGCTTGCTCAGCTACACCTGTTTCCTCCTTTGCAGTTGGCCTTGTCCCTCTAAATCACAGTTATTTCCAATTACAGGCTTCTTGCATAGATGTGGTTCAAGTCTCTTGTCTCATCCGGCCTCCTTGCTTTTGATCATTGCTCTCTGCCAAACTCAGACCAAAACGACACTTCTCACTGTGCCAAGACCTTTGCCACAAGATTGCGTAACTCTTGCTCCCGCACCCCCAGGACAAACAAAAGGTAGCTCTTCAGATTAGGTTCTTACGTCTGGGTGATTCAGGCTGTCCTTAAGCCTCATTGGGCTAAAATTAGAGCTGGTCTCGGCCACACCCTTCCTCCCCAGGCCAAACCTAACCTTCAGGAATGGTAAGGATGCTGTGGCAAGGTGTCACCCTTCGAGTAAGGGTGATCCATCAGATCTGGACATCCCTGTAGGCAGGAAAGATGGCCTCCTTCCTCTGGTCCGAGCCATTTCTCTTTGGCACCACCTCATAGTCTTGGCTTCTCGGATGCGAAGGACTAGAGCCATGGTTCCCAACGTGAGGCACACGCCCCACAGGGGGGCAATTTTATTTTTAAGGGGGGCAATTCAAGAACCAGTTAACAGTGATTTCTTTGCATTTCTTACAGCTCTAGGGGCTTCATATGCAGTATATAAATACATATTGTGACATACACATCTTTATTACATGTTTTGAAACTTCATTTGCCATTTTTTCATATCACTTCATTTCTTCTTAACAATTTGTGGTTTCTTCCTCAGTACTTCAACTGTCCTTTCGTTCTTCTCTTTCATGGCTGCCATGTTCTTTGGAAGCTTGTTTAAGACCAAGCTAATGGCCTTTTGGGACGCAGGTGGCTCTGTGGGTTAAACCACAGAGCCTAGGGCTTGCCAGTCAGAAGGTTGGCAGTTTGAATCCCCATGACAGGGTGAGCTCCCGCTGCTCTGTCCCAGCTCCTGCCCACCTAGCAGTTCGAAAGTACGTCAAAGTGCAAGTAGATAAATAGGTACCGCTCCGGCGGGAAGGTAAACGGCGTTTCTGTGTGCTGCTTTGGTTCGTCAGAAGCAGCTTAGTCATGCTGGCCACATAACCCAGAAGCTGTCTGTGGACAAACGCTGGCTCCCTCGACCTATAGAGCGAGATGAGCGCCACAAACCCAGAGTCGTCCGTGACTGGACCTAACGGTCAGGAGTCCCTTTACCTTTACCTAAATGGCCTTTTAGGCTTCTTCCACATGAATAGTTCACTTTTTGAATAATAAATATATGTCACCGGGGGGCAGGCAATCAGGATTTTAGAGGTACTTAGGTGGGGCATGGCCAAAAAAAGGTTGGGAACCACTGGACTAGAGACAGGGTTGAGGTTTGGGGGTTGCCAACTTGCCCGGAGCACTAATTTGTTTTCCACCTCTTTTCTAATACATTTGTTTTAGATCACCTTTGTGATCTGTGGCATTAGAGCTCCCACTAAATTTTTTTGACAGCTTGGTGTCAGAAGGGAGAGGGAGAGTCTCTCTTTTTTATGCTACCCCCAACTCTGGTAATAGAGTTGCTTAGGTTTCTTCCTGTCTCAGGGTGGATCCTCTTTAAGACCCCCCTCCCCTATGGCATGCTTTCATGATGTGGGAAAGCTGGCTGTCCTGCAACTCTGACAAGTTGCATGTCAGGTTCATGGGAGTTGCATTTTTAAGGTATTAATCAGCATTAGTACATTAAAATGTATGGTGGTGTTTTGTTTTTTAAAAAAAGAACTTTATTGTTCCGCTTGTGTGTTTCCTGTGCTATAGCAACCCAGAGGCGTTAAAATGTACACAGCCAGTTTTGGTGGTTTATGAGGAAATGATTTCGCTCTGCAGCCCCACCTAGCAAGAGAGGCCTTGCTGCAGCCTTGCCTACTCGACTCCAGGGCTCCCATCTCCCAATAACTGTGGCTGCATCGCACTAGTCAGTCAGGGGAAGGAACTGTAATTTTTCTTGCCAGAGAGCATGCTTTGGATGCAGAAGGCCCCAGGCTAGGTCCCTGCCTCTCAAAAGGAAGAGTAGAAGATATCCAGGCTTTTAGATTTGTGGCATCAACCTTTTTTTAAGATTCCCTCTTGTGAAATATTAGACTGGCTGTTCTTTTCTCAGCTCCTGTTCATAACCTTTCTCTCCCAACAAGCCTTTTAAGTAGAGATCGTTCCCAGTCTGCATCTGTACTGGAATGGGTGTGTGTAGCTTTCCATGTTTCAATTATTTTATTCTTTGCTGCTCCTTTGGTAGTTAGGGCAGGATGTGAGTAAGCAATACTAATGATCACCCTTAAAAAAAGAGAGGCACCCTTAGCTGCTACCTGTTAGAGTAGACATCACTGAATTAGATGGGGAAAGAGTGTGACCTGTTCTGAGGCAGCCTCAAGGATGTTGCTCTGTTACTTACAGTATAAAACATATCCCTGCCCACTTCACTCACACCTGCGTCTCATTGACACATTTTACCCATCACTTGGGAAGACAGGCAAACTAATACCAGTGTACTGGAAGAAGCAAAGATCACCAGTGTTGAAGCAATGATTCTTCAATGCCAACTTCGTTGGACTGGTCATGTTTTGCGGATGCCTGATTATCGTCTTCCAAAGCAACTACTCTATTCCAAACTTCAAAATGGAAAGCGTAATGCTGGTGATCAACAAAATAGGTTTAAAGACAAATTTTTAAAAATGTAGTATAAACACCAACAATTGGGAAGCACTTGCCTGCGAGCGCTCCAGTTGGAGAACAGCCTTTACCAAAGGTGTCATGGGCTTTGAAGACTCAGGACACAAGGGAGAAAGGTGCTAAGAGGAAGGCACGCTTGGCAAATCCACACCGTGATCAACTCCCGCCTGGAAACCAATGTCCCCACCGTGGAAGGACATGTGGATCCAGAATTGGCCTCCACAGTCACTTACGGACTCATTGCTAAAACCCTGTTTATGGAAGACAATCTTACTTGGCTATGAGTGATTGCCAAAGAAGAAGAAAACATCTCCCTGCCCACTTCATTCACTCCTGCGTCTCATTGACAGCGGGTAAGAGACCCTACCATAAATGAGTACGCCAGGCTGGAAGTGGGAGCCTTGCAGTGTTGGGTAACAACTAAACAATGAGAGTGTGCGGTAGGAATGTCCTTTGATACTTTTTTTTATAGCCTGCGTTGTATTGACACCTGAAACTGGCTGGGTGGGGACACACCTGAGCTGCTACTGTTCCTGCTTCGTTCTGGATCTTTTCAAAAGGAGTGAGAACAGAGAGCATTCTTTTCCTCTGTGAACACACAGAGAGAATAATTTCCTTACTTTGGTGGGTAGGGTAGCTGCTTCAGGCAGCTGTCACTCAAATGTTTATATTCTGCTTTTTCTCTGCCGTTAAACTCAAAAGGGGTGGGTTTAAAGGAGGCTCCCAGGGGTCTCCCACTGGCCAAGCCCAAACCCGTGTAGCTTCTGCCAGTGGCTGCCTCATGTACCCTCTGACCTTGGCACTTCATTGGTCTGTTCTGATGGGTCATTTCTGACGCACACAAGAGGAAGTTGCCGCACATAGGAGGTTGCTGTATACTGAGTGAGGCCATCTAGCTCAGCATTATCGACAACTGACTGGCGGGTGCTCTCTGGAGTTTTAGCAGCGCTGGATTAACCATTAAGCAAAAGAAGCACGTGCTTAGGGCATCAAGGGAAGAGGAGCACCATAGACATTTTCCATTGCTGGATTTACCATGGACCATATGCTGCAGCTGAAAAAGAGGCTCCAACTATAAATGAAAATAATAATAATGTGTTACCTCGTAAGTCGAACGAAATCTGTTTTGGAAGTCCATTTGACTTCCAAAACATTTAGAAAGCAAGGCACAGCTTCCAATTGGCTGCACAAAGCTCCTGCAGCCAATCAGAAGCCCCAGATGTTGTGTCAGACGTTCGGGTTCCAAAGAATGTTTGCAAACCAGAACACTCACTCCTGGGTTTGTGGCGTTCAGGAGCCAAAATGTTCCATTCGCAAGACATTCGACTTCCAAGGTACAATTGTATATATTAATGATATACATTAATCTTGGGAATACAACAACGAAATGAGAATCTGGTAACTGGTAAACTGCCACTTGGTCCACCGAGGCTCATGTGTTTGTATTTTGAATTAGATAGATAGGGGCACCAAATACTTTTAAGTGCTTAGGCAGCTAAAGGTCTTAATCCAGCCCCGGGTTTTAGGCAGGGTCTATCCCAGCCCTATCTGGAAGCAGCAGGGATTGAAACTAGAACCTTCTACATGCAAAGCAAGTATCCTGCCGCTACCCTTTTAGGTATCACACAAGCACACAAGTACAGCCAGTGTTGGAAATCAACACAGTCTGACACCCTTTTGATTACATGGCTAGCAGGTTAGCTGGATAACCATTCAATACAGCTATTTGCCTCTTCATGGAAACACAGAGATCAATTTACCGTATTTTTCGCTCTATAAGACGCACCAGACCACAAGATGCACCTAGTTTTTGGAGGAGGAAAACAAGAAAAAAATATTCTGAATCTCAGAAGCCAGAACAGCAAGAGGGATCGCTACGCAGTGAAAGCAGCAATCCCTCTTGCTGTTCTGGCTTCTGGGATAGCTGCGCGGCCTGCATTTGCTCCATAAGACGCACACACATTTCCCCTTACTTTTTAGGAGGGAAAAGGTGAGTCTTATAGAGCAAAAAATACGGTAATTGACCTCAGCTAAGACATGATGTGTTCATGCAGAGCAAATTGTTCCAGGCGCCTTGAACAAGCAAGAACCATCACATGCTATAACAGACCAAAACAAAAAAGATAACAAAAGTCTATAAATGCAAATGGAAGTTTATTGCCTAGGTTTCGGGAAACACCTATAAAGCAGCTGGACCCAACGAGAGGACTATCCAAAACTACCAGAAACCTGCCCAGCTCAAAAGTTACGAGCGAGTTCAGCAAAATATGGGTTACCAGAGAGAAATACTAAATAAGAGCTTCCATTAAGCCTAAATAAAAGAAACGAAATTACATAGCTACCCCAGACATGTTATATAGACCATGCTCATTGGGAAAGGGTCCTAAACTCCTGCCCTTCTCTGCAAAAATTCATTGGACAGCCAACGCTTCCTTTAGAACCCAGAAAGTTCCCCTTCCCCTTTGCTCTGCCCAACTTGACTTTGTGCCACCCCCGCAAATCAGTGTTGCCTTCAGTGTTAAAACCGGACAAAACTGAAATGCCTTTTCCCCTCAATTTTAATTTTATTTTATTTACAAAAGTATTTTTTTATATATACTCCTACCAACACAAAACTTCAGGGTGGTGTATAACAATAAAACAAATGAAAGTAGCTAGCTGGGGTTGGGGAATTAAACAATGGCATAGGTCTGTTGCTGTGAAAGTCTTAGACATGCCTGAAAGTCAAAAGTTAGGGTGCCTGACCAGTCTCTACTGGAAGCACAGAATGGGACCAGTGGCACAAAATACCCAATACAGTACCTCTAGTAGAGACCAGGCAGGCATCTGTAATGCAGGGGACAATTACCAGTATTCCTCCAGCTGATTTTCTCTTTCCATGGCTCATTTTGCATATCGTAAATCCCTGCATATTTTACAAAAACTAAACCATTCAGTATTCCATTATTACATCCATCAAAACTTATTTACACTGTTGAATTTATCTTAATGCTGCCAACCTTTTCAAGTGTACACAATTCCCCCCCACACACATACTCAATAAACATTATCCAGTCTTCTCTAAATGTATGTTCTTCTTTTGCTCTTATTCTGTATGTTAAGTCTGCAAGCTGCACATACATTCCGTCAGCTTAAGTTGCCATTCTTCTTTAGTTGGGACCTCGCTCATTTTCCATTTGGGGGCTAACAAAACACTGGCCACATTAGTGGCATACATAAATAATCTTTTTTGACACCTGGGAATATCCATCTGAATTATCCCCAACGAAAAGGACTGTGGTTGTTTTGGGAAAGTACTTTAAAACATTTTTTTCAATTCATTGTGGATTATTTCCCAAAACTCTTTTAACCTTTTGCAGGTCCACCAAAGATAAAAGGTCCTTAAGCTGTCTTGGACCCAAGTTGTTAAGGGCTCTGCACGTCAACATAAGAGCCTTGAACCATCTGAATTGATGGGCGTTCAACAAACTCTGTAGATCTGTCATGTATAATGAGCACATATGCAGGCGTTTTAGTGCATAGACATGTGCAAGGAAAATGACCACAACTTCTCACCAGGCACGTACAATGCCTGCAAGCACGTTTTAAAGCATGCCCTCATTTCCCTCTTCCTCCAACCAGCTGCCTCCAGAAAAAGCCCTGCCACTTTTTTCCCCTAGCAAAAGTTTCGTTTCAAATACAGGTTGGTGTGTGTGTTCCTGAGGCTTTTTTTAAAAAAAAAAAGGCACCTGGTGAGTGACTGCTACCTGCCCAGGTATGCAAGGGGTGTGGTTCAGCTGACAGGCTCGCTCTCATAGGGACTGGTAAGTCTCAAGCCACATCGGTAGTTTCTACTTGCCATGTCAGATGCCACCAGCTGGGTGCCCAAAGCAGAGATGGTTGAGAACTAAAGAGAGGGACTGCTGCGTAGAAGGTAAGTCTAAAAGTATGGTGGGAGCTTGTGTGGGGGAGAGGGAAGGGACAAGGAGGGAGCTTGGGCTTCGTGGGGATGGAGCCTAGTTAGTCGGTTGCACCAAGGGAACTTGGTCCTCAACTCTCTGGTGTAGAAGGGGGGGGGGGAGGCCTTGCTCACTAGAGCAAGAAAGTTGGCTTTCTTCTGGCAGGGTAGATTTTTCAGTTTTTGACAAATAGAAGCACTTGATTTGCAGCAGGGACCGTGCTGTGATTCCTAAAATGGGAACCCTTTTATTTAGAAGAAACCCAGATAGGTGTTTAACGTGGATCTTATCAGTTGCCAAAAAGAGATCGCATTGTTTTTCTGGTGAGAGGGCGCTGGAAAGTAAGGGGGGGGGGAGGTCTCTTGCAAAGCATCCAGAACTTAAGTTGTGTTCATTGTGTTTCTTAGCAATTGACTAGAACATTGACCAGGCACTTATATTTCCACAAATAAAAAGGGTAGAGACTTTGTTTTTAACTGAAAGTTGAACATCACAGGCAGAGCTGGAATACCTGCAAGGGGCCAGGCCCCCAGAGCGTTGCTTGTGTCATCGATCCTCCCCACCCACAAAAAAGCTTCCACATGTACCTATAGTTTTAAAGAAAGATTGAGCAGAGATAGGCTTGCACATGCCAGTTTTTTCTCTTAACGGTATTCTGCGTGTGTCAGTCACATTTCCCCACTGCCGCCACAATCCCCTTGAGGGTGCTTGTTCTGCTTCTCTTTCCTCAGTGTTGGCTAAATTTCTTTTTACACAGTTTCTTGCCACGAGATCCAGGAAGTTCTAGCCCAGGGAGCAGCTACTTTGAGGCTTTTTGGTTCTGAATAGGAAGATTCCAGATTTGTGTGGAACAGAAAAGAGATATGTTGTTTAAAAAACACACCAAGTTTTTGTTGTTGTTGTTGTTTGTGATCTCTCATGTATGTTAGAGAGAACCTCTAAACATACGCAGAAAGACTTTCCCTGCCAAAGCATCAAAAGCTAGCCCTACATTTTTCGATTGCAGCTGACTACCGTAACTCATACTCAGAGTAGACCCACTGAAATCTTAGTCATCATAACTTTTGTCCATTGGTCTAAGTCATGGGTAGGCAAACTAAGGCCCAGGGGCCGGATCCGGCTCAATCACCTTCTAAATCCGGCCTGTGGACAGTCCGGGAATCAGTGTGTTTTTACATGAGTAGAATGTGTGCTTTTATTTAAAATCCACAGGGCATAGGAATTTGTTCATTATTATTTTTCCCCAAAACATAGTTCGGCCCCCCACAAGGTCTGAGGGACAGTGAACCAGCCCCCTGCTGAAAAAGTTTGCTGACCCCTGGGCTAAGCGTTCTCATTAGGGAGTCATAGTTGTAAGTATTGAGCTTCAGCAAACATATGCCCCTCTTTTGTTAAAGGCTTTGACAGCAAACATGGGCAAGGGTTAAACCTGAAAGTATTTGGATATATGATCCATTTATTTCATTTTTACAGTTATATCCTACCTTTTTGTCCAAGGACAGTGTTGCTTCTGCAGGCATCTTTTAGGCAACTTTTCTCTATTAAATCTGTGGCTTTATTGGTATATTTCCCAGAATGGTTGCTGCATCTTTGGCTTAGTTTCTTTATGGCTGCCTACCCTCCAAAATATCAGATGAGAAGATGTCCATTTTTGTAAGCCTCCTACTCTCGCCTCAAGGATCACTGCCTGATCCTCACCGCCACCAGAACAGCAAACGCGCAATTTATGCATTGCCAAGGGTTTGCAACCTCAGCAGTGACAATCTGTAAAATGGGCTTTGTTCCCTATGTGGAAGCTTATTGTTCAAGTGCATGTAATAATGCGCATCTCTAGCAGAGACAAGAAGGGGGAAAGCCACAGAAAACATCTGCTTTCAATCTATGGCATCTCTAGGAAGGGCTGGGAGAGATTCCCTGTCGTAAACCCTAGAAAGCCACCACTATTCAGAATAGACAGTACAGGGCTAGATAGAGCAATGGTTTGGTTTGTTATAATTCAGCTTCCTATATTCCTATGATAAATTTGGGCCAAACGCCGCATGACATTATTCTGACTTTTAACAAGTGCCTAAAACTGGCTGCATTAATTTCAAAGAACAAGTTGCTGCGGGGCCCCACTCTGGAATATGCTCTAATGCCTCATCCGCCCCCCGCCCCCTACTGTGTGCCTCCAAAGGTGCTGTTTTTACTGCCAAAGCCCTGGAGCTGGGGCTGAGCCTGATAAATGACAACTCGAGCAATTTGCACTAGCAACATACTAATTAGGCATCCCCCAAAGGCAAAAAAAAAAAAAAAAAAAAAAATAGAGAGAGAGATTTAACAGAGAGCAGAACCAGGAAACAGGGGCTGCCCCCATTTGGGGGCATATGCTATTTCTTGCAAACAGCCTTGTTTGTGCCCTTTTGCATCGAAAAGCAGGATGTATAGACGTTTTGGAAATGAAAGAAATGTGTAAGAAGAGAAAAAGTGGGGCTAACATGTAGATAGTGTATACTTTCTCCAGAGACAGGTTGTAGACCTCTCACCTGCCCACAATTCTTACCCTCTCTCAGAGGTGAGGGCGAAAACGCATTGTGCATGCTTAGAGGTGCGCCTATATTTTGTCGCTTCATTTCACACATCCAGGATTAGGCAGCGGCTTTCAAAACAGATTACCGAATTCAGAGTTACGCTTTGGGTATAGTAATCAGATGCAGCAGCGTTATCTAGCAGTTGGCTAAAATGACCCAGAAATCATGGGGCCCTGAGCAAAGAATTTTCACCTTGTGCATGGCAAACAGAAAATCAACAGGTGCAGTTTCTTTGTGAATGGAGGCGCAACACTAGGGAAATCTTGAATTTCTGCCTCTTGTGTTCCAAAAAGGCAGGAACCCTGCCAAAATTAAAAAGGGATGCACCACCTTCTTGAAACCCACCTAATTTGGATGGGGGTGGGCAGGTAATGTTTTGGGGGGAAAGCGGTGACATATAAGCAGTAATCCTTTTTCCTTTCTGGCCTAAACCCAAATACACAGTCCAACTGAGTCAATATTGACCATTGTTTCTTCATATCGGCTGGCGATAGACCTGTGCATAAATGAGCATTGCTTGCAAATCTGTAGCTGGGATATTTAAGCAAATATCAGGAAGAGAGTATCCTGTTTCTCTTGCCACCACCCGCACTATTAAACACTACGACCTCTGCTTTAACCATTAAGCCGCTTGCTCCTTGTGCGGCTTCTTCTCTGAAAAAGAAGCATGGTTAGACGAGAGCAGGTTGGCTCTGCTCCAAGCATAGAAGGAGGTTAAATCCCACCTTTAATAAACAAAGCACCTTGCCAGGTGAAACGAAACAGGTGTGGCTGTTGGCAAGAGATGCCGCAGCATTCTTGGGCAGGAGCGAGGCCTACTTACTTTACCATGTGTGCATGATCGCACACCCTTGTACTGTAAATGATCTGGGGTTTTATTTATTTCGTCACACACAAAAAACCAACCCTATACTGCCCACATGTAGGTACATCATGCCAGTCAGCATAATAAGATCAGAATACAAAGAGGTACAAAAGACCATTGTGGCAAAGTGGTTAGAGTGTAAGAATCGGACTTGGGAGACCACGGTTCAAACACGAAGCCCACTGGGTTGCCAATCGCGATCTCTTTTAGCCGAACCTGCCTCGCAGCGTTGTTTTGAGGATAAAACAGAAAGGCATCCTGGAAGAATACATGTGACGATAAATGAATAAATAATCAACATCAGATTAGTACAGGGGTCACATACTTTTTCAGCAGGGGGCCGGTCCACTGTCCCTCAGACTTTGTGGGGGGCCGGACTATATTCTGGGAAAAAATTAATGAACGAATTCCGATGCCCCACAAATAACCCAGAGATGCATTTTAAATAAAAGCACACATTCTACTCATGTAAAAACACACTGATTACCGGACCGTTCGGGGGCCGGATTTAGAAGGCAATTGGGCCGGATTTGGCCCCCGAGCCTCAGTTTGCCTGCCCATGGATTAGTACATCAGCACAACTGGGTTTACCTTTTACCCAGCCCCACTCTTTCCAGGCTGCGCTTTAATGTCCAAACATAATGGTTTGTTTGTTTGGGGGGGGGGTTGCCCCAAATATTCCCCACAAAAACCTGCTCCTTAAAGCTGAATCAGAGCAGGATTGAAATGGTGTTTAAAATTAAGCAAATATGTAAATAAATTAAACCATTAGGGCAGTAAAGGCGGGGAAGAGAAGGGAATAATGATCCCTCACTTCTCTAACATCAGGATTTTCTTCCTTCATCACAGCCAAGACCTTTAAAAAGTTCCTTTTTGAGCCTCCCTCTTACTAAGGCCCAAAGCCTGACAGTACCCACCTCAGGTGTGAAGGCATGCAAATGTAGCATCAAGGTACCTGAGCCACATGCAAAGCATTCACCTCTAAACTAGCAATGTCAGCTTGAATTTGCTAGTCATATAATATTGTTTAGGACGCTTCGGCGAAGTGGATTCTAACTGCAAGAACAAGGGAAATGAGCACAGAGCTCAGAGTACGTGTGTGTTGGGGGTCGGGGGTAATAATCCCTGAAATCAAATGTCCGCTGGGTGTCTATTGGCAGCTGCCTGGGCCTGCTTAATGGATTCTGAAACCACTCTTCTAGTGGGAGAACAGGCATTTGCCGTTGTTCTTTTTAGCACAGGGGTAGGGAACCTTTTTCAGCCCCACGGCTGTATTTCCTTATAGGCGACCTGCTGAAGGCCATATGCCAGAGGTAGGCAGCGCCAGAGGCAAAAGTGGGCAGAGGAGCAAAGGCAAATATTATTTTTCCACAGCACTTCCCTCTCCGTCCTCCACCCAGACAAGCCACAGAGTTTTTAGGGACACATCCCAGCCAGGCAAAAACACTCTGGATGCAAAGCAGGATCGTTGTGGGGAGAGTTCCAAGGGCCAGATAGAGAGTGCTGGAGGGCCACATATGGCCCCTGGGTCTGGGGTTCCCAGTGCCGGATTTACATATAAGCTAAACAAGCTATAACTTAGGGCCCCACTCTCTTGGGGCCCCCGAAAAAATTTAAAGGCAAAAAACTGGATGTACATTTCCAAAATATAAGATAAAAAACAAATAAAATAAAACCTACATAAGACAACAGTGTTTTGTGTTGTGTAGGCTCCTATGATGTACGTAATGGGCCCCGCCTGCTAGCCTGCTCCCTAAAATATCACTGCTTTACTCATTTCTATATATAGGATGCCTACATTTTGCATCGCCTGGTTGCATGGCAACACGTGCAAATGGCTTTAGATTCCTATTAGGTCCATAAATTACCATATAGCATATATGCAACTCAAAAAACAGCGGGAATTTGTTGTTGACAAAGGACAGGGGTGGACAGGGGGGCCCCATTACCTTCAGTAGCTTAGGGCCTCATCAAACCTAAATCCAGCCCTGGGGGCTCCCCACCCATAGAGCAACAAAAGCTACTTGCTTTCTGTATGCAGGCTTGTCGTGAAACGGATAACCTTCTCTTTTTTTTTTAATTTGCATTTTATTTATTTGTTAACATTTTTATATTACATCGGTAAACGTTGTCATATTACATTACAGGACTTACTATAATATAATTTCCAACATGTATACAAAAATTATATACAAATTTTATATACCTAGAAAGAAAATGAAATAAACAAACAACAAAAGAAAGAACAAAGAGAAAAAACAAAAACAATTCCCCCCAAAAAATCATATACATACCAACACACTAGACTTTCTGTCTATCCCGTTGTATATTCCCTTTTTACAGATGACTGTACTCTTATTATTGTATATTTCTTTACATGTTATCTAATACATTCCTATATCAATATGTGGTCTTAGTCTTACTCCTCAACTCATTCTCACTCCAACGTCAATCAAATGCTAGCATAGATAGCGAACCTTTACTGTATTTTTGAACAAATGATTTATATCTATCCCACTTTTCCATAAAATTTTGTTTTGAATTGCCTCTCGGGGTATTTGTTAACTGCGCCATTTCAGCAAATTCTTGTAGCTTGTAATGATAGTCCGTTATTGTCGGGGCTTCTTGTTCCTTCCACCCCTTTGCCACCAAAGTTCTCTTCTTATGCTTGCCAGGTTGCATTGGGACTTTCAGACGAGGCCACTGACATCATGAGTGACTCAGGAAGGTAAGATTGGCTGTCAGAGAACTCCATCCAGCACCTACAGATTTGGGAGCAAGACTACCTAGGGAGGCACTGAAATTCAAGGTGTGCCCAGTTTTATCAGGGATGTAGAGCTTAAGCACAAAGTTCTTTGCTTTCCAGAACCTTCTGTGGTTTTCTGGGCATGTACTCACTTTTTGTCCCAAGGGTTGAGAGAGCCTGAGCTGCAAAGAAAAGGTGCGATCCCTGACATTTCATAGCTCCGGGTTGTGCTGGGAAGAAGGCCCAGCGACTGATACCTTGGAGAGCCACTGCCCTCCACAAAAGGTGGAGACCCTCAGGGCTGGCAGGGGGCAAATGTAACCCTCCGAACCTCTCTGTCTGAACCTCAGGATTCTCTCCAGGCCTCACACCCTTCCCAGATCTTAAGGTAAGGGTGTCTCCTACGCTTCACCTGCTATTTTTCTAGAAAATGAGCTGCCGGAACTCACCAGGAGCGCCTCCCTTGTTCACTTGCCCCTTTCGTTATGATTTTTGAACTTACTGAGCATTGTCAAGGGACTGCTTCGAAAACAGCCATTGGGGATCATGTAGAGGCCCTGCTGGTATGACAAGGAAGTCTTGCCATAGTCTTGCCTCTCTTTTTCTTTCACTTCTGCGCTGACAAAAGGGGTTGGTGGCTGTGGGACTAGAGTTGACGTGGGCTGCGGCACTAATGGCTGCAAAACCTCTTTGAACAGAAACTGGGCTGTTTCAATATAGCGCCATGGCCTTGTTTGGGAGCTGAAGTAAAATTTAGTGGCACAGATTACTGATAGATAGGATTTGGACAGGTTCCCCAGCCCTAGAAGATACTGGCGTCCAGGATTCATGGGCGGAGGGGAGCCTGAGGGCCTAGCAAGCTTTGAGAAGGATGTATAGTAGTCTGGAAATGTGGACCTGAGGTGATTTCTTCCGGTTGTTGAATAACTAGTCCATTTTGCCTTGCAGCCTCGGCAGTGACTGCTCCAAGCCCAGTGCCAGAGCCATTTATGGTGAGTTTTGGAGTATAGGAATGTATCTGGAAGATTTGTTTATTTATGAGTGTGCTGGTACGTTTCAAATCTGAAGACCTTCTCAGTCCTGAAGCTGTAGCATCCTCAACTTTTTCAAGGGTTACCAGCTCTCATAAACGGATCTGCTGGTGATCTTTACACCTGGAACTCCCTTCCTGAGTATGTCACGTGGGATCCCTTTCTCACATCAACACCTTACCTGGGAAGCCTTTGGCTTAACTCTTTGCTCCTCACCCTCAATAACCACATTTGTTTACAATTAATCCCTTGACTCGCCCTCCCCTCTCTTCCTTGGTTGACTTCGCTGCCATCAAAATGCAGTTTATTGCTTTATAATCTCCTTGAGTGCAGGCACCTCACTTTTTTTTAATAATAAATAACTCGCACAGCTTTGAAAAGTGCTGCAAAAAAAATTATATGGGTGATCTTTTGCAAAATTTGTCTTGCTCATAACTGTTTCTACAGAGCTTTCAAGGCTGGCATGGTTCCCCCTCATGTTCTGCTGTGTGCTATGAAACTAAAAGTTTTTTTCTTCCAACGTTGGGATCTTGTGTATGATACCACAACGAACTTCTGCTCCTCTGCTGCAAACTAAACCAGGAAACCCGTCAGTCTTTCAGTTTACATCCTCTCTGTGTTTCTCCCCTTTTACTTAAGGAAGCTTGAACATTTCATTTTCCTGGGATTTAAAAACCAAAGATTCTGTGCCGCGTGAGGTGGGGAAAGAGCAGGAATCAGCAGAGAAGCAGTAAGAAGGGAGGAGATGGGTGTGTGTGTATTTATCACAAGCTAAACTGGTTCCCGCAGGGAGAGGCAGTAATTACATCCCTCCTCTTTAGAAGAGGTCATAATTTCTTAAGAATTGAAAAGTGTTCCTTAGAGAGATAAATCCCTGGATGTTCTTATTAAGAGTTTTAACCTGTGCTAGTCCTAGTCAGAGTACACCCATTGAAATTAATGAACCTAAGTTAGTCATGTCCATTAGCTTCAATGGGTCTACTCTGAGTCAGATTAGCATTGGATACAACCCATTGTCCTTTAAACTAGGCAAACCCTCACTCACTGCATGTGTGCATGAGCGAGAGATATAGTAATATCTATAATGTGTGTACATTCAGTCGTACCTTAGAAATCGAACAGAATCTGTTCCGGAAGTCCGTTCGACTTCCAAAATGTTCAGAAAGCGGGGGGCCACTAGGGGGCGCATCGGAAGATGGCTGACAATAACATCTCTCCGACCCACACGAGGTAATTTGGAGGCTATGATGGGGGTAATTAGCCTCCTTAACCCCCCCAGGATTGTGGGGGGGGGGACGGCCCTTGCCTGCTGTGCCCTATACCACCCGAATTTGTGGGGGTGGGGGCACTAGGCACAAAGCCCTCCTGTGGGATTTCGGCACTCCTCGACGCCGTCCCTGATTCGTGCCACTAGATGCAAGAACTTCAAAAGAAACAATTTGGATGAAAGGAATGCACATATTTCAAGAGAGAAGGGGGAGTAAAGACTGCTAACAGAAGAGATCTCTGGTAAAACAATATAAGAATAAAACATGAGAAGATATGCCAAGACAAGGTACGGCAAATGACTGAGGGGGGAGGGGGGAAAAACTCTCCCTACTTTTCTTATGTGATTAAACAAGAATCCCCTCCCCTCACGAGTCAGAAATGTCGTGTTAAGGACTTAAGCTGTGGATTTAAGGCTGTGTGGAGATAAACTTTCGAACCAAAGTACGTTTTAAGAAGAGCATGGAAAGTGTAAGAGCTTTGAAATGACGCAGTTAAAAATGCCGTCGCCATATTGGGAAGTTCTGTCGGAGGTCTTGAGTCTGGGAGGAGAAAGAGAGAAATAGAGTTGTTTATATATTGTGGTTAAACTCCTCAGTGGGACTCAAGCGACAGTTTTACGAGACTATGATGGATAGAGCGATGTTATCTATGAAGGAGATGATATATGGAAACCATCTCGATTTGAGGATTGGACGAACGGAAAATTCACACAGGACTATTATTACTATTGGTGTTTACCGGCTTAAGGAGACTATCAGAAGAGATCATAAAGAAAAAAGAGAAAATATATGAACAAGATGTGATGTGGAAACAGCAAGATAAGATGGGATAGAATTATGAACTCTGTTTGAACTGATTTGGACTGATCGGGACATTAACGCAGCAGCAAGAAGATGATCAGAATTCCCCTTCGGATCTTGAAATATGGGTCCCCCCAACAAAATTTAAAAATTTGGCTTTGTAATTCGGAATTTATGTGATATGATTTAATTTGATGTGATTGGCCAGTTAATAAAAATTATTTTAAAAAAATATGTTCAGAAACCAAAGCACAGCTTCTGATTGGCTGCAGGAAGCTCCTGCAGCCAATCAGAAGCCGTGGAAGCACCATGGGACGTACTGCTTCCAAAAATAGTTTGCAAACCAGAACAGTCACTTCCAGGTTTGCAGCGTTTGGGAGCCAAAGCATTCGAGAACTCAGCTGTTTGAAAACCAAGGTATGACTGTATATACACATTTATGCTTATTTCCCATTTTTATGCTGATGTTTCTGTGTCTTGAAAACGACCCTGGCATGCAGCTGTTAAGCATGTGCAATTTTCCCTAGGATGTAAATTAAATGACGTTTTATTTGCTGAATTTTCGACTGTCACTCCACTGTCAGGAGCCCTGTCACAAAGAAGGCAGACCTCGTGTGGACTGTGGCTGGGTACACACCATAGTTAAAGCACCGTCCTGGCTACTGTAGGTCACTTCTCACAGGGTAACAAACAGCCGTTCCTGGGATTCTTTGTGCTTTGAATGAATGTGTGTGTATCCTGTAATCCCATCCTCCCTGCCCATTTGTTCCGTATAGGACATAGCCCCCTAAGACAGTGCTTCCCTTCTCTATTCCCCGCCCTCACTGCCACCTTTTTAAAATAAAAGTTGCCGGTTGATGCTAAACAGCCCCGGCTGACAGTCGACACTAAAGTTTCAGGTTTCATTTGCTGGTTTAAGTCAACATTGCAACACAATTCCTCCTCCTTAAATAATGTTTTGTCTCTTTCTGCAGAGCAGAGGAAGAAGTATTCCAGCATTATCATGGCAGACGTCTCACAGTATGCCGTCAATGTAAGTTTGGGTTTTGGCTGTGCAAAAGCGGGGGCAAGAGCTGTGGGACATCAGTGACTAGGGAATTAGAGTGGGGAAAACTGAGTGATATTAGGGAAGAGGTTATAAGGATGAGGGGTTCCTGGTTGCCTCCAGAGTTATTTTGAGGAAACCCATTGCATGGGAAGCCTATGTGTTGCGGTGGGTTCTGAAGAACATTCTAGAACAACTGCCTTCAATTATTTTGACTTGGCACTTGACTCTGACTTCTTTTTTTACCACACACGTCCTCCTTAACTCTACACCTTTCCCTCCACTTCTGTTTGCCTGCCTGCTGTCTCCTCTTTAAAAGACAACAGTCTTCCCTCCAAAACAAATCATCTAAATAATATGCAACTCACTCTGAGGTTAGCCTACAAGCTAGTTTTGAGATCCTGACTCATGAGTTGGAAGACAGGTATTCTAGTTTATTTGGGATGTTGCCTAGGCCTGTATAAAGTTTTTGCGTTCATGTTTTTTTGGACTGTCCTTTGGTAGAACTATATGGGGAACCAAGCAAGAAAATAATTTTTAAAAAGCATCCCTGTTACACAATCCACATTGAAGCAGTAAGCGCCAAGGAGAGCCATGGCACAGGGCAAAAATCAGCAGAGGGAATAAGCTCATGTTTAATACTGGAAGGTCAGGACAAATGCATTCCTCACAATTCTCCTTTCATGACACAAATTATTCCAAGGTGGTGTACAAATAAAATTGAATACAATATTTTTAGGGGGGAAATCAATGATCAACAATACTATAAGATCATAAGAAAGTAGTAGTAGTAGTAGTAGTAGTAGTAGTAGTAATACCCCACCCATCTGGCTGGGTTTCCCAGACACTCTGGGTGGCTCCCAACAGAATATTAATAACACGATAAACTTCCCTAAACAGGGCTGCCTTCAGGTTTCTTCTAAAAGTCAGAGAGTTGTTTATTTCCTTGGCATCTGACGCGAGGGCGTTCCACAGGGTGGGCGCCTCTACTGAGAAGGCCCTCCGCCTGGTTCCCTGTAATCTCACTTTTTGCAGTGACGGAACCGCCCTCCTGGGAAGCCCTCCTGGTTCAGGCCAATGGCCTATCTAGTCCAGCATCCTGCCCTCAAAGTGGCCAAAGAGATGCCGGTGGGAAACCCTCCAGCAGCAGCCAAGCACATCAGCAGCCTCTTCTCCTGCAGCTTCCAGCAACTGGTTCTCAGAAGCGTACTGAGTATGACTGACAACATATAAAATGTCACTGAGATGCTTCCCACAGAGCAGCTGGTAGTAGCAGATGGCTCTGTGGAGGCAGAGGACAGCGCAGCTGGAGTATGAGCTGGTCTACCATCAAATAACCAACACACTTGGTGCCAAGTTAGCCTCTCTAGGGAGAGCCCTCTCCAAAAGGCCCACTCTCTTCTCTGCCCACCAACCAAACATAAGATGGCGGAGAGACCCTGTCAAGGCCTTTCTTCCTCTCCCTCCCTCTCTCTCTATTTCTCTCTCTCTCATTTATTTATGTATTCATTCACTCACTTTCAGACTCATTCACACATACTCACACTCCACTTTTGGGCACCTGGATGTTCTAGGGCAGGGTTGGTTTTGGTAGTCATACTGATGCCCATGAATACTTGTCTACTATATCTGAGACCATATAACACTGGGCCTGAAAGACCTACATTGGCTCCCAGTACGTTTCCGAGCACAATGTTGACCTTTAAAGCCCTAAATGGCCTCGGCCCAGTATACAGTGGTGCCTCGCAAGACGAAATTAATTCGTTCCGCGAGTTTTTTCGTCTAGCGAATTTTTCGTCTTGCGAAGCACGGTGTCGGGAAAGTTTTGGAAAAGCTTCAAAAATCACCAAAGTCTTCAAAAACCTCAAAAAAGGCTACCACACCGCGTTCTATGAGTTGCTCCTTGAAGTCAAGTCGCAACTGTATTAACGGTGTTAAGAAAAAGGAAACAAACTTGCAAGACGTTTTCGTCTTGCGAAGCAAGCCCATAGGGAAATTCATCTTGCGAAGCAGCTCAAAAAACGCAAAACCCTTTCGTCTAGCGAGTTTTTCGTCTTGCGAGGCATTCGTCTTGCGGGGCACCACTGTACCTGAAGGAGCGTCTTCACCCCCATCATTCAGCCTGGACACTGAGGTCCAGTTCCAAGGGCCTTCTGGCGGTTCCCTCCCTGTGAGAAGTGAGGTTACAGGGAAGCAGACAGAGGGCCTTCTTGGTGGTGGAACGCCCTCCCATCAGGTGTCAAGGAAATAAACAACTATCTGACTTTTAGAAGACATCTGAAGGCAGCCCTGTTTAGGAAAGTTTTAAATGTTTGATGCTTTATGATGTTTTTAGTATTTTGTTGGGAGCCACCCAGAGTGGCTGGGGCAACCCAGCCAGACGGGGCGGGGTAATAATAATAATAATAATAATAATAATAATAATAATAATAATAAATTTATTATTATTATTATTATTATTATTATTATTATTATTATTATTATTATTATTGAACCCCTTCTGATGGTCCCCAGAACCATTTGCAAACTAGCAAAATAAAGCAACAAGTAACCTCAGTGACTTAAGACGGATTTGCACAGACTTGTCTCCCTTCTGTATCTTCCAGCACTTGGTGACCTTCTCCATCGGGGATGAGGATGACTTGGCAACCGTGGAGGATGCCACCAGGAAACTGTCCGTCATGGATGCCCAAGGGAAAATCTGGGTTCAGGAGATGTTGCTTCAGGTCAACGGGTCGGCCATCAAGCTCTTCGACATAGACTCAAAGGTAGAGGAGCAACCCAGGACTGTGATGTTGGGTGGCGAATAGGGACCAAGAGGTTGTTGGCTGTAGGCCTGTGATCCAATATCTCTTATTTGGAGAGGGCTCCGTATGGGTTGTCTGGATTGTTTGGTGACTTTGTCTCCCCCTACAGGAGGAGCTAGAGAACTATGGATTAGCAGCTGTGGCCCGTTGTGAAGCCGTTCGACCTGAGTCTCGATCCCAGTCGCTGCTTCTGCTTGTGTGCCAGGAACCCCACCAGCTCAAACCGGATGTCCACTTCTTTGAATGTGACCATGTAGGGGTAAGGAAACTGGACACTGTGGATCCATAAGGGAAGTTTGAAAAGCCACTCTTGATAGTGAAACCCTCTTCCAGCTGCAGGAAATGTAACCTAAAGCAGTCTTTGCCAACCTGGTGCCCTCCTCTGCTGGTGGGGGCTGATGGGAGTTGAAGTCCAAGACATTGGGAGGGCACCAGGTTTGTGAAGGCTAATGTGAGTTTTCTCTCTCACTGCCGAGCTTTCTGACTTGGTTTCTCTTCCATTTTATAGGCAGAATTGATCCAGCAGGACATTAATGGAGCTCTGTTGGACTTCAAGTCAGGCGGAAATGCTCAACGGAAGGAGGCGCTCAGGTGAATGCAGACGCATAAGCCTGTATAGCCACAGGTCTGAGGGAAAGGAGAGTTCTAAAACTATGAAGGCTGCAAAGTACACACACACACACAATGTACAGTGGTACCTCGGGTTACAGATGCTTCAGGTTACAGACGCCTCAGGTTACAGACTCCACTAACCCAGAAATAGTACCTCAGGTTAAGAACTTTGCTTCAGGATGAGAACAGAAATTGTGATCTGGCAGCGCGGCAGCAGCAGGAGGCCCCCATTAGCTAAAGTGGTACCTCAGGTTAAGAACAGTTTCAGGTGAAGAACGGACCTCCGGAACGAATTAAGTTCTTAACCCGAGGTACCACTGTATTTCAATCCTGCTGATGGCTCTTTCTAGGGAAGAGCAGCTGTACAAGGAATGGTCTGTGTGGGTTTTCAGTAGAGATGTTTGGGTGGAGGCATCTGACCCTTTCACCCACATGCTATTTTTCTAACGCAAGTCCTACTGATTTCCCCCCTGCGAGTTTCCTCCCATGCTTCTTGAATCCTGCAGAGTGGAGGTGTGGAGAGTGGCTTGAAGTGGGAGTGAGTTGCAGCAAAAAAAAAACACAGAAAAGGGTTAAGCACCCACATGCGCCGCTTCTCTGCTAAAACAAAGCAGAAACCAAAGCTGCTTTCACCAGTAAACAGTACACCGGTTTGTGAGTGACATAGTTTGGGATACAGCCCCGCCCACTTTGGCTCTGGCCACACCCACCACTGGCTCCAGCCCCTCCCACACCCAAGGGACTGTAGCCCTTGACCAGAAAAAGATTCCCCACCCTTGAGCCAGAGGAGAGCTAGAGATGTCTAGAATAGTATTCTCTCTCAGAGTGAGAGCCCTTCCTTTTTTATCTCAACCTCTTGCTTTTCGCCTCTCGTCTTCAGAGCTACCCAGAATTGGCTTGGCAGCCAGACCAACAAGGCTCCGGAGACCCTGCCTCAGTCTCCTAAACAGGTGCCCTCCAGGACAACGGTTATCGTGCCAGAGGAAAAGGAGAATGGTGAGATGCCAGGAGCCCGGACTCTTCGCCAAAGGCTGCAAACCTATGCACACCTTTATGCCTGAGTTGAACATCACTAAAAAATTAGGGAGGGCAGAGGATAGCATAGTGTGTCTAACCTCCTGGCTTTTTCTGCTTCCAGATATCTCGGCAGCTGAATCTGACCTGGCCTTTATTCAGTCTGAGCAAAATGTGGTAAGTTTAGCTGGGAAGGTGTGGTGTGAAAAACCAGGTGGCCTGTAAAAGAGGTTAGAATGATTTGTGGGAGGTAGGAGTGATTGCCATGAGGTAGGATTTGTGGATTTGGCTATATTTGCATGCACCCAATAGGACCCATCACCTTTTTTCCCCTGCTTGTTGTACAGCTGTTAAAAGTGCAGAACGTATTGGCATATCTGGACTTTAAGAAACACACACACAACCTATAGAATATATTTGGGGTGATCACTTAAATACTATTTTTTCCTCCTATATATATATTTTAAAATACCGTTCCCTCACCCCCCAAAAAAATGTTTAGGGAAGTGTGTTTTCATTCTGTTAAAAGTATTATTGTTGTTTTGCAAACCACATGTTGTTTTATGTTGCTGTAGCTCATTGGAATGCTGCCATTGATATAAATATCTTGCACTTCCTTCAAGGAGTTCAAGATAGAGTAGATGGTCTTTGCTGCTTTTCCAGGAGTAAAGTGTAGTTAAGGCAAGGGAACATCACTTCATGAATTTGCATAGAACGGAGAATTCCAGTACAGTGGTACCTCGCAAGACGAATGCCTCGCAAGACGAAAAACGCGCAAGACGAAAGAGTTTTCCGTTTTTTGAGTTGTTCCGCAAGACGAATTTCCCTATGGGCTTGCTTCGCAAGATGAAACGTCTTGCGAGTTCTTACGGGTTTGTTTCCTTTTTCTTAAAGCTGCTAAGCCGTTAATAGCCACTAAGCCGCTAAGCCGTTAATAGCCGCTAAGCCACTAAGCCGCTAATAGCCGTGCTTCGCAAAACAAAAAAACCGCAAGACGAAGAGACTCGCGGAACGGATTAATTTTGTCTTGCGAGGCACCACTGTACATGTCATTCTCATGCCACAATTCTCTTTCTTTCTTTTTAGAAATTGAGGCTGCAATGCTATACCCGCTTACCTAGCAGTAAGCTCCCCTGAACTCAGTGGGACTTACTTCTGAGTAGACATGTACAGATCTGTGCATTTGGTTCTTACACAGAGAGCTGTGTATAGAGTGTTCAGCTGGAGCTGTCTACTGTTATCTCCCTTCCTCTCTCCATCTGACAGGAGCTGCTGAACCATGTTTTTGACGACGTGGAAGCCTTCATAGGGAAGCTGCAGAAATCGGCCGAAGCTTTCCGTGTCCTGGATCAACGCAAGCGCTCCGCAAAGGGGCGTCGCCGGGGGCCAGGCGGTGAGAAATATAGATCAAACTGGGCTCCAGGAAACTACATTTTCCCTCTCTTTCTTGCCACGATAACTGAGGTGGCTAGAAACTAGAGAGCCAGTGTGGTGTAGTGGTTAAGAGCAGTAGACTCGTAATCTGGTGAACTAGGTTTGCATCTCCACTCCTCCACATGCAGCTGCTGGGTGACCTTGGGCCAGTCACACTTCTTTGAAGTCTCTCAGCCCCACTCACCTCACAGAGAGTTTGTTGTCAGGGAGGAACGAAAAGGAGAATGTTAGCTGCTTTGAGACTCCTTCGGGTAGTGATAAAGCGGAATATCAAATCCAAACTCCTCCTCCTCTTCTTCTTCTTCTGAATGCTGCTCCTGTCTGGCTGAACGTTCTGGTTCTGCTCTCTGGACAATTCTGGAAACCCACCAGAATCCAGAAAGTTTCACTGGGCTCTGAAAGGCTTCCCTAACATAACAGGCCCCAGGTCTCTGTTTTGGCATAGCACCATAGCAGAGTTGTCATGCTTTGCATATACAAGAGGTCTCTTTGTGTGTGTGTGTGTGTGTGTGTGTGTTTCACACATTTGACATGAGTTGCTCTTTCAGAGAAAACCTGGGGCAAGGGGCCTTTCTCCAGAACCCTCAATGGATTCCCATCTGCAGGCAGAAATCCTGCAGCTTTGGTCATGGATCCAAAAGGCTTGCTGACACAGTTGCTGCACACCGTGTGTGCAGCTCCACATGTGGGCATCTTGTATCGACATGTGTAGCACATTAATTTCATTATGTGGAGCATTTACAGGAGGCCTTTGGCACCTCTGCTGAGGAAGCCTCTAAATCCATCGGGACCAGGGGCTCTGCTCTCCAAAACAGATTCTGGACTGGTGAGGTGGAAGTGGGATGTACACACATGCCTGAGTCTGTTTTGGCATTCGTTCATGGTTTCATGCCTCTTGCTTTGCTGCAATTCCAAGATGAAGTATACATAATTTAGGCTGCATGTAATGTCATCGTAGAACAATAGCCCAAGTTGCAGTACAGGTGTCAATATCTTCTTACTTTGCTGCATCCGCAGAGGGACTCCTGACAATCCGATCCCGGCCTCCTCCCCAAGAGGAGTTTGAAGATGCTCTGGCAAAGATGAAATATTCCTTCAGCCTTCTGGTGAGTGTGGTTGGGCGAGCGCTTTCCTCACAAGAAAGCAAGAGGGCGCCTGCCTGGCTCATGCTAACCACTAGGATACGCTTTTGTTCCCACCACTCAGGCAAGGCTGAAATCGAACATTGCAAACCCTACCTCAGAGGAGCTCATACATTTTCTCTTCAACCCGTTGAAGCTGGTAAGCAACAGGTTCGATGGGGCAGAGGGGAGGGGAAGATGAACTCTCAGGCAGCTGAACCAGTGGTGATTAAACCCTGGAAGGTGATTTGCCCAAGCAGCAGAATGACAGGGTGAACTATACCATGCGGATGGCAGACATGGGACTGAAAGCCTTTTTTTTGAAGGAAAAAAAAAAAACATTGCATGTGGAAAACTGGTGTATCAAAGGAGAGCCTAGAACAGGCATAGGCAAACTCGTCCCTCCAGATGTTTTGAGACTACAACTCCCATCATCCCTGACCACTGGTCCTGTTAGCTAGGGATGATGGGAGTTGTAGTCCCAAAACATCTAGAGGGCTGAGTTTGCCTATGCCTGGCCTAGAACATATATCCCTGGCATGCTAGGCATCTGTATGTGAAGTCTCCTTTGTCATGAAAAAAAGGTAAAGGGACCGCTGACCATTAGGCCCAGTCATGGCCGACTCTGGGGTTGCGGCGCTCATCTCGCTTTATTGGCCAAGGGAGCCCGCGTACAGCTTCTGGGTCATGTGGCCAGCATGACTAAGCTGCTTCTGGCGAACCAGAGCAGCGCACGGAAACGCCGTTTACCTTCCCGCCGGAGCGGTACCTATTTATCTACTTGCACTTTGACGTGCTTTCGAACAGCTAGGTTGGCAGGAGCAGGGACCGAGCAATGGGAGCTCACCCCGTTGCGGGGATTCGAACCGCCGACCTTCTGATTGGCAAGTCCTAGGCTGTGTGGTTTAACCCACAGCACCACCCGCGTCCCTTCCTTTGTCATGGGGGAGCATTAAAAGTGCAATCCCTTCCCCGCACCCTTGGAGAGCAGCGTGGTACAATCCATGAAAAGCTTCATCGTGCGATGTTGCTGCGTGTGCAGATTGGTTCCCAATGTGGGGCACACACCCCACAGAGAGGCAGTCTGATTTTTAAGGGGGAGGCAATTCAAGAATGAGCTATTAACAGTTAATGGCCTTTTAGACTTCCTCCACATGAATAGGAGTTCACTTTTTGAATAATAAGAATTATGTGTCACGGGGGTGGGTGGGGGCATCAGGATTTTAGAGATACTTAGGTGGGGCATAGCCAAAATAAGGCTGGGAACCACTGCTCTAGAGTCAAGCCCCTCCTGTGGAGAACTTGGGCCCCCTTGAGCCCCAGACTGGGATATGAATAAATAGAACAATAGCAACAACTTGCTGTTTTTGACTCTCGCATCTCACTTCAGGTTGTGGAGTCTTCGGGGGGACCAGCGTTCGCTTCTGAGCTGCGCAGCCCCATGCTGACCCTGGAAGCAGTGACCCTGATGCGAGGCTGCTTGGGAGACCAGGAGACGGAACTGTGGTATTCACTGGGTGAAAACTGGACCAGGCCAAGGTAAGGGGGGGTTGTTATTTCTTCCCCAGTCCTGGATTTACACATAAGCTAAACAAGCTATAGCTTAGGGCCCCACTTTCTTGGGGCCCCCCAAAAAAATTAAAGGGGGGGGGAATGTACATTTTCAAAATATAAGATAAAAAACAAATAAAATGAAACCTACATACAGCAACAGTGTTTTGTGTTGTGTAGGCTCCTATGATGTAAGTAATGCTAGCCTGCTCCCTAAAATATCACTGGTTTCCTCATTTCTATATATAGGGTGCCTACATTCTGCATGGACTGGTTGCAACATGTGCTAATGGCTTTAGATTCCTATTAGGTCCATAAATTACCATATAGCATATATTCAACACCAAAAAACAGTGACAATTGTTGTTGACAAAGGACAGCTGGATATATAAAGGGCCCCATTACCTTCAGTAGCTTAAGGTAAAGGGACCCCTGACCATTAGGTCTAGTCATGGCCAACTTTGGGGTTGCGGCGCTCATCTTGCTTTATTGGCCGAGGGAGCCAGAATACAGCTTCCAGGTCATGTGGCCAGCATGACTAAGCCGCTTCTGGCAAACCGGAGCAGTGCATGGAAACACCGTTTGCCTTCCCCCTGGAGCGGTACCTTTTTATCTACTTGCACCTTGATGTGCTTTCGGACTTCTAGGTGGGCAGGAGCAGGGGCCGAGCAACGGGAGCTCACCCATGACCTTTCTTGCCTGCCATTGGCTGAACTGAGCTGATGGCACCAGAGGAGCTTGGTCACTGGAGCCCAGCGGTTCATTTCAGGCTCGGAGGTCACTGGAAACCTTGGGGATTTGCATTCCAAGGTCTTCGATATGTTGCTGATAAATTAGACCCATCCATTTGTGACACTGGCTAGTGATTCAGTGTTGATCGGTTTGAGGTCAATCAGTCGAGTGGTTTTGGCAATTTTAATCAGAAATGAATGGGCAAGTTTCAGTATGTGATTGAGGGTTCCATGATTATTATTAAAAAAATTCCTTCCAGTAGCACCTTAAAGACCAACTAAGTTAGTTCTTGGTATGAGCTTTCGTGTGCATGCACACTTCTTCAGATACACACAATGATACAATGATTATTATTGTTTATTAAATTTGTATACCACCCTATACCTGCAGGTCTCAGGGTAGTTCACAAGATAAAGCCACAATATGAAAACACAAAATACACAATAAAAACAAAAACAACCCAATAACCCCCCCCTCATTTGATGATTTCACTCATTCTCCATTGTATTATTTTCTTCTATTCATTTCTACCTCCTCCTTTCTGCCCTGTGCGCCCCAGAGTGGACTTCCCCCGGAGCTACGCAGATCCCTACAACCCAACTTTCCGGAGTGGCTGGGAGACGCCACGCCTGGACGCTTCTGGCCAGCCTTGGGAAGACCCAGTGGAGATGCAGCACCGACACGAAGAACGTCGCGCCCAAGTGAGTGATGAGGTGGAAAGCAGGCAGGATAAACATTTGCAAAAAAAAACAACCCACACCGAGGGCAAGAGGACAGCTGCAAAAACATCTGCTGCTTCCAGGAGAAAGAGCAAGTTCTCCTTGTGGGCAGAAAGTGGCTTGAAGGATCCATTCTGATGTATTTGGGGGCATCCTAATACATTCTGGGTGGATCCAATAGCTCATTTCTTGTTTGCAATTGCTACCAATAAGAATCTGGTGGAACCAACTTTTCCAGAAGAGCGTTATGACTGTTTAATTCCACAGCCGCTACTCACTGCATAAATCAGGCCATTTTTTAAAAACAACTACTTCCTACAGTTCCACCTCTCTCTCTCTCTCTCTGCTATAAGAATAGACCTGCTGAGTGAGACTAAAAGTCATTATAAACTAGCCTTTTGCTTCCTTCTGTGGCCAACTAGATACTTCAGGGAAGCTCCTCAAGCAGGCTGTTAAGGCAAGATCCATCCCACATTGTTTGTCCTCCCCTCTTCTCCCTGATATTCATCAGCACAGTGGCACTGAAAATGGGGGCTCTATTCAGCCAGTAATAAAACTATCTACCATAAATTTGTCTTGTTTCCTTCTAGAAGTGTCCAATCTTGCATCTTCCCGTGCATCTTAATTACACATTAATTAGGCTTGCCCGGGACCACTCAGGGAGCTTGATGGGCTATGTGAGGATTTGAACACAGGTCTTGCTGGCCAAACATTCTAGCCACCACTTCGCACTGGCTCTCATTATGGTTGGGTACGCCAGAGGCAGAGTGGATCTGAATCGGCCTTTCCCAACTTGCTGCCCTCCAGACATTTTGGCCTGCAAATCCCATCAGCCCCAGCATCATACGGCTGTGCTGACTGAGGCTGATGGGAACTGTAGTCCAGAACACCTGGAGGGCACCAGGTTGCAGGAGGGAGGTTGGCTCTGACTACAGTCAGTATGACTTCAGGCCTGATCAGTTAGAGGTGATAACTTGGGGAGGATACTGCCTTGAGCTGGATGTTGGGCTAAGGTGACTGTGCAGTCTTCGTAGTTAACCATTTATCTGTTTCTCCTCCCCACTCTCTGTTACAGCAATCAGCTCCCACAATTGCAGCCAATGGGTAAGTCCCTTTCAAGCCTCTGGCCATTTGATTTTTATATTTGGGAAGGTGTGTTGAGATGTTTGGATGGATGGATGGATGGATGGATGGATGGATGGATGGATGGATGGACTGACCTTGGAGGGCAGGGTTGGAAATTGGATCTGAGAGGCAAGGAGAGAGGAAAGGTGGGAGAGGGGGGAAGATATCGCAGGCTTCCCATAGGCATCTGGTTGGCAACTGTGAGAACAGAATGCTGCACTAGATGGGTCTTTGGCCAGATCCAGCAGGCTGTTCTTTTTTTTTTAATAGATATTTATTGAAGATTTTCCATTTTAGTAGATTAAAAAGCCAAAAAGAAAAAAGAAAAAGAAAAATTAAAAACATATACAGTTTACAATCTTTATTTTTCAATAACATATTTCCCTGACTTCCCCACACCTCCCCTTCTTATATTCCAATTCAAATTGTTATTTCAACAAGTTCTTATCCCCAATTTTTTAACCTTTTTATGTTTAATTCATTATAAAAAACCGATTTTACCCTATAAACATCAAAATTTATACATCAGTACTCATTCTTAAATCCTTTTTCTAAAGTCGACCCAAATTCCCTTCCACGAATTCCCCATTTTTCATACAAATAACAAAACAGAATAAAAATAAAAAGACAAATTATAATTATACACCCTTTGGATCCCCAAACCCCACCCCTTCCCCTTTCCCGGTTTCAATCCCCAACAGATGTCCATCAGTCTTAATCTACTATCAGCCTGGGGATCTCACGTCCGAGGCTCTTAATTCTCTCTCAGTTCCTCTCTGCTGGTTTTTTTGATAGTCCTTAATATTAAACACCAGATCTCGGAGATGCTCTAGCCGGATGAGGACAATGTTTCTTCCAGCCAGACCTCCATGCTTAAAAGTGGAGCCCGAATCTTGTTTCTTACTCCTTTCAAATCCAAATGTCCCCAAAGCTCCAACTTTTACCTTAATCAAATTTGTAATCCTTGGGTCTTCAGATCTCCACAGAGAGAGATCTCTCCATTCTTCAATCACCAATTCAGACCAGATTTTCATCATCAAGTTCTTATTTTCCTTTATAACCATCATGTCAGGCCTCTGGCTCTCCTTTGCCATCTGCAACATTATATCTCCTCCTTCCTTTTGCTCAAAAACAACAAGTGTCTCTTTCTCCACACTCTCAAAGTTCTCAAATTTCTCTTCTTGTCCAGCTGCTTGGGCTTCCTGGATCAAATCCTTATCAAATTCATTGAACTTATTTACTGTTAAGTCCAGAGTTGCAACGTTGGTAGCCAAAACATCAATTTGGCCTTGTAACTTTCCGAAGAGAAAGAAAACTCTGTCCAATTTAGCTTGAGTTTTGCCTCCTTCAGCCATTCTTGTAATGTCCCAAAAACCCCTCTAGAGGGATTTTGGTTACTTAGTATTCATTCCAGTTCAAATCCAACAGTCAAGTTAGTTTGTGTCAGTTCTTCCTTGTTTTCAACAAAGTATAGCCCAATTGTAACAAATATAACCAGCAGAGACAATAGAAAACAAAGTTCGCTTTTTCCGTCTTGACAGCTAATTTGACAGCTGTCAAACTCTTCAATATCTCTCCAACAGGCTCTCTCACGGATCACTCCCGGGTCCGGGGGGGTGGCGCCTCAGCTCCGAAGATTAGCTCTTATCCTCCAGTAAAATTGCTTAAACTGCCAAATCGTGCAATTAATATCTTTTACCCAATAAAAGGGAAAAAATCCTCTCGACTTTAGTTAGCTAGTCCTTGCTTTAGATTATTTACAAGACGGGGAGACAGACTTCCTGTTTGCATCTTCCCCGATCGTGCCTGATTAAAAAAACAACAACAATTCTTTAGAAATCCAATTTCTGTACTACTCACGGGTTGCTGCTTTAAAGTCCAATTGTTCACAAGAAGAAGTCAGCGCTCTCCGACCATAGCATGCGGCTTCACTCCGCAGGAGAAGCAGTCGACTCTCAGCACCGCGCCACTCACCCCGTCCCCCATTCCGAAACCTTTAAAAAGGCTCCTTCACGGGTCAGGGGGGCGCAAATGGTGCCCGCCGAGTCACCAGGTTCACAGGCTTCCCTGCCTGTGATTTTTAAGGGTCCCCGCATCGCCGCAGCGGCAAGACCCGAATCCTGCGGAGCCGATTCCCTCCGGAGCTCGGAGGGAATCCGCCATTAGCCGTTGGCGCTAACCCGGAAGTCCCCTCCAGCAGGCTGTTCTTATACTGAAGGATAGGATGGGATTGGCAAAGTTTTGGTAAAGTTCTCCCAAAATTCCGATCAGCATTGTCTGTTTTCTGTCTTACTGTTTCTGGAGCTGCAAAATGTCAGCTTTCTGAATAGGGATATTGGCTTTCCCTTTTTAATATATATATTAATAAAAAACTAGTTAAAAAGAAAGAATTATTATTATTATTATTATTATTATTATTATTATTATTATTATTAATTATTATTATTATTTGATGTTACTACATAGAGGAGGGCCCCCATAAAACCTTAAGAATATTATTTCTGTGTGCAGCAGATAATATAGGGACCCCTGACCATTAGGTCCAGGCGTGGCTGACTCTGGGGTTGCGACGCTCATCTCACTTTATTGGCCAAGGGAGCTGGTGTACAGCTTCCGGGTCATGTGGCCAGCATGACTAAGCTGCTTCTGGCGAACCAGAGCAGTGCACGAAAACGGCGTTTACCTTCCCGCTGGAGCGGTACCTATTTATCTACCTGCACTTTGATATGCTTTTGAACTGCTAGGTTGGTAGGAGCAGGGACCAAACAATGAGAGCTCACCCCGTTGCGGGGATTCGAACCGCCGACCTTCTGATCGGCAATTCCTAGGCTCTGTGGTTTAACCCACAGCGCCACCCGCATCCCAGCAGATAATATGGACTATTGCTATTTTGCAGATGGGAGATTCTGTAACATACCGGCACAATTAAAGTTTGGTGCTCTTGCACAACAAAGCCACTTTCCTCTTAAATCTGACTTTTCTGGAATAAGGAAAAGGATGGGGAAATGTACCAGAAAGTATGGGATATAACCATGGCTTGATGCAACATCATATAAACTCCCAACATATAAATTAGAATGAATGTTCAATAAACAGGTTGTCTGCAAGTGACCTCAGATGCATGGGCCCCCGTGCAACACTTGTGGGGGCAGCATATGGGAATAGAAAGCTAAATTTACTGTATACTGAACTGAAAGTACTGGCTATTGTGTTGCCTCTCCTGTGAGTGACAAAAGCTCTCCAGAGTCATAGGCCTTTCCCAGCCATGCTGCACAAAACCCTTTCATGCTGGGCTCTCATCCAGGCACCAATTAAATCACAGCTTCATAGACCTCCAGAGCCTTTTCTGGACCCTAAGGGTGGGGGAACTTGAAAGAAGTGTGTGTGTGTGTGGAGAGAGAGAGAGAGCACAAGCGTGAGCGCGCAAGGGCTGGGATTGGAATGGCCTTGGCCGTTGTCATGATGAAGGACTCCTTCTCAGCATAATATGCCTTTCAGGCAGAGAGTTCTTGAAGGTCTTCCCAGCTGGGAAAATTTGTGAGCCATTTGACCATGGGAAATTTAGATAAATTCTATGTTGTTCTTTTCTGTTTCTCTCTCTCTCTCTCTGTTGTTCTCGCTGTCTCTCTGCCTTGCATGAAGCTGGGTCCGGTGGTGAGCAGGGAAGTCAGTGATAGGACTAGTAAGCTGGTGGTGGTGGTAATGGCTGGGGGCTTCTCTAGGTGAGGGTGGTGTATAAGTCTGTATAAATTGCAGGTGGCTGTTAGGGTAAGTGGGAGGTAAGGGAGCTTCAGGTCAGTGACCAGCAAACATTTAACGTTGAGTGGGGACTTGAAATTACCTCCACAAATCAGAACCTGTTTGCATTTGTGGCTAAGGACCTGCCTAGCCACTGTCACATCAATGAATTCTGAATGCAAAATGTTAGCAGCTGCCAAAGAATCCAGCTTATTAAAACTTTAATAATTTTATCTGCTTTAAAAAAAATGTTCCTAGTCTTCTTCACTGATGGGAGAAGTACTTAAAAAAAAACAACTGACACGAGATTAATAAATCACTGAAGAGTAAATTCAGATCCAGTGTGGCCAAGAAAGAGGTTTCTGAGAAAACATACAGGCCTTGTTGGTCATTATACCAACTCCCATGCTTAGTTTAATCCTCTGCTCCCTAATTGTCCAGTGAGTCCTAATACTTGCCAGGAACAAGAATAGTGGTAAACTGAAACAAAATGTTCTGGCCCCTCAGCTGCAAACTCATTAATTTATCTTTAACCAGTAGTATAGCAGACTGATAAATAGATACTGTAGATAGATATAGATAGATAGATGATAGATAGATGATAGATAGATAGATGATAGATAGATAGATAGATAGATAGATAGATAGAGATAGATAGATAGATGATAGATAGATAGATAGATAGATAGATAGATAGATAGATAGATGATAGATAGATAGATAGATAGATAGATAGATAGATAGATAGATAGATAGATAGATAGATAGATGATAGATAGATATAGATAGATAGATTTGTCCTTATGACCACCCTCTGATTTGGGGTAATTCAGTTCTATAGCATTCCAGCTATAGCGCGCGCGCAACCCCCCCCCTCCTGAGAAGAGGATGGTAAGAACTGTGAGTGGTCTCTAACTCCCTCACCCCAGGAACCACCTCTCAGTCATACAATGACTATTGAACTTTCTTCAAACATATTTAGTATAGATATGCCCATAATGATTCACTTGAGATCCACAAGGTTGAAATATAACCAATTTAACAAAGGGAGATGGGGCAACAACAGATATCTTGAATTAAAGTAGACATGTACAATGGGGGTGGAAAAACACTTCTGGCCCCATAAGTGTTGGGGTGTGTGTGCACATACTGCCCAAAAATGAGGAAATGACTGTTCATTGATGCATACTGTGTCAGGGAGGGAGTGGGTTCCCTCATACTTCTTGAAATAAATTAAAACCAGATGCCTCTTTTTTAGCTGAACCAGAAATTCTGGATTTCAGGCAAGACAAAGATAGACTAAGGTCCCAACGGGTCACTGAAATAATCTAGGCTAGTGACCTCTCCCCTTTTTATTACTTAGGGTGGATTTTCCACAAGTATTTATGATGTGATGTTGTTTGCATAGAGAAGTCACAAAAAGGTTCCAATAAAGTGTTGAGATCCAAGGTCTCCACTTCCTGGAAAACCCTTCAGAAAAGGAGCCAGGCAACACTTACATTAAAAAGAGTAAACAACTTTGAGTCCCGAGCCATGTCTTCCCAAAAAGAAGACTGAGAATTGCACTTCTGCAAAAGTGCAGTGAATTCTTGGCTAAAGCCTTGGCTTCACGTTACATTCACTACATAATAGAATCCCACAACTGGACACATGCGGCGAAGCACTAGTAGCCTCTGTCAGACTACCACTCCTCTTGGCAGCTGATTTTCTCTGTTTCTTTCCCCTACCAATTGGGAGGGGGAAATAGCAGCTAGAGAGAGAGAGAGAGAGAGAGAGAGAGAGAGAGAGAGAGAGAGAGAGAGAGAATTCAATCATTAGAGCCAGAGGCTCTTAATGTCTGGGTCGTGGGTTCGATCCCCATGTTGAGCAAAAAGAATCCTTTGTTGCAGGGGGTTGGACTAGATAACAATCGTGCTCCCTTTTAACTCTATGGTTCTACGAAAGGGACAGCTGGCAGCTTCTCCTTCACCCTGTGTGTGCAATTCCTGTCCCTTCCAGCTTCCTTTGCCTGTTGATGGCAAGCCCTTCAGAAGTCACCATAGGCAGAGTTCTCATTCATTGGGATTCCCCTAATGCAGGGAGTGTAACATGTACCCAGACTCTTGAAGTGCCATGTGGCTGGACTGAAGACACATGCGTTCATCTACGCCTATGTTGCCTGTGCCCTCCCCTTTCAGCACTGGACAGATGGCGTGAACAGGTCCTAGTCACATAAACCAGATTGTACAACATGTTCTATGTACAGAGGGGCTCCTGTCAACTCCCCCCCTCGCCCAGATTAAGCCAGTGTCACCACATTTCTACTCCATGTCACCTTCCAGCCCTTGCAAGGTTTCACTCTAGGAAATATGGAGGATGATTAATAATGCTGGGAGTAATTATATGGTTGCTACCTTTCCACCCATTAAGTGGCTGCTGGAGGAGTAGCCAACATTTTTGCCCTCCAGCTGTTGTTGGACTCCAACTCCCATCAACCCCAGCCAGCATGGCCAGTGGTCAAGGATGATGGGAGTTGTAGTCCACAGGGGGAGGACAATCATGCTGGACCTAGGCTGCTGCATGGTTCCCAGTTGTTCCCCTGAGGAGTTCAAGCAGGGAAGCAATAAGAGCACAAAATTAATATGCTGGATCCTACACAGTTTGGCTTTCTGCACACATTACGGAAGTAAGGCCCGCACGGTTCCTTCTCAGAATGCATCTGCGCACCACAGAGAGTGTGGGTGTGTAAGCAGTTGGGAGCAGAGCCAGGTAGACTTATTGGCTATATCCCCAGGTAGACATTGCTGAACATGATGTCCCCTTCAGTGAGGACTTGGAGGACATTGAGGCACATTGCCCTCCTAAATAGGCCTCCTGTAGAATTACTTGTTTTCACTTAACGTTAACACGAATGCTGCCATAGACGGGAGCACACTTTGGTAATGGCCAGGCACTGTAATTTGGGCACAGCGCACAGGGAGTTCTTGATGTGGAACAGCACACAAGTAGCAGGCTCAAGAGAACATGCCAGTCTCTTCAGCCCCTGAATAGCCATGGCTTGGCAGGAAGCTAAATAAACACAAAGGAAGTCCATTCCAGGCTTTGTGTACAATGTGGGAGGACAGAACTGGGAGAACTGGGTTTTCTAGAAAGGCTGGGGGAATGAGCCAGGGCAGCAGGGCTTGGGAACAACAAGGCTGCCTGGGTTAGCTTGAAACAAAATGGGGTTTGTTAGGGATGAATAATGTAAGGAACAGACCAGGAATTAAGGGCTCTTGGGTTTACTGGGATAAGGTAGCGTAATAGGAGCTGGCTGGTTAAACAGGGAGGTGTAAAGGAATGTAGGTATCACAGAAGGCAAGGCCAGATGCTCTGGTGATGGGTGCAGAAGGGAAATATAACAGGATGAAAACAAGAGGACAGCGGTTAAAGAAAGATGGCGCCCAGAAGAGAGCCAAGAGGGGGACGCTAGGCAGCCAGCTAAGGTAGGATTGGTGGTGGTGGGGGGGGATGAAGGGCTCTAATTCCTTTTCTTCTCCATCTCCTATCATCTGTTCTGAAGCGCTTGGCAAGCTTTGTATCCCAGCAGGTTCCAGTTGCGATCCTCATCCAACTGGGAGGAGGACCGCAACATGGAGGGGCGAGAGACTCTTTTGTCTTGCAGGAAATTCCATTCACTATAGGAAAGAGGCAGGTGGTGCAGGGGCCAATATCTCACATTATCTAGCCCTTCCTTCAATATTACATTTTTTCCCCCCCTGTCATCATGAATTTGCATCATTGCCCTCATTCAACTAGATAAAAAGTGATGAAAAGCTAGGGCTGAATGGTTGAAATAACTTTCGGTTGATTCATTACCTGACCTTTTTAGCAGATTAGTCAAGTGCTAAAAATTTCAGTGAACTTTCATATTGCCAAGCCCAAATTTGCATGCCTTTCTGAGATATTGAAGGAAGTGTACAATATTTACTTACAACATTTACCAGTAACCACTCTTTGTTAGAAAGGCTGTGTTTAATAGTTTCTTGTTCATTCCTCTTATGTCACTGAACCCCAAAGTAACCTTGAAGAAAGTGTTCCACAACTTGAACTAAAGCTTTAATTGATATCTTAATTGGTTTTAAAATAGATTTGTCCCCCAATCAACAAATCCCCCATTGGTTTCAGAATTGACATACCTCATCCTCTCTCTTTTATTGTTCTGGCCTCTGAATTTGAGGCAAAGTCCATTACTTCAAATGTAACCACAGTGCCAGCCTATCTGCTGTGGTCAGGAAAGGTTCTGTGGAGGCTTTTCAGGGTTACTGTGCCTTTAAAAGCTTCCATCTTGTGTCTCTAATCAATTGCTTCCTGTTCAGCACAGCCAGGGCATCACTGATGAATTTCCCTTTGAATGGTTCAGTTCCTGTTTCCTGAGAGGGGATCTTAATTTATGGTTTCCTCCGCTTATTTTTCTTATGAAAATTATTATCAAGTAATACTCAAATGAAGGGGGTGGGAATTAATTCTGCCAACAGCTAATGGTGGTAAAGTAAATGGACCTCAATGTGGACCACTAGTTGGTTAAGACTACGGGTTTGCAAATAAATGAAAGAATAGTTCTGAGCAAAATGCATACTTCCTTTGTTTTTAGACTGCAAGCACGTATATCACAGCAGCATCTTAAAAGAGGTTCCTTTTCCCACCCCTCGTCTTCCCTGTCAAATGAGAATATATACACACACACACACACACACACACACACATCTGCCCCATGTATCAAGAGCACCTTTTTAATTAGTCAAATTGTTTTTATTGGATTTATCTATCTGATTAATTAACTAAACGTTGCAGCTCTAGATTGAACCAAATGAAGATCACAGAACTACATTAATGCCACAAGCATGCAAATCCAGGAGAAAGATTATTTTGGGAACAGCAATGGACAGAGTGAAATTAAACTGTTTCATTGTTCGTTTGGAATACGTACAACCTGCCCATCATCTATATGGAAACTAGTGCGCAATACAAAACCTAAAAATAAACAAGCTGGACTATGATGAGCTATAAACAGCACAACACATCACCCAAACAAATAAAAACAGTTTAAAAAAAAATGTGACACAGAGCGGGTTGCATGACTATCAAATTAAAAACTCTTGAAATGTCTGTGTAAAGTAAGTCTTGACCTGGCACTGAAATGATAGCATCTGTGCCAGCCCCACTTCTAAAAGGAGGGCATTCCACAAGCACAGTGATGCAGACAGAGCCTTCTGGATGGCCATTTTTTACTGTTTAAGCCCCCTAACCTGCACTGATATTCTAGAAAGCCCACAAGCCATGGACCTTCCTGCCCATAACCCCATGTGCTCTTTCTTCCCTCCTGACAGACGTAAACACCCAGAGAGCAAGTCTGTGATCTCTACCCACAACTTCACAGCCAGAAACAACAACGAACTCTCAGTACTTCATGGAGAAATGTTGCAGGTGAGTTGATGTCCCAGAACACTTGCAGTGCCAGAAGATTCCCACCCCTACCCCGCTCCTGATCTGGCCAGAATAGAAAGGAATGTGATTTGCAGATTGGACACGGCTGTAGGGAAACTGCTTTCATTGGGGACTCAGGGCATTTGGAAATACCCTATTGCCTGGTCACCTGTCCCAAGCCAGAATATCCTAGGCAATGAAGCAGGCTTGCACATTAGACGTCTTGGATCTCGCCTCCCACCACACTTGTAGGCCATGAATGAGCCCTAAATGGCTTAACAGAAATGTGAATGGGTTGGGAGCCTACTAACAACATTGTGGGTTAGGTAACATTTATAGAATTGTTTGTGAAATGGAATCGGGACCTCCCCTGACAGGGAACTTGAGAACCAAGTTTTTGTTTTTGGTTTTTCCCCAAAAATTTTTTATTGGTTTTCCAAATTTATAACAGACATAAACAAACAAACAAACAAACATAAATCCTAACTATAATAATTCCGCTTTTGTTGACATTGTTAGGTGACTTCCTCCAATCCCCCTGGCTGAGTTTCAATGTATATCATTGTAACAGTTTTCCAAAACTTAATTTCTCATAAAATTTACTTGGTCAATTAACGTCTTTCTTTCCTTTCATATTACCTTTAAACATATTATTCTATAACATCACATATTTAAATCCAAAGCCAGTCTGATACTTGCAAGTATTTCTACTTAAGTTATCTTAGCATATTTAGCTAAATAGTCTTTAAATTTCATCCATTCCTCCTGGTGCTCCTCCTCCTTCTGGTCGCGGACTCTTCCTGTCAGGTCGGCCAGCTCCCAAAAGTCCATCATCTTCATCTGCCATTCCTCCATTGTTGGCACTTCTTGTGCTTTCCAATTTTTGGCCAACAAAATCCTAGCGGCAGTTGTGGCATCCCAAAAAAATCTAGCATCTTTCTTGGGCAATTCCAGACCTAGAACCAAGTTTTTGCTAGGAACATGTCTCCTTTTTCTTTGACGTTAGGTCCTGGATGACAGCAAGAAGTGGTGGAAAGTTCAGAACCACTACGGTCAGGTTGGCTACGTCCCTTATAATATTCTTGCCCCAGTTCTAAACCACAACAGCGCTCCTCAGGTCAACGGAACCAGCCCAGCGATATCCAAGGTGAGGCTTAGAGCACTAATTAGAGCTTGTCTGTTCGCTTGCTTGCTTTTATTTGTTGTAGAGCTATGTGCCACTTTTCTAATAAAATACCGTATTTTTCGCTCTATAAGACGCACCAGACCACAAGATGCACCTAGTTTTTGGAGGAGGAAAGCAAGGGGAAAAAAATATTCTGAATCTCAGAAGCCAGAACAGCAAGAGGGATCGTTGCGCAGTGAAAGCAGCAATCCCTCTTGCTGTTCTGCCTTCTGGGATAGCTGCGCAGCCTGCATTCGCTCCATAAGACGCACACACATTTCCCCTTACTTTTTAGGAGGGAAAAAGTGAGTCTTATAGAGCAAAAAATACAGTATCCAACATGACTGGCTGGCTGGAACAGTAAACAGGAGCACTTCAAATAGCATCGTTTTATTACAGGTCCCATTTGAAGCTGGGCAGAAACAGGGAATAGGTGTTGCCTTCCTGCCCTGCATGCTTTCCTGATTCCCAGGAAAAAAATGTCTACATGCTGTTGGAAAGATGATTTTGGACTAAATGGATCTTTGGTCTGATCCAACAGCACAACTCTTATGCCCAAATGATCCTGGCCATGGAATCTTGAACAAGACTGGGAAATGTTAGACTACATGGGCCGGTTTAGGGAATGGGTACAGAAGATTTTTTTAAAACGTATTTTTAAATAAGTAAATAAGATTTCCCTGGAAGGTTGGAAGAGGGACACTTTTAAAATCCATTCTCACCAATGTAGATTTGCTGGAAATGCCCCAAAGAAAGCAGTTTAATGCTTATGGCCATTTTTTAAAACCAACACGGCATAAGAACATGTATGGGACCCAAACTGTTCAGACATGCTTAAAAACCCAGATAGTCTGGAAGGCAGTGGGAAGCAGGGGAGAAATTCAATCCAGTTTGCAGTTGAAGGTGTACCTATCAAATGTTTGCTTTCCAAACTAATATGGGAACTGAAACACAGCCGTCCTGCGAAAATTCACACTTAATCTGAATTTTGCGATGCAGTTCCCCAGCCAAACAGTGTTGACAAAAACGGATACAGGAATGGATACATTGGTGAAACTGATGTCTAAAATGCTTACTGTTAGAAGAAATTGCTTGCAAAAAGGCGTACTGCAGACCGAAATGTGCTTCTTAGGAGAAATTCACACTAAAATGAAGAATTTTAATGGGAATTGTTTTGGGTTTTTTAATTCACAAATGGATGCAGAAATAAGGAGGACTGAATTTAAGACTGGGGGAAAATGTGAAACTGAGAGACCTGAAATTGTCAAATCCTTCCATCCCTAGTGGGAAGGCAGATGTACTGGCACTTGCAATATTAGCGTAGCGTGTTCTTTGTGAGTTGACGTTCCACCAGGAGATGGGCTTTGCAGGAGGCCGAGCTGTTAATATTTGCTTCTCCCCTCTGCCTCTACTTAGAAAAGTCCACCTCAGCCGCCACCCAAGACCAAAAGTCTGTACACAAATGGCAGAAATTGGGCCAGCACAGAGGCACTTAACATGGACCTGAGTGAGCGAGGTAAGCCTGCCTTTGTGTGTGGAACTGGGGAGCTCTGGGAAGCATAAGCTATTTTTTCACCGTTTTACTGGAACTTTAGTTTAAGCAGTGTAGGAGAAACCTCAGCACAGAGCAGGGGACACAATAGCTTATGCGGCAGGTCGCAAGGATTATAGGCAATAAAATGTGTTTTTAAAAATCTGCATATTAAGTGCACTAAAATTCTGACGAGGGCATTTTTTAAAAAATGCGAAAAATTTAAGGTTGGGAAAGCATAGAGGAAACAACTGGGGAGAGGTCTATGAGGTGCTCACACCCCCATTAGAAATTGTGGGTTTCGTGAATGTTTGGTGAAACATTCAGTGCCACCTGATAAATTGAAAGCCTCCTATACTGTACTTGGAAAGCTTATACTTGAATGCATTGTCATTCTAGATCCCTAAAAATGTATTAAAACCCACTTTATGAAAGGGGGGGAAGAGTTATTTGCAACAAATTCTCTTAATGGCTTGGATCTAAAGAGGGTCATGCAAGGAGTTTCTGCTACCAGTGGAATTGATGTTCTTAACACATGACCAACTGCTTTTGAAACTTTCCTCGTTGCTATGTGACACATGGATACTCAGCCCAGAGTTGGTTTTAGTTAAAATTCTTCACACCACATATATATATATCTATTTATATGAGTTTGTGGTATAGAAAGGAATTAATAATCATAATAAAAAGGCCACATTTCCTAAGGGACGCCCAAACCTTGGCTCTAGGGCAAAGCACTTTCTATTACATGATTTTAAACAACTGAACGCTAATTGGTGGTTGTGACTAACAGAGACTAACAGGCTCTAAGGGAAGCTGAGCCTCTGGAATATTGGTAGCTGCCAGGGCCTCAGATTCTGCTTGCTTTGAAGCCAAAAGCACGTCAAAACTGCTCATGGTTGTTCCACCAACGTTCCCTGGGCTCTGAGCTTGCTTCCCTTGGTATGTTTCCCAGCTGATTCCTCTCCCCATTCCTTTCCGTCCAACCTGTCCTTCACAAAGGGATCTCCTTTTGGTTCCTGTCAGACAAGCTGTCAGCGTCACTTAGCATTTTTCACAAGAGGTTTTTTCGAGCTTGAAAGGTATAAAGAGTCATCCTTCCCTCCCAGAAGCACAATATAAGGATGCAAAACACTCGACTTACGCGAGAACTGGAATAGAGTCGCATGGATGAAGGATTTAGGCTGAAATGTGCAGTTTGAGGTGTGGTGGACTGGCTTTTTGCTATCTGAAAGCTGTCCTCGTATGACACGACACAGGGTTCTGTGGGAGAATTTCTGAACTGCGCATGGAGCGATTGGAGTCTGTTGTATCTGATTGTGGGAAGTAGGGTTAATTGCTCTGCCTACCCATCCAAGAGGGACATGGGTGGCGCTGTGGGTTAAACCACAGAGCCTAGGACTTGCCGATCAGAAGGTTGGCAGTTCAAATTCCTGTGACGGGGTGAGCTCCCGTTGCTCGGTCCCTGCTCCTGCCCACCTAGCAGTTCAAAAGCATGTCAAAGTGCAAGTAGATAAATAGGTACCACTCCAGCGGGAAGGTAAGTGGCGTTTCCGTGCGCTGCTCTGGTTCGCCAGAAGCGGCTTAGTCATGCTGGCCACATCACTCGGAAGCTGTACGCTGGCTCTCTCGGCCAATAAAGCGAGATGAGCTTCAACCCCAGAGTCGTCCGCAACTGGACCTAATGGTCAGGGGTCCCTTTACCTTTACCCATCCAAACGTTTGCAATTGCGCCGTGTGTGACATCACTTCCTGCTCCGGCAGAGCGCTTCAACACGGTGAACGAGGAGCTCGCCCTGAGGCTGGCCAATGGGACAACTAGCCATAGCAGGAACCTTCACATCCATCGGGCTGCAGACACCAACCTGCCTTTAGGATACGATTCAGATCCTGCTCAAGTTCAGACCTGGCTAGAAGCCAAAGGATTCAGCCCATTGTGAGTTGGCCTCTGTTTTCCTTTGAGAAGATCTGTAGGTTGGCCATGAAAGTCCAAACGTATTCCTTGGTATCTCCCAAAGCAGCTTCCTGTCTTTCCTGTATTGTCTGCAATTACCTTCTTCAGATTCATGTTGCACATTCGCCAATCGTGAGGCCTGCATGTGTCAACTTAACCTACCCAGTTTTCCTAGTTGGCCTGTTTTATGAGCACCTTCTTTAATGGCCTCTATCTGAAAGCAGCTTCCACTTTCCTGAACAGCTCAATAGCTCTTAGCTTCTTAATGATTTGCCGTTGCCCAGTTGTTAGCTGTGGTTCCTTTTTCTGTGCTCCTGGTTAAGGTTTCTGATTGGCTGTGGTGACTCCCTGTTCCCTCATTAACCCAACACCAGTTTTCGGCGGTCCATCCCTGCTCCTGCCAACCTAGCAGTTCAAAAGCACGTCCAAGTGCAAGTAGATAAATAGGTACCACTCCGGCGGGAAGGTAAACGGCATTTCCATGCCCTGCTCTGGTTCGCCAGAAGCGGCTTAATCATGCTGGCCACATGACCTGGAAGCTGTATGCCGGCTCCCTCGGCCAATAAAGCGAGATGAGCACCGCAACCCCAGAGTCGGTCATGACTGGACCTAATGGTCAGGGGTCCCTTTACCCTTTATGAGATGCCATACTCTCCAATGGGTTGCTGTTTGTCTACTGTGGATATTTTAATTGCTGTTTTAGACGTTCTGCTCTTCATCTGCATGGATATTCCATCCCACAGCTTAAGACCTCTAGCGGTGTGACTTAGTTGTATGTACATACCATACAATTGCGGTAATCCTGGAACTTTTGCTAACTCTTCACATTGCTGGCACCCTTAGCAAGCTACACTTGTCAGGATTCTTGGAGGGCAGGGATGTGCTTTAAATGTATGGTGTTTATCCTGGCAACACTTGTTTCCTGTATGTTTCCTGTTTAAGGTTTTATGAGTGTAAATAGCAGAAATTCCCTTTCCCTCCCATAACCCACCCCCCATAACTCACTCTTTCTTCCTCCTCACAGGACAGTAAGTGCCCTGGGGGTCCTAAACGGAGCTCAGCTTTTCTCCCTGAAGAAGGAAGAGTTCAGAGCTGTCAGCCCAGAGGAAGGAGTTCGAGTCTACAGCCAGGTCACAGTCCAGAGAGCCCTGTTGGAGGTACAAGGAGCCCTGAAGCTTCTCCTAAGGGTTGGGAGGGTGGTGGTGCAAGTCAAGATTTCTTGTATCCCAGGGCAGGAAGCAGTCTACTGGGCTTTAGCAAAAAAAAACAGCAACCAAGGAAGGCTCCTGGGGTCCAGGAAAGCCAAAAACTAATTTTCTATGACAGTACAGTTTTCTGAGAATTAAATGCACCACGGTGGGACTGGGGAAAGTTGGGGCGTGCTTGAAGCCAGGACAATATTATATCCATTCTTCATTTTCATTATTTTCTTCCAGGATTCTGGGAAAGTATCAGAGCTAGAGGCTGTGATGGCGAAACAGAAAAGGAAACTGGAAGGTTTGAATCCGTAGCTGGGAGATCGCCCCGTTTGGTGTGGGAGTGCCCCCTGTTGAAGCATTGAGGAACTGCATGGTAACAGGCCCTGAAACCACACCATCATTCCAAACTCTCCCCACATCACCCAAGATCTGCATTCTACAGCAGCGTTTGTTTGGAGCTAAACTTGTTGTTGAGCATATGTTCCTGTAAAGCAAATTACCGCCTTTACAAATCATATCCCAGATTTTCTCTCCAACTCCCTTTTGAAATAGTCATCAGAAGAAACCTCCCTTCTCTCAGTCAGTAGAACATGAGACTCTTAATTGTAGGATTGTGGGTTCGAGCCCCATGTTGGGCAAAAGATTCCTGTACTGCAGGGGGTTGGACTAGATGACCCTGGCGGTCCCTTCCAATTCTACAATTCACCTAGCCCACACGCCTTCCCTCCCCAAATGCGGGGGGAAATGGAATAGCAGCAACTCTTCCTCATTATAAGAGAGAGCATTCATGCCGCATTCATTTTATCTCCTTTCATACAAAATGAAAGAATGTTTATCTTTTACAGAAGGTAATGGACCCAGGTCTGGTTCACTAGGAAAACTGGATTGAATTATTATCATTAATTAAATTTTACAAGCTTTGCAACAGATCTCCATGGAAATTCCACTCACCAAATCAACTGTTCTTCCATTTCTGTGCATTCCTGTTTGCTATCTCTTTCTTCCCACCCATCCCCAAATTTTTCAGTTAAATCTAGGCATGGACATGTGTTATTTGTCTTGCAGTTGCACTGCATCATTATCCTTGCAGCTATAAATCTGCATTTTTACACACTGCATCATAGTGGTTGTAGTCAAAACTTTTGTCTCCACTTTCCATCAGGGTGAGTTGGCAACTCATGAGTATTTTTCAGCAAGAAATCTTCTGTTGCCAGGATTTATCCATCTATTTTTACTTGAATAAGAGAATAGCTTGGCTGAAATGTTTTAAGTATCTCAGGGATGTTTCCTCCTTCAGGAGAGACATGGGAAGCTATGGAACAAGCTTTTCTACAAGATCATTCCTTCACCCTTAAAGGATTTTTCCCACTGACAAACTCACACTTTCATTCCATGGAGTTAATGTAAGCTGACATTGGGCACTACCATCTCCTGTCACCAGATGGCAGTCTCTATTTGAGGCAAACCAACCCTTACCCTTCACAAACTGTATTTGGAAAACGTCATTTCCCCCACTTTCATTGTGTACATAAAAGTTTTGCCAGGTTTTAACAACTTGGCCCTTTCATCTCTAGTTGTATCTTTTTTAGGGGGGAATTGAATCAGATCAGCTGCTTTCAATGAGTCTTGTGCAAGAGAATATGATATTCTGTGTGTGTGTGTGTGTGTGTGTGTGTATAGTCAAAGTTTGATGATTTATTTGGAAACGAGTTATGCTGAATTTCCATTGTGGTGGATTGGAAGGAGAGGAGTTTGGCAATATAACCACACTCCCCCCCTCCAACAGTTTTCACACTCGTTAAAGAATTTGTTGAAGAACACAATGATTTCGACTGCTTTAGAACTGTTTCCAATCAAACTTCCTCTGTTTAGTTTTAAGCTCTGCTCAGATGGTTTACCCTTGATGTGTGCCTTTTAAAATTAACATGTCGAAGAAATTTTGGCCAAATAGCTCAAAGCTGTTTCCCCCCCAAAATTAATCTAGTGTTAAAGGAAATATTTATTTGAAAGGGTATTTGTATTAATTTAACATTGGCTGCCATTAATGTTTTGTAAAGAATAGGCTGCATATCTTTTTTACGGTTAATACCCACCTCCACCACCTGCCATAGCCTAATTTTGACAGTTTCCATAAAGTACAAGTCAGTAATTGGCCGCCCATTGGCCAAATACAGTCCTCTGAGCAGTGCAGTCTACTGTTGCAAACCTAAGGTGGAAAGGAAAGTTTAGAGCAGGTGTGGGGAAGCTTTGGCACTCCAGCTGTTACTGAACTTTTGAGCATGGTTGCTGGGGTTGATGGGAGTTGTAGTTCAACAACATCTGGAGGGCTTCCCCACATCTGCATTAGAATATTAAGCATTATAAAATACCTAATTGTACACTAAAAATTAGTTTCTGGTCCAATGTGGTAATTGGAAAGGAAAGGAAAAGGAGCTGGGTAGGGCATGGTCTACCATCATCATGAAACTACCACGGAGCCTCTTGGGCTTGCCGATCAGAAGGTCGGCGGTTCAAATCCCTGCGACGACAGGGTGAGCTCCTGTTGCTCTGTCCCAGCTCCTACAAACTTACAGTTCGAAAGCACGCCAGTGCAAGTAGATAAATAGGTACTGCTGCGGCGGGAAGGTAAACAGCGTTTCTGTGCGCTCTGGTTTCCATCATGGTGTCCCATTGTGCCAGAAGCGGTTTAGTCCTGCTGGCCACATGACCCGGAAAGCTGTCTGTGGACAAACGCCGGCTCCCTCAGCCTGAAAGCGAGATGAGCACCACAACCCCATAGTCACCTTTGACTGGACTTAACTGTCCGGGGGTCCTTTACCTTTTACCTTTACTTTATATGAACTTCTACAAGAATCTTAATGTAGTCTTCCAGTCCTCATGGTTGCATAGACTATAAGTCCGAGGACCTATTGCTTTTGCAAACCATATCACGACAGTGAAGGGCTGTTAATGTTTAAGGAGCTCCAGGCTATTCTGGCTAGGCAAATTTGGTGCCATGGACACGTATATACGCTGCTAGGGAGAAATTTACTCTGTTGTTGTGTTCGTGTTATTATTAATGTGCACTTGCACTTTTAAAAATCTGATTTATTTTTCAAAACTGCTGCTTGCCCTCAGGGTGGAGGGCACATGATGGAAGTACAGCATAGCCACCACTGGAGAGCTTGACGTTCATTGGGGAAACATGTTAATTATATAAAAAGTATGTAAATAAAAATATGCAAACCTGATGTAACTTTCCTGGTGTGAAATGCATTTGAAGTTATGCTCCAAAGCAATGAACAACTCCTTTTCTGGGCAGGATCAGTGACCGACTAAGATCGCTTCCAGACAGCAATTAGGGATTCCGTGTCGTCCATCTTTGTAAAGGAATCTTTAGATGGGATGAAGAACCTGTGGCTTTCCTGACCATTGATTGTGCTGACTGGGGTCAAAGGGAGTCCAACTGCATCCAGTGGCTCTTTGAAGACATCCATTTATCATCTTGAAAAATTTTCAGCTTTATTTTAATACTTATTATATTGGAAATACTTGCATGCAAAGACACTCTGGCAGATTGAGTGGATGAGACCAATATTTAGTCCAATGGTCAATAAGGCAGTTTCTACATGTGCTGTAGAGGGAAGGGAGGGGCAGGTGAGGCTTGTCAACCGGGGAAGGTAGCTCCTAAACCTCTGCTGCCTTGTGGAATATCTCCAGGAGAAGAAAAGGCTAAGGAGTAAGCCCTACATGATCACTGCAGATGGTGAGATCACTGCAGATGGTGTCAGCAACCACGAAATTAAAAGACGCCTCCTTCTTGGGAGAAAAGCAATGATAAACCTAGACAGCATCTTGAAAAGTAGAGACATCACCTTGCCAACAAAGGTCCATATAGTAAAAGCCATGGTTTTCCCAGTAGTTGATGTATGGAAGTGAGAGCTGGACCATAAAGAAGACTGATCGCCGAAGAATTGATTCTTTTGAATTATGGTGCTGGAGGAGACTCTTGAGAGTCCCATGGACTGCAAGAAGATCAAACCTCTCCATTCTTAAGGAAATCAGCCCTGAGTGCTCACTGGAAGGACAGATCGTGAAACTGAAGCTCCAATACTTTGGCCACCTCATGAGAAGAGAAGACTCCCTGGAAATGACCCTGATGTTGGGAAGAATTGAGGGCACAAGGAGAAGGGGACGACAGAGAATGAGATGGTTGGGCAGTCTTCTCGAAGCTACCAGCATGAGTTTGACCAAGCTGTGGGAGGCAGTGGAAGACAGAAGTGCCTGGCGTGCTCTCGTCCAGGGGGTCATGAAGAGTCGGACACAACTAAACGACTAAACAACAACAAACCCTACACAAATCCGGAGTGGAGTCCCTAAGACAGTTGGATGGCGCCTTGTGCGCCTCCTTCCAGCAACTTCTGCAGCCAAGCTGGTGCCAAACGTATTGCTCTGCTTTCCTTCAGATCTCATCAGTGAGGCCATGAGACTGGTCTTGCCTCTGGGCCGCCCAGGATACTCATGGCACAGACTTGTACTGCAGGGAGGTCCCTTTACTGCTGCTAACACAGCGCTTTGACTTCATACTCCATTGTCTCTCAAGGCAGATGGATGCCAACAGGAAATACCTATTTTCTATTTAAAATATCCAAGATTTAATTGAATTTGACTTATAGGGCCTTTTTAAAAAATTGCTACCAGGTGACAGTACAACAATTCTTTTGTTCTTATTATGAGAAACACTCGTCCTGATCGTGTGGGGCGTCAAAGTATATTCTCTCAATACAAATAAAAATCTCAGAGTTAGGTGTGGTGGGGGAAACTTGACTTGCTGCTTCAACCCCACGTCCATAATGTTTGGGCAAGGGATTGCAGAGCATATGCAGAAAGCGCTGCATTCCGTTCCTTGCTTCGCCAGGTTGGTCTGGGAAAGAGCCCAGCCAGAAACCAGAGAGAGAGAGAGAGACCTCAATTTTCAGTAATAGATCAATAGTAGCCAGCATGATGCCCTCCAGATGTTCTGGCCTACAACCCTTATCATCCCTGAACTTTGGCCATCCTGGCTGGGACGGGTGGGAGTTGATATCCAACATCTGGAGTCCATCATTGCTGGCTACTCTGGGATAGACAATGTTTGAACTAGATGCGCCAATGAACTGACTCAGCAGATGGCAGCATCCTGTGTTTCTAACCTTCTCAAAATCGGTCTGCCAGGAACTCTGCTTACTTCTAAGAATATCCCTTAGTCAGCCTTCTCTAAGGTCCACACACAGCTTTGTGCTTCTCCCGTTTCCTTCCCTAGAACTGTGCTCAGGTGATCTCTTGAATTCTCTATCCCATTTGTGAACAGCAGAGTTGGGGTGTTTCTCCTGCGAGAAGAGAGAGATCATGAGCAGGGAGCTTACCTTTAGCACTGGCAGTATCACATCTTCTTTCTCCCCCAGCCCCCCAGTCATCCTTCCACAACCTGGCAGACCCTACAGGTCTTTTGTCTACAACTCCTCTTAGGTCCACCAGCCTGTTAGAACTTGCAGCCCCCCAAAAATCCAGAGGGCAACAGGTTGGGGAAGGATGCCCTCTGTTTGTCACAAGTGGCGGCAGCGAATTTGTTGACAAGGTGGCAGCCATTAGCATCTCCCACAATGCCCCAGACTAGCATCGTTCCAGCACGTGGTGGTGGTTGGGAGGACAGCCATCATGAAACAATGAGAAGGTCAGGAAAACATATTTTGAGAAATTTCAACTTCGCTGTAATTTGTGCCAACCATCTGCACTACCTCTCTCCCTGCCTTTCCCAATCATAGAATCATGGAATTGTAGAGTTGGAAGGGATCCCATGGGTCATTTATTCCAACCCCCTGCAATGCAGGGATATAAACTACAGTGGTACCTCAGGTTAAGAACTTAATTCGTTCTGGAGGTCCGTTCTTAACCTGAGGTACCACTTTAGCTAATGGGGCCTCCTGCTGCCACCGCGCCGCCACCGCACAATTTCTGTTCTCATCCTGAACATAGCTGTCAACTTTTCCCTTTTCTTGCGAGGAATCCTATTTGGTATAAGGAAATTTCCCTTAAAAAGGGGAAAACATTGACAGCTATGATCCTGAAGCAAAGTTCTTAACCTGAAGTACTATTTCTGGGTTAGCGGAGTCTGTAACCTGAAGCATCTGTAACCCGAGGTACCACTGTAAAAGCATCCATGTCAGACGGCCATCCAACCTCTGCTTAAAATCCTCCAAGGATGGGAGAGTCCACAACCTCCCAAAGAAGACTGCCAAACAGCTCTCAGCCATGTCTTGCCTCGTCATCTTTCTTCTTCCTTTCTCTGCCAAACGGGGTCTTCATCCCTTCTTCTCTAAAGGTCCAGTCTGCTGAGCACTGGCTGCTATGGGGAAGGGGCCCGGTGACTCAGTTCGCCTGCGTTCTTTGGGAGGGAAACTGGTCCAAGCAGTTTGTTTGAGGAGGCTGAATGTTGGGGAAGAAGAGAGAGAACCATCTGTGATTTTGCAACGTGAGTGTTGTGGTGAGCTGTGTTTATGGAGCAGATTCCTCTAATTCCTGACAGAACGGCCCGGACCCTGTCAGAGCGGGCCTCGGCCTGCTCCGGAGGGTGGCTCCCGGTGTGGTTCAGAGCTGCCAACTGCAATAGGCCGGGGGGGGGGGGAGCAATGGTACAGTTCTGCCTCACCCTGGCCCAGGGCTCAGTTGCGTGCTGGTGGCGGATCCCCAATGCTTGTAGCATTGCTAACAGAAACATCACTGAGCATTCGGGGGAGGGGCTGCTGCTGAGGGTGAGCATATTTTTAAGGGGTTTGAGACAGAAACTGGGAGTTTCTGAGATGGGTGACTCAGTCCCGGGTTAAAAGTGCCCCTCCTGTTTGCCAAATTCCATAGATTACCAAATAACATACAAGCACACACACCCCCCCTCCGTTGCTGTATATTTCACAACCACTGGCATTCCCCATTAAGTAAGCAGCCACACATGGTGCCAGGAAGAGCGTAGGGATGGGAAGGAAAGCCAGCGACCTCATCATTGCATACCCACCACCCCCATCCACGCCTCCCCAGAGATGGCCTCATCTCAGGCTCCGATCTCACTTGAGGCAGCAAATCTGGTTGTGTACCACCCTGGAATATTGTAGAGGCTCATACGCTTGAATAATGCTCTGTACAAAATAATTAGTACAAACTCTGCCATTTGACTATTAAATGTTGGGAAGAAGGGTTCTGGCCTAGTCTTGATCATAGCTGTCAACTTTTCCTTTTTCTTGCGAGGAATCCTATTCGGAATAAGGGAATTTCCCTTTTAAAAAAAGGGAAACGTTGACAGCTATGGTCTTGATGTATGTAATTATATTAAAAAATGTATGGAGGAAGCCCACATTACAATGTGGCACAGATCAGAGGCAAGTTGACCACCTCAGTGAGGACTCCAAATACAAATCACTGTATAAACAAGACAGGTGAGAAGAAGCAGCAGCTGCGAAAGTAAAATATACTCGGAGTCGAGTGTGGATTTCATGCTCTTTATTCAGCAGAAGATCCCAGCTTCAATCCCCAGCATCTTTGTCTAGGGTGGGGAAAGTCCCCCTATCTGAAAATTTGGAGAGCCCTGCCAGTCAGAGTAGGTAAAACTGAGCTAGAGGAACAATGGGGCCATGCACTTAGTCCACACTTCCCAGTACATTTCCTGTCCTGTCACTTTCCTTATCACAAAAAGTCCGATCTTCTCGGGAAGAAGGTTTGTTGCAAAGGACCTCCCGATATTTGAAATTGTGCAACTTGAATTTGCATGCATGTCACTGAACCCCCGCAGGAAAACAGCAGGCATCTGGAAGTCCCATTGGTGGTATAAGGAAGTTGTCTATATCCTCTATGTTTGCATGCTGTAATATTAATATGCAAATTCAGACACTGCTGTCACCCTATTCCTCCCTTTAGCTCTTCCTCTCTGGTCTGGCTGAGTTGTGCTCCCCTCTAGGGCTTAGAGCTCTGGTCAACGACTAGTTTGAAGGAGCAGCCGTTTTTAGAGCCAAGAGCCAACTCCATGTCCTGCAAAGTGGACTGCCAACAAGCCCTTGTTGGCACCGCCATTGCACCCTCTCCGCCTTTGGCCTCCTGACCAGCTGATATTCTGGCAGTGGGGAGGGGCAGATCTAGCCCTCTTCGGAGAGGCTGATCCCTAGTTCAGAGATTAAACACAGCCATTACCTCTTTGGTTCAGCGATCAAGGAGTAAATCATCTTTACAAGCCATAAGCTTGAGAAAGCACAGCTTTTTTTGCATGCACATGTGTGTGCGCGCGTGCACACCCACACAGAGAGAGCATGGATCTTTTAAAAGTTTAGCAAGGCTGCATTCGCTCTCACGCATAAACACTTCTCCACCCACCCCCCATTTAAACCCCCATCGCTGGCTGCATTCAACCTAAGACCCCAGGGGGAATGGTGGCAGCTGTTTTTCAGAGCCCTTTGGCACCAGCCATCAAGCTTGTGTTTAACCAAAAACATTTGTAGTGGCTCTGTTTTCATTCTGAAATAGGATCCCATCAGCTCCGGCCTGACCCCAGTGTAGGGAAGAAAAGGGGGGGGGGACCACAGTGGGAGGCACATCTTGGGACCATGCACTACCCTTATCCACTCTGAGATGCCCAAAACCTTTCCCGAGGACCCAGAAGTCCCACAGAGACTTTTCCTGTTTCACTCGCCATTCACATCTCACCAAGGTTCTTTGATCCCCTCCAAGAATTCAGTTTCTGTCCCTTGCAAAGCAAACTCCCCACCCTCACTGCACCCCCATGCAGTAGCATGTTTATAGCACAGGGGTTGGCGAGGTTTACCATGGGCCAGATTGCATGTGCACCCACGATTTCTGGCGTCTGCACAGACATGATTTGCGGCATCTGCGCATGCGCAGACACGATTTGCAGCACCGCAGAAGTGAGTCCCCGCACTGCACCGTGCCGGTTTAGAGCAGCTGGCAGAGACTCCCGGAGCGGGCGGCTCAGTTCGGGGGTGGTTCGGGGGCCAGTTAAACAACCCTCGTGGGCCGCTTGTGGCCGACATTCCCAGGTTGCCTACCCTTGTTATAGCACTTTTACTTTACAATGTGTTTGGCTATCTTGATATATGCTAGGCACCACACTATTGTGAGGTAGGTCATTATTCCCATTTCACAGTAGAGAAAATGACGATTCCTCTGCTGACTCTGACTGTGCTTGGAAGTGCACATGAATTAAGCCTTCCCTTTTCCTCCTGCAGGACCTGGTAGAGGAGATATGTACAAAGCACTGGCTCCAGATTCAGAGGGTCCTACAGGCAAGATCCCCCCAGTAGGACTCCCTCCCTGTGTATTTGCTACTTTCACCATTTCCCATGAGGTTGCCCTTTTCTGGGTCCAATCTACCGCACTGCCCAAAGGAAGAGAGCAAGACAAACAGAAGCAGTACTGTTATTATTATTTATTAAATTTATATACTGCCATGGGAGTAGCTAGGATTTTTTGTTGGGGGGGGCAGGACTTTTGTTGGGGGAGAAAGAACTGACATAATTGGTCAGTTAGTTAAGTATTTGTATTGTTTTACAGTACATGTCTACGCCCATGTGCACTGCCCTTCATCTGAAGATCACAGGGTAGTTTACAACATAAAAGCACAAAATACATAACTTTTTTTTTTTAAGAGCCCAGCAATAACCTTGCCAGGAACATATTTTAAGTCTCAAGATCAGGCTTCCTCAAACTTGGCCCTCCAGATGTTTTGAGACTGCAATTCTCATCATCCCTGACCACTGGACCTGCTAGCCAGGGATCATGGGAGTTTTGGCCAAAACATCTGGAGGGCCGAGTTTGAGGAAGCCTGCTGAAGATTGTTTAATCAGTCAAAGGCCTGGTTGCTGCTGTTACACATCTGCATGCCCTACACTGTGGTGTCAGTGTCCCTCTGATATTCACTCAGCTCCTAACATATTAAACCTTTACTTTGTATGAAGCTCAGGAGCCTTTATGGTCCTAAGAGAAGCAGCAGAGAGCAGACCCTCTAAGTGTTATGTACTGAAGTTCTCACCTTGGGCCAGCAGGGGGATACTGTAGATAGTTCAGGTCCACATATGCAAATAAGGGATCGAAAGTGACGTTCAGTGATTGGATAGTTATAGAAAGTTGTTACAGTTACGATGTACTGGAGCTCTATATAAGCAGACTGACTGAACCCTTCAGCCCAGTTCTGTTCCAGCTTACAAATAAACAAGAGCTGTTTGAAGAATCGCTGTATCATTTGATATGTTAACCCACAACTTAACACTAAGAGTCCCTATTTTCCAGGGACATCCCTGATTTAGATAAGCCATCCCAGTTTCTCATTTGATCCCAGAATGTCCCACTTTTCCTTAGGATGTGCTTGTTTTCTTTGGAGAAATGTTGGAGGGTATGGTGAGTTGTCCCTGTTTTCACAGAAGAAATGTTGGAGGATATGGAGTTATCCGACCCCACAAGCTGTCTAAAGGCGATCCTGTATAGGGAAGTATTTTTAAAAAATGTTTAATGTTTCATTATGTTTTTATATATGTTGGAAGCTGCCCAAAGTAGCTCAGGCAACCCAGTAAGATGTGTGGGGTATAAATAGTAAAATTGTCATTATGGAGTGGGACGTCCCTATTTTCAGAGAAATGTTGGAGGGTATGAGAGAGTGTCTCTCACCTCTCCAAACCACAGAAGTGATAAATGGCTAATTATACCCTCCTGCCTGAGGTGTGAAAAAAACCTGATAAGGTTTTTTTTGACACTTAATTTGTACTTCAAATTAAAGCATCTCCCCTATTTGCCTAGTGTATCCCAAATGTTTTCCTTGGAACCCTGAAATTCCCCAAGAGCTCTTCAACAAGAAGAAAGTGGCAGTGCCTCTGGAAAATGGCTTCTATATCACTTCCAGAAGGGTAACCACAAAAAACAACACAATCCTGAGGCATCTTAAAGCCATGCAGATTTATTGTAGTAGAAGAGTTTGTGAACTCGAGCCACTTCAGCCCACTTCATCACACGCGTGAAAAGATCACATGCATCTGCTCTTAGTTGGTAGATGCACTCACACACAAATGTGCACAAGCAGCTGGGACAGTCCTGTCGGGTAACATGGATAATGCGCATGTCAACAAGATAAACACAGTGACTATTCACAGCCACAGTGATAGCCGTAACACCATCAGGGGCTCGTTTGCCTGCTTGCCACCACCCTCCCATGGTATTTATCTATTTCATTGAATCTTCTAGTTGTAAGGGACCCCAAGGGTCATCTAGTCCAACCCCCTGCAAAGTAGGAATCTCAACTAAAGCATCTGTGACAGATGGCCATCCAACCTCTGCTTAGAAACCTCCAAGAATGGAGAGTCCACCCCCTTCCAAAGGAGGTGGTTTGTTTATTTATGAAACCAATTACCTTGCCTTTCAACCCTCCCCCACCCAAGGGCCCAGGTTGCAAACACGAAAATGCAATAAAAAATAATGAGATTGAAACAGAATCCAGTATAGCAATTACATAATTAAAACAACAGTACCTGAGGGGCATAACACAATACCCAGTCCATTTAAAAATACATTGTCACAGTGGGCGGAATAGAACCCTCCTAATAAGCAAACTGCAATTTGCCAAGAATGCTGCTCTCTCTGCCTCAGGGCAGACAAGTCATTCTCTATGAAAAAGAATGAAATGGACACAAATCAGACATCAAAAATGGCAGCCTTCAGAAACCAGCAGGAGAACATTCCCTTCTCCTGGTCTAGGACACTCTGCTACTGACTACTTTCCAGCCAAGAGACTTCAAAGGGAGACTCTAACAGGAACTTCCTCAACTAGAATTTATAAGTTGATGTTATTCTATTTATTTAAGCCTCCCACAATATAATGGTTTCTCCTTCCACTTTGGTTGGTTAGTTGGCATTCATGTCTGTCTCAGGAGACTGATATTAAATTAGCATAGTGAAACTGGAAAGACATTGTTAGCACCTCTTATTGAAGTTGCGAATGGTTGATATGCTTATCTTGTATACATTTAAGCTTGACCTGGAATTGTCACAGACAGAATCTCTTACTTTCATGGTTTGGCCCAACTGCTTTGCAATGTCCCACCCTGCTCATATATCTGAGGATAACCCTTCCTGTATCTGAACAAGTCTGTTTATTCCACAATAAATCTGTTACATTGGTAAGCTGCAAACATGAAGTGGGTTTTTGTTTTATCATAGAATCATTCTACAAGGGTCATCCAGTTCCACCTTCTGCAGTGCAAGAGTATTTTGCCCAACATGGGCTTGAACCCACAACCCTGAGATTAAGAGTCTCACACTCTACTGACTGAGCATGTGTCGGGCTCCAACTCTCATCAACCCCAGGCAGCGTGGCAAATGGTTAGGGATTCTGGGAGTTGTAGTCCAACATCATCTGGAAGAACTATTCCTGCCTGCACTGGAATAACGGGGATACAGGCTAACCAGGAGAAAATATCCCCTTGGCGGTGCACAATTTCCATACACACGACAACACCTCATACTCTTGGGACAGCTTCTTCTTCTTCTTCTTCTTCTTCTTCTTCTTCTTCTTCTTCTTCTTCCTCTTCTTCGGCGATCACTCGTAACCGAGTAGGATTGTCTTCCATAAACACCGTTTTTAAAATGAGTCAGTAAATGACTGTGGAGGCCAATTCCGGATCCACATGTCCTTCCACGGTGGGGACATTGGTTTCTGGGCGGGAGTTGATAATGGTGTGGATTTGCCAAGAGTGCCTTCCTCTTAGCACGATTCTCCCTTGCATCCTGAGTTTGAGTGTCTTCAAAGCCCATGACACCTTCCGGACATAAAAATGGAAAGCATAATGCTGGTGGTCAACAAAAGAGGTTTAAAGACTGTCTTGGGACAGCATGACATGGATAAATATGTGCCCTCCTAGTTTTCTCACTTGCAATACAAATGAATAAGGCAAATATGTTCAGCCACTAGTATGGAGCTGGGAAGAGGGGAACCAGTGTGGTGTTGTGGTTGGAGTGTAGGATTATGTGTCCAAGACGCCTCCCTCTCAGTCATGAAGCTCTTTGGGTGACCTTGAGCCAGTCGCTGTCTCTCATCATAACCTACCTCACGGTGTGCTTGCAGGGTTCAATGTGGAGGGGGGCATATATGCACCACTTTGAGCTTCTTGGAGGAAAGGTGGGGTATCAATGAAATAAATGATAATGAATAGATTCGAGTTTTTCAAATGAGGGATACAATTTCTCCATAGGCCTGAGACAGTTTGCTGTCTGAGGCAAATGACAAAGACGGCGCCTCCCCGCATTCCATGTACAAAAGCTAACCAGACTGGAAATTGAAGGCTAACACTGGGGATGAGGCAGCATATTCCACTACACCTGAGCACAGCTGGCTACCTTAGGGGGCAGGGTGTGGGGCACACGCAACTCTGTGCACTCCCCACCGGTCAGCATGTGCCACCAAGACAGCTACCTCACTCTGCCTAATGGTAGGAGTGGCCCTGAATCAGACTTTGTGGTTCTAAAGGCCCGGTGTTAAGACCAATCCTCCTCATGCTTTGTTTTTTAAAAAATAAACACACAATTGCAACCTCTTCCCTTCACACCATTCAATTTGTGTGGAACAGGTAACAAGGGGTGGAAATCACCAAAAACCCTGAGGAGAAAACCAAATTTCTTCACTCCTGGGAGTTCAACCAGATGCAGAAAGGCATTTTTGCGTGTAGCATTTTTAGTAACAGAGCATATGCTTTAAAGAAGAAGGTTTTAAGTTCAATCCCTCACATTTCCGAATAAAGGACTCAAGAACCAAGACAGGGAAGGTTCCCTGCTGGGACCCTGGAGAGTAGACCATACTGAGCTGTGTTAACTTGTGGGTGAACATATCAGACGACACAGTGATTCTTCAAACAGCTCTTGTTTATTCACAAGCCAAGACAGAACTGAACTCAAGGGTTCAGTCAGCCTGCTTATATAGAGCTCCAGTACAACGTTACTGTAACAACTTTCTAAAACTATCCAATCACTGAACGTCACTTTCGATCCCTTATTTGCATAACTATCTACAGTATCCCCCTGCTGGAGCAGGAACCGGCAAGCCACTCCAGTATCCCTGCCAAGAAAACTCCATGTCTGACCAAACTGTGGGAGGCAGTGGAAGACAGGAGTGCCTGGCGTGCTCTGGTCCATGCGGTCACGAAGAGTCGGACACGACTAAACGACTAAACAACAACAAATCTACAGTATCCCCCTGCTGGTCCAGGGTGAGAACTTCAGTACATAACAAGCTGGATGGATCAGTTATGTAACTTGGTACATTATAGTGTCATAGATGCTCAAAATTACGTTTTATCTTTTGACCTGTAACTCATAGGACTATAAACCAACTACCTGAATGCTAGTAATATAGGCAAAACACCTATATTGTGTATAACCATATTATATACACGATGATTACAGCAATTTAAGATGACAAATACAGTACTGTACCCTGCCCCACAACCACTTTCATTCTCACTCCACCACACACAAAGCTAGGATCATTAAGTGAAGCCCTGATGGGCCAAAGACCCACCCAGACCAGTATTATTTTACCACAGTGGCTGACTAGTTATCTATTAGAAGCAAATAAACAGGACATGATCTCATTAGCCCTCTCAGCTTGTGGCCGTGCGACAGTCACTTCATATTTTGCTGTGAGACAATCTCTGATTGTACAGTGTCTATGGATTTATGTCTTATTTCAGCCAGCCCTGATAAAATACACCCCAGAACCCTTTGCCGCATAGAGGAGTATTTCTGAGTCAGCGGACAAATTGACATTGGGAGGGGTGCTGAGGGGTTTGGATGCTTGGAAATCTGTGGCAGCTCCTTGATTTGATACCTAGATGACCCTCCGAGCCCCTTCCAGCTCTACATTTCTACCAAACCAGATCTAGCAACTTGGCAGGCGCATCCTGAGCTTTGAAATCCTCACAATTACAGGGTTTGAGAGTTAATTTGTATGTTTTGCTGGGGAAGAACAACATGCAGATTTGGGTACCTAAATGCTGCCAAACGTTGTTTTTTTAAGTGGTAGAGAAAGTTTCCATTTCTTTTTCTTAGGGAATGTGTGTCAGCTGCCTGCTATCTAGACCCCCATGAGGCAGCTTCCCTTTGAGGCAGCTTGTAACAGTTAAAGTGTTGGACTAGGATCTGGGAGAGCAGGGTTCGAATTCCCACTCAGCCATGAAGCTCCCTGGGTGACCTTGAGCCAGTCACCATCTCACAGCCTAACCTACTGGGTTGCTGTGAGGATGAAACGACGAGAAGGTAAGCCATGTACACGCCACCTTGAGATCCTTGGAAGACAAAGGTGGTAGTAACAAATAAAATAAAATCAACATTGGCTTCATGCAACCAATAGCTGCACTGTGGCCACTTAATACTGTAGTTTACCGTTTGAGCCTGCAGCTCTAACAATGTGACTAAACCTACCCACACAGAAAAGTACTAACAATGGGTCAGCCACATAGTCGGTGGCTGCAGATGACCACTGCTCTAGACAGCCACAGGTGCCATGCCGTTTTCTAACTCCATCAAACAAGAAGCAAAAGCAAGCTTCTTTCGGGCGTATTATGTCTGGTGCAAAGTGCACTGCTCTGTCAATACAAGCCTGCAAACAGCCCCTTGGCTGGGCGCTTCTGAGGAGCTAAGAGTTGCCTCCAGGCAGCCATTATACATTTCTGCTGAAGGTGGGAGGTGTAAATTATGCAAATATATTTGCCAGCTCACCTTACAAAAGTTTGTTATTTCTCTCAGGCCAAAAAGGAACGATTATATGAGGGCAGGCGAGGCCAGTAAACTTTACGCAGTAATTATTTTTTATTACTTATTTTAATCCTGCCTGTACTCCCATGAGCTCAGATTGGTCCATGTGGTTCGCCCCCCCCCCCCTATTTTTATTCTCACAACAACCCACCCTGTGAGGTACAGGGAGATGGTGACTGACCCCAGGCCACCTAATGAACTTTATGGGGATCTGAGCCCATCTTCTCGGGCCTAAACTTTTCCTGACTGCATCACTGTGGGACTGACTTTACTTTTATGTGTTAATAGTAACTTGTTTAGAATAATTTTGCACAGCTTCAGGCCAATTCATGACTCAGACAACAGGTCTGCCTCCCTGTGCAGTTTACAAGTACCTTGCAGTTTAGTGAGCTTTGATGTAGCTACCATGGAATGGACCAACCCTCCCTTTCATTATTTGGAACTATTTGTGGGAAATTCTCTCAAATATCTGTCAAATGTTAGAAGTTGGTCCTTTTATCTACAGACCTCATCACACACACCCCACCCTCCGCCCCACCATACTTCCCAGGCCTCTCTACCTCCTCAGATTCCCATAGTGGAGATTCTGTGCAGAAAATCTGCAGGCCTTGGGCCCAGGGGGTGGATTAGGAGAGCCTGCAATGCATTTCCTGCCATCAGTTTTGCTTGGGAGGCATTGATTTACTGGGGGAAAGTGAAAAAACATTCCCTCCCCACAGCAGCTCAATCAACTGTATCTTGACAGAAAATCTACCATTAAAACCACCACCACCATCACCCTGGATTTATCTGGGACAGAAGTGAATTAGAGGGGAGGAAACATTGGGAGTCCAAGCTTCTTCTGGCTTCTTCAGGAAGAGTGCAATGTCTAATGAGGTTGCGCAGAAGGAGGAATTGGTAGCAGCAGGAGAAATTGGTAGCGGTCTCCTCAGTTTTCTAAACTGGTGTAGGAACGAAGCATATAATGACGTTGCCTGCGGCCTAACCTGCCCCTGGAGGGTGCTGCCTGGCCCATCCCATTGCCAACCCAGAGGAAAATGTGGAGTGAGGAGGAAGCCATTGCTATGACAGCAAGATTTGCCTACAGGCTGCTTTACAAAGTTGGGAGTTTGGCTCACCAGCCCAGGGTCTGCAGAAGAGCCTAGCAGAGACCAAATGAAATGCAAGTAAGCCCACACTTTTTTTGGTGATTACATTCCAGGGATCACACCTAAAGCCAGCATCTCCTATAGTCAAAACACACTGGGATCCATGGTGGGTAGGATTACCAAAGTCTATTTTTTCCTGGATTCCTGCCCTCACTTTATTTATTTTATTTAATTGCCAAGCATGCAAAGCTGAATGCACACAAGTTAAATGTGTTATGTTACAGGCTTTCTGTGATTCTTAGTAACTGTTATTGTTACTAAATAGGTGTAAACATAAAACATTAAAGCTTCTTATTTAGTTATTACCTTTTAACAGATTTGCATTTCAAAGCACTTCTTTTAATTTTAAATTGCCTAACTTAGCAATGTTCATTAATTTTGATGGGTCTGCTCTGAGAGGGAGGAGCATTGGCTACAACTCATAATAGCATTTTGAGCTTTTTCGTTTACACAGAAATAAAGAAGTTTATACAGTTATGAATAGCATGACGAAAGGAGATAGACATAAACGTTTCTCCATCGGCCATTGTAGTTAGTGGAACAGAGAGTCACCAAGTGGAACTGATTCGCAGTAGACTCGGAAGAAAAATAAAATATTCCTTCATACAACATGAAATTGATTTATGGAATTCACTGCTGCAACATGTGGTGGTTGATGGTCAGTGGCACAGGACCAGTCTAGGCCTGTGTGATTGAATTTCTGTCTGTCTGTGCTGGATCAGACCAAAGGCCTGTCTAGTTCGACCGACATCCTGTGCTCACAGGGCCCTGCCAGATCCGTGGGGGATCAAAGCCTTGCTTTTGCTGTAATAATGAATGCCTTTGTGTGTTTGCTTTGAGTAATCTGCAGCTATCTGTTCTAAGGTTGCATCTCCCACACCCACCCTGACAAGCATAGCATAAGGATTAAGGTAATTAGCTAGAAAGTTCCAGGCTGAAATTGCACTTTTGCAACCAACTTATTGGGGAGGCTTTAAGGCAGGCCTTCTGCATGCTCTGACCCTGAGCTCAGATTGCACACCGATTCTCCAGCACTCCTAAAAATAAATAAAAGGACCTGAAGCATCTGTTTGGCTCGCCTGGGACACAATGCGCCCAACCCTAATGCCCGACCTTGGGAGTAATCCGATGAAATGGATCGACTGGAGACACAGGAAAGACCAAAGGAAGCACTTCCTCATTCTGTGGAATTCCTGGTCACAAGATGTAGCAAGGACCACTGTTTGAGATGGCTTAAAAGAGGGTAAGACAGTTATTAAGTATATGAGCCACATTCAAAGGCAGCATGTGACTGAATACATAATACAGAACAACTGTAGGAGAAGAGAGCTAGCAACTTCCTGCCCCCCTTCTTTGTTTTGGGGGTGCTTCCCATGGGCATCTACTTGGCCACTGTGGGAAGGATGATGCCAACCTCGGTAGACCTTGGTGTGATCCCATTAACTTCAATGGGAGCTTTCTCCTTGTGTAAATTACAGGCTCAGGAGCCTTCAGCCCCACAACACAGGTGGGGGTACAGTTCCCTCCCCGACCCCCCATGCTGGGGTTCCAACTGTTGGCAATTGGTGTTGAAAAAACAAAACAAACCCCATCTTGCACTTAAGTGTACAGATGCAGAACCAACATGCTGTGTAGTTGGGCTCTTGTGTTCTTAACCCTCCTTTACATCCCACCCAAAAACAAAACATAAACCACCATCTGGAAGGACCCCCCCCCCCACTGCGCTCCTATCCTCCTTTCCTCAATTTCCTTCCTCCCCTCAATTTTCTTAACTGCTTCACTGTCGCTTCACACATTACAAGACACCCCCCCCACACACACAACGCTTGCATCCTGGCCGTAACCGTTTTGCTGTCAATAACCCTCACCGTCGCTCTTGATAAAGTTTGTGAAATGAAGAACAGCGCAGTGAATGAGTGACCCTACACATGCGTGCAAAAGGGCCGCTTGCTCCCAAGCGCTGGGAGGATGCGGCTGGCCGCGCCACACTAAATAACGCCGCAGTAGCCACGTGTCCCTGCAGCGCGCGTGTGTGACACGTGAAGCTGCGCACGTTCTAACCAACTGAGCTATCCAGGCTGACTTCACACTACGTGTGAAGCGGTCGCCAGTATCTGCCTTCTCTCCTCCATTATCTAGGTTCTGTTTCTTTTCTCCATCTAGTCTCTGCCCCATTCTCCCATTCCTGTGCTGGGCTCCCCTCCCCTTTCCCCTTCTCACATTGCCACCAAACCCCCTCTCTGTTCTCCCTCTCGTCTCCTATCAGTTCTCCCAATTCCTCTTTCACTCCCCCCACTTTCCCCATCTGGAACTGATTATTCTCCCTGGGAAAGGAACTTTCAGGAAATTCCATCCTAGGGTTGGGTTAGCCGCCGGGGTGGGGGCGGGAAGGGAGAGGGGAGGAAAAAAAAACCCTTTTCCAGCATTAACTTTCTTCAGTTCTCCCACCCGCCTCCATTCTGAGTTCCGCAGTCTTTTTTTTCCTCTCCGGCTACATCGTGTGTGTATCCTTTAAGCTTTCCCAAGAGCAGCCTTTATTTTATTTTTTAGTTATTGATCATGCAATCCTCTTCCCGAATTCGTCCTGGTATATCCCTTTAAGAAAGTGGAGCAAGGAAGGGAAAGTGGGCGCGGCGTGAGACCCGCCCGTCCCTTTTAACCTCTGGCTTGCCAGAGCTGTAAAGCGGAGTCGAGTAGCTGAGCCGAGTGGTTGGAACTTTTTGCTCGGGAGATGGAAAGAGGTACGACGGGTCGCCCCCCGGAGAGTTTCGTGGGCCGGGACTCCTGGGTTCCTTTCTGTAAAGGGCGTGAGTAGGCTCGAGAGTCCCGGGGCTCCGTTGGAAAATATAGGGGAAAGGGGCAGGGAACCCCGGATTCTCTGGGAAGGTAGTGTTGCCTAGTGGGTTAGAAGCGGGGATACTCTCTTGAAGAGCAATTGGTTTGGGAGCCAGGACTCCTGGGTTCTCTGGACTACTGGGCTGGAACCACGGTGTGGATATTGGGGCGGTTCCTCGTCTGATCTAGGAGCCTCCAGAGACTCAAGACTTCTGAGTTTGTTGGAAAGGAAGCGTGGACTAGAGGTTGAAGCCACAATGACTGGGAGCCAGGAAAGGGGGTGTAGAGTAGTAATGAATTAGAATCTCGTCGTGGGAACGTTTCTAGAGACCAGAGGAGATCTGCGGGCAGCCTGAGTTCTGTGCTCCCTATGTCCATGCGCTGGGTCTGGCTGGGAGAGGAAGTGTGGATTAGAATTGCCTGTGGATGACTAACTTGTGAGCAAATGGGGTGAGCCAGGGAGAAGAGGCTGTAAACAGAAGGAGAGAAGTTAATCACACACAAATCATCCAAAGGCAGAAGATACCCGGTTAGGAAGGAATTGATGTCAGGCAGTGGGAGGCCGGCTAGCGCTGGAGGGAACTGCATTCGGAAAAGGTACCTGCACACCTTCTGAACATGTGCATGTTCACACTTGCAGGGGAACATGAGCAAATGTGTCAAGAAGGGTCATCCTGAAGGATCCAGTCCCTTTTAGGAAGGCTATTGGCTGTTTTGTACTGGGCTGAAAGGTTCATATGTGTATTTGTATGCACAGCACAGGATTGTGTGGGTGAGCAGTGAGGCACATGGCTGGTTCATACATAGGACATGTGAGTTTCGCACAGTGATGTGGGGACAGTCAGTTTCCCAAGCCTTGGTTTTGTTCTGCGAAAAAATCTCCTAAGTTGATCAGTAACAATTAACAGGTGCCGGTTGCAGTACAGTGGTACCTCAGGTTACATATGCTTCAGGTTACATACGCTTCAGGTTACAGACTCTGCTAACCCAGAAATAGTGCTTCAGGTTAAGAACTTTGCTTCAGGATGAGAACAGAAATCGTGCTCCGGCGGTGCGGCGGCAGCAGGAGGCCCCATTAGCTAAAGTGGTGCTTCAGGTTAAGAACAGTTTCAGGTTAAGAACAGACCTCCGGAACGAATTAAGTTCTTAACCCGAGGTACCACTGTATTTCAATCCTGCTGATGGCTCTTTCTAGGGAAGGGAGGTATGAGGAGGTCCGTGGAAATAAGTGTATGGAAGTTATGTTATTGAAAACTAATGTGTGTTTTTAACTGTTTTTTATTTTGTATGTTTATTTTTCTTTTTTCTTGTTATATCTTAAAAACTTTTAATAAATATCTTTTTTTTTAAAAAAAGAACTGACCTCCGGAACAAATTAAATACTTAACCCGAGGTACCACTGTATAGATATCGGGCAAGCTTGGCAGTTCTAGAGTTTTGGGCTTTGTTCACCAAATACAAGTAAATTAAACATGCTGAATTAAGTGATTGTCTAGAGCATCATAAATTTTCCTCAGGCATGTTACCTAATTAGGCAAACTAGCCTAATTATCCAATTCGAAATTTCCCAGAAAAATCCACATCGCTGGTTGTGAAACAGTGTGCGCTTGTGTGTAAAAAGTCTTCAGAGTTTTGAGTTGTCTGTTATTGGGCTGACAGTGCTGTGCAGAGGTGTGGATTTTCCTGTATTCCTGCTGTGTGCATATGTAAAATCATTGATCTGCATTTGGCAAGGCCCATCCACTTTCCCTGGCAAAACCTGCTCAGTTGGGCACAAGCCTATGCCTTTGAGGATCACATGGCGCACAGCATGTTCAAAGCGTGTTCCAGGTCTCCAGGGCGCTTGGCGGGGGAAGGGTGCCGCGGATCCTCCGCTTGTTATATAAACCTGGATTCCTGTTGCTGCTGATTGAATTGCAGTCATGTGGTTCGTTGTCCCTGCTTGCCTAGTTAATTGATTTTTGTGTTTTGTTTTTAGTATTGCGGCTCCTATTGATTTATTTCTCTGTGTCTCTCTTTTAGTGCTGCTGGTGTTAACTCAGCTGTCTTTTTAAAAAAATGAGGTTCGTTTACAATGTTTTGATACATGATCTGCTTTGATTCCTTATTCCTCCTTGATTCTCTGCCCACACTAGACTTTGCTGTTTCCCCAGAGAAATCGGAGATCTGGCTTCTCTTCCCCTTACCAGTGGGTCTCAACCTGTGGGTCCCCAGATGTTGTTGGACTACAACTCCCATCATCCCTGACCACTGGTCATGCGGGCTAGGAATGATGGGAGTTGTAGCCCAACAACATCTGGGGACCCACAGGTTGAGAAAGACTGCGAGAGAGTCCTGCAGAATCGGACCCAAGTTCCATCTAGCCCAGCATCCTGTTTTCAAGGATGCCTCCAGAACCCCTTAAGCAGGTCACAAAGGTAAGAGTTGTTCCCTGTTTGTCTCCAGAGATAGCCTTCCCCTGAACGTGGAGGTTCTCTTTAGCCGGCATGGCTAATGCAGCCTTTGGATTCTACTGGGAGGAGTTACACATGCTGTGCTTTAGCCTCATGAAAGTGCTCCTGTCAGCATGAAATGCTTGGTCAGAGGAAAGGCTATTGCTCTGCAACAGAGCACCTGCTTTGCATGCAGAAGATTCCAGGTTTGTTCCCAGACATCTTCAGGCCAGGCTGGGAACACCTTGGAGAGTCCCTGCAAGTCAGTGTAAACAGTTCTGAACTAGGTGGACCCATGGTCTGACTCTGTATGAGGCGCTTGTGGAAGGTGAGTGAGCTATTCTACTCCCCCTTCTTAGCAGATGGGGAAGCTGAGGTCAGGAGGAAACTTGCCTTCGAGGAAACCAGTGTGTCCTTGACTGAACAGGGAGTTGAAACCAGAGCTGAGCCGCCATCTTTTTATAGCATCACCGATGTATGTCCCACTTAAAAGAATAGCATGAGCAAATCAAACAGACCCCTGCCCCAAGGAGCTTGCAGTCTTGCGTTGGACATGCTGTTTGTTGCGCCAGATCCGCCGCGCCTCAGTGTGACTCTAAACACCTCCCTACTCATCCCAGGATCCAGCCAAACCCTTCCACCCCATCCTCATCGCTAGACCTTCTCTTCACATGTTAGCATTTGGCGGGTTGCTGGACTTTGGGATCTGATCCCAGACGGGCTGCTCTTTTAACTCTCAGCAATTTCCTACAAGGAAGTCCTTTTGGTGTACCAAAGCAGGTGCGTAGGCAAAACGCTGTGTGCATAGGAGGCAGTTGTTGCAACTGAGCAGAGCTTTCTTCCACAGCTTGTTGGACCAGTCTCGAGGTGGCTCCTGGTTCCCAGTTCCTTATTTGACACTGCAGCCTGAATAAGAACAAGTTGCCAAACCCCTGCACCCCATAATAAGCTTTGGTCACAACCTCCCTGAACAGGAGGTCCCCTCTCAGTTGTATTTACACCCTGTGTAGCTGCCGAACTCTGGAGCAATCTCTAGACACAGGATTCCCCCGCTTCCCTTACACGAAAGCAACTTGGATAAAATGGTTCTTGTATTTCAGAGTTCTAGAACCCATTCTGAGAGTTCAGGAATTGCACCTAAATTTCTTACACACACACACACACACGGAGCGTAAGAAGATTTTGCTGGATCAGGCCAATGGCTCATCTAGTCTAGCATCCTGCTCTCACACTGGCCTCACATCACTCTTCTCACATCTCACAGATATCTGTGGGAAGCTGGGAAGCCAGGACCTGACTGCAGCAGCCCTTTCTCCCTTTGTAATTCCCAGTCAAAACCCAGTTTCCCTGAAACTCTTCGCTGTGGTCAAGGCCTATGGTCTCCCTATTCCTTTTTTTATCCCATCGTGGATAGAGATCAATCAATGAGTCACATGGCAATGCATCATTTTGCTGATGCATCAGTGTGCGGGGGAACAGAAAGGAAGCATTTCAGATAACAGCAAATTGAACAGCTAAGACCCTGATAGCAGAAACATCCATGGGCGGAAAATGCCATTGACTTTATGAAATTGGAGCAGGAGCGGTTAGGAGGCAGCGCTCTGCTCCTCTGATGAAGGTCCAAGTTTGCTGAAAGAGCATTCACCCCCCTTTTTGCTTATATTTTCTAAAGGAACAAAAAGTCACGCACACGTTTCCAGTAAACTTAAGGAGAAAACTCTTCATTTGTCTTGTTGATTACTTTTTCCAGTACTCAATAAAAACTCTCCTGTCCCAGTCCCTCGTCCTCTGCTGCTGCCAAAATCTCCCATTATTTGCTAATTGTTATCTTCAGGTCATGTTACTGGCTGCTGTCGCCTCCACCCCCTTAATCGACAATTCTTTATCGTTCCCCCAATATTTTGCCTCTCTCAGGCTCGTGGCTGGAAAATGTTTTTTTAATCTATTTTTTTTTTTAAAAATATTTTTATTGGGTTTTCACATTTTATATAAACACAAACAACACACCAAAACAAACATAAAAAACAACAAACATGAATAGTTCCCGAAAATCTTATTTTCTAACCCTAGTCCTTGACTTCCCCCCACCCCCTCCCCTGCATCCCTATTCCCAAACTTATGTCAGCAAGTTGGCATTTCTTCCATCTTAATATTAGTCCTTTTATAAAAAACAAAAATAAATTTTCCCTAAGTTGGACCCCAATTCTCTTCCCTCGATTTCTCATTTTTTCTTACATAATTTTCTTAATACTAAACCCCCTGGTCTTGAGTGTTGTTTAAATTTAATACTTCCCTCCCTCCCCTCCCCGCTTTGCGTCCTTTCCCAAGACATGTCCAAATTAACAGTTTTTAGCCTGGATTCCGGATATCCGAGGCTCTCAATTCTCTTTTAGTCCCTCTCCGCCGGTTTTGTTGGTAGTCCTTTTTGTCTATCATCGAGTCTCGAAAGATTTCCTTAACAATCAATCCAGTCAGTCCATAGTCTCTTCCCATATTTAAAGGCAACTGCTGAGGAATTTCCACAAGGCCTAAGTCTTGCTGATAGTCAAAATCAAAGTCTATGTGGAGGCCCCAATTGTACTTCTTTATTTCGAGCTCCTGAATTCCATAAAGTCCCAGGGCCTCCACTTTCATCTTCTGTATCTTTCGTAGGCTTAGAGTGGATTTAATCCAATAGTCTCCTTGCTTGTGTTCTCCAGATGCCGGCTTCTGGTTAGTACTTTCCCAGATAACTTGTTCTCTTTCTTGTTTTGTCTTCTCCTCTTCTTTGTTTATTGTTTCAAATTCAGCTGTGGGTTCTTTCTCACTCAGGCCCTCATTACTTTCAGCAGAACTACTTGTTTCCAAATCCAAGGTCGTCAGTTGTTTACTCATAGCTGTAGTCTGCTCCTGTAGGGTTCCCACCAGTGAGAACATTCTTTCGATTTCTCTCAGTATCTTTCCACCCACAGCCATTGTAATTCCACAGAATTCCCCCTAGAGGGAATCTGGTTACTGAGTAACCTTTTCTCCAACAATCCTCTGTCCTATTATTGTTTCTTTGTTTCTCAAGATTTTAGTTCAATTGTAACTCCTTTTAATCCGGAGAGGTCTTAAACAGCAATTTTTTTTTTCACTATTAATAGTCCATTTGACAGCTTTTGACAGCTGTCAAATTCTGCTCCTCTATACAGGCTCCAAATCAGGTCGCTCCCGGGCCCGGGAGGGAGGGTTGTTTACCACAAAACAAAGACTCTTCCAACACTCCACTCTCCTGCTCAAATTTACCTTTCTAAATCTTGGAAGTTACTGTCTTTTTAAAACTCACCCTTTACAGGGTAGGCACTCCAGCTTAGTTCTTATTTCGTTGCTCTGGATCGTCTGCAAGGGGGGGTGTGGGGACTTCCTTTTAGCACACCCCCCGGTCGTCTCAAATTCAAAAGGTAAAAGTTTTAAAGTTCAGTTCCAAATTACTCACGGGTTCTTTTTTCAGTCCGAATTTCAAGGAAGGAAGTCAGCGCTCTCCGGTTATGGCTCGCGGCTTCGCTCAGCGGCGGTAGCGGTCGACTCTCAGTGCCACGCCGTCCCCTGTATCCCCTCCGTAGCCTTTAAAAAGGCTCATTGCGAATCAGGGGGGGCGCTTAAGGCACCCGCCGAGTCTTCAGTCCGCAGGCTTCCGCGCCTGCGGTTTTTAAGGGTCCCCGTGTCGCCGGCACGGCAAAGACCCATCCACCGCTGAGCCGATTCCCTCCGGAGCTCGGAGGGAATCCGCCATTTCCCGATCGCGCCAACCCGGAAGTCTCCGTTGTTTTTTTAATCTAGTCTCATTATTGGAACAATGTTTTCTAGCCTCGTTGGACGGAAGGGAGTTTCAGACTTCTGTGCAGCGGGGTTTTCAGAAGGCCTTGAAGATCTGCCCTTTCCAATTGGCCTTCCAGGAGTGATGTTTTCTTGGTTGGGCTGCGGCCATGTTTTCCTGGCTTTCTTATTCTCGTGAGGAGATGGGCCAAGCTATTTCTGGTTTTAAAACGTCTGTGTTAACTGTTTCTTTTTCTTCTGCTCCTTCTTGGCTTTATGGCTGTAAAGCCACCTTAGATGGGCATTGTCCCAAAAAAATAATGCCTAAAAATAGTTTCAAATAAATGACATTATTTCTAAATCAGGGGTGGGATTGAGAAGTGGGGACCAGAGTGAGGTATGTAGGCCAGATGTGGCCTGATCCTTTATGCCATTGAGCCCCCTCTGTTGGCTCCATCCTTCAAATGTAAATACAGTGGTACCTCAGGTTACAGAGGCTTCAGGTTACAGACTCCGCTAACCCAGAAATAGTACCTCAGGTTAAGAACTTTGCTTCAGGATGAGAACAGAAATCGCATGGCGGCAGCAGGAGGCCCCATTAGCTAAAGTGGTACCTCGGGTTAAGAACAGTTTTAGGTTAAGAACGGACCTCCGGAACGAATTAAGTTCTTAACCCGAGGTACCACTGTAGCCCAATAAGGGAGACTGTGTGGTGTAGTGAGTGCTGAAGTCGGACCTGAGAGACGAGGATTCAAACCCTCCGCTGGGCCATGAAGCTCACTGGGGGAACCTTGGGTCAATCGCTGCCTCTCAGCCTAACCTACCTCACAGGGTTGCTGTTGGGATTAAATGAGATGGGGGAGAACGTGGTATGCCATCTTGAGCTCCCTGGGGTTTGGGGGGAGAAGGTGGGATATAAATGTAATAAATAAGATGGCCAGCAGATTTCTCAAATCCTCTGAGCGCTGTTTTTTGTTTTTGTTTTTAGCCATGCTTTCATTCCTAAAATCTAAATGTTAGGACTGCTAGCAAGACCAACCTCTTTAGCAAATGCTCCGCCTTCTGCCTGCTGTTCTAGCTTGAAGGCAACACACACGGCCCCTTGCACTTGCAGCCCGAACTGGCCATTGTTCATACTTCCACCTCAGGAATCTGCCACAATATTCTGGTGGGCTGTGTGTGCCCCATCCTGACATACTAGGGCATGGTTAGGCAAACTAAGGCCCGGGGGCCAGATCCAGCCCAATCACCTTCTAAATCTGGCCTGTGGACGGTCCGGGAATCAGAGTGTTTTTACATAAGTAGAATGCGTCCTTTTATTTAAGATGCATCTCTGGGTTATTTGTTGGGCATAGGAATTTATTCCTCCCCCCAAAAAAATATATAGTCCGGCCCCCCACAAGGTCTGAGGGACAGTGGACAGGTCCCCCACTGAAAAAGTTTGCTGACCCCAATACTAGGGCATAGAGAAATACTAACTTTTTTCTTAAAGCCTTATCTGAATGATGTTGCCATTAGATGAGGAGCAAAGATGTCTGGTGGGGATGGAAGAGGAGGAGGAGAATAGCGGCCGCTGTCTCCTAGGATAGCCCTCTTGTCTCTCTCCCTCATTTTTTTGTCTACTTCACTGTTAAACATAAGCTTTGAACCTGATGCTCATAAATAGAGATAAAAAGTTCTTGACTCTGAGATTTATCGTATGTGCAACGACCTCCTTCACCCCTTGCGTCCCACATACGGACATAGATCTGCCTCTCGAAAGGTTGTTTTTCTTAAAGCTGACTAATCTTAGCAGGCGATCGCGCCTCCCCCTTTAAACCATTCATCTCCAAACTCCTCTCCTTTCAACCAGCCGTCCTTCTCCCAATCTTCGCTTTTTGTCTGTGCCCCCATGGCTACATCCATCCATCCACACTCTGGGAGGACTGCAGATCTCCCTCCATCTGACTGTCAGTGCATAAACTCTAAAAAGAGGATTCCTGTGGCAGAGAAGTAAGTCTGGGAGCTCCACCTGTTGATCTTCAGCCCAGTCTTCCTTGATCCCAGTTGCATAAAGGGTATACCTGATGGCAAAGGGAATACGTTCTGCACAAAAACAAGTGTGCTTCTATATTGTTGCACAGGGACGCAGGTGGCGCTGTGGGTTAAACCACAGAGCCTAGGGCTTGCCAATCAGAAGGTCGGCGATTCGAATCCCCACGGCAGGGTGAGCTCCCGTTGCTCGGTCCCAGCTCCTGCCAACCTAGCAGTTTGAAAGCACGTCAAAGTGCAAGTAGATAAATAGGTACCACTGCGGCGGGAAGGTAAACGGCATTTCCGTGCACTGCTCTGGTTCGCCAGAAACGGCTTAGTCGTGCTGGCCACATGACCCGGAAGCTATACGCTGGCTCCTTTGGCCAATAAAGCGAGATGAGCGCCGCAACCCCAGAGTCGGCCATGACTGGACCTAATGGTTAGGGGTCCCTTTACCTTTATATTGTTGCACACCACAGAAGTTGAAAATAATCCCCTGGCTTGCATAATAATAATAATAATAATGATAATAATAATAATAATAATCATGCTTCATCAGCACATCCCACAATGGGTTAATGGTATTTAAAATTCAGAATTAAATGCAGCTGGAAGATTATAGTCACAGGTATAGGGGGGTCCTGAAAACACACATCTCAGGTGTCAAAGGCTGGGGTAAAGAGGTACATTTAAGATCAAGATACCAGGGTTATCTGGCTCAAAACTTGTTTTCAATGCTGATGGTCCCAGGATTCTGTGGTGATCATCAGCCACAGGTTCGTGACAAAGAGGCAAGTGCCTCTGACCACCCATAATGCCTTGCACTGTAAAGTAACTGCATTCAAAGTTTCTGACCCTCCTCCTGGCAACACCTGGAATTAAAGAGAAGGCCGCAGGGTGCAATTTTATGGTAGGTTTGCCTCCTGTGACACAGAGTCCCTGCAAGAAGAGAGCCTGTGCTTCAGTAAGAGGAGCTGTATTGCAAGCCCTCCCCTTGCTGCTGTACTTTTCTGCTTGCGGGGAGCCTTTTACATGGGACTTAGGGACCAGTAAGATGGAGCAATTCATCTATCCATCACAACACGTTCTCTCCTCATATGTATGGTTCTTGCCTATTGTTGTCTGTCAATGAGATGCACCTTAGGTGCCAAGGAAACTAATTATGCCGATATGCTTAGATTTTATGATGAGCATGCTTTGCTTAATTTTGAAGGTAGCGGTTGAGTTTTATGCAAAAATTGCACCCTCTACCATCCACTGAGCAGTTAGAATAAATTGGGCATAAGGAGACCTTTAGTGAAGGAAAAGGTGATAGTGTATATAGCCTAGAAAAATGGGAACCATCAGCAAAACCAATCATGAGGGCAAGAAACCTTTTTTTAAAAAAATGAATGTTGAGGTTTTAAATTCTAATTGCACAGAACCTACAGCCTTGGGTTTATCTTTCTTATCCATACATTAATGCCCCCTACAATCATGTGGTACCCCACTCCTCCATTCTTTCCAATTGCATCACCCTTCCTGATTGTCTTTTGTGCCCCTAGCCGCTCCATTATCTTTTCGGTTTGATTTTCTGTGCATAAGTTGTTGCTTCCTTAATATGGGATAGCCCCATGCCCCAATATAGCTTAGGGCATCCTTTGCCCTCTCCATCAGTCTTCTTTCATCTCCCCCCCCCCATCTTGCTCCCAGTTGTCTCTCCCCTGTTCCCTTCCACCATCCTCCACTTCAATTTCCCTCTTTCCATACCTCCTCGCTGTTGTTTTTTCAACATGCCACTTTTGTTTTAAAGCCACATGCTTCCTTTCTCAAATTCCCTTCTTTGCAGCCCTCTGCTCTTTCACCAATCCTCCCCAATCCGGCGCTTAGCCTGGTTTCCAAACACGCCAACCAAGTCCGGAAGTTCAGGAATGCAGTGAACTTTATAAGGCAATGGAGAGGCTTTTTGTGTTTTTCAAATTTCCTCTCCCCTCTTCTTGGGACAATATTTTTTTTGGCTCCTGCATCCCAAGCGTTCTCTCCCCCCCCCCCCGCATTTGGGGCTTGTGTCCCCCCCCCCTCTTTCTTTTCTTTGGGGCAAGCGGTGTGTTTGGTTTTGCTTGAGCTTCTGACATCTACGATTTCATCTTTCTAATGCAGGTATAAATAAATAAAATTCCGGGCCACCACCCAAGAAGGGAGGAGTGAAAACTCGTGACGAAGAAGAAGTGGGTGAAAGAGAGAGAGAGAAAGAGAGGAGTGTGAGAGGCGGACAAATGAAAGGAGAGAGAAAAGAGGAAATTTTGCTGGGGATTTCTGAGAACTGCGAGCAAACTTCCCGGACCTAGCTAGACAAAAGTGGCGACAGGATCCAACTGCAAATATCCAGGGAAGGATATACGCGTTTTGTGGCTCTGGTTCACTTGGCACTGCCTCTTGGCGGAGGCAGCGGATCGGGGCGACTACAAAAGCAGGAAGAACGACCGGGACAGTCCTGTGAGTCACCCCGAGCTGTGGGGGAAAGGAAAAGGACGTTGGAGTGTTTTCTTTGTAAAGGTGAGTTTCGCTAGCGCCTGGGAGAGCTTCTAAGCAATGCTTTGTGCCGGCTGACAGCTCTCAGCCGACTGCTGCGAGTCAGAAGGCGAGAGAGCGCAGCAGGCTGTCTGGACTCCTGAGTTCCCGGAGACAGGATTGTGGGGTCAGCAGGGAGTGGCTGCCAGACAGGCTTTATGGGCTCCCCCACAAGGCAGGGTGGGATTTAGTGGTTTTGAGCCAGCCAGCAGGGAAGTAGGACTCCTGGTTCATCTAACAGAGGACTGGGGTTTAGGAGCCAAGGCACAGGAAATCTGGAAGAGGTGGGAAAAAGCTGCAGGGTTCCTGAGTTGTGTTGTGGGACTGGGCTTGAGTGAGGTGGGCAGGTTTGGGTGGTTCTCTCCTCGAAAGGTGGGGTGGGTGGGTGGAGGTGGTCTTCAGCCCTTGGGTGCCTCATCCCAGGAGAGAAGGGGGCGGGGAGGGAGAAGCCACCCGTTTGTGTAGCAAAAGGGGTGTGTGTCTGGCAAGAGGAATGAGTGAGTGGCCATAAATCAAAGAGCGGCTGGGCTGGGAGCAGGAGAGGGTGTTGGCTGGGGCTAAAGTAAATAGGCCCCCTAGCCTGAGCTTCTTGGCATGCTCTCCAGAGGCAATCAAAAATCCTGGCTTGCAGCTAAACTTCCCCTATGCCCCCTTTCTTGACCCCCCTCCTAAAGAACCCAGGAGTCCTGGCTTTCCCCCACCCCTGTAAGCCTCCAATCAGTGCAGGGTACCTGATTTGCACCCAGCCCCACATCATGCTGAAACCCCCCATATCCCACCTCTCAGCCAGCAAACCCACACGTTCAAACACCCACATTGGTTTCGCCGCCACCACAACAACCCAATTAAATCCTGTCCCTTTCCTAGAAGAGCCCTGGCTCCCAAGCCCTTCACTGGCACTTTATATTCACTTGATCACTGTTCTGTTCCAGGGAACCCAGGTGTCCGGGCTAAATGGCTCAGCCCCATCACATCCCCCCTCCCCCTCCCCCGATTCCCAATCATTTCCTCAACCTCGGCCACATCTGAGCCTTTCAAAGGACTTCATTTCATTTACCAAAGGAAATTCCGTCATCGTACTCCGGGGCTCGTAACCATATCTGTCATCCGCAGAGAAGGGAAACATGGACGGGAAAGGAGGGAATAGATATCTTCTCCCAAGAGGCTGGAGCATAAGCCTCTCTGGGTTCGTGCCAGGACCATGTCAGACCCCAGCCCTTCTGGATCTCAGCTGTTCCCCGTCTCCCTGTTAAGTTATTGCATGCACAATTGATGAGTTATAGTGCGTGCTCCCAAGAGTCCACTTTTGTTGGGGGGGGGTATTGTGGCATTATCCCCTGCTCTCCCCTCCCCACACCCCTTGCCTGAAATCAGCCTTGCGTAGAGAAAACTTCCCGTCCACAAACTGCCCCCCGCTTCTTATTAGCTAACTTGTCTGCACAGACTATGTTGGTCAACCGGGGCATTCATGAAAAACAAACAAGTTATAATGTTTTCCCTGCTAGTCGCCTGGAGGCGAGTCTGAATTTGACACAGGTGACCAGGCGAGCAGCTCTTGGCAAGCTGGATTCGTGAATGCAATCTCTTTTATGCTTGGGAGAATACTTCTCCCACCACCCCCAAAACAAACCCGACTTCCAATGTAGTTTTCCCAGTACAATTCTGGATGTTATATGTATGCTGTTAGTGCAAGTGTTGCTTGATAGATCTCTCCTGGACTGCAGTTAATGACACAAACACCACAGCTCTTTCCCATCCACTGGTTACCTGCACCATTTAGTGATCTCCCGTTCTTCTGTTTTTTTAAAAGCCACCTTTTGAATTTGTCTTCCTTCTTTGCCTATCCTGGGACTTGGCTGTCTTCATGTAAATTCCGGCTTAGAAGGAGGAGAGCATACATTTAACCAGGGTCACGTTGACCAGGCTGGGCTTCCCATCCTACCAACTTTTCTATCTCTCACCCACCCCCAAAAAACTATATCCAGTGGAGCATTGCACTGTTGTTGCTGGCTCAGGGTTGGTGTTTATCATTTATGGCCTTCGGGGTGGGAGATACGCCAGTTCAGGCAAAGAGCACTTTGGCAGAAGTTATACAACGGATGCAGCCACTTTGAAGCAGTCCGTTCACCAAAGCTGCCTTGAAATTCAACATTGCTGAAGCTAAGCAGGGCTGGATCTGGTGGGAAAATCCACCTTGCAGCCCTGTCTAGTCTAGGCTGGGTTGTGTTCCATAAAGTACAGTAACTGTTGTGGTAAATAACACATACACAGTGTATTGCTGACTTAACCTAAGCAGTGAAGCTGGGTCTCTGCCCCAAGGGCTTTACAGTATAGTCTTGACAGTGGGGAGAGGTAGCTAAGGGGAATAAGGGATAGACAGAGTCAAGAAGAGATGGCTGTGAGGGCCATGCAACCAGAGCTCAACCTTAGAGCAAGGGGGGGGACCATTTCAGCTTGGGGGCCACATTCTCTTCTGTGGAGCCTTCCAAGGACCACATGCCAGTGGTGGGCGTGGCCAGGAGAGAAAGTGGGTGGAGCCAGTTTGCCACATAACCCTCTCTTATTCTCTTTCTAGGCTGGCAAGAAGCATTATCAGAGTTCAAAGACTCTCCAGCCAGGCAAAAACACAAAGGGAGGGTGCAAAAGAGGGTCTGTGAGAGGTGTGGCTTGGGGAGAGTCTTGAGGGCCACGTAGAGAGGCCTGGAGGGCCACAATCATCCTCTGGGCCTGAGCTGCCCTACAGACATATCTCAGTATTTATTTATTTTTTATGGAATTTACTGACCTCCACAAAAACATATGTTGGTCCCGTCCCCCGTCCGTCCCCCCCGCTGCCTTTGCAGCAGAAAGCTATGCCCAAAGCAGTTCGGAGCACGTAGGAAAATAAGTGAAAGAAGCAATGCATATCTAACCACTCAGTATAATAAAAAAAATAGTTGCGCCAAATATTGCCGTCTGCCTCCACAGTTGAGGGATGCATTTCTGAGGTATGACGAAGAACCAGCATTTTATCTAAGTGTTGGTGGAACTTAGTGAGCGGGCAAGATTTAGAACCATTAGACTTTGTCTGTTATTGTAGATTTTTAATGCACATTTCGTGGTTTTTTTAAAAGTGAAATTTCCCTTGTACGGAAAGGGCTCAGTCCTTCCCCATTCCAGGATTTTTTGGTACCTGAAGAGTTAAGAGCTGGCTAGGAGATTGGCAGCCAGCTACCTTCCTGTGTTCTGCTGGAAGGGTGTGGTGTTGAGTGGCTGAGAGGAAGGGATGCTGGCAGCCAGGACTCCTGGGTTCTTTTCTCTCCTTGCCTCCTAATGTGTTTGGGTTTCTCTTTCTCTCCCACCTGTGCTGACTCGACTCTCCCTCCCTGCCCCTTTTTCCACTTCTGTCAGCGCTTTCTGATCTTCGGAGCTTGCCGGCTTTCTTCTAACTTGGCCTCCACCTCCTCCGTGTTGTCCTCCTTCTCCTCCCCTCCCCAGTACTTGCCCAGACTATGTCTCCTACCCCCAGCGCAGCTGCGTTGTTCCCCATTAAAGCATGAATCATCCCCGGCTCTTAGATCATCACACCTTAGATCATCACATGCAATAGGCAGGCAGCACCCAGGAGTCCCACCTTCCTGTGTGTATCTCCAAAGCACCATCCATGTCAGGGCCAGTCCAAGACATTTTGACACCTGAGGCGGACCCCAATATAGCTCCCCCCTCCCTGCCGTGGAAGAAGGGGGTTAAGGGATGCAGGTGGAGCTGTGGGTTAAACCACTGAGCCTTGGGCTTGCCAATCAGAAGGTAGGTGGTTCGAATCCCCACGACGGGGTGAGCTCCCGTTGCTCGGTCCCTGCTCCTGCCAGGAAAGCACGTCAAAGTCCCTGGGGGTCCCTTCCAACTCTACAATTCAATGAAAGTGCAAGTAGATAAATAGGTACCGCTCCGGCGGGAAGGTAAACGGCGTTTCCATGCACTGCTCTGGTTCGCCAGAAGCAGCTTAGTCATGCTGGCCACATGCCCCGGAAGCTGTCTGCGAACAAACGCCAGCTCCCTCGGCCAGTAAAGCGAGATGAGCGCCACAACCCCAGAGTCGTCCACAACTGAACTTAACGGTCAGAGGCTCCTTTACCTTACATCGAGAACGGGGGGGGGGGGGAGAAGGATCAATGTCAGGATTTGCTCCCCCAGTGAACACTGCCGCTCATGGGTGAGCCAGCCCTTCTTTACAAAATCATTTTTATTTGATTTTACCAATATAAAATTATAACAATCCAAATGCTTATCCACATATAGAGATTACTCTGAATCTCAAGACTTCCCACCACTCCCTTCATGGGTCCTATTGTCAGCATTTACAACTGCATATTATTCGATAATCTACATTTTATATCAATCCATATTGCCCATAATATTTGTTACGTTACAAGTGAGATTAAAATTCTGCTAATGTTTTCCTCTGCTTGCAATGGTCTCTTAAATAGATTATAAATTTTCCCCATTCCTTATTAAAGATTTTGTCCTCTTGGTTCCTGAGCTTTATGGTCAGCTTTGCCATTTCTGCTTAGTCCGTCAGCTTAGCTTGCCATTCCTCCCTGATCGGGACCCTTTCTTCTTTCCATCTCTGGGCTAGTAGCGCATGGGTGAGCCAGCCTTGATCCATGTGTCTGGCACAGTACAGAGTACGAAAACAGGTAGGTCTTTCCTCTGAGGCACTTAAAAGTTGGACAAGAGGGAAATTGAGGTAAACAGGGAGAGAATGTGTTCCCTTCAGCTACCCACTCTGGGGCTCGGTCCCCAGGCTGTACTGATTTCTCCCATGCTTAAATCTGTGGTGTCCCGATGATCCCATTATCTTCAGCTGTGATCCTAACTAAACCCCACTTGTCTTTCATTTCTCGGCCTCTCGGTTAAGATCAAGTGTAGTAGCCAAAGATTTCCAGCCCCTGTCTTTTCCATTTTAGCAGTCCCCACCAGGGCCGGATTTAGGTTTGATGAGGCCCTAAGCTACTGAAGGTCCTTTATATGTCCAGCTGTCCTTTGTCAGCAACAAATTGTCGCTTTTTTGTGTGTTGAATATATGCTATATGGTAATTTATGGACCTAATAGGTATCTAAAGCCATTTGCCATGCAACCAGTCCATGCAGAATGTAGGCACCCTATATATAGAAATGAGCAAACCAGTGATATTTTAGAGAGCAGGCTAGCAGGTGGGGCCCATTACTTACATCATAGGAGCCTACACAACACAAAACACTGTTGCTGTTATGTAGGTTTTATTTTATTTGTTTTTTATCATATATTTTGGAAATGTACATCCAGGTTTCTTTTTCCTTTGATTTTTTTTGGGGGGGCTCCCACTTGGGGCCCTAAGCTATACCTCGTTTAGCTTATATGTAAATCCAGCACTGGTCCCCACCCTTTTCCTCCATGTTCCACACCCCCAACCTTCTCCTTCTCTTAAGGAACCCAGGAGTCCTGAGTCCCAGCTCCCATGGCAACCTAGGCGTTCCTTGTTCTAGGAACGGGTTGAACAAGTTGCTGTCCTCTGGACTGCAAGAGTGGGAGCTCAGCACCCTACGCTGGGGCAGGAACAGTTCCTGCCGTCACTCATCCCAGGCTCTGCTTCTGAAATCTCAGCCGGGAACGAGGGAAGGAGCCTCTGATCCCTACCCTTAGTGCCAGTGGAGTGAAGTGGATTGATCAAGGATACAGACCTGGGTTTAAACCTCTACTTGGTAATAGCCTCAGAATAAGTAGCAAATTCTGTGTGGCCTACCTTGCAGAATTGTTGTGCAAATAAACTGGGCTAGCCCTCCATTGAGCTTTTTGGAAGGAGGGGCAGGATACGAATCTGACAGAGATGAGGCAGCCGCCAAGACAACTGCGAATTCTATATAGTTTTAAAAATAATGATTATGGGGAGGGGAGGAGAATGAAAAGGGGTTTTCAATGTGTGTCTCCACAAAGCCCTGTATGGTAGACCATTGTTTCCATTTTGTGGCTGGGGACCAAGATGGGCGAGTGAGTTGCCTAAGGTCAAGTGAGGAATCTGTGGCAGAGGCTGGGAGCGCTCAGATCCATGTATCCCAGGCCTTGACGGACCGACTATGCTGGCTCCATTGGGAAGCTTCCAGCCCTTTCTCCTTCTCACACATTTCTCTTTCTCTCCTCCCCCCCCCCAGATGCCCATCCTCAAGCAGTCCCCTGTCTCCCACTCCAAGAAGCGGCCGCGTTTGGACCGGGCCATGATCAGCGCCCCCTTGGGCGATTTCCGGCACACGATGCACATCGGCCGCGGCGGAGATGCTTTTGGCGACACGTCTTTCCTCAGCAACCACGGGGGCTCCAAGGCCAACGGGCTGCCTCCCGATGTGTCCCCTGGGGCCTTCTCTAGCCCTGGAGATGCCCGCTTTGAACTGTTGTCTCCACCCGGGAGCGGGAACGGCATAGTTCAGAGCCCGGCGACGTCGACCCCGGATGGCAGCTTCGTGGCCCTGCAGTCCCCGGAGAAGGCAGAGCGGCAGAAGCCCTCTAACGGAAGGGACTGGGAGCTGCCCCAGAAGTTCTCCTTGGACAGCCCCACATTGGAACATGCCGAATCCCTCCTCTCTTTCCAGTTGGACTTGGGGCCTTCCATCTTGGACGATGTGCTGGGAGTGATGGACAAAGACTGGGACAGCATCAGAGGGCAGGAACAGGAACCGCTGAGGGTCGAAAGCCCCAGCCCAAAGGGGCACCTCCATCGCGGTGGTGAAGAAGACGAGGAGGAGCAGGAGGAGGAGGAAGAAGAGGAGGAGGAGGACGAAGGGCAGGGCTACAGTTTTGAGGATGAACAGGATGAAGAGATTGGACTATAGGAAAGAAGAAGAGCAGTATTGGATTTGATCGCTTTGGTTTCTCTAGCTGCCCCCCCATCCCAGCACTCCTCTTGCCCTCTTTTTGGCAGAATTTCTCAGCCCCTCTGATGTGAGTTGGTCTATAGGCCAAATGTTGTCTGCAGATGACTGCTGGTTGACCCATCCCAAAGAGCCATTGATCTCAAATCTCTCACGGTTGCGTTCAAGAGGAAAATGGACAGGGGCAGGCAGGCAGTGTGATTCTTGCTGTCTCCCTTCTCTTGTGAGAGAAAAGCACTGTGCAACTGAGAAACGCACACACTGACCAATTATTGTACTCTCCCTAGGCATGGGATAATACAGATATTTTGATGCGCTAAAAAATGCATCTTGGTTATAAGGCGTCTCAGAATCCAAGGTTGTGCACCACTGATACCATCTTTGTCTCACCTTCCACTTCTCTGTTGTTTTAGGCAACCATCCATCAAGCTACCTTGCCAAGGACGATTCCATCTCCTGCGCTTGTGCTATTGGTTTCTGTCTCTAAACCTGAAACTGTGTTTTGAGAGTGCTGGAAGGACAGGCAGGTTGGAAATAAATTGGCATGTTTATGGAAGGATGGAGGGAATGAGGATGCACAGATATTCTGATGTACCTGTCCAGCTATTTAGCCAATAATTATATTGTTCTATTACCCCACTAGCATATTTAGCAGTGTGAAGTTATCCCTGTTTATTTGCTGCCCACCATTTGCTTTTCATCTCATCCACTCCTTGACCCTGGTGCTTTTCTGTCTGTCCAGATACCCATTCACTGGCTACTTCTTTCTCTTCATTCAGTACATCAGTGTATCTGTATATCCAGCAGCAGCAGGACTGACAAAACTGCAAGGCCTCCCTGATATTGCGGAGAGTGAAGAGGCTGCTTCAGGCAGCAGAGGCTGAGAGACAGAAGCTGCAGGCCTTGGCTATTCCTCCTGAGCCAGCAGACATCCCCCCCTGTGTTGCCATGTGACCTGCCCTGAGCGCCTTAATCTGGCTTGTTCCCTTGGGGTGGTGAAGGATCCCATCTCATCAGCAGCACTGAAGTAGAAATAAACTGCAAGTCAAGTTGGCTTCTGTACGGGGTGGAGTGGAGCCGCCATCTTTGCCTCAGCAAAGGAAGACAATGTAGGGCAAGGCTTCCCAAACTTGGGTTCTCTAGCTGTTTTTTTTTGGGGGGGGCTACAACTCCCATCATCCCTAGCTAGCAGGACCAGTGTTCAGGGATGATGGGAACTGTAGTCCAAAAAGAAGCTGGAGACCCAAGTTTGGGAAACTCTGATGTAGGGGAAGGAAGACAATGGAAGCTTTTGGAGAGGAAGTTAGGGCAATGGGTCTGCTGTTTAAGGTGAAAGAAAGCAGAGGAGCTTTCTCACCACCCGTCTCAAAGGGCCAGTCAAGAGATTATGGGATGGATGAAGGAAAGAGGAATGACTTGGGCGTAATGTGAACTGATGTTTGAGCAAAAGTGTAAACAATTTACAGTTCTTGAAATTGTTGGGCAATTCACTTAGTCACTGATGGTGGCTGTAACAATTGCCTGCAGGCAACTAAGCAGAAATGAGTTTCTGATGGTAAGAAAGGTGTGGGTTCCCAACCCCTCACCCCACCCCATTCTTCAGTCGACCAAAGTACCAAAATGACTAACAAAGATACATGTGGGAAAGTGTGTTTACATTCTCTGTGTATATCTGTGCACGCGCACACGTCTCATTAGTAGCTTTTTGTAAACCTACAGTGGTGCCTCGCAAGACGAAAAGAATCCGTTCTGTGATTCTCTTCGTCTAGCGGTTTTTTCGTCTTGCGAAGCAATCCCATTGACGGATTAGCGGATTAGCGCTATTAGCGGCTTATCTGCTGATCGGATCAGCTGATAAGCGGCTTAGCAGCTTAGAAAAATGGGGGGGGGGGAACCAGCAGGAACTCGCAAGACATTGTCGTCTTGTGAAGCAAGCCCATAGGAAATTCGTTTTGCGAAGCACCTCCAAAACGGAAAACTCTTTCGTCTAGCGAGTTTTCCGTCTTGCGAGGCATTCGTCTTGCGGGGCACCACTGTATTTGCCAATGGCCAAACTGGGAAATGCACAACTGAAAAAATAGCACACAATCTTTTATTTTTTTCGGTTGTTGCCGTTTAAAGCTATAATGGGGTCAGGGTTGCATCAACAGATCACCTCTCAATCAAACATGAACTGGACAGCCTTCTAAATTAGGTGCTTTAAAAGCTGGATACAATTTAGTGGGCTAGAGAGGATAATAACTGGAGGGGAATCTACTGGCTGATACTGACAGACCTTTTTTAAAAAATAAAAAAACCCCACAACAAATCAAAAGGCCAGATTCCCAACCATCCCCTAATCATCTGTCCTTTCATCCCTCTGTTAAAAATAACATTCTTATAGATGTTCTTGCCTTCCTAAACTCTCCTGCATGGATATTGTTGGCAGAAATCTGTTTTAATTTGTGTCTTGTGTCTTGTCTCCTGAGCACAATATCAGCTGGTCTGCGGTGAGAAGTTAAGCTACCCCTTCACCAAATCACCAGTTGTCTCTCTTGTTCTATCTTTCCCACGTTTTCCTCTGGTGCCAACGACGACCTTTTCTTCGTAAGCTTGCTAATCCATCATCAAACTCCTGTTACAGTGAGATAAATAACGCAGCAAGACAGCTTTAAGAGCTGGGAAACGATTGCTTTTTTATTTCCCTAGGTGCTTGCGGGTGTTTGTTTCTTACTTACGCTCTGTGTAACTTTTGCCAGATTCATTAATCACAGTTGAAAAGGTGTAACTGGATTGTACGGTGCCCTTCTATGCAGAGTTCTTAACCTGCTGGGACAAAATCGGTAGTTTGCATTGCCCCAATGGGATTTTGCCGCTTCTTAATCTTCCCACATAATGGGGACAAGGCTCCACTGTGTCAGTAAGAAAACTGGATGGTGGTGGCTTGTACGTTCTCACTGTCAACTCTGGGGATAATAGCTCGTATCTCTGGATGGCCCCCTCTTCGGGTGGCATTTTTTCCTACCCAGATCTCTGTGCTCTTGTTAGTGAAACAGTGATTTTGAAAGAAGTAGGAATAGATGGGCTGTTCTTTAATATCACCACCACGCACTGCACTTGTTATGGCCTTTTCTTGCCATGTGCGGTGATAAGATTTCCTTTTTAATGTATACAGTAGACCTACAACTTATTCCAGGGATCGTGCATAAACCCAGAATCGCATATAGTCAAAACGCATTGGGTGCAATAGCAGGTGGAATTGCCAGAGTTCCCCCCACCAATGCCCCCCTTTTAACACCTTTCCCCACCAAGTGCGTAAAAGAAAAGGGTGGGGGGGAGAGAGCAAGTTAAATGTGCATAAGTTGCAGGTCTAGTGTACTGCATCTCCCAGCAAGGAGCTACTTTAAAAGGGGAAGGGATGGTTGTGAGGCTGGGGCTCATTGCCAGATAATTGGCATGTAACGTGGGCTTTTGGTGGATGGTGAGGGGGAACCTAGAGCTATCCAAGTCTCTCCATCTGGGAAAGGAGGGGAGGTTTTTAATATGTTAAGGAGCTCAAAGGAATTCAGTTGAGTTTCCCAGAAACTGAGTAGAGTCGAGTCAGTAGGGAGGGAAGCTCTGATCCCATAGAATGTCTAGACAGAGAAGTGCAATTTCTGGCCCACCACATGTTTGGACTCTGGCATCATGGCCAATGGCCAGAGAAAATGGGAGTTGTAGTTCAGTAACATCTGGAGGGCCGCCAGTTCCCACTCAGTCTAGAACACTCAGTCTTTGCTGGAGTTGTTTTGGGATGAGGAGGTAGAGGACCCAAAATGAAATCCTCAAGCCCCACCTCCTGCTTCTCTTGAAAATCTGAGCTATATAATGCCCCACGGTAGCCTTCTAAAACCAGAATCTATGAGGTCTGTCACAGAAAGCAGAGGGTAGAATCCCCACGGCCCTCTATAATGAGCTCTGACTGCTTGGGCTTGCTGGATACGATCTGCAGCCGCCATTTATGGGGGCTGCTCAAACACACTGGTCTTCGGTGAATATGCACTGGGACCCAAAAGAGCAATGGGTTGCTGGAGGAGGAGGAGGAGGAGGAGGAGAAGGCAAGTAGAAAGATGGGTGGTGTGGAAAAGAAGGGGGAGAGAGACGGGAAGTATATCTACGCTGCCATCTAATGAATTTATTCCAAAGCTTGTTTCACTTTAATAGCTTCCCCACTCCCCAATCCTGGCAACTGTAATAAAGTGTTGATTGATTGTTGTTTTGGGTGGGTGGGTGGGTGGGGGGAAATAACCTCTACCCAATGCCATGTACACTACAACTCCCAAGGACTCCCTGGGAAAAAAGAATTACTGTTAAACCACCCTATCTGCAATGTGGATTTGCTCCAGAGGGAGGAGGGGGGTCGGGGGGAGTCGTGCACATCCTGAAAATTGTGCAGGACAAAGCGAAAGCTGGGACCAGAGTTGGAGAAGCTTGTGGTTGTAGGAGACTGAGGAGCCTTTTAATTGGAGAGCTGGAATTCCTGTGGATTCCTTCTCTGAAGGGAGTGGGCAGTTCATTGGTTTTAAAATATATTTCCTGTTTTATGCCTTAACTTATTGCGTAACCTCAAGTTGTTGTCCTCTCTCACTGTGGACTCTCTCTCTCTTTTAAAAAAAGGGAAATGTGAAAAATGATTTCCTGCAGTGACCGTGTGTCTCTGAAATATATATATATTAAAGTCATTCCAAGCATGCATGAAAAAGGTCCAGCCACAGACTGCAAGAGAGATGAGGGCTGGACTCTGATCTCTGTTCCCTTTAGGAGGGCAAAAGCTTTCATTGTTATCCTCATTTATTCACACCCCCCCCCCCCGGATCTAAGCCTGAACCCTAGGTCATAGATGTCGCTGCCTTTTCGCAATCCCTTTGATCAAGGCAGCAAGAGGGTTCTATATGTACATTTATTATTTTATAATAGCTCATTTTATGGATTCCTGTGTAAGAAAATGTCTATGTAGCATCTCCCCCTTCTCGAAATCATGTTAATTTTGATCCTACGTAGCAGAATATTTGTACAGCGACCAAAGTGTTTGATATCTCTTGTAATTAAAAGCAAACTAGTTTCGGATATTTTTCTCAGCTCTTCACAATCTCAATTCCCTACAGCACTAATGATTGGTTGGTCAATGTGGGTTGGGTCCAGCACAGCAAGTTGATTCACTAAATTTTAATACCTTATTATATATATATTTGTAAACTCCTTCGAGATTCTCTTACAACCAAGCGGTATATAAATTTTGTTAAACAAATAGCATTTCCATGGGGATTGCACCAACTGCTGTTCGCCGGCGCAATCCAATGTGGGTTGCCTACCAATGGGCGTATCCAGACAATTATAGCTGATCCAGTTAATTACTGTGCTTCCATTTTAGTTATCTATGTATATACGCCCTTAACTGCAGCATTTAGCCATTGCAAAAATTAATTAGATCTCATTGTTCAAATGAGATCTAACCCTTTCACTGAAAGAATATATGGCTCTGCCTTACGCTGACCCAGATTGGTGGGTCTAGTTCAATTCTCTTTACCCTGAGTGGCAGCTGTGGTCCAAGGCCTCAGGAGGAGAGGGGTCTTTCTGTAGCCTGTTATGCCCCCCCAAAAAAAAAACTTTTTAAACTGGTGTCATCAAGGAGTGAACCTGGAACCCTATGGGGATGTAGAGCTTGAGCTCTGGCAGTGAGTTAATGTTATTTCTCCCATCTTTGCCAGCCATCTTCTTCCTTAGGTCTAGCATAGCACACAGGGTATTTTGCCCCACTTTATCTCTTCCGTCCGTTCGCAAGGCAAGGTGATGTGGTGCGGACTCGGAAGTGGGAAGACTTAGGAATCCTCGAATGCTTCTACAGTTCGAATGCTTCAGTTATGCAGCCTTATCTAAATCGGAGCGCTATCTGAACATGCATGGCAGGAAGGTTTGTTTGTTTTGTTTTAATGCATTGCACTCAGGGGCAACGTGCCTCTTAATTAACATTTCCTCCTGTTTCATCTTGGCGCTGCCATCCTGCAGCGTCTTGGAAGCGTTCTTTAGGAAGAATTAAGCAGAACTGGTGGCAGAGAGAGAGAGAGAGAGAGAGAGAGAGAGAGAGAGAGAGAGCGCTGTAATAAAAAAAAGAAAAAGAACTTATTCAGAAAAATATAGCAAAAAAGCCAGTTCTTCAGTTCTATCTCTTGGTCACATGTTGGTGTGACCAAGGAAGCAAGCATAATGTAGGGCTAGGCATATAGGAAAAGACAGTTCTCAATAGTGTTTGTTTCGGTTCTATTGTAGGAAGTAGAAGTGCTGAAACTCACATGGCACAAATCTATGGGGCTGAAGGCAGTTGAGGCCACCAACTGGTTGAAGCTACAGCAGGTTTGGGACTCTTAAGTGCCTGGATGGGTGGCCAGCCGGTAACCGCACAAATGGGTTTCATGACAGAAGAAAGGCAGGATATGCACACATCAAGATAAATAAAACCTGTTTTCTCAGCACTGAACCAGATCACCAGAGGCATGTTTAACCCCCTCTCCCCTCTGCCAGGGATACCTTTTTACTTTTCTCTCCCATAGGAGAGGATGTGCCGCACTGGGGGGCATTGGGGCATAGTCCTCATGCAAAGTGTGTGGTATTCCACAAAGCTACACCCCCCCCCAATAAGCACAGTTTAAAGATAAATATTCTTAAGGCAGAGCAGGGATCTTGCAGTTCCCAAACACACAGGGTCAGGGTGCCACAGTCTTCCCCACTATTGTATTTCTATTTAACTTAACAGTCGTTTCTAGTCGTTTCTGTGTACATATAAATTGGCATACACGTTTTTTTAAAAAATGCAAATATGCCAACTTTCCCCTCTCTTTTTGTCAGGGGGAGGCCACGTGTGAGTGGCCACTTAACTCCTGTCTGTTTCTCATTCCACTTTGCTGGCCTAACAGGAATATTTACATGTTTACCACACAGATATTTATATCTTCATCTTAATGTTTCTGGAATCTGGGCATATCGAGTTATCATTTGGGGCAGAAAAACCCCCGCAAGCGTTTCTTCCCTCCCAGCAGTAACAATCCACATTTATTTATTATTTAGAAAACAATTTGCTGCCCTGTCATTGCTGCCTGAGACGGCTGCCAGAATGCTTTGAAATAAGAAGACGAAGTTGTCTAGAACGCTTATTGCAAGTTTTGCGAGGGGCCAAGTTTTGCATTGAGCCCAGCAAAACGGGGCACCCTCTCCAGCTTGCTGACTCTGTGTTTTAGCTTTCACCACAGACCAAGGAAAGTCAGTCTCTTATTTTCCAGCAATGGGGACCGGATCAAAGTGAAAGCATTTGTGGATCATGCTCCCTACCCCCAGTCCCCTCCTCCTTGCCCGCCAGTAGACTCCAGCTGTAACACATCTCTGGAGCCTTATCTAGGACTCTGGTGCCTCTGTTTGCTGGACGATCCCAGCTGTGAATTTCCTGCCAGGGGATAAACAGATCAGGGGCCCTCGCTGACACAATCCAGGCCTGACAGGATAAAGGAAACCATTGCAAAGGCAACTTATGAAACACACCAGCTGGGAGATACATGGATGGGAGTTCAGCCGCCAAATTCCCTCTTCACACAGCCCCTCTCCAGTTGGTGGAAGTCTCTGATCCTGGGCTCAAAAATGCCTTACTGAAAATGTGTTTGCATTTTCCTCTAGAGGGTACAGATGCAGCCCCTGATGCAGAATCCACAACATACATGAGAAAAACGCTATAATGCCATTTTAAAAGTCATAAAGGATACGGAGGGGCGGGAAAGTGCCGGGAAGGAACTGTAGCTTCATTGGCAGCAAAATGATTGGGAGTTGACTGCTCTGTGGTGGGTAGACTACAGTCCCCAAGGTTCTTTAGGGAGAATGTCCTTTGATGGATGGTACATACAGAGCCACCTCTGTATGAGTTCTACAATGGCAACCCTAAGACCAAGGAGGAAGTTGGTAGGCAGTGCCACCGCTTGGACTGGTTGAGATGGGCAGGGCAGGGCAGGGTCTCACTTGCCGTAGGGAAGCAGCCTCCAATGTCTGGTTAAATGAAGCACTACCCCCCCCCCCCCGCCGCCCCACTGCACAGTAATTCTACTCATGTAGCCCATTGCATTATCTATTGTACTTTGGTTAATACATCCAGCTGCCATTCAGGTATTGGTAACTTAAACTGGTTGATCTGCAAGGTTACATACAGCTGCCTGGCAGGCCACTAAACACAGGCCTGCAACAGGGTTTCTCCTAGTCTCTAAGTAAGGGGTAGGAAGGCAGAGATGGGAACCTGCAATCCTTGCCCTGATTTCATGCATCTGGCAAGGGGAGAGCAGCAGAAAAAAATGGGTGGAGAAAGAAGGGGAAAGGGTGCATTCTTCCCCCACTTGGCTTGGATCCTGGTTGCTGCCAGCATGCAGCCATGGCAGATTACCCCAAGTGAGTGTGGCTCTTGACAGGGAATTGGGGGGGGGGGACATTCAGTTAATGTCCTGCACCTGCATACAAAACTCACACCGCCCGAATACTGAATGGGTTCAGTTCTCTAGGACAGGGCACAGCAGGAGCAGGTGGGACCCAGGGTGCTTCACATCCTTGTGAGTCACGTCAATTCATCTTAATTAATCTGGAATACGTGCCGCTTCCAGCTCTGGGGCTAGAAAGCACTAATGCAGATTTTAGCCTCCGCTCTTCATCAAACAAAAGCGGGCACAGAGATTGGCACGGTTCAAGATTGGCATAAGGCGACCAGGTGACAAATCGGGTGTACAATGTAGAAGCGGGTTATTCTTGCCCCCACATCCTCTGCGACAGGCCCCCCAACTCAGCCAGTAGTGCGCAGCATATGCATTGGAAGCGTCAGTGGCATCGTACAACTACTCTAGGGTGGCGCCACCTTGTCTTAAGATGGCGGTTGCTCCAATCAGCTGCGCCTGTGTGTTGAGGGAGGAAGGACTGGCCCTGTCCAACAGGCAGTAGAAGTGGCCAAAGGGCCTATGGGGCAGCAAAACGATGAGGCCATCTCCCCCTGGCAGCCCAGGCTCAAAAATACTCCTGGCTAGTGGGGGAATCTTTCAAGATGGAACAGAGGTCCCCTCCTGGCCTTGGTAGTGCAGGTTCTGAGTACAGATGGGACTCCCTTTGCTCCGAGTTTCCCCCAGTCGCTTCTCCTTTCCCCTCACATAACCAAATAAAAGGATCCCTGAGGAAAGGAGGAGTGGCAGCCGGGAAAATCCTTGAAGAGGAAATGCAGCTAATTACAGCAAAATGGGTGCACTTGTTTTGGGCCTGGGTATCGACGTTAATTTTCAGCCAAGGCCTAAAGCAGGGGTAACCAACGTGGTCGTCCCTCACCCCACAATGTGACAGGACTACAACTCCCATAATTCCTCCTATGTTTGCTGGCCATGCTGGCTAAGGGGTTGATGGGAGTTGTAGTCCAACAACATCTGGAGAGCATCACTTGGTTACCTCCGGCCTAGTTGGTCCATGTTGGAGGATCCTTTGGTTAAGAAATGCTCCATGGGATGGCGGGGGGGGGGGGCACATTCAGTGCGCCCACCCTCCGTGGCAGCAGGGTCCAGGGGGCTCTCCTCAGTGGGTGTGACATATGGCCCCTCTTTTATCACCTTGTGCGTTGCCACTCCTTGTGCCAACTTGGTTCAAGGCGGTGGTGTTTTCTTTAAAAGCAAACAAATATACAGGAGGTGCCAGGGCAGAAACCGGTCTGGGAACACCACCTGCCGCCTTCGTGAAACGTTTTTATCCTGAGTGTGGGAATTGCGCGTAATTACTCAGGGCTGAAGAAATGGCACTCTGCCCATGCTCGGGGGCACCTTCCTTCCTTCTCTCCCCCCCCCCCCTTGCCGCCTCCTCTGCGCGCCAAGCTTGAGTCCCAGCGCAAATTAAACCCCGGTGAAAGGATTCGAGCCTGCGCGGCGCGTCTTAAAAATAAAAAGCTAAAGGAGGAAAGCCTTCGCCCTCTGCTGGCTGTGGGTGCAAATGGTTGCAACACTTTGCAAAAAAAATAATAACAAAAGAGAGGGATTGTGGGATCGCGAGCTTCCTTCTTCTGTCGTTGCACGCGAGGAGGCGGCGGCGTTGAGCTGTCGTTCCTGGAAGCAGAGTCGGGGAGTGGCACACCCAGCCCACGAAGTCCCTGGAAGTCTGTCGGGCCACGGTAAGTGGCGTCTCGCCCCGTCCTTAACTCGCCTGCCGTTTCTTTTCTTTTTTTAACTTAAGGCTCAGAAGAGGGTTGATTTAGGGGCTGCGAGAGCTGGGTTCTAATCCTCCCACTGGGCCATGAAACTCACCGGTTGACGCTGGGCCAATCAGTGCCTTTCCGCCTAACCTACCTCGCAGAATTAAGCGGGGGGGGGGAGGGGGCGGGACTTAGGTTGACCACCTTGAGCGCGTGGGAGGGATGGGCAGGCAGTAAATAAACAACAACAGCGAGCCGCAAGCTGAGTCGATACAGGAGGAGCTTCCCATAAATGCTTCGCTTCATTCCATTAAGAGGGCTTCCAGACGAACGGGGCATTAAGGTCGTGCGTGGTTTTTTTAGTGCAAATGCCCTCCCACCAGATGTCAAGGAAATAAACAACAATCTGACTTTTAGAAGACACCTGAAAGCAGCCCTGTTTAGGGAAGTGTTTAATGTTGGATGTTTTATCGTGTTTTTAATATTCTGTTGGGGAACCGCCCAGAGTGGCTGGGGAAAGCCAGCCAGGTGTGTGGGGTATAAATAATAAACTATTATTATTATTATTACCCACCAACCTCAGTCTGCCCTCAGCCAGCCTCCACTTGCCTTCTTTCTTCCTTAAAAACAGTCCAGGGCATGGCACTGGCTTTAAGTTTGTTCCTCCTGCACTTTCAGTATTGCCTTTTGTAGAACAGAAGCAGGAGTGTGGGGGACTTGAATTACAGTAGTACCTCAGGCTACATACACTTCAGGTTACAGACTCCGCAACCCAGAAATATTACCTCGGGTTAAGAACTTTGCTTCAGGATGAGAACAGAAATCGTGCTCCGGTGGTGTGGTGGCAGCAGGAGGCCCCATTAGCTAAAGTGGTGCTTCAGGTTAAGAACAGTTTCAGGTTAAGAACGGACCTCCGGAATGAATTAAGTACTTAACCTGAGGTACCACTGTAGTTGGCTCCACCTGTCATTGTCTTGGTTTACAGCTGCTTTCCTTGCTTTCCACCCTACCAGCCTAAATGGACCCTGCTCTTCACCCATGATCTCACACATTCCCGGTTTCTCTTTTCATTGCAATTCTGCCTCTTGCCAGGCACACCAATGAACACACCTTGCTGGTATGTCTCAGGGCTGTTATTTTGCCCCTCCCTCTACTGTTACCATTCTGAGCATGCGCACAAGTGCTTCTGTCCCTGTGCATCACATCACATCTTTTCTTTTCTTTTAAACAACCACCACCAGTATTTTCCAGGAAGGGCACAAAAGCAAACATTACCCAACCGCATGGAGTTGTTATCTTGTTTCACAATGGACAAGATCACCTCCACCAGCAGCATCTCTCATATTATATTGCTGTTTTATTTTGATACTAATTGTAAGCAAGCAGCTTTGGAGAGCAAATCACTCTTGGTTGAATGCCAGGGCATAGGTGTGATCATTATATATATATATATATATATATATATATATATATATATATAATCTGATCTACTGAACGCAAGGTTTTGTGGGTGAGCAGTGTTGCACCTCCTCTTGTTTTTGAAGCCTTACAGGCCTCTCCCCACTCCCCAGAGTGTTGTTGTTTGAAAGGTTGTTGTTTGAAGGTGGTTGTGGTGACTTCCCTTCCTGGTTCAAGCCCCTACATTTCATAAGATACAACTAAGGGAGAGAGATTGCTTTCCAGTTGCTACATCCTACAGAACCAATTGTCATCATCTTAGTTGATGTGTTTGACCACATTCCTTTCCCACCTAGTGTTCAAAGTTCACATGTATTTGCTCAGCTATCCACCTAACATGCCTGTAAATGCATGTCAATATTGCCTTCGTTGTGCTCACAGGGGCGGGTGGATTTAAACCAGACACTTCCTGGTTCATAATTCCAGCTCTTCAGCAGCACCCTGTGCAAACTTGGTCCCTCATCTCACTCCCGTTTTTCAGGCACAGCATATCACTTCCCAGGCTCTGATTATTCCTTACAGCTACCCTCATGACCCACTATTGATATTGTCCCAGGAACAATGTGAGAACCGGTTACAGTAAAAATTGCGTCTTCTAAATAATTTTGTTTCTTCCACAGAGTGATTCCCATTTTTAGCTATGGCTGAACTGGTTCCCTCCCCTGAGGACTCTCCCACTGACCTCTGTTCTGATACCCCCGTGGAACCACTGGCGGCCCCCGATTCTCTTCCAGCTGAGCAATCCCTTGCTGAGATCAACGTCCCTTGCCGCTTTTTCCTAGAAGGTCGCTGCCGCTTTGGTTCCCGCTGCCGGAACAGTCACCCTGGTGACATGGGAGCTGCTCCTCGTTCAGAAGACGGTGGATCCAACCGCAGTCGTTCTCCACAAGGCAAGAAGCCCCCCATGAAGACTGCGGAGGATGTTATCTCTCGCCTCCTCTGGGACCCCCAGCTGCCTGCTGAACATTTTTCTATTGGTTACCTCGATCGGTTCTTGGGGGTATTGGAAGAGCCTTTTGCAGCTTTCTCCTGGGAGGACCTGGCTTCAACCGGGCCTGGCGTGCTAGCTATCCCCAAACATAGGATCCACTATTTCAAATACAGTGGTGCCTCGCAAGACGAAATTAATTCGTTCCGCAATTCTCTTCGTCTTGCGGTTTTTTCGTCTTGCGATGCACGGTTTCCCATAGGAATGCATTGAAAATCAATTAATGCGTTCCTAGGGAAACCGACTTCAGACCAGGTCCGGGGAGCTGGGGGGGGGACAAGGGCTTTTCTTCCCACCCCCAGCATTTTAAAAAACCCCGGGACAGCGGAGGACTTCTCCGCTATGCAGGGCTATCTTAAAATGCTGGCGGGCGGCATTTTAAAATCGCTCCGGACAGCGGAGGACTTCTCCGCTGTCCGGGGCGATTTAAAAGCCCCTGGGAAGGCAGGTAGGGGGGACAAAGACTTTCGCCCCCTGCCCGCCTTCAGAAGGTGTTCCCGCCCCCCGCCCCACTTCGGAACAGCTTTCCGAAGTGGGGCGGATGGGGCAGGTGTCCCCGCCCCCCCGCCCCACTTCGGAACAGCTTTCCGAAGTGGGGCAGCGGGGCCAGGTGTTCCGGCCCCCCCTCCCCACTTCGGAAGAGCTTTCCGAAGTGGGGCGGCGGGGCCAGGTGTTCCCGCCCCCCCCTCCCCACTTCGGAAGAGCTTTCCGAAGTGGAGCGGCGGGGCCAGGTGTTCCCGCCCCCCTCCCCACTTCGGAAGAGCTTTCCGAAGTGGGGCGGCGGGGCCAGGTGTTCCCGCCCCCCCTCCCCACTTCGGAAGAGCTTTCCGAAGTGGGGCGGCGGGGCCAGGTGTCCCCGCCCCCCCGCCCCACTTCGGAACAGCTTTCCGAAGTGGGGCGGCGGGGCCAGGTGTTCCCGCCCCCCCTCCCCACTTCGGAAGAGCTTTCCGAAGTGGGGCGGCGGGGCCAGGTGTCCCCGCCCCCCCGCCCCACTTCGGAACAGCTTTCCGAAGTGGGGCGGCGGGGCCAGGTGTTCCCGCCCCCCCTCCCCACTTCGGAAGAGCTTTCCGAAGTGGGGCGGCGGGGCCAGGTGTCCCCGCCCCCCCCACTTCGGAACAGCTTTCCGAAGTGGGGCGGCGGGGGCAGGTGTCCCCGCCCCCACTCCCCACTTCGGAACAGCGTTTTAAAATGCTGGGGGTCGGGAGCGAAGCGCTGCCGACCCCCAGCATTTTAAAATCTCCCCGTGTCCCGGGGAGGTTTTAAAATGCTGGGGGTCGGCAGCGCTTCGCTCCCGACCCCCAGCATTTTAAAATCTTCCCAGGACACGGGGAGATTTTAAAATGCTGGGGGTCTGCAGCGCTTCGCTCCCGACCCCCAGCATTTTAAAATCTTCCCAGGACACGGGGAGATTTTAAAATGCTGGGGGTCGGCAGCGAACGCTTCGCTCCCGCCCGCCAGCATTTTAAGATCGCCCGGGGCAGGCGGGGGGGGGGAGGCAGGCGGGGGGGGGAGCAAAGACTTTTGCCCCCCGCCGGCCTTCAGAAGAGGTCCTCTTCTGAAGGCCGGCTGTGGGCGAAAGTCTTTGCTCCTGACCGCCAGCATTTCCCTATGGGCTTTCGTCTTGCGATGCAAGCCCATAGGGAAATTCGTCTTGCGAAGCGCCTCCAAAACAGAAAACCCTTTCGTCTTGCGGGTTTTCCGTCTTGCGAGGCATTCGTCTTGCGGGGTACCACTGTACAAGGCTCGCGTGGTGTGGGACAAGGTGAGCCGCACAGACGAAGTCTTTGGGTCCACAGGAAGTGGGAGAACCATCTTGGAGGTGATGAAGGAAGTCGACGAGGCAGCCAGAACCACTGAGGAAAAGGCTGAGGACCGTCCTTCAAATGGAGACAGAGAAAAGGGGCTGGGAGGTGTTGGACCAGGGGCAGCTAGAGGCAGCGGAGAAGAGGCGGTCAATGGTTCAGCCAGAGAAAAACAGGTGGCCGAGACAGTTGGCGGACAGGATGAGATGGATAATTTGGATGCCTTCAGCATCACAAAGGAAAATGACCCAATAGTGGAAGAGGAGGAACACACAGCTTTGCAGAGCAGGAAGGTGGGACACCTTCCGCACCGCAAACAGCGTCCCACCCATTTCATAGCTATCCAAGTCACCAGTCGAGAGACCTGGGAAGCTGTGAAACTCTTCCAAGGCGCCCTCTCTGAGGTTCAGCCAGACCTCGAAGAGTTCTATACCCCTTTGCCTACTCTGCACATCACACTGTGTCTGCTGCACTTAGATACCTCGGAACACATTTGCAAAGCTGTTACGGCACTCCAGGAACTGCAAGCCAACAGCCAGCGCCTGCTGCCCCCCGCCTTGCTTCTCTCCTTCCACAAGGTTGAAGCTTTCCATTCTCGTGTGCTTTACTTGTCACCAGCACCTACGCCTGGGCTGGGATCGCTGGCCCGGACTTTGGAGGATGCCTTTAACAAGAAGGGCTTGGCAGTGATTCCTCCTCCGGACAAAGACAAGTTCCACTTGACCATGGTGAAGATCCCACGGGCAAAGGCAGATCTACGGTTGCCAGCAGATTCCTCATGGATTCCAACTGTTAATGATTTAGGAACACAGGCTGTAGAGGCATTATGTTTGTGTGAGGTTGGAAAAGGTAGGAGGACTGATGGGTTTTACACCACGGTTCTGAAAATAGATCTATACTGAGAGGCAGGGGTGGCGTCTCTTGTTCTTCTGCTCGAGGCGAAACAGAAAGTTTTGTCATGCTGCTGCTACTGCTACCACACGCCCTTTCAACACTGGTGGTGATTTTGGGCAAGATTTGTGTTGATTTCAGGTGAGATCTTCCCTCAAATGGACAGGTTTTGTCCAAAATCTGTGCCAATGGTGGTGGCACTTCTCTGCCACTGGCAGAGGGCCAGATGGGACATGCATCTGAGGCGGAAGCAGCATCCTGCCTTATGGCTGAGCTGGCTCTGCTGAGGCAACTGTTCTCAAGCAGCAGGTAAGCATCTTTGCAGTCAAGATCCACTCTACAGAAGGGGTCTAACCCTGTAAATTGTATTATTGGGAACAGCAGGAACACAGCTAAGATGGTGAACTAGCCTTGCTTTAAATAACCTGGGCTGGCTACCTACAGAAGGGATTTAAGAGGAAGGCTGGGGGGTGGGGGATGCTCAGAGACTGCAGATATTATACTCGTACTGCATTAAGCTATTTTGAGGCAACAGTAGGAACTATGGTGTCCTTTCCCCATTTATTCAGGCAGGATACATCTGGTAGACTAGAGCATAAGTACATTGGGGTACTGGGAGGTACACCTTTCATGTGAATGAGAACACCAAACTTTGATGACAACAGGGACATATAATAGGGAAGTGGCTTGGATGACATGGCCTTTTTCCTCCCTTAGGTAACAAAATGAAGCAAGACTTTGGAATGCAGATAAACTTGTTCTGACCATTAGTCATGACCAAGACCTTTTGAGAAGAAAGTCACTCAACTGTGCACTTTTAGTTGTACTGATTTCAATGGATGTTTGTCATGACTAAATGGCAAGGATTGCAGGCCACTGTCCCTGTACCATGTAAGGAGGAAATCTGCAAACATTGCAACTGACTAGCTCAAAAAGGCTGTAGGCTCCTATGTTCCTCTAACAACCTCCCCCTCTCCCAATACTTTGTATGGTAGCTTTTGCAAGTCAGCAAAGCTAAACACATCACACACCCTTTTGCCTGTTACTTTCTGAGGGGCAGATGAAAACAAGATAGAATCTCCCTTTGCATGTGCTCTGTTCCTAGACTGCCCCCCCCCTGTTCAATCTTAGACACCAACACACCAGAGATTTTGCACATTTTTGTTTTCAAAAATTTGCTTTAATCAGTTGGAAAAAGATTCAGAGGTTTCTGTAAAGGAAAAAGGAATCTTTGAAAAATCCAGCCCAAGCCAAAACATCCCAAAATTACACATGTTCAAAAATAAAAAGAGAAAGAAAAGAGGAATTAGAGCAAAGGAGAAAAGGAGAGAGGGTGGGGAAGGGATTATGAGGCGGCTAGAGACTAAGGGTGGGAAAGAAGGGGGAGAGAGAGAGAAATGGGGAAGGGAGAAAGACAATTGGACAATCTTTCAAAACTTTAAACAAAATTGAAACAATGTGAAGGAAGAAAAGTGGAAATGGGGTGGTGCATTTTCTGAGTTTACCTGTAAAGAACTGAGGACAGAGGGAGAAAAATAAATAAATCAATTAAAAAAAACTGAGCATGACAACTCCAGAACACAATAGAAAAGGAGGAGATTGCAAGGATCATCTTGTGTGTTGATTCAATTCCTCTGTGGTTCCTTCTTACTGCCTTGATTTGATTCTCTTTACGTCGCCACATCCACAATGAGGTGCAATTTACAAAGAAGTCTTTTGCATTCTCTGCACAGGAAAAAGTCACTGAAACTGGTAGGAAACACGCCAAGGCAGGCTTTGCTTTGCTCTTCCCCCTCAGGCTGGTTTTTTGATCGGCTGGAGAGGTGGCATCTCTCTTTCTCCCTCTCATGCTCTTTTGGAGCCAGGCCGTAGCTCGGAAGAGGAAAAAACTGAGACAGCGTTAGTTTTTGAGGAGCACAATGGAGAACACAAAATGCGCACACAAAACAACCTGGATTTTTCATCTTCAGAGAAAACCATCTGTTAAACTCATCATTATAAAAGTAGAAAAGCACAGATATTTTTTTTCCTCTTAGAAAACAAAGAGTTTTCCTAGCATTATTTACAACTTGTAGCTTCTGTACAAAATCATCATTCCACATATTTACACAAGGGAACCGTTAGTTCTCATGTACCGCTGACTTCTCAAGTGTTTTCCCAGGTGGAATCTAGATGAAATTACGCCTCTGTAAAGATACTCGTGTGGTTTTAGAAAAATCTGGACAAAGGGATCCCCTGTAGCTTAGGGAGAAATCATTCTAGCTTCCTGAACACTCTTGTGAGGGTGAAGGGACGGCAACACAAGGAGACAGCAGTTAATTCCGCATCTCCCAGTGATTCACTTAGAGATCCCTGTTTCTTTCCCCAACCCTTTATCTCAGCCATTTCTGACCAATGAGTGATGGGTGGGGTCTTGCAGCTATGGTCTCTCATGCATCTTGACACGAGGGGAAGAAAAAAACAGATGATCATAAACTGATGCTCACGTATTCCCCAGCACCTCCCTACCCCACTGCTGGCAAAAAACACAATCGTTAGACTGAACTCTCTGCTCTTCTCCGTTCCTGGTGGTCTCAGACGCCATCCGATGTCCTTGGATCTTACCCCTCTTCGCTCCGTGTGCGGCATGGACAGCGGGAGAGGCGCAGCACAGCTAGGTTCCGGCATGCCCACAGCAGCCAACTGAATCTGGTTTTATATATGTATAAATATATATACATATGTACATAGGTTAAAAACGGGGCAGGGCGGGGAAGTGGGCCTTATACTTTCAGAAATTGGCCAGGACCGCCAAGCTCTGCTTGCAGTCAATCTTGGTGGCGTCGGGACTAGTATACACAAGGGACAGAGCTGCGAGGAAGGCTTGGCACTCCTCCTCGCTCTCGAAGGCCAGCTCTGACACAACGTAGGAGACTGGAAGCACCGGGCGGAAACTGAGGGAGATAAAAAGAGACACTGGTGAATGGGAAAAGGCAGCAGATGAAATCCAGGCTAAGACGACAAGCAGAATCCTGCCCCCTAAGTATGCAATTAGTTACCGTTAGCTACCCTGGCAACGTGAAGAAACTGCACTTGAGAGCATTTCATATTTAAGCTCCTAGCCCTCGTGGTTGTTTTTAAGGAGAGTTTGAAAAGAAGGGGTCCATGTGGGATGGGCTTTCTTTCAATGTACTGCTTAATTTGTGAAGAGGAGACAGAGTTCAGCTGGCATGAAGTTGAGTGTGTGTACAGAATTACGAAGATATGCAATAACTGAGGCATTCTATCCTTGCTCAGAAGCACATTCAGGAGGCCTGCAGGTTATAGTAAGTCCTAAGCTATGAATGACAAACAAAAACTAAACCTACCCCTACACCCCAATGCAATGGTAATAAACATACAGAGAGGCAACTAGCTACACCCAAGGCAGGGAGGAAAGAGTCATGCAGACTGTACTGGTAAATAAATAGCAAGTTAGTGATGAAGCGCCCACACATCCTGAAAATGCAGAATAGTCAGGACTGGCATTGGGCAGGTATCGGCTCTCCTCCAAGTGGAAGGAAAAGCTTAGGAAAATGTACACAGCTGTGCCTGTGGAGCAAGTGGGAGAAGAAACCCACTTCAGAGAACTCTCCTACAACAAAGTAGAATTGACTTTATATTGTACCATAAGGGTGACACTGCAGAAAGAGATCTTGGGAAACGGGGCAGGAAAGAGTATGCTATGACAAAACATACTAACTTGCTGTTCTAAGGAATCCTATTAGTCGTTCACAACCTTGCACATAATTAAAATTTGCTCCTTCAATTCCCTAAAAATATATATAAGGACAAAGCAACTGCTCTACCCTCAAGTGCTGCACTGCATTTTTGCCCTCTTAGCATCTTTGACTAGGCACGGCCACCTTGTAAGTCCTCCATTTATTTTTGCTTCCTATCTTTTGGGTAAAGGTAAAGGTACCCATGACTGTTAGGTCCAGTCGCAGACGACTCTGAGGTTGCAGCACTCATCTCGCTCTATAGGCCGAGGGAGCCGGCGTTTGTCCGCAGACAGCTTCCGGGTCATGTGGCCAGCAGGACTAAGCTGCTTCTGGCGAACCAGAGCAGCACACAGAAACGCTGTTTAACTTCCTGTCGCAGCGGTACCTATTTATCTACTGGCACTTTGACGTGCTTTCAAACTGCTAGGTTGGCAGGAGCAGGGACTGAACAATGGGCGCTCACCCCATAGCGGGGATTTGAACCGCCAACCTTCTGATTGGCAAGCCCTAGGCTCAGTGGTTTAGACCACAGCGCCACTTCTGGACTAATGGGCAGTTACCACTGCCACTAATTACCACAGTGCTTCGTAAGCTTTTGGACCTGACAACCATTTTATTAAATCTCTGTAGACAGAGACCCCACTGGCACTTTAAAGGCTTGTGGTGTAAACTGAAGGAGCATGCAAAGCGTATGTGAACACAGATACCACCCATCTATGCAAGCCCCTTTTTCAGTGCAATGCACACTCGGATTTTCTTTCCTATCAGGATGCAATAAGGCTGCATCACTCAAAGCAACAGTGTGTAGATTGTTGGCATCCATGCTCAGATGCACATCCAGGTAAGGACCAGAGTTTCCAGTTCCAACAAATGATAGCTATGCAAGCGGCTGCCTTCTTGTGCAGCTCTCTTTATCTGACCCAGGGCAGGCACTGTGCCAAGGGACAGTCCTATTCCTTACCCTGCCTCCATCCCTCTTCAGGTATGGGATGCAGCAGCAGCAACAAAATTAAATCTCACAGGTTTGCTCCTGTAATTATTATTTCTTTCCCATACACCAATTTTGGTTTTTGTCTGGGGCAACGGCTATTTATTGCTTCTTGTGCCCAAATAAATCTGAATTCTGTATTTCCGGAATCAAGTAAAAATAAGACGAGTACTTCCTTCAGCTGTTAAGTTTAAGTTTCTTAAGTGAATCCAAACAGCCCTGGTGGGTCCTCAACCTGGTCCCAGTTTCACAGCCAAACTGCTATTTAAAACCCAAGGGATCAATAGTGGTGTAAGCCATCTTCCTACTTACCTGTGAAGGACATGGCCCTCTAAGCTACAGTTGCAGAAACACAACCCCCTTTTACCCGCCTCTAGCTACAGGGGACTTAAGTCTCCCTCTTTGCTCCACAAGGGAGTTGAGGCAGAGGGGAGAGGCAGGAGAAGGGTGCAAGTGTGAGTCATCTTCCCAGCCCTGACCCCAGGAGTGTCTGGTTTGACTTCACATACGTTTTGATCATGGCTTTGAGGGCCGTTTTCCTCTCTCGCTCAGCAAACTTGTCAATGAGGTAGCCGGACATGCAGGGTGCCTGGCGGTACAGGCAGAAGAAGCGGTGGTAATTGGACAGGGCCCAGGCAGCCCGCAAGGCGAGCGCATGTGCCACACAGGGGTCCGCTTTCATCTCTTTCGTCAAATACGCCAGCTCTGTAGTGATGTCTGGAGGGAAGAAAACAGAGTCATCAAGACTCATTCTCATGCTATAACCTTCCCCGCCCCCATTTGCTTGCTCTCAAATGCCCATTATCTTTTCTTTTTTTTAAAAAAAAAAATATTTCATTAAGGATTTTCTTGTTTTACAGAGGTAAGTGCATTTATGCCTACATTTAAGCTTGCTTGGCTTGGCACAGTCTATTAACACAGTTGGTCAAGAATTTAAGCTCTTCTTTCTCTATAGTCTGGAGCCTTTATCTACTTTACAGTCTTTTGAAAGCAGGTTTAGCAATATGCTTGACATCCTTCTAGGACTGGCATAGAACACTAGCCTTTGCAGGGGCAGGCTGTGGGAAAGAGAGGCATGGGGGCTGGGAATTCTTTATGGGTCTCACACTACAGTCCAATGTGTAGTGACTGCATCTTCTGCCTACAGGCATAGTGGCTACAAGGACACAAATGCCACGGGCAAAATGCCACAAAAAAGGGGTCCCCAAGTGCCAGAGAAACTCGGCAGACTAGCCTTGAACTACCAGAGACTCCTGCATCCCCTTCCCTTCAAGAAAAATGTGCTAAACAGCCAAGCACAGGAATTGGTTTTCTAATTGCAATTAACAAGTAACATGGGCAGCCTCACCACAAAACTGCTGCAGGGTCAATTCAGATTAAGCTATGACCATACAGTGGTACCTCGCAAGACGAATGCCTCGCAAGACGGAAAACCCGCAAGACGAAAGGGTTTTCTGTTTTGGAGGCGCTTCGCAAGACGAATTTCCCTATGGGCTTGCTTCGCAAGAAGAAACCCCATAGGGAAATCTCCGGGGACCTCTTTTAAATGCTGGTGGTGGGGAGCAAAGCCTTTCCCCCCCTCCGGCCTTCAGAAGAGGTCCAGGAAGGCCGGCGGGGGCCGAAAGGCTTTGCTCCCCACCGGCAGCATTTTAAAAGCAGTCCGGGATAGCAGGGAAGCGCTTCCCGCTATCGCTGACGGCTTTTGAAGGCAGGCGGGGGGGAGCAAAGACTTTCGCCCCCCCCCCCGCCTTCAGAAGAGGTCCAGGACCTCTTCTGAAGGCGGGCGGGGGGCGAAAGTCTTTGCTCCCCCCTGCCTGCCTTCCCGGGAGAGCGGAGAAAGGCAGCGCGTTTCTCCGCTGTCCCGGACAGCTTTTGAAGGCAGGCGGGCGGGGGGCAAAAGTCTTTGCTCCCCCCTGCCTGCCTTCCCGGGAGAGCGGAGAAAGGCAGCACGTTTCTCCGCTGTCCCGGGCGGCTTTTGAAGGCAGGCGGGGGGGGGAAATACTTTCGCCCCCCGCCCGCCTTCAGAAGAGGTCCAGGACCTCTTCTGAAGGCGGGCGGGGGGCGAAAGTCTTTGCTCCCCCCTGCCTGCCTTCCCGGGAGAGCGGAGAAAGGCAGCGCGTTTCTCCGCTGTCCCGGACAGCTTTTGAAGGCAGGCGGGCGGGGGGCAAAAGTCTTTGCTCCCCCCTGCCTGCCTTCCCGGGAGAGCGGAGAAAGGCAGCACGTTTCTCCGCTGTCCCGGGCGGCTTTTGAAGGCAGGCGGGGGGGGGGGAAATACTTTCGCCCCCCGCCCGCCTTCAGAAGAGGTCCAGGACCTCTTCTGAAGGCGGGCGGGGGGCGAAAGTCTTTGCTCCCCCCTGCCTGCCTTCCCGGGAGAGCGGAGAAAGGCAGCGCGTTTCTCCGCTGTCCCGGACGGCTTTTGAAGGCAGGCGGGCGGGGGGCAAAAGTCTTTGCTCCCCCCTGCCTGCCTTCCCGGGAGAGCGGAGAAAGGCAGCACGTTTCTCCGCTGTCCCGGGCGGCTTTTGAAGGCAGGCGGGGGGGGGGGGAAATACTTTCGCCCCCCGCCCGCCTTCAGAAGAGGTCCAGGACCTCTTCTGAAGGCGGGCGGTGGGCGAAAGTCTTTGCTCCCCACTGCCTGCCTTCCCGGGAGAGCGGAGAAAGGCAGCACGTTTCTCCGCTGTCCCGGACGGCTTTGGAAGGCAGGCGGTGGGGAGCAAGGACTTTCGCCCCCCGCCCGCCTTCAGAAGAGGTCCAGGACCTCTTCTGAAGGCGGGCGGGGGGCAAAAGTCTTTGTCCCCCCTGCCTGCCTTCCCAGGGGCTTTTACATCGCCCCGGACAGCGGGGAAGTCCTCCGCTGTCCTGGGCGATTTTAAAATGCCGCCCGCCAGCATTTTAAGATCGCCCCGGACAGCGGAGAAGTCCTCCGCTGTCCCGGGGTTTTTTAAAATGCTGGGGGTGGGAAGAAAAGCCCTTGTCCCCCCCCCCCAGCCTTCAGAAGAGGTCGTGGGACAGACTGTCCCCGGACCTGGTCTGAAGGCGGTTTCCATAGGAACGCATTAATTGATTTTCAATGCATTCCTATGGGAAACCGTGCATCGCAAGACGAAAAACTCGCAAGAAGAAAAAACTTGCGGAACGAATTAATTTCGTCTTGCGAGGCACCACTGTACAGGTCTTCCTTTCCACCCATGCACGCCTCCCTTCCCCAGCCCCAGCACTCACCCCCTGAGTTTTTTGTGAAAATGTAATAGAGGATGCGGTAAGCAGTGAATTCTCCAACATTCCCAGGGAGGTTCTCCGCATAGAGTGACTTCAGCTGTGTCTGGCACTGGTTGAACTCCTCATGGTCACCCTAGAGAAAATACTCCCATTATTATGGAACTGTTTCAAGTTGCCACACACCCCTCCCGCTCCTAGAGCCAGATACAAACTTGGCAGTCGTGTGCTCCCTTCACCAAGCCAGAAAGGCTCTGTGCCTTCCCTGAATTAGCACCACCCTCCTCCAGTGTAATGTGTGAATGGACCCTTAATCCTCACATGTTCTCATCTGGCTAGTGTAAGAGAGAGAAACTCTTTGTGCCACAAGGGCTACCTGCGTTGGGAACTCTGACACACCTGCACCTCCCTCCCTCAAGTTCTGCATGCAGCAAGTTCTAGATATAATTCAGTTTACTAATATTTTATGAAACAAACTGGGAAACAATCAGTATGTGATAGGTGAAGGAGATAGGAAAAAGGCAGAGGATAGACCAGGGGTTATAATATTTTGGGGATCTTGGGCACACCTGCAAACTGGAGACTGCCATGGGCACCCCACCTGCACAACATTTCTCCTCTCCCCAGCTGTAAACCCCCACCTGCCCCCTGACCCACAATTCTATGTGAAAAAGGCTTCTATTGGCTCACTAAGGCTTATTTCAAACCTGATTTTGGGGTGAGGGAGCAGAGGATAGGACCCTGTGGGGGCCAGAGAAGGTCTCAGAGGATACAATGTGTAATCATGAGCACTAAGCTGGCAACACATTAACTAGGAGAACAAGGCACCTATGTTCTTCCCCAAGGCATCTTCTTGTTTTTAAATAGGTGCAAGAAACTAGAGGCAGATTTATAAAGTTCTCCACGGTTACAAAGTGACATACACTGATTTTTTTTTTCTTACTAAAATGCAAAAGGAAAAGCAGGGATTCTCCAGTTTGAGAATACCTTGGTGCATCTGACAAAGGGTGGTAGCCACTATAGCTCTTCTTTACTGAGAAGGGCAAGCAACACATTTCCTGGGACATGGTTTGAAGAAATGCCATGAAGCCATCTTGTTGAAGCTAATTAGTTCTGGGTTGGGTGATTGCTTTCACCTAAAGGTTATGTACATGGTTCTCCCACCTTTTCTCCTCATAGCAACCCTGTGAGGTAGGCTAAGCTACAAGACAGTGGTTGGCCCAAGATAACCCAGTGAGCTTCATGACCAAGGAAGGATCTGAACCTGGATCTCCCCCGTTCTAGCTGTGACATCCCATTGGCTCTTACCTTCTCCAGTGCTATCCTGGCATGGGTTTCATAGACCTCCACAGTGAATTCTGTACGAATTCCCTGAACCTAAGCAGGGCAAGAGAGAGGGTTAGCAAGCAGTTATAGGACAGTAAGTATTTATATATTCATTAATGGCTGAATTCCTTTCCGTTTTCCCACAGTGAAAGGAAGGTTTGGAATACACGTGGATAAATGAAGTGCAGGCTGCTTCTGAAGCTATCAAATTTAGGAGACACGTCGCAGCCTCCTGCAATGGGTGGAGAGACTTTGTTGGCCATACATAAAATGCTCTCCTAACACCGCCCCTTGGCAAATAGAAGTTTCTACAAAGCATTGATGCCAACCTGATCGTCCCTTCCTTGTTCTTGCTTGATTTACGGATACAGGCAGTAACCAAATCAGAAGCATAAAAGTGTTCTGATAACTCAAATGAAGCAAGCCAGCTCGAAAGCCCAGTTATTTTAAAACAACTCGAAAGATAATATAGATAATCTGTGCCACAAGCAGCAGAAGACCAAGATGTACCAAACCCTACATTAAAAATAGCCTTTAAATCTGCTGCATCGTATGAAACTTGCATTTTAAAAAACTTTTCTAAAAGCTTTTATCTTGTGTTACAGTACCTCCTGCTGACAACTCTAATATGGCTCCCCCAAATAATTTATCTCCTTCGCTCCCTGCCCCCAAAAGTAACTATCAACCCAAGTTAGAACTTGGAAAGCTACAAAAACTACATTTTTTTTAAAAAAAAAAAGTTGGACCTTTTTGGACTAGCTGTACTGTACTGTTGATGCCACCTGCTCCTGTGGAAGCTCTAGAGGTGATGCAAGGCCCTTTGGTGAAAGCAGCTCCCACATGATTATAGAAAGCGGCAGGCCTGTGTCACCTCGGGGGGCTTCCAGAGTGGCATTCGGAGTTTACCTTGGCTGTTCACATAGCTTCAAACAGCTGTTTCCTTTCTTAGTACTTAATAACGAGAAAACAGCCTATGGCAGAAGGCTAACATGAATAAATTGCTATTGGCTGTTGCTCCACCTATGTCAGAGCTGCTCAAGCCATAAAGTAACACAGCAGTTCACAAAGGGCACATGTCTTAAAAGCCATAGGAACACAAAAAGTTGCCTAATTTAAGTGTTCCTTATACAAGTAAAGGTACGGCCAAATACAGAACCAGGGAAACACTCATAAACATTGAACTGCAGAAATACAGCTTGTCTTGCACAGAATTGGGTTGACCTCTATGACTTGCATAAATTGCACACTTCCAAGGCCCAAGCAACAGTCCAGCTATTTGCAGAAAGCTGCTCTTTCCACCTCTGGTTTCTGATAATTTCACTAAAAATTTCATTGCCAGCACTTCCAGATCTAGTTTTATAAAAAGGAGAAGCAGAATCTCAGGACACTAAACTGTATTCGGTACGAGGTTTCATGCTTGCACCAACACCCCCCCCCCACAAAAAACCTACAAATACACATGTACTAATCAGGAGACATAGCACCCGTTATGGAGAATTCAAATGCACCAATTCCCTTGCCAAAATAACTGGTAATTACAAGTTCTGTTGGCAAGAAGCAAGTCAATAGATGAAGACCTCTTGTAGAGCCAAGTCTATTACAGTCATGGCAAAACCCTCCACCCTCACCAACTCTTGCCATTCAGTGCCTCAGGAAAGCTTACAGTGAGATCTTGCCGTATGGATTTCATCTGTTCACAAGCATATGCATAATCTTGCTTCTCTTTCCAGTGAGATTTCACCATGGTCAATGATTTTTTAAGCACCTGGGAGAAAAATAAAATAAAAGGTTAAGTTAAAGAGACTTCTGCCAAGCATTAGCTGACAAAGCTGCTCAGCCTTGGAGAAACACCTTTGGAATAGGAGTGGGTAGGATGCTGAGTGGTGGCTGAGTGAGAAAGCAATGGCTATTGCTAACAAGGGTGCAGCACCTGGCACCACTGAGTTTTAATACAGGGTTCCCCCATTCCCAGGCCAGCATGCTTCTTTATTATAGCACTTTTATTTCGCACTTTCCATTCAAATTAATAACCATCATAATCAAGGCAGCTATTGGTAAACACAGTTCCTATTCAATAAAACAGGACTTTGCTCCTTTAAAAATATGTACACCTTGGTCAATCTCATCCTGCCATCAGTATGTTGTATGTTTCCATTTGCCACTCTTTGGCCTGTGGGCTCCTGTACCATATACATACACATCACAACCTACTCTATTAGCTAAAATAAAATAAAATGCTTCTTCCAAGCCTAATTTTAGGAAGGGGAGGAGCCCCTGTGAGCACCAGGAAAACCTTCTGCAGGCACAACAGCTGCCCCTTATCTTTCTATCAGTGGCCGTTGCCCATAAGCGAACACAGAAAGGTAATATGTCCAGGTGGAACAGCAGGAAGGCACAAGGTAAGTTCTTGGAGAAGACTCCACTGCCTAGGGTTACTCACAGACACAGGCCGGACAGTAGAGGGGTCCGGTGCACAAGTGAGACGCAGGTAATGTTTGGTGATCTCCTGGCAGGTGCCCACAATTTTCAGTTCGTTCCAGTCGAGTCCATCAGAGCCAGTGCTGTCAAGGCTATTGATCTGCAAAACGAGGGGCTCCAGGCGCAGTTTTTTGAAAAGGCTCGCATGCTGGAAGCGGGCTGCCCGCCGCTCCTTCTTGAACTCTTTCTCAGGATCTTCATAGTCCATGGTGTTGCGCTTCCGGTTGCGCTTGGAAGGGCCCTGATCATGCCTGCAGAGACCAAAATGAAAGGGTCACCCCTGAGGAAAGAAATGCTATTCATGGGAAATACCCAGGTCCTCTGTGGATCAGACAGAACATAGCAACCCCTCACAGCTGCTCCTGCTCTCATAGTCTTTCACTCACTAATCTAAAAACCACATGCAAGAAGCCAATGAATATGTTGAACTTTGGTTTTCCACCCAGCCAACCTACCTTTTCCCCCGCTGAGCTCTCATCCGGCCTCGTTCCATGTGGCCTCCGCGACCCCGGTTCTTCTGGGTGTTCCTGCGGCCACCCAAGCGACACTCAGTGCCTGAATAGGAACCGTCTGAATCAGAATCACTATTTTGAGAGAGGGAGAAGGAAAGTTAAAGTGTTTCATCTCTTAACTCTTCTATGCAAGACAAGGTCCTATATTGTAATCAGCTTCATGTTACACCTGCCCCACTAGCTCTTGCGAACCTTAAGGCTGTTGTACAATCATAAAATAACCTGGTTTACAAATTAGCCCAGCTAATTTTCCTTTTAAATTTTCTAGCTCTTACACCGAATACAATTCTGTTGATGTTCAGTATATGCCACTTAACCAACACACCCCTTAATGACCTGGTGCAAACTAAGAAGAGTTTGGATTTGATATCCGTTTTATCACTACCCGAAGGAGTCTCAAAACGGCTAACATTCTCCTTTCCCTTCCTCCCCAAACAACAAACACTCTGTGAGGTGAGTGGGGCTGAGAGACTTCAGAGAAGTGTGACTAGCCCAAGGTCACCCAGCAGCTGCATGTGGAGGAGCGGAGATGCGAACCCGGTTCCCCAGATTGCAAGACTACCGCTCTTAACCACTACACCACACTGGCTCTCTAGGGAGAGCCCAAGAAACAATCTCTGTTCCCATTTTGCTTCTTTTACTTACCTCCGTCGGAAGTGGCGGCTGGGAGACCGTGACGAGGAACGTGACCTGGAACGTGAATCAACACTTGAGGATGAACTGTTATCCTTCATGAAGACATTGCGGTTTCCGAACTTGGTGGGAAAGCCATTTCCGCGAGTCCGACCAGCCCCCGTTCCCCCTCCACCTCCTCCACGCTGTGGCTGAGAGTTGCCACCACCACTTCGCTGCTGTTGCTGCACCTGCTGTTGCTGCTGCTGCTGCTGGGAAAGGCTGGACTGCATGGAGTTCCGTGGTGAGTGGAGAGAAGACACCTCCCAGCGCTGCTGTTTCTTCTTGGGACTTTCAGCCATGCTGTCTCGGCCCAAGCTGCAGAGAAAGCATGGGACTGATAAATGCTCTGGATGCAATCAAGTATTTACCCACATGCACCTTTCAAGGAAAATCTGCCATGAAAAACCATGGCCCCCAAACATGCCTCTCTCCAAACGCCCTGGATCTCACTCAGAATAGCAGGGACAGCAAAACTAGCAACAACTAAGATCAGTGCTCCCAAGTCTGAAATCAGAAATCCTATGTAACATGCCTGGCCTTGCAGCTACTTACCCTGGAAGTGGCTCTCTGCTCCAGTCAATTGTATAGGCAGTGCCATCTTGCAGCCTGGCTTGTAGAACTTCCTTGAGCAGCTTCTCCGTGCGGTCCTTGTCCTCTTCCGACTCGCAGGCAGTAAAGCAGCGTTGGACGTACTCCTTCATGTCTGGTGGCCAGTCTTCTGGCTTCCCCGTTGAAGAACTGCAAGGAGAAATGTATTTATATTTCAAGGCTCCAGAAACATCTTATCAGTTGGGCTAAGCCCTTTCTTTAGACCTTAAGTACACTTTGAAGGCTTTTGCCATGTTTAAGTGGGAGGCAGAGAAAAAGCAAAAGTTTGGGGAAAACACCATCTTATTTATTATATACCTTCAGACTACGTCTAACTGTGTTAGGCTGGCAAACATAGCAGCAATCAGCATTCTGAAACAGAAAGAAAACCCCTCACCAAGACTCATGCCACTCTTCAGGGTATGGCCTCTCTGAAGCGTTACCAACACGGCTCAAAGTTTTTATGAAAGAGACTCATCTATATTGCATGGTAATTTCTTCTGAGGCAAACTCTTGTTTTGAAATTCACTGAACTTAGCTCTTTCAACACTATCTCACCAACAGTTTGAAGGCCACATCTTCCTATGAATGCATCAGCTGGGGATAGACTAACCTCCAGAAAGAAATGAATGTTTTAGAGGCTTCAGCAATGAAACAATCTTCTCATTAAGCAATCTTCTCATTTAGTACTGAAAGGTGATCACTAGCTGCAAAGAACACCTGGCTACAGAGCATGCCTGGAGTGCTTCTCAATGAGGAAGGAGCCAGTGGCTGCTAGAACTTAGTTGGGGCTCTCAAGGAAGGACAGAAGTAGGCTCAGTGAGGGGCAGGGCATGGGGAGAAAGTACAGCAAGCCAGAATGAGAGGCCTAGTGGGCTGCATTCAGGCTGCGGACCAGAGATTCCCATCTTTGCATGTACACCTCTGTGCTGTGAGAACTTTAGGGATTTGAGAGTGAGACACTATAGTAAAAGTCCAAGAGCAGCGATGGCCAAGCAAAAGGCAGCACTGCTCCCAGGCTTCCCTCCTAGCATAATGGCATCCTAGTTGGTGAAATGGGGACCAGATATGACCATGATGTGGAAATCTCTGGTATATTTAATAATCTGGGCTGGATTGACGTGAACAGATACAAAGTAAGTAAGGTGCTTCATTTCTACAGGCTGAACATCAGCTGCTGTTCTGAATCAGAAACCTTGGGTTACAAGAAACTCAGCAGTGCACAATCTTAATTATAGTGGCAGCAAGAATGTTTGCTCCCAGAAACCCTACACTGAAACCAAGCAACCAGGTGCTTTCCAGTCTCTTCCTAGAACTAGAAGGCTAGAAACATGCAAAAATGAAAGTGAAGTATTCCCAGAAATATGGAACAATCACTGACACTAAACCCACCCCCCACACACTGAAAGCACAGCCACAGGCAAGGGGATTTCTGCAACCTAGAGATTTGCTTGCCACCATCCCAGTTTCCTTCCCCTTACTAGAAGTGTGAGAGCCTACCACCCAAACATAAATATGAAAAACCGAGGAACTTGTGCACACCTGTGATTGTGGCGTTTCTCAGAATTCTGCTGGGAACCAAAGTTGCTGTGTTGTTGTTGTTGTTGCTGCTGTTGCTCTGAGGAGTTGAAGTTCTGATTTGTTACCACAAAGGGACGTTTTGGTAGGTTGAATTTCAGACCACCAGACCCAGGTGCTTCTGTTGGGAAAGAGGGGGGTTTTGTGGTGATTCTTTTTTGGAATTTGGCCTTCAGCCTCCTCCAGGCACAGACTTAAAATGCCATAAGGGAGACTCATTAGTTACTGTGGCCACAGACAGTAAGTGGTACCATTCGTCTCTGTAAAACTAGAGAGAAACAGCAGTTCCTTTGAGTAAAAGCACAGCAATAAAGGAGTATTTTAACTATTTGGAAATGCAGTAAGCACTCCAACTAGTCAGGACTGGATGCCAGGTCTTTTATAAGAAAAAAGAAATCTCCTTCCCATTGAAAACAGTGAGACAAGAGTAAAAACACAGTGAATTTACTGCATCAAACACCTAAGTGCAACTATTTCAATGTTGATCCAATTAGCTTTTTGGGTCACTGGGAAGGGCTTCAACTTGCCCAAGGGGGTTCCCTATCTTGCTGATTCTCCCCTCCAAACTCCCTCATGTCACTAACCATGCGGGTCTAGAAGGCTCCCAACTCTAAAGAGCAGCTTTTTGGAAGATTCAAGGGGCTGCAGTAGGAAATCCACACTGCATGAGAACCAGTGTGTTGTAGTAGTTAAAAAGTGTTGGAATAAGACGGGAGACAGCCTAGATTCAAATCCCTATGAAGATCACTGGCAGCCTACCCTATCTCACAGGGTTGCTTTGAGGGGGGGAAACAAGAAGAGGGAGAACCATTTTCATCACTCTCAGCTCCTTGGAGGAAAGGTGGTATGTAACAATATGCATGCATGCAGAAAAGAAGCTGCTTGTGTTTCTCAAGAGTCCAAGCCCATATATTAAAACTTTACTAAAATGGTATCAACCGTTCACAATTCTTGGCTGGATTCAGTGGCTTCTAGTACCATTTCAAGCAACTGACAAGGCTTGACTTTCTTAGCTTTCGTTAGGCTTTTCCATAAGGGGACCCACCACCCAGCAAAGAGGAGCAGTGGTCAGCATCCACATGTCTGCAGCATCCTCTCTTCCCTCAACCTATGATGTGAATCTGGTGATAGTGTTTCCCCCCCCCCTCTAGCGCAGGGGTTGCCAAAAACACTCTAAAAGATGTGGACCAGAACTTCTGTCAGCCCCACTTAGTGGAGCCAGGGGTCTGGGATGGTGGAAGCAGCCTTCCAAAGCATCTGCAGGGCACCATGTTTGCTGCTGCTGCTGCTGCTGCTGCAACTGCCCTGGCCCTTAGAAACTCACGTTTCATGCGGTTCCACAGCTGGTGTCCTTTCTTGGGCTTGGCGGCATCCTGGTAGGAATGCTGCTGCTGGTTGTACTGGTTTGATGACTGGTTTTGCTGGCAGTGCGGCCCTCCAGGAGGCCCCCCCTGTTGCTGCTGCCCCCCAGAGCCCATGGGATGGTTGCTATGTTGTGAAGGATGGCTGGGGTGTTGCATAGGGGACTGCGGGGGATTGGGGACTTGCATCTGTTGCTGTTGGCCTGGGTAGGACATCCCTCCATCTTCCATGCCTGGGACTGGAGGCTGAGAGAAAAAGGAAGGCGATTGGCACCATCACCATCTCTGGAAGCCGCATTCATGGACAGTAAACATTAAGGGTGCAAGGCCTCAAATCAGGCAGGAGTCAAATACACCATGGCTTCACACTTCTGCCTGAAAACCTAGAACCCCGGCATCCCTTTTTTCATCCCCTCTCAGAACTGGGAAGGAAAGTCAGAATCTGTTTTGAGCCCCTGGCTGCACAGAATTGTTTCTATGTGCTGTATTTCTTTTGCATCACATCCCAGTCATTAACTACCATCACCACAAACTTCTGAAGCAAGAATCTGAAAAGCCAAAAAAACCCAAGTCATACCTGTCAAACTGCACAGCACAATACAGAGCTGGCCTTGCCCACATCCATGGTAGCATCACACCCAAAAGAATTTGGATGAGTCAGACAAGTTTGGCTAGACATGTGGGAAGGCAAAGAATTAAAGCTCATTTCTTCCTGCTGCCTTTAATACAGGCAACACCCTCTTTTCCAGAGAAGCTGTTTACTATTGGCAGCGAAAGAACAGATCACCCAAAAGCCTTTCTGTAATCCACAAGCCATCTTCAGCTAAAATAGCTCTTTACAGTAAGAGATAAGACAGTATTTGGAGAAATTACTTAGGGGGAAACTAAATAGAGTTTAGGTATCCATTACCTGGTTCATGTTTCCCTGATGCTGTCCAGGAACTGGTGGTTGCTGGGATGCTGTGGAAGAGTAAGAACCTGGAACACCATATTGTCCAGGAGAGCCATACCCAGGGTAGACATTCTGTGGGAGAGCAAGCCATGTAATCATATCAGAAGAGACATATTCAACATAAGGCGGCACTTCACATGCAATATAAAAGTTGGCCACTTCCCCATGCCTTCTATACGGCAGTTCATAGTGGTGGCCAGAATCTCACTTGACTGAACAGAGGGCTTTTTTTCTTGCCCTGCCTTTCCTGCCCTCCAAGACCAAAGGGTTTCACTCAACAAGCTTTCTATCCATGCTGACATCCAAAGACCTCTTTCCTTCAATATTGCTTTGAAACCGCAGAAATAAACAGCTCCAGCAGCAAGTTATGCTTCTGTGGAACACCTTCTCCGCAGTTTGCTTTGCGATTACCCCGTTGATTTGGTACAGGATGAAGGGAGGGCATAGGTGAAGCCCAACTGATGTGGTGGGAACTGCCTTCCCTTCCTGCTCCCCCCCCCCGCCCCAATTCCGAAATTCTAGGATCCTTGCTGAAGATGTCTCTCGACTAAAGAAATGGAGTTACGAAGAACAGGCGTTCTGGGAGGGAGCTTAGGAGGCTGGCCAGGTGCTGTTACTTACCATAGGGTAATAGTAATTATAGGGATAGAGGTAGTTGTACTGCTGGTACCACTGGTAGTACTGCTGCTGCTGCTGTTGTTGCTGCTGCTGCTGTTGCAAGGATTCTCCTTGTTGGGCTGCATACTATAGAAGAAAAGAGCACAAATGTATATCATAAAAGGATGCTCGCGAATTTGTTTGACCTTGTTGACATAGGAGCTAGGCTAGCTGTCCAATCACTCCAGGATCTTACTACTTTAGTTTCAGAATGACAGATTTGGTTGTGTGTCTGTCTGTATGTTCAGTAATACCCAGGCATCCAAAGTCCCAATAATGCAGACGCCAAATCTGTCCCAGAAAGCTGAGGCTCCTGGCCTAGTCTACACCCTCCCCAAATCAAGAAGAACCTGTTCTTCACACTATGGAAGACATGCCAACAAAACGCTCGTAGCATTCATGCTCATTTCCATGCAGTTACTGTATGCTTTAGGCTGTGGAGCCTTGGCCAAAGCCTCCCCTTTGGCTTCTGAGCAGAGTTCCAGCTAGCAAGTTAAGATTACATTTCCAAAGGTTTGTCAAAAGCAGACTTGCACACTATGAAAACTGGCAAAGAATTCTGCAACCTCTTGGATTACTCCAAGATGCCTTTCCAGGCAGCTGAAGAAATATTAAACCTTCTTACCTGTGCATTAGCCTGTCCATTGGTGGCACCTTTGTTATTGCCTGAGGCAGCAGCAGCACTGGCCTTACTAATGCTAGCTAGTGCTTGACGGGCCTTCTCCCATTCGGGGTTCTCATGCATGGGGCCTTCCATTCCATTCTCTCTGCTGCTCCCATTGCCCAGATTGTACTGGGGAGCCCTACAAGGTGACATATTGGGATGAAAGATTAGTGAATTCCAGGCTCAGTTATTACACAGCCCATTAATAATAATAATAATAATAATAATAATAATAATAAAACATTTAATTGAGCAGTGTTCTCAGTTTCTATGTTTGCCATTCCTTGATCATTCTTCTGAATTTACAGGACTGAACGCTCAAGGCGACCCAGTGAGCCAGTATCATTTGAACCCAGATCCAGATCCTCTCAATATTCACAGCTAGAGAGTCTCACATAAGTAAATTATACTAGGTTCATGTCACAGTACTACCTTATAAACTATTCCTTTCCAGCTAAAGCATCTGAAACCATTCAATTGATCAGCATCCAGAAGGTGTGACCAGGATGCTCATAGCACATTGGCACCCATCAGAAGCATCAACACTGAAGTTTAAGGCCTTCTAGATCCAGGATGGGGGAACCTGTGGCACTCCATTTGTTGTCAAACTCCCAATTCCCACCAGCCTCAGCAGCATAGCCAATAGTTAAGGATGACAGTAGCTGTGGCCCATATATGGAGGCTAAAAAGGCTCCCCTTTTGTGTTCAAAACTCTCAGTAATTTAGACCAAGGCTGACTTAAGCCCCTTCAAATCAACGGCAGCCAAAGGGCCCTGGCAACAGAAGGCACCACATGCAGCCAGGTAGCTGACTCACAAGGCCAACAGAGGCCCTTTGTGACATCAGACCAGTTCAAGGACTGATAACTGAAGCAGCAAATGCAGAAAAAACAGACACTGGAGGACAGCTGTTTCCTCCCTTCTGAAAGCCTTGTGCTCCCGCCCCCACACCCTCTTGGATTTGAGACAATTTATATCCTAATCTGAACCAGGATTACTTGTAAATAATCACTATGCAAGATCAGGCAAAGTCTTTGTTTTATTTTCAGGACAACTCTCAACTCAACCTTGAAATGAGCTCCATAAAAGCTACTAGCCTGCAATCTCATATTTCTATGTTGACCATTTGTAGCCTACGCACAAACACACCAGGTTTTGTGTCCTTCTACTTGGTTCCCTTGAAACCACTCTTGCTTCCCAAAGTAAGGCTGGGCATTTGATCAGTCCAAAAAGATCCAGGTGAACTGATTGGTGAAGTATTTGCAAAAAATGGGCATATATTTTTTAAACATTAACTGTATTAGAACAAAAAAAAAACCTTAAGTTGTCCATAAAGTTGGCATGTATACTAATTACATGAACAAATTAGTTAATAGGTTATGGTTCCACAATAAGTGTGAACAAGTTTCTAGACTCTAGACCTCTCTCACAAAGGAGCTTTGACAGAGCAGACAGCCAATCACACAAAGTAGGCAGACTGGTCTCTGCTACAAACAAGTTGAAATTACTGGTGATCCACGGGTGCTACCTTTGCCAGTGATGACTACGTTCCTGTTTGAAGATGGCTACACTTATGGCAGATTAAACATGGGTAAGCTCCCTCACTCCCAGGCTTTGCTAATAGGTGACACAATACTAAATGGTGATTCCTACATAGTGCCAACTTAGGCTTTATCTGACTGTGATCAAATAACTAGTTGGCAACAGACACCAACCAACCATTCGACTGGCAATCCTAGCAACTGGGCAAGTTGCTGTGAAGCTTGCCTTAACCATGTTATTTTTTTCCTGCTCAAAACCACTACTAGATCTTTTTTCATTTAGAAAGCGGGTGGCTAACCTATGGTCTTCCAGATGTTGCTGAACTTCAACTCCTATCAGTTTAAACCAGAATGACCAATAGTAAGAGACGATGGAAGCTGTAGTCCAGCAACAGTTTGGGAAACAAGCTTTGCCTCCAAAGTAGAATAAAATAAGCCAGCTTTTCTGCTGTTGGTTTGTTTGATTTGTTTGTTTGCATTTGACTTTCAATCATTTCTAAATTTGTTAGATGCTCTGAAGGCCCACAGGCACAAAAAGTAGTCTGGAAATACTTAAAGAAAACATTCATTTAGTACAGGAATTTATATGCTGCTCTATAACCAAGTTCTCAAGAATAGTTACAACAACGATTAAAAGGAAAGAAAACACAAACAACTCAAGAACAGAATTTGTCCCAAAAACGTAAAGAACCTTACTTAATGAAAATGATAACAAAGCTTTTTTTTATTGCCCCAGGGACTACTTTCTGCAGAGGAAATGCAACACTCACCCACATTTGATGACTAAAGGAAAAGCAGAGGCCTGAAAAAGGTAGGTACTATACATTTGACACTCTGGTCTCACTTTCCTTCCTCCTGAATGTCCTGTGATAGTCAACTCTGCAAGACCAGCAGACTTGTGAAATCATTGCCATTATGATGTCACAAGGTGAAATTATGATCTCAATGACCAAAGTCTCAAAAACATGTTTAGTTTGGGATGTGTCCTTAATACAACTCTACTGCTGTTATAGCTGGCGACTGGTCCTATATCTCTTCTTAACATCCACATTTCCCCTATGAGATGACAGCAGGCAGTTACCATAAAATTTGTTAAAACATCTATGCCAAATGCATCTCTTCTGCACTGGCTAGCCAGCAAATTTGGTACACAGTATTTGGGTTTCACTTCAATTTCCTGTTATGTGACACATAATTTTGTGGGATTAAACTTGATTTCTCATTCTGCAGAACCAGGGCCACAATCTTGAGCCAAGACCTCAGACTTTACCTTCATCCAGAAAGCTGTTATAGCTGCAAGCTTTCATCTATGAGACCCCTAACCCCTTCTGAGATCTGATCAGTATCTCTTCTTTCCTCCACAAGCCTATCCAGCCATAAAAACTGATCTCAATTTGCTCCTCCACCTGATGCTTGAACCTATAATACAGCCTTACACTGAGCCAGACCACTGGCCCATCAAGCTCAGTGCTAACTAGCAGTGGCACTCAGAGGTATCCAGCAGGGGCCTTCCCTAGTCCTCCTGAGAATGGGGGGGGGGGGGGAGAGAGAGAAGGTAAATTCTTCTCTGGGTTTGAATTTTAGGCACATGGAATTTCAATGTTGGAAACGAACCTATTTCCTTAGTCACACTCATCTGGTGAGTTAATATCTTTTAACAGCAACAAATTCCTAGCCCTTTTAGGTTGAGAGAGATAACAGCTTGTGTTACAGCCTGGAAAAGCTGGCTTCGTATTATTCCAGCCACACAGCAACATTGCTGCATTTTAAAACCACTCGGCACACCCCAAATTTCTCCTTTAATGACACCCCACCGACCAAGTTAAAATAAACCGCTGCAATCACCATTCCGAGGCACGCTGGTCGCCTAGATTGGCAGCCATCCTCAGGTCCGTGGAACCGACAGCCGAAACCAATCCTTCCCCCGGCGACCTTCTCTTGGAGCGACTGCCCGCCCCCTTTTCTTCTTCTTTTTTTCCAGAAGTAGAGGCCAAACAAAGGAAGTTAACTGGGCGAGATGGACATCCCGCTCGAGGAACCGCCGCCACCTGGGGACGCCCCTTGGGCACCCTCGACGCCCACTTCTAGGGCGCCCAGCACAGGGCGAGAGGAGGGGGCAGGAAATGAGGCTTCCGAAAAGCCAAAATCCTCAAGAGTGAAAGGTCAGGGGATCTCCCTCTGAAGCCCCCTCCCAGTAAGAGGAGCTGTGGTCTGCAGAGGCCGATGCGCCCTCCTTGCCGCCCCAACCCCGGGGTCTAATATCCTGTGCACCCCCGGCTGTTTTTTGAAAACGGTACCCCAAGTTAAGAATATTTTCTCTCCTACCCCGCCCCACCCAAGTCTCCACCAACGCCCCCCTCCTTTCCCTGGCGAAAGAGACCCCCTGCCCTTGTGCCCCCTCCCAACTGGGAGACCCCCACAAAACTCAGGGGTCCCCCTCCCGGCCTGCCCACCGCAGGCCAACCTCGCTCTCCCCGACTCCGCTCGGCCTCGTCCTGCCTGCCTCAGTCGGCCGCTTCTTCCCTCATCCGGGTCTCGCCCCCTCCCCCCTTCCTCTCTCCCCTCAGCCTAACAGGGCGGAGGAAAAAAATAAAGGGTGGAAGCGGCTCTCTCGGTCTCGCCGCTGCTGTGGTGGCGACGGGAGGCGAAGCGGGGTGGCTTTTCGGGGGGTTTTGTTGTCGTCGTTGTTCTCTTTCCGGCGCCGCAGCGAGAGGCGGGAAGCGCTGCAAGGCCGCTGGGTCTCTGCGCTGGCAAATAAGCCGGAGAAGGAGCCTCTCGCTTTTCCAAAATGGCGCCCGCCGCCTCCTCCGTCTCCGTCTCCTCCTCCGTCTGCCTTTTCTTCCTTCCGGCGGCTCAGCAGGAAGAGGCGGGGAGGGAGCAAGAGGCGTTCGACGCTTCGTCCTGTCAGTCAAAAGTCTTATTACGGCACTGAGGGGAGGAGGTCTGCGCAAGTCCGGTAGTAGGGAGGCACAGGCACCGGTTCTTGGCTCTACGCCCGGGGTTCGAATCCCCGCCTCCCCCCGTATCTGTTGGTAGGTCAAAATGTGCCAAGTAGGTACTGCCCCTGAGACGACGAATGGGATCAAAATGGAAACATGCAGGGTCGCTAATAGACATTAAAATGGTTTTAGACTCTAGAGGTTATTGGACTTCAACTCCCATCAACCCCATCCAGCATAGCCAATAGTAAGGGGTGATAGGAGTTGGAGTCCACATCTGGAGGGCAACAGCTTCCTCCTTCCTGTTTTAGTGCTCGCTCTTTGGAGAAAACTCTGATGTTGGGTACGATTCAGGGCACAAGGAGAAGGGAATGACAGAGGACGAGATGAAGAAATGATATACAGTGATACCTCGGGTTACATATGCTTCAGGTTACATACGCTTCAGGTTACAGACTCCGCTAACCCAGAAATAGTTCTCTGGTTAAGAACTTTGCTTCAGGATGAGAACAGAAATAGTTCTCCGGTGCGGCAGCAGCAGGAGGCCCCATTAGCTAAAGTGGTGCTTCAGGTTAAGAACAGTTTCAGGTTAAGAACGGACCTCCGGAACGAATTAAGTATGTAACCAGAGGTACCACTGTATCTGAATTGCCACCATTTTTCTTAGCAAGGCTCCTCTGGCTGTGTGATGGGCAGAACCTCAATAGGCACATCCTGTATTCTATCCTGGGAAAGGTGAGGTAATAATGAAGATACATGTGCAGAAGATCCCCATGTGTTTGCTGTCTTCGCAGGTAGGACGCCCAAGGCCCACCCTTATTACTATATTTATAACCTACCTTTTCCTTCAAAGAGCTCAAGGTGGCTTGCTTGGTTCTTCCACCCCTCCCCATTTATCATCACAACAACCCTGGGAGGTAGAACAGATGAGTGACTGACCTAAGATCACTCAATGAGCTTCATGCCCATTAACAACATGGGGACCACTTTGTTTCTGTTCCTTTTTTTTAACCACATACATGCATCTTACTAGAGAAGCAAACTGGAAAGGGAGGTCATTAGGTTGACCAGTTGAAAAAGAGAGCTGTTGTGTAGTAGAACATGTCCGTTTGCATTCCTTAGTACAGAAATTGATCTGATGTGTAGAGATCTTTCCTATTCTAATTAATTCAAGAGGATTCTGGAAGCTTCTCTGTGAGAAACAAGCGGAAGGTTCATGATGTTTGGGGTTATTCCTTCAGAGAAGCTGGCTGGTTCTGTTATCTCTTCTGTCAAGATCATGCTGACTATAAAAGTGAGGCCAGAAGGAGCCAGGGTTTCACTTTCTCTTTCTATCTCTTTTCCTTCTGATGTGGTGTTCTGTACATATATGCTATAGTGTTAATGTTTAGACTTATTATAAGTTATTGTAAGTTTAAGTTAAGTCTGCTGCAACTGGATGTTTTATGGACAGTGCCAATCCTGAATGTATTGGATTTGTGACCATTAGACAGAGCTGTTCCACCAGGCCTTTTGTCAGGGCGCAGCCTGAGCCCCTCCTCTGGCAATCTGCACAAAATTTTGCTTGATGGTTGCCATTAATTTGATTTTAATTTGGTTGCCATTAATTTGATTTTAATTTGATTTAATTAATTTTATAATGAATGTTTTAGAATGTTGGACTATTTTGATTGTTGTTAGCCGCCCTGAGCCCAGCTTCGGCTGGGGAGGGCGGGATATAAATAAAAAATTTTATTATTATTATTATTATTATTATTATTATTATTATTATTATTATTATTATTTGCCTTCAGTAGCAGTAAAGCTCTGCTGGATGAAATACAATTGCCTCTGGTCTATTTTTTGGGAATCCTGCAACATGTTTTTTACTCTGCTAATTATATGTCGGAGTTCTGCTCTGGTACAATGAGTAGAATTCCATGACAGAACAGTGCTTCTCAAACTACCTGATAAAGTGGACTGGCAGTCCCCCCATGTACCAGACACTGGTACCATATTTGGTTCCTGAAGCGTCTGAACCTGGGCTGAGGTGGAGTTGCCACAGACCCGCAGCTGATGGCTCCTTTGAGTAGCACTAGTGTAGAAAAGGGAATATCAGCTTGCATGGGAAGGCATGCCTGGCAAAATCTTCTATTTTCTGTACAAGTATTAAACAGGAGCCCCGCTCTCTTTTTCACTTGGGTCACCCCCTGACTGTTTAAATGGAAATAAAATGGTTAGGGGGGGGCACACTCTTGAGAAGGAATGAAGCAAGGCATCCACCCCCTCCCCCTGCCATCACGGACTGGGCAAGGTGGGGAAATGATAGAGGGTTCAATAACAGGAATTGCCCGACATCCTCATCTCCTCTAGAAGACGCGAAAAAGGAGCTATTATCACAGCAGGTGCAAGAGCATTTGGACCTTTTGCTGCTTCACTAAATTTAGCTTGGTTGAATCACTGGGAGAGAGGAGCAGCTGGCTGCAGAGGACTCGTGTGTGTCTCTGCTGTCTCTCAACGGTGTTGTTTTTTTTAAAAGATGCCTTGCCCAAGGCTGGGGAGGGGATGCTAATTGTTTGTACAGCAACAAATGTAAGCCAGACCCCTACACCCAGTGAATCGGGGTGCATAATTCAAAGCCTCTGTTTCTGTGTGCCCTAATTCTAAACTTTGAAAATCCAGGTTGCGCTAGCTGATTTTTAGTTTATTTTCCATTCCTGATTTGCAGTTCACTGTGTGTTTTGCACTGGTTCCTTTAACACTGAGCTCAGGTTGTGGGAGCCCACATGAAATGGAGCCAGAATGGGCCCCTGAGAAACAAGAGGGAGGTGTCAGAATTTTGGTTTGCAGAAGTACTCTATACCTGATCATCGCTGGAGGTGAAGGTTTCCTGCAGATATAATCTTATTAGAAGGTCCATTCCACATAGACCTCTGGTGTGGTGGCACTTACTCCTGAGCCTCTTGGGCTTGCCGATCAGGTCGGCAGTTCGAATCCCTGTGACGGGGTGAGCTCCTGTTGCTCTGTCCCAGCTTCTGCCAACCTAGCTGTTCAAAAGTATGCCAGTGCAAATAGATTAATAGGTACCACTGTGGCGGGAAGGTAAATGGCGTATCCATGCACTCTGCCTTCTATCATGGTGCCCCGTTGCGGCAGAAGCGGTTTAGTCAAGCTGGCCACATGACCCGGAAAGCTGTCTGTGGACAAATGCCGGTTCCCTTGGCCTGAAAAGCGAGATGAGCGCCATAACCCCAGAGTCGCCTTTTGACTGGACTTAAGTGTCCAGGGGTCCTTTTCTTTTTTTACCTTTTTCATTCCCTTCCCTTGATAGGCATCACCTCTCATGTTTTTTCAGCACTGACTGAGGACCACCCTTTCTCAGCATCTCCGTCTCTTTTAAGGTGTTTTTATTATCATTTATTGCTTCCTGCCCTGAACTCCTCTGGAAAGGCAAGATTTAAATCAATAAGATAAATACACAAGTCTTTCAAAAACAGCTATGGGGATTACTTCCCTCCCCCTGCCCCAAATAGCCCAATCAATATGGAAAATAGCCAAAGAATGCTAACTTGATAGATACGGCAACATTTTGTCGCAGACCCCCCTGTCAATACAGTTCTACTGTATTGTTGTCCTGTACAGTTCTACAGGACAGGTATTTCAAATAGCGGCTGAAATTTTAGGATGCTAAATCTGCAAAACAAAAAAGGGGTTCCAGAATTTAAACTTGAGGGAGATCATTAAATTCTGCCCTGTTCTTTCATCTGCACTAGGCTCCCAAAGCCTGCAGAACATCCTTCTCCAAAGCTGGGGCCCTCCAGATATTTTGGACTACACCTCCCATCATCACTCACCAACAAAGGAGTACTAGGTGGGGTTGATAGGAGTTGTAGTCCAAAACATCTGGAAGGGGTTGGGGAAGGCTGTCCCAGAAGGACCCGGAGGACTACACACACACACACACACACACACACACACACACACACACAAAATCATACGTAAACGCCATGTAAAATAAAGTTTCCCTTTTATTTTTAAACTGGGCAAATTCCAAACGCTTGTTAGTGTTGGGAGGGGCTCTAATTCGGAGCAAGGAGGCTGGTGGGGAGCAGGGCTGGTTCTGGGCCCCTACTGGACTCCCCTCTTTCCTTGGATCTCCCTGTTGGGGCCAGCAGTGTGCGCCCCACCTGTCTGGGGTGCCCACAGTGAGAGGGTGCAGCAGGGATGAGTGTCTCTCGCTGGGTGGCTTAGCAGTTCCCGTATCTCAAGCTCGGATTTTAGCCTCCCTCGCCTGCCTGCGCTTTCAGCCTACCCCTCGTTTCGTTCCTTCAGCCCCTGCCTCCTTTCCCTCCTTCGCTGGCTCTCGTTTGCACACCCTCGTTTGCATATAAATGTCCATTTGTTCGCTCTATTTTTACCTATCTATCTACGCACCGCCAGCTGTTCCCTGCCATTCCTTCTCTCGGGGCTCATCCACACTTTAGCCTGTGCTTTCCAGGCACAGGTCGGGACTTAGAAGCTCAGCGTCTGAGTAATTCGGGTTTTCCCATGGGTCGCTGTTTGCTCCGACTGGGCGGGGAAACGGCAGGGGCAAGGGTGCTCAGACACAGAGCTCTAAAGCATGGAAGGGGCCTGGCAGGAGCAGAGGGAACCTAAGTGCGGACAAGCCCCCATTCAGGTACCTATTCACCCATTTGGCCTTTGACTTGGCTCACCCTTGTCCTGCCTTTCTTTTCCTTCTTTCTATTACATTCTCCTTCTTTGATCCCCTTTCCTTGGCCTTTTGCTCACTCATCACTCCTGCTTCTATTAATGCCCCATATTTTCGCACACGGGACATTAATATATATATTTATGAATTCCTATATATGCATGGGAATGAGATATAACTGCTCCCCTCTCCTTTTCTCTTGCGTTCTTACAGAAGGCAGGCAAATGAAATGAGTGAAGAAGAGATCCAAGTGAAAGGGGGTGGGGGGCAGACAAGACGCAGCGACGTGGCTAGCCTCATGGAAAGAGGTGTGTGTTTTGGGTTCTGCTCTGTGTTAGTTGCGTGGCATGGAGGTGGGTTGGGTCGGGGTCTTCTGGGGTTCATCTAGGGCAGGAATCCGGTCCGGTAGGGAAGGTCCACTTCTTCGCTAGCACCGACGTAAGACGCTCTCATGCTGGGAGAATACTATGGGGCGATACATAGACATAGAGTAACGGGGTTATTATTACCCAAGAAGATATCACAACAGCAATAGGAGCAGCTGCAGGTGGGGAACTTGTGGCCCTGCAGATGTCAATGGACTCCCAGCTCCGATCAGTTCTCGGGACACGGCCACACCTTTAAAGTACAGTGGTACCTCGGGTTACATACACTTCAGGTTACAGACGCTTCAGGTTACAGACTCCGCTAATCCAGAAATATTACCTCGGGTTAAGAACTTTGCTTCAGGATGATAACAGAAATCGTGTTCCGGCGGCGCGGCGGCAGCGGGAGGCCCCATTAGCTAAAGTGGTGCTTCAGGTTAAGAACAGTTTCAGGTTAAGAACAGACCTCTGGAACCAATTAAGTACTTAACCCGAGGTACCACTGAGTTTACGAACTTAATCTGTTCTGGAAGTCCATTCTTAAACCAAAACCGTTCTTAAATCTGAAATTACTTGGAGACGAGAGTGGATTTCATGCTCTTCATTGAGCTCATAGTGGTGAAGGGGAATGGGAGTTTCCCCAGAATGTCTGCTTTATATACATTATTTACATAATGGGCCCCACGTGATTGGCTAATTCCGGGATTGACCTGCAGGCCAATCAGGTTGCAGATTCACTTTCACCTGGAGCTGGATTGGGTGGCTCCTGTGGACCAATCAGACTGCTGCATTCTGGATCCTACTGTTCTAGGACCAATCAGACTGCTGCATTTTGGATCCTATTCAACTCAGTACATAACAAAATCGAGGTGTGCTTTCCCTATTGAGGCCTCCTGCCACCGGTGCCCTGCCACCGTTCGGATTCCGTTCTTAGACTAAGGTCAAGTTCTCAAACTAGGACATTATTTCCGGTTTTGCGGAGTTTGTAAACCAAATTGTTCTTAAACCGGACTGTTCTTAAACCGAGGTACCAGTGTACATGACTCTCCCCAAAGAATCTGGGGAAGTTTAGCTAGCTGCACTTGCTGGGAATCGTAGCTGTGCAAACTACAGTTCCCATGATTCTTTGGCAGGGGTGGGGGGAGATGTGCTTTAAAGGCAGTGCATGAATGTGGCCTCAGCACGGCCAATGGGAGACTGTAGTCCAGCAAAATCAGGGGTGCCACAGGCTTGCCATCTCTTCACTGCTTAATTGTTCTCTATCCACCGGCAAATGCATATGGCAGATAAGCAGGACTCAGGTTGGGGAAAACGAGCAGGCAGAATATCTGAACATTGCCTGAGCATTTCTGCATCACGTGGCCCTTTCTTCAGACAACTGTAGTTGCACAGGTTGTTAGCAGCACCCAAAGTTGCCCTCCTGTCCCCTTTTTATACGTGATGTGCTCATTGACCACAGAGTACAGTGGTGCCTCGCAAGACGAAATTAATTCGTTCCGCAAGTTTTTTCTTCTTGCGAGTTTTTTGTCTTGCGAAGCACGGTTTCCCATAGGAATGCATTGAAAATCAATCAATGCGTTCCTATGGAGACCGTCTGGCGACAGAGGGGAAGCGCCGCTCTGTCCCCTCTTTTGAAGCAAGGGGCTGCGGGGAGAAGATAGCTTCTCCACGCCGCCCCTTGCTTCAAAAGAGGTCCGGGGACAGCGGGAAGCGCTTCCTGCTGTCCCCGGACCTGGGGCTGCAGGGAGAAGATCGCTTCTTCCCCGCTGTCCCCGGACCTCTTTTGAAGCAAGGGGCTGCGGGGAGATAGCTTCTCCACGCCGCCCCTTGCTTCAAAAGAGGTTCGGGGACAGCGGGAAGCGCTTCCCGCTGTCCCCGGACCTGGGGCTGCAGGGAGAAGATCGCTTCTCCCCGCCGCCCCTTGCTTCAAAAGAGGTCGGGGACAGCGGGAAGCGCTTCCCGCTGTCCCTGGACCTGGGGCTGCAGGGAGAAGATCGCTTCTCCCCGCCGCCCCTTGCTTCAAAAGAGGTCGGGGACAGCGGGAAGCGCTTCCCGCTGTCCCTGGACCTGGGGCTGTGGGGAGAAGATCGCTTCTCCCCGCCGCCCCTTGCTTCAAGAGAGGTCCGGGAACAGCGGGGAAGACCCGCTGTCCCCGGAGCTTGCGGGGCAAGCTTCGTTTTGTGAAGCAAGCCCATAGGGAAATTCGTCTTGCGAGGCAACTCGAAAACGAAAAAACCTTTCGTTTTGCGAGTTTTTCGTCTCGCGAGGCATTCGTCTTGCGGGGTACCACTGTATACCTATTCCTCAACCCAGCATTCTATATTTGGAGACTTTGTTTAACCCTTCAGGTCCATTTTATTTTTTAAAAAATGCAGTCTTCTTGGCAGTTGACAAGTGGTTATTCCATGCAGAATTCCTGTACAATTGCACCATACTGCTTATACAGTAACAGCAAAGACAATCCCCTTTTGCTTTCCACTGTGTGTATATGGTCCTGTTCTAGCAAGAGGAGTTTTTAATGTTTGATGTTTTATCGTGTTTTTAATATTCATTTGGGAGCTGCCCAGATTGGCTGGGGAAACCCAGACAGATGGGCGGGGTATAAATAAATAAATAAATAAATAAATAAAGAAATAAATAAATAAATATCATCATCATCATCATCATCATCATCATTGTTATTATTACATTCTGGCTCACCAGATTTTCAATAGCCCCCCCCTCTGCTGTTTTCGCAGCACAACCATGGCCACAAAACTACAGTGGTTTGTTCTGCAGCCGCTGTGCTCGCCAGTGGCATAGCATGGGGGTTGCAGGGGGGGCAGCCGCACCGGGCGCAACATCTGGGGGTTAGGGTTAGGGGGCGCAAATCCACGGGTTAGGGGGCACAAATTGCCTTGCCCCGGGTGCTGACAACCCACGCTACGCCACTGGTGCCCGCTGTGTATCACCCTAGTGTGCCACATCTGGGTCCCGTGCAAAGCTGCACACTTACCGAAGGGGGTGGGGAATGGCGGTCGATGAGGGGGACGCTCTCAAATCGAGGACTGCCACTGTACGAAGCGCTTTGACTCCTGCAAGCAACACCGACAAAGAAGCTGAAAACAGGTCCCCCCCTCCCTCCCTCCCTCCGCAGACCACTACCCCAGAACTGGAAGGTCAAATCCACTCTCAGAGATACTCAAAAGCCTCTAATTTGCCTGTCTTTCGCAAGTTCCCAGAGAGCAAGCAATTTATATGGTTCTCGGTTTATTTTGGTCACAATTCAGGAAGCCGTAAACCAGAAGGCAGATCCTCGTTTCACCAAGGCGTGATTGATATGCCTTCCTGGGCTGTGGAGGCTCTTTGTGTTTTGGAGTCGACAAACTCCCTCCTTCCATCATATATATATAGAACCATGGAATCGTAGAGATGTGTTTGAAAATTTAATGGGAGAACGCCACTTGCAGGGTTTCATATGCACAGGCACAACTTGTGCAATACTTCCTTCTCAGAAAAAGGGAGGGACAGAGCCGGCACACCCAAGAGGCAGGGTGAAGTGCCTGCCTCAGGCGGCAGAAGGGCAAGGGGTGACGCTCTGCCTGTCCCACCACTTCTGCTGCTGCCACCGAGAGAGAGGTGCTCGTGCGTTTGCAATTGCCACTTGTCATCCTTGCCCCCGGGCAGAGAAGCCGGACAGCAATGCTGATTCCTGCTAAGTCTGGCCCTGGCTCCTGCTGAGTTTGGCCAAAGCCGGGGGTATTTTTCCGTGCCACGTTGCTGCTCGGATTCCCTGCCCTCCAGGGCGGAGAAGCCAAGAGCGATGCTTTAAGGCTTCCCAAACTTGGGTCTCCAGCTGTTTTTGGACCACAATTCCCACCATCCCTCATCACTGGTCTTGCTAGCTAGGGATGATGGGAGTTGTAGTCCAAAAACAGCTGGAGGCCCAAGTTTGGGAAACCCTGCTTTAAGGAGTGCCTCAGCTCCCTTAGGTGGCAAACCGGGATGGGCCACGACCTGGGAAGGTGACAAGATGGAGGAAACAATACTGTACTTATACAAAGTAGGAGGAGAGCAATGCCTAACCCTCCACTATACAAAGAGGATTCACAACCCAGGTTAACTGAATCAGCCAGATCTAAGAAAAATCTGGTCCCGGTCGCTTCAATTTTTTTTAAAGCGGCATTTGTAGCACATTCCGATCTGAATCTTGCCCCAGATGTTGGGCCAGGGCAGTAACAAAACAGAGCAGTAAAAGGGTCACAAGAAGGAGGGAAGGAGAAGAATAAAACAGAATGTTTGTTTGAGAAGTTTACCCTACGTTGGGAAGCTTTTGGGTGAGAAAAGGAGCAGCAAAAGGGAGAGGGAGGCCTATGCTGTCCACGCCAGAAGAGCCTCTCTGGATTTGGGAAAGCTGGATTTGGGAAAGCTGGATTTTGGGAAAGCTTCCGTCTTGGGATGGGAATAAGGGGTGATAATGAGTGCTGGGACAAAGCAGTTGTTGGCTAATTCCTGTGCAAAAAGAGTGGGAATGGGAATGGGAGAGCAGGACACGTAAGTGACAGAGAAGTGAAGGAAACTAAAGGATTCATTATCCATAACTCCCATGGAAAACTGCTTGATATGGGCTGGATTGTGGTGGTGATGGCAAAGGACGTCCATGGGTGGCACTTAATGGATACAGGTTTGGATTGAGGAGGGGCAGCTTTTGAAATATAAAGGATTGTGGGGGTTGATTTGGGTCTCAACCACGCATGTGATTTTGTATTTGTAAGGCTGCGGTTTGTCCACAAAAGGAACTGCTGAACGGGTTAAACCAGCCTCTTCGTTAAGTCAGGCATCCTGTTATCATCCTCTCACTTCACCCTGTTCACATGTCTAAAGGAGCTGGTGAAGAAGAGTTTGGATTTGATATCCCGCTTTATCACTCCCCTAAGGAGTCTCAAAGCGGCTAACATTCCCCTTTCCCTTCCTCCTCCACAACAAACACTCTGTGAGGTGAGTGGGGCTGAGAGACTTCAGACAAGTATGACTAGCCCAAGGTCACCCAGCAGCTGCATGTGGAGGAGCAGAGAGGCGAACCCAGTTCACCAGATTACGAGACTACCGCTCTTAACCACTACACCAAGCTGGCTCACATAGAGACTGTTTGGTGATGATGTTCTTTCAGGAGAGGGGAAGCCTCCTACCCATTCACTTGGGTGGATGCCCTGCCATCCTACGGGGCAGGAGAACAATAAGCCAGGGAGCTAGTCTTTTGTTTTAGGCTGTTCTGAAGCCGAAAAGAGACACCGAGGCGTGGCTCGCTCTGTGTGCTGAATTCAAAGCCATGGCTTTGGGGACATCCCTGGAAACCTAATGGGGAAGAAAGGTCTGTTGAAGTTGTTAAAGCCAGAGGGTATCTCAACCAGGTACTCAGGAAGAGAGAAGTGTAAATAGTTTTATTGTTCTTTGGGAATCGGGTAATTAAAAGGTGTCGGGGAAATAGGGGTGATGAACAGGGGTGAGCTACGCATTCGCATCACCACATGACAACCACTCCCTCTTTATGACCTGTTTGTGATGTATTGATGATGCTGTTAGAAGTGTATTATGGGAAAGGGGTGGATAAGTCTTAAAAGTTCATGCAACCCCGTGCTCAGGGTTCCTACTCTTTGTGTGTTTGAACCTTGTTGCAACAAATAAAGATCAGGTCTACTGACCGTTGTTTTGCTTCTTTAACTTGGCCAGAGACTCCTTCCTTTGACAGACTAGAGGGACCCTCAGGGAGTGGCACCCCGACGAGCTGGGCAGTGGAGTAAATCTGCACCCCAGGATTTTTTCCTTATCAGAGTGCTAATGCTTTGGGCTCTCCCATCTTATGCTCAGGTGGTAAAGGTAAAGGGACGACCCCTGACCATTAGGTCCAGTCATGACTGACTCTGGGGTTGCGGCGCTCATCTCGCTTTATTGGCCGAGGGAGCCGGCGTACAGCTTCCGGGTCATGTGGCCAGCATGACTAAGCCGCTTCTAGCGAACCAGAGCAGCGCACGGAAACACCGTTTACCTTACCTATTTATCTACTTGCACTTTGAGGTGCTTTCAAACTACTAGGTTGGCAGGAGCAGGGACCGAGCAACGGGAGTTCACCCCATCGCGGGGATTCCTAGTTCTGCTGGATCTCTCAGCGGCCTTTGATACAATCAACCATAACATCCTTCTGGACCGTCTAGAGGGGTTGGGAGCTGGGGGCACTGTTATACAGTGGTTTCACTCCTTCCTCCTGGGCCGTGTTCACCTGGGTGGTGGGGGATGAGTGTTCAGACCCTTGGGCCCTCACTTGTGGGGTGCCTCAGGGTTCCGTCCTCTCCCCCATGCTTTTTAACATCTATATGAAGCCGCTGGGAGAGATCATCAGGGGGGTTGGACTGGGTGTCCATCAATATGCAGATGATACCCAGCTCTACCTCTCTTTCAAATCAGAACCAGTGAAGGTGGTGAAGGTCCTGTGTGAGTGCCTGGAGGTGGTTGGAGGATGGATGGTGGCTAATGGATTGAAGTTGAATCCTGACAAGACAGAAGTATTGTTTTTGGGGGACAGGGGGCGGGCTGGTGTGGAGGACTCCCTGGTCCTGAATAGGGTAACTGTGCCCCTGAAGGACCAGGTGCGTAGCCTGGGAGTCATTTTGGGCTCACAGCTGTCCATGGAGGCACAGGTCAATTCTGTATCCAGGGCAGCTGTCTACCAACTCCACCTGGTACGCAGGCTGAGACCCTACCTGTCCGCGGACTGTCTCGCCAGAGTGGTGCATGTTCTAGTTATCTCCCGCTTGGACTACTGCAATGCGCTCTACATGGGGCTACCTTTGAAGGTGACTCGGAAATTACAGCTAATCCAGAATGCGGCAGGTAGACTGGTGACTGGGGGCGGCCGCCAAGACCACATAACACCGGTCTTGAAAGACCTACGTTGGCTCCCAGTACGTTTCCGAGCACAATTCAAAGTGCTGGTGTTGACCTTTAAAGCCCTAAACGGCCTTGGCCCAGTATACCTGAAGGAGCGTCTCCACCCCCATCGTTCTGCCCGGACGCTGAGATCCAGCGCCGAGGGCCTTCTGGCGGTTCCCTCATTGCGAGAAGCAAAGCTACAGGAAACCAGGCAGAGGGCCTTCTCGGTAGTGGCGCCCGCCCTGTGGAACGCCCTCCCATCAGATGTCAAAACGATAAACAACTACCTGACATTCAGAAGACATCTTAAGGCAGCCCTGTTCAGGGAAGTTTTTAATGTATGATATTTTAGTGTTTTTTGGTTTCTATGGAAGCCGCCCAGAGTGGCTGGGAAAACCCAGCCAGATGGGCAGGGTACAAATAATAATAATAATAATAATAATAATAATAATAATAATAATAATAATAATAATAATTATTATTATTATTATTATTATTATTATTATTATTATTATTATTATTCGAACCACCGACCTTCTGATCAGCAAGTCCTAGGCTCTGTGGTTTAACCCACAGCGCTACCCGCGTCCCTTACGCTCAGGTGGTATATATGTGTAAATAAAACCATATATCCTAAAGTCATGCCAAATCCAGGGCAAGTACTGGAACCCCTAGGTACTCTTGCTGTTGGAGACTGGTGTGTGTGCAAGTGTGTGCAAGTGTGCGTGTACACACATATATACACAAACATCTCTCCGTGTGTTTGGCTTTAGAACACAGGAATGACATGCGGGAGTCAGGAAACGAATGAGCAATGGCAGGTAGAGAAATGAAGAAAGCACGACTGGGAATGAGGGCGATGCAGTAGCAGTAGGCGAGGAGGAGGAGGAGGAGGGGAGGAGGAAGGAAAGGGAGAGGAAGCACTCAGATGCAGGTTGGGAGGGAGGGGTGGGGACTGCCCTCCCTTCCCCCCGCCACTCGCGCACTCGGATCTGTGCCGGTTGCTGGCTGCTCCGAGCCCCTCCCGCCTCGCAGGGGGCACCGTGACCGAGCGAGCGGGGAGGGGGGGTTGGGAGGTGGGCGCTTGGGGCTACTCACATGTACTGTGAGACGGGGGCGTTGGAAATGGGGGGGGCTGAGAGGCGCAGGCTGCCACGGCTGCCCCAGCTTGAACAGTGGCTATAGGAGCCGGGCAGGGTGGGCCCGGCCCCCCCCGCGCGCACCGTCGGCTGCCTACGTGCCTGGGGCGTGAAAGGGTCGTCGTCCTCCATGTCGTCGTAGTCCGAGTCCCTAGACGGGAATCCGAGGAGAAAGAGAAAAAGAGAGAGAGAGAGTGAGGGGCAAGGTTGGCAGATGTGTGGCTGACTTCTCAAGAAGGGTGTGGCCCCACAATTGTACTCAAGAAGCAAGAGAGCGGGGTCCTCTTTTGTACCACTAGGCTCATAGCAGGCCATGTGTCCTACTTTACAGAGAATGCTTCTCTCCTTGAACGATTCTATATTTTTTTAAAAAAATATTTTTATTATTATATTTTTATTATTATTATTCGAGTTCGGGATTTTTGCATACATTATATTATCTCCTTCCAATTTTTAAATTTCCCGTACATTTTTTTCCTTTCCCTCCCATCCCACCCACCCATATCCATTGGAAGGGTTCAAATAATTATCCTCAGCCACGGGCGTAGCGTCTTTAGTTTCCACCAAATGTCTTTCGTTCTCCTTGAAGGATTCTATACCTTCCAAGTGCCAAAGAAAAAATGGCGGCCATGCTCTCGCCCCGATAAAGTGTTTTTCGGGGCCACAATCCCGTGCAGCACCCAAAAACATGTGTTCTTGAGCACCGGGTGAGATCACGTCGCCCAAAAGCACTTTTTCCAGGGCGAGGGCGAGGTGCAGGTCACATGACACACTTGGGAGCATGTCCTGGAATACACACGTTTTGCATCGGAAAATGTTGGACGCTAGCAAAGGGCAAAGCCCTGATCCACTGCGGTCCTGCTCCAAATGGGGACCCCAACACCTGGAAAAAGTGTTCTGAACTGGGATCGAAGCAAGGGATGAGGAGTTAACATTCCCCTACCCCTGCACTAGGTTCCAATTGTACCTGCAATTTCCTTTTTAAAAAAAACCATTCGCACAATTGTGTGAATAGCATGATCTCTAGTTTGGCCCTGCTGCTAGACCAGAGCATAGGTTGGCCGGGGCTGGCGGTGGGGCTTCTTTATCAGCAGGAGAAGCTTTTCACAGAATGGAGGTAAGCATAATCACCCGCTAAATGCCTGCACAGACTGTTAAATGCACAGGACATAAAAGCTAGTTAGAAAGCTGCCTGTTCAACCAGGCTGCAGCCCACATGTCAGATGCTGCAGCTAGAATGCCTCTGGCCACAAATTGACCGCCAAGTACCCTTTTGCAATTTTGCATGGGAACACGACCACACACCTAGCTGATGCTACAGCCCGACTGGCTGATAGTTATCCATCTCCCAAGATGTACAACCTGCCTTTCGGATATTTGCTCATTGCTTAATTGCACATAAAATCTGACCCCAGGAATAAATACTAGATCGGGAAGGCAAATAGCCACTTGTCCGGTTTTCTGTGGCAAATAAGAATCACCTCCAGGCAAATCTTAATGATAAAACAATGAACAGGGAGGTGATACAAAGACTACTGCAATCGACACAAGATAACATCACCAAGTGCTGAACCACTGGTATATTACGAGTGAACTCTATATTTACTGTGTTTGCTATTGCTTAAGATAAAACCCATTTGGGAAAGAAACTACATTTGCCATTTTTATGGACGTTCATTGCTTGTTTGCAGATAGTTGCCTTGGTGATATTGTCTTGTGTCGATTCCAGGCAGATCTGGCAGGAAAGCAAGAGGAAGGGCCAGAGCTGAGCCTCGGAGGCCACCGTACATATGCAAAAGGTCCAAGTTCACTCTCCTATTGAATCAGACCAAGGGGTCCATCCATTCCAGCATCCTGCCTCTCACAACAGCCAATCAGATGTCTTCTTTGGGAAGTCCAAAGGCAGTGTATGAAAGCCATCGCCCTGTCCCATTGTCTCCCCCCCCCCCAACAACTGGACTCCAGCTCCCATCAGGCCCAGCCAGCATGGCCAATAGTCAGGGTGAAGGGAACTGTAGTCCAACAGCATCTGCATTATGGATCCGGCCAACGGCCCATCCGGTCCAAGCATCCTAGCCAACCAGGTGACATAAGTACAAGACAACTTCATATGTTCAAGTTTTGCAAAAGTGAGCTGTTATTGTTGTTTGGTGGGGGAGCTTTTTAAAGTCAACAAATGACCAACATAAGATGATGTCTGGACAAATAGGGCAGCAGCCGCCCCGCCCCTGTAGGATAATAAACTTTAATGGGTCCATTTGCAAAGTTGCATTAAATCTGATGCCCAACTCGAAGACGCCAAGGCTGTGGGTGCTCACCTGTTCTGGAACCTCTTCCAGGCCCGGGGCAAACTGCAGACGGCAGTGGTGAAGGAAAGGGCAGAGAGGAAGGAGAAGAGGAGGAGGAAGAGCAACCCTTCCATGCCATCGTAGCACAGCCCTTTCAGGGCATCCACATAGTCCTAATAAAAATAAAAATAAAAATAATAAATTTTATTTATACCCCTCCCTCCCCGGCCAGAGCCGGGCTCAGGGCGGCTAACACCAGTAAAATTACAATAAAAATATAATGGGGGGGGGGAGAAACCAATTTAAAATACAGGTTAAAATACAATTTAAAATGATGCAGCCTCATTTTAAAAGTAGCCCATAGATCAAAACCATAAGGGGAGGGAAACATAAGGGTCAGACTGAGTCCAAACCAAAGGCCAGACGGAACAGCTCTGTCTTGCAGGCCCTGCGGAAAGATGTCAAGTCCCGCAGGGCCCTAGTCTCTTGGGACAGAGCGTTCCACCAAGTCGGGGCCAGTACTGAAAAGGCCCTAGGAGAAAGAGGAAGGCACATGCAAGCGCACAGACACACACACACAGAGCAGGGTTAACAGGAGAATGGGCCTGCCCAGATGCTCTTCTCAGTAGCTTCTTTGGTCATTCTTAAACTCAGTTTCCCTAGAGCAGGGCTGGACAGACTTCAAGCTTGCAGGACCTACATTAAGATTCTGGGGGGGGGGGGTTAACTAGGACCCTGGTGGTAGCACTCCTGTTGCAACCCACCCTGGATCAGGCCAAGAGCCACCAGCTGAAGACTAAACTACCAACTCCTGTTTCTCTCTTCCTCTTCTCAGCTGGCAGGATGCTACCTTCTCTAAGCTCCCATGGGCATCTCATTCAAACATACAAAGAGATTCCCAGCTGTCAGGAGGCCATTCTCATAATCGTTGGCTCCTTTTTGATGAACCATCAATTGACCGCCCTGGGTTATTAGCCAGCAATAATATATTCCGAACATTGTCACGAGACAATGTGTTGGATGTTCGGAACAGCTGCCAAGCAAGATTTTGGCTGAAACACATTCGGTCCTTTGAATGAAGTTTAATTTGGGCAGTTTGAATAATGCTGCGCCGATGTACTGCAATGGATCAATTTGGAAGCTCTCTTCAGAGATGTCATGCCATGGAGACGAGAGCCACCGTTCGTCAACGGCATTGTACGTGCTGTGAATGACGGACACGGTATTCGACAAAACTGCTGAAATAATAGTAATTGTTCCAGAATAAAACGTAGGGGTCTTTATTTATTTATTTTGCTTCTGGGTTGGGGTGGCCAACCAGATCCTAAAGGGGAGGCCACAGGCAGGTCCTGAGTGCAGGAGCCGCTCTCCCTGTCTTGTAGTTCCCAGCAATTCGTATTCAGAGGCATCTTTCACTGGTATGCAGCCGTAGAAAAATGACAGGTATAGGACAAGTAGGGAGAAAGGGGTTCAGGGGAGGGCCCAGTGAGTGTCAGTGGATCACTTAAAGGAAGAATAAGAGTGTGTCGGTTACCTTATGAAGTCCCCGGCAGTTGAGCAGAGCAATAAGGTTATGGAATTTGCTTTCTGTGTTGTTCAAAGTGCTCTGGATGGATAAGATGTTTTTCTGCAATGCACAGAGGATGTGAGGAGAGAATCCAGTAGCCCTGGATTAGACAGCCCTTTCCCCTTCCCTCATCCTCCTAACCCACCAGATCCCTTTCTGGGCCAAGAGAATCAAGAGTCCAGGCACCCAGCGTTTTTCTGCCCCCCCCTCCTATCTGGGCATTCCTACTGACCTCAGCTGCTGGAAAATGGGGGATGGCTTCTCTTTCCAATCCGTACAGCTGAGAATGTATGTTGGACAGTGCCCTCTGACACATGGTGAGCCTCTGCAAAATGGCGGGAGGAGCACAGGGCATGTTGGGTTAGAAAACTTCACAAGCCATCCAAGAGTTCTTCTGGCAAGGCCTGTAGCCACACAAGAGCTCATGGGCTGAATGCCACGCTATCCTTTGTGCAGAAAACCACTGGGGGCAAATCCACACCACGCACTGAAAGCACCTGACTTCCCCCAAAGAATCCTGGGAGTGTTAGTTTGTTAAGCGTACTGAGAATTGTAGCTCTGTGGGGGAGAAGCTACAGTCCCCAGGATTCCAGGATCCCCAGGATTTAAATATAAGGTGTGGATCTGCATCTCAATGCCATCTCTTAAGGGCTGCATCCAACTCACATGACTCCTCAGCGCAAGGATTTACACTTGCGCAAGGGAAATCTCCCCCCCCCTCACCTGTGAGGGGCCCTCCCCAAATATGCAAATCTGGGAACTCCTAGAACAGATTTAGGAGGCACACCAGGGGAGGGAGTTCCATTGTGCAAGTTTAAATATTTGTGCTGAGGGGACGTGTCAAGAGGAAACGGCCCTGAATTTCTAGGTTAAAAAACAAACATAGCTTTTGAGATTTTCTTTTGCTTTCCAGTCCATTATGGGTCAGCTGGATATTCAGTTCAGCAAATCATAATGGGCAGAACTCTTGTTTATTCCACAATGTTGCGATGGTACAAAGTGCACCGACATAAAACTAAAAAGAAAGAAAGAAATGGCAGGTTTCTAGTCCCTACTGCTGTGAAGAAAAGCACGGGCAATGCTTGGAAGAATCCTGTGTGCCAGTGGCGTAGCGTGGGTTGTCAGCATCCGGGGCAAGGCAAGTAATTTGCGCCCCCTAACCCGTGGATTTGCGCCCCCTAACCCTAACCCCCAGATGTTGCGCCCGGTGCGGCCGGGCCCCCCTGCACCCCCCACGCTATGCCACTGCTGTGTGCAGGGCCGTCTTACCCATAGGCGCTAGGGGTGCAGGGCACCCGGGCGCTGGGCTCTCAGGGGCGCCAGGTCGAGAGTCCAGGGCCCGAGAGTTCAGCCCACGGAAGAGCCCGTCCGTCGCTTAGAGCGCCACGGCAGGCTCTTCTGCTGCAGGCTGCCCTGCGCCATGAGTTCGGGGGTGAGCAAGCCAGCGAGACGCTGAGGTGGCCGGCCGGCTCCGCCCTCCTGCGCGCCTGGGACTGGGCAACTAGGGGAGGGGGTGCTGGGCGGATCTTTGAACCCCGGCGCCGCATATGCTTAAGACAGCCCTGCCTGTGTGGGTATGTGGCTGGATGTGGTGGGAGCAGAGGGGTGGTTGGACCACATGGGTGGCCCATGGCATTTCAGGGTCCTGCATAATTCTTTGCCCTTCTTGACACAAATGAGAGTGAAACAAAGATTGCATGATGAGAGTTTCTTAATTTTCAATATTTGGACATAGTGGTCAATTCTAACATTGCATGGTAGGGAATTTGGGATAGGCTGGCCCAGAGTTGCTCCACGCACCTACATGGAGCACGCTTCTTTAAGGCTTAAGGGAAGCCTACCTGCTGGAAAGGGTTAAAGACGTCTTGGCTGCAGGTTAAGTAGTATTGCAGGATTTCTGTGGGATTGGGAAGAAAAGGAAAAGGAAATCAGACCATGGCTCCCTATCAAGGCACCAGCTTTTCCCGTGCCCCTCCTGGATCCTGTGTTTGTCTGATCTAACTTGGGTTTTACCTGTTCAAAAAGAGGTCTCTCACTCTGGACAAATATTGCCTCCCCTCCCCTTGCAGCAATTATTAACTCCAGAAGCGCAGGCTCCCCAATGTGCCTAAGGTGGTGTTACAAGAATGGTAAGGTCTCAGATATAGAATACTCATAAATGCACACATATCTAAATATATGACCCATGTGTCTGGAATAGTATGGGAGAGCAATCCTGAAGCCATTTTGACTCTCCCAATGACGTCAAATATTCCTCTGCAGTAAGGGAGGCAGATAGGGAAAGCCTTCCCATTGTCTTTTTCCTTGCAAATCCTGTCTTAAGGGCATATTTGTGTATGAACAGGGTGAGCCTGTGACCTGGACTCAGGAACTAAAGTACTGACCATCACAAAAAGAATGTCCAGGCTGCCCAGGTAATGCAACCAGTGACCATTATGTGGTATCCTGGAAGGATTTCTGCTGGAGACTGCCTCCTTCTGTGATGTATGTATGAAGGTTTTTTGGGGGGAGGGGGGTCTTGGGCTACAGGGTGGGCAATTTCAAAAGTCTATATAAGGGCTTGCGCCCCATTGTTCTGGGACCCTCCTGCCTCCTGCATGTGGTTGTGAGCACCCTGTTGCAACAGTTCCTTGAATAACGATCAGGCTTAGTAGCTGCTTTGCTTCTCAAATATACTCTGGTTGGCCTCTGTTATTTTCTCCTACTGATAGGGAACCCACTTAAGGACTCTATACAGGCTCTGGAATACCCAATAAGGGAAAGGGAGCAGTTTTTCTTATAACAGTGCTTTGCCTTTGGGAAGGGGAGCAGGCAGGATTTCCACCAAGGCTGCAGCAGGCGATGATTTATACTTCCCTGCATGATGGTCCTGGTGCCTTGTGGACACAGTGACTATTAATAATTTAAAAACCATTTCCAGGTGCTGGAAAGGTAACCTCGGAGCGATCACTGCAAAGCGGGTGTTCCCAAGCATGGCAAATTGTGCTGGCTGAAAAGCTGACACACAATTATGGATTTTGAAGGGGGATTGGCTAATCCTCATGCATTTGACTCTATATGGCTCCCATTCTTATACAGTGGTACCTCGGGTTAAGAACTTAATTCATTCCGGAGGTCCGTTCTTAACCTGAAACTGTTCTTAACCTGAAGCACCACTTTAGCTAATGGGGCCTCCCGCTGCCGCCTTCCCTTCACTCCCCCGCCCTTCCTCTTCTCTTTCTTTTTTTCTTTTTTGTGTTTCCTTTCTTGGTCTCCCCTTTTTTGAAACGTTAAGAAAAAGATAAAGAGAGAAAAGTGTATTATGAAAACCTCAGCAAGTTAAAAGTGATGTTGTATAATTTCTTTATTAGTATTTATAAAATGTTAAAATTGGTTAATTGTAATGATTTGAGGTTGCAACTACTGTGGTCCCCCCCCCCTTGTTATTGTTGAACTCTAAATAAAGTTTTATTCTGTTAAAAAAAGAGAGAACCGAATCAACTGGAGAACGAATGCCCCACAAAATACCCTGGGTTTCAATTTTGGTAGACATGGATGTTAAGTCTGGGTGACAATCTAGATCGCCTGAAATAGGTTCAGTGGCAATTAGCCCAAAGAAGGCCTTGCAGCTGAGCTGGCAAGTCAGGTGTGAGTTCAAGCCAGGTTTTTCAGGTAGGGTTGCCAACTAACCAGCGGGGGGGGGGGCAGGGGGGAAGTCCCAGTCTGCTCCTGTGCCCTTAACAGCAGACCTGATACCTGCAAAATTTGGCACTGGAAGCTTTTCACAGCATGGAGAGAAACATGATCGCTGGTGAACCTCTACACATCAGGCTTCTGCAATGAAGGCACAGCTTGAAAGTTGTCAGCCCTGCTCCCCAAATGCTAACCCACTTTTACTTTTCCCTGCGCCCCACGACACTTCCAGTCCTACCTGGGCTGAGTCCAGTGCTGGCTTGGGTTGTGTTCATCACATAGCCATCTGGCTCAAAGCAGAAATCACTCAGTCCCTGAAGGGAAAGGGGAAGAAACAAATGTCTCTTTGACTGCAGTCAGTCGCTAGCAGGATCTAAGCAAAAATGTGTGACTGCAGAAGGTGAAGTCCAGCACCTTTGACAGCCTTGGGTCACTCTGATAGGCATCACAACAGAAGGCTCAAAGCTGGGATGGTGGGGGCGGCAGCTTTGATCCGCAGGGCGTGGGAGAATGTAGAGGGTTCAAATAGAGATTTTTTCCCGGGGGTGGGGGACTTTGAAAGGAAATAAATAATGATCTGGGCACTGTCCCTGCCAAATGTATTAACAGAAAACAACAACAGCCCCAAACTCACCACAGCAGCTGCTGTCTCCAGCCCCATGGAGCCCCAGCTCAGGATGAGGACTAGGAAACTCATGACAGTCATTCTGTAGGCAGGAAAGAGAGAGGAAGGCACTCAAATGGGCACTGACGGTGGTGCAGTCTGGGCAGGAAGCCAATGGCCTGGCTCAGCTAAATGAATATGAAGCATACCCTCTAACGTGTACCAGTGCAAAACCGGGTTGCTTTCTTCCGGGGCTGTGCTCCCATGCAAGTCATTTGACCCACGTGAGAGCCACTATCTTGCATGAGACGCATGTCCGGCCGCGATCTCACACGTTTTTGGATCCCAAGTTATTGTGTGTTTGGGGGCACCATGTTCTTGCATGAGAGCGCAGCCCACCCCCCATGGGATGTCCTGATTTAATTGGGACAGTTGATGGATGTGACCCATCCATGCTGGCTCACCTCATTTGGAATTAAGTGCAGGAGGACCATCTAGAGAGCAAAGCAGGGCATGGGATTCTAAGACCAGAATCTAACATGACATCACTATATCATGGGGCACTGAGGGGGCTGATGGGAGTTGTAGTCCAAAATGTCTTGAGGGCACCAGGTTGGCCAAGGCTAGTGCAGATGCAATCTGGTGTGAGCATGCTGCCTAATTACCATGAATGGGGATATTGCCATGGTTTTGCTTCAAAGGGCTGCTTGATTAGGATTTGACAAACAAATACTAATAGTCCTTGATAAGTTTGGATGGTGTACGGGAAACCCGGCTGCAGGAGTGCCTGGTGCGAATGCTTGGGAGACCAGGAGTGAGCAAGAGGGCTTAGAAATGGTGAAGACATTGATGCAGGAGGTGGGAAAGAGGTGTGGAATGGTGGCAGGGCCTTTTTGGTGGTGGTGGTGGGATTTGGTCTCATACATGGAGGATCCACATCGGTATTGCCAGATTGTACCACTGGGCAGCGGGGAGGGGAGGACACTGACAAAGGCTGCAATGAGAAGGAAAGCGGGGGTGTTGCCTTTGTTAAATAATCGAGTCCTGGGCCAGGGAAAGCATCCGGGTTGCAAGGTCTCTATGGGGTTCTGATAGAATCATAGCATCGCAGAGTTGAAAGGGCCCATGTGGGTCCATAGCTGTCAACTTTTCCCTTTTCTTGCAAGGAATTCTATTTGGAATTTCCCTTTAAAAAGGGGAAACGTTGACAGCTATGCGTGGGTCATCTAGTCCAACCCACTGCAATGCATTAATCTTTCGCCCAACATAGGGCTTGAACCCACGACCCTGAGATTAAGAGTCTCATGCTCTGCCAACTGAGCTACCCCAGCTGTGAGGTCTGCAACCTCGCAGGTCTACTCCTTTGCCTCTCCACTCGGGCTCTTCTGGGATATTGGCAAATGAAGTGAGTATTGCAAGCAGATCCCTCTCATCTAAAGGATCTTGCAGCGCTGCCTTTTGGAATGTCTCACTACCCAGTTCGTGTGCGTTTCTGCATGGCAAATCTTTACATTTTGATATTAAACATCCCCCTGTCCCCCGAGGGAGGGCCATACAGCTTGAAACCCACTGATGTTTCGTTTCAAATGGGCAATTCCTCAGTGCATCTCTGTTGGGTGCGTTTGAGACATGAGTAGGCAAACTAAGGCCCGGGGGCAGGATCCGGCCCAATTGCCTTCTAAATACAGCCCACGGACGGTTCAGGAATCAGTGTATTTACATGAGTAGAATGCGTCCTTTTATTTAAAATGCATCTCTGGGTTATTTGTGGGGCATAGGAATTCATTCATTCCCCACCCCCACCCCCAAATACAGTCCAGCCCCCCACAAGGCCTGAGGGACAGTGGACCGGCCCCCTGCTGAAAAAGTTTCCGGACCCCTGGTTTAAGACCTAAAACGCCTTGTAGATTTGCTTCCTTGTCTCCTCCCCCCCCCCTGCTCCCTCTCCCCTCTTTTCAGTTGCCACCTCCCAACACCAGCAGCTCCCGGATGTGCCCGCCAGATGGCGCACTCACACGATTACCAGCCACTTGATCTGCTTCGCCAGCCCCAGCAAGGTGAAGAGACAGATGATGAGGTCCAGCAGCAGCAGCAGAATGTAGGCCAGCCACCTGGGGTGCCAGAGAGCGAGAGATGGGAGTGAGGATGACGCACTCGGCCCGCTTCTTCCACCTCCGACCCTTCTGCCCACCTCTTGCCACTGCCAGGTTGCTCCCCCCACTCCACCCCGGGACTGCAGAGTTGTAGGCAGCCGACTCTGGCCTCTGCCGTCAGCCAAGGGGCTCCTTGGATTCTGCCCTTCTGTCCTACCAAGCCTCCCAGGCAGTGGTGCAGTGTGTTAAGTCCTGAAATTCACATGCTCTTCATGGCACCAAGCAGCAAAAATGGGTTTTTGACCAACGCAGGCATCATGGCAAAACACTCCCCACATTTCCTTTCCACATCCTATACCTCCTACTTTGCTGAACATCCAGGCCGATTAGAAGACTTAAAAGCTTTCTCACTGTTTTGCAGGCATAGGCAAACTCGGCCCTCCAGATGTTTTTTGGGGACTACAACTCCCATCATCCCTAGCTAACAGGAGCAGTGGGCAAGGATGATGGGAGTTGTAGTCCCCAAAACATCTGGAGGGCCGAGTTTGCCCATGCCTGCTGTTTTGTGACATTTTTGTTGGTCATCATAAAGCAGCGGTTGGTTCTCAAACTATTTCCCCCCCTCTGGATCATGCTTTCAGAATAAAAATTTGTTCGCGCCCCACCGATTTATTTTTTTTAATTGATAAGAAATACTTTGGAAAACAAAAAGAAAACAATCCCTAGCAGTGCTTGATTTATAACACAGGACACAACTGCTTTATAATACGGTCATGGGGACATCCAGCAAGTATAAAACAAGGCAGCTACACATAAGAACATGGATCATTCCCAAACACTTGACGTTCATGCTCTCATCCTGAAAAGATATCTATCCATATTCTGCAAATAATAATAATAATTTTTTACTATACCACACTGAAATGTCTAAACGTTTATGAGATTGCCCTCGGATCTTTCTGACACACTTGCCATCTTCTCCCGCTGCACCCTCTGAGAACCACCATCATAAAGGGACTTTGGGGTTTCCCACCCACCCGCCTGCAAATCATGAGTGGCAGTTCAGCCCATAGTCTTACAGACTAATGTAAACCTACTTTGTTCTCTACTTAGCTTATTCGGGGCCCCTCTGGACTGGTGTTTTATTACAGGTGTTATTGACACAACGATAGTGTGTTCAAGGCAGGTTCGCTCTGTATTTATTAAATTGTTCTGCTGTGCTTCCCCAATCCTATCACATGGTGGCTAATTCAGAAGGGCCAGAACAATTGCGGTCCACAAAGGTTCTAGGATTTCAGCAGGAAGTAATGGGATGGGCACTGATGGGAGATGTGGATTATGCTAGGTTACAAAGGCCTATAGACAGCTGGTGTTTTTACTGTTGATAAGATTCTCGAGGTTGTTGTTTTGTTAGGGAATGCATGAATGCTGTGTTGAACTCTGTACTTATTCCAAGTCGCCTAAAGAGTGTTTTTGTACTAATAAATCCGAAAAGCAACAATGAAAAGAAAACCTATGCTCCCTGGAGTACACTTTTTCTCATCATATATCCATTTCTACAAAAACCCTGTCTTTCTGTCAGCACTAACACCCACCATCATTCTTCCAGCATTCCCCAGTGCAAAAAAGGTAAAGGTAAAGGACCTCTGGACGATTAAGTCCAGTCAAAGCCGTCTATGGGGTTGTGGTGCTCATCTCGCTTTCAGGCCGAGGGAGCCGGCGTTTGTCCACAGACAGCTTTCTGGGTCATGTGGCCTGCATGACTAAACCGGTTCTGGCGCAACGGAAGCCAGAGCACATGGAAATGCTGTTTTCCTTCCCACCACAGTGGTACCTATTTATCTACTTGCACTGGTGTGCTTTTGAACTGTTAGGTTGCCAGGAGCTGGCACAGAGCAATAGGAGCTCACCCTGTTGCATGGATTCGAACCAACAACCTTCTGATTGTCAAGCTCAAGAAGCTCAGTGGTTTAGACCACAGCGCCACCCACGTCCTCAGTGCATGCTCTTCTTCAGCACCCCATATCTCACCTGTAATCTTCCAGGTAGCCGATTTGTTCTGCTAGGACGCTAGGCGTGCTGCGTGCCTCGCCCCAGAAAGGGATGCCATCCAGCGTTTGCGCTACTGCCTCTGCCTGGCGGCGTGTGTTCCGCACCACGGCCACCAGCTCGGTTCGTGGGGACAGCGTCTCCTCCAGCTGGGTCAGCTCCCCTCGTACGGTCGCCGAAAGCAGCTCCACCGTCTCAGACACCTGTGGGTAGAAAAGAGGAGAGTCGCAAAGCGAGGTGTAGGCAAGGAGGAGAAGCCATATGCGCCACATGGCATCGTGTGGCGTGCAGGGCCTTGGCACAGATTCGTACACCAGACGCCTGTGGCAAACGCGACGCATTGTGTCCCATGTGTGCCTGTTCACACCGGACCCGAGTGCCAAGCTGCGCTTCGAGAACAGGCTGTCCTTACATCAGCGACAGAATGACTTAACCACAGGGTTAGTCCTGGAGATTGGCTCCCATCTTGCCAGCACTGCAGAACCTTTTCTGCGCTATAGTGGGGGTTGGCGGGGTCAGGCTCTGTGACCTGGATTATGCAAATCAAACATATTTGCTGAGATGTGTTCATTTCCTTCTTCGCACAGCCAAAGGGAAGAGGACATTTGAAAGTTTATCAATGGCTATGAGGTGCAATGTGGAGGAACGCCTTTCTGCATTCAGAGGCGAGACCTCCACTGGTTGCATCACACCAAGGGGGCCATTCGGTGAGCAGCAAAGACAGAGCGTTGCATTAGACTGACTCGCACCCTTGGCTTGCCAGACGCCATGACCTTGCCTTCCACATAGTGGGAGGGAATCCAGTGTCATGCTGTTCTAATGTTTTTTCAGTGCCTGTATTTTTGCTTACCCAGTAGAGCCACCTCCTAACCCCGCACACTATTCTGGGGGTTCTCACAACCTCCCAGAGCCGATCGGAGGCATGTGTGTGTGTGTCAGTGTGCAGGGAGAAGGGGAGGGAAAGCCATGCTGTGCCAGCCAAGGTCCTTGTGTGGGCTTCCAGTAGCAGGATGAGTTTGTTCAGTCTGAACTAGTAAGTTTCCCCACACCTGGTGGAGGCTGTTCTATTAGGGCCAATGGGCTAGTGCCCCACCAACGTCATCTCAGCCAGCCCCCACTGCCTGCCTTCTTCCTCAAAAGCAGCCCATAGGCTGGCGGACTGGCTGCCGCCCTTCCTGTTCCTCACTCTCCGTTCTGTCATTGTTGAACTTAACAGGAAGGAGGACGAGTTGGCTCTGCCTGTCCTTGGCTCTGGCGCCACCTACTGTTGGCCTCCCTGCCTTCTGCCCAACCAGTCCCAATAGACACTACCCATCACTGCCTGTGCCACACATGCCATTCTCATTCCACTCACCTGCATCACCAATATGCTACAGGTGTTCACCTTTAACACCAAGCGCACTAGGCCTGCCCTTCCAATTTCCCTACAGGCTCTGCTGTGACCTCTCTGCATGCAGAGCAGGTAGATCTGAAGTGGGATCTTTTCACACATTGGGCTGGATGTGCTTAGATATCTCCTATGCAAACTGGAGCCCTGATCGTTCAGTGTTCTGGTTCATCTGTAGGACTGTAAGTGGGTAATAGCTGAATACTGAGAAATCTCCCCTTTGGACCTTCTATTCAGGGTGCTAAGATTCCGTGGTGTGGCCAGAAAGGACAGGGCTGGCTTGCACACCCCGATTCTTCCCTACACTTCCTCTGATAACGTGTGGAGGTGAATGCCTAGACACGGCTTAGCGCTTGCGGCAATCTTAGCCGCCGTGTGCCTTCATATTAGGGGCACTTGCAACATGTCCGACGCGTGCTGTGCACATGTCCCTGGAGGGAAGAGGCATGAGTCAAATACCAGTGATCTAGCCATGGGTTGCTTACAGCCAATTTCAACCTACAGTTCCTCTCTGTAAGTGGAGCACAGATTAAAAGCATATTCAGGGGTAACTGACCATATAAACAAGTGCATGGGGTTTCCCCGCTCATTCGCTCACGCACTCACCAGAGCATCGATGGAGCTTAGTGTGTGGTTGGTGTTCAGCAGCGAGTATGTGACCTGGTACACCCCATCGTTGGTCTCGCTGTTTCCATAGAAACCGATGCCAATCCCAGCACTGTGTTGGGGGTGGAAAGAGGCAGAGAAATGGATCAGCATGCATGCAGGGTTTGCAGCTGGCATAACCCCGTTCCCAAAACAAGGGGAGGGTGTCCCTTAAATCCTGCATGGCCCCGTGTCTGTGCTGCTTGTGCCTGTTTATACCGGGATATAAGAAGCAGAAAGTCCCAGCTGAATGAGGCCAATCACCCATCGAGTGCAGCATCCCATTCTCCCAGTCTCCAAGCAGATGTCTATGGGGACTGGAACGCAGGTCCTGCACAGCCCCCAAACACTATGTAACATGGAGCTAGACTGGCCACGTGTCCTACTTCACAGAGGACAGTTCTCTATGTGAAGTACAGAGCCCAGTTTAAAGAAGAACAGCCCTAAGGAGGCGAATGCGGGAAGGGCCCTTTGAAGCTGGCCGTCAGCAGTTAAGCACCTGTCAGAAGAGGCTCCAAACAGCTCCTCCGTCTCAATAGTTTCCCACACTCTTTGATTCAGAGCTTGCGCACTAAACTGAAAATGCAGAAAGCAGGTGTTTCGCCTGCTTCACCTATGCTATATTCCGGCTCCAAAGAGGTGTTGATCGTTGCACAGTCTTTGAATGGGGGCCTGCTGCAGGGCTTCTCTCGGACCCAGAGAAGGGAGGGAGAGGGCAATCTGGAATCCTAGGACCCAGCTGACAGCGCACTGAACACAACATAACAGGAGGCGAAGGTGAGGCTTTCCAAAGCAGGCTGTCGCTCCCTCCCTTTTGCAATCGCTTGCAACGTAGCCTCAGCATCCCGTGCAAGGCCCACCGCTGCCATGATCTGTGGCGAGGGTGGGCAAGGACGGGCAAGGGAACCCAGAGGACATGTGTGGATGGTAACAGGCACCTGTGGACCGGGGGTGGCAGCAGGTGCATATTGGATGTGCACTCATCCAGCCCGTGCTTGCAAACGGCTGTGTAGCCGTGCTCCTAAGGAACCCACGGCAGGAACAAGGAGGGATCCTCCTGCAGGCACAATGGAGGGAATCTTTGCCAAAGAAAAAAAGAAAGAAAGAAAGAAAGAAAGAAAGAAAGAAAGAAAGAAAGAAAGAAAGAAGGAGTTGCATCAGGAGAAGTGCTAGTGCAGACAGGAAGAGCAGGAAGGGACGAGCACAAAGATGCATTGGGGGAGCAGCATCAAGCCAGGGAGGAAAACATCTAAGCTCCTTATGGCAACTGGCTGGGGATTGGGAAGGGATTTGCGCAGAGAGGGAACAAGTGAGTGTGAAAGGAACGGTGCACAAGAGAGACTCTGTTATCTCCCCCCCTCTCTTTCCTCCTCCTGGATTGGGCCACCTATCTGCGCCTGGCTCCTGACAACCGCATTTGCCCACCCCCTGGCTCGCTTCTTAACTGTAATTATGAGCATGCCGGGTGGGTAATTACAGTCTTTCTGGTAATGACACAGGCGTGCGCAGAACAGCTGCAACCAAAATGTATGGGGATTAGCACAAGAGGGACCAAAAATACCGGTGGTTCTTCCTTCAGTCAGAACTGCCCTTCTCCGCACATTCATCCACCTGAGCCACAATCTGAGGGGCAGCTCGCCTGAGTTCATGGACGGCTAGGTTTTGTTCTTTCCCCGCCCTAGGCTAGGGGTTTCTTGTTTGTTTGTATTTTAGTATTTTATCCAGGTTTCCCAGGATTATGTGCAGGATTGGTGATGAATCAGACTAGATGAATGCACAACTCCTGCTCTTCTTCCTTTTATCTCTCACAACCTGCCTCTCTTTCCACCTGCTGCTCGACCCGAACATCCTTAAGGTAAAGGTAAAGGGACCCCTGACCATTAGGTCCAGTCGTGGCCGACTCTGGGGTTGTGCGCTCATCTCGCTTTATTGGCTGAGGAAGCCGGCATACAGCTTCTGGGTCATGTGGCCAGCATACCTAAGCCGCTTCTGGCGAACCAGAGCAGCGCACAGAAACGCCGTTTACCTTCCCGCCGGAGCGGTACCTATTTATCTGCTTGCACTTTGTGACTCCCTTTTAAATATTTGAAGACAACTGTTATACAATGCCTCTTAAAGGTTACTTCTTCAGCCTAGACATACCTGCCTTCCACCTTTCCTCATAGGATTTGGCATCCTCACCCAGCACCCTCTTTGTCTTCTAGACGCATCCCACTGTTTCTATATCCTTCCTAAAATGGGCTACACATTTTAGGTACTCCAGGCGAGGCCTGACCAAAGCTGACTAGAGGGGCTCCATCATTACCCCTTGCAATCACAACAGTATATGGCTGTGTTATGCCTTTAAACCACCTTTGAAGCATATCCTTCCACTCAAAATAATTCTGGGCCCTGTAGTTTATCCCTCATGGCGTTGCACTTCCCAGAAACCCTTAGCAAACTACAGTGACCAGTATTCTTTGAAGGAAACAATGTGCTTCAAATGTGCTTTCAAGGTCAAGTGTGTACATGTTGATGCCACCCAGAATTGCATTTATCCTTTTAGCTGCTGTACCGTTGTTACATCAGTGTTTGAATTATGAGAGAGGCATGTTCTTTGTATCCCCTCCCCAAATTTGGCCAGATCATTGGTCCCTCATAACCCTACAAAAAATAGTAGCAAAGGGGGCTTTTTGCAATAGGAAAGAGGGAGATAGGTCAGGCCTGTCCTCCCTTTGAGTCAACATTGAGTTAAGCTTCGTGGGCTGAGTGGGAATCAATCCTTTTCAGGGAAGATCACTCTGACAGGAGTTTGGCTCCACACTCAACTCACTCAAGCAACCTCTCAACTGGTCACCTCATCTGTCTGAGTGTCCAGTCCCTTACTTCCATTCCTGGCCAGCTCTGAGGATCCAAGGCTGGCATCGGGGCCGTGATCCTACCTTTGCACGGGGCACCCAAGGAGGTTGTGGGCATGCCCGCGAGGGAAATCTCAGTTGGCATGCCCGGCCTGAGCTCTCCCCCAAATCCTGGAGCCAGCAGTGCATTCACAGATCCACCTGCTTCACACCCCAGCCCCCAGCCATTCTTCCTTTCTCTCTCCCTTCATTCACCCCTCCATTCACGTACCCACCCAACTCTCACACAGGTCTTTGCCCACCCCCATCTTTGCCTCTTTCAGTCACACCAGGCCCTCTCTTTCTCTTTCTCCCTAAATCTCATTTCTATGGCAACCACCTCCTTCCTCTCCTCGCCTTGCAGGGCGGGGGGGGGGGAGAGGCAGCACCATTCTCATGATAATAGAGCTTTTTCATTAGATGGGAGGCAGTTCCCAGGCTGAAGGGTGAGGGGATAAAAAAACCAAAAAACTATGGTGGGGGGCGGGAGAGTGTTCCTGGCTCCAATCCCACCCCCTCCGCAGACCCTCTCTATCTACCCCTCTCTTCCCAAAGGAGTCGGGAGTCTTGGTTCCCACCCTACCCTTCCCTAAACTCTCCAGAGCGCATTCCAGTGGGACAAGAAAAAAGAATCTTGATATCTGGGCCTCAAGAGTCTCAAAATCTCCATGTCTTGGAGATTGGTCAATTGCCTGTTCTGGAGAGGTTTGCACTCCCTCTGATGGAGCAACTTTGCAGCTTAGGGGGACTCCCTGATCCATCTTTGTCACTGGAGGCTCAAATGAACTCTGTGGCTAGGAGAGCCAGCTTTGGTTGTGGCACAAGCTGTGACCATTCTTGGACCAGGATAGCCTGATGACAGTGGTCCATGCATGGGTAACCTCTCAGCTTGATTACTGAATGGTGCTTTCTGTAAGGCTGCCCTTGTCTCTGGTCTGGAAGCTGCAGCCAGTGCAGGAATGCAGCACCCAGATGGCTCAAACTTGAGCCCAAAACATCTTAATGTTGACACCGGGAAAGGTCCCGGAACAGATCAACAGTCTGTCTGTGAGCACGTAGAAGAGGATGCTGTGATTACTAAGACCCAGCATGGGTTTCTCAAATACAAGTCATGCTAGACGAGCCTCTCTCATTTCAGGGGAATGCTTCAGTAAAGCTTTTGTCCAAGTTCTTCATGGTGTTGTTATTTGTTTGGGGCGTTAAGCTGTAGGCCTCTCCTCTGATGCCAGGATCCAGCAAGTGTTAAAAGCTAATCAAGCCATCTAATTCCTGGAAGAGCCAAGCTAACTTCCTGGTGAGGTGATGGGGGATTAAAGACGAAACCATGAATGCAAATGTTACCTTTATACAGGAGGCAAGTTTACACCCACCCACACCCCTACCTGTCTTCCATCGAGGCAACCAAGAGGCATGGTCTGGGTTCAAGGTCAATGTTCTAACCCAGCAAAACCCTCAAGGAGGGTATGAACTAGGGCTGGTGAGGGCTGTAGCCTGTAGGGGGAAGAGTCTGGCTTTGGGAGAGCTCCAAGAGTCGGATAGAGAGGGCTGAATTTGCCCCCCACCCCTGGTCAGAGGTTCCCACCACAATTCTGGATGGATAGCATAGATAGATAGCTCCATTAGGGTTTGGTGGCGAGATTGTTCTGCCTTTGGGACAGTGATGCTCACTAGATGCCTTTTTGATTTGTAGTTGCTGCTGGTGCCTTACTCTGTTCTCCCAAACCACTCATCTCCTCCTCCTGACCCTCGTCCCTCTTCCTGTTTCCGTCCACTAGAACTCTCTCCCACTCCAGAGGACCCAGTCAGTCGTCTTGGCACTTCATTTGGATGAGCAAATGACCATTTACTGCTCCAGGCGGGTTTCCGTGCAGAGGACGGGTGGCATCTGGCTGCTGGAGCCCCCGCGCCTATCCGTCTGGAAGGGTTATTTCTCCCTGGGCTGGATGAATAAAGGTCCTCATGCTAAAAATATCTCCTAGCCACCCACTCTTTCGATGCTCTCCAAAGAGCAAAGGGATCGCATAGGTTACCCATTCGCGCAGTGTGGGGTGAGACGGACAGTTCTGTGAAATGTAGTCTTAGTTCAGAGATAGCAGGGATTGAATGTGGCGGAGAAATTAAGCTTAGGCTGTCTCTGCAACCACAGCCTTAAACTGGTTTTTTTTCCTCTCTCTTCGCCTCAGGGCTGGAACAAGTTCTCTTGCAGCTCTATGATTCTGTTTTTGGATGCTTAAAAATCTGTGCTGCAAAGTGAATTGGAAGACCAGCATAGAGGGGCAAGAGGAGATGGGTTTCCTAAGACTATCCCACTTACACTTTTTTTTTAATGCTAGAAACTTCCCTCCCCACAAGTTGCTGCTGCTGCTGTTGTTTGGTTGTTATTGTTGTTTTACCCCTGTATTGAGAAAAGATGCAGGTATCCCAAACTTTTTCCGAGCGGGGTAAAAGTAGCTGGAAAAGGAGAGACTTTTCGTCTTCAGGAATCAGTCTTGTGCTTCAAATTGCAGCCTCGGCAGCTTCGTTGTATTTAAAACAAAAACAACAAAAACAAATAACAGGAAATATAAGATCACAGGAATGTTGTTGTTGTTGTTTGCTGTTGTTCTGCCCATCTGACTGGGTTGCTCCAGCCACTTTGGGTGGCTACCAACAAAATATAAAAAACCATAAGGTAAAGGGACCCCTGACCATTAGGTCCAGTCGTGGCCAACTCTGGGGTTGCGGCGCTCATCTCGCTTTACTGGCCGAGGGAGCTGGTTGCCAGCATGACTAAGCCACTTCCGGCGAACCAGAGCAGTGCATGGAAACGCCGTTTCCCTTCCTGCCGGAGCGGTACCTATTTATCTACTTGCATTTTGATGTGCTTTCGAACTGCTAGGTTGGCAGGAGCAGGGACCGAGCAACGGGAGCTCACCCTGTCGCGGGGATTCGAACCGCCGACCTTCTGATCGGCAAGTCCTAGGCTCTGTGGTTTAACCCACAGCGCCAACCGCGTCCCATTAAAAACCATAAAATGAAACAATTAACAACAACAAGCTGCCTTAAACTGAGTCAGGCCATTGCTCTATCTAGCTCATTATTGCCTATACTGACTGGCAGAAGCTCTCTGGGGTTTCAGTCCAAGGTCTCTCCCAGCCCCATCTGCAGGTGCCTGGGATGGAAACCTGGGACATTCAAGGCGCAAAGCAGATGTCCTAATGCTGAGCTACAGTCCTCCCCCAACATGTTCTAAAGCTACACAGAATGTACAGTTCTGTCTTCAGTGAACTCTGGGAACGATCAGTGTTGGCCCAAGACACTTTTCTGCTTGACGCAGAGCTCAGGTGCCCCCCTACTGCCAACACTTTTTAAAAGTCTTGCTGCTCCACTCAGAACCAACCTCTGAATTCACCTACAACCCCACATATGATATAATGCAGGCATAGGCAAACTCAGCCCTCCAGATGTTTTTGGGACTACAACTCCCATCACCCCTGACCACTGGTCCTGTTAGCTAGGGATGATGGGAGTTGTAATCCCAAAACATCTGGAGGGCCGAGTTTGCCTATGCCTGGTGTAATGTGAAGCAGGTCACTTGCCCTGTTTCATGGCAGGGCTGCATCTTGACAATGGAAAGGTCAGGGAGAAGCATCTGCAGTAAGACAGTCCCTAGCGCTCTCACCAACCCGCAACTCCCAGAACTCCTTTCTGGAAGCTGCCATAGTTAAACGGGTATAAAAGAGATGTCTGCAGTGTAAACATGTCCCCTAGGAAATGCTAAGAAGCCTGCTTGAGTGCCCAAGAAAGAGTAAGAAACATTCGGGGTGAGGAGCTAGTAATATTCTAGCAATAGGAAAGTGTAATGTTCTAAACATTGTAGCCTAACATGTGAGATAAGGAACCCGAGGCCATGGCCATATTACCAAATAGGCAGAGCAGGCACCGGTCTATGGGCCCCACAACTTTTAGGGGGCCCGTGACAACGGATCAAAATAATCTTGATTTGATCTTGAAAGAAAATTACAACCAAGTATTAGGAGATAATTTGCAAGGGCTCCCCTCCACCAAGATTCTGACTGCCTAGGGACCTCCACAGGGTTTAATCCAGCATGATGGTGGACTCCACCAATGATGGTGGACTCCAACTCCCATCAGCCCCAACCAGCATGGCCAGTGGTCTGGGATGATGGGAGTTGGAGTCCAGCACCATCTAGAAATCCACCAGTTTGCAAATCCTGTTCTAACAAGCACTAATGTGCTAATTAAAAGCAGGGTACTACAAATATGTCCTACACAGGGATCTCTAAACATAGGATTAAAATCCTCTGCAGCTTTCTAGAAAGGGGGGGAGGGGAGCAAACGGAACCAGCATGTCTTATTTCTGATTACAGGCCAATTATAATCCACTAACTAATTGCGCTTTGAATGACAAGAATGAAACAGATACTGCTTCATCAAGAGGGAATTACTAACCATGTAGTTATGCTTCTGCACAAGGAACTAGTAATAATCATAGAAACCCCACGATGAGGGGGATGGTAATGGAGGAATAATAAGGGGGTAACAAAGATGTAGTGAAGACCACCAAAAGGGGGAATTAGAAAAATTCATGGAAGATAAGGCTATCAGTGGCAGCTAGGCATGATGGCTATGCGTGGCCTCCAGCATCAGAGACACCCTGCGCCTGAATACCAGTTTCTGGGGATCACAAATGCGAGAGCGCTATTGCATGTTTCCTGCTTTCCCTGGGCATCCCATGGGCCACTGTGAGAATGGAATGTTAGGCTAAATAGGCCTGATTCAAGTAGCGCCCCTCCTATGTCCTCATCTAGAAAGGGCGTAGTAAGTTCTGGTTAGAACTGCCTACTAACGTAGTAATTGCATTCAGGCAAGTTCTAGCAATAACCTAGCAACGAAAAGGTTCTAGTAACAAGAGACGAACAATTTTTTAACAGCAAAGGAGTTCGTTACAGAGAACACTGCAATGTTGATCTGTTTCTGTTGCTACTTGTACAGGCATCGAGCGTAGACGCTACACAAAGTACTAAGGATCTACTATATAATCTGCTAATGAGAGGGAATCCGTCATGTTTCGGTAACAAATTTGAGCTAGTACAAAGTGCTGAGGCTGGTTTTGACCAGAGCCAGTTATTTGGATGAATCAGTTCTGGGCTTATGGCAGCTTCATAGGCTACCAGTCTGTTTCCAAGCACAATTCAAAGTGCATATTGCAGCCTTTATAGCTCTAAATCAAGGCATTGGGAACCACAGGCCCTGAGGCCACACTCCTTTCTAGGCCATACATATCATATTTGCCTGGCTGGACTGTGTCCTTGACCTTTGATAATGCTCTTTTCTTTTTTGGTATGTATGGAGTGTTAATTTTGGACTGCCTTTTGCAGATTGCTGCATATTGTCTTGTTTTGTATTTGTTTTGTTTATAAAACCAATAAAGCATTAAAAAAAAGATAATGCCCTTGGTTGCCTGGCTGAAGGATAGGGATCAGGGTGTAAGTGCGTTTGAAAACTAGCCTGCTGTGCAAAGGTAAAATTTGCTTTCATTGCTCTGCCTACATTTGCTCACCGCTGGTGGGTGGCCCCCAGGAGGTTTCCTAGCAGGGAATGTGGCCCTCAGGCGTACAAGGCTTTCCACCCCTGCTGTAAATGGTTTAAGGGTTGCTCTGCCACCTACAGAAATGCATTCTGTCATCTGTAGTCCAATTGGTTCAACTCTTCCTGCTCAGGGTTCCGTCAACCCATTTCCATCTCCAAACAGGCCCAAGACAGTGCCTCTTAAGTAGACTATATATATGCATGCATGCAGAAAACAAACAAACAAACAAACAAACAAACAAACAAACAAACACTTTGCTTTCAGCGGTCTTGGGGTGACTTTGTGTCTAATCTACTGAGAAGAAGAAGAAGAAGAAGAGTTTGGATTTGATATCCCGCTTTATCACTACCCTAAGGAGTCTCAAGGGACGCGGGTGGCGCTGTGGGTAAAAGCCTCAGTGCCTAGGGCTTGCCGATCGAAAGGTCGGTGGTTCGAATCCCCGCGGCGGGGTGCGCTCCCATTGCTCGGTCCCAGCGCCTGCCAACCTAGCAGTTCGAAAGCAAGTAGATAAATAGGGACCGCTTACTGGCGGGAAGGTAAATGGCGTTTCCGTGTGCTGCGCTGGCTCGCCAGATGCAGCTTTGTCACACTGGCCACGTGACCCGGAAGTGTCTCCGGACAGCGCTGGCCCCCGGCCTCTTAAGTGAGATGGGCGCACAACCCTAGAGTCTGTCAAGACTGGCCCGTATGGGCAGGGGTACCTTTACCTTTACCTTTAAGGAGTCTCAAAGCGGCTAACATTCTCCTTTCCTTTCCTCTGTGAGGTGAGTGGGGCTGAGAGACTTCAGAGAAGTGTGACTGAGCCTGGAAGCAGGCAGTTGGGAGGTATCTAAGGCCCATTTAGAAAAGTCACGTGTCCCTATATTACAGAGGACAGTCCTCTTTAAACTCTACCATCTATTGGAAAGAGTTCTCCATCTGAAAAGCTGTCCGATCCAAATTCAGCTTAAAAAGCCATAAGAAGAGAGGGAGAGCAGGAGCGTCTTTGAAGTTGTCCATCAGCACTTAGCACAGGGGTCAGCAAACTTTTTCAGCAGGGGGCCGGTCCACTGTCCCTCAGAACTTTGGGGGGGGGGCGGACTATATTTTTTTGGGGAAATGAACGAATTCCTATGCCCCACAAATAACCCAGAGAAACATTTTAAATAAAGACACATTCTACTCATGTAAAAACACACTGATTCCCGAACCGTCCGTGGGCCAGATTTAGAAGGCGATTGGGCTGGATCTGGCCCCCGGGCCTTAGTTTGCCTACCCATGACTTAACACTTGGACAGCAGACTCAACCGCCAACACAGGCCACATCTTCAAGAGTCTTGCCCACTAGGATGAGGTGCATCGTATTTCTGTTGAAATTATAATAACCACGTCTAAACTGCCACAGATACAGTACATCTATATCAGCACATGCAAATCCGATGCAAATCCGATCCCCCATTTTCCCCAGTGATGCATTTTTTGCTTTTTGGCAGTGAATAAGTGGCCACCTGATCTCTCCTGGTGTGAGAATAGCACTTTTGACACAGGCCAACCACCCCACAGAACAGGACTACAGCCACAAGGGACAAGCTTGGAAGCAGCAAGTTCCATTCCAATTAAAAAAAAATGGAAATCATTTCTATGTGAATGTTTTTGAGGTGTGGTATATAGCTCACATATCTTAGTACAGGCTGCTATTCAGATAGCTCCCGCAGCTTGCTTGCACAACTAACTATCCTAAGATAACCCCTGAACTTACACCAACCTCAAGCAGCTTGTTTACATGTCCAAGAGGAGAATCAGATTCTGAAGTGAGTTAGGGAAAAAAGAAGTTAACAACCCCCAGCCAGCATATGGGCGTCTTAATGCCAATATTACACTCTTCCAATTTATTTTTAAATGAAAAGCGGCCATGGGAAGCTGTCAGTTTCGAGTGGAAAAAACGGCAGCAGAGGGAGGAAGGCTGCTTAACTCTTTCCTCCCCTCTGCTTTTTCAAATCAAAATTACTTCCCCCAATCTGTTTTTCTACCTTGGGAGAGCTTATATATATTTCCTCTGTGGGCTGCAGGCGAATTTGAGTGCAAAAACAATCAGAGGAGAATTGGTTACTCACAGTTTCTCCCCCACTGTTTGTCTGCTCACAGTTGCGGATTCCCATGGCTTTTCATTTTAAAAATAATAACCCAAAATTGGGAGACTTGTTGCGCTCTGCTCCTGTTTAATGTCTAGCTTGGCCTTCCATCACACATCCTTAAGATAACTGTCCAGGGTTGCTCACACAAGTAACAGAGTTTCTCATCAGCACTGCAAACCCGGCATAGCTGAGAAGACACCCCTGCTGTGACCACACACCAGAGTTGAGATGCTTGCTACCCTGGAGAAAACCATTACTTGTGAATGAACCAAGACAGGCGGCACTGTGGTAGTTAGTGCTTGTTCTTCACAATAAACACCTGAGGGAAAGGACACCGCCCTCTTAAGACAACATTCCTTTAATACTTGCATTGGTGGAAGTATTTTGGAAGGAAGAATTTCAGCAAGGGCAGCTTTTTTTTTCCTGTCAGGAGAAACAACAGGAAAAACTGCCCTTGTTGAAATTCTTCCTTCCACTACACAACTGTCAAAGGAGCCTCTTCCCTGCATTACACCTGGCAATCTCATAATTAATATCCTCCCCCTGTCTTGAACCCATGACCCCAGGCTGTCGCTCATGACGGTTAAGTAACGTCCCTAGCACGGTGGGGGCCACAAAATGCCATTAGCATAAATGGTGCGGCCTATATGTAAAGCACGGGCCTTTCTTTAAGGCCGAAGCCAGCACTTAGCAACCCCTTAGCAACAGCTTTTGTTCCTCGCGCCATGGGCCGATCCCGAGTCCATTGTTGGGCCTCTGTGCTGCTGGGAGGATTTGGAGCGATTGTGTGGTGGGGCAGGGTCTCTTTAAGCACTCTTCCCCCATGCTCCCCCACCACCCCAATTGGGGCCAAGGACACAGAGGAGCCATTATTCCCGCCATGAATGGGTACAGTCTTGGCATGAATGGGAGCCTTATTTTTTTTGTGGTTGCTGGGCTCGTTCCCAAAGCGGCTGGGAATGAACCCCAATGCGACCCTTGTCAAATCAGGACAGGGATGGGGTGTTCTTGGGAAGAGAAGGTACGGGGAGGGGAGGAAAGGAGCTAGTTTTTCCTAATGAGAAAATGGGGAACATGTATTGGCGCAGATTTGCTCCAGCGTTTGGGTTCCAGTAGAAAGAGGAGAGCGTGTATAGAGACAGAGGAAGCTGCTGCCTTATGCTGAATCCATCTAGGTCAGGATTCTCTGCACTGACTTTAAGATGCCATCCCTGGAGACGTCAGGTATCCTGACAAGAGCTGGTCTGGGGACCCCGAGTAGCCAGCTGCTGAGGAGGGGTGGCACAGTGACAAAAGGGCTGCGTGTTTGGTGTTCTGGAGAGAGGCTGCCTGCCTGCCTTCATTGGCTGAGGGTACAGTGGTACCTCGGGTTAAGAACTTAATTCGTTCTGGAGGTCCGTTCTGAAACTGTTCTTAACCTGAGGTACCACTTTAGCTAATGGGACCTCCTGCTGCCACTGCACTGCCGCCACACGATTTTTGTTCTCATCCTGAAGCAAAGTTCTTAACCTGAGGTACTATTTCTGGCTTAGCGGAGTCTGTAACCTGAAGCGTCTGTAACCTGAAGCGTCTGTAACCCGAGGTACCACTGTACTGGAAACTGCTGCCTGAGACTACACATTTCCAACTATTTCTGTTCTGCAGCCTAATTCATGCATAACACTAAGCCAAGCTACAGCTTAGTGAGGATGAGGAAGAGTGCTGGTGCACATTTAGAAAAAAAACATTTGCTCCTCCTCCAGTACTGCTACTGTCACACTACCGGGTGCTAAAGGTTTGGCTTGATGTTTGGTCCAAACATGGGCTCCTCGTTTGTTTTCCTCCAAACAAACCACAAACCGTAACTAAGTTTCCTTCTTGGCTTCCTGCTCTCAGTTTGCTTGTGGGAGACAAACCCTGAGCCTAGGTTCAGACTTAGCACTAAACCAAACCACAGCTTAGCTCCCAGTAGCTTAGATGGGGCAGAGTGAAGCAGCCACAGTTTTCTCTCTATGTTTATTCATTCACACCTAGCCATAGTTTAGCTTTGTATTACATGCAGACCAAGCCAGCGTGTACTACTAATTGTCTGATTATGATCATGCACCAAAATTTTACAGGGGGAGAGAAACAGCTGTACTGTGTGCAGGCCCATCAACCTCTGTAACATCAAGATGGTTCTATTGTCCTTCGCTTCATCACTGAACTGCCTTTTGATGGCACTAAAGGTAAAAAAAAACATTAACTGGGACTCCCACAGATTTGCCATGGGGAATATTCTAAGAGGCAGGGGTAACGGAGCCCTACAATAGGCCTCATTGTCAATGTGAAAGTTCTAATTAGTTTTGGATCTGCAGAGCGGCTCATTTTTCTGTATCTGCCAAGCTCCTTGAAGTTCATTTTTGAGTGAGAAATCTAGGAATCATAGGGCACTTTTGCTGATCTCACTTGTCTGGGCCAGTCATCCAACAGCCTCTGAACTTAAAAGAACTTGACACTGTCAGTTTAATAAAGGCTTTGTAAATTTTGTGATGTATGTGCGCGTGTGTGTCGTCTAAGGGGGAAAGTCATACCCAACATGTTTCTAGGGGGAGGAGAATGAAAAGATCAAGGACATTCGTGTTACTAATATTGTAAAGATTGGTTTGGAGACCATGTAGTGCACACAGACATCCGTCTGTCCGTACTGAGTGTTAGTCATTGCATATACGAGAGAGACAGAGAGAGAGACAGAGATGCACATCATTGTCAATTTAAAATGAGGAAATGAGGGTGGAGAAAGAATTTTAAGGACAAGGGTCCTTTTAGTTTAGAGTTTCTAGGTTTGCTGAAGAAGGCTGGGGTCTTGTGGATCAAAAAAGGAGCTTAAAACAGAGGAGGGGAAAGGAAGGAACCATGCTAGAGAAAGGGAACAAGATCTAAAAGGCTGCAGAAATGGAAGGAAGGGAGAACTGGGAGCCAGGATTTCTTAAAGTTGGATGTTCTGAGAGCCAAACTGACATGTGGCATCATTGAGCAGTGTCCCAACAGCCCCTATTTTTTTTTTACTTTTTAAATGATATTTATTGGGAATTTAAAGTTACAACAGCCCCTACACACACACACACATGAAATTCACCTTAAGGTCTCCCACAGCACCTGTCATTTGGTCCCAACTGATCCTATTTATGAGCTTTAGCTGCTATGTGTCCTGCTGTCTGTCCTTGGCAAAGCACCCTATTTATCTTGAACATGTTCCATGTTTTGGGGACATGTCTGAGATGCATATGTACAACGCTGTGGTTGTATGCACATACATGTACTCTAGTTATGCAGGTTTCAGGCCTCTGATGGTTAAATATCAGAGTGGGGAACAGATGCCTCCCTACTTTGAGCATCCATGCCACATGCAAGTCAAGGCACATACTTGGACGAGAAATGGCAACTGCACTACTTTCTGTTCCATCTGCTGGTGCCTAGTTAGTAAATGCTGCTGAACGTGTTTGAGTTGCTACTTTTCTATAATAAGTACAACCAGATCCATTTGGAGCTTAAACATTCTGCTAAGACATCCTTAAGCTTTCCAAAAAGGAAACCGTCATGATTATTCTACCAGCGCACACCCTCCTTCAGAAACCAGTGTAGAACATGCTATTGCATGGTAAATGAATGAATACAGTGTACAGCAGGCAGGGGGCACTTTCTTTAACAGGCTGTGCTAGTGACAAGCACTCAGGTAGTGACATTTGATGTGGGAATAAGCAAGAACAACAGGAGAACTAGCAGATTCTCCTTTCTTTAAAGGAACCCAAGGGGAAAATGAGATACACCACTGAACAGCTCCATACGCACCATAGGCTTAAAGCATGTTCTTTCCCCCAACCCCTCAAGAAACCTGGGAGCTGTAGTTTAAGGCTACTGGGAACTATAGTTCTGCGAAGCGTAAGCTACAGTGCCTAGGATTCTTTGGGTGGGTGGGTGATGTGTTTTAAAAGCTTGGTGTGTTCACAGATACTGTCATCACTCTTGATAGGATTCCGGTAGGTTATTCACTTTGGGATTTATTTATTTTTAAGTGAAGCATGTATGTTTAGTCATCGAAACATTAATTCAGTGCTGTTTATTTGCTTGTTTTAAAGCACAGTCAATTTAATCAGTGTGGTGCAGTGGTCAGAATGCTGGACTAGGACCCATGAAGACCAAGGCTCAGATCACCACTCAGCGATGAAGTTCACTGGGTCACTTTGGGCTATGTCCAGCCTCAGCCTTAACCTACCTCACAGGCTTGTTGTGAGGATAAAATTGAGAGCAGGGAGAACTGTGCATGCCACGTTGAGCTCCTTGGAGATAAGGTGGGATATAAATATTATAATAAATAAATAAAATTGATAAGGCATTGCAAACCTGCTCCGTGGATGTGGGGGGATGTGTATGAAAATAGTAGATTTGTTGGCGGGTTGGCGCGATCGGGAAATGGCGGATTCCCTCCGAGCTCCGGAGGGAATCGGCTCAGCGGTGGATGGGTCTTTGCCGTGCCGGCGACACGGGGACCCTTAAAAACCGCAGGCGCGGAAGCCTGCGGACTGAAGACTCGGCGGGTGCCTTAAGCGCCCCCCCTGATTCGCAATGAGCCTTTTTAAAGGCTACGGAGGGGATACAGGGGACAGCGTGGCACTGAGAGTCGACCGCTACCGCCGCTGAGCGAAGCCGCGAGCCATAACTGGAGAGCGCTGACTTCCTTCCTTGAAATTCGGACTGAAAAAAGAACCCGTGAGTAATTTGGAACTGAACTTTAAAACTTTTACCTTTTGAATTTGAGACGACCGGGGGGTGTGCTAAAAGGAAGTCCCCACCCCCCCCCTTGCAGACGATCCAGAGCAACGAAATAAGAACTAAGCTGGAGTGCCTACCCTGTAAAGGGTGAGTTTTAAAAAGACAGTAACTTCCAAGATTTAGAAAGGTAAATTTGAGCAGGAGAGTGGAGTGTTGGAAGAGTCTTTGTTTTGTGGTAAACAACCCTCCCTCCCGGGCCCGGGAGCGACCTGCTTTGGAGCCTGTATAGAGGAGCAGAATTTGACAGCTGTCAAAAGCTGTCAAATGGACTATTAATAGTGAAAAAAATTGCTGTTTAAGACCTCTCCGGATTAAAAGGAGTTATAATTGAACTAAAATTTTGAGAAACAAAGAAACAATAATAGGACAGAGGATTGTTGGAGAAAAGGTTACTCAGTAACCAGATTCCCTCTAGGGGGAATTCTGTGGAATTACAATGGCTGTGGGCGGAAAGATACTGAGAGAAATCGAAAGAATGTTCTCACTGGTGGGAACCCTACAGGAGCAGACTACAGCTATGAGTAAACAATTGACGACCTTGGATTTGGAAACAAGTAGTTCTGCTGAAAGTAATGAGGGCCTGAGTGAGAAAGAACCCACAGCTGAATTTGAAACAATAAACAAAGAAGAGGAGAAGACAAAACAAGAAAGAGAACAAGTGATCTGGGAAAGTACTAACCAGAAGCCGACATCTGGAGAACACAAGCAAGGAGACTATTGGATTAAATCCACTCTAAGCCTACGAAAGATACAGAAGATGAAAGTGGAGGCCCTGGGACTTTATGGAATTCAGGAGCTCGAAATAAAGAAGTACAATTGGGGCCTCCACATAGACTTTGATTTTGACTATCAGCAAGACTTAGGCCTTGTGGAAATTCCTCAGCAGTTGCCTTTAAATATGGGAAGAGACTATGGACTGATTGGATTGATTGTTAAGGAAATCTTTCGAGACTCGATGATAGACAAAAAGGACTACCAACAAAACCGGCGGAGAGGGACTAAAAGAGAATTGAGAGCCTCGGATATCCGGAATCCAGGCTAAAAACTGTTAATTTGGACATGTCTCAGGAAAGGACGCAAAGCGGGGAGGGGAGGGAGGGAAGTATCAAATTTAAACAACACTCAAGACCAGGGGGTTTAGTATTAAGAAAATTATGTAAGAAAAAATGAGAAATCGAGGGAAGAGAACTGGGGTCCAACTTAGGGAAAATTTATTTTTGTTTTTTATAAAAGGACTAATATTAAGATGGAAGAAATGTCAACTTGCTGACATAAGTTTGGGAATAGGGATGCAGGGGAGGGGGTGGGGGGAAGTCAAGGACTAGGGTTAGAAAATAAGATTTTCGGGAACTATTCTTGTTCGTTGTTTTTTATGTTTGTTTTGGTGTGTTGTTTGTGTTTATATAAAATGTGAAAACCCAATAAAAATATTTAAAAAAAAAAAAAAATGAAAATAGTAGATTTGTGACGTCACAGTACTGGCCAGTAGGTGCTGTTCACAGCCAGCTTTGGCTGCAAATTCGCAAAAAACGAGAGTGACTCTGTAGAGGTGTTTCATATGGACAGAACACAGCTAGTGTGGTTGTAGAGCTCTTCCACAGCTCAAACACTGTTATGTCGTATACACCCTAACTGTTATAGGTACACAATCCTCCTAATTCTCATCTGTGAAATGTTGGGAGGGTATGCTTTTCCTGGCCTCTGGCGAAGGGGATTTCTGCCTTTGAGAGAGGGGAACGATGATGGTGTGTTTCAAATCCTGCACGTTATGGCGGAGTCCGGGAGTGTGTGTGTGTGTGTGTACGCTCTAGGGGTAGGGTAATGACGGCAGAGACAACTGTTGTTGGCAGGGCTGTGTGTGTGTGTGTGTGTGTGTGTGTGTGTGTGTGTGTGTGTGTGTGTTGCAAGGAGTTCAGGGCCTGGAATAACAAACAGACAAAGGGGCCTGGCGAGGCTGTGACGGGACAGAGAGAATGGGACACAATTTCCTATTCTCCCCGTGGAACAAGAGACCCATTGTGACTTCAGTTTGGGGGGGGGGGAGATGATGAGGGGGCGAATGGGCATCTAGTGTGAGAGACGACAGGAGCGAACCGTCAGAGGCCTGAAAGAAGCAGGGAATGCAATAATATTCCAGTGTTAAGGTCTGGATGGGAGGGCAGGCTTTTCAGCCTTTCCTTTGTAGGCTCACGGGGGGGGGAGGGGGGGACGTAGAACGGGACTGGAGTTCTTTCCCTTCTAGAAGACTCCAGCTCAGATCTCAGGTTGTTTACCTCAGGTTAAACACCGAGGGACTGAACAAAGCAGGCCACAACACACCAAGAGATCATACGTGTAAAGCCAATGACTTTACAAGGAATCCTAGAACTCTGGTTTATGAAGGGTATTGGGAATTGTAGTTCTGTGAGCGATAAACTACCCCAAGGAAGAAGTAAAGCTACCGGGTTCTGCTGCCAGGTGTCTTGTTTAAGGTCCCTGGCGCCTTATGTTTCGCTCTGCCCTTTCCCCCTTCTGTAAGGAGTACCATTTCTATCCTGGAGGACTGATAAGCTTTCGGGGGGGGGGGATAGGAGTCTCCCTTTACCAGCAGACGATAACAGCCGCCACACAGCTCCAGGTGACACAGCAAACCCTTTGCGTCTTGCTTTCCTCGTCATCTTCATTGCTGCAGCAGCAGAAGCGGATCAGGTAGACACAGATGAGAACTAGGCTGATGGCAAAGCACAGGCCTGAGACGCTAGCCAGAAACAGCAATGCCTGGAGCGAGAGCAGAGACGAGAAAAAGAAGTGAAAGGAATGGGGCGGCTGATCTTTGGCCTGTAGTTTATCAACACGTCTGGGGAAACAGGACAATCCGTGTCGTCGTCATCAAACATGAACTGCACAACCCTCCTTCCTTTGCCAAGTTTCTAGGCCTCATGAATGAGAAGATGTGTTTAAGAGGCGGTATACAGAGGGCACAGTAGTTATGCCTCCCTGCATAGCCTTCAAATCATGCCATTTGCTTGCAAACACTTTCTATCCTACTATCGTAATGTTGCTTTTGCCCTCTTCCTATATACCGTATTTTTCGCTCTATAGGACGCACTTTTCCCCCACCAGAAATTAAGGGGAAATGTGTGTGCATCCTATGGAGCGAATGCAGGCTCCTTGGCTTCAGTGAAAGCAAGGCAAAGCCTCCGAAGCGCAGAGGGAGCGCTCCCTCCGTGCTCCAGAGGCTACGCGTTGTTTTCGCTGAAGCCGCCTGAAGCCCCCGGAGCGCAGCGGGATCTCCTGCTGCACTCCGGGGGCTTCAGGCAGCTATCCGCAAGCCTTCGGAGCGCAGCAGGAGTTCTCACTGCACTCCGAAGGCTTATGGATAGCCGCCTGAAGCCTGGAGAGCGAGAGGGGTCTGTGCACACCGATCCCTCTTGCTCTCCAGGCTTCACTTCGCTGGAGAGGTGCTGCACAGTTTTCCCTCTCTGCGCAGTGCCCCTTCAGTGAAGCGGGAGGAGCAATGGAAGGGGCTCTGTTTTTCCTGCCACTTCACTGAAGGGGTGCTGAGCAGAGAGAGGGAGAATTTTTTTTTCCTGTTCTCCCCCTCCTATGGTCCAGTGCGTCCTATGGTCCGGTGCGTCCTATAGGTACCTCCTCACTGCAAACAAACAAACCCTGCAAAACATGCTTCTTTCCTTCCATGGAGTTTGTTGGGGCAACTTTTGCCTCTTTCTTTTTGGAAAGGAGAAAAAACAAAATAATCATAATATTTTGAGGCTGTTGAATATCCAACTTTGCAGAAAAAATGGGGAGGGCAATCCTCCCACTCTGCTTTGCTTCAGTGTGGATTTTATTGCTTACATATGAAGCTGGCTGCATTTTATGCTTGTCCCGTTGTTAGCTGCCTTGGGGTTTTCTTTCAGAAACGAAAGGTGAGCCATGAATATCAAAAATGCATTAAAAGGCCCGCCACAGCCAGAGCCTCAAATCTTTCAGGAAACATGAAAGGACTTCCACTCCAGGAAAACATTCGGTGAATTTTTATGAGCTGCAGACTTCTGGAGGTCTACATATCTGTGTGTGATCTTTTGGGGTTTGGCGAAGTGCTTTTGAACTCTAGTTTTGTGTTTGTTGTGGGTTTTTTATGCTTAATTGTGTTGTTGATTCTTCTTCTTTTTTTAAAAAAAGAAGATTGAAAGCCACTTGGAGCTATTTGGTAAAGTGGGATATAAATTAAATACTGAATCTATTGCAATCTCAATTCTGCAGGAACAGGGTCTAGAATCCCTCCTTCAAATCCTGATTTCCCTGGGCAGGCCTTCATACCACACCATTCTTCAGTCCTCATAGCCCACTTTCTGTAAGCTAAATTACATATAAGTATCTGTTGTATACAAGTCATTGAGGTACAGTATATACAGTTGAAATAAGTGCATATTGTCTCCTTGCTTGCGATTTTGTCCATCCCCCTCCGTCCTCCACTGTCTCCCTTAGCCCGTGGGCCTCCCAATGTTGTTGAACTACAATTCCCACCATCCCTGCCTACTGACCATGCTTGCAGGAGCTGGTGATGGGGAGTGATAGTTCAGCAACATATTGAGGTTCCCCACACCTGTTTGAGATCATAAACTCCTTAACACTATGCACACTAAAGATAAAATGAGAAGAAACATGAAAACTACTACAATCCTATGTGCACATGTACCTGGCATTAAGCCCAATTAAACACGCTTGCGCTTCTTTCAGAGCAGACTTGCACAAAATCAAGCTTTCTGTGCAAACTTGCATGCCGTGCAGCTTCATCAGCGCTCAGGATTTGAGAATTTGGAAGCGCAAAGGCTGGCATGTGTTATTTTTTTACTGACACAGGAAATGAAGAGTTGGGCGCTGGGCCTACCTACAGAATCCCACCACACAAATACCGAAGAATGAAATTTGCACGCATCTTTAAGAAGAGTCCTTTGGATGCTTTGACTTTTCTGAATATCTCCCAAACTTCAGGTGCTAAAGGAGGGGCATCGGGACTCCAGTGGACCCTGGCAGTGTTAATTCTGTCTCATCCACTCCTCTACCACCCCTGACGCATGCACGCACGTGCACACTTACGCAGAAACACACACACTGCAGCTGCTCCACAGCTTTTCTGCATGACACCAAGGCTCAGAGTAACAGCAGGGCACACCCTACCCTGCTTGCTGGTGCCGCCCGAGGCATCACAACAAGAGATGTGGATGGAGGGAAGTGTTTATCTGCCTCGCTGGGCCCTCCCTTCCCATTCCGCAAACATACAAACAAACAGATTACAGGCAATCTGACAATTTGCCTCAGGCTTAGACACCACAATCTGTGCCCACGGCAGCTGGCAGGGCCAGAGGGAGCGGCTGGAGGGGTCAGGGGGGGTCAGTTGGTTACACTTGCTGGCCTTTCAAGGACTGAAAGCATCACCAGTCCCAGGAATGAGGATGCATCTGAGACTCTACCTCACACACACAGCTATCCATTCCCTTCCCTCAGAAAACGTACAGTGGTACCTCGGATTAAGAAATTAATTCATTCTGTAGGTCCGTTCTTAACCTGAAACTGTTCTTAACCTGAGGTACCACTTTAGTTAATGGGGCCTCCTGCTGCTGCCACTGCGCCACCACCACACGATTTCTGTTCTCATCCTGAAGCAAAGTTCTTAACCCAAGGTACTATTTCTGGGTTAGCGGAGTCTGTAACCTGAAGCGTCTGTAACCTGAAACGTCTGTAACCCAAGGTACCACTGTACATCTGTACATGCAGACATAGCTCTACATACACCACTTTTAACTGTGGGTGGCCTCTATAATAAAATTGCAAAGATGTCATCACGCTCCTGTTTGTGTGGCCGCCAATAGGTGGCCTCGCAAACTGCAGTGTGGTGACAGAACTGCAAGCAGTCAGCCCAGGTAGGTTGGCTGGCTGGCTGGCAAGCAAGCAAGCAAGCAGGTGGCCCCAGCGAGCGACAGAAGAACAGCCGGAACAGGGCAGGGCAACCAACCAGCAACGCTCTGCTGTGCACCTCACAACAATACCACCCTTTCAGCCTCAGCAGCACAAGACATCTGAGGATGAAGAAAAAGCATCAGAGCAGGACAGACGCTGGAGGGCTGCAACAGCCTGTCCTGGCTGTTCCTCTGTAGCTCATCTACGCTGTACTACAAGTCAAACAGCATGGAAATGAGTTAGTTGAGAGTGAGAATGAGGAGGAAGCAAGGAAGCAGGCAGTTCCCACTGGTAGGGAGGAAGGGAAGAAAGGTGATCTCCCATTCGCACATACCCCTCCGCACTCCTTGGTGCTACCACTGGCTGCTGCTGTCAGAAGGCGGCAGAAAAGGCTGCATTTTAAAATGCAGGGTTCCTTCTCTATCTTTGTGTGGCAGCAGCAGGGGTAAATGGGGGGGGAAGCTTTTTTCTCTCTTTCACCCCCCCCCCCGCAATGCTCCCACCACTGCTACCTGCTGTCTTTGCTACATGAATGCTGGCTTCTCCATCTCTTTGAGAGGCAACCAGGGCAGAGGGGTTGGAGGATGAATGAAGGGGCTTTTTCCCTTTCATTCCACCCCACCACCACCAACAATGGTGGTGAGATGTAAATGGGGGGGGGGGAGTTTGGCAACGTGTGAAAAGGGGGTTGGGGAGCTGTGAGGGGAAGGGATTTTGTTTTTGGGAGGGCGAGAGGTGTAAAGGGAGAGGGAAAAAGTCCTGAGCAAGCTGTAAAGGGGATAACTGGTCAGGTGGAAAGGGAGAGGGAGTTTGGCCAGTTGTAAAGGGAGGGGTTTTTTGTCAAGGGGGTGAGGTTTTCCCCCCTTTTTGAATATTTGTTTAATGCTGCTGTTTTCGAAACCATAATCTATATTGTATTTTAATCTGCTTTTATTCTTAGTTATGGATTTTTTTTATTTTAAAAAATCAAGCCACCTGATGCTTCTATTTTCAGGAAAGCCAGGATGAAGAAAACCTTTCGATATTTCCCCATTGCCCTCTTTTTATCAATCCAGTGTGGGGTGTAGTGGTTAAAGCAGGCAGAACCAGATTCAAATCCTACATGTGGCCTCTAGAGCTCAGTAAGCAAATCTTATCCTGCCTCACAGGGCTGTAGTGAAAATGATCCCAGCACACTATGCATTAACACACATTTAATGCACATGGAATGAGGGACGCGGATGGCGCTGTGGGTTAAACCACAGAGCCTAGGGCTTGCCGATCAGAAGGTTGGCGGTTCGAATCCCCGTGACAGGGTGAGCTCCCATTGCTCGGCCCCTGCTCCTGCCAACCTAGCAGTTTGAAAGCACCTCAAAGTGCAAGTAGATAAATAGGTGCCGCTCCGGCGGGAAGGTAAACGGCGTTTCCGTGCGCTGCTCTGGTTCGCCTGAAGTGGCTTACTCATGCTGGCCACATGACCCGGAAGCTGTACGCAGGCTCCCTCGGCCAATAAAGCAAGATGAGCGCCGCAACCCCAGAGTCAGTCACGAATGGACCTAATGGTCAGGGGTCCGTAATGCACATGGAATACCGGGAACTGCAGTTTTTACCCCTCATGGTGTGACAATTCACAGCACTGCGAAGAAGATACCATTCCCAGAATTCTTTGGGGGAAGCCACGTGCGTTAAATGTGCAGCATGGATGTGACCGATCACATGGGCTGAGGGAGAATCTTGTACACCACTGTAAATTCCTTGGAGGAAGAGCAGAATGAAAAAGGACGGACAATGTAGCTAAGGCAGGGGTGACAACTTGAATAAATATATTGTGGGGGTCCTGGTAAGCCCTGCCCCGCATAACCGATCACATGATGCAGTGCACCCACACCATTTGAATGGGAGTACCCATGAACTTTGTGGGGGCCCTGCTCCCTCAAATATTTTATTGTTGGGGATGAAGCCCCTGCAGCCCCTAGGAATAGGCTCCTATGAATGTAGGGATGGACTGAACAGGAAGAAATTGTGCTTTCAAGGGAGGGATAGCTACATGGGATTTATGGAAGGGAGGGCAGGCTTCATGTTGGGGGGCAGGACCTCAGTTAAGTATTTTTATTGATTCACTTGATTTAGGTGGGGGGGCAGCTGCCCATGGATAGCTAAATCAAATGAGTTGATGGGCTCTGTGTGGGGATTAAGGAAGGTGTTTTGAGTCAGGGCTCCAGGACTTGTTTTCGGTGTCACTGGAAACCAGGCAGAGGGCCTTCTCGGGGGTGGCACCTACCCTGTGGAACGCCCTCCCATGAGCTGTCAAGGAAATAAACAACTGTCTGACTTTTAGAAGACACCTGAAGGTAGACCTGTTTAGGAAAGTTTTTTAAATGTTTGATGTTTTATTGTGTTTTTAATATTTAATATTCTATTGGAAACCCAGCCAGATGGGCAAGGTATAATGAACATATTATTATTATTATTATTATTATTATTATTATTATTATTATTATTATTATTATTATTATTATTATTATTACTATTACCAGTAAGAGAGAGAAAGAGAGATCTCTCAGGTCTCTGAGAAGATGACCCCTCCACACACGACTCCCACCCATCTCGAGAAAGATGGAGCAGCAGTCAGATAGAAGTAGGGAAGGCGGAAACAAGAGAGATGGATAGATAAACGCGATTCTCTCTCTCTCTCTCTCTCTCTCTCTCTCTCTCTCTCTCTCACACACACACACACACACACACACACACACACACACACACACACACACACACACACACACACACACACACACACACTGGATCAGCTGCTGCTGTGAGGCTCAGCCTGACCTACATATCTGCAGTCAGAGCGCTCGCCTCATCGCTGGCGCTGGGAGGGAATCTGCTGCTGCTGCCGCCGCCACAAACTCCCGCCCCCTCACCCGCAGGCCGGGATGGCGCTCCTAGCTCCCGGAGCTGCCCACGGCAGGGGCGGCGGCTTCCCACAGGCAGCTGCACGCGAGCGGGTGCAGCCCCGGGCTGCGGCAGGTCGTTGCCACCGCGCGGGCTGCTTGCTTCGGCTCCCGCGCCTTCGAAGCCGGGTCACCGGAGACCCCCGGGGCCGCCTTTGCGCAGCCCGGCGAGGCGCACCGTTAACAGTCTTGCGCTCTCCCGCCACCTCCGCTGCTTCATGCTTCGCAGCCGCTCCCACGTTGCTGATGTTGCTTGCAATAAGCGAGCAAAAAAGCAACTCTCTTATTTTTTTTAAAATAAATACTCTGAGCATGTGCAGTTTTTGCATTTAACACCATTTCCTGCTGCTTCCTGGGTGGTCGTCTGGGGCCTCTCTGGCCCCGCACTCCAGCCCTAGCTCAGCTCCGCAGTTGCCTCCCTGAATGTGTTTGTTTTCCCTCTGGCACTAGAGACATCTGTTATAGACATAATTAATTTAACGTAATGGGCCTCTAAACGGTTTTTGAAGGACTGAGCACTACTAGGAAAGCAAAGATGAGAGAGGCCTCGGATCAGATCTCCCGGCGCTGCCTCCATTCATTCCCCCTCACACTCATACACACCTGAGCAGCTCAAGGCTTTGTATGCTGATGCTATTAGCCCCATTTGCCCTCACAAGCATAGGTGCCAATTCCTTGGGGGGTTGAGCTCCCTTTGGCTCCCTCATAAAATATTTTAGGGGGCCAAGCCTCCTCAGAATTCATGGGCAATGCCATTCAAATAGTGTGTCTTGTGACCAATTAGGCAGGGTATTGTCTCGTGTCTTGTGACCAATTATGCCCCCCCCCCCCATATTTTATTCAAGTTGGTACACCCTTGCTCACAACAATCTTGTGAGGTAAATTGATCAGGGAGGGAGCAATTGAGCTTCATAGACCAAGCAGGGATTCACACCTAACCCAGCTCCCCACCCTCACCCCCATCCAAAGCTACACCACCACACTGGCTCCATAAAGCCAGAACCTACATTTTCACCCCCAAATGCACAAATAAGAAATACCCGGGGGCATTTCTCCCCCTCCCCAATGTCTGGATAGAAAGGTGTGGATAGGGGAGATGTTGAAACATGTACCTGTGGTGGCTGGTGAAGCATCCGTGGAGCAGAAGGCAAGGAGGCCAACAGTAGGTGGTGCCCAAGCTGACGAGGGGACAGAGCAAGCTAACTTTAGGTTTGCCCCCATCTTCCTCCTCCCTGCTGCGTTTGACAAGGACAGTACAGTGGTAGCTTCAGGTTACATACACTTCAGGTTACATATGCTTCAGGTTACAGACTCTGCTAACCCAGAAATAGTGCTTCAGGTTAAGAACTTTGCTTCAGGATGAGAACAGAAATCGTGCTCCAGCGGTACGGCAGCAGCAGGAGGCCCCATTAGCTAAAGTGGTGCTTCAGGTTAAGAACAGTTTCAGGTTAAGAGCGGACCTCCAGAACGAATTCAGTGCTTAACCTGAGGTACCACTGTACTGAGACCGAGAGGGGGGAACTGACAGGCAACGCCACCCCCTGAACATGTTGTAAAAAGAAGGCAGGCAGGTAGGTACGGGCTGGCTGAGGGCAAACTGAAGTTGGCGGCACAACACCCCATTCTTGATCCATCGGATCATGCCCACTGCCACCACCCTCACCTTTGGGTGTTCAGTTGAGACTTTACCGGTTTGGTTGGGGACCCCATTTTTCATAGGGTTCCCACCAGAGCAGCCAAAGTCTATGTAGGTGCAACTTGTCCCCTCAGGTTCTGTTCAGAAATTTTGGTGAATGGGTGGGTAGGGGGTCAGTTCTGCAGGTAAAACCCTCCCCCCCATCCACAACCCACATTTTCATGGTTATAGAGCATGAACAGAACTATATCCTTGAGGACCCAGTTGTATCTGCCCACCCACAAATAGTCACCTTAATTTCTAAGCCTTCTGTTGTAATGACCCAAGCAGGGTTTGTCTCCACAACTACGAGGACTTGGAAACACAAAACTGCAACAACCAAAGGCTAAGACTGAGACAGTGCACGCATGCATCCCTTCTTCACACAAGCCTCTAGCTGCCAAATCAGAACCCAGAGATCTTGCCCCTACCCCACCCTTAATCATACTGAGGCAAAGGAAATGATCCATTAGTTCCCCGTGGTCTATAGGAAAGTTTCTTCCTCAAATTCCACATACAGTGGTACCTTAGTTTTCAAATGTCTTGGTACTCAAACAACTTGGAACCCAAACACTGCAAACCCGGAAATCAGTGTTTCAGTTTGTGAACTTTGTCAGAAGCCAAATGTGCTCCGTTTTGAGTGCCACACTTCCGTTTTGAGTGTTATGCTGAGCTCTGCCTGTTTTTGCTATTTATTTTGCGTTTTTGTTTTTACAGCTCTTTTTGTTTTGTTTTTGCGACTGTGTCAAACCAGTTCAGCTACTGACTGATTGATTGATTGTGTGACTGTAGTACATTGTTTATTGCTTTCATTTTATGGATCAATGGTCTCGTCAGATAGTAAAATTCATGTTCAATTGTGTTTTGGGGGTTGTTTTTAAAAGCCTGGAACAGATTAATCCATTTTGCATTACTTTCCATGGGAAACTGCGCCTTGGTTTTGGAACGCTTTGCTTTTGGAACGGACTTCCATAACGGATTAAGTTTGAGAACCAAGGTACCACTGTCTCTCAGAAGCCTACTCTGCAGTAACTCAGAACAAAACCTTTAGTGTGGCTACGCATGTACTCTGGAGTAGCACCCCTGTCTCAATAAGACAGGAACTTCCTATTTGCACTTTTCAGAAACACTTGGATACATGTTTGTTCCAACAAACTTTCCCAATGTTTTGCCCCAAGTGTCTAATTTAAATTGTTTAAGTTTGGTTTTAAAGGCATTGGCTGGTTTTATTTTATTTTAAAAAACCCTAAAACCTCATTTTGAATTAATTAATTTTAGAATGAAATGATTTTAGAATGTTGTATTATTTTATTGTTGTTAGCTGCCCTGAGCCTGGCTTCAGCTGGGGAGGGTGGGATATAAATAAAAAATTATTATTATTATTTTTTATTTTGGCTGTTTCTGTTGTAGGCGACGGCCTTGAGATGATTGTGTAGAAGGCGATTAATAAATGGAGATACTGTAATAATAAATAAATGGTAATAAGTTAATAATAATAATAATAATAATAATAATAATAATAATAATAATAATAATCCACTTGTTGAAACTCCTCCCCACTCAATCTCTCTCCTAGTCCGCCTGCCCATCCTCTTCCCCTTCCTGCCATAGAGAGTAGGAAGCTGCCCTCTACCAAGTCACCTCTTTGGTCCAAAGCTCAGTAAGTGTCTACTCTAGGGATGGGAGAGGCTGTGGACCTCCAGAGTGGTGAGACTCCAACTCCCATCAACTTCAGCCAGCATGGCCATGGCTCAGGATGATGGGAGCTGCACCGTAGGTCTCTAGAGCTGCTTTCCTTCATCTGGTGCCTTCCAGGTGTGTTAGACTCCTAACTTTCTTCAGCCCCAGCCAGAGCTGTAACCTGGAAAGGCCAGAGATTGAAGCTGGGGAGTTTTGCATGCAAAGCCTGTTCTCTACGGCTGGGTTATCTTTACTGCATAAATCCACCTGCCTGTTTCAGTCTGTTGCAGAGACAGAAAGATAACCTGATGGCGATACTTGTGAATGGAGAAAGGGAAAATGCAGAAGACAAAAGGGATCAGGGGAGAGATGGATGGATAAATCAATCAATCAATGGAAGGCAAATAAATGAATTAGCTGATTAATTGAATATATTAATTAATAAGACTGTTAGTGAAGGGGGTAGGATGCAAGAGGAAAGCCTTTAGCTATTAGAACGTAAGAAGGATGCAGAAAACTGTTCTCCCCCCTCCCCATCCAGAATGAATTCACAGATCCCCTGACACTCATTAATCCAGCTAATTTGATCCGATTGTTTTAAAAAGCACTTTCAAATATTTGAGTCTCCTAATCCCAAAGCCAAATCTCTCAGCTGGTGTGAACCAGCCTGTTGTTGTTGTTTTGTTGTCTTTTGTTGTTGTCGTCATCAATGGGACACGATCCCCACGTGATGACCCCCACTCTTGTTACAAAGTAGCTCTGCATGTGAGTTCATAAAAGACTGGATGGAGGAACGTGCTCTGTGTGTCTTGTATATGGCTATAGGTGATTCAGAGAAGCAGCTTCCCCAGGGGAACATTTTTATCACTGTTTATTTACTGCTCATTAACGTAATGGTGTGTATGGGGTGTTAGGGGAAGGCCACGTCACGCTCCTTCTGGGGCAGATTGTCCACCTTTGGTCTCCATCTTGCACTCAGCTCTCACCTGTAGCTCCTAGGAGCTGTCAGCATGCGACAGCGGCTGCACCCGGGAATGGCTTCGACTGGCTATCCACACCAAGTAAGGGTAAAGTAAAGGGTAAAGGGACCCCTGACCATTAGGTCCAGTCGTGGCCGACTCTGGGGTTGCGGCGCTCATCTCGCTTTATTGGCCGAGGGAGCCGGCGTACAGCTTCCGGGTCATGTGGCCAGCATGACTAAGCCACTTCTGGTGAACCAGAACAGCACACGGAAATGCCATTTACCTTCCCGCTAGAGTGGTACCTATTTATCTACTTGCACTTTGACATGCTTTCGAACTGCTAGGTTGGCAGGAGCTGGGACCGAGCAACGGGAGCTCACCCTGTTGCGGGGATTCGAACCGCCGACCTTCTGATCGGCAAGTCCTAGGCTCTGTGGTTTAACCCACAGCGCCACCCGCATCCCTAACTAAGGGTAGCCTTGATAAATTAGGGACTTCTGCATGCAAGCAAAGACAGGCTGCAGCGGATGAGACCAATGGTGGGTCCAACAGTCAAGAAGGCAGTTCCTTCACATGGTGAATTGAGGGGCAGGTGGGGCTCATCAGCCCTGGGAAGGTAGCCCATCTAAGAGAAGGAGAACTCTGATTCTAAACTTCTACTGTCTTGTGGGATCTTCAGAAGAAGAAGAAACTAAGGAGTAAACCAGCCTTCCTCAACCTCGGCCCTCCAGATGTTTTTGGCCTACAACTCCCATGATCCCTAGCTAGCAGGACCAGTGGTCAGGGATGATGGGAATTGTAGTCTTGAAACATCTGGAGGGCCGAGGTTGAGGAAGCCTGGAGTAAACCCAACACAAATCTTGAGTGGAGTCCACTCCATATATATCCCTGAAAATGGTACTTGGGACCATACAAAAGATATTAAGACTGGGAGTCTTCCCTTTTTTTAACCTCTCTTCTGAGCAGGAAGATTTGGCAAGGCCTTTCCCCTACCACGAAAACAGGGCCGGCCCAAGACATTTTGGCACCTGAGGCAAACCACGAAATGGTGCCCCCTCCCCACCAGGGAAGAAGGGGTAAGTGAAGTTATACATAAGGAACAAGGGGCAAATAAAGATATGCACTGAGGCCTGCTGTCCCTGTGGATCCTGCCACCTGAGGTGCTTGCCTCACCTTGCCTCATGGGTGGGCCAACCCTGCACAAGAAGCTTCTATTAATGCCACATTTCTGCACATTTCTGAATACTTCCTGCTGAGAAGCTACACAATGCAGATCACACAGTCTTCTGACAATCTGCACTTTCCCAGGTATCTACCACTATTAAGAATCAGTATATTCTGCCCACAAACACATACTACGGCCGCAATCCTAAATAGAAATATACTTAAATGGAAAGAAGCCCCATGGAATTTAATGGGACATAGTTCTCAGTAAACACAAATAGGAGTGGTCCTTAAGACTGAAATTGAGAACCCAAATACATGCAAGTCTCTCTGATTTTTAAGCATGAAAAAGTAGAGGCAGGATTGTACTGCTTAAAACTAGAGATGATTTAACTCCAGCCTTGTTGTATGATCAGCATTGCCTTCCAGAATTCTGATGGTCCACTAATGTGCTTTAGATTGCAAAGCAAGAGTGGATACTCAGGATCTTTGAACAGTTAACTAATCTGAGCTAAGTGATCTTGAGTATCCACTACTCTTTAAGAATGCAAATGCCTTACTTGGTCCCACCAAGGCTGAATTCACAGGACCTTTCCAGACCTTCCTCTTAATTGTTAAGCTCCGCATTATACTTGAGCATTCACACCACAGAAAAGCTGCTTCTTCAGCTATAGTGGAAACAGGGCAAGTTTCCATGATATTTGCTTCCAGGGGAAAAAAAATGTTTGCAAAAAATATGGCAAGGGATGTTATATTTACACTACATTCCACTCCAGTTCAACTACATAGTTCCAGAAATGGCTTTTACATTATGTGAAAGCGCAGATATGATGTGGAAATGAATAGGGAAATGTCAATGAAAATGGAATAAGCTGTCATGTGAATGCAAGTCAAGGTTGCATCATTCTTTGCAAAGCTCCTAGCAGCCAGGAGGTGTGCATGCGGGGGTCGATTAGACACTGGCACGTGGTCCGGCAGTGGCCTGTGGTCTTATTTTTCTCCACCCCTGCTGTGGACTACATGCTGCCTGCAAACTTTCACTATTGGCATACTTCAAGCGGAAACTGCAACACAGTGTTGCAGCATGTGGAGTGCTCCAGTTCAAGTTGCTCCATTCTGTGTCCTCTCCCTCCTGGTTCACAGTTCCCACCCGCAACAGTCTGTGACCACTGAGCATGCTCAGCTCAGCCCTCATAGGTTGTTTTAGAGGTCCCCCATGTGGGGGTTCCCCAAAAAAATATTTTTGTATTCCTGCAAACCTTGGGAGTTCCTCTAAGCCTGTTGAATACAGTGGTACCTCGGGTTACAGACGCTTCGGGTTACAAACTCTGCTAACCAGGAAGTGGTTGCTCCAGGTTAAGAACTTTGCCCCAGGATAAGAATGGAAATCACATGCCAGCAGCGCAGAAGCAGCAGGAGGCCCCATTAGTGAAAGCACGCCTCAGGTTAAGAACGGACCTCTGGGACGAATTAAGTTCTTAACCCGAGGTACCACTGTACCTCCCTCTGGTATGTGGGAGACACTCTTTTGGCTATCTGTGCAACGGTGCTTGCAGCCTTAATGTTGGCAATACAGATGGACAGGGAGTGAGATGGGCAGCCCTTCTGGAGAATGCTTCTAGATTCTACTAATGACACACGAGCAATAATTTCATCACATGGGGTGCCTGCATTGGAAATGACGTCCGACCTATGGGAGTAATTAGCATTCAAAGTAGAAGCGGTATGGGATGCTCTTCTGGTTTCAAGCAGCCCTCCAAGAGCCAGGTAAAGATCAGAACCTGAAGAAGCAATCTATGAACAGGTGTGTGGGAGAAGAGCCAAAGGTCAGAAGAAGCCCCAGATACTGTCCAAAGGGGATTGGGAAAGTCCAAAACCAGCTATTCCTCCCCTTTTCCTCTCAAAATGCACATCAACACGTGCTTATGCAACCCCAAATGCACACTTCCATGCTCAGATGCTATAAATATGTTCAGTTTCATTATTCCATTCCAATGATGCTTTGCATCCCCCCCCCCCAAATGTGACATGCTGCCAAATTTGGAGGAAGATCCAGTACATATTGTAAGTAATACAGTCCATCCGGGGCCTGCCAAATCTGGTGGTGCCACTGGCAAGTAAGGCTGTGTATAATTTATAATTTAATCTGGCAGTTTTATCTGCTTAGTTTGTTTATACACTATTGTACCCAAATTGTGGTGGTTGGTGGGCTGTTGATGTACATCTCTCTCTCTCTCTCTCTCTCTCTCTCTCTCTCTCTCTCTATATATATATATATATATATATATGTAAAAAGGTAAAGGACCCCTGGACGGCTAAGTCCCGTCAAAGGCGACTATGGGGTTGTGGTGCTCATCTCACTTTCAGGCCGAGGGAGCCAGTGTTTGTCCACAGACAGCTTTCCCGGGTTATGTGGACTAAGCCTCTTCTGGAGCAACAGAACACTGTGACGGAAACCACAGCACACGGAAACGTCGTTTACCTTCCTGCTGGAGTGGTACCTATTTATCTACTTGCACTGGTGTGCTTTCATGCTGCTAGGTGGCAGGAGCTGGGACTGAACAACGGGAGCTCACCCTGTCGTGGGGATTCAAACTGCTGACCTTCCAATCAGCATGCCCAATAGGCTCAGTGGTTTAGACCACAGTGCCACCCGTGTCCCTTTCTATATATTTATGGCTCAGGGTGTGTGAGAGGAAGTGGGCAGTGGTTCCTGCAATGGAGGCCAGTGATCTGGTGCTGCCATAAGCTGGAGAGGATGCCAGAAGGAGATAGAAGGGGTGGGCTTAGGGCATGTGGTTTCTAACTATACATCTACGATTCTATGTCATGGATGCTTTAGCTGAGATCCCTGCATTGTAGGGGGTTGGACTGGATGACCCTTCCAACTCTATGATTCTACTCTATGATCTAACCATCGACAGAGGAATAAAAGAAGGGGGGAGAGTATGTTTTCAATGGGGTGTCGTGTGAGACAAAGAGGAGAGGAGTCTCCCTTTCTGCCTTTAAATATGGTTTAGAGCAGAGGTGGGGAAATATGGTGGTGTTTCCCCCCCATATTTTCCGTATTCATTTGTGAGCAATTTCCTGGGGCTTGAAAACAGTGGTGGGCAGTGCCAGGGGAACAAAGTGGGCAGGCAACAGATGCCAGTCTTGTACCGTGTAGGCTGTATTCCAGCCACACAAAAACCAGACTTCCTTACACAAAGAAACCTCTTCATCCTCCATGCAGGTAAGCAAGGTCACACTCACATTGTACATTCAAAGCACAGGGCTTCTGCCCTCCCACCCCAGAGCAAGAACCCAGTTTGTTAAGGGTGCTGGGAATTGTTGCTTTCTGGGGGAAAGCTCTGTGGTATGGATGTCGCCCAAGGAAGAGGCATTATCGCAGTTTAAGGCGCTTGCGGAAGGGTCTGGCTTGAGTCCTGAGGGCCACAGAGGGAGACCGGAGGGGGGCACTTTTGTCCCCCAGGCCCAAAGTCCGCCACCATCTCTCGTTTCAGCAGGTAGAAGGCAGGTTGGGATCTGATAATAGATCTCTGAACGATGTTGCAGTAGATTGGCAAGGATTCCTGACCTGATTTTTTAGCAGCTAGCTGTAACAAAACAACAGCTTTCCCACCTACATTTGCCTGCAGAAATGAAGGCTAACTAGAGCTGAATTTTTGTGATGTAAAGGCGCTCTGGGGCATTGTGGGGAATTTAAATGGTGACACAAATGCCCTGTGTTTTTGTGGAATTTGCTTCTGTAATCTGTTATGACATGAGAGTTTGATCATTTTATGTTTGTATGGTCTTTTGCTATTTGAGGTATTTACATTCATGGAAGTTCTAGGCTGTGCAGGTGGTTGGGTTTTTTTGCCATGACAGCCACCCACTTGGACAGATTTAAAATGGGATTAGATGAATTTGTGGCAGATTTGGCTAGCGATGGCTACCATTCACGATGGCTTTATACTTCTTCCAGTATTATTTCTACATTTTGCACCCAGACATATAAATTAGCTTATACAGATCTGTGTACAGACAAATTCTTTGTATTCTTTTTTTTTAATAAAAAAGTGATGTATACCCTCCAACATTTCTCTGATGAAAATAGGGACGTCCTATTCCATAACAATAATAATTTTATTATTTATACCCCAACCATCTGACTGGGTTGCCCCAGCCACTCTGGGAGGCTTCCAACATAAATAAAAAACATAATAAAACTAAACAGGGCTGCCTTCAGATGTCTTCTAAAGGTTACTTATCTCCTTGGCTCAGGGGCTGCATAACTCTATACCTTCCAACTTTTCTCCGATGAAAATAGGGACGTCCTAAGGAAAAGTGGGACATTCTGGGAAGATCAAATCAGAAACTGGGACAGCTGCTGTTAATCTGGGGCTGCTATCCCTGGAAAACAGGGACACTTGGAGGGTCTGAGTGACGCCTTTCTCTTCTTTGGGTGAGACTTAAGAGGCTGCTTTATTTATTTATTTATTTATTTATTTGCCACTTTATACTTCTACTAAAAACCTCAAAGCGGTGTACAGCATATTAAAGCAATAAAGCAATAGCTGGGTGATGTTCCTCCTTCCTCATGAGCAGCCTCTTCAGTAGGGCTGGTGAGTGTGGGTATACCCACTATACCTTTAAAGCACATTCAAAGCACATCCTACCCTCACTGTAGGTTAAACCACAGAGCCTAGGACTTGCCAATCAGAAGGTCGGTGGTTCGAGTCCCCGCAATGGGGTGAGCTCCCGTTGCTCGGTCCCTGCTCCTGCCAACCTAGCAGTTTGAAAGCACGTCAAAGTGCAAGTAGATAAATAGGTACCGCTCTGGCGGGAAGGTAAATGGCGTTTCCGTGTGCTGCTCTGGTTCGCCAGAAGCGGCTTAATCATGCTGGCCACATGACCCAGAAGCTGTACGCCGGCTCCCTCGGCCAATAAAGTGAGATGAGCGCCGCAACCCCAGAGTTGGTCACGACTGGACCTAATGGTCAGGGGTCCCTTTACCTTTACCCTCCCCAAATTCATGGGAACTGTAGTTTGTCAATATCCTGGGTATTATAGCCCTGTATGGGGAACCCTGGGGTCCCCAGGATTCTTTCATGGGGGTGGGATGTGATTTGAATCTGCTCTAAAGGTGTTGTGTGTATGGCGGGGGTGGGGTCACAGTTCCTGGGGAACACCAGCAGAAAAGGGCTATTGCCCTCCTGCCTTGCACGTGAGCTTCCCGTGGGCACCTGGTTGGCCAATCTGCAAAATGGGTTGCTGGATTATAGAGCCCTTAGGTCTGATTCAGCAGAGCTCCTCTTGAGTCTGCACTGGGGGCGCTCCAGGGATTTGAATGTAATTTAAATGGTGGCTCCAAGTTGAAGCAGTGCTCACTGGAATGCCATAAAAGGGGATCAGCTCAGGCCCCAACAACCGCCCAGCAATGTTGGGCACTGATGCCAGCCCTGCCTGGTGCCTCTCCCTGGGGGCTCAGCGAGAGAGGTAAGTGAAAGAAAGGCTGCAGCCACACCTTGGCAGTGCCACAAAGGGGCATATATTAAGGCTGCGAGAGCTCTTCTTCACAGAGAAACAGTGAAATAGGCAGGGCAGAGATGAGAACTGTGAAGAAGTGCCAGGAGTAAGAGCTATATAAAAGATAAATTATTTATACCGTGCCGGGTTTTTCGCATTCACATCTTTAAAAGGATGTTCAGGGAGAAGAGTCTTTAAAAAAAGAAAAGCTGTAAAAAAAGAAAAGAAAGAAAGAAAAGGCTCGCAGCATGGGAGAAGAAGGAGAGCCTTGTGGAGATCTGTCTGAACCGCATTTGTAAAAGAAGGTTATGAAGGGAGGGTGTCAAGAAGGGCGTCCTACATTTTATGTGACCAGAAAACCCAAATTCTCTAATTGAATCAAATGAAATAGATTTGCATGAGCCCGCTTAATCACAGCACTTCGCGTTGGTCTCAGAGTACAAGGGATTCCCCCCCCCCCTTTTCTCTCTCTTTGGTAGCAGCTGGTGTTCCTTTTTAGGAAACCAGGCAGTGTGGAAAAAAAGGAGGGATTTGGTGACGGGACTTGGATTCTGTGGTGAAACTCAATTCTGTGTGTGGCCGTGTGATGAAATTCAGTTTGACGACAAAATACAAGGTGACAAAACCCAGACTTAAGGGAATAAGGCATAACCCTTTCCTTAATGTACCACTTTGCTACATGTAGGGAATTCCCCCCCCCGCCCCCCATTTTTAAACACAAGGGAAGCAATCACAAACATGATTCTTCACAACCTGTAATCTGAAGTGGTACAGTCCAGAACCCCGCCATCTTAGGCTACAATCCTATGCACACTTCCTTTGGAGCAGGGGTGACAACTTGAATAAAATATTGGTGGCGGGAGGTAAGCTCTGCCCCACAAAATGGATCACAACACACACACACACACCCATTTGAATGGCAATGCCCATCAACTTTGGCAGGGCGTGCCACCCTCAAATATTTTATAGGGGTCCGAAGGGACCTCGGCCCCTAGGAGTCGGTTCCTATGCTTTGGAGTGAGTCAGGCATAGTCAACACTACAAAGGAAGTAGAATGAAGTGCTATAGATCTGAGGATTTGACTGTACCACTTCAAGTTGCAGATGGGTGGTGGTAGACAATTATATTTTTGAAAACTCTCCATACACAGAAACCATCCTGACAGGGAATGTGCTGAGTTATGTGCAGAATTCTTACTAGCAGGATTTTAAAAACAAAACAAGGGGGAGCATTCAAAACAGGCGTCTCTAGCTGCAGTCTGAAGCTGTATAGACACTGTATCTTTGAAGCACATTCTTGCCCTGAAAGAATTATGGGCACTGCAATCTATTATTATTGGTTGCTGGGAATGGTAACTGTGAGGGGGTAAACTACAATGTCCAGGATTCTTTGAGGGAAACAGTATGTTTCACATGTGCTTTAAAGGTATAGTGTGTACACAACCTGTGATCATAACAGTCTGTTCTACCATCACAGGGTTCATACCACCTTTGTCTTCTGCCTGGGTAAGGAAAGGTAAACAGGTAAAGGACCCCTGGACAGTTACGTCCAGTCAAAGGTGACTATGTGGTGTGGCGCTCATCTCGCTTTCAGGCCGAGGGAGCCAGCGTTTGCCAACAGACAGCTTTCTGGGTCATGTGGCCAGCATGACTGAATTGCTTCTGGCTCACAGAGAACCGTGACAAGAGCCAGAGCGCATGGAAACACTGTTTACCTTCCCGCCGCAGCAGTACCTATCTATCTACTTGCACTGGTGTGCTTTCAAACTGCTAGGTTGGCAGAAGCTGGGACTGAGCAACAGGAGCTGGATTCTGCCTGGATAGAGCAGGCCTCGCACTGAACGCAGTAGAGCAACTGGCTGTGAATGTCCTGATTCCACATAATGTGTGGATTCACAATAGGGCTCTCCTTTGTCAAGCAGACCAGTCTTGTAGGAACAACAGGAACTTCTGCATGCACAGCATGTGCTCTGCCACTGAGCCACAGCTCAGAACTTCCTAAGAACTTTCTGTTCCCATCGAGGTCGCTCCCTGAGCCCGCCACCACCCATCCCACTTGGGCCAGGCAACAACAGTCCCAGTGCTTTGAATGGAAATGAGAACTCTTCCATTCAAAGACTCTTTGCAGGGGTCCAGCGAGCGAGTTTATTTGCCACTCAATGACACAAGTATTTGGTTTAGGAAACAGGTTAGGAACAGCCTGCAAGGCTGGCATCATGCTTATCCAAGGGCCATGTTTTCTAGTCTCCTTTAAACATTATAAATTTCACCCAAATCTACAGGTGGCTCCTGCAACTCAGTGCTGGGAAAATTTGGTACAGAACAATCACAGTGCCAAAAATGCACCAGGCCTCACCCCACAGAGGGCCTCCCATGGTCCACCTCACAATGTCTCTCTGACTCTTTCACCAATGGGGCAGGAGAACTAATTGCTGTGAGATGTTGTGCTCACACTGAGAGCTCAGCTCCGTTCCAAAGTGGGATGGACCACAGGGGGGTCCTTCAGGGACTCAATGAGTACTTGAAACAGCACTGGCTGTTGTGGGAAGATTACAGAATGCATGTGAGGCATTGCCAAGGCAGACCTGACTCTCTGACTGACACACCAGGAGAATGAGCAACGACTGTGTCATTTATTCAACAATTGCCCACATTGTTGTTTTTAAAGCATCTGTTCAAATTCAGCACCGTTGGAGCGAAGCGGCTGGCCTAAGCTAGACCACCGATGGAATTCAGAAGACACGGCAAAGACCCCTCAGAGAAGCCGAATTGGGGCAATCTCTTTTCATTAACAATGTCCAGAGAGGTAGCCGTGATACTCTGGTTTAGTGCAAGACTAAGGCTGTGTACCAGGGACGCGGGTGGCGCTGTGGGTAAAACCTCAGTGCCTAGGACTTGCCGATCGCATGGTCGGTGGTTCGAATCCCCGCGGCGGGGTGAGCTGCCGTCGTTCGGTCCCAGCTCCTGCCCACCTAGCAGTTCGAAAGCACCCTTAAGTGCAAGTAGATAAATAGGTACCACTTTATAGCGGGAAGGTAAACGGCGTTTCCGTGTGCTGCGCTGGTGCTGTGGAAGTGTCTCCGGACAGCGCTGGCCCCCGGCCTCTTAAGTGAGATGGGCGCACAACCCTAGAGTCGGACACGACTGGCCCGTACGGGCAGGGGTACCTTTACCTTTAAGGCTGTGTACACAGCATACCTTTTAAAGCACATCCGAAGCATGGGGGGCTGGAGGAGGAAATGTGCTTTAAATTTATGGCATGCACACAGTCTAACACATTTTAACTACCACAACTCTCCTTGCCCCCTGCTTTGCTGTGGAGCATCTTGCCTGAGGAGTGCTCTGGAGAACTCGGACCCTTGCCACTGTTTCATAACATTTGGTTGGTCCTAACAAAAAAGTATTGTCCAATGTGGATTGTTGGATTTCCCACTCCCCCCACCTGATGGACCAAGATGGCTAATGTTGCTTTTTATGTTTTATTACAGCATTAGCTGTTGTAGGACTACAGGACACTTAATCAGATCCAACATCTGATGGATTGGGCTCTAGTCCATGAAACCGTATGTTGTAATAAAATGTGTTAGTCTCTAGGGAGACAAGGGACCATTTGTTGTTGTTATTAAGGTTCTTCTGCTAAGGATGAAGGCTCTTTCTTATATCCCAGTCATATCTCTTTGGGTGGTGCGGTGCAAGTCATCTGAGTGCACTGGGTGATCAAGATTGCATGCAGAAAGTCCCAGGTTCAATCCCTGCTGTCTCCAGGTAGGGAGTAGATCCCTGGCTGAAAAACTGGAGAACTGTTGCCAGTCAATGTGGACAATACTGAGCTAGATGGACCAATGATCTGATAGAGAAGAAGGCAGTTCTCTAGGTTCCTAGTCATCCCCTCTTTGACTTTGTTCGTTTTGGTATTTACTAGCGTTGCTTTGGAGATTCTGCTCTTCCAAAACAATACACCAAATTTCTTTTGTGGCGTCCAAATCATGTGGTGGTTAGTTCCACAAGGTACAATCTGACAAATTGGGTTAGGCAGGATATAATTGGCAAAGCAGCATCAGTTTGGTAAATTTGGCAAGCTAGCTTTTGTGGCTCGGGTTAAGAATGAGCCTGTTCATGTCTTAGATAAAAGGACAGATAAATGTTCTGCTTTTCTCTTTTCACACTTTCCTTCCCAGCTTGGGGCAAAGAAAAGAGTGACTGAAGGAGCAACTAGATTTTACAGAGAAGTTAGGACGTTGGGGTTGACCAAAGTTTACAATTTAATTTCAAATTGTATAGCCCACAGCCTAAGAAGGCCCCATTTGCATGGTACATTTAACCACACTATCATACTACTTCGAACAGTCATGGCTCCCCCCCCCCAAAGAATCTTGGGACCTGAAGTTTGCTAAGGGTGCAGAGAGTTGCTAGGAGACCCCCTGCTCCTCTCCCAGAGTTCCCTGGGAATACGAATGGACTGTTAAACCACTCTGAGAACTGCAGCTCTGTTCTCAGCTCCCAGGATTCTTTGGGTGGAATCCATGGCGGTTTAAAGTGGCATTATCCTGCTTTAAACATGTAGTAGAGATGGGGGCCTCAGTGACAAGAGTACACGCACAATATACATTGAAAGCACATTGAAAGCATCCCCACCTGCCAGAATCCCAGGAACTAGTTTCCTAAGGGTGCCAGGAATTCTAGTTCTGTGAAGGGTAAACTACAGTTCAAAGGATTTGTGTGTGTGTGTGTGTGTGTGTGTGTGTGTTTTAAATCTATGTTGTATACACAGCCTTTCTGTATGCAGAAGGCTCCAACCTTAGTCTTGGCATTTTCAATTAAAAGGATCTGCAGTAGCAGATAATAGGAAAGAAAGACTTCTGGCTGACACCCAGGAGATCCACTGCCTGCTTAGGCAAGCCTTCTGAACCTAGTGTTCTCCAGAAGTTTTAGATTCCAGCACCCATCGCCCCTGCCCATTGGCCATGCTGAGGCTGATGGGAGTTGTAGGAATCCGGAGGGCACCCACTGGGAAAACCTGGCCTGGATGACATAAGCAGCATCCCACACTCCTAAATTAATATTGGGTGTGCTCCAATTTGTGTTGAAATTAAGACGCAAAAGGCCGAGAAATAAAATGTTGGTTTGAGGAATAGATGAAGTGGGATTAGGAACGCAGAGGCAGAGGCCGGCATCTACACAGCCACAGAGCTGATCTGCACACAGTACAAGCTCAACATGTCCTCAGCTGCACTCATGCGCCTTTGCTTGTGTAGCGAGGGAGAGGCATTAACGTGTGAACCAGGCTAATAATGCAGATAAATCAGCTGCCTTTCATTTTCACACAACCTTTCATTTCCGGGCGGATGCAACCGCAAGAACGGCTGTTGGGGCCGTATCCGTGTGCAGCTGGTTCGCACATTACATGCCACTACACAAGTGCTCTCTCTCTCTCTCTCTCTCTCTCTCTCTCTCAGCCAGTCAGGTCTCTCTGTTTGTAGAAGGAGAGTCCTAAGTGAGTCGCCCCAGATAAGACACACTGCCCACGGGAAGAGGCTGCTGAGCCTCATCAGCTTTGACAAGGGGCTGCAGAAATCTGAGGCAGGCGAGTCTCTCGACAGCTGAGCCTCCCTCCACGGATGCAACCTCAACACACACACCTGGACCATTGATGGCTCCTCCTTGACTTCAAAGCTGGAGCTTCTTGACACATGAGAGATGCTCCTTGGACCTCCTTAGCCCTTCCTCCCTGGCATCTGTCTCCTCCTGTCCCACATTATCTTCTTCTTTCGCTCTGTGTGCAATTCCAGCCCCATCCTTCTTCCCTTATCTCTCGATCTGGTCCTCCATCTTTCCCAGAGCATCCTGTCCGGTTCCCTCCCTCCCTCCCTCCCCCATCCTTCCTCCCCCCCTCCTCCAGCCCACCCCCCTCTCACTAGCTGCCCCATTACCTCTCCTCACCTCTCCTTCCCTTTCCCACAAGTCCCCCTTTCACCCCCATTCTGCTCCTTTCCCTCCCTCCTTTAGCATTACATTATCCGCTGCTCACTTTCTCTTCCTTCTCCCTCAACTCTTCTCATTTTCTCCATCCAGGTATTCCTCTTCTTTGGACCACATCTTTGCACTCTGATTTCCTTCCCTACCCGTCTTGCTTCCCCCTTGTTTCCCACCCTTAATCTTTGCCATCCCGTCCTGATTGCTCCTCCATCCATCCCTCCCTCCATCCAAACAGCTTTGCCTGCGCGCACGCATTTTAATTCTATGGGCGCACATCTTAATTCCGTGCATTCAAAAGCCCTTTCCATTCCCCTCTTTTCCACCCCCCCACCTCTCCCCTCACCTTCTCCTGCCGCCCCCGCCTGCCCCCGTCCTCCTTCTCACGCTTCTCTCATTCACTTCATCTTTCCCACAGCCCTGCCTGATTTCTGCCTGGCTCGCTGACCCCACAGATCCTGCAAACCCATGCCTACTCTGGGCATCGTCGTGGCACTCACCTGCTGGTACCCCCAGTCCTCCGGGGCAAATTCGCTCCCCACGGCTTCAAACTGGAAGTTGATGTGCGGCGCCTGGTGCAAGAGGAACGTCCACCACGAAGCTCGATACCCCTGGGGGGACCCCATCCCTCCGACGCGGGGCGCCCACAACCCCAACCCCGCTCACCGCGCTGGTCGCCGGCCCCCCATGCTGGCACACGGATGGATGTCGGGGAATGATGTGCAGGGAGGCAGTGCAGAACATCAGGGCTTATCCGCGCGGAATATTGGGGAGGGGGGAGTGATGGTTGGGGAAATAAAGGGGGGGAGGGCTAGGTGGTGGGGGAAGAGGACCGTGGAAGGCGCAGCGCCATCTAGCGAGCGCTGCGCCCGTCACCGTGATTTAAACCAGCCCTTGTCTCGCCCGACCTGTCAGAGAGACTAATAGCTCCCCCAAGTGGATCTGTCCCTCTACACAATAAATACAAGGCATCGCTGATCAGATTTAAAGCGGATGCAGAGTGGGAGAAAACGCACTAGTAAAGCAACTTCTAAAACTCCGTAATCGCTTCCAGCCTTCCCAATTTTCTACAAAATATACTTGCGGGAACCAATTGAAATATGTGGAGCGGGCTAGGAAGAAGACCTGCGTAAAAATCCTTACACCTGCAGTGATTTCAACCCGTTTTTCTGAATGGTCAGGAATCCTCACAAACAGCCAGTTGCTTCTATTATTATTATTATTAGGGGGCGGGGAGGCAACCAGAAAGTTGTTGCTGCTATAAGCATAACATTTCCCCAGTTGATACGTTGTCGTTTAGAAGATAGTTATTCCCCCCCAGATTGCTGCAGTTGTTGCCTGGGATGTAGCAGCAGGAAAAGCCCCAAAGGTTCTAACATTTCCTCAAGGGGAAATTGCTGCAACCCCTTGGTGATTTTGGTTACCTTTTCCTGAAACTTTTCCAGCTCTACAGTATCCTTTTTGAGGTGTAGTACCTAGAACTGAACACTGTGCTCCAAAAGTGGTGTAGCACCATAGATTTGTATAAGGGCAGTGTGATAAGGGGTTTTATTTTCAATGTCTTTCCTAATGATCTGAAACGTGGAATTCATGCTTTTCATAGCTGCCATACACTGGGCTGGTTAGGGCGCTGTGGGTAAAACCTCAGCGCCTAGGGCTTGCCGATCGCATGGTCGGCGGTTCGAATCCCTGCAGCGGGGTGAGCTCCCGTCTTTCGGTCCCAGCTCCTGCCCACCTAGCAGTTCGAAAGCTCCCCTAAGTGCAAGTAGATAAATAGGTACCGCTTTATAGCGGGAAGGTAAACAGCATTTCTGTGTGCTGCGCTGGTGCTGGCTCGCCAGAGCAGCTTCGTCACGCTGGCCAAGTGACCCAGAAGTGTCTCCGGACAGCGCTGGCCCCTGGCCTCTTAAGTGAGATGGGCGCACAACCCTAGAGTCGGACATGACTGGCCCATATGGGCAGGGGTACCTTTACCTTATACACTGGGCTGGCTCCTTCGAGCTATCCACCACAACCCCAAGATCTCATTCCTGGTTAGGTACCAGATCCTATTAGTGTATATGCAAAGTTAGGATTATTATTATTATTTGCCTCAATATGCATCACTTCATACTTGCTTACACTGAACTTCACTTGCCATTTTAATACCCATTCACTCAGCTTGGAGGGATCCTTTTGCCGTGCCTTACAACTACTTTTTGATTTCACCAAATAATTTGGTGTCATCGGCAAACTTGGCTGCCTCATTTTTCATCTGCAACTCTAGACAATTTATGAATGAGTTAGAAAAGTACCAGCCCAGACACAGATTGTCGGAGAACCCCACTTCTTGCATGTTTCCATTGTGAGAATTGTCCATTTATTCCTGATCTTGGCACTTGTCCTCCAGACTTGCTCCAGCCTCCAGATCACTGTGGTGGTGAAATTTATTTGCAACACCAGACACAGTCACTTTGTGAACTTCTATATTTATTTTGAACGAATGTTGCCCATGGTTGCACACTCTCCTGCTCTACAACTCAGTGACATCAATCTGGAATTTCACTTACCGGTATTTTCAGTTTCTCAAACACATGTTCACATGGCCTTGGTAAACCATAGTTTGGCTTCCCATGCCATGTGAACCAGGCCATAATGAATACAGCTGTACCTTGCAAGTTGAACGGAATCCGTTCTGGAAGTCCATTCGACTTCCAAAACATTCAAAAACCAAATTGCGGCTCCTGCAGCCAATCAGAAGCCTCGGAAGCCCTGTCGGATGTCCGGGTTCCAAAAGAACATTTGCAAACCGGAACAATCATTTCTGGGTTTGCGGTGTTTGGGAGCCAAAACGTACGAGTTCCAGGGCATTCGACAACCAAGGTTATTTATTTTAATATTTTAGAACTGTAAACCACCTAGGGTGCCTTGGCAGAAAGGCAATATATAAATGCAATGAAAATAAATAGGAAATAAATCATTTGTTCATCCCACACTTTTCATTCCATTTACTTTCATACCCTTTAAAAAACAACAACAAAGCAATGTGGAATTTTTATGGTAGGGTAACAGAGAACTTGAATACACTTAAATCTCTGCAGCATCACCAATGTGGTTTTGAAAGCTGCTTGCTGCCTCTCCCCCCCTCCTGTCCCCACACCTGTGGTTGCAACCTAAAAAGGGATGTGGCTTGTCAGTGAGCTTACTGAGGTCAACCATATTGTCAGACTACAGAATATCTGCATGTCAAGGGGGGGAAACTGTGTCACAGAGCACTGGATGTTTGAGAAGCTGCAGCCTCATTCATGGTACAGTACGGCAAGGTGCAATGGAGAGTTGCTGGCTACGGAACCCTCAACCTGAGTTCCTCTTTCAACATCCTCCTTCTTGGCTGGTATGATCAACTGAAAGGTATTGGGACCAGAGACCAGACAGGAAGATCAGAAACCCAGGTGGTGTGTTTACTGAGCACAATTCAAAGTGTTGGTGCTGACCTTTAAAGTCCTAAACGGCCTCGGTCCAGTATACCTGAAGGAGCGTCTCCACCCCCATCGTTTAGCCCGGACACTGAGGTCCAGCGCCGAGGGCCTTCTGGCGGTTCCCTCACTGCGAGAAGTGAGGTTATAGGGAACCAGGCAGAGAGCCTTCTCGGTAGTGGCACCTGCCCTGTGGAACGCCCTCCCACCAGATGCCAAAGAGAAGAACAACTACCAGACTTTTAGAAGACACCTGAATACAGCCCTGTTTAGGGAAGCTTTTAATGTTTAACAGACCACTGTATTTTAATATTTTGTTGGAAGCCACCCAAAGTGGCTGGGGAAACCCAGCCAGATGGGCAGGGTATAAATAATAAATTGTTGTTGTTGTTGTTACTGAGCCTTTACTCCTGAAGTACAAATCCCATCAGCCTCAACAAGCATGGCCAATGGCAGGGGATGCACAACAATGGTTGGGGATGATGGGAGGTGTAGTTCAGTGACAGTTGGAGGGCCCAAGGTCCCCACACACCTGGAATATGTGAAGTAATGGAGGAGGAGTATGTATTTGCCTGATAGAGTTAGGCCTAAGCCTTCTAAGGAGAAGAGACTTTAAGGCTTTGGGAGCGAGGTTAAGGCCCACCATGACTTAAGGTCCAGCACTTCTCATTACAGTGGTACCTCAGGTTAAGAACTTAATTCATTCTGGAGGTCTGTTCTTAACATAAAACTGTTCTTAACCTGAAGCACCACTTTAGCTAATGGGGCCTCCTGCTGCTGCGCTGCTGCTGCACGATTTCTGTTCTCATCCTGAAGCAAAGTTCTTAACCCGAGGTAATATTTCTGGGTTAGCAGAGTCTGTAACCTGAAGCGTCTGTAACCTGAAGCGTATGTAACCCGAGGTACCACTGTATAGACATTAAACACTGTGTGGGAAGGGTGAAGACCATAAGCAAGTGAGGGTTTCATAGGAGGCAAAGGACACAGCCCTGGGTGGCACAGCATTTGCACCCATAGAAGCAACTAAGTGCTAAGTCGTTTTAGTGGAGGCAGGTGGGGAGAGGAAGGAGGCACAGGCTCCAACACTTTTGCGCACCATTTCCTCAAAAGGTAGGTCAGAAAGGAGATGTGAGACATGTAGAGAGGAGTTCCTCTTGGGGCAAAACAGTGAACTAGGCTCTGTATCAAGGATGGGCCACAAATGAGGGTTTGGTCTGGAGAGACCTTTGCTTCCTTTTTATCTTTTGCATTATGTGACTGCACAGCTACCGGGAGGGGGAGGAGTGTTTTTTTAGGTGGCGTAGAGGTGATGACCATGCTATCAGTCACAGAGAAATTGTACCAGTAAGGAAAGAAGGATGTTACAGAGAGTTGCTGGGCTTTAGAAGATGCAGACATTCACGGCATATTCAGTCAGTTGATGGAAGGCACTGAGGCAGAATAGGACAATCTACCAGCAGCAAAGCCCTCACCATGAAGTTTTCTTTCACCATCATCTTTTTGGGTTGGTATTGTAGAGGGGGAAATAGGAGGGTGGAAGGACCAGAGAACGGGATGCTAGTTTCTGTTGCTCAGTTATCTTTCCACTAATGGAATCATCTGCTTTTCCAGGATGGTGGCTGACTAGGAAGACATTGAAAGGTGAGCTGCGTCCAAGACAAAAGAACTTTAATATGTCTCGTAATCAGAATAAATGTGAATGTGAATAGAAGCTAAATGACATGCCTTTTCCTAACCAAATCTATTTTTGTCTTACACATGCATGAGAAGTTAAGATCTACCAACCTTCCTTGCTCTATGCACTCTTCAGAGACCACACCACTATGTTAAAGGTCTCGCTGCTGTTTCTCTCCCACTTCCTGGTCAGTTGGCAAGCTTTGTGTTTTGCCACTATTGCTGTGCCACTCATATCAATTTTACTAGTCTATTTGGACTAGCAGCAAAATGCACCAAAATTGGCACAAGCCCTGTGTGGATTGTGGATATTGGACAACCCAGATCCCAAGGCCTCACCTGAAAGAACCTACAGATTAGTCTGGGTACAGGGATGGGGGAAAACTTGGTCAACTGTGTTAAATCTATCTAATAATTCACATTTCTTCAAATCATGTGTGAACCAAAACACAGTCATTCTTTGAAATTCGTACTTCTCTGGATTTTGAAAGGCATTTCTCCAACCCAATAATGCTGATGAATTTTCTTGAAGAATTAATGAGGAGGCCATCTTGGCTGTGATTCCTGGAAGAATTGTTCCCTGCCTTGCAGGCCTTTCCCCCCTGACTCCAGCTACAAAAACTGAAGGTGTTGAAAAGACTCTTGGGTTGGAGTGTTGTTGGGTTTTTGTTGTTGTTGCTGTTACTGATATTTTGTAAATCTCCGGCTCTCTTTTTTTGCCCAGGACAATCTTATCCCAAGCCTTCCATCTCAGTGGTCCCCAGTAAAATTGTCCCCCTGGGAGGCAATGCTACCATCCGCTGCAAGGTGCGCAGCGAAGACTATGCACAAGCAACATTTGTTCTGTTCAGAGAACTGGATTCATCTTTGCATGCTTCAGTGGTCAAGAAGTCAGAGTGGAATGAGGTTGCATTTTTCTTCGCCAATGTCAAACTATCAGATGGTGGGAACTACCGGTGCCGATATTGCTTCAACTCTTTCTCTGGCGACAGCTGCTCACGTTTAAGTGACAGAGTAAAGGTCAAGATAAGAGGTGAGAGCTGGCTGAGTCAAATTTAGAGATGTACATGAAGTTTTCTAAACTTGAGTCTGGAAATGAGCTTGGGGGGGGGGATAAAAATAGAAGAGAATTTATGAAACCTAAGTTCTTCTCTGGCTCAGACTAAAATCTGAGCCAGGGAAGAATTCCTGTCTTCCCTCTCATCCTCCCTCTCAGCCTTTCTGAGCTCACAAATATATTGCCATCCTTCCCTTTGAAGCCTTACCATGTGGCAGCAGCACCACTGCAGCAGCCCAGCTGTGGGGGCTGAAGGAGAGGGGAAGAGAGTCTGTCTTATGCAGCTGTGCACTATGCCAAGACAAAAGATGCCATGGCCTATGGAAAATGCAGTATAGTTCCTAATCTATGCAAACCAAGGCTTTTTAGTGTATTGACACCAGCAATTTGGAACACTATTCCTACTGATGTCAGACAGGCACCTACAATCTCGATAGATTTCAGTCTGCTGAAAACACATTTGTTTCACCAAACATTTTAGAGAACTAAGTTGACTCAGTGTTGGTCATTTGTTCTGGATTTTATGCTTTTATAACTTTAAGATTTGAAAGTTTTATGGTGTTTCTGAATGATTTTACTGTACACCACCTTGATTTTCTTTCAATGACAGTTTATACACATTCTTCTAAAAAGCATAAGAACTAAAGAAGAGTCCTGCTGGAAGAGGCCAATAGGCCATCTAGTTAGTTCAGCTACTTGTTCTCACAGTGGCCAAACAGATGCCTCAATGGGCAACCCACATGCAGAAATCCTCTCCTCTCCTGTGATTTGTAGCATCTGCCCCCAGACCATGAAGGCAGAGCATAGCCATCGTGACTAGTAGTCTTATCTTCCATGAATCTATCCACTCTTCTTTTGAAGCTGTCCTAGTGGGAGACCATCACTGCCTCCTGTGGGTTCCATGAGTTCCACGGTTTGATTATGCACTGTGTGAAGAAGTCCTTTCTTTTACCTGTGCTGAATCTCCCACCATTCAGCTTCATGGGAAGCCCACAAATTCTAGCATTCTCATATATATGTACACTGTTTGAGTTTGTGTGTGTGTGTGTGTGTGTGTGTGTGTGTGTAGTTCTCCCAAGGGGTACTGTCAGGAGTGGAAAGGTCCTGTGAGCCAGTGTGGTGTAGTGGTTAAGAGCGGTAGACTCGTAACCTGGTGAACTGGGTTTGCTTCCCCGCTCCTCCACATGCAGCTGCTGGGTGACCTTGGGCCAGTCACACTTCTTTGAAATCTCTCAGCCCCACTCACCTAACAGAGTGTTTGTTGTGGGGGAGGAAGGGAAAGGAGAATGTTAGCCGCTTTGAGACTCCTTAAAGGGAGTGAAAGGCGGGATATCAAATCCAAACTCTTCTTCTTCCTCTTTCACTCTACCTCCTTCTCCAGCGATACATTAAATCAGGATGGGGAACCTGCGGCAGATTCCCCATCTTCCAAATCTCAGTTCTCTTTTCTTTCTCACCCAGCTCTGCATTTTCCCAAGCCTTCCATCTCAGTGAGCCCCAGTAATATCGTCAAGTTGGGAGGAAATGTCACGATCCACTGTAACAGTCAAGGCTACCAAGATGTAGAGTTCCAACTCTACAAAAAAGTGGGTCCATCTTTGTTTCATGTTGTAATGGAGAAAGACCGGCAAAAAGGGGTCATATTTGCTATTGCCAACGCCACACTATTCCACGGAGGAATCTACAGGTGTACATATTGTTTCAAGTCAACCTTCTGTGAACTGTGCTCAAATTTCAGCAACAGCATATATATCTACATAAGAGGTAAGGCTGTTTGTGTGCTTTACCACCCCACCACCCCCAAAATAAATGGCACTAACATGGATTTTGTATTCCCTGCAGCTGTATATCAAAGGGGAAAGCTGCATTAGCTAAAACATACAAGGTGTTTTTAAAAGAGGCTCTTTCCGATGCTATGCCAGCATTTGAGTATCATTAGCAATCTTCTCAGATGGTGCATTCCAGGCTAAAACACATTATTTGCTGCTGAATTTAGCAGGATATGTAGACACAGGCTGCCTACACACTGACCTCTCCAGGGTTTCAGACTCGGGGTATTTCCCAGTCATATGTAGTGATGCTGAGGACTGAACATGGCACCTTCTCCCTGCAAATCATTTCCCAGTAAGCTGTGGTCCATCAGGTCATGGACATAGGAATATGAAGAAGAATGGCAGCAAACAAAGGCTTGTTTCATTTAAGCAACTCTGGTTGAAACTGAAGTGCAGGATTAGGCCTTTAAGGGTTTTTTTAGTGAGAGTCTGTCCACCCTGTGAAAATAAATCCTGGTTTGGAGCTGCTTTAGGTTCTGAAATACTAGAACTACAGGCTATGGAGGAACCTTCTAAATACTGCACACATTCAGTTTATTTGCAGTGGTTCCCAGAGCTGCCCATAAGCCCCTGAAAGTTTTGAGATGGGACAGGCTTCAATTCTACCTTCTGACCATCAGGTGGCAAACGTCTACCAAAAATGGAATGGAGATAAACCACACTGTGATGCATGCAAGAATGGGAAAAAATATTTTGATTTTGGTTTGAAAGCCAAACTTTTGCATGAATGGAACTCTGTAACCTGATTGAATTATGCAAATATGTATATACTTCCTTTCTCTGCATTAATTTTGTGACTAGTGCTCATGCTTCCTTAATGCATATAATTCTTCTATGAATAATGGGGGGGGGGGTTGGCAGGGAAGAGGTACGAATGGCTGCCACTGAAATCCTGGCCATTAGAATTCTGGTTTAGCACTTTGGCTTCTGAGCTGGGACTTGACATTGCCCCAAACATATCAAATGCATGTATCAAAGTGAATTGGAAACCCACTTTTACCTGGCAAAACCTGAGATTCCCAGGATTTTTACAACTCATTGAAGAGTCAGGTGATAGCATTTCTCAGCAATGAAGTCTTTTTTAATTAAGGTATGTACATTGTTGCTGGTATTTTTTTAAAAGTATAATGTTATTTCAAATTTAATAGACTAGACCATAATGTAAACATAACTTTTATATGCACTGGGAAACAAACAAATAAATGTGCGATTGACTTTACTGTGATATTTGCTTTATTGCGGTGGTCTGGAACCAAACCCACAACATATCTCTGAGATATGCCTGTATTATAGTAGCAGAATGAGACTGGCTGAGTAGGAGATGAATTGACTGACATGGTCATTAGCAGGAGATATTCCTTGATTACCGTAAACATTGCTACTCCCTGCCTCCCCTTTTATTCCAACACGTAGATCCCAGCCTCTCCAAACCATCCATCAGAATGAGACCTGGGGACCCACTTGCTGAAGGCTTCAATGTCACCATCGAGTGTCACGGACCGGAGAATGGCCTGAACTTTTCTTTGCACAAGTCCAGCAACCTGATAGCATGGCAGATGGCAGAATCGGATGGAAACACATCTGAGTTCTCTCTTTCCATGATCAGGCTGGAGGATGAAGGGAATTATACCTGTCAGTATCACCGCAGAGGACATGCCTTTCAGTGGTCGGAGCCAAGTGACGCACTGGGGTTGGAAGTTGTGACAGGTGAGGAGCCTGGCTTTGTGACTTTGTTTTCCTTCCTTCTGTGTATATGGCAGGAGTTTGGGGAATTGTGATGACCAAAGCCAAATACCTCTATGGCGGAACCATGGTCACATGGCACAGAATGGAGTAACCAGGTGAATTGACTCCACTGGCAATGGCTAAGTATGTGTGGGTTCAGCCCCGACAAAAGAGCAGTGGCAAGAGAAATGGATGAACTATGCAGAACTGGCTAAACTGACATACAAATTGTGAGATAAGGACAACTATGACTTTAAAGAAGAATGGGAACTTTTTACAAACTACTTAAAAAGGCAACAAAATGAATTGGACTCCTTGGCAGGTTTTGAATAAACATACACAAATTTATTGATTGCTAACATAGTAGACAGATAATATAAGGATTTATGCAATTTTACAATTTGCAGAGAATAATATGTTGAGAAATCAGAGAGAGGAGCTGAGGGAAGTCTGAGGGGGGAAATGAATATGACATGTTTTGATATTTTGTTATGTTGAAATTGTTAATAAAAAAAATTTAAAAAGTAAGTGTGGGTTCAGGAATGAATAAGGAGGTGCATTTGAAGCCTGAGGGAGATGGAGACAGTCCTGGGAATTGTGGGAAGCATATGGTTGTATTTACATGATTGTGTTTGGGACCACGTTATCCCTCTTTGATATTCTGAAGTATTGGGGGTGGCTAACCCACAGCATGTGGATTATATCCAGTCCCACTAAACTTGTTCATTTACCGTATTTTTCGCTCTATAAGACGCACCAGACCACAAGAGGCACCTAGTTTTTGGAGGAGGAAAACAAGAAAAAATATATTCTGAATCTCAGAAGCCAGAACAGCAAGAGGGATCGCTGCGCAGTGAAAGCAGCAATCTCTCTTGCTGTTCTGGGTTCTGGGATAGCTGTGCAGCCTGCATTCGCTCCATAAGATGCACACACATTTCCCTTTACTTTTTAGGAGGGAAAAAGTGAGTCTTATAGAGCAAAAAATACAGTACTTAATATCCTGCCCTTCTACCTTCCTCTGCTGCCACCATCTCCACCAGTAGCTTCAGACTCAGGCTCAGGTTCCTCCAGGTCCTCTTCTTGAGTTCCTCATTGCAAGTCCTCACAATCTGCCAATGCATTCCCAACTGACCCCCCCAGGCAGTGCTGAACCTGACCTTCTGCTCTCTTCAGCCAGGACCATCCAACCAATCCATTGGTAGATGAAATTTCAGGCCCACATTATGGACCAGTAATTCTGAACGGAACACCCAGCAAGTGACCAATCATAAACTGACCACTTTTGGATGCTCCTGCAGTGACATAAAAAACTGGAACGCAACATGTATCCCTGCCATCTTATTAGTGGAGCTGTCAGTTGGTCCACTGCTTGCAGACTTAGTATGCTTTGTATCATCTCTCTGACTCTAGTCAGAAGTAAAAGGCAAGTGGAGTAGATTAGAAGGCTGCTTCCATTGGCAGGTAGATCCCGCAGGCTTTTCTTATGTTCTTAGAAATCAGAAGTAAGTCTCACTGGACTCGATGGGGCTAAGTATGCTGAGGGCTGGAAGTTAGAAAGTCAATTTGGAGGGATGGGAGGAACTCGACGACTCGAGAGAGTCAAAATATAGGTGATGAAAAGAAATGCAAAAAATGTATGGTGGTTTTTGAAAATGAAAATGTTAATAAATATTATTTTTTTTTAAAAAAAAGTATGCTGAGGGCCACAGCCTTGGAGTAATCTCCCTCCCCACCCTGCCTTCACCACAACCAACAATTGAGTAGTAGCTCTTCTCTGTCTCACCCTGCAGCAAACACTTTTACATCCATGGAGATCAACATCCGCCTGGGCGTTGCTGGCTTGGTCCTGCTTTCCTTGGTGCTGATTGTGGCTGAGTTCATGTGCAGCAGGCAAGGCTGAGAAGCTCTGACTCAACTCAGTTCCACAAGTCAAGACGCTTCCTTGAGGCATCCAAGACAAGCAAAGCCACAGGAATCCCATAGAGACTGGTTTCATTTCTTGTTCATCTGAAGGCCAAATTTCTATTCTGTGATAACACCAAGGAATCTGTTCATAAGGGGCTGGGGTGGGGTGAGAATACTTGAGGCTTCTGTTTTCTGTGCCTTTTTTTTTGAGCTTTTTATGTAAGTTTGGAACACTTAACTTACTGTTCAGCTAAGTCCTTCTCAGAGAAAACCCATTGAAATAACTGTAACTTATGATTGTATTCCTTGTCTGGGTGTTTTGCTTTTATTATTATTATTATTATTATTATTATTATTATTATTATTATTATTATTATTAATCTCTTATAGTAATCGTATCAAATGAAAAGCAATAAAAAGCATACCAGTCCATCTAAAACCAATGTGACTGTGAGTTAGGTAATTGCTTTTCTGTTGCTTTGAACTGTGATTGGGCAGCAGTAGCAAACTCCACGATGCCCATCCTCAGGGAGAAAGCAGCTCCTGAAATCCAGCGGGGGAAATGAGAGGATTTTCGGGGTATGAGAGCGGAAGACTGTTGTGTGGAGCCAGCATGGAAGAATGCTAGTGCATATCCCCTGAAGGAAATGAAAGATCCCTAGTTTAATTCAAGGGTGGCAAAGGCAGGGGGCAGGGTTTATAGGAAGGGTGGAAATGTCCAAAGCTATTGTGGGGTGCTATTTTAGGGACGGGGGTGGAGAGAGACCATTTTCAAAGCTCTGCGGAATACTACCTCCCTCTCTCAGAGTCTCTGAGATAACCTGATGCCCTGCCCTGTTATTACAGTGCCGCTGCACAATATTTGGCTTCAGGCATCAAAACATCTCAGGCCACTCCTGACATGAAGTCATTCTCAGAGGAGTTCCAGGAAGTCTGCCTCATCGTCCGCTCAGCCTGCAACGAAAGATGAATATAGACCCTTATTTTGTAGAAAGAGGAACCCTGCAGAGCCCCCTTGTATCACTTCTGTGTCTCCTAAATTTCCTCCAGCATAAGAATTCCTTAACGGACAACCTTCGCCTCGCCTCTCTGCGCGGAAGCCTTCTGCGCAGAGTGGGCGTGCCAAGCGGTGGTCCTCCACTCTCCTCACTTACTTCACTGGAAGAGTCTCAGAGCCTCCCCTCCGAAGTGATCTCTGCCTCTCCCTTCTTCCTGGTGTCACCTGGACTTCTTTCCCCAGAGGACGTCCTCTCTCTTCCCTTACTCGTTCCCTCTCCTGCAGAATCTGGGAGCCTAGCCTCTACACTCTGCTCCGATGTCAGTTCCCTGACATCCACCTCCCTCCCAGGACCCTCCCCCGTCCTTTCCTTGGACGGTGATGCAGGAAACCCCCGGAAGGAACTCTCCCCTCCATCTGATGATTCAAACACCCCTCTCCATTCGCTGCTGTCTCTTCTCTCTCCCCAATCTCCCCAGTCGGATTCTTCTTCGGATAACACCCCTTCCTCCTCTTCGTAGGAGGGAAACCTCACAAACTCTTCCTCCTCATCGGTGGTGCCAAATTGCTCTCCCCAGAACCTCTTTGGTGGTTTGGGCTTTCTCGGATACCTGCTATGAAACTCCTCCTGCAGATACTCATCCCTAATCTCTTCTGCTGGGACCCATGCGTTTTCCACTTCTGACTCCCCCTCCCACGCCACCAAGTATTCCACTCGCCCCCCTCTCCACCTGGAATCGAGGATTTCAGCTGCATGGCCACTGAGTTCCCTTTCCTCCATCTGTGGATGCAAGGGTGTTTCACTTTGCTGACCCAGAAATTCCCTCCCCTCCCTGAACGGTGAGAGTAAGGACCTGTGGAACACTGGGTGCAGTTTCATGTGAGACGGCAATTTGAGCCTAAAGGCCACCGAATTAACTTGCTGGGCTACTTTGAACGGTCCCCATCTCTTTGGCTGCAGTTTCTTACACCCTCCTTTGAACGGTAACCCTTTGGTAGACAACCACACCTGGTCCCCCACTCTTATGGTTTCCCCCTCTCTGCGGTTCTTGTCTGCCTGCCTCTTGTACTCTTCCTTTGCCCTTTCCAGGTTGATCTTAAGCTGTTGGTGTAAAGCCTCCATTTCTTCCACAAATTGTTCAGCTGTAGGAACACTCCACCTTCCCTCCCCCTCCCCTGGGAAAGCCCTGGGGTGACACCCGTAATTTGCCATAAACGGGCTCATCCCTGTGGACACATGTTCCGCGTTATTGTATGCAAACTCAGCCAGTTGGTTCAGTACTCTCGCCGTTCTCCAATATTCCAGGTTCTTGTGGTCAGTACACACCTGGACTTTGTGCTGTGCACCTATGAGAAAATGTCGCCATCGTTGAAAGGCCTCATGAATGGCCAGCAGTTCCCGATCATACACCGTATAGTTTTGCTCTGACTTGTTCAGCTTCCTGGAAAAGAAGGCACACGGCTTCCACTGTCCCCCATTTCCCGGCTGGAGCAATATGCTTCCTATCGCTCCGTCTGACGCGTCCGTGTCTAGCCTCATCGGCTTCCGCAGATCCACATGTAGGAGCTGCTCTACCGACGCGAAAGCCCTCTTAAGCTTTTCAAAGGACTGCTGGGCCTCTTCCGTCCATTCAAACTTCTTCTTACTGCTGAGACAATCCGTTATGGGTGCCGTTAGATGGGCGAAGTTCTTGATGAACTTCCTGTAGAAATTTGCAAACCCCAAGAACCTCTGCACATCCTTCCTGTTCTTGGGAGCCTTCCATTCTAGCACTGCCTGCACCTTGCCCGGGTCCATGGCCAAGCCCTTGTCCGACAACCTATAGCCAAGGAATTCCACCTCTCGAGCGTGGAATTGGCACTTCTCCAGTTTGACCCACAGCTGGTGCTCCTGCAGTCTCCTCAGCACTTCCCTGACGTCTTTTACATGCTGCTGCTCGTTCTCTGAGTAGATTAGGACGTCATCCAGGAAAGCTACACAATTCTTGTAGAGCAGGGACCCCAACACATGGTGCATGAAGCTTTGAAATGTGGAGGAGCCTGATTGGAGTCCGAAGGGCATAACTAAGTACTCAAAGGCTCCCAGAGGGGTGAACATGGTGGTTTTCCATTCATCCCCCTCCCTCATCCTTATCAAGTTGTATGCCCCCCCCGAAGGTCCAGCTTGGTAAAAATCTTCCCCTTCCTTACCCTGGCCAAGATGTCATCAATTCTGGGCATTGGGAAGGTCACTGGTTCCGGCACCCTGTTCAACCCGCGAAAGTCCACCACGAGCCTGGGCTCCTGGGAGTCTCGCTTGTCCACAAAGAACACTGGACTACCCCCCACCGCCCTTGATTCCCTTATGAACCCTTGTTTCAGGTTCTTGTCAATAAACTTCCGCAATTCCTGCATCTCCCTATCTGACATGGCGTACAGCTTACCCACTGGCAGCTGAGCGTCTGGGAGTAAGTTGATCTGGCAATCAAAGGGCCTGTGGGGTGGTAACCGATCCGCCTCCTTCTCGTTGAAGACTTCTTCCAAGTCCGCATACTGAGGCGGTACCTTCCCTCTTTCCCCTGCTGCCATCCCTGCCACCCTGGCTACTGCCATCCTCGGGCTTTCTCCTCCATGGCAGTGCTCTACGCAGTGGGCCGACCCAAAGGTGACTGTTCGCTGGTGCCACCCTACTACTGGGTCGTGCAGTGACAGCCAACTCATTGCCAGTATGATGGGTGGTCGTGCTAAGGCGGCTACGTGAAAGGCAATTGTCTCTGTGTGTCTGGAAACTGTCATTTTCATGGGAGGGGTCTGGTGGGTCACTTCCCCTCCCAAGAGTTCTCTCCCATCAATCGTGGTTACTTGCAGGGGATGTTCTAGAGGCACCACCTGTAGCTGGTGTTCTAGCGCAAAATCCTTGCTAAAGAAGTTGCAAGAGCTGCCTGAATCCAGCAGCGCCTTCACGGGGTGTCCGTTTGGGAGTTCTAGCACCACCTCTATGGCGATGGCTGCTCGGGGAGGGTCTGGTTTGGGCACTTCTACTGGTTGCTCGCCTGGCTGCTGTGCCCGCCTTCCTGCAGCCAAGCACTGCCGTTTCCCGGCGCCTCTTTCCTTTCCTCCTCACTCCCCACTGCCCCCACCATTCCTTGCCACGCCTTCTTCTGAGGGCATACTCTGGCAAAATGTCCCGGCTGCTGGCATAGGAAACACTTCTTACTTGTTTTCCCCTCCTTCTTCCGCACCTCGCTGGAGTTTGAAAACCCGCGCGCGCACGCTCCTCCAATCTCCATTGGCTCCTCGGGTGGCGCCGTAGACACTGGCATGTCTGGAATGCGGTTGTCATGCCAACGCTCTGCTCTCCCTTCCCGCCTTTCCAGCGCGCGCGTCTCTTGCCTGACTCGTACAGCGAGCGCCAACTTGGTCAGCTGGTCCATCGATTCCGGGCGGGGTGAGCGGGAAAGTTCGTCTCTCACCCAAGGGGATAAGCCCTCCTCAAATAACATTTGTACTGGTTCGGAACTCAGATCCCACCCAAGTTTATGGATCAACATCGCAAATCTCGACCAGTACTCTCTCACTGACTGGTTCCCTTGTTTGCACCCCATCAGTTCTTTACGAGACATACTTTGTTGAACATCACTCGCGAACATGTGGTCCATGGCGCTAAAAAACTTTCTCACGTCCTTCAGAGCCGCGTTCTCCGCCGCCATTAAGGGTCGGACCCAATCTCTGGCCCTCCCTTCCAGGTGCCCCACCACGAAAGCGACTCTCCCCGCCTCGTCGGCCAAGTCATCATGCTGCAGATCCAGCGCATACTGCACCTCTGTCTTAAAAGCGTTATAATCTGTGGGGTCGCCCCCAAACTTCTGCACTAGTCCCGATACCTTTCTTGCGATTGGGGTAATCTTCCCCTGGGCATCATGGGTCCTCCTTTCATCCAGCCGCGCCACTAGTAGAGCCAGTTGCTGTTCCAAGTCTCGGTTTCTCTCCTCCAGACTCTGCCCTCCTTTGGCTCCCTCTCCTGTGCCGGCTCCTCCAGTTTGACTCATGACTGTGCCCCTGTCCTCTTGCACACAAGCAACGTAAATGACTGACGGATTGCTATCATGGGAATTGGGGTTGCTTGTGTGTAACCTCCAGCCGTTCCCAACTGCTTGGGGTGGTTGCGTCTTTCCCCGGCTGAGCAGCCCTTATGCGCTGCTGCTCAATCGCTGGCAGCATCCGTCAGTGGGTGTCTCCTAAATTTCCTCCAGCATAAGAATTCCTTAACGGACAACCTTCGCCTCGCCTCTCTGCGCGGAAGCCTTCTGCGCAGAGTGGGCGTGCCAAGCGGTGGTCCTCCACTCTCCTCACTGACTTCACTGGAAGAGTCTCGGAGCCTCCCCTCCGAAGTGCTCTCTGCCTCTCCCTTCTTCCTGGTGTCACCTGGACTTCTTTGCCCAGAGGACGTCCTCTCTCTTCCCTTACTCGTTCCCTCTCCTGCAGAATCTGGGAGCCTAGCCTCTACACTCTGCTCCGATGTCAGTTCCCTGACAGCAGACAATACTGGGCTCAATGGACCCACTGACTCACTCATTCTGAGGCAGCTTCCTGAGCTCCTTGCTTTGCTAAGTCTGAGGTCTCTCAGTAACCTTCTACTTTTGTTAACGGAGAAAAATCGAAGGAAGTAGATTAAAATTTGACTTTCATTTTATTTTAACAATACTACTGAGATGCTCTCTCTCTCTGAGAACTAGAAAAATTAAAAATAGGAGTTGTGTTCCACGTCAAACACTCAGCCCTTCACTTCCTCTGGTTTAGCAACCATCAGATAGATGCAAACTAATAAGGGATGTGGTTGATCAGGCAGCTGTGGAAACGGAAGAAAGACCACAGCATTGGCCGATCAGAGAGGAATCATTTCTTCTGCAGAAGAGCTGCATCACAGAACATTGCTGGGTTTCAGCGGCAACAGCCTCCAGCTGAGATCTTCACTCGGGAGACAGCAGAATTAGGAGCAAACGGAACAAACAGCTGGCTACAGAAGCCACGCCATGAAATTCCCTTCCAGCATCCTCTTTCTAGGTTGGTCTCACTCCTTGGAGGGCGGTGGGGTCAGAGTGTTGGTTTCTATTTCCCTCACTGAGCAGCAACTGCAGTCACAAGACATTGTTTTGCATTCCACAGTCCAAGTTACTGTTGGATTCCCATGGGAATGGGAGACTGGATGTGACGTACACTGGTTTCCTGTATTTCACTGTTCTCTCGGTTTCTTTGTTAGAGAGACAGTTGCTTCTCTGCTCCCGGCAGAGGCAGCATGGATGTTTGTATTCTCTCAGCATAGAGTGTAAATAAAATAAAATTAGCAATGTAGCACATTTACCTGCTTATCCTTCTGCTGTGTGGACTACTCTGCTTAGGCTCAAGATAAGATGAGCATGTATCAGCTTCAGATGGGCCGAAGTTGGTCAAAATCTCACACAGAGTGTTTGCAAGAGCAGGCCTGGAAGATTGGAGGCCCGGCTTCCATTTCTGTTGCTCAGATATCTGGACTCTAAATGGATCCTCTCCTTTCCAGGGTGTTGGCTGACCAGGCAGTGGCAGATCTCGAGAGGTGAGTGTCAGTCAGCCGTGAGAATGGTGATAAAAAATAGGGGGTGAGAAGAATGGGAACTACATGCCGTAGACTCCTCCAACCAGGACTACTTTTCTCATGGTAGACTTTATCTGTCTCATATTCAAGGCTTTTTTCCAGTCGGAACTCAGTTCCGGCATCTTTTAGGTGGGGGCAGTTGCCATTATCAGAGAACAAGGGAGGCTTTCATGGTGATTTCCGGTACCTCTTTTTCTAGAAAAGTTGAACTGCCCTTATTTATTTGTCTCTAGACAACCTGTCAAGGAAACCGTCCTCCCAGTTATCCACTTCAGTTTATTTCTCTTGGGTGCAAGGGCTGTTTAGACACAGGGATCCTTAGTCCTGCCCCTCCCACTGTAAACATCACTAGATACTAAGGGAGAATCTTCTCTTTCATTGCCTCCCGGCTGCATGAATCGCAACTGGCGCTGTCCTTCCTGTCTCCTGTGTCTTGGCTTATGCAGGAGAGTGAGCAACCGAGTGACATAAAGGACCTTAGGTTATATATCAATTGGAAAATGTCACAGATTAATACACGTACCACACTTTTGTGGATTTTTGTACCCTGATACAAGTCTACAGGTCTCCCATTGCTACTGCTCTGCCTTCCAAATCTGACTCCTGTTATCTTTCTTTCCCAGGACAGCTTTATCGGAAGCCTTCCATCTCAGTGAGACCAAGTCCTCAGGTCATCCTAGGTGAAGATTTCTATATCCACTGTGAGACTGAAAATAACTCAGAAGCAACCTTCTACCTTGTCAAGGAAGGGAGTTCAGCAGCTGTGGATTCTAAGACTGCCTCACAGTATACAGATTTCCCCCTTTCTAATGCCAAACATGTAGAACCCAATGGCGGGTTCTACAAGTGCAAATATTGCTTTAATGAATATAAATGCTCAGATTTCAGCGATAATGTTTATGTCAACATAACAGGTGAGAGTTTTGCTCTGTCCTTAGACCTATTCATGAGCAGGGCATACAGTAGTTACGTTGAAAGCTAAGCAGTTTCTCGTTTTAAGCCCTAACCCTAATGTCCCCACTCCTTCAGGCAACAATCACATGCTACATGTGGTTGTCTGCAGAGAATCCAATGTGTGGACACATATGTACGGACTCTGCGTGATTGCGACTGGTTACATATGTCTAGGTGGGAATGTCTCTACAGACAACCCCATGGAGCACATGGGTGTTGCAGAAAGACAGGAGGCGGCCACCCTGTGTCACCATTTGAGGCAAAATGGGAATGTGCCTCTTCTTGCACGCCCCCAACTTCCGTTCCTGCCAGAATGCCCCCTCCCTTCTTGCCAAATGCGACAAGAGTCAGGCCGTTGCACATGGCATTGCCACTCATCTTCTCTGTCCCAGGTCAACAGATATTCCAAGAGCAAGTTTCCTATTTTACAGAGGGACACAGTTGCAGATGTTCCACCTTCTGAATATCAGCCCTCTTTCTTTTCCAGGAGACCTTTCTCCAAAGCCTTCCATCTTTGTGAGGCCCAGTCCTCTTGTCATCCCAGGGACACAATTCTTCATCCACTGTAGAAATGAATATCGTAGAAATGAATACCTTGAACAAGCAACTTTCTATTTCTTCAAGGAAGGGACTCCGGGGCATTTGTCTTCTAGGCCTGATTCATTAAATCCTGCATTTCTCATTCCTAATGCCAAGCAAACAGATGGAGGGATCTACTGGTGTTCATATTGCTTCAGTCAAGACCAAGTTAAAAAATGCTCAGGTTCCAGCGACAGAGTTCACGTCAACATAACAGGTGAGGGCTCAGCTCTGTCTTGGTGTGCCAGTTTCACAAATGATACTAAAGTGGAGGTTGAATTTATTGCATCTTCAACCAGAAGGAAATGATGCATTGCCTAACATATCTCTCATTCTCTTTCTGTATTACATTCCTATAAGATTGTAGTTCTGCCTTCTGCTGAATGTTGGAGTTGCACCAGCCTTTAAACACCCCTCTTCTTCTCTTTCCCATTCAGAGCATTTCTATCCCAAACCTTCCATTTCAGTGAGTTCGCATGAAATAATTGCCCTGGGGGAAAATGCAACCATCCACTGTAAGAGTGAAGAGAACCCAATGGCAGAATTCACTCTGCTGAGAGAAGATTCTCGGGCTAACCGTGAGATCCAGAAGATGGAACCAGGCAGTATTTTATTTCCCATTCTCAATGCTAAACGAACTGATGGGGGGATCTACTTTTGCACCTATTGCTTCCAATCAGACTTGGACTTCAATCAGCGATGCTCAAACTACAGTGACAGAGTGTACATCAACATCACAGGTGAGATTCTGTCTTGGGTCGCATCCACACCAAAGACTCTTATACCACTTTAGCAGTCATGGCTTCCTCCATGTAGTTTGGGAACTGTAGTTTCACCAAAAGGTTAAAGTCTCTGTCAGAGAGTCCATTGCCAGTGTGATGAAGAGGTTGATGATTCTGGATGACATTGAACCACACTCTTTGCCAACTAACTTACCTCACATGGTTGTTGTGAGGACAAAATGAGGTAAAAAACCATTATGCTGGCTTGAGTGTCTTGGGATATAGTTAAAAAAATAATGATTAATTAGCTAATTACTTGTCTTAATATATCTTAATATACTGTTGGGGAAATGTATGTTTATATACCATTTTCTATTTTGAAAAGCAGAGGCACTCAGGTGCATAGTCCATAATCCAAGTTAACATATTTTTGTTATGGTGGCAATGCATTATTTTGGAAGCTGCACATTAGGTAGATCTGCCTTTAAGTCTCTGTTAAATCAAATTTCTCATCTGCCTTTTCTTCATTCCATCACCTGAAAATGAAGCAGAAATTGTTATTTTTTGGGGGGCCAATTATATGGCATTGGCACATATTGGCTCAGGCCTCTGGTGAAGATGAATGGTTTGACTCAGTATAAAGCACATTTTCTTATGCACTCTGCATTATTAGTTCCCCAGCTACTGGTTTTGATGGGGCAGGGATAATATTCAGGGAACTAGCATATGTTTCAGCCTCCCTTCCTGCCCTCTAGCTTCAGAGATTGTGGTTCACGTTGCCCATACTTTCAAACATGTCTTTGCACCATTAATGGGTATAAAGATGGGAGGAGAGAGATGAAGCTGAAATAATTTGGATGATAAAGTATTTGGATGCTACTCTCTTTGCACAGTGTGCCTGCACAGTATATCCAGTATATGTCTATTGAAGGTGGTTTTGTGCATAACAAACAGGTCTTTTGATCTGATGCAAATTAGCAGGATGCATTAAATGCACCACAAGCAACATGTCTCAATCCTTTCTTGGCTGTTTCTATCTTTTATTTTTCCTAACACTAGATCCCTGGCTTTCTAAACCTTCCATCACTCTGACACCAACACAGCAGATTTCTACGGGGATGAATGTCAGCATTGAGTGTCAGGGGGCAGAGAGTTATTTGACCTTCTCCTTGTTCAAATCAAACAACCTGATAGCATCACAAAAGGCAGAAAAAAACAGAAATGCAACCAAGTTCTTTTTCTCTGAAGTGAGGTTGGAGGATGGAGGGAGCTACACCTGCCGATTTTACCACAGAACTGACTCCTTTCTTTGGTCAGAGTCAAGTGATCCCATGGAACTGGTTGTGACAGGTGAGGAGCTTCCATAGGTCTTTCTCCCACCTTTCTTCTAACTCTCACTCTCTGTGCATGAGCTCTAGAGATTATGGCTGCCAAAGCCAAATACCACCCTAGGCGATCTTGATCCACATTACAAGGAATGGAGGAACTGGGTGTTTGGGTTTGCATCAGCAACGGGTTACTAGAGGCTAGATCAGAAATGAAGATGATTGCATCCAAGGTGAGGTGCATAGGAGATGGAGGTACATGGAGATAGCAGGAAGCCCATCTCAATATTCACTTAAAGTAAAGGTAAAGGGACCGCTGACCATTAGGTCCAGTCGTGGCCGACTCTGGGGTTGTGGCGCTCATCTTGCTTTATTGGCCAAGGGAGGCGGCGTACAGCTTCCGGGTCATGTGGCCAGCATGACTAAGCCGCTTCTGGCGAACCAGAGCAACGCATGGAAATGCTGTATACCTTCCCGCTGGAGCAGTACCTATTTATCTACTTGCATTTTGACGTGCATTTTGACGTGCTTGCATTTTGACGTACATTCTTGAATAAGACACATGAGAGGTAGGGTGCTGGAGTGGTGACTTGTAGAACTTAAGAAGGAAGCTGAAACGTCAGGTGGATGACCTTTTCATAGACATAGGGCAGTATGAAAGAACTGCTTCCCCACAGAATCCAGGGCCAGCCCTACTGTTAGGCAGAGTAAATCAGCTGCCCTGCCTGAGACAGAAGATGCAGTGGAAGAGAAGTGTTAGAGGACAGAGTTGGGTGCCATACCACCTCCCACAGTGCAAGCTCTGCATAACCTAGAGAAGCTGGTGAGTTTTGGTACATGGAGTGGAAGGGAGGAATAGCACCCCCTTGTCCCTCACCTCAGGCAGAAAAATATATTCGGCTGGCCCTGCATCCAGTTGGAAAATACATGTGATTTAATCAACCATCTTGCTGGGACCAGTCACATAGATCATTCCAGCTTCAAAACTGGTGCTCTCCTTTCTGTAATGGCAGCAGTCACCCCACCCAATTTGCTGTGGATTGGGATTGTTTCATCTGCACATATATTCCCAGTGTAAAGGAAAGAGTGTGTGTGTGTGTGTGTGTGTGTGTGTGTGTGTGTGTGTGTGAGAGAGAGAGAGAGAGAGAGAGAGAGAGAGAGAGAGAGAGAAAGAGAGAGAGAGAGATGGATGGATGGATGGATGGATGGATGGATGGATGGCAGGCATACACACCATTTAAAGCACATGACTCATTCAAAATAATCCAGAGAACTGTGGTTTGGTAAAGATGCTGGGAATCATACGTCAGCAGCAGAGCAGCCCATAGGGAAGATGCAGGTGTTACAAGAACTACTGAGGGAAAAACTGGACAATGCTGAGACTGCGTACAAGAAAAGCACTGATGAGCTTAGACAACAGGGGGAGGAGATCAAAGTTGGGGATAAGGTATGGGTGTCGATGAAGGACTTGCCAACAAAGGGGAGGTGCAGGAAGTTAGAGGCGAGGCGGTTGCGGCCCTTTGGTTGGCACCTCTGGTTATGAACTTAATTTGTTCCGGAGGTCTGTTCTTAATCTGAAACTGTTCTTAATCTGAGCTACCTCTTTACCTAATAGGGCCTCCCACTGCTGCTGCCCTTTTATATGGCTTCACTTGGGTCACACCTATCTACCTGGTCACACTCAGAGGGAGTGGCTCCCAACAGGTATTGCAGGAAGTCCTCCCTTTTTGGAGTCACCTTCCTCTGTGTGTCCATTCTAGGAAACAAGGAATGCTGGACTTGACTGCTCTATGTCTACACCCCACATTTCCAAGGAAGGTACTTGCTACCTTTTGGACTCTGTTCTCTTTTGACTCTTCCTCAAGCTACTGCATCTCTGAGTGATGATAGAGCTGCTTTTTAAAACAAAAAAAACTTGCTTACCAGAAATTTACACAAACCGATGAATATGGGCTGCATTGTAGCAGTTCCCAAACTCCCCTCTTCTGGTCATGGATCAGATGAAAATTGGTGAGAGTCTTGGAGGATGACTTAATTCATTTTATGCCTGTTGTAGCTGTTGTAATACACTGTGCCGGATGTCGCAAGATTTGTAGGTGTGTGTTTTTTTCTCAGACAGGCCTCAGACCCCCCTAAATGAAGCTCATGGGCAGGCAGCCACTCAGGGACCACAGCTGGATAACCCCTGCTCTGTTGGATAATGTCAAAGCAGATTCATCCAGCACTGCCGTTTGAATTTTTGTACAAACTCACTCTATTCGATTCTCCAGCTGCAGGTGAAAGCCTCCTATTTGACAGAAGGAGGCTGTTGCAAGTGTTTCACCTTCAAACCACCTTCCCATTCTCTTTCTTGATCAGAACAATATCCTGAGCCCTCGATTACAGTGATTCCCAGTCCTAATGTCGCCTTTGGAGGGAATTTCTACATCCAATGTCGGAGTCCACATTACGGAGCCACCTTTGATCTCTACAAGGGAGAACCTGCAAAGTATGTGCGATCTGAGAAATCTTCGTCTTATACAGTGGATTTTTTCATTTCTGAGGCCAAACTAGAACATGGAGGAATTTATCATTGTAGGTATTGCTTCAATGGCCCATGTTCATATCTAAGTGACAGACTTTACATCAACGTAACAGGTGAGGGCTTGGCAGAGTCTCTGTGTGACAGTTTTACAAATGACGCTAAAATGGGTGTTGGGTTTACTCCATTTGACAATCAAATGGGGGGGGGGGAAGTGCACTGATTGAACTATATAACTGAACTGATCGAAATATGTACCTATCAAAAGGGATTCTTTATCTCCATTTCTATTTAATTGTTAGTATTTTATTCCAGATTAAAATGCATTCTCTGTAACCAAAGTCGTAATGGAATGCAGATTGTGTAGCACACTATATAATCCCCTGCTCTGCACTCCATTTGTCACACACCCAGGCCCTAGTCAACGGCCAAGGCAATGGATGTTACTATATAACCTGAAGCCTACAATGGAGAGTCCACAGCAATCCTACCCCAATAGGTTCTGTCCCTCTCCCAGGGCATCTCTGCTGTGCAGCTTGCCTTCCCTGTCAAGGCTCACATCCCACCTGTGTTCCCTGCCAACTAATCTCCTGAGTAATGGCATACAGTGGTACCTCAGGTTAAGTACTTAATTTGTTCCAAAGGTATGTTCTTAACCTGAAACTGTTTTTAACCTGAAGCACCACTTTAGCTAATGGGGCCTCCTGCTGATGCCGCGCCACTGCTGCACAATTTCTGTTCTCATCCTGAAGCAAAGTTCTTAACCCGAGGTAATATTTCTGGGTTAGCGGAGTCTGTAACCTGAAGCGTATGTAACCCGAGGTACCACTGTAAATGCATCCTATCAATATTCACACTCTGAATAGCATATGGTTTTCTATGTTCCCAATAGCATTTTACAAAGCCGGACTATTGTGTAAGATCAAAGGATTAAGCATCCCTCTTTTTCTCTTTCTCCCCCTGGATAAGCTTCTCCCAAACCTTCCATCTCAGTGAGCCCAGGTGAGGTGATTGCTCTGGAAGGAAATGCCAGCATCCACTGTAAGACCGAAAAACAGCAAGAGGCAGAGTTTACTCTACACATTAAAAATTCTTCAAATACTTATGAAAGCAAGAAGATGGGGTTGGGAGAAGTTCTATTTCCTATTATCAATGCCAAAGAATCAGATGGGGGCATCTATCGCTGTAGCTATTGCTTAAAGCTTGAGAACACTCAAGCATGCTCAAATTACAGTGATGAAGTACACATCAAAGTAACAGGTAAGAAGATCCTGTCTTAATCCTTGTACAGAGTGGTGCCTCGCAAGACGAAAAGAATCCATTCCGCGAGTCTCTTCGTCTAGCGGGTTTTCTGTCTTGCGAGGCATTCGTCTTGCGGGGCACCACTGTATGCATCTTTTGCAAATTGCACCAATACAGGTTTTAATTTGCTGCAATTGTAAATGGAAACATGTGCTGGCTCCACCATTCCTTAGTTTTAAAAGGAGGTATCTCTTCACGTCACAGTTGGGTATCATTTCAACATTTGTAAATGGATTCCCTGACTTCTACAGCATCCTTCCTCTCTGTCTCCTGGCCCCGCACCTCTCCAACTCCCTCTTCTGCCTCTATTTCTGAACTGCCCTCTGCCGCAGACTCTTCCTGCTCACTAAACCCTGCACCTGTGTATGACCCTTCCTCCTCACAGTCGGCTCTTCCTCCCTCTGACCACTCCTCATTGTCACACCACCAGTTCCCTGGCTCTGAGCCATCTTCCCATGGGGGCTCCCTGGGGGAGTGCTGGTGCCCCCCACCTCTCCTCTGCATCCAGACAGTCCATGAGTCTTTATAAAGATATTGAACAACACTGGGCTTGTGAGCATTAAATGCCTGTTTGCAGATAGTAAACTCAGTCCTTCACAGCAGAATGCAGCAGAAGCAATTGTGATTGGAATAGTAACAGCAAAGGTTTTATTTATAAAGCAAATAACAAAACAATAAGACGACTCTCACATCCATCTTCTTCAGCAGAGGAGCAGAGAGAATGGAGAGAGGGAGGAGACATTTAAATAGTTCCAATACTCATACATCAATTAAGTAATTAAAGGCAACCCGCAACATTATGCAATATGAGAATGAGACATTACAACACTAACACCCTCCCCTTTTCATGGTAACATTGCCTTATCATCTAGTACATCTGTACATATAGACCCAGTTGTTGTTTATTTACAACCTTCGACAACACGTCTCTGGGGGAAACAGAGGCTTCCTTCCTTCCTGTACTGAGAGTGATGGAAGCCCCTCCTGTCCTGTAATCCTGGCTGTACATCTCCAAGAGAGCGTGAGTGAGACAGAGGCAGCTTCAGAGGAACTGCAGCCTTTAGACATGGCTCCTGAGGGGGATGGGCAAATTGCCCCCGAGTCCCCACAGACACGATGAAGGAGTAGGGTCCAGGCTTGGCATCAGTCCAACAGGAGGAGGGGTGGCAGATGGAGGATATCCTGTTGGCGAAGAACCCGCCCTTTAGTGAGCTCAAAGTCGTCATTGTCAGATGATTGAGCTGTGAGCTCAGACTGAAACTACTGTGTAAAGGTAAAGGACCCCTGACCATTAGGTCCAGTCATGGCTGACTCCGCGGTTGCGGCGCTCATCTCGCTTTATTGGCCGAGGGAGCTGGTAACCAGCATGACTAAGCCACTTCTGGCTAACCAGAGCAGCGCACGGAAATGCCATTTACCTTCCCACCAGAGTAGTACCTATTTATCTACTTGCACTTGACGGGCTTTCGAACTGGTAGGTTGGCAGGAGCAGGGACCAAGCAACGGGAACTCACACCATAGTGGGGATTCGAACCACCGACCTTCTGATCGGCAAGTCCTAGGCTCTGTGGTTTAACCCACAGCGCCACCCGCGTGTAAATACTACTGTGTAAATACTAATAAATCTAAGCGCAATTAAACTGCCAGCTTGCCGCATCTTTGGTATGAGAGGGACATTGTAAATCCTGACATTTATTTATGCAATATATATGTGATAAATAATAGCACAAAGCCAGCAGTACACACACCATGTGCCAGTAGAAACCAATTCATCAGTTAAAATACTCACAAGTTAATACAGTGATCCAACAGAATAGTTAAAAATTCACATGGTGGATAGTTGACCATCTATTTGAGCTATGATACATTCCACATTAGTGTGATTTTTGTAGTGGTGCTGCCACTTCCTTGCTTGTGAGTTTCACAATGCTGGCACCACCATGAAGTGCTGTGCAGCTTGCCTTCCCTGACAGGAGTCTCATCCCACCTGTGTTCTCTGCCAACTAATCTCCTGAGTAATGGCATAAATGCAGCCTATCGATATTCACACTCTGAGTTCCATGTGGTTTTCTATATTCCACAATAGCCTGCAAATCTTTCCCATTTTACAAAGCCAGACTATTGTGTAAGATCAAAGGATTAAGCATCCCTCTTTTTCTCTTTCTCCCCCTGGATAAGCTTCTCCCAAACCTTCCATCTCAGTGAGCCCAGGTGAGGTGATTGCTCTGGAAGGAAATGCCAGCATCCACTGTAAGATCAAAGAACAGCAAGAAGCAGAGTTTACTCTACACATAAAAAATTATTCAAATACTTATGAAAGCAAGAAGATGGGATCAGGAGAAGTTCTATTTCCCATTATCAATGCCAAAGAATCAGACGGGGGCATCTACCGCTGTCGCTATTGCTTAAAGCTCGAGAACACTCAAGCATGCTCAAATTACAGTGATGAAGTACACATCAAAGTAACGGGTAAGATCCTGTCTTAATCCTTGTATGCATCTTTTGCAAATTGCACCAATACAGGTTTTAATTTGCTGCAATTGTAAATGAAATTGGAAACATGTGCTGGCTCCACCAAGCCCCAAAGGTTCTTCATGTGGCTTTTATTGACCTTAAGCAGGCATTTGATCGAATCTCTAGAAAGCAGCTATGGACAAAACTGGCTGCTACAAAGATCGATCGTCGTCTCCTTCATCTGATTATCAGCCTCCATACAAACACCTTTCTGAGAATCAGGCTAGACAATAAAGGCCTAGTCTCCAACCCCGTTACCACCACTAGAGGGGTAAGACAGGGTTGTCTACTGGCCCCAGCATTGTTTAATTTTTACATTAACTCACTGGTGACTCACATGGCCAATGATGCTTTCCACCCCCCCAAATTAGCAGGCCCATCTCTGAATGTTCTTCTGTATGCGGATGACGCCGCACTTCTTGCCAGATCCCCTATTGGACTGAGGAGAATGTTTCAAGCTCTACATGAATACTGTGATCAGCATGAGCTCCAGCCCAACTATGCTAAGACCAAGATCATGGTCTTCTCTGCCCAACCGAGGCTCCATCGATGGTCCCCCTAGAGCAGGTTAACTGCTTTAAATATCTGGGACAAGTAATACGGTCAAATAGGTCTTTTTCTGGCTCATAGAGACTATATAACAACCAACGCATTTAAAGCAGCCATCCAGATTAGATCTCTATATGCTAAGAATAAGGCTCAATCAGTGAAGATAGCTTTGAGACTCTTTCAAATGAAAGTCCTCCCCCTTCTTTTAGTGAGCATCTCTTTAGGCTCCCGTAGGGATTTTTTGAAACTGGATTCTATCCAAACGCGATTCCTTAGAGCCATCCTTAGGATTCCCTCCTCGGTAGCGGGTGCGGTTATGAGATTAGAGGTCGGCTGGCAAGCTCTACGGTATGTGGCCTTGAAGACGAAGCTCTGGCTATGGCTCAAGCTTTGTTTTAAACCAGTAGGTATTGCCCCCTTGATATTGAGGGACGATTTCCAATCATCGTGGGAAAGGGAGGTCATTAACGAGGTTCAATCCTGCGGATTGTCTCACCTTTACTTTGAGTCTATGACGTACAATCAAGCTAGAGCTGTGATCTCCCGGAGACTGAGTGACATTGCCAGACAAGAGGACATAGCCCAGGTAAAACCAGGGATGTTCCTAGGGGACCAGATTTATCGGACTATACCAGCCCCCTACCTTGCAGAAATCCACTATGTGGAATACCGCAGACTTCTTACAGCAGCTAGATTAAATGTCCTTGACTCTGTGATATTGTGGGGAAGGTACAGGGGAGTACCATACGCCCAGAGAACCTGTCATTGTGCCATGGGTGTGGTTGAGTCCACCAAACACATTCTCTTGACTTGCCCTTCTTATGCAGAGCTTAGACAAAATTTTATAGACCCACTTCTATGTCAATTTAGCTTCCTACCCGGAGAAAACCAGGTTTTACACTTGCTGAATAATGTCACCAGAGCTATACCTTCCTTGGTGGCCAAATTTCTTTTTTTAGCTTTTAAGCGTCGCAAGACTATAATTGACTGTATTGATATGGGGCTATCTGTTTAGCCCATTTTAGTGTTGGCTAAGTTCTAAAATCTTCCTGGATGTTTTAACTGTGTATTGACAAATGTACTTTTTTCTGACTGACGGTCGAATAAAAGGTTGATGATGATGATGTGCTGGCTCCACCATTCCTTAGTTTTAAAAGGAGGTATCTCTTCACATCACAGTTGGGTATCATTTCAACATTTGTAAATGATGGATTCCCTGATTTCTACAGCATCCTGCCTCTCTGTCTCCTGGCCCTACACCTCTCCAACCCCGTCTTCTGCCTCTAATTCTGAACTGCCCTCTGCCCCAGACTCTTCCTGCTCACTAAACCCTGTCACCTGTGTATGACCCTGTGTATGACACAATGCCGGCACCACCATGAAGTTATTCCACCATTTAAATCCCTTTATTCTAAGATTTTTCAGGCTTGTTCCATGTTTTTGTTGCTTACTGCTTGTGGTGTCTTTTTGTTGTTGATTTGCATGTAAACCAGCAATACACTATTGCTGCTATTTTCTTTGGGGTTGATTCCAATAATTCATTTTGCAATCTTTCCTCACCCCACTTCACCCCACTGTCTCAACTTTAATCTTCAATCTTAGGGGGTTGGGGGTCAATCTATGGGAAGCTTTATTATCCAGCTTCCTCTTAGTGACTACATGGTTGGTTCAGTTCTGCCCCACCCTCAAAACATCCTGCTTTAGGAACCTCCTCTGACAAAAGTTTTGCTTCCACAACATTTTCCATGGTTGCAGAGGAGGCCAGTGAACAGGGATGTCTTTTCGATCCAAACCCATCCATTAGATCAAGGATTAGGCTAGCAGTCTTAGTTGTACAAAATAGGAATGCATTTCTTGCATATATTATACAGTGGTACCTCTGGTTACGAACTTAATTTGTTCGGGAGGTCTATTCTTAACCTGAAACTGTTCTTAACCTGAGCTACCTCTTTACCTAATAGGGCCTCCCACTGCCGCCGCGCCGCTCCCGCTTGATTTCTGTTCTCATTCTGAGGTAAAGTTCTTAACCCGAGGTACTACCTCCAGGTTAGCGGAGTCTGTAAGCCAAAGTGTTTGTAACCCGAGGTGTTTGTAACCCGAGGTACCACTGTATATGATTTGCCTAACTCTTACTGCATTTTTTTGGTCAAATTTCCATCAGAACATGGTACGTGTGCTGTTGATCCTTTTTTTACAATACGTATTATATTCTGGATGGGACTTCCTTTGTTGATATAGTCCCTTTTAAGGCTAGCTTGTGGGTTGTATGGGAGGTTGTTAGAAATTCTGGAATGTTGAGCTCTAATGCAGATGTTCCTCATTAAGGTCTCAAGGCCAGTGCTGAATGTTTATCAAAGACCTGTGATGGGAACAGGTGTTGATTCTTTTGGGATGGAGAGGGTGAGCACCATAATTAGCACTCACTTAAATCTGGGTGGGGCTGGTATGAGGGAGCTTTCATCCTGAAGGGATGATCAGTGCCTGTTTGGACCTTAGATTGTCTTATGCCTTCCTGCTCAGCCTGCTACGATTTGCGTGTTTTGTGTCAGCCAGCTAAATGAGATAGTTTTGTTATTTTCTTGGCTTCTGAGCAGTCCTAAATTGTGTAATCATGTGAAGTTTTTGCTTTTAACAAAGTCTTGTTTTTAAAAACAAAGGTTCTTTTTATGAGAACTGAGACCATCTCCCTCCTCACCCTGCCTTCACCACAACCACCAATTGAGTAGTAACTCTTCTCTGTCTCACTCTGCAGCAAACACTTTTACATCCATGGAGATCAACATCCGCCTGGGAGTTGCTGGCTTGGTCCTGCTTTCCTTGGTGCTGATTGTGGCTGAGTTCATGTGCAGCAAGCAAGGCTGAGAAGCTCTGACTCGACTCAGTTCCACAAGTCAAGACCCTTCCTTGGGCATCCGAGACAAGCAAAGCCACAGGAATCCCATAGAGACTGGTTTCATTTCTTGTTCATCTGAAGGCCAAATTTCTATTCTGTGATAACACCAAGAACCTTTTCGGAAGTGGCTGGGGTGGAGTGAGAATACTGGAGGCTTCTGTTTCTGTGCTTTTTTTGGCAGCTTTTAAAAAAAGTTTGGACAGGGCCGTCTAAAGCATATCCAGCGCCGTGGTGCAAAGATCCCTGCCCCCCCCCCCGTTTCCCAGAGTTGTTAACCTCCTTTTTTTAGGAAGGGAAGACCAGCAGCAGCAGAGGAACCTCTTGGGGCGGGACGGCGCTGCTGGCGACACACCCAGCTTTGCGGGGCTGAAGGAGGAGGGCAATGGTTGGGGGGGGCTGGCTGCTTCGTGCTGCAGTGGCCACGGCAGGCAGAGGCTCCGGGTGCAGCGCTGCTTGGGTGCAGCATGGTGGAGGCAGGTGAGGGCAGTGAGTGGGCCGGGGGAGCCAGCCCTGTGGAGAGCCATTGTGCCTGATGCCCAGCTCAAAGACGAAGACAGCTAGCAGGAGGGGCACTGCGCGTTCCTGCACCACTCCCACTGACCGTCGTCTCGGTTTCTTCCCTTTTCACCTTCTGGCACTCCGCAGAATTCGGCGCCTGCAGGCTAAAAGGAAAAAACCTGAGCCAACGCTCAGCAGGAGCAGTACATGCACCCTCGCTCACTCAGCGCACTCGTTCAGTGTTCCCCGGACTCTTGCCTGGCACCCTCCAAAACTTGGCACCCTGGCACCCCACACCACTAGCATTTATGGGTAAGACGGCCCTGAGTTAACCTACTGTTCAGCTAAGCCCTTCTCAGAGAAAACCCATTGAAATAACTAAGCGAATCATGTGTATTAACTCTGTAACTTAAGATTTTATTCCTTGTCTGGGTGTTTTGCTTTGGGTTTTTTTATTATCTCTTATAGTAATTGTATCAAATGAAAATCAGTAAAAAGCATACCTGTCCATCTAAAACCAATGTGACTGTGAGTTAGGTAATTGCTTTTCTGTTGCTTTGAACTGTGATTGGGCAGGAGTAGCAAACTCCGAAATGCCCATCCTCAGTGAGAAAGCAGCTCCTTGGCATGGTCGGCCAATTGGTGCCAAAGAAGGACAGAACTTTCTTTATGTATGCCACAACAGCAGCAAGAATGCTTATTGCAAAGTATTGGAAGACACAAGATCTACCCACTCTGGAAGAATGGCAGATGAAGGTGATAGACTATATGGAACTGGTGGAAATGACTGGCAGAATCCGAGAAGAGTCCGTGGAGGAAGATTGGAAGAAATTTAAAGACTATTTACAGAAACATTGTAAAATTAATGAATGTTAGAATGATGGTGGAATGAATCTATGTGATTTTAGCAAAAATGTAACAAAGATTTAAGAAAAATAGACTGTTAATTGGTGAAAAGAGGGAAAGTAAATTTATATTAAGATCAAGATAAATTTTCAGGATAAAAATTTTGAAGAGAGGGAAAGGATTTGCTGAAATGGATAATTAACTTAGAATACAAAAAAGGGAGGTGTGAGGAGGTCAGGGAAACAAGCAAATGAAAGATAAGTTATGGGAAGGTTTGATTTTTTTTGTTTTTAATTGTTTCTATCTTTATGTTTTTTTATTGTGATGTGTTGTTTTGTCATTGTTTAATTTGGTGTGTTTTCTTTTGCCTTTTTGTAAACTTAAAACCCTAATAAATACTATTTTTTAAAAAAGAGAGAAAGCAGCTCCTGAAATCCAGCGGGGGAAATGAGAGGATTTTCAGGGTATGGGGTCAGAAGACTGTTGTGTGGAGCCAGCATGGAAGAATGCTAGTGCATATTCCCTGAAGGAAAGGAAAGGAAATATCCCTAGTTTAATTGGCAAAGGCAGGGGACAAGGTTGTTGTTTTTTTTGGTCATAAACAGTTTTTTGTGTAGCTGGTGTATGTGACCACGTGGAAGGGTGTATAAGGGGAAGGCGTGCCCTTCCAGACGCCCTAGCGTGCCCTGGGAGACTTGCTACACTTGCTGCTGCAATGGCAAAAACTAGTGAAGAAAGAAAAAAGGGGGCAGAAATTCCTCTGCTGTCCTGAATTTTGGGATGTAACCCCCCCCCCAATTTTTTAATCCATTCTAGAAATAAATTGTGGGTGGGAAATCCAAATGAATCTTTGGGTTAGTACAAGGTTATTTTAACAAAGTGCAAACCATGCCCCTCTAGTAAGAAGCACGGGCAACAGACAAATATCTCACATTGTTGGAGAAGTGCTCAGATCCAGGCATGGCTTCCTCATGCCTTTCACAAGGACCAACCAACCACCGTTTCAATACAGTCTGTTCGGATGAGCTCCTCTAAGCGGGGGCAATAAAAAGATAGGAGGAGAAACCTGGGAGGTGAAGAAATAAATCTGTCTTTAAAGATTTCATACCCAACTGAGATCAGATTGATGAATGGGCCAAATACTGTATTTGGGGGCTGGTCGTTCCTCTAGTGTGGGGAGCCACCATAACTGCAGTCCCAATGCCTCTGTGGAGCTTAAATTTACAACTCATGATGTATCTGTGAGTCTCTACAGAGGGACACACCACCAGGTCTCCTTAACTGTTCCTTAAATGTCCTTTTTTGACCAAGAGGGTCCAAAGTGACAGCATAGGCACAATATCTTTGGGGAGGAGGCAGTAAGTGACCAGAGCTTGAATTTGCCATGATGTACAACTGGGCATACTAGATTTCTTTTGCTCCAACAATACTACTGAGATGCTGTCTCTCTGAGAACTAGAAAAATTAAAAATAGGAGTTGTGTTCCACGCCAAACACTCAGTCCTTCACTTCCTCTGGTTTTGCAACCATTAGATAGATGCAAACTAATAAGGGATGTGGTTGGTCAGGCAGCCGTGGGAACGGAAGAAGGACAACAGCATTGGCCGATCAGAGAGGAGTCATTTCTTCTGCGGAAGAGCTGCATCACAGAACATTGCTGGGTTTCAGCGGCAACAGCCTCCAGCTGAGATCTTCACTCAGGAGACAGCAGAATTAGGAGCAAACGGAACAAACAGCTGGCTACAGAAGCCACGCCATGAAATTCCCTTCCAGTATCCTCTTTCTAGGTTGGTCTCACTCCTTGGAGGGCGGTGGGATCAGAGTGTTTGCAAGAGCAGGCCTGGGAGATTGGAGGCCTGGCTTCCATTTCTGTTGCTCAGATATCTGGACTCTAAATGGATCCTCTCCTTTCCAGGGTGTTGGCTGACCAGGCAGTGGCAGATCTCCAGAGGTGAGTGTCAGTCAGCCGTGAGAATGGTGATAAAAAATAGGGGGTGAGTAGAATGGGAACTAAATGCCGTAGACTCCTCCAACCAGGACGACTTTTCTCATGGTAGACTTTATCTGTCTCATATTCAAGGCTTTTTTCCAGTCAGAACTCAGTTCCGGCATCTTTTAGGTGGGGGCAGTTGCCATTATCAGAGAACAAGGGAGGCTTTCATGGTGATTTCCGGCACCTCTTTTTCTAGAAAAGTTGAACTGCCCTTATTTATTTGTCTCTAGACAACCTGTCAAGGAAACCGTCCTCCCAGTTATCCACTTCAGTTTATTTCTCTTGGGTGCAAGGGCTGTTTAGACACAGGGATCCTTAGTCCTGCCCCTCCCACTGTAAACATCACTAGATACTAAGGGAGAACCTTCTCTTTCATTGCCTCCCGGCTGCATGAATCGCAACTGGCGCTGTCCTGCCTGTCTCCTGTGTCTTGGCTTATGCAGGAGAGTGAGCAACCGAGCGACATAAAGGACCTTAGGTTCTGGACTCTTCCACTTCCTCTCCACCCTGTCCTCCTCCAATGTCAACAGGGAAGGGGAAGTTAAAGAGCCCTCCCCTCCCCTCTGCTATCTCAGAAGTGAGTCATTGGTTGAAGGCTATATTGTTGGCCCTACAGCTGTTGCTCAGTTCAAAATATGATTCCTACTTCTTTTGAAAACAGCTTGGTGATGAGGAATATGTGAAAATATAGATATATGTCAATTGGAAAATGTTACAGATTAATATACGTACCACACTTTTGTGGATTTTAGTACCCTGATACAGGTCTTTTACAAGTCTCCCATCTCACTCCTGTTATCTTTCTTTCCCAGGACAGCATTATCGGAAGCCTTCCATCTCAGTGATACCAAGTCCTCGGGTCATCCTAGGTGAAGAATTCTATATCCGCTGTGAGAATAAACTTAACTCAAAAGCAACTTTCTACCTTGTCAAGGAAGGGAGTTCAGCGGCTGTGGATTCTAAGACTGCCACACAGTATACAGATTTCACCCTTTCCAATGCCAAACATGTAGAACCCAATGGCGGGTTCTACAAGTGCAAATATTGCTTTACAGAAAATACATGCTCAGAATTCAGCAATAACGTTTATGTCAACATAACAGGTGAGAATTTTGTTCTATCCTTAGACCTATTCATGTGCAGGGCATCAGTTACATTGAAAGCAAAGCAGTTTCTCGTTTTAATCCCTAACCCTAATGTCCCCACTCCTTCAGCAACAATCACATGCTACATGTGGTTGTCTGCAGAGAATCCAGTGTGGACACACATGTAAGGACTCTGCGTGATTGTGGCTGGTTGCATATGTCTAGGTGGGAATGTATCTGCAGACAACCCCACGGACCACATGGGTGTTGCAGAAAGACAGGAGGGGGCCATCCTGTGTCGCCATTTGAGGCAAAATGGGAATGTGCCACTCCTTGCATGCCCCCCACGGTGTCCCCCCACTTCCGTTCCTGCCAGAATGCCCCTCCCTTCTTGCCAAATGCGACAAGAGTCAGGCCGTTGCACATGGCATTGCCACTCATCTTCTCTGTCCCAGGTGAGCAGATATTCCAAGAGAAGGAGAAAAGTTTCCTATTTTTTAGACTGATACAGTTGCAGATGTTCCACCTTCCGCATATCAGCTCTCTCTCTTTCGCAGGGCAGCTTTATCGAAAGCCTTCCATCTCTGTGAGTCCCAGTCCTCTCATCATCCCAGGGACACGATTTTTCATCCACTGTAGAAATGAATACCATGAACAAGCAACTTTCTATTTCTCCAAGGAAGGGACTCCGGGGAATTTGTTTTCTAGGACTGACTCATTTAGTAGTGTATTTCACATTCCTAATGCCAAGGAAACAGATGGAGGGATCTACTGGTGTTCATATTGCTTCATTCAAGACCAAGTTCGAAAATGCTCATGTTCCAGCGACAGAGTTCACGTCAACATAACAGGTGAGGGCTCAGCTCCGTCTTGGTGTGCCAGTTTCACAAATGATACTAAAGTGGAGGTCGAATTTATTGCATCTTCAACCAGAAGGAAATGATGCATCTTCTCTCTCGTTCTCTTTCTATATCACATTCCTATAAGATTGTGGTTCTGCCTTCTGCTGAATGTTGGAGTTGCACCAGCCCTTAAACATCTCTCTTCTTCTCTTTCCCATTCAGAGCATTTCTATCCCAAACCTTCCATTTCAGTGAGTTCGCATGAAATAATTGCCCTGGGGGGAAATGCAACAATCCGCTGTAAGAGTGAAGAGAACCCAATGGCAGAATTCACTCTGCTGAGAGAAGATTATTCGGGTAACCATGAGATCCAGAAGATGGAACCAGGCAGTATTTTATTTCCCATTCTCAATGCTAAACGAACTGATGGAGGGATCTACTTTTGTACCTATTGCTTCCAATCAGACTTGGACTTCAATCAACGATGCTCAAACTACAGTGACAGAGTGTACATCAACATTACAGGTGAGATTCTCTCTTGGGTCGCATCCATACCAAAGACTCTTATACCACTTTAGCAGTCATGGCTTCCTCCGTGTAGTTTGGGAACTGTAGTTTAACCAAAAGGTTAAAGTCTCTGTCAGAGAGTCCATTGCCAGTGTGATGAAGCAGTTGATGGTTCTGGCTAGGACTTGGCTCAAATCCCTATTCAGGTGTGAAACTCATTGGATGAGATTCAAGCACACTCCTGTTGTGAGGACAAAATGAGGTAAAGAACCATTCTGCTGGCTTGAGTGTCTTGGGATATAGTTGAAAAAATAATGATTAATTAGCTAATTACATGTCTTAATATATCTTAATATACTGTTGAGAAGATGTATGTTTATATGCTGTTTTCTATTTTGAAAAGCAGAGGCACTCAGGTGCATAGTCCATAATCCAAGTTAACATATTTTTGTTATGGTGGCAATGCATTATTTTGGAAGCTGCACATTAGGTAGATCTGCCTTTAAGTCTCTGTTAAATCAAATTTCTCATCTGCCTTTCCTTCACTCCATCACCTGAAAATGAAGGAGAAATTGTTGATTTTTTTGGTCGATTATATGGCATTGGCACATATTGGCTCAGGCCTCTGGTGAAGACCAATGGTTTGACTCAGTATAAAGCACATTTTCTTATGCACTCTGCATTATGAGTTCCCCAGCTACTGGTTTTGATGGGGCAGGGACAATATTCAGGGACTAGCATATGTTTCAGCCTCCCTTCCTGCCCTTTAGCTTCAGAGATTGTGGTTCACGTTGCCCATACTTTCAAACATGTCTTTGCACCATTAAGGGGTAGAAAGATGGGGGGGGGAGGGAGATGAAGCTGAAATAATTTGGATGATAAAGTATTTTGATGCTACTCTCTTTGCACAGTGTGCCTGCACAGTATATCCAATACATGTCTATTGAAAGTGATTTTGTGCATAACAAACAGGTCTTTGGATCTGATGCAAATTAGCAGGATGCATTAAATGCACCACAAGCAACATGTCTCAATCCTTTCCTGGCTGTTTTTTTCTTTTCTTTTTCCTAACACTAGATCCCTGGCTTTCTAAACCTTCCATCAGTCTGACACCAACACAGCAGATTTCTACTGGGATGAATGTCAGCATTGAGTGTCAGGGGGCAGAGAGTTATCTGACCTTCTCCTTGTTCAAATCAAACAACCTGATAGCATCACAAAAGGCAGAAGAAAACAGAAATGCAACCAAGTTCTTTTTCTCTGAAGTGAGGTTGGAGGATGGAGGGAACTACACCTGCCAATATCACCGCATAGGATTCCCCTTTCGTTGGTCAGAGTCAAGTGACCCAATGGAACTGGTTGTGACAGGTAAGGAGCTACCATAGGTCTTTCTCCCACCTTTCTTCTAACTCTCACTCTCTGTGCATGAGCTCTAGAGATTATGGCTGTCAAAGCCAAATACCACCCTAGGCGACCTTGAGCCACATTACAAGGAATGGAGGAACTGGGTGTTTGGGTTTACATCAGCAACGGGTTACTAGAGGCTAGATCAGAAAGGAAGATGATGGCATCCAAGGTGAGGTGCATGGGAGATGGAGGTACATGGAGATAGCAGGAAGCCCATCTCAATATTCACTTACTTGGGGCATATATGGGAATGTGATATGGCTTTCTGCACTTGTGTCATGTAATCATTGGCCGGAAGGATATTCATGGCCCTGGAAATAAATGAGATCCAGCAATGAGATCCATGTTTCTCTGTGTCTAAGAAATGAAGAGACCGATACCATTTGACTGAAAGATGTTTGAACTATAAAGATGTGGAAAAGTACATTCTTGAATAAGACAGATGGGAGGCAGGTGCTGGAGTGGTAACTTGTAGAACTTAAGGAGGAAGCTGAAACGTCAGGTGGATGACCTTTTCATAGACATAGAGCAGTATGAAAGAACTGCTTCCCCACAGAATCCAGGGCCAACCCTACTGTTAGGCAGAGTAAATCAGCTGCCCTGCCTGAGACAGAAGATGCAGTGGAAGAGAAGTGTTAGAGGACAGAGTTGGGTTCCATACCACCTTCCACAGTGCAAGCTCTGCACAACCTAGAGAAGCTGGTGAGTTTTAGTACATGGAGAGGGAGGGAGGAATAGCACCCCCTTGTCCCTCACCTCAGGCAGAAAAATAGCTTGGGCTGGCCCTGCATCCTGTTGGAGAATACGGGTAGTTTAATCTTGCTGGGACCAGTCACGTGGATCATTCCAACTTCAAAACTGGTGCTCTCCTTTCTGGCATGGCAGCAGTCACCACACCCAATTTGCCGTGCTCACAGGATTGCTTCATCTGCACATATATTCCCAGTGTAAAGGAAAGTGTGTGTGTGTGTGTGTGTGTGTGTGTGTGAGAGAGAGAGAGAGAGAGAGAGAGAGAGAGAGAGAGAGAGAGGTGGGTGGGTGGGTGGGTGGGTGGGTGGATGGCATACACACCATTTAAAGCACATGACTCATTCAAAAGAATCCAGAGAACTGTGGTTTGATAAAAATGCTGGCAATTGTAAGTCTGTAAGGAGTAGCTTCTGTGAAAACCAAGGCCTTCCTAGGATTATTGATGGGAAAGCATGGTGCTTTAAAAGTTCTTTAGCTTTCTGGTGTGTGCACAGCCAAAGATGGTGGGTGTCCATACTGTGCAGTAGATAGAAAGCTTTTGTCGTAAGAATGACCCCCGCAGAATCAGACCCAAGGCCCAACATTCTCATCTCAGAGTGGCCACCCAGAAGCTTATGGGAAGCCCACAAGCAGCTTAATGCATGCAACAGCCCTCTCGTGCGCATGATCTTCAGCAACAGATGTTCAGAGGTATACTGCCTGTGGTGGTGGAGGTATAGCACATGCACGGCCATCATGACTAGTCCAAATGCCATCCTGAGTGACGTGGTCATGTGGGGGCTAATGGATGCATGTATGGGAATTGGGAGGTGGTCTTGTGGAGGTTAATTGATAGATCCAAAGGCCAATAAGAGGATCATTCCTAATAGCCACTGAACACTGCACAATAAGCATTAGTAGCTTTCTAACTGTCACCTGGTTTTACAGACATATTTGCAGTCATCCTGTGGGCAAGCATTGCGGCTGGACTTTCCCTTCTGATTCTCTTCCTGCTGGTACTTGCCTTTATATTGTACAGAAAAGGCAGAAAGGGTAAGTGGACCTCTGAATGGACTGCTTTACAATGGCTGAGATTAAAACATGCAAAACTGTTTTTCTAGTGGTATAGGTTTTCAGTGACCTGAACAGCAAGTTATCTTTTCGCATCTCTAGCAGAAGAAAAATTTTCTGTGTGTGTTATTTGGATGACAACTCCAGCATGGCCAACAGTCAGAGCTGATAGGACTTGTAGTCTAAAACATCTGGGGGGGGGCACCAGGTTAGGGAAGGCTGGTCTTAAGAGTTAGGCTACATGGGGAGGGAGCAGAACCCGCAATGCTGCTCTGAAACAGATTGGGCCAAGAATCTCATGCTCTCTTTCTGATCTGCAGATTCCACGGCCCACGAAAGAAGCCAACCACCGAACATAGTAAGCTTTCTTGGCAACAAAAACTTCCCTGTAAACAAAAACCTTTATGACTGTGGACATCCTGCCAACCTCCTACACTCCAGACCCTTCATTCTAAGAAGGAAAAAAACACATCTCTGCCAGTGTGGTGTAGTGGTTAGGCGTGGTGGACTCGTAATCTGGGGAACCGGGTTCGCTTCCCCGCTCCTCCACATGCAGCTGCTGGGTGACCTTGGGCCAGTCACACTTCTTTGAAGTCTCTCAGCCCCACTCACCTCACAGAGTGTTTGTTGTGGGGGAGGAAGGGAAAGGAGAATGTTAGCCGCTTTGAGACTCCTTAGGGTAGTGATAAAGTGGGGTATCAAATCCAAACTCCTCCTCCTCTTCTTCTTCTTCTTCTTCGGATTCACTGACAGTGTATAAAGCAGCTCAGTTTTATACCAGAAGTTTGTGGAGAGGGAAGCTGCATTCCAAATGTACCCCTTTAGCCTTAGGGTTGCAGAGTTATGTAAAAAAGAAAGAAAGTGTGATCCTGTCCGGCAACATTTTATTTATTTTTTAGCAGTAGACTCATTTGACTGTGGGTGTGTAAGTATGTGCAGAGTGCCAAGTAACACTAATCCTCTTGAGAGCTGAGTGGCAGCCCCAGGTGCAGTGGCGGAGCTTGCCACTCCTGCACCCAGAGCAGCGGGGCAGGGAGATCCTGGGGGGGGGGCATTCACGGCCCGTTGGCATGAACCTCCCAGGGGGGATTTTGTCACCCCCCTCTGGGATGGCACCTGGGGCAGAGTGCCCCCACCACACACCCCTTCTGATGCCCCTGCGCAGATGCCATTTGCTCCTCTCTGGAAGTTGCTGTTCAAATTCCTGTCATTTACACATTCTTATTCATCATTCCCATTGTCCCTCTAGAACAGAGATAGGCAACCTAAGGCCTGGGGGCCGGATGCAGCCCAACTGCATTCTCAATCTGGCCCACGGACGGTCCAGGAATCAACGTGTTTCTACATGAGTAGAATGTGTGCTTTTATTTAAAATGCATCTCTGGTGTGATGGGACGATGAGCTGCTTGTGCGTAAAATCCAAGTCCCTCAGAGTTTGATCAAGTTTGCAAACCTCTGTCTGTAATGGAGCCCCTTAAACATGGCTCCCTCAGTCGCTGGCAGATTCCGACAGTGGTTGCTTTCGGAATCGCTTCCAACATAAAAGCTCCTTAACGGAAACACGTCTTCTGGACTCTCTGCGTGACAGTTTCCGGCGAGGAGTGGGTGTCCCTACGGGAGGTCCTGAAACCTCCCCACTGCCCTCGCTGGAAGTGTCTCGGAGCCATCCCTCCTGCTCACTTTCCCTCAGCTCAGCTCCTCTCCCCCTACTGGTTCCCTCTTCAGCTGCTGAGTCTCTCCCAACCTGTGTGAGCCCTTCCACCTCCCTTCCTTCCGATGGCAGTTCCCTGACATCTGGGTTATTTGTGGGGCATAGGAATTCGTTTATTTTTCATCCCAAAATATAGTCCGGGCCCTCACAAGGTCTGAGGGACAGTGGACTGGCCCCCTGCTGAAAAAGGTTGCTGACCCCTGCTCTAGAAGATGTAGTGGCAGAGACTGCATGCTAAATATCTTCCTCTTCCTCCCCCCTCCATAGCCCCTGGAATCCGACAGCAGAGAAGACCCTGATGGAGTTTCTTACGCTGCCCTGAACCACGGGACCCTGAAATCCAAACAGGTACCCGATGCTGACAGGATCCCTGAAAGCTGTACTTACGCAACATTGGCCCAAGGCAGACCAAAGTAGGACTGACAAGCAGGACCTCTTAGGACGTAGAGACTTCTGGGACCTCGGCTGATCCTTGGTTTGCAGGGACATTTCTAGCACGACAATGCTTCCTAGTAGAGCCTTCTTCACCGAGAGAACCTGCTGCTCCCACCAAAGAGCTGGACACTCAAAATATGTATGTACTCTTCTTCTTTGACCACTGACTACCTCCTTTCCGTAGAGTTCTTCCTTAGGCTCCTGGATCACTAAGGTGGTTTGGCCCTGCGGTTGAAAACATCGCCTAATCCAGTGTTGAGAATCTTCAGCACTACATTTTATCATATGTAGTGGACATCTAAGCTAATAAAAGTTTTCTGGGAGATGATATATAATGAAATGGAAAAAAATGTTTAAAATAACTTCTGCTTTAAAAAAACCCCAGAAGCTTTTCTATTAGGAATTATAGGTACCGACATTTCAAAAGATCAGAAAAGACTTTTTACGTACGGGACAACAGTCGCTCGGATGCTATTAGCCCAGAGATGGAAAGAAGACAAAGTCCCTGGAAAGCTGACTGGAAAGCTCAAGAACCAAGAGGACAAAAACTTCAAAAAAAGAATGGGGTGGGGGAAGTTATAGTTTATTTAGGAGACCACTGTAAAATGATGGATACATTAGCAGGATTTTAATCTCACTTGCAATGTAACAGATACCTTGGATAACATAGATTGATACAAATGATAGATTATGCAATAATATGCAGATTTTAATGTTGATATTAACACCCATGGAGGGGGTGGGGTGAAGCCGTGAGATTCAGAGTAATCTCTATATATGAACATGTATTTGGATTGTTATACAGTGGTACCTTGGTTTACAACCATAATCCATTCCGGTTGTAACCCAAGGCGCGCTTTCGCTAATGGGGCCTCCCCCCAAAAAAAAGGGTTGTAATCCCCCCCCCCAAAATGGGTTGTAATCCAAAAAAAGGGGCACACACTTCCGGGTTTGATGTGCTTGTAATCCAAAATGGTTGCAAAGTAAGGTACCATTGTAATTCTATATTTGTAAACTAAAATAAAAAATATTTCAAAAAAGATAATCTTCAACTCTGTGGATTGAATACTCTGTACTCAGATTCCCAAATGCATGATTACACTGCTAGCCTTTTTAAAATTGTCTTTTTATTAAAACCTGGGCATCTATGCTTAGGTCTGAGCCAGGAGCACACTCAAACTGCAAACCTGCGTCTTCAGGGGGAGTGTTACCCCATCCAGCACAAACCGAATCCCTATTCCCTGTCCTGCCTTCTGACTGACTGTCAGGGGCTGGACTGGGGAGGAGTGGGGGGGCTGCTCCCCCTTCTCCTGAACCTTCCCGAAACCAGGAGGACAGTGTTGATTTAGAGCAGTGGTTTGCAGAAGGGCATAGTCCACAGTCTGCAGAGGGCAGAAGCTGGGAAATCCTAGAAGAGGAAGAGCAGGAAGAAAGGGAAGCCGTGGGAGAGAGGCAGCCGACAGACTCATTGTCTTTGGAAAGCATTCCTGAGCCTCCCTCGCCCAGGACTAGGCGTGCTGCGAGAGTAGCTGAACAGAGACAGAAAGCCCAGACCAACCGGCATGAGGATGATGTAGTATGAGAGAGACGAAGGGGGTGTTACGATATAGAAGCAATGCGGCCACGAGCTGCTAGCTTGAAAGCAAAACATGAATGGGAATGCTGGGACTGTTCCGTGGGAAACAGAGGGACAGTCTATTCACAGTGCGAAGCACCGGAATTAGCTCAGAGTGTAATATGAGCTGTACAGGAAGTACAGGAGGAGTTTGTCTCTCGGCTGCTGGAGTTTGAAGAGAGCAGACGTGTTTTCTGTAACGCTGCAAAGACAGAAATAAAGGCATGTAAATACGTTTCTGTCTATCTCTTTCCCCTGCCCACGGGGGGGGGGCAGGAAAGAGTGGTGTGTTCTTCTCACGCTGAGGAGGATCGCCGATCGCGACCTAGCCTGTATCCTGCTGGGAAATGCAGACAGGGAGGTCAACCGGAGATCAAGCCGGGTGCCTGGAGAATGGCCAGTTTCTCCTGATAAAGGCTTGATTCCAACAGGGGGTGGGACTTTACTTGGAGCGACACCATTTCTAGAGAGAGAGAGACACATCCCTTTGTCTCTCGCTGTGATTGTTGAATAAACTAATTGGTCAGAACTCTTCTTTTCTTTTATCTGCTTCTTTGCGGCCACCATGGGATTCACTGAGCCTTGACACTGACCAAGAGCACCTCAGTCTTGCCTGGACTAAGTTTCGATTTGTTGGCCCTCATCCAGTCCTTTAGTGATGACAGACCGAGTTGAGAACTAAGAAAGCTGCTTTAGACTTGGGCAGAAAGGAGAACTAGAGCTGGGTGTCGTCAGGCTGCTGGGGACAACACCCCCCCCCCCAAGTCCAGGTGACCTCTCCCAGTAACTTCATGATAACATTTCTTTACGTGCAAAAAAGAACAATAGTGAATGTTGCATTTAGTTGCTGTTTAAAATTCACAATAGGAAGCAGATTAAGACTGAAATCTTAACCCCACTTACCTGGGAGTAGGCCTCACTGAATGAATTAGGATTTATTTCTTAGGTTAGCATAACGTAGTTAGGAGTGCAGGCCTAATGGATATAGGATGCCTTTGGCACTTCAGGGAAAAAGGGGGGGGGGAGTACCAGTATATATCAATGAATATCTAAACAATTTATATTGCAGAGCCATTCATGTATCTATTCACACATATATGTGTGCCCTTATTTTTTAAAAAAGTATGTTATAAAGAACAAAGATTGAAACCTTTCAGTGCAAGAGTCAGTGCCACAGTGGCGGTTGAATGTACAGATGGAAGGAAATCCACTTGGTTGTTCATTTGGAACAGATTCCCAGGATCCAATCCAGAGTAGCAATATTTGGCACAATGCTTCTTGGTTGCTGCCTCTGGCTGACTCATGAGTCGGATGACAGATGATGCCACTACTTCTTCCCTTTTAGTCTGGATTTTTTTCAGACTCTGCTTGTGACAGCTTTTTTATTTTTTGCCCTGTTCTTGCCCTCTTGGTTTCCACATGAGCCAGCTCACTTCTACTTCACTTGGATAGTTGTAGAGATAACATACTGAGCTACAAGGGCAATTTTGCCTGATTTTTCCCCACCCCGCACTGCACTTCACAAGCAGGAGGCGTTGTGAAAGACTACGAGGGAGTCAATTTAGATTTCACAAGGAAGAAGGCTGTCCTCTTTTCCCCAGACATGTCCTCTTTTTAGAAGACATTTTAGAAGACATCTGAAGGCAGCCCTGTTTAGGGAAGCTTTTAATGTTTGATGTATTACAGTATTTTAATATTTTTTGGAAGCCGCCCAGAGTATAAATAAATTATTATTATTATTATTATTATTATTATTATTATTATTATTATTATTATTTCATGTGTATGTAAAATGAGGGTCATCATAGCGATCCATAGTCGGCAAATGTCTTCTCCTTTGTGCTCTTCAAAATATGGCAGCCCTATGACACTCCCCCCCACGTGTTTGAAATTTCCACCCCTACATCCCCCCCCCCAGATTTCCTGACCCCAACCAGTTCTGTACTCTACTGAGAACTGTGCCTCTGAAGAACACACTTCCAAGAAACAGCAGACAAGAATCAGGGGGTGGTTGGGTAGAGGCTGTTTGTTTCATGGGAAGATGGGACTTGGGCTACCTTGTGTAGGGATGTCTATAGATGCTGGGAGAGGATAGGTTTATTAGATATTATACTTCTTTTCTCATGTTTGTGAATTCAACAGGGCACATCCCTTTGCAGCTTAAAAGGGAAGCTTAGCTAGGCTAGTTTTAGCTTTTTAGTTTAAGTAATGCAGGTTGCTTCTGGATTCTCCTGCTATTTCCCCCTTTTCTCTCCCTTAAAACAATATTCACACAAACAGTCTTGCAAAAGGTAAAAACAACGTTTACTCACTCAGAGTATCTGTTGCAGAATAAGAGATACAGGAGTTTTGTATCTCTGCAGGCTTAAAATGGTAATTCAGTTAGACATATTTTAGTCTAGCTTAAGATGGAGTTTGAGCTACAGCTCAGACTTAGCAGTTCTGGCTTGGAGATGAGATGAGATGAAGAGTAAGAGTGAAGAGAGTCAAAGGAGAAGGTGCCCAGGTAAGGAGAATATATAGGGCCACACCCTCTCCCTCTTAGGGCACAATGGGATCGCCACTCGCAAAGTCCTCTCTAGCAAACTTACAGGTAAACTCTGTGAGCTTCAGCTCCCATCATGGGCCCATCTAGCAAACATGAATCGTTGGTTTGACTGCATTGTAAATATCCCACACCTAAAAGCTGAACAGAGGCAAGTTGTCAAGTCCCAGTGGGCTGCCCAGGACTTGAATTTGCAATGATGTGTGACTGGCAGTACAAGATTCCTTTCGCCCTCACAATACTGCTGAGAATCCCTCTGTCCAGTGACATAGCATGGGTTGCTTGCGCCCGGAGCTGTACAGAGGGGGGTGGATGGGAGAGAAATGGACAGAGGACACATGCACATTCAACTGCTTAACATCGTCCATGTCACCCGGGGAGATTGCAGCTGCAGAGATAAGAAAAGACTTTTTCCATTGTCTGGAGAGGTCACTTCCTGGTTTGGATGCAGAAGCTATTTTCAATAGAGCCCAGCGACGGAAATGCACAATGGCATCGAGGCAGCACTGGGTGTTGAAATTTTGTGCCCCATACAATTTTGTGCCTGGGACAATCACCCCTCTGCCCCCCCCCCATGCTACACCACTGCCTTTGTCTCAGGACAACAGGTATAAAAAAGCACAGGGGATACAATCTATGCTAAACCGTGTTTCCCCCCCCCCCAAAAAATGCAGAAGTTTCATCTGTTCACTTCCGTTCCTTCCATTGTGCAACCCACAGTTGTGACATAATAGGAGATGTGGTTAATCAGGCAGTCTAGGGAGGGGACTATGATCAGAATATCAAATCAGAGAGAAGCGATTTGTGCTGAGGATCCGCTGTGTAACAGAACATTGCCAGATTTCAGCAGCAACAGCTGCCAACCAAGACCGTCGTTCAGGACACAGCAAAGATAGGAGCAAACAGGACGCCCTGCTAGCGGCAGAACCCACGCCATGAGGCTGTCTTCCAGCATCCTTTTTCTTGGTTAGTATCCCACCTTGCAAGATGGTGGGGGCAGAGCAAGTGGCCAAGGCGCTGTGGGGAGCTCAGAGGCCCAGCTTCAGATCCTTTTGCTCAGATGCCTCGCCTCTAACACAATCCTCTCCTTTCCAGGGTGTTGGCTGACCAGGCAGTGCCAAATGGCTAGAGGTGAGTTTGGGTCAACGAAATAATCCCAAGAGTGGGAGAGAGGCATAGGGCAGAATGGGAGTTCAATGCCAGGGCCTCCCACAATCCAACTTGCTTTTCTCACTACTGCTGAATGATAAATGGTAGCTCCCACACTTTCCCTGTAGTGTGCAAGGATGACAGGTGCAGGTGCCCCACCACCCTTTGTCTTTAGACAACCTGTGTCCATCTCAGCTGTCCATGTGTCACTCTGAAGTTTCTGTAGGAATGTTAAGGAAGGTAGGAGAGGATAAATTTATTAGATATGCTCCTTTTTTATATATATATAATTTTTTATTCACTTTTCACAAATTTTAAACAAATACAAATAACACAAACAAACACAAACACACAAAAAAAATAACAGGTATAATTTCAAATCCTTATTTTCTTGTAACTTCTTTCTCCGACTTCCCCATACCTCCCCTTTCTGCATTCTATTTTCAAATTTCCCCCCAGCAAATCCTTACTCTAATTTTATTTAATTTACATCCTCTATTTTTCTTTAAATTTAACCCTTACCGCTGTAAACCCCTTAGTTTTTAAAACCAGTGTCATTCTAACATTCAATAATTTTACAATACTTCTTAAGATAGTTTTTGAATTTCTTCCAATCTTCTCCTGCCGCCTCTTTTCCCTGGTCTAGATATGCTCCTTCCTCGCTCATGCTAGTGAGCATAGAGCAGATCACATTCCTTGCAGTAAACAACAACAACAACAATTTTTATTATTTACTGCAAGGAATTCTGCTATTGTTGTTGTTGTAGTTGTTGTTGTTGTCCCCAGCCACTCTAGGAGGCTTCCATGAGAATATTAAAGACAGAATAAAACTTCAGACATTAAAAACTTCCCTAAATATGACTGCCTTCAGATGTCTTCTAAAAGTCAGATAGTTGTTTATTGCCTTGACATCTGATGGGAGCGTGTTCCACAGGATGGGCGCCACTACTGAGAAGGCCCTCTGCCTAGTGAAGCTTGTTGATGGCTGGTTTCAGCAATTCAGGATGCCCTTTGTACAGACACGCTTCTTCCTGGTCATTTCCCCTTTATTTCCCTCTTAAAACAATAACAACACAAAGCCATCTTATTAAAATAATAAACTTTACTCACATTCAGTAGCAATCTGAAGGCAGGCTTTAGCTGCAATTTCTGTTTCATTTGCAGGAAAATGTAGACAAGAGAAGTGAAGTTTCAGACATACAACATGTGGCCTACATGCTTACGGATGAGGCTGCATATGAACAGCAGGATGAAGAGTAGGTCAAAAGAGATCCAAAAGAGAGATTGAAAAGAGGAAGATGGCTGTGTGCCCAGCCCTTTTATTTGGCTTCACTTGGGTCACACCTATCTACCTGGGCACACTCAGAGGGAGTGGCTCCCAACAGGTATTGGAGGAAGTCCTCCCTTTTTGGAGTCACCTTCCTCTGTGTGTACATTCTAGGAAACAAGGAATGTTGGACTTGACTGCTCTATGTCCACATCCCACATTTCCAAGGAAGGTACCTGCTACCTTTTGGACTTGGTTCTCGTTGACTTTTCCTCAAACTACTGCATCTCTGAGTGATGACAGAGCTGCTTTTTAAAACAAAAAACCTTGCTTACCAGAAATTTACACAAACCGATCAATATGGGCTGCGTTGTAGCAGATTCTAAACTCCCCTCCTCCGGTCATGGATCAGATGAAAATTGGTGAGAGTCTTGGAGGATGACTTAATTCATTTTATGCCTGTTGTTGCTGTTGTAATACACTGTGCCAGATGTCGCAAGATTTGTAGGTGTGTTTTTTTCCCTCAGACAGGCCTCAGACCCCCTAAATGAAGCTCATGGGCAGCCAGCTGCTCAGGGACCACAGCTGGATAACCCCTGCTCTGTTGGATAATGCTAAAGCAGATTCATCCAGCACTGCCGTTTGAATTTTTGTACAAACTCACTCTATTTGATTCTCCAGCTGCAGGTGAAAGCCTCCTATTTGACAGAAGGAGGCTGTTGCAAGTGTTCCACCTTCAAACCACCTTCCCATTCTCTTTCTTGATCAGGACAATATCCCGAGCCCTCGGTTTCAGTGATTCCCAGTCCTAATGTCGCTCTTGGAGGGAATTTCTATATCAACTGTGGAAGTCATCATTATAAAGCCACTTTTGAGCTCTTCAAGGGAGAACCTGCAATTTATGTGCGATCTGAGACATCTACAGCTTATACAGTGGATTTTTTCATTTCTGAGGCCAAACTAGAACATGCAGGAATTTATCAGTGTAGGTATTGCTTCGATCGCACATGCTCGCATCTAAGTGACAGACTTTACATCAACGTAACAGGTGAGGGCTTGGCTTAGTCTCTGTGTGACAGTTTTACAAATGACGCTAAAATGGGTGTTGGGTTTATTCCATCTGCCAATCAAATGGGGGGGAAGTGCACTGATTGAACTATATAACTGAACTGTAACTGCACTGATCGAAATATGTACCTATCAAAAGGGATTCTTTATCCCTAATTAACTATTAGTATTTTATTCCAGATTAAAATGCATTCTCTGTAACCAAAGTCGTAATGGAATGCAGATTGTGTAGCACACTATACAACCCCCTGCTCTGTACTCCATTTGTCACACACCCTGGTCCTAGTCAACTGACAAGGCAATGGACGTTACTATGCAACCTGAAGCCTACAATGGGGGGTCCACAGCAATCCTACCCCAATAGGTTCTGCCCCTCTCATAGGGCATCTCTGCTGTGCAGCTTGCCTTTCCCTGACAAGGCTCACATCCCACCTGTGTTCTCTGCCAACTAATCTCCTGAGTAATGGCCTAAAAGCAGCCTATCGATATTCACATTCTGAGTTGCACGTGGTTTTCTATGCTCCCCAATAGCATTTTACAAAGCCAGGCTATTGTGTAAGATCAAAGGATTAAGCATCCCTCTTTTTCTCTTTCTCCCCCTGGATAAGCTTCTCCCAAACCTTCCATCTCAGTGAGCCCAGGTGAGGTGATTGCTCTGGAAGGAAATGCCAGCATCCACTGTAAGACCGAAAAACAGCAAGAAGCAGAGTTTACTCTACACATAAAAAATTCTTCAAATACTTATGAAAGTGAGAAGATGGGATCAGGAGAAGTTCTATTTCCTATTATCAATGCCAAAGAATCAGATGGGGGCATCTATCGCTGTAGCTATTGCTTAAAGCTCGAGAACACTCAAGCATGCTCAAATTACAGTGATGAAGTACACATCAAAGTAACGGGTAAGATCCTGTCTTAATCCTTGTATGCATCTTTCGCAGATTGCACTAATACAGGTTTGAATTTGCTGCAATTGTAAATGAAATTGGAAAAGTGTGCTGGCTCCACCATTCTTTAGTTTTAAAAGGAGGTATCTCTTCATGTCACAGTTGGGCATCATTTCAACATTTGTAAATGATGGATTCCCTGACTTCTACAGCATCCTTCCTCTCTGTCTCCTGGCCCTGCACCTCTCCAACTCCCTCTTCTGCCTCTAATTCTGAACTGCCCTCTGCCCCAGACTCTTCCTGCTCACTAAACCCTGTCACCTGTGTATGACCCTTCCTCCTCACAGTCAGCTCTTCCTCCCTCTGACCACTCCTCATTGTCCCACCACCAGTCCTCTGGCTCTGAGCCATCTTCCCATGGGGGCTCCCTTGGGGAGTGCTGACGCCTCCCACCTCTCCTCTGCATCCAGACAGTCCACGAGTCTTTATAAAGATATTGAACAACACTGGGCCCTGGACTGGACCCTACAGCACCATACTTCTCAGTGTGTTTTTTCCCCATTGGTGAGCACTCTTTGGGTTTGGTCAGTCAACCAGCTACAAACCCACCCGACAGTAACACCCTCTACCCACATTTTACCAGCATCTCACAATAATATTATGGGGAACTTTGTCCAAAGCCTTACTGGAATCAAGATGTGCTTCATTCACAGCACTGGGAGATGGTTGTGCAGAGGGTGAATGGAAAGCTCCATGAACTGATAGAAGGGTCTTTCTTGGGAGCTTCTGGGCACTGCCTGTGGGGGGTTTGGTGAGCATTGGCAGTATTCTAACTCTAGGTGTCCTTTTCATGGTTTTACAGGTGGGAATTCAAAAGCCGGACATTCAATAGCCATGTGGGCAGGCATTACTGCCGGTGTCTTCCTTTTGGTCATCTTCCTGCTGATCCTTGCTTTTGTATTGTCCAGGAAAAGGAAAAAGGGTGAGTAAGCTTCTGGATCAGTTGTTCTGCAATGGCTGAGATGAAAGCATGCATAAACCGAGGTTATAAATGCTTACTTTGTGGGAGCTGTACCACTTCATATTCCACATGAGAAGATTAAAGTCCCAGGTGTCAAGACAGGTTGCAATCTCAGAGAGCGAACGCTCTTCTTTTAAAAACAAAATATGGTTGGACAGGCAGACTTGATGGTATTGGGCCAGTGCCTGGTGAAATCTCTAAAGCTGGTGCGAGGCCTGAGTGAAGCAAAAAAAAGGGGGGTATTTATTTATTTATGCAATATATATGTGATAAATAATAGCACAAAGCCAGCAGCGTGCACACCATGTGCCAGTAGAAATCAATTCATCAGTTAAAATACTCACAAGTTAATACAGTGATCTAACAGAATACAGTGGTACCTTGGAACTCAAACTTAATCCATTCCGGAATCTGTTCCAAAACCAAGGTGTGCTTTCCCATGGAGAGTAATGCAAAATGGATTAATCCATTCCAGACTTATAAAAACCATCCCTAAAACAGCAATTTAACATGAATTTTACTATCTGACGAGACCATTGATCCACAAAATGAGAGCAATAAACAATGTACTGCAGTCACACAATCAATCAATCAATCAATCAATCAATAGCTGAACTGGATTCTACACGGTCACAAAAAAAGAGCCACAAAAACGCAAAATAAATAGCAAAAACAGACAGACCTCAGCATAACACTCAAAACGGAAGCGTAACATTCAAAACGGAGCATGTTCAGCTTCCGAAAAAAGTTCGCAAACCGGAACACTTACTTCCAGGTTTACAGCGTTTGGGTTCCAAGTTGTTTGAGTATCAAGGCATTTGGGAACCAAGGTACCACTGTAGTTATAAATTCATATGGTGGATATAATTGACCATCCATTTCAGGTATGATCCATTCCACATTAGTGGTGGTGCTGCTACTTCCTCGCTTGTGAGTCACACAATGCCGTTACCACCATGGAGTTATTCCACCACTCCCATCTCTTTATTTGAAGATTTTTCAGGCTTGTTTCATGTTTTTGTTGTTTACCTCTTGTGGCGTCCTTTCACTGTTGATTTGCATGTAAACCAGCAGTGCACCCAATGAGAAGCCACACCTTGGTTTCTGAATGGTGCTGGGAGTTGAATGGACTCCCAGAACGGATTAAGTTTGGCAATCAAGATACCACTGTATATGGGCCAGTGGGGACAGAAAAACACCATCCATAACTTTACTCAGAAACCTATTGGGTGAAAAATCTCACAGTGTGTATCTCTGCTTTACAGGTTCCATGGCCAATGAAAGAACTCAGCCAGCAAACATAGTAAGAAATATTCCAATGAACAAAAACTTTTATGACTGTGAACCTCCTGCCAACACTTTACAGCCCTGACATTCCAACCGGGGGAGGAGGACTCTAATTCGATGCAACAGCCACTACCTTTCCAAGTAACAGGGAATGGCAGGGAGGGCTGATTTGATTTGGGGTGGGATAGAGGGCCAAGTACAATCCTCCGCATGGTCTGTGCCCATCTCCAGGTATGCCCATTTTTTGAACTGGCTCTTCCAAATTCCTGGAATTTCTCTGGACCAGGGATGGAGGACCTGTGGCAGATGTTGTTGGACTACATCCCCCATCAGCCATAGCCAGAGGCCATGGATGATGGGAGTTGTAATCCAGTAAGATCTGGAGAGTAGCAGTTTCTCCATTCCTGCTTTGTTTCCATTGTATGTCACTCTAGCAGACCGAATGGCAGGACCGCAGGCTACATCTCCTTCTTTTCCCCTCCATAGCCCTTGCAGTCTGAGCCTGAAGAAGACCCAGATGGAGTTTCCTATGCTGTACTGAGCCACAGCTCATTGAAAACCAAACCAGCACCCGATGCAGATGGGATCCCTGAGTCCTGTACTTATGCAACAGTGGCCCAACGCAGAACCAAGGAGGGCCAATAAGAAGGACATCTTACAATCCAGCGACTTCTGGGACCTTGGCTTATCCCCGAGTGTTATGGACATTTTGCTTATTTCTAGCTTGCACGACATGGGAGACGAGTTTCATAAGGTGGCCTTATTCACGGAAAGAAACTATTGCTCACAGCTAAGAACTGGGCAGGCCATACGTAATGAATTTAAAAAGATGTTTAAAATAGCTATTCTCAAGATGCCTGAAGCATTTCCCCCCCAGGGATGATAGGGGCAGAGGTTCCTAAAGAGATGGTTAAATTGTTTGTGTAAGCTACTACCGCAGCCGGAATCCTGTATGCGCAGAAGTGGAAAGAAGAGTGGGTGTTAAAGTTAATGGACTATGCAGAGATGGCAAAGCTGACAGCAAAAGTAAGAGATCAATAAGATGGGAACTTTGTCGGAGAGTGGAGGTTCTTTTTGGACTATCTGAGAAAAAGCTGCAGCCCAATGAAATCACGAGCCGGATTTGGATAATAGGCAAGGGGAGGTGAATAAATAAATGATTGTAATGTAAGTTATAATACCATAGAAAATAAAAGGCCGGTCAAAATGTAAGAAATTATGATATTGAAAGTGAATGGAATAACGTCAAGTTTCGTGTAAAAAAACTAATAAAAAATTATTATTAAAAAAAGGGAATGGGGCAGCTGCTTTTACGGCTGTGTTGGAAGACCACATCCTTCCAACTGCTGGTAATATGGAAAGAGGCCAAAATAGGGGAGGGGACCTCACTTCCGGGGCCTGGGTGTGGCCCTTGGGGCTCTCCATGGGCAATGATCCTCAGTACCATCTTGAGGGCTTTTGCCTGGCTGGATGGTGTCTTGATGTAACATTGCCTCCTGCTTGCCAGAATCGGGACTAGAGAAGTGGGGTGTTGTTAGGGACTGTGCTGAAGAGGGCTGCACTGAGGAGAAATGGTGAGAGCCTGCCCTTCCCCCTGCTAGTGATCAGGATCCTGACTCTTCCCAGGAGCGGGAGGACAGTATAGATTTGGAACAGTGGTTTGCAGAGGGACATAGTTCAGAAGGCAGAAGCTGGGAAATACCAAATGGGGAACAGCTAGGAGGAGAAGCACTGGGAGAGAGAGAGTTAACAGACTCAGTTTCTCTGGAATGTGTTCATCAGCTCAGCCCAAGGTCAAGAAGAGCAGATAAGGTGGCAGCACAGAAAGCACAGTGGTCACAAGATCTGGTTACAAGACATGGTAGTGACATTGAGGACTAGGGAGGACATGGGGGGAACCCTTAATTGGGAGCACCTTCATTCCGAGAAATGGATTCTTTGTTCTCTCCCTGTGATCATTAAAATATCGAACTGGTAAGAGACTCCTTTCTCTTTGTTCTGCTTATCTACTGCCAAAGGGGTGGGGTGGTAGAAGCTCCTTCAGGTATACAGGGCCGAAGCCGTAGTCTTTCACTACTTGTTTTATTTATTTGGAAAAATTTATGAACTCTGTGAATGTATAACCAATCCCTCAGCAGTTTACATTAAAAAGTATAATTATCAGTGATATACGGATAAAATCAACATATTTATAAAATGAGCATACATAGCTAATTATATGCCTGGATATTCTTGCTGAAATAGAGAAGTTTTTTTTTTAACCTAGTGTCTAAAACAGCGTGACCAGGGTGTCTGCCTAGTGGGCGTATCCGAAAACACATGATCTTATATATGCTGATTTTGCAGAATATGACTGCAATGTGGAGGGGGGGAAAGGGAAGTAGTTTGCAAGGCACTTCCAGTGCTGCTAAGCTGTGCATGAATTTCATGGGCAAGAACTGTGTTGCAAGAACTGTGTTGCATTTCAGACCCTGCAGCCTCCCTCGAAGGTCTTCATTCCGGGGACAGCACACATCTTGGGGGACACAGGACACTGGACTACAGGGCTAGGTGCTCCTTCAGCATGAGGCTCTCTGTCAACATCCTCTTTATAGGTTGGTATCTCAGATGAAAGGGTGAAGGGACTGAGGGTTGTGCAACAGCCGGGTGGAAGGACCAGAGACCCAGTTGTGGTTCCTGCTGCTCAGCTATACTGCCGCTAATACAATCATCTCCTTTCCAGGATTCCTGCTGGCTGGACAGTGGCAGATCTCTGGAGGTGAGTCTCTTCGGGTAATAAATATGAACATGGGGCCAGGGGGAGATGGATGGGGGCAGAATGGGAGCAAACTGCAATGATTTTCCCCACAACCAAATCTGATTTCCTGACATCTGCATGATAACCACAGAGGCCTACCAAATGTTCTCCGATCTATACAAATGTTAAAGGTACAGGAACATCCAATCCAAATTGATTTCGAGGTTAACTTGTAGGAATAAAGCCCTCAATGGCTTGAGACTTGGGACCTGAAGGAATGCTTCCTGCCATGCTGACGTATCTGAGGACTGAGGACTGAGATTAGAAGGGATGCGGAGGAGGATATATTCCTGCCATTTTAAAAGCATTGTGTTATATAGACTGTTGGTGCTTGTTTCTTGTTTTCTGCAAGTCACCCTAGAGAGAGACATATAAATCTCCCAGTACATTTCTGAGCACAATTCAAAGTGTTGATGTTGACCTTTAAAGCCCTAAATGGCCTCAGCCCAGTATACCTGAAGGAGCGTCTCCACCCCCATCGTTCAGCCCAGACACTGAGGTCCAGCTCCAAGGGCCTTCTGGCAGTTCCCTCCCTGTGAGAAGTGGGGTTACAGGGAACCAGGCAGACTGGTGCCCGCCCTGTGGAATGCCCTCCCTTCAGATGTCAAGGAAATAAACAACTATCTGACTTTTAGAAGACATTTGAAGGCAGCCCTGTTTAGGGAAGTTTTTAATGTTTGATGTTTTATTGTGCTTTTATTTTGTTGGGAGTCGCCCAGAGTAGCTGGGGGAATCCAGTTAGACGGGTGGGGTATAAATATTATTATTATTATTATTATGAATCAATTTATTCAACAAAAATTGGTGTTCTGTGGACCTTGACCCTCTGATCAAAGCTTCGGTATCCCCAGAGCATGCAAATGTCTCCCACCTTTGCAGATGTTCCACCTTCCAAATCTCAGCCTTATTCTCCTTCTTTGATCTAGGACAATATAACTCAAAACCTTCCATCTCAAAGGGCCCCATAAATGTCAACCTGGGGGGAGATATCAACTTGGAGTGCAAAAGTGGCTACCATCAATCTGCACGACACTTTCTGTACAAAGGAGATTCAGACCATTCTGCTTCAGCAACTCAGAAGACAGAAAAGGATGCAATTGTATTTCACATTTCCAATGCCAAAGAATCAGATGGCGGAATCTACCGATGTAAATATTGCCACAACGAAAACATATGCTCAAATTTCAGTGATGGTGTCCAAGTCAACATAAAAGGTGAGAGCCGGGCTGAATCCTGATACGCCGTTTTCCCAAATGACACATAAAATGAGACTTTATATCTCCCACATGTATAAATCATGGGGGGGGGGGACTTCTTTTACTTAGGCAACCTTTGCTAACCTGGTGCCCTCCGTGTGTTTTGGTCTACAACTCTGGGCAATTTATCTGGAATATATTTGTATTTTGAGGAGATAGTGCTCTAACATGGTTTCCTTTCCTGCCTCTGTTTGCTTCCCCCTCTCTAAGCTCTTTGATGGCTGAAGAACAGCCTTTAATTTCCTAGTCCTAATCTGTTGGAAGGAAGTGATATTGCTGGGTACCTTCTTTGGATGTTGGACATTGCTTTAAGAAAGTGAGGCATTGGGAGAGGTGGCTAATGAATAATCTGTACATTGCTAGTAGCACGTAGGCGGTCAGGCAAACCACACAGGTTAGCTATCTATAAATCGGATAAATGGACATAAATCTGACATCAGGAATCACAAGACAGAGAAACCAGAAGGACATTCTATACAAGATCTCAAAGTAGCTGTCTTATTACAAAAGAATTTCAGAAATAGACTGGAAAGAGAAGTTGCTGAATTGCAACTTATTACCAAACTTAAAACCATGGAGAGACCTGGTCTGAAAAGAGACATTGGATTTTTATCTCATTACACTGGTACCTTGGGTTACATACGCTTCAGGTTACAGACTCCGCTAACCCAGAAATAGTACCTCAGGTTAAGAACTTTGCTTCAGGATGAGAACAGAAATCGCATGGCGGCAGCAGGAGGCCCCATTAGCTAAAGTGGTACCTCAGGTTAAGAACAGTTTCAGGTTAAGAACAGACCTCCGGAACGAATTACGTTCTTAACCCAAGGTACCACTGTATACAGTACATGATAAAGCTATTTTTAGCCATCCCACCCCTTGCTTTTTTCTGTAAGACCAATTGCAGTCATTAACAGTCGTCAACAGGTTTACCACACCTATCAGCCAATCACCCATTCCCACCACCCTTCTGAGTAATACCCCTCCCCACCCTCTCACTATATATAAGGGTCTGGTGACTTCTGTTTCAGTGTATCTGAAGAAGTGTGCATGCACACGAAAGCTCATACCAAGAACTAACTTAGTTGGTCTCTAAGGTGCTGCTGGAATGAATTTTTAAAATTTTGTTTCAACTGTGGGCATACTGTTTAGGGAGAAGCTCTTGCACGGACTGAAGGCCATGTGGCCGTGCAACCTGAGGCTACCTGGGGGGGGGTCACTTCACCACTACTTTAGGGTAGCAGATCGAAGTGCTTGCTTGGTACGTATATACTGCTTGCTGTTTAGAATAAAATCTTTAATCTTCTCACTCACTTGTGTTTGTCTTGCCTCTGAATCTCATTTAAAAGAACCACCTTGCATTTGGCAAGACAAACTCCCATCAGCCTTAGTCAGCAGAGCCTGCTTGGAGTTGTAGTCCAAAACATCTGGAGGGTACCAGCTTGGCAAAGGCTGGACTAAACTATACAGTGGACTTTAGGGTCTCTCTCCTGCTTTGCATCCCACTTACATGTCTTGGCAATTTTCATGAATGAAGGCAATTCTCAGTGGCTGGTTTTAGCAGGAGCAGTCTTGCACGCATGCCTTTGAAAAAGTGTTACAAAGCATTCTAAAAAAAAAAGGCATTTACAGTTAAACACAATTATTTCATCTCAAGATTGCCCTGTAACAGTGCTCTTCAGCCACCAAATGTTTTCAAATTCCTCCTGAAAGTTCATGATTTTGGGGACAGGGTGTTGGGTGGATTTGGAGGGCAGGATGTGATACTACCGTATCTTATTAATTATCTGACCTCTTGCTCACTTGTGTAAAGGTAAAGGGACCCCTGACCATTAGGTCCATTAGGTCCATTAGGTCCTGGCGAACCAGAGCAGCACACGGAAATGCCGTTTACCTTCCCGCCGGAGCGGTACCTATTTATCTACTTGCACTTTGACATGCTTTCAAACTGCTAGGTGGGCAGGAGCAGGGACCGAGCAACAGGAGCTCACCCCGTTGCAGGGATTCGAACTGCTGACCTTTTGATCAGCAAGTCCTAGGCTCTGTGGTTTAACCCACAGCACCACCCATGTCCCAACGAACATCTAGTTAGCAGAGTTTAAATTTACCTTTTGCAGCATGAACTGTGGAAACTTCTGGGACACGGTCGCTTAACCTTATTAGTAATTATCCAGGATGCTTCAGCAGATTGGATCTTCCCCTTTTTATCCCTCTACACAAAATAAACACACAGAAGTCTGTTATGTAAGAATAAAAATAGTGTTTACTTACATAAAGCTTCGGGCTCGATAGAAGCAGAAAGTAGCAGTGAAAGCAAGTCAGGCAGAATCTACTCATATGTTACAAAAATACATGGTAAAGATCAAAATGGGGTCTGTGCTCCATCTTTTCTCTCCCCCCATAGCTTGCAAATCATTCCCATTTCACAGAGCCAGACTACTGCATAAAAATCAAAGGATTAAACATTGCTTTTCATCTCTTTTCCCCTAGGGACAGCTAATCCCAAGCCTTCCATTTCAGGGAGCCCAACTGATGCAGAAATAGCACAAAATGAAGTTTGGGAAAAGGGAGAGAATATGAAATCACCAGGTTTGTCATCCCTACATTAGAAGCACCATCGTAGATGGTAAAATAAAAATGGTAGAACAGCATAGAGGAAACTCCCCCCTCCCCTCCTGCGCAGGGTTTAACCCCTTAGTTATGCTTTGGGTAAGAGGAAGCCTCAGTACCCAACTATTGGGAAGATAATTTCATCATCAAACAATTTGCGACAGAGAGTTTCTTTGCTTCCCCATTATTTTCAAGGCACCTCAATATTTTTGCTACATTTCTGTCATTCTCCTATTTCCCCTGCCTCCAGCGGAGTAGCTAGCCGCTTGGGTGCCAGGTGTGGGGGCGTGTCCTGCAGCTGGGGGCAGAGCCTCTCTGCCACCTCCCCCCCCCCAGCTGTGGGGTGGCTGAGGGAGAGGCAGTAGGCAGAAGCAAGTCCCACGCTGCCATTTCAGGCAGCGCGGAACCTGCAGGCACCTAAGCCACCATGTTACTCCTAAAAAGTTCCGTAAGCCCAATTATTATTATTTTTAAACTCATTTTGTCACTCCCCCCTCAGTGATGACACCTGGGGTGGACCTCACCCCCTTCTTCTGCCACTGCCTTCCTCCCGCTGCTTTCTCTCTGTCATTATCTATATTCAACCTGCCTGACACTTCCTCTCTCGTTCTGCTTTCCTTTTCCTCCATCTTGTTCTGTTTATTTTGGTTACACAACATCTGGGGGAGGCATGCCCACTGCTTTTGCAGAGGGAGGGAGGAGCTGAAAATAAATCTTGGGAGGAACAGGATGCTTAGTCTGCATCAGCAAGAGAGCCAGTGTGGTGTAGTGGTTAAGAGCGGTGGACTCATAATCTGGGGAACCGGGTTCGCGTCTCCGCTCCTCCACATGCAGCTGCTGGGTGACCTTGGGCTAGCCACACTTCTTTGACGTCTCTCAGCCCCACTCACCTCACAGTTTGGCTAGGGCCATTAAGGAACAATACAGGGCCATTGAGAGCCATTGGCAATGCAAGAGAACTCCCCCCCCCCACTTGCCCTGAGGTGTGAACAGCGACTAGGAGTCTGGAAGGCTGACAGGGTAACAAACTGGGATCCATCTTGGGTAGGATGGCTGAAAGCTGGCAGATAGAGATGCCTTAGATTCCATTGCTGTACTGCTGTGTGGGACAACCGCCTCTTGGAAAGACCAGGCATGCTGATGTCCCATGCACACACGCCGCGGTGACGTCGGCACACCCCAGGCACCCACTGTCACTGGGGCAAGGTGGCGCGCCTGGCAGCAGTGACGGGTGAACCCTGCCACCCCACCATGGATTGGTTGCTGGTCAAACGAGGCTAGCATATAGGGGAAGGTGTATGAGAGGCAGAAAGCGAGACAGAGAAGAGAATCGTGATGTGTAGTAGAATGAATGTAAGGGCTTTGTCAAAAGGGATATGGAAATGCCTGCAAAGGAACAGGGGGGGTGGGCTACATGGAGGCTGGAGAGATAGATGAAATAGCAGAACAATAATTTTGGGTAGCCTCTGGACGTGTCTGTGTGTGGTTTGGTAAGCACCGGCAGCATTCCAACTCGAGGTATCCTTTTCATGGTTTTACAGGTGGATATTCAATAGCCATGTGGGCAGGCATTGCTTCCAGTGTTTTCCTTCTGGTCCTCCTCCTCCTGTTACTTGCCTTCATATTGTCCAAGAAAAGGGAAAAGGGTGAGTGAGCTTCTGGATGGGTTGCTTCACAACAGCTGTGGTTAAAAGGTGCTAAATCTTTACATTTGCCCCTTAAAGTCCCGCATGAGAAGAGATATTTAAATATGTTCCAAAGTTGCTGTTAGGGAGAAAAGGTTTCTCTTAAAAACAACAACAACAACATAGACTTTTATCCGTTATAGTTGAGCAGATAGGTTTGAAGGTTTTGGGGCGATGTCTGGTGAAATCTCTAAAAGCTGGTGGGTAGGCATGAGCAAAGCAAAATTTCTTATTATTATTATTATGTATTTATTTACGTAATATTTGTTAACCAATGAACAAACAAAAGTAAGATGCTTGTGATAAATAATAGCACAAAATTGACAGCACACACACCAAGTGCCAGTACAATGGATTTAATACAGTGATCTAACAGAAGAGTTATAAATTCTACCCTTTTATTGGATGATCTTTCTGGATTGTTTTATGGTGGTCCATTTACTGCTGATTTCCATGTAAACCAACCACACACTATTATTACTACCATCAGTGTAGAATCCCATAGAAGTAGTACTCTTTCCCCACCCCATTTCCCCCACTGCCTCTTCGTTCATCTTCAATCTTGGGTGGTTGGGAGTCAATCTGTGGGAAGCTTTATCATCCAACTTCCTCTCAGAGACTGCCTGGTTGGTTCAGCTCTCCCTACCCTCAAAACAGCCCACTTTCAGGGCTTCCTTCAGCAGTGTTATGTATTGGGTTTAACACATTTTATGTTACAAGGCGCGTTCTAACCAATTGTATAAGGGTTGATAGACGAACGTTCTAATGGCAAGTAAGCGCATGCACTTCAACTGTCAACAGTCAGTTCATGCTCAGCATTATTATTGTGTTGTCCAGTCAGTTTGATTCTTGTTTTCCTATGAGTGAGCTGTTGTCACTGACAAATGTTAAATAAACATAGTTGAGGAACTTATACTGCCTTGGGCTTCTGACTTTTCCCAAACATTTAACAAGCAGTAATATTGCTTTTGAATCCCTGCAACAGGGTGAGCTCCCGTTGCTCGGTCCCTGCTCCTGCCAACCTAGCAATTCAAAAGCACGTCCAAGTGCAAGTAGATAAATAGGTAAGGTAAACGGCAGGAAGGTAAACGGCGTTTCCGTGCGCTGCTCTGGTTTGCCAGAAGCGGCTTAGGCATGCTGGCCACATGACCCGGAAGCTGTACACCGGCTCCCTCGGCCAATAAAGCGAGATGAGCGCTGTAACCCTAGAATCAGCCACGACCGGACCTAATGGTCAGGGGTCCCTTTACCTTTAATATTGCTTCCACCACATTTCCCATGGTTCAGAGGAGGCCATTGGCTTCTAACCACCACCACCACCACCCCATCAGATCCAGAATTAGGACAGCAATCTTTGTGGTGAAAAATAAGAGTGCATTTCTTACATTTGTTACATATGATTTGCCTCTCTCTTCCTGCATTTTATGTCAATTTACAGCAGAACATGGTGGGTGTGCTGTTGATTTTTGCCATTATGACTTCATTATATACTGTAAAGGATTTGTCTTATCATCTTTTTTACCAGTTGTACTCACATTATTCAGAACAACGCCTTTTGACAGTCGATATCCCATTATCTGTGTGATATGTTTCAGCACATTTAAAGAAAAAGTCTTCATGCCATTGAAGAAAATAATTATTTCAGCTTCCTTAGTAGTGAATGTTTTCAGTGCCAAGTATAAGCTTACCAGATTTTTTTCAATGAATCCAGGGACACTTTTCAACTTCAATTGATTTTGTATGGGGACTGATTTGTAAATCCAGGGACTGTCCCCAGGAAACGGGGACATCTGGTAACCTCAGTCAAGTAACAGAGATGAATTGGGTGGCTTCCTCTATCAAGACAAGGGTCTTGGAGGTTGTACTATATGGGCCAGTGGGAGGGGGTGGTAGCAGCATCCATAACTTCAGTCTGAAACCAACTGGGTGAAGAATCTCACAGTATGTCTGTCTCTGCTCTATAGGTTCCACAGCCAATGAAGAAGTTCAACAAGTGAACACAGTAAGAAACATTCCTATGAAACAAAACATTTACAACTGTAAAGCCAATGCTTTACACTCCTGACACTCAAACCTGGTGGAAGGGAGACCGAACATAACATCAATGCAACATCCTCTACCTGTCCAATTTATAGGGGATTACAGGAGTGATTTGATTGGGGGTGGGGCAGAGGGCCAGATATCATTGGTTGGTATCCTTGGATGTCTTGAAATGGCTCTCCCAAATTCCTGAAGTTTCTCTGGAATAGGGATGGGGTGCCAGATTATTATTATTTAACTCCATCTCCTATCAGCCCCAGCCAGCATCGCCAGTGGTCAGGGATGATGGGAGTTGTAGTCCAATCATGTCTGAAGGGTCACAGGTTCCCTATTGCTGCTTGGCAGCACTCTCCTTTGTTTTTATTGTAACTCCAGCAGAGGGAATGGCCAGATTGCATCTCCTTCTTTTTCCCTCCATATCCCTTGCAGTCTGAGCCTGAAGAAGACCCAGATGGAGTGTCCTATGCTGTACTGAGCCACAGCTCATTGAAAACCAAACCAGCACCCAATGCAGATGGGATCCCTGAGTCCTGTACTTATGCGACAGTGGCCAAAGGCAGAACCAAGGAAGGCCAATAGGCAAGGCGTCACAAAGGAATGCAGCCCTCAGACTGGAAAAGATTCCCTGACCCTGGCTGTACATCATCCCTTCCTAATGGAGAATGGTTGAGAGCCAAAGACTCAAAGGAAGGAAGGAAGGAAGGAAGGAAGGAAGGAAGGAAGGAAGGAAGGAAGGAAGGAAGGAAGGAAGGAACTAATAACCAATAACCAGCTGCCTTAAAGGAACAGTAACATTAGGCATAGTCTCCCCATGTAAATACATTTGTCCCAATAATCACATAATGCTTTTAAGATGTCTCTAATCGTTTTACTATAATGTATTACTTTGTTGTATTTTTGGCATGTTTCATTTTTTTTATGACTATTTTGTACTCATGAGAATGAAAAGTGGTCTAGAAACAGTTTAAATAAATAATCTCCTTTTCTGGTTTTAGTGCAAGTTGTTGTTGTTAGTGCAATGTTAAATTCTAAATGACCCTGGACTATTGGGGGTTGCTAGAGACTCCTCTTTGTCCCTCATAGGAATTACTATGCTCATAGTCCTGGAAGTTTCTTGATAAGGTTGTTGTTGGTTGTTGTTTTTTTGTCACTGTGTGACTGGAGACAATCTCTCAGGACTCATCTAGACTTATCCAATTGGAAAACCCAATCTTAAGTAGTGAATTAGAGCAAATGTCAATTGGGTTTTCCATGGATTGATATTTGCTCAAATTTAGCCCCAAAATGTGGGGTTTCTTTCTGGGGAAAGTGGCAGGACAAGAGCAGAACCACTCTGACTCGTGCCTAGAAAGCACAAAACATGTAGAAAACCTGGAGTATTATTCCTATGAAATCCCAAGCCATTAACTTACAGTGCCTGGATAGCTCAGTGGGTTACACTATGGTGTTGATAACACCAAGGTTGCAGGTTCGATTCCTGCTAAGATTCTGCTACATTACAGACAGTGCCTGCACAGGCCATCAGCGTTACAGCATGCCGGTCATTTGACAGTGCTAACCAGCTAAGTTGGCTTGTCTGTCAACGCTGTGGGGTGCCCAGTTGAAAGAGGAAGGTATTGATTTATGCCAGATAAGCTCTATCACTGGTTCTCCTATGCAATAAATGGAAACACACCTTTTTTAAAAGGAAAAAAGATGACAAAACGAATAGGAAGTTCTCCTGCCCCCGCCCCCCTTGTGAACTTTTGCAACTGAGAAAGATCCCTCTTCTGCCTGAAGCTACCCTGTAACCCAATAATAGGTATTTGCAACTATGTTTGGAATAGAATCACAAATGTAACTTACGGTAATTTTCAAACTGAAAGTCACTGTAACACATGCAAATCACAAAGGTACATTTATCTGCCAAGCTGATAGACATTGTAAACCCTTCAGGGAAACATTGAAACATATCTTCCTCTCGCTCAGCCTCCAGAAACATGAACTGCTAGACTTCTAATCTGCCTTCAGAAAAGTGGTTTTTCACTTGTAGGCTCACCTCACTAGCAGGGCTCCAGAACACTTCAGATTTTGTTGTTTTGAGTTTCTTTAGCTCATCTTGGCCTGGTATGTTAACAAGTCACAGTTTGACTTAATCTATTGGGTGCTCAGGGACTCAACTTTCTTCTTCAGTTTCAATTCCACCCTTCGCTGTGGGGCGAGCACTGAACAACAACAACAACAACAAATTTTTATTTATACCGCACCCTCCCCAGCCAGAGCCGGGCTCAGGGCGGCTAACACCAGTAAAATTACAATAAAAACATAATGGGGGTGGGGAACCAATTTAAAATACAGGTTAAAAATACAATTTAAAAGGCAGCCTCATTTTAATAGTAGCCCATAGATCAAAACCATATGGGGAGGGAAACATAAGGGTCAGACTGAGTCCAAACCAAAGGCCAGGAGGAACAGCTCTGTCTTGCAGGCTCTGCGGAAAGATGTCAAGTCCTGTAGGGCCCTAGTCTCCTGTGACAGAGCTTTCCACCAAGTCGGGGCCAGTACTGAAAAGGCCCTGGCCCTAGTTGAGACCAATCTAACCACCTTGTGACTTGGGACCTCCAAAATGTTGTCATTTGTGGACCTTAAGGTCCCCCGCGGGGCATACCAGGAGAGGCGGTCCCGGAGGTACGTGGGTCCTAGGCCGCATAGGGTTTTAAAGGTCAAAACCAGCACCCAGTCAGCAGGAGGAGCATAAGTATTTTGGCAGCAGCAATAGAAGAGGCAGCTCCATTTCTATTTGAAAGGGAAAGTGCAGCAGCAGCAGCAGCAGCAGCAGCAGCAGCGACCACAACAAAGCTATGGTCTCGGGCCACAATGTTTAGCCTCAGCATCCTGCTCTGAGGACATCCCCAGTATTTGAGTGTGGTCTGTCTTGCATCCGCTTAGATGGGCAACTCTCTCTTCCTCTGTGCCAGTTCAAGAAATACCAGCTCTCTCTCTCTCTCTCTCTCTCTCTCTCTCTCTCTCTCTCTCTCTCTCTCTGTGTGTGTGTGTGTGTGTGTTTCATTTCTGCCCTTTCTGTTCTTTTTGGTTTCCTTTAGTGCTATTCTTAGGTTAATTACTGTCAGTGCTCAAAGGGGAAGGAAAAAAAGGAAACAGTCAGCCTTAGGAAATATCATTTGGCTTTGAGCTCTGATGAATACTTTCTTTGAATATTTTACTCTCCAACCTAGCGTGCCATTTCCTTCCCATTCTTCCTTCCTGCACCCCATCTTTTCAGAGAGCAAACCTGCAGGAAAGGTCCTTTTCATTTGACTTATGTACGGTAACCTGGCTCTGCCAGCAGTTTCTGGGGAGTCTATTTAAGCATCTCACATGCCTCAGCCACCAAAAAGCCCTCAGAGGACTTACGGGGAGAGAGGGGAGTAGTAACAGCCAGACTTGGTCCCTCACCATCATCTGTTCCGTTGTTTGCCACCTGCCCTCAAGATTGTGCCCAAAAGTGGCTCACAGAATATCAAGGAAACAATAAGTATAACCATTCAAAACATATTAGAAAATAGAAATAAGAAGGTAAAAATCAGTCCATAAAACCATAGTATAAAACCAATCGGAAGCTGCAGAAGTCCCGTCAGACATTCGGGTTCCAAGGAACATTTGCAAACCAGAACACTCACTTCTGGGTTTGAGGCGTTCAGGAGCCCAAATGTCCGAGTACAAAGGTGTTTGGGATCCAGTGTATGACTGTATACACAAATTTCTAGGTTTCATATTGGCCGATTTTCATAGCTATCAAGAAAGATGTTTGTTTGGTGAATCCCTCAGGCTGTTCTGCTTAGGTTCATTTAACTTTAGCCCCATTGGGGAAATGACAGCAAGGTGGTCTTTACACACACACACACACACACACACACACACACACACACGCAACTGTTGACTTCAGATAAATCTGTAGACTGTGAGGCTTTAGCCACAGATCTTTTCAATGCCATTTTGTCTAGAAACAATAGTCAGGCTGTGGAGCCGCTGGCAAAGGAGAAGACTAGGGTTCTGGTTATGAGAGTGGTTGTGTAGAAGAGGGAACTTCAGCAGCTGCAGCATTTTTTTGATGTGTGTTTACCATTATGGTAGCCACAACTTCCTTTTCTTACAGTTGGCCACTCTAGTTTTTTGGGGGAGGGGGGAGGAGGAGCCACATCTTGAAAGATCAAAATGTGAGCAGCCAGTAATGATCCTGGTCCTCAAGGCATGTATCCCACGGTATAAAATCAGCCAAAATCTCATTCCATTATGCTGGCGAGATTGCAAACTTCCTGGAATTACTGTACACCATGTGGCGGTGCTGTCCAAAGATTGTTCCCTTTTGGGAAAAGGTTCTCCAGACCATAAACCAGATTATGGAATCAGACCCCACAATAGCACTGTTATCTTATTTTCCTTTAGATGCCCAAGAAAGCGTAAAATGTTATTGCCCATGTGTTAGCTGCTGCCAGATTAAGAATGGTCATGTACTGGAGGACTCTCATTGTAAATCTCTTTGAAGCTTAGATGTCAGAGATATGGGATTCTATACTTAAGGACAAACTAACAGCCTTACAAACTTTTATTGAATATGCACAAACCGTCAAGCATGGCTTCCAGCCACCAGCAACACACCGAACATTAAGGAATATCACTTTCATCCCACTACTGTAATATATATCCAGTGAACCACAGCTGGCATTGCTCCTGTTATATTTTTCCCATTTTTGTGATGGTTCTGTACTCCCAACCTGTTGTTGTTGTTGTTGTTATTGATATTTCTTTTCTCCTTTTTCAGATCCAATTCATTTGTAACTGAAAATCAATAAAATACATTTTTTTAAAAAGGGGAAAAAGTCACATCTCCAATGCTGTGTCATGTTGGGGAAAGTCAAATATTAAGGAAGTTGCCTCAGGAAGAGGAGTGGCAGGGGAAACGCAAACACCAGTCCTATGAAGAGATCCTCTTTCTGTAAGATTAGGTAAGGGGGCCTGTGGCAGACGAAAGGCGACACACGCAGTCATTTGTCTTCCTGTAACTACAGGCCCTGGATTAGTGAAATGAGAATGTGCAAACTCCAGAGGGAAACATGGTTAGCTCCTGGCTCCTTCCCCACTGTGGCAGCCACTCATACTCTGGGTTAATTTTCTGAGGCATTCTTGAGAATCCTGGCTCTCCCGCTCTCTTCGTCTTGCCCCTGCCACAGAACCACATGAGACAAGCCTGCTTGATCAGGCCAAGCCCATCAAGCCCAGTATCCTGCTCTTCTTACCTTGGCCAACTAGATGCCAGTGGGAAGCCTGTAAGCCAGAAATGAGAGGAGCAGCACTTTCCCATTTGCTATTGGCAACAAGTGGTATTTAGAGGCATACCCCCCAGTCCACTTCTGTAATGAGATACATGAATAATGTCTCTGACAGTAGAGGTACAGCATAGCCATAAGGGCTAAGGGACCCCTGACCATTAGGTCCAGTTGTGGCCGACTCTGGGGTTGCGGGGCTCATCTCGCTTTATTGGCCGAGGGAGCCGGCGTACAGCTTCTGGGTCATGTGGCCAGCATGACTAAGCTGCTTCTGGTGAAACTAGAGCAGCACACGGAAACACCATTTACCTTCCCGCCGGAGCAGTACCTATTTATCTGCTTGCACTTTGACGTGCTTTCGAACTGCAGGGACTGAACAATGGGAGCTCATCATGGGGATTTGAACCGCCGACCTTCTGATCGGCAAGCCCTAGGCTCTGTGGTTTAGACCACAGCGCCACCCACATCCTCTCTGTCATAAGGGCTAGTAGCCATTGAAAGCCTTGTCCTCTATGAGTGTGTCCAATCCTCGTTTAAAGCCATCAAAGTTGGTGGCTATCACTGCCTCCTGTGGCAAAGAGTTCCATAGTTTAGCTATGCACTGCGTGAAGCAGTTTATCTGCTCTGCATTTTCAAATACTCAGCTTCCTTGGGTGTTCATGGGCTCTAGTGTGTGAGAGGGGTGTCTACTCAATTTCTCAATGCCATGTGTAATTTTATAAACTTCTATTATGTCACCTCCCCCTTTAAACAGTCACAAATGCTGCAACCTTCCCACATAGAGGAGCCACTCCCCCCCCCCACTGCTAGTTTCTCACTGAGCAGCTGCGTGGAGTCACAGGACTCTGTTTACATTCCTGGGATTCCATGCTATTGGAGTCTCACGGGAAAGGGAGACGGGATGTGAGCTGGACCATAAAGAAGGCTGATCGCCGAAGAATTGATGATTTGAATTATGGTGCTGGAGGAGACTCTTGAGAGTCCTGTGGACTGCAGGAAGATCAACCCTATCCATTCTTAAGGAAATCAGCCATGAGTGCTCACTGGAAGGACAGATCCTGAAGCTGAGGCTCCAATACTTTGGCCACCTCATGAGAAGAGAAGACTCCCTGGAAAAGACCCTGATGTTGGGAAAGATGGAGGGCACAGGGAGAAGGGGACGACAGAGGATGAGATGGTTGGACAGTGTTCTCAAAGCTACCAGCATGAGTCTGACCAAAGTGTGGGAGGCAGTGGAAGACAGGAGTGCCTGGTGTGCTCCGGTCCATGGGGTCACGAAGAGTTGTGCACGACTAAATGACTAAACAACAAAAAATTATTTCAGTCTATGCTTTGTATCTCTCCATATCGTCCGTAGTAGTTGTTACATTACAAGTGAGATTAAAATCCTGCTAATGTTTTCATCTGCTTACAGATGTGGTCTCCTAAATAAATTATAAACTTCTCCCATTCTTTCTTGAATTTCTTGTCTTCTTGGTCTCTGAGTTTTCTGGTCAGTTTTGTCATTTCAGCCTAGGCTAACAGCTTAGTTTGCCATTTCTCTTCTTTCCGTCTCTGGGCTAGTAGCATCCGTGCTGCTGTTGTCGTATACATAAAGAGTCTTTTCTGTTCCTTTGGAATGTTGGTACCTATAATTCGTAACAGAAAGGCTTCTGGTGGTATAGTTAACCTCTGAGGAGAACGCAGCTAAGGATAGCTCAGTTAGAATCATAGAATCATAGAGTTGGAAGAGACCACAAGGGCCATTGAGTCCAACCCCCTGCCAAGCAGGAAACACCATCAGAGCACTCCTGACATATGGTTGTCAAACCTCTGCTTAAAGACCTCCAAAGAAGAAGACTCCACCACACAGTTGGTAGACCACAAGACTCTTATTCTCAGGGTTGTGGGTTTGAGCCCCACCTTGGGGGAAAAACAAGCAAACTCCTACATTGCAGGGGGTTGGACTAGATGACCCGTGTGGTCCCTTCCAATATTGCAAGTATATATGAAAGCACATGATCTCCTGCAAGCTGAGTTTGCAAAATATGACTGCAGCATAGTAGGGAAAAAGGGAAGTGGCTTGCGAGGCACTTCCAGCGCTGCTCAGCTGTGCTTCACAGAGTATGTGCACATCAAAGGGGAGAACAGTGTTGCAGAGCCATGTTGCAGCCTCCCTCCAAGATCTTCATTCCGGGGACAGCACACATCTTGGGGGACACAGGACACTGGACCACAGGGCTAGGTGCTCCTTCATCATCATGAGGCTCTCTTTCAACATCCTCTTTATCGGTTGGTGTCTCAGATGAAAGGGTGAAGGGACTGAGGGTTGTGCAACAGCCGGGTGGAAGGACCAGAGACCCAGTTGTGGTTCCTGCTGCTCAGCTGTATTGCCGCTAATGCAATCATCTCCTTTCCAGGATTCCTGCTGGCTGGACAGTGGCAGATCTCTGGAGGTGAGTCTCTTTGGGTGATAAATATGAACAAGGGGCCAGAGGGAGATGGATGGGGGCAGAATGAGAGCTAACTGCAATGATTTCCCCCAACCAAATCTGACTTCCTAACATCTGCATTATAACCATAGAGGCCTACCAAATGTTCTCTGATCTATACAAATATTAAATGTACAGGAACATCCCATCCCTTTTTCTTTCTCTCTCTTTTTTGGTCAAAATGTACATTTACTGATTTTTCAGTTAGGTTTTTTAAAAAAATATATATTATTTGATTATACAAAACATAAAATTGTAACAATCCAAATGCATATTGATATACTGTACAGTGGAACCTCAGCTGTCAAACACTTCGGAAGTCAAATGATCTTCCGGAACGGATTACCTTTGGCTACTCTGAATCTCGAGACTTCTCCCCACCCACTCCATGGGTCCCATTGTCAACATTTACAACTGCATATTATTTCATAATCTATATTTTATATCAATCCATATTATCCATGGTATGAACCCCATCCCTATTTCTTTGCCTTAGACAATCTACACACAAAATGCAATTCCCCCAGTGTAACCTTAGACTGAGCAACTAGACATGATGGCAACCTTCTCCCTGCACTGCCAGAGGCAGGATACCTCTGAAGAACAGTTGCTAAGAATCACAAGCGTAGAGAATGCTCTGCTGCTCTCAGTCCTGCTCCTGGACTCCCCACAGACATCTGGTTGGCCCCTGGGGGAACTTGCATGACAAAGCTCAAGTAGCTGCAGTAGAAGAGAGTGCCTTCTACCAACTCATTCTGATAGGCCTATGAGGCGGCAATTACAGAGGACAGTCCTCTCTTTCAAAAGCCGTCCAAGTTCAGTTTTGAAAACCATAAGAAAGGAAAGCAGGAGGGGGTCTTGAAGTTGCCCACCCACCATGAGCAGCTGAACAGTGGAATGAGCAGACACACAGCTCACCTGGCCACAGTCTTCCCCACTAGGGTGAAAATAATGCATTTTCATTTAAAAATTAGTAATTACTGTCCTACCTTAGTTCTCAAATGGAATCTGTTCCGGAAGTCCGTTCAACTTCCGAAAACGTTCAAAAACGGAGGCATGGCTTCTGATTGGCTGCAAGAGCTTCCTGCGCTCAATTGGAAGCTGCGCTGGACATTCAGCTTCCAAAAAACTTTTGCAAACCAGAATACAGTACTCACTTCCGGGTTTGTGGCGTTTGGGAGCCAAAACGTTTGAGTCGCAAGGCATTTGAGAAGCAAGGTGTGACTGAATTTATAAATGTGGATCTTCCCATATAAATTAGCATGTGGTAAAGTCAGGGCCTTCATTTGTCTTCCTCTTTGGTGATCCATCTTCCAAATCTCACCTTTGTTCTCCTGTTTCGGTCCAGGACAACTTTATCCTAAACCTTCATTCTCAGCAGTTTCCACAAATGTGGTCAGACCGGGGGGAAATATCATCTTACGGTGTGCAAGTGATTACCATCAAGATGTAAAATACTATCTGCACAAAGATCCACCATTTCTTTATTCAGCATATTGGAATAGTGAGTGGGGTGCAGCTGTATTTCAGATTGCCAATGCAAGAGCTTCAAATGGCGGAACCTATACATGTAGCTATTGCTTAAGTTATGATCAACAGTGCTCATTTCGTAGTGATCCTGTCCAAGTCTTCATAAAAGGTGAGAGCCTGGCTTAGCCTTTTTATGCTATTTTCACAACTGACATGTAAGGGGAGGGGAGAGAGAGAGAGACAATTTCTGTTCTTATCCTGAAGCATGGTTCTTAACCCGAGGTACTATTTCTGGGTTAGTGGAGTCTGTAACCTGAAGCGTATGTAACCTGAAGTGTATGTAACCCAAGGTAGCACTGTATTAGATATTGCCATAAATTCAACAGAAATGCCATAAATTCCACCAAATCTCTGAACCAGTGCTTTTCTTTGAGGGGGCAAAAGGGTGCCAGTACTGGGTGCCCTTAAGTACCTCCAGGAAAAAGCACTGTGAGGCTTAAATAAAAATTGCAATCACACAGTTAGATACACGTGATATTCAGTGTAGATGCAGACAAGACCAATGATGCCAAATACTTGGTTCTTAACTCTTTCTACAGTGTTCATTGAAATAAGCAACAGAAATGTACAGTAACTCAGCTTATAAGATTTCCTGGATCTGCCACACTGAACTGCAGCAAACAGTAACTCTTCTCAGGAACCCATCTCCCACCTAGCCTGGCCAATGATGGGTGTTGTAGGCGTGTGGAAGGTGTAAGGTCACCCATCTCTAAACTGAAGTTGTAAACAAAAAACTTAGAAGCATCAAGATCTTATGAACATTTACCCTCCGATCCATCCTCGGGATTTTGCATTCTCCCAGAACATGCAAACCTCTCCCATATGACAGACTGTTGCCTGGGACTGATTTGAGAAGGCTGAACTGCCTCTTTGAAATCTCACCCTTGTTCTCTTCCATGTGCAGGAAAGCTGCATCCCAAGCCTTCCATCGCAGTGAATTCAGCTGAAACGCTTGCCGAAAAGGGGAATGTCAAAATCAGCTGCAAGGCAGAAGACAACTTACCAAGGCTTTTCTCTTTGTATATACAAGTGGATGCAGATAGGCAGCTGAGAAAACTGACAGAGAAAACAGCAACAAAGGAGGCTGTGTTTGCCTTTGACAATGCCCAAGAATTCCAAGGGGGTCTCTACCAATGTAGATATTGCAACACAACAGCCTTCGTTGAACTGTGCTCAGATTTCAGTGACAGCCGACGCATCAACAGAATAAGTAAGGTTCAACATACATCCTCCTATTGTCACAAAAGGGTCTAAAATGGGAGTGTTCTGCATTTTCAACATCTGTACATCCAGTGGAGAATTTGCATAGAATAAAATATTCCAGATTGGCTGGGATTGAAGGAGGGAGTGTGGTGTGCATGGCTCTGAGAGCCAGTGTGGTGTAGTGGTTAAGAGAGGTAGATTCGTAATCTGGGGAACCGGGTTCACGTCTCCGCTCCTCCATATGCAGCTGCTGGGTGACCTTGGGCTAGTCACACTTCTCTGAAGTCTCTCAGCCCCACTCACCTCACAGAGTGTTTGTTGTGGGGAAGGAAGGGAAAGGAGAATGTTAGCCGCTTTGAGACTCTTTCGGGTAGTGATAAATTGGGATATCAAATCCAAACTCTTCTTCTTCTTCTCTTGGAATCTTCTGAAGAAAGCTGCAGGAAGGTGTTTGTAGAATTTGTAGTGTTAAAACGGAAAGGGGTCAAACCATCGCAAGAGGTGTTGAAATTTTGGCAGGTTGGATAGTTACAATGGAATGGTCTCGGTAGTGGAGTGCACATTTTTATTCTTATTTATTTATGATTATTACTTTGGATAGATAGATAGATGGATAGATAGATGATAGATAGATGATAGATAGATGATAGATGATAGATGATAGATAGATGATAGATAGATGATAGATGATAGATAGATAGATAGATAGATAGATAGATAGATAGATAGATAGATAGATAGATAGATACCGGTAGAAAGAAAGAAAGAAAGAAAGAAAGAAAGAAAGAAAGAAAGAAAGAAAGAAAGAAAGAAATTAGATAGAGATAGATAGATAGATAGATAGATAGATAGATAGATAGATAGATAGATAGATAGATAGATAGATGATAGATAGATAGATGATAGACAGACAGATGCAGACTATGAAGGAATCTTTGTCCTTCCAGATGTTACTGGGTCCTAGCAAGTGTGGCCAATGGCATGTAGGTCCGTAACATCTGGAGGGCCAATAATTATCTACAACTACTCTAGACATTTTTAACTAAAGAAAAAACAATAACAGTCCCTATGTACAAGCATTTTTTCATAAGCAAAGAGCCATTCTAAGCATTTTTTAAATTATTTGTTAAAAGTCAGTTTGTTTAGCCTGTTTGTTTGTTTGTTTGTTTGTTTGTTTGTTTACTGAATTTATATACTGCCCTATACCCAGAGGCAATTCACAGAAAAGATCACAATATATAAAAATAAAAACAATAACCCAATAACCCCACCCCCCACCCCTCAAAAGAGCCACATAGTTAGGGCATAGTTCTAGTTTGCAGATATTTCTGCTGATCTGATCAAAAGCAGCAGAGTGTGTGGAAGAATATCACGCCACTTCCCTCCATACCATTCTCACAGTGTTTTATTTGCACCCAGATTCCAGCCTGTCCAAACCCTCCATCAAAGTGCTACCCGACGAACGTATTTCCCCAGGACAGAATATCACCATCGAGTGCCAGGGGCCAGAAAAGGGTCTGAACTTCTCCCTCTACAAATCCGGGGAACTGATAACATCGCAGGTGACGGAGTCAGAGAGAAACAGAGCCGAGTTCCCTTTCTTCAACGTGGGGTTGGAAGATGAAGGAAACTACACCTGCCAATATCACCGCCGGGGAAATCCCTTTGCCTGGTCAGAGCCAAGTAATGCCACGGAGCTGGTTGTAAGAGGTGAGAAGATTGGTTGGGTACTTGTCTTTCCCCTGCCGTCCAAGTCTCGCTCCCTGTTGTGGAGGAGGCAGGAGCTTCAAGGGGCCTGAGACTCACACTGCAGGGAGGAGGGAACCAGCTTCTTAGTCTCTGTCTGCACGACTTCTCTAAAAGCAGGAGAAATGTTTCCTACTTTGCAGTGATACAGTTGCAGATGTTCCACCTTCCAAATACCAGCTCTCTTTCTTCTCCAGGAGACCTTTCTCCAAAGCCTGCCAACTTTGTGAGGCCCAGTCCTCTCGTCATCCCAGGGCATCTCTGCTGTGCAGCTGGCCTTCCCTGACAAGGGTCTCATCCCACCTGTGTTCTCAGCCAACTATCCTCCTGAGTAATGGCATACAGTGTACCTCGGGTTAAGTACTTAATTCGTTCTGGAGGTCCGTTCTTAACCTGAAACTGTTCTTAACCTGAAGCACCATTTTAACTAATGGGGCCTCCCGCTGCTGCCATGCCGCTGGAGTAAGATTTCTGTTCTCATCCTGAAGCAAAGTTCTTAACCCAAGGTACTATTTCTGGGTTAGCGGAGTCTGTAACCTGAAGCGTATGTAACCTGAAGCGTATGTAACCAGAGGTACCACTGTATTGAACAACACTGGGCCTGTGAGCATTAAATAATAATAATAATAATAATAATAATAATAATAATAATAATAATAATAAAAAATTTTATTTATATCCCGCCCTCCCCAGCCAAGCCGGGCTCAGGGCGGCTAACAACAAATGCCCATTTGCAGATAGTAAACTCAGTCTTTTACAGCAGAATGCAGCAAAGCAACTGTGGTTGGAATAGTAACATCAAAGGTTTTATTTATAAAGCAAATAACAAAACAACAAGACGACTCTCACATCCATCTTCTTCAGCAGAGGAGCAGAGAGAGAGGAGAGAGGGGGGAGACATTTAAATAATTCCCATACTCATACATCAATTAAGTAATTAAAGGCAACCCGCAACATTATGCAATGAGACATTACAATACTAACACCCTCCCCCTTTTCATGGTAACATTGCCTTATCATCTAGTACATCTGTAACATCTGTACATATAGACCCAGTTGTTGTTTATTTACAACCTTCAACAACAAATCTGCGGATATTTCTTAAATCTGGGTTCGGGCTTGTATGAGGGAGCTTTCATCCTGAAGGGATGATCAGTGCCTGTTCGGACCTTAGATTGAATTTTGCCTTCCTGCTCAGCCTGCTACGATTTGCGTGTTTTGTGTCAGCCAGCTAGATAAGATAGTTTTGTTATTTTCTTGGCTTCTGAGCAGTCCTAAATTGTGTAATCATGTGAAGTTTTTGCTTTTAACAAAATATTGTTTTTAAAAACAGCGGGTTTTCTTATGAGAACTGACTTTGGCTTGAGTTACTGAGCCTCCCAGCTGACCCCCAGGCAGTGCTGAACCTGACCTTCTGCTCTCTTCAGCCAGGACCACCCAACCAATCCATTGGTCAATGAAATTCCAAGCCCACATGATGGACCAGTAATTCTGAATGGAACACCCAGCAAGTGACCAATCGTAAACTGACCACTTTTGGATGCTCCTGCAGTGACATAAAAAACTGGAACGCAACATGTGTACCTGCCATCTTCTTAGCAACAGGGAGCAACTGTGACAGTGGAACTTTGAGTTGGTCCACTGCTTGCAGACTTAGTATGCTTTGTATCATCTCTCTGGCTCTAGTCAGAAGTAAAAGACAAGTGGAGTAGATTAGAAGGCTGCTTCCATTGGCAGGTAGATCCCGCAGGCTGTTCTTATGTTCTTAGAAATCAGAAGTAAGTCCCACTGAACTCAGTGGGGCTAAGTATGCTGAGGGCCACAGCCTTGGAGTAATCTCCCTCCCCACCCTGCCTTCATCACAACCAACAATTGAGTAGTAACTCTTCTCTGTCTGACTCTGCAGCAAACACTTCTACATCCATGGAGATCAACATCCGCCTGGGAGTTGCTGGCTTGGTCCTGCTTTCCTTGGTGCTGATTGTGGCTGAGTTCATGTGCAGCAGGCAAGGCTGAGAAGCTCTGACTCGACTCAGTTCCACAAGTCAAGACCCTTCCTTGAGGCATCCGAGACAAGCAAAGCCACAGGAATCCCATAGAGACTGGTTTCATTTCTTGTTCATCTGAAGGCCAAATTTCTATGCTGTGATATCACCAAGGAATCTTTTCGGAAGCGCCTGGGGTGGGGTGAGAATACTGGAGGCTTCTGTTTTCTGTGCTTTTTTTGAGCTTTTTTTACAAAGATTGGACAGGGCCTTCTTAAGCATACTCCCCCCCCCCCGATTTCCCAGAGTTGTTGACCTCCTTTTTTTAGGGAGGGAAGACCAGCAGCAGCGGAGGGAGCCTCTTGGGACGGGACGGCGCTGCCCGTGCCATGCCCAGCTTTGTGGGGCTGGAGGAGGTGGGCAACGGCTGGGGCTCCTCCGGCAGGGAAGAGGCGGAGGCTGGATGAGGCACCTCCCAGCTCAGCTGGTCGTTTCGTGCTGCGGTGGCCATGGCAAGCGGAGGCTCTGGGTGCAGCACTGCATGTGGAGGTGGGTGAGGGTGATGAGCAGGCCGGGGGAGCCAGCCCTGTGGAGATCCGCTGCCCCTGATGCCTGGCTCAAAGACCAAAGACAGCTAACAGGAGAGGCACTGCGTGTGCCTGCGCCTCAACCCGTTGGGTGAGTGAGCACACCAAGTGAGCGGGCCTGCCCTGAGCGAGCAAGGGTGTGTGCGGCTGAGCGTTGGCTGGGTTTTTTCCCTTTTAGCTTTCTGGCACTCCGCAGAATTTGGTGCCTACTTCTAAAAGGGAAAAAACTGAGCCGACGCTCAGCGGAAGCTGTGCATGCACCTTCGCTCACTCAGTGCGCTCGTTCAGTGTTCCCGGGACTCTCACCTGGCACCCTCCAAAACCTGGTGCCCCGGCACCCCACACCACTAGCATCTATGGGTAAGACAGCCCTGAGTCTGAAAATGAAATGAAATACAGTGGTACCTCGGGTTAAGTACTTAATTCGCTCCGGAGGTCCGTTCTTAACCTGAAACTGTTCTTAACCTGAAGCACCACTTTAGCTAATGGGGCCTCCCGCTGCTGCCGCACCGCTTGAGCACAATTTCTGTTCTTATCCTGAAGCAAAGTTCTTAACCCGAGGTACTATTTCTGGGTTAGCAGAGTCTGTAACCTGAAGTGTATGTAACCCGAGGTACCACTGTATTCCAAGTTTAATTGGCAAAGGCAGGGGACAAGGTTTATTTTTTGTCATAAGCAGTTTTTTGTGTAGCTGGTGGATGTGACCATGTGGAAGGGTGTACAAGGGGAAAGGAGTGCCCTTCCAGACGCCCTAGCGTGCCCTGGGAGACTTGCTACACTTGCTGCCGCAATGGCAAAAGCTTGTGAAGAAAGAAAAAAGGGGGTAGAAATTCCTCTGCTGTCCTGAATTTTGGGATGTAACCCCCGTACCCCATTTTTTAATCCATTCTAGAAATTGTGGATGGGAAATCCAAATGAATCTTTGGGTTAGTACAAGGTTATTTTAACAAAGTGCAAACCATGCCCCCCTAGTAAGAAGCACGGGCAACAGACAAATATCTCACATTGTTGGAGAAGTGCTCAGATCCAGGCATGGCTTCCTCACGCCTTTCACAAGGACCAACCAACCACCGTTTCAATACAGTCTGTTCGGATGAGCTCCTCTAAGCGGGGGCAATAAAAAGATAGGAGGAGAAACCTGGGAGGTGAAGGAACAAATCCGTCTTTAAAGATTTCACACCCAACTGAGATCAGATTGATGAATGGGCCAAGTATCTGCTGTGGGAGAGCTGAGCTGTTCTACAACATGGACGGGATGAGAATAAGCACTGGTGCCTTGAATCTGAACATTGCCCAAGTCATGTGCAGGCAACTTAGCTGTGGACATGCCCTGCATTCATCTGCAGAAGGTCTTGGATATACATATGGTTTAGTGCTAGGAAATAATTTCACTTGTGAAGGGCAGAAGCTTTTCTCAGCCTCTGCCAAGGAAGATATGTCTATGGTGAGAAGTGCAGGCCTAGAAAGCACAAAACATGCAGAAAACTGCTTGAACCCATGCTTTCTAGGTGTGGGATTGCAGAAGTGAGGGCGACCCCTCAGCCTCAACCTTGTCTGCCAGTATCACCCCCATCATCTTTTCTAGCCAGTCTTTCCTTGTAGTTTCAGGGACTCCGTTCCTCAGGTGCCATTTCCCCGTCTATTGAAACTGAGTTTTCATCAATGGCTTACCCTGCCCCTGCTATAAAGCGAAACTAAAATCTTATGGTAAGAACTCTGCAACATCCAGAATTAATCACATAGATGTTTCTCTTCCTTCTGACTCAAAAAATGTGTTTCCCTACAACTCATCAGAATAATTCTGGGCAGATCACTTTCAAGTATGATCTTCTGGGAGTCCTCTCTTATTAATAATTTAGATAAAACCACATGTTCGTATGAGATTATGATGTAGTGCATCCCTTTCAATTCTTATTTTTTAATTTTTTGAAAATAAATTTTCATTGGTTTTACAATTTCAAATTCAACAATTATTTTTGATCCAAAAGAAAAAAGAGGAAAAAAGAGAAATACAAAATATCCAACATGGAATACAAGAACTAAAATAAAAAATATAAGAAATAAATTTTTAAAAAACAAAAAATATCTTTTCAGAGGTTCTCTTTAACCTCCTGACTTGCCTCCATTTCCTTTCCTAGTTCATTGAATATATATATATTCTGCATAATTATACTTAAACCTCTTTTTTCTTATGCTTGTTATTTCATCTGAATTACATACCATCGGTTTTCATTGTTTCAGTTCAAATTTCCTTCCGTAAACTTTACCTTATTTTAACTATTTGCAAGTGTTTACCAGCGGTAGGCAACCCAAGGCCGGGGACCCAATCGCCTTCTCAATCCGACTCATGGATGGTGCAGGAATCAGCGTGTTTTTACATGAGTAGAATGTGTCCTTTTATTTAAAACGCATCTCTGGATTATTTGTGGGGCATTAGAATTCGTTCATTGTTTTTTTCAAAATATAGTCTGGCCCACCACATGGTCTGAGGCACGGTGGACTGGCCCACGGCAGAAAAGGGTTGCTGACCCCTGGTTTAGTCAAAGCCTGCCAATGTTTCTACTTGTTTACAATATTTTTGTACATATACTAAGGTTACCAGACGTCCTCATTTCCTGGGGACAGTCCCCAGATATACAAATCAGTCCCCTTACAAAATCCATCTATTTAATAGGAAGTTGAAAAGTGTCCCTGGACTCATTGGAAAAAATCTGGTAACATTAACATATCCAATAAATGCATTTATTGTGTTAAGTTCTTATTTAATCCAAGGGCACCTCTTGATTTTCTGGTGTTTATGTAAATAATATTGCATATGTATGTAATAATATTAGATTAATTATGGGAAATTTATATTTGGTAAATGTGTAGGTCAGTATAATATATGAATTAAGGTATGTGTTGGGTTGGGGAGGGGAGGGGAGGGACTGTGCTTGGAATGTTGGAAGTGAGTGGTGATTGGCTCGGAGTTTGCAAAGGAGTTTGAAAGCAGATGGGAGAAGTTTAGAGAGTCACCTGAGTTTGGAGTTGAGTTGCACTTAGAGCTAGAGTTGGATGTGGACACGGAGAGAGTATTTGGATAGTAGCGTGGCTGATTTGGTAGAGTAGGGTCGCTATTGTTGTACAAAATCACTATACTGCATGCACATATTGGGATGCACGTAGATAAATACATCTCACTCACAGAAATAGATAGCCATTTCTATCTATGAACCCCATTTTATACAACCTGGAGTATTATTCCTATGAAATCCCAAGCCATTAATTTCCATTACAGACAGCGCCTCCACAGGCCACCAGCGTTACAGCATCCCGGTCATTTGACAGCACTAACAAGCTAAGTTGGCTTGTCTGTCAACTCTGTGGGGTGCCCAGTTGAAAGAGGAAGGTATTGATTTATGCCAGATAAGCTCTATCACTGGTTCTCCTATGCAATAAATGGAAACACACCTTTTTAAAGAGGAAAATAGATGACAAAACGAATTGGAAGTTCTTTCCCCCGCTCCCTTTGTGAACTTTTGCAGATGATATAGATCCCGCTTCTGCCTGAAGCTACCCTGTAACCCAGTAATAGATATTTGCAACTATGTTTGGAACAGAATCTCAAATGTAACTTGATTTTCAAACTGAAAGTCACTGTAACACATGCAAATCACAAAGGTACATTTATTTGCCAAGCTGATGGACATTGTAAACCCTTCAGGGAAACATTGAAACATATATTCCTCTCACTCAGCCTCCAGAAACATGAACTGCTAGACTTCTAATTTGCCTTCAGAAAAGTGGTTTTTCACTTGTAGGCTCACCTCACTAGCAGGGCTTCAGATTTTGTTGTTTTGAGTTTCTTTAGCTCATCTTGGCCTGGTATGCTAACAAGTTACAGTTTGACTTAATCTATTGGGTGCTCAGGGACTCAACTTTCTTCTTCAGTTTCAATTCCACCCTTCGCTGTGGGGCGAGCACTGAACAACAACAACAAATTTTTATTTATACTGCACCCACCCCAGCCAGAGCCGGGCTCAGGGTGGCTAACACCAGTAAAATTACAATAAAAACATAATGGGGGGTGGGGAACCAATTTAAAATACAGGTTAAAAATACAATTTAAAAGGCAGCCTCATTTTAATAGTAGCCCATAGATCAAAACCATATGGGGAGGGAAACATAAGGGTCAGACTGAGTCCAAACCAAAGGCCAGGAGGAACAGCTCTGTCTTGCAGGCCCTGCGGAAAGATGTCAAGTCCCGCAGGGCCCTAGTCTCCTGTGACAGAGTGTTCCACCAAGTTGGGGCCAGTACTGAAAAGGCCATGGACCTAGTTGAGACCAATCTAACCACCTTGCGACTTGGGACCTCCAAAGTATTGTCATTTGTGGACCTTAAGGTCCTCCGCGGGGCATACCAGGAGAGGCGGTCCCGTAGGTACGTGGGTCCTAGGCTGCATAGGGCTTTAAAGGTCAAAACCAGCACCGTCAGCAGGAGGAGCATAAGTATTGTGGCAGCAGCGATAGAAGAGGCAGCTCCTTTTCTATTTGTTTGAAAGGGAAAGTGCAGCAGCAGCAGCAGCAGCAGCGACCACAGCAAAGCTCTGGTCTCGGGCCACAATGTTTAGCCTCAGCATTCTAGCTCTGAGGACATCCCCAGTATCTGAGTGGTCTGTCTTGCATCCGCTTAGATGTGCAACTCTCTCTTCCTCTGTCCCAGTTCAAAAAATAGCTTTCTCTCTCTCTCTCTCTCTCTCTCTGTTTCATTTCTGCCCTTTCTGTTCTTTTTGGTTTCCTTAATTCTAGTGCTATTCTTAGGTTAATTACTGTCAGTGCTCAAAGGGGAAGGGAAAAAAGGAAACAGTCATCCTTGGGAAATACCATCCTACCTCATTTGGCTTTGAGCTCTGATGAATACTTTCTTTGAATATTTTACTCTCCAACCTAGCGTGCCATTTCCTTCCCACACTTCCTTCCTGCACCCCATATTTTCAGAGAGCAAACCTGCAGGAAAGGTCCTTTTCATTTGACTTATGTACAGTAGCCTGTCTCTGCCAGCAGTTTCTGGGGAGTCTTAAGCATCTCACATGCCTCAGGCACCAAAAAGCCCTCAGAGGACTGATGGGGAGAGAGGGGAGTGGCAACAGCCAGACTTGGTCCCTCACCATCATCTGTTCCGTTGTTTGCCACCTGCCCTCAAGCTTGTGCCCAAAAGTGGCTCACAGAATGTCAAGCAAACAATAAGTATAACCATTCAAAACATATTAGAAAATAGAAATAAGAATGTAAAAATCAGTCCATAAAACCATATTGTAAAAACATGGCCCCCCAAAAAGCAACCCTAGTTTAAGGGCCTAAAATTAACATTATATAAAACAATATTAATAAGCCAACATAATTAAATAACTGAAACTGAACAGCTGAGAAAATGATATCAACACAAAAATGGAAGAACACCATAGAAATCACCACCCTGTTCCAGATCCTGTTCCTGTATCCAACGGTTTGGTTACTGGATTCAATCTATACCATCCAAGGATCTCACCCCCATCTCCCAGCTCCCTGGTTATTATGTAGGGGGGTCCTTTGTCCGCCATTATCATGGACTTTCTTAGCCAAATGGCAACCAATAACTTTCCTTCCACACTCTCCCACCAAACTACGTATTGGTGGGAATCTTCCCTCGTGCTGGAAGATGGATTGTTTCTCTGCAACCATAAAGACTTGGATCGGTTGCCGGGGGAAATGATAGTAGAGATTTGTCACATTTCAAGTACACCTCAAAACTACCTTAAACGAAACATAGAACTGTAGACTACAGTCATACCTTGGAACTCAAATGAAATCCATTCCGGAACTCTGTTCGATTTCCAAAACGTTTGGAAACCAAAGCACGGCTTCTGATTGGCTGCAGGAAACTCCTGCAGCCAATCGGAAGCTGCAGAAGTCCCGTCAGACATTCGGGTTCCAAGGAACATTTGCAAACCAGAACACTCACTTCTGGGTTTGAGGCGTTCAGGAGCCCAAATGTCCGAGTACAAAGGTGTTCGGGATCCAGTGTATGACTGTATATACAAATTTCTAGGTTTCATATTGGCCGATTTTCACAGCTATCAAGAAAGATGTTTGTCTGGTGGAATCCCTCAGGCTGTTCTGCTTAGGTTCATTTAACTTTAGCCCCATTGGGGAAATGACAGCAAAGTGGTCTTTACACACACACACACACACACACACACACACACACAGGCAACTGTTGACTTCAGATAAATCTGTAGACTGTGAGGCTTCAGCCACAGATGTTTTCAATGCCATTTTGTCTAGAAACAATAGTCAGGCTGTGGAGCCGCTGGCAAAGGAGAAGACTAGGGTTCTGGTTATGAGAGTGGTTGTGTAGAAGAGGAAACTTCAGCAGCTGTAGCATTTTTTTGATGTGTGTTTACCATTATGGTAGCCACAACTTCCTTTTCTTACAGTTGGCCACTCTAGTTTTTTGGGGGAGGGGGGAGGAGGAGCCACATCTTGAAAGATCAAAATGTGAGCAGCCAAGAATGATCCTGGTCCTCAAGGCATGTATCCCACGGTATAAAATCAGCCAAAATCTCATTCCATTATGCTGGCGAGATTGCAAACTTCCTGGAATTACTGTACACCATGTGGCGGTGCTGTCCAAAGATTGTTCCCTTTTGGGAAAAGCTTCTCCAGACCGTAAACCAGATTATGGAATCAGACCCCACAATAGCACTGTTATCTTATTTTCCTTTAGATGCCCAAGGAAAGTGTAAAATGTTATTACCCATGTGTTAGCTGCTGCCAGATTAAGAATGGTCATGTACTGGAGGACTCTCATTGTAAATCTCTTTGAAGCTTAGATGTCAGAGATATGGGATTCTATACTTAAGGACAAACTAACAGCCTTACAAACTTTTATTGAATATGCACAAACCATCAAGCATGGCTTCCAGCCACCAGCAACACACCGAACATTAAGGAATATCACTTTCATCCCACTACTGTAATATATATCCAGTGAACCACAGCTGGGATTGCTCCTGTTATATTCTTCCCATTTTTGTGATGGTTCTGTACTCCCAACCTGTTGTTGTTGTCATTATTGATATTTCTTTTCTCCTTTTTCAGATCCAATTCATTTGTAACTGAAAATCAATAAAATACATTTTTTTAAAAAAGAAAAAAAAGTCACATCTCCAATGCTGTGTCATGTTGGGGAAAGTCAAATATTAAGGAAGTTGCCTCAGGAAGAGGAGTGGCAGGGGAAACGCAAACGCCAGTCCTATGAAGAGATCCTCTTTCTGTAAGATTAGGTAAGGGGGCCTGTGGCAGACGAAAGGCGACACATGCAGTCATTTGTCTTCCTGTAACTACAGGCCCTGGATTAGTCAAATGAGAATGTGCAAACTCGAGAGGGAAACATGGTTAGCTCCTGGCTCCTTCCCCACTGTGGCAGCCACTCATACTCTGGGTTAATTTTCTGAGGCATTCTTGAGAATCCTGGCTCTCCCGCTCTTTTGGTTGTGCCCCTGCCACAGAACCACATAACACAAGCCTGCTGGATCAGGCCAAGCCCATCAAGCCCAGTATCCTGCTCTTCTTACCTTGGCCAACTAGATGCCAGTGGGAAGCCCGTAAGCCAGAAATGAGCGGAGCAGCACATTCCCATTTGCTATTGGCAACAACTGGTATTTAGAGGCATACCTCTTGTCCACTTCTTTCCAAAGAAAGCTGGCTTGGATTCTGTAATGAGCTGCCTGAATAATGCCTCTGACAGCAGAGGAACAGCATAGCCATAAGAGCTAAGGGACCCCTGACCCTTAAGTCCAGTCGTGGCCGGCTCTGGGGTTGTGGCACTCATCTCGCTTTATTGGCCAAGGGAGCTTCTGGCGAACCAGAGCAGCGCACGGAAACGCCGTTGACCTTCCCGCCAGAGCGGTACCTATTTATCTACAGTACTTGCACTTGCTTGCTTTTGAACTTCTAGATTGGCAGGAGCAGGGACTGAACAATGGGAGCTCATGCCATCATGGGGATTCGAACCGCCGACCTTCTGATCGGCAAGCCCTAGGCTCTGTGGTTTAGACCACAGCGCTACCCACATCATCTCAGCCATAAGGACTAGTAGCCACTGAAAGCCTTGTCCTCCATGAGTGTGTCCAATCCTCCTTTAAAGCCATCAAAGTTGGCGGCTACCACTGCCTCCTGTGGCAGTGAGTTCCATAGTTTAGCTATGCACTGTGTGAAGCAGTTTATCTGCTCTGCATTTTCAAATACTGAGCTTCCTTGGATGTCCATGGGCTCTAGTGTGTGAGAGGGGTGTCTACTCACTTTCTCAATGCCGTGTGTAATTTTATAAACTTCTATTATGTCACCTCTCCCTTTAAACAGTCGCAAATGCTGCAACCTTTCCACATAGAGGAGTCACTCCACCCCGATCTGTTTGGTTGTGCTTTTCTGAACTGAGCAAATAGCATTACCGAACCCAGTGAAAGCCAAAAGTGATCTAGTTTTCTCTCTCTTTTTTTGAAACGATTTTTATTTTACAAATGTAAATTAATTACAATATCAAATACATAGCCATAAAATGAGATTCCTCTGAACCTCCAGACTCCCCTCCCCCCCAATCCCATTCATGGGTACTATTGTCAACATTTACAAGAGGAATAAATGGAGGCAGTGAGAGATTTTACTTTCTTGGGCTCCATGATCACTGCAGATGGTGACAGCAGCCATGAAAATAAAAGATGCCTGCTTCTTGGGAGAAAAGCAACGACAAACCTAGACAGCATCTTAAAAAGCAGAGACATCACCTTGCCAACAAAGGTCCGTATAGTTAAAACTATGGTTTTCCCAGCTGTGATGTATGGAAGTGAGAGCTGGACCATAAAGAAGGCTGATCGCCGAAGAATTGATGCTTTTGAATTATGGTGCTGGAGGAGACTCTTGAGAGTCCCATGGACTGCAAGAAGATCAAACCTCTCCATTCTGAAGGAAATCAGCCCTGAGTGCTCACTGGAAGGACAGATCCTGAAGCTGAGGCTCCAATACTTTGGCCACCTCATGAGAAGGGAAGTCTCCCTGGAAAAGACCCTGATGGGAGAAGGGGACGACAGAGGATGAGATGGTTGGACAGTGTTCTTGAAGCTACCAGTATGAGTTTGACCAAACTGCGGGAGGCAGTGGAAGACAGGAGTGCCTGGCGTGCTCTGGTCCATGGGGTCACGAAGAGTTGGACACAACTAAATGACTAAGCAACAACAAATTATTTCATAGTCTATGCTTTGTATCTATCCATATCGTCCGTAGTAGTTGTTACATTACAAGTGAGATTAAAATCCTGCTAATGTTTTCATCTGCTTACAGATGTGGTCTCCTAAATAAATTATAAACTTCTCCCATTCTTTCTTGAATTTCTTGTCTTCTTGGTCTCTAAGCTTTCTGGTCAGTTTTGTCATTTCAGCCTAGGCTAACAGCTTAGTTTGCTATTCCTTCTTTCTGTCTCTGGGCTAGTAGCATCCATGCTGCTGTTGTCGCATACATAAAGAGTATTTTATGTTCCTTTGGAATGTTGGTACCTATAATTCGTAACAGAAAGGCTTCTGGTGATATAGTTAACCTCTGAGGAGAACACAGCTAAGGATAGCTCAGTTGCAGAGCACAAGACTCTTATTCTCAGGGTTGTGAGTTTGAGCCCCACCTTGGGCAAAAAACAAGCAAACTCCTACATTGCAGGGGGTTGGACTAGATGACCCATGTGGTCATTCCAATATTGCAAGTATATATGAAAGCACATGATCTCCTGCAAGCTGAGTTTGCAAAATATGACTGCAGCATAGTAGGGGAAAAGGGAAGTGGCTTGCGAGGCACTTCCAGCACTGCTCAGCTGTGCATCACAGAGTATGTGCACATCAAAGGGAGAACAGTGTTGCAGAGCCATGTTGCAGCCTCCCTCCAAGATCTTCATTCCGGGGACAGCACACATCTTGAGGGACACAGGACACTGGACCACAGGGCTAGGTGCTCCTTCATCATGAGGCTCTCTTTCAACATCCTCTTTATTGGTTGGTATCTCAGATGAAAGGGTGAAGGGACTGAGGGTTGTGCAACGGCCGGGTGGAAGGACCAGAGACTACATCAGCTACATTGCCACTAATGCAATCATCTCCTTTCCAGGATTCCTGCTGGCTGGACAGTGGCAGATCTCTGTAGGTGAGTCTCTTTGGGTGATAAATATGAACATGGGGCCAGGGGGAGATGGATGGGGGCAGAATGGGAGCAAACAGTAATGATTTCCCCCACAACCAAATCTGATTTCCTGACATCTGCATGATAACCACAGAGGCCTACCAAACGTTCTCTGATCTATACAAATATTAAATGTATAGGAACATCCCACCCAAATTTCTTTCTCTCTCTTTTTTGGTCAAAATGTACATTTATTAATTTTTCAATTAGGTGTTTTCCAAAAAAATAATTATTTTTATTTGATTATACAAAAAATAAAATTGTAACAATCCAAATGCATATTGATATACTGTACAGTGGAACCTCGGTTGTCGAACGCTTCAGAAGTTGAATGTTTCAGCTTTCAAACGACAACCTGGAAGTGAATGGTTTTCGAACACGCCTCAGAAGTCAAACAGCTTCCAAGGCATGTTTCTCCATAGGTGTTTTCCAAAAAATAATAATTTTTATTTGATTATACAAAAAATAAAATTGTAACAATCCAAATGCATATTGATATACTGTACAGTGGAACCTCAGCTGTCAAACACTTCGGAAGTCGAACGATCTTCCGGAACGGATTACCTTTGGCTACTCTGAATCTCGAGACTTCTCCCCACCTGCTCCATGGGTCCTGTTGTCAACATTTACAACTGCATATTATTTCACAATCTATATTTTATATCTATCCATATTATCCATGGTATGAACCCCATCCCTATTCCTTTGCCTTTAGACAATCTACACACAAAATGCAATCCCCCCAGCGTAACCTTAGACTGAGCAACTAGACATGATGGCAACCTTCTCCCTGCACGGCCAGAGGCAGGATACCTGTGAATAACAGTTGCTAAGAATCACAAGTATGGAGAATGCTCTGCTGCTCTCAGTCCTGCTCCTCGACTTCCCACAGACATCTGGTTGGCCCCTGGGGGAACTTGCATGACAAAGCTTGAGTAGCTGCAGTAGAACAGAGTGCCTTCTACCACTCATTCTGATAGGCCAATGAGGCGGCCTTGTGTTCTGCATTACAGAGGACAGTCCTCTCTTTGAAATGCTGTCCAAGTTCAGTTCTGAAAACCATAAGAAAGGAAAGCAGGAGGGGGTCTTGAAGTTGCCCACCCACCATGAGCAGCTGAACAGTGGAATGAGCAGACACACAGCTCACCTGACCACAGTCTTCCCCACTAGGGTGGAAATAATGCATTTTCATTTAAAAATGAGTAATTACTGTCATACCTTAGTTCTCGAATGGAATCCGTCCCGGAAGTCTGTTCAACTTCCGAAAATGTTCAAAAACCAAGGCGTGGCTTCTGATTGGCTGCAAGAGCTTCCTGCTCAATCGGAAGCTGCGCTAGACATTCGGCTTCCAAAAAACGTTCGCAAACCAGAATACAGTACTCACTTCCGGGTTTGTGGCATTCGGGAGCTAAAACGTTCGAGTCGCAAGGCACTCGAGAAGCAAGGTGCGAGTGTATTTATAAATGTGGATCTTCCCATATAAATTAGCATGTGGTAAAATCATGGCCTTCTTTTGTCTTCCTCTTTGGTGAGACTTTTGTAGATGCTCCATCTTCCTAATCTGCATTTTCATTTAAAAATTAGTAATTATTTATAAATGTGGATCTTTACATACAAATTAGCATGTGGTAAAGTCAGGGCCTTCTTTTGTCTTCCTCTTTGGTGATCCATCTTCCAAATCTCACCTTTGTTCTCCTGTTTCGGTCCAGGACAACTTTACCCTAAACCTTCCATCTCAGCGGTTTTCACAAATGTGGTCAGTCTGGGGGGAAATATCATTTTACGGTGTTCAAGTAATTACCGTCAAGATGCAATCTACTATCTTCACAAAGATTTACAAATTCCTGATTCAGCATATTGGAAGAGTGAGTGGCGTGCAGCTGTATTTCAGATTTCCAATGCAAGAATTTCAGATGGCGGAACCTATACATGTAGCTATTGCTTAATTTATGATCAACGGTGCTCATTTCGTAGTGATCCTGTCAAAGTTTATATAAAAGGTGAGAGCCTGGCTTAGCCTTTTTATGCCATTTTCACAACTGACATGTAAGAGGACGTATAAAAAATATGTTGTTGTTGTTGTTATCAAGAGTTCTCCACTAGTACTAGATATTGTCATAAATTCAACAGAAATGCCATAAATTCAACAAAATCTCTTTACCAGTGCTTTTCTTTGAGGGGGCAAAAAGGTGCCAGTACTGCATGCCCTTAAGTAACTCCAGGAAAAAGCACTGAGAGTCTTAAATAAAAATTGCAATCACACAGTTAGATACACATGATATTAAGTGTAGATGCAGATAAGACTAATGATCCCAATTACTTGGTTCTTAACTCTTTCTACAGCGTTCATTGATATAGGCAACAGAAATGTACAGTAACTCAGCTTATAAGATTTCCTGGATCTGCCACACTGAACTGCAGCAAACAGTAACTTTTCTCAGGAACCCGTCTCCCACCTAGCCTGGTCAATGATGGGTGTTGTAGGCGTGTGGGAGGTGCCAGGTCACCCATCTCTAAACTGAAGTTGTAAACAAAAAACTTAGAAGCATCAAGATCTTATGAACCTTCACCCTCCGATCCATCCTCGGGATTTTGCATTCTCCCACAACATGAAAACCTCTCCCATTTGATAGATTGTTGCCTGGGACTGATTTGAGAAGGCTGAACTGCCTCTTTGAAATCTCACCCTTGTTCTCTTCCATGTGCAGGAAAGGTGTATCCCAAGCCTTCCATCGCAGTGAATTCAGCTGAAACGCTTGCCGAAAAGGGGAATGTCAAAATCAGCTGCAAGGCAGAAGACAACTTACCATGGCTGTTCTCTTTGTTTATACAAGTGGGTGCAGATAGGCAGCAGAGAAATCTGACAGAGAAAACAGCAACAAAGGAGGCTGTGTTTGCCTTTGACAATGCCCAAGAATTCCAAGGGGGTCTCTACCAATGTAGATATTGCTACAGAACAGCCTTCGTTGAACTGTGCTCAGATTTCAGTGACAGCCGACGCATCAACAGAATAAGTAAGGTTCAAAATACATCCTCCTATTGTCACAAAATATGATTATTACTTTGGATAGATAGATAAATAGATGATGATGATAGATAGATAGATAGATAGATAGATAGATAGATAGATAGATATAGATGCAGACTACGAAGGAACCTTTGTCCTTCCAGAGGTTACTGGGTCCTAGCAAGTGTGCCCAATGGCATGTAGGTCCGTAACATCTGGAGGGCCAATAATTCTCTACAACTGTTCTAGACATTTTTAACTAAAGACAAAACAGTAGCCGTCCCTACGTACAACCATTTTTTCATAAGCAAAGAGCCATTCTAAGCATTTTTTAATTATGTGTTAAAAGTCAGTCTGTTTTGTTTGTTTGTTTGTTTGTTTACTGAATTTATCTGCTGCCCTATACCCAGAGGTCTCAGGGCGGTTCACAGAAAAAGATCACCATATATAAAATCAAAATAAAGACAGTAACCCAAATAACCCCCACCCACCCCCCAAAAGAGCCACATTTTAAAAGGGCATAGTTCTAGTTTGCAGATATTTCTGCTGATCTGATCAAAAGCAGCAGAGTGCAGGGGAAGAATATCAAGCCACTTCCCTCCATACCATTCTCACAGTGTTTTATTTGCACCCAGATCCCAGCCTGTCCAAACCCTCCATCAAAGTGCTACCCGACGAACGTATTTCCCCAGGACAGAATATCACCATCAAGTGCCAGGGGCCAGAAAAGGGTCTGAACTTCTCCCTCTACAAATCCAGGGAACTGATAACATCGCAGGTGACGGAGTCAGAGAGAAACAGAGCCGAGTTCCCTTTCTTCAACGTGGGGCTGGAAGACGAAGGAAACTACACCTGCCAATATCACCGCCGGGGAAATCCCTTTGCCTGGTCAGAGACAAGTAATGCCACAGAGCTGGTTGTAAGAGGTGAGAAGATTGGTTTGGTACTTGTCTTTCCCCTGCCGTCCAAGTCCCGCTCCCTGTTGTGGAGGAGGCAGGAGCTTCAAGGGGCCCAAGACTCACACTGCAAGGGAGGAAGGGAAGCAGCTTCTTAGCCTCCGTCGGCACCACTTCTCTAAAAGCAGGATCAGAAATGAAACAGGATTGCATTCGAAAGGGCATATTATCGTTTGCATCCCATGTTAGTCGCACAGAGTGTCCCAACTTGACCGGGTGAAAGACTCTCAGGACCTTGCTCTGCCTGAGAAGTTGGAAAGAGATTGCCAAACAAAGTTGATTGTCAGATTACTGGTCCTTTTGGCTCAATACTGGTGACGGGCATGGCCATGGATGATGGGAGCTGGAATCAAATGCACCAAGTTGGGGGAGGTTTGTGGCAGTACAGGTGAAACTCGGAAAATTAGAATATCAATAATATAATAATAATATGAAGAATCTCAGAAAATTACTGTGCTTGATTGGCCAGCAAACTCGCCTGACCTGAACCCCATAGAGAATCTATGGGGCATTGCCAAGAGAAAGATGAGAGACATGAGACCGAGCAATGCAGAAGAGCTGAAGGCTGCTATTGAAGCATTCTGGTCTTCCATAACACCTCCACAGTGCCACAGGCTGCGAGCATCCATGCCACGCCGCATTGAGGCAGTAATCGATGCAAAAGGGGCCCAAACCAAGCACTGAGTACATATGCATGCTTCTACTTTTCAGGGGCCCAATGTTGCTCTATTTGCAATCCTTATTTTGCTGATTTCATTTAATATTCTAATTTTCTGAGATTGTTAATTTGGGGTCTTCATCAGCTGTACGCCATGATCATCACAATTATAACAAATAAAGGCTTGACATATCTCGCTTTGCATGTCATGAGTCTATCTCATATATTAGTTTCACCTTTTAAGTTGAATTACTGAAATAAATGAACTTTTCCATGATATTCTAATTTTCCAAGTTTCACCTGTAGATGAGGGGTCAGCAACACGGTGCCTGCAGTATTTTATATATATATATATAATATTTATTAAAGTTTCAGAAAAAGGAATTACATAAAAACAAGAAATACAAAAGTAAAAGACAAAAATAAAAATACAAGAAAAATACAGAATAAAAAAAAATAAGTACACTTACAGAAAAAAGGGAAAAAAGGAAAATAAAAAATCAACCTTTCCATATCTTACATTCATATCCTTGTTTCCCTGACCTCCTCCTACCTCCCTTTTTTTGATCCAATTCAATTAATTAATTCAGCAATTTCTTTCCCTCCTTATTATCCTGATCTTTGATCTTAATATATTATAACATTAAATTTTTACCTATTTAGAAATCCAATTTTTCCATATTCTTTTATATCATTCGGTGCCTGCAGTATCCCTTCCCACCCTCCATTAAAATTAGCCTTCCAAAAGCTGTGTCCAGTAGAATAGGTTGCCGTGTGTGCTTGGTTGTGAGCTGCCCATGCCAGTTTCTCTGATTTGTGCCCAAAAAGGTTGGTGACCCCTGCATGGGTTGGACTAGATGTCCCACAGGGCCCATTCTATGATTCTATGCAAGTCTATGATTCTATGACAGCAGGTTTGTTTCAGCTTCTGACACGGCCTGCAGGTGCTAAGTTAAAACATCCACAGTGCCGGCACTCAAGACGTGAATTATTTTGCAGATATGCCTGAAGAAGCCAAGACAATAATATGGGCCAGCATTGCAGCAGGCCTTCTCCTTCTTCTCCTCTTCCTGCTCCTGCTTATCTTTGTACTGTACAGGAAAAGAAGAAAAGGTGAGTGGACCTCTGAATGCGGAAACATTTTGCTACCTTGAGTTGCACATCAGTGTTGTGTGTTTTTGGCCCCATATAAAAGAAGAGTCTTCTTTAAAGGGGGGGTCGTTATACCTGCAAATAAAGTTTAAATGTGAAGTTTTAATTCTAGAGCTTTTGCAGCACTTGTCTTACAGTGCAAAGTGCAATCCTGCACATGTTTAAACTGAAAAAAAGCTAAGTAACCATTCAGTGATTACTAGAATAGTAAATTCTCATTTGAAATGAAGCCAACGTGTTGCAAAGACTAATCCTATGCATGCTTCCGCATAAATGTAAAACTTGCCCTCTCCTTTCTCTTGCCAAATTGTGCACTTTCAACTCATGGTGAAAGCAGCTGTTAGCCAACATGCCATTCTGACTGTGACATCCTTCTCACTAAGCTAAATGAAAGCAGGGAGACAGGAGGCCACTGCCCCCTAGTGCCCGGAAGGCTGAAAGACAGAAAGTGTGAATGTGTGGAGGCTAAGCTGTAATATGTAACTGTGTGTTTTTCTACTAAGCAACAGTCCTTCCCTACTCAAAGTTATTTTATTGGCACATCAGTACATTTTTTCAAGTCTATGTAACTCAATAGCATACACTTCCCTTTATTGAGATTCAAGTCAGATTTCAGCATGATAGATCAGAATGCTTAATGATATGTGCTTCCTGGGTATAGTCACCTGAAGAAAGTTGAATTGCAAACTAATATTTGACTGGCATCATTGAATCCATTCCTGTTGCCCAAATATATTTACATTGTATCCATGCATTATATGACTTGGCTTTTATTTATTTATTTTTAGTTTTTGTTAATTTTTTAATGAAACAAATTTATTTATAGAAATGGAAAATTGCTGCAGGGAAATATAGCTGTGGAATTTATTTTTCCATGGGGGCGGGTGTGGATTACCTTCCATTTCATAAAATTTCTAGCATTCCTCACTGGTAATCTTGGAGAGTATTTATGGCCCAAGAAGCTCCCTCCACTAAGAGGAAGTTTAACATTTTGGGGGACGGGGCAGGGAATGATCAGTATTGCTAGTTCTAATTTGAAATCGACAAGGCAGCTAATTTCATAATTATCTATCTGATCTACAGGTTCCACTGCCAATGAAATGCCTCAAACAATGAACACGGTAAGAAAAATTCCTAGGAACAAACACCTTTATCATGATTGTGAACTTCCTGTTAAATCCCAACTCTATTATTAGAAAAGCATATGTCTCCATTTTTTATATACAGTATTTAGAAATATTTTAATAGTCCATGTTTCATGGCCAAGCAATGCCAATGTACAGTAAAAACCTCAGTATCCTATGTGGGAAAGGGCTATTGTGCTCATTCTGCTTGTGGGCATTTGATGGGCAACTGGGGGAAGCAGGATGCTAGACTAGATGGGCTTTTGGTCTGATTCAGCAGAGCTGTCACATTCTTAATCAGCGCCAACCCATCCTTCTTACTGGGGATGAAACAGACATGGGAAACACCTTCTGAAGCCTCTAGCCTTCCAGTTATTTTGAACTACAACTCCAACAGACCCCAGTCAACATAGCCAATATCTGGTTGATGGGAGTTGTAGTTCAAAGCGTTTGGAGGACAAGCTGTAGAAGGCATAGCTGTCAACTTACAGATTTGAAAATAAGGGACCAGCAGCCAAAATAAGGGACCTGCAGCCTCACCTGCTCCAGGCACTCCAGTCTTCCTGTCCTCCTGCAGTCTGGTCAAACTCATGCTGGTAGCTTCAAGAACACTGTCCAACCAACTTTGTAACCAGAGGTTCAACTGAATAGAATCTGAATCACATGCACCACAAGGCCTATGCAGACTCAACTTAAGATGGCTCCCTGGCCTGGCTTTGCACTGCAAAGTTTGCAGCAGCACGTGCAACAAAATGGTGTCCAGCATTCAAAACCCCCCTCAGCTTGCATTAACTAGCCACACACAAGGCATGCAAGCTCCACCCCCCAGTCGTTCTTAGACTTCTTATTGAGTGAGCAACACAGCCAAGCAACACAGTTGGAACCGGCCTCCTCCCTGGCTGGCTGCTTCCTTTGAAATTTAAGGGACATCATTTAAGGGACATCCATCAATAAGGGACAGCAGCGGGACATGGTGCTGGAATAAGGGACTGTCCCTTCAAATAAGGGACACTTGACAGCTATGGTAGAAGGCTAGACTCGTATCTCACTCAGCCTGATTCCTAATATTAAATTTCAAAGCTGCCTTTGTGGCTGTGCTCAATCTACTATGCATTTTGGAAAGTAGTTTGTCTGCCTGCGCTCTATGCATTCAGACACCCCTTGAGATATCACTGCCAAACTGGGCATGACAGTTCCTCAGCCGGAGAAATTAGTTTTCATCAACACTGAGATACCAGGCACCCAGCAGGTGTGAACCCTCTTGTTCCAGTGTGGGTGGGAGGAAGGAGAAAAGACGTGCAGTGTTTCATTCCCACATCCCCCTTCTTAAAAACCTAAACATTCGCCCCTCCTACATATTGATTCAGGGCTAGATCCGGATCACATGTTTCCTGGATCAGGTTGGGGCTTCTACACAGCCTTAAAACTAACAAATTATATTGTCCATTTAAAAATCTATGGTTTGTTTCTAAGAATTCCCTGGCAATGCCAGGCACTTTTTCCTAGTAAATAAATAATGGTCAGTGGCACTAAGTCTCTTGTAACCTAATCTAAGATTACATCACGGATATGCAGTGTGTCCCTTTTTTTGATGCTGCCTGACTCCAAACTCTGACAGCCCTAAGCAACATGGACAATAGTCAGGATGATGGGAGTTGTAGTCTAACATGATCATCTACCCCTGGATTGCAAGCTTAATCTCTTCTCTTTTTTTGACCCACTCTGTAGGCCCCAGAACCTTACCGAGAAGCAGACCCTGCTGAAGTCTCCTACGCTGTATTGAACCACAACTCACTAAGGACCAAGCGAGCAGCTCCTCCTGCCACAGCCCCGCAAACTTGTGTCTATGCCACACTGGCCCATGACAAAGTCAGGGAGGGTCGGTAGGCAAGACTTTACAGAGATGCTGCATATGCCCCGAGTTCTGGGGTCAAACATTTTAAGGCTGCTTCATGTGTACAAGCGCTGCTTATTTTATCAACACATGTCAGGTGTCATGGGGAGCTAGCCAGTGGTCAAAAGCTGGGGTATCTGTTACAGTGGTCAGAGAGTGTTTTTTGACTCTGCAATTTCGGCTTTATGCTCTATCCCTGGAATGTAACCCATGCGTAAGTTGAGAGTCGGCTATATTATATAAGTCTATGTTATTTAAAAGCAGAGAAAGATCCACATATGGGTGCTGGGCTGAGAGAAAGAGCCTACAGCAGCTGGACTCCATTCCAGTTCCCCACAAATTCCATTTAAAGAGAACACCCACCTTTTTCATAGCCAAATTAACACACAAAAAATGGAATTCCGCTTATCCAGACTGAATCAGAGCCACAAAATACATGGTAGTTATTGTGTCTCATAAGTATGGACCATTTCTTTCTTATTCATATAAAAAAGTGCTTAATTTAGTGTGTTTTTGTTGTAGTTTAGGTAGCATCCAATATAAAATGCCTGCCTTGTCATTTTCCCAATCACATGTTGTGTGGTTACAAATTTCAGTCATTAACAAAAAAATCACTAGATGCTTTGGTGCAGAAGAAAGACCTCTTCTCTGGCAGCAGATGTACTTTTGTACGTGAAACAAAGAAAAGTGAAATAGCTTTTCAAATGGTCCAACGGCACCCTCTACTGGACTACTCTGGGATAACAGGGCTGTTTGTATTACAGGTGTGCATTTTATTTAAAACCTGAAAGCTGAAAAGGCATCAGAAATATTTGCATTGTTATAAGTTTGTGAGTGCCAGACAGCTATAATCTCTAGATCCAGCAAGTGTTAGAATTGAATCAAGTCTCCTGAACTCCTGGATCCAGCAAGTGTTAAAATATAAGCCATGCTAGGAGTAGACTAGGTTTCTATTTATTTACTTACCTATGTCAAAGATTTATCTTTCACTTTTCAACTGCAGCGCTCAAAGAAGCTCATATCAAATGTAAATATGATGTCTGCAAACCAAGCATTTAAAAAACAGAACAAGCCCAACAAATGCAAAAGGCAGCATCTGACATTGTCTTCCCCTCCCTCTCCTCCTTGCATCAGGAGAGTTGGCGGTAAATAGCCAAATGGAGGAGACAGTTCAGATGCTGCAAGCAACTACCTCTCTCGACTCTGCTATTCCTAACTTGAAATGACAGTTCCTATGACCTGGGACTAAGAAGTCATCAAGGACTGCTTCATATAGAAGCCTTAGTTGCCAAAAGAAATTGTTGCTCACAGCTGAGCTAGGCAGGTGAAGATACTTCCTTGGCTGCACATAGAACAATCATATATCTATAAACTAGGGAAAAGTCCAAGTTTTTAGAGTCCAAGCTTCTTAGAATTTTACAGAGTAATGATGCAAATGGTGAGATGATTGGTAATTCATTTTAAGATGCTTTTCTCATTTCCATTTTTATCTTTTCCCCCTCTTTCATTTGAATGCAGAAGAGTCTGGTGTTGTTGGGCTTGTAACCAGTGTACCGTTGCCCACAAACTGAAAGGTGCTTAAGAGTTACAGGGTTTTCTGGAAGTAGGGAAGTAATACGCCAAGCCTGCTAGTTCTTGCCATTCATACTCAGTTTACTGGGTCCATTTTCTTGTTTTTTTAAAAAGCATTTATTGATCTTCCATTGATCAACCAGTCCATTTTTTAGAAAAGCGTTTATTTTTTTTACCCTTGGAGAATGCCAGGCTTAAGACAAATGAACCATGCCTTTTGAAATGATCCAATACTCTGCAAACAACTGTTAACAGCAAATGCAACTACAATCTCCTCTTGCAATTGACCTGCTCATGCACTAAGTGCCACATCACCAAGACAGAGGAATAGCTTTAAAAGACTTTATTCCAATCAAGTATTTTAAAAAGTATTACGCTCCCCTAATACACACACCATGAAAAATACAAAACCACAAGTTTCTGCCTTCACGCCCCTACAGGATACCGGCCTGATCACGGGGATAGGAACTACCCTGAGGCCTCAAGCTTCCCACTCCTAGAGTCAAGAGCACCCTCCAACCACCCTCTCCAATATAGCACTATTAAAAAGGCCCCCTTCCTCCCCCACCCACTCCCAGTTCCTAAGCCAGGACTGTACATGTTCCAGCATCATCCTGCACATGCCAAATCTGAGACTGGGTGCAAGCCAAGCTGAACTCTTCCATGGAAGTTTCTAGACCTTAAGGCTGTGATGACAGGTTTGAAAGTATGTGAAGTATCAAAAGCCAGAAAGGTGGAGTGGGTGGGAGGGAGCCTATTCAAAATTTCCAGTGACCGTACACAGTCCAGACCAACAAAACAGAAACAAAATAACAGTAGGAAAACTGGATCTTCACAATTTATACAGGTTCAGAGTTTGGTTTATGTTGGCCTAGATATTTGTTTTATTGCAGAGTACATATAGCCCTGTTGAATACACTCCAGCATCTTCTTTCCTGTGAAAATAAAAAAAAATCCAGACTTGCCCAAGTTCATTATAAAAAACTCTAATCCTAAAGTGAACGAACAAGTGCTGGAAAAGCCCTAAAAAGCATTGGGGAAATTAGGAGGAGGCAGGTAGAGCAGCGACATAAGCTTCACTTTAGTTGCTGTATACTATGGCATGAGCAATCCATTCCCTTATAAAGGAGATTTTGAGCTGGAGTTAGCAGCTAACTTGCCACAAGAGAGAAGTTCTATAAATGACACACTGCAGTTCAAAACTGCAAATATTAGAGCAGATGGTGATATTCTAAAGCCCTCCACTCCACTACTCCCTGAGGAACCCGGCCATCCAGAGACCTTTCCCAGTGCCTAGCTTGTTTATTTATTAAATTTATATACTGCCTTTCATCAAAAGATTTCAGGGCAGTTCACACAGTTTCTTCATCCTCCATCCCTGGCAAGGGTCAAGGTGCTTTGACACCTCCCTGAGCACAATTTTAGGGGAGGTGGGGTCTTCTTTTGAAAAGACAACAGATTGGCTCCAGGCCAAAAGCATGCTTTATAAACCTTACAGAGGATGGAAGAAGCAATGCTAACATACAAGGGTATGTCGGTGTGTGTGTGGAGAGTGAAGTATGCAGAGGCAGAATGACAAGGGCTAGCTATGACAAAGTTTTTTATGGGAATGAGACAGAGAAGCTGTTTAAGATAGGATGCAAGAGTCAAAGAAAACTGGGTTCACCACTCTTGAGGTTTAAAGACAAGCAACCCTCCACCCATGTGAAAGCCATGGAGAAAAGACTCAACAGACACAGGACTGAAAGCAAAGAAGATCAGAGACAGAGCCTAAAGGGATGACTTGATGCCCCCCCTCTCAAAGCGAGGTAGCTTAAAGAGTAAATCCACCTTAAAAGATGGGTAAACACGAGGCACCAACAGGTGAAAACTGAACCCCAGCCTGTCCTCCAACAGGAGCATTCAGTGTCCTGGCTAGCAACATCCACCCTTCCCACCCCAAACCTTTCCCTAACACAAAGCCCTTGACCATCTCACCCCCTTCCGTTCTCTTTACCCACCCCACCCCACCCCAGCAGTACTACCTAAAGGCTGTGCACTCTTCTATGATTCTATGATTCACTAATCCGCTACTATTAACAAACATGGAACAACACAAACTGACAAGAGTAGCAGACAGGGAAGGAAGCATGGGCGCTCCCAGCAGCAAGGGCCAAAATCAGCTGCAAGGGGCAGGAAAAAAGATCACCTTTTAGAACAAACAGTGATATACAAGTGAAAATGCACATCTCATAATATTTCTCAATATTATTACTGTAAATGTTTGGTAGTATGTTCTGATGAAGCATACACTTTCTCCAAACAAGAGGATTACTATCTTTGGGTCAAGACTATTGGCACAGAATCACATATCAGCACAAAATGAGCACCATAAACCACATAACTTGCACCACAAGTCACTGTACCTAAACAATTAAAGATAAGGGTAAGGATAATGATAATAATTTATTAGCTGCCCATCTGACTGAGTTGCCTTCAGATGTCTCCTAAAAGTCAGATAGTTGTTTATTTCCTTGACATGTAACAGGAGGGCGTTCCACAGGGTGGGCGTGACTACTGAGAAGGCAGGTAGTTACTGGGATTGTTTGTCCACAACAAACAAAACTGGTATTAAACAACTAAAGAAGTAATGGGGGGAAATGTCTGAAATATGTATTCACATACATAAAGTAGAACTGAAGAGAGCAGGAAAAGATGTGCAATTTCAGCTGTATATCAACTGTTTTAATGAGCAACACACTATTAGTGTGCTTTGACAGACCGACACTTTTCAGCTCTACTTTGTATATACATATGTGAAGTTCAAGTTGAGTGGAATAGAGAATGTGCACAAAGGCAACTTTGCAGATTAATATGAATGATGGTGGAAACAGATCAAATTACCAGCATAAAGGGGATATATGAAAGAAAGTGTTGTTTATGTTACCTAGTTGTGCAAGTTTCTCTTATGTTTTTGTTTATTTAACAAAATTATCATGCCTTCACATGAATATGCAGTTGCAAGTATCTACCAACATTCTCCACAACACAGATAATGGACTCCCTCTCAGATCCATTAATGAAAATGCTCATGACTGAAGGTCTGTGGATTTTCAGCCTTTTTGTTGTGAAGGAAAATACCCTTCTCCACAGCTAAGTCCTCACACTCACACAACCAAGTTCAAAATATTATCCCTGCACTATAAATACAATTTCCTTATTGTGACAGAATGAGCAGCTACAGCTCCTTCTAGCTGCAGTTGTGCTTTTGAAACTCTTACCTACAAATGCCTAAATATCACTTTTTTAAAAAAAATCAGTACTGGTACTTGGCAGAACTATTAAAAACAGAAGGTCTGGATTATAATATATATCCAACACAGATACCAAGCAAAACTCAAGAAGCAGCTCTAAAAACAGATTTCTCTGTTTCAGAACTCAAAAACTCATCCAGAAGACAGATGCTATCCACAGTTAGAAGGAACTCTCACCAAATTAAAAGGATTTACTCCCAAGTGTGCATAGAATTGCAGCCTTAAACAGCAGTGGCTCACAGATGCACACCTGTCTCTTTCAGAAGCTATATGGAGAAGGCATTAAGACTGAAATGCACCAAATTGAAAACAAAACTGACGAAGAAGGGAGAAAAGAGAAAGTTAAAGCAGGTCCTGCTGATTCCTGGCTATGGATTTTTCCAAAGTCAACACCACAAATCTCGCTATGAAAATGGCTGCAAAATGAAGCAAGCATTCTCCGAAAAAGACTGGCTGCAATACAGCCCACCTGTTGGCTTCTCATCTTCAGCTAATCTTCAACTAGATTTCTAAGTACCCCGCTGAATGTTGCTCAGAAAGAGGCTGGAAATCCCAAGAACTGCCAGACAGGGCCACAGGTCAAAAATACAGATGATCTATTTACTGTACTGCAATGACATTTGAACTGAACCCAGCCACTACTACATGAGTAAGAACCATTTATCCAGTCCAAGCCAGCACCTCACAGAAGGAAGGTCCTTTATCACAATGCCCCTGAGCCAAGGAATCCTCTGATCGGAGCTAGGAAAGTTCAATTATTTCATTCTCTACCATTTGACTACAGTGTGAAATATTTGCATAAAATTATCAAACTCACTGGTATTCTAAAAAACCATTTAACCTCAGCCATATCTAAGTATAAAAACATGAAATACCTTAAAGGTCAGTAACAGTGTAAAAAGCCCCAGTACACATTCATTGAAAAGCCCCAGCAGGGAGGAGAGACAAGACAGACCTAATACAAAAGCAGCTTTAAAAACTAGAAAAGTGGATGTATTGTAACAGTAGGCACCTAAAAAGCAGTTTGTGGGAGGGGGTAGAAAGTGAGAAAGAGGAGAGAAGAAAGAGTAATTCCCTAGATAAACTTGTTTAAGCAAACAGCAGTCATCAGGCTAAATGGGCTGAATAGGCATGGGTTGCATGCGCATGTGCACTTCTGGTTGCTGGTTTTCTTACAAAGAATTAAAGAGGCTTCCCTGATCAGATGTAGGCTTCCTTTACCCACCAGTCATTTCACTCTCACCAGCCTCACAACCTCCTTAGGGGCAACAAAAGCAAAAGCACCATGTGTGTCTGTAGTTCCATGATTGAACTGCTACAAACTAGAGCATTGGGATACTTGGAGTCAAAAGGTGAAAGGAGCCTGGGAGAAAGCAAGCGGAGTTCCACGGTAAGATGACAGGAACAGTCAATCCCAGACATCCATGCAGCCTGCTATATGGCTTAAGTTTCAGGGGTAATGGATCAAGGTTTGGCCTGGTTGTGGAGGGTGCTTCTAAAAAGGAAAGTGAGAGTACAAGTGTGATGGAGGGAGCACCCCGGAAAGAGGAAAAACGGAAAGTAAATCTGCTTTAGAACGAGAGGAAATGGAACACAGGATGGTGTTGTTAGCACAGATATATCCTTGAGCCCTTTGTGAGCATCACAACAGAACAAAAGCGATGGTTTCTCACCCCCATACAAGGTGATTGGGACAAAGATGAAAAAGTCAACAGATGCTTTCAGGCAAATTCTGGTTGGTGGGTTTTGCCCTGGCTTATCAAGGATCAAGCTTCCGCAAGCAGCTGAGGGAGCTGGAGACCAGCCAGATCAAGATAACTCCTCACAGGAGTTGGAGGCCACTTCAAGGTTGATGGAGCCGTGGCTTACGACCAGTCGAAACCGCTTGGGTGGCACAAAAGGGGGAAAGGAAACAATTTGCTTTGGGGGATGCTGCTCCTCTGTCGGCTCCTCCTTCCCCTTGTCTGGTGGGGGCTGCTGCCAGTACTGCCTGCCTCTAAAGAGGGGGGTCTCCAAGCGGACATGAGCATACTGGGAAAGTTTGGGGTCTACTGCTGATAGTGAGACTTGGGGTTTGGGCAAATCCCAAGTTTGGCGTCGGGTCATGCTCCTTGTTCTGCATAAGACCTGGCCGGAGGAGGAAGAGCCTGTAGAGCCAAGGATCTCTTGGTACCCTGAGTATAGTTCCCCAGATCCTGATCCATGAGACCCCATGATCTCAGCGGGGTTCTTCACATCTCCTGTGTAGTGCTCCTCAGCCCCCTGGCTAAGCTCCCCGTTGCTGCTATGTGGTTCTCTCTCACCAATCCCACGCACCGCTTCTCTGCGCGAGCCTTCCCAGTGCAAGGGAACTCTCTTGCCAAGATTCACCACCAAGTCGCTCTGGTCTGCCCAGCTCGGGCTCTCAGGTCTATTGTACGTCCTTGTGAAGAAGAAGCTTTGCTGGGTCTCAAAGTGGCTGCTCTTCCTGCGCGAAGAGCGGCGGAGATGTGATGCAGGGAACATGGAAGGAGGGCAGCGTTGCAGATGCACCAGTGGCTGCTTACTGAGCTTGCAGCTACGTGCTGTGCAGCCCAAGCAGTTGTGCAGGGGGATACATAAAGGCTTTAGTATCCTCAGGTACCAACGAAAGGCGGATCTGCGGAGAGCAGCTGGAGGAAGAGAAGGGAGGTCAGCCCTAAGAGCAATGCTCCCCACCACACCATCCATCCCAAGCTGTAACCTATTTAAGCAGTGGTACCACTGGACCCTTTGCCTGAAAAGTACCTTTAAGAGTTAAATTGGACACCTCAGTAGAGGTGATGCTGCAAGTCATATGCACAGTACATGGGTTTGGGCAATACGATACCATCAGCTATCATTACAATAGGGGCCCCCTCTGGAAATGTGACCACTAATTAAAACTAGCTGAAGAGTGAGTGTCACCACTTGTCTCTGCAAAACAAAATCCATGAATTGCAGTTGCTCTGGAACTCTTGTTTTTGAGGGTATATAAACTCTAGGCTTCACATATACTTCTGGTACTACACGGTCACCTTGACTTGCTGAAATCACTCTTGCTGCCTGCACAGAACCCAGGGTCTGACTGTTATCTCCCCATGCTTTTCGTTTGCTGCCTCCCAGGTTCCCTATTTGGTGCAGCTGCTCAATGCTTTTTCAAGTCTCTCCTGGTTCCTGCTTCTCTGGATCCCTGTTTGCTGAAGTAGAGATTCTGGTGCCAGCTGCTCAGAAGTCCCTTTTCAGGGTTCTGGCTTGTCTGTTTGTCCCTTTATTTCCTACCTAATCCAGGAGCTATATGCCCCAGTTCCACTTCTTCAGGATCGTCTACCAAGGCTAGGAAATTTATTTCTTGCTACATATACTATAATCTGGAGATCTTTCCTCTACAAAATGTAGCCTCCACATTTGCTCCCTCTTCCTATCTACAGTGCTGTGTGTGACTGTTTTAGAAGCCACCTCCTGGTACTCCCTGCCCAGTTATGCATTACTGAGACCTGCTCTGACAAGTGGGCCCAGAGAGAAAGAGCAGGCTAGTGCACCTCCAGTTTCTCACTCCTCCTCTTACACCCTGTATCCTTGCTCCTTCTTGTATGTATGTGTGTTAGCTTAGTCATGAATACTTAGCTAATTCTCCCAAACCAAAAAAACTGTGTATATTGTTGCTGAGCTATTCCCCACTGCCAAAATATACACATCATTAGCTGTTCCCCATTGAAGTGTTGCAACTGTATATTTTGATTCTCCGTGTGTGTGTGTGTGTGTGTGTGTGTGTGTGTGTGTGTGTATATATATATATATATATATATATATATATATATATATATATATATATCTCCACACACACACACACACACACACACAATAAGCACCCCATTTAAAAAACCTGTGTGAATGTTTAGTTGCTGGGTAAATCTACTAAGATGCAGTATTGCCACTGTCTAAAGGCCCTAATTCATGAGACTCACAGAACGTGTGGATGTGAAACATGTGTCTACCAAAAAAGATTTATTAACACCACTTCAACTCAGGGGAAAGCGCTACTCTTTTTCCTCACCACACAGATCACTGTAATAGCACTAATTTTTCTTGTGCTGAATTTGATGAGGCATGGGAGGGAGAAAATGGGTGCAAACTAGCAGGCTCATCTCTTTTGCAAGGCTACATTGAGCAGATGCTCAAGCCACATGTTACCTTACAGAACTGCAACCCACAAAATCTTGTTTCAGCAAGTCAACCCTTATACATCTCACCATGTATTTTTGCTTTCCTGCGCCGGGCGTTGCATCCCACTTTCACACTGAGTCGGGCCAGCTTGTATGACGGACGTTTCCACCGCTGTAGACGGCCATCTGTCTCTCTGAGCAGATAGTTATCATTGATTGAGGTAGATTGTGGAGGTGTTTGATTCAGGAGGCGGTAGGCTCCTTCCCCCTTCCTGAAAGAGGAAACAGTTGATAATTGGGTGAGGTGTGTAACTGCACAATAATGGAGCTCTGCATTTACTAAGCAGTTCACTCTGGCTTGTATGTATGTGTATAAATGTACACCCACACCCACACCCTTGAAGCCTGGTTTTACAAGATAACCAACAATAAGAGAAAATCAAGACATAGCAACCATTATAGACTTTTATGGAAGGAGGAAGGAAAAAGGGAAAGGGGACAAATGAGATCATTCACTCCGGATCTCCTGTGGAAGAGTATGTATAATATCCTCCCCCAATCCTTAGGTGCTGCTGTTGCTCTTTAAAAGGTTATGTGACGGCCCAGGAGGAAATAGCTGCCATCCAAACTGTGCTACCTAGCAACCAACCCCAGGAGCGCTCCTATCCCTTGAGGATGGAGCTTCTCTGTACCTGAGCAGTTGGACAGTCTGCAACTCACAGGCACGGTAATAGTATCAAACCACTAGAAATACCACCCATTCCCCAGCTGAGATTCCTTAAGACTTCACTGCCCACAGCCTTCACCTTTCACAAGTGTAGCATTCGCACAACTCATTGTCCTCTCCAAAGAAGCCGTCTCCATAGAAGCATGTGATCTCATCATCTGGCTCAATGTCCCGCAGCACCTTGACGCAGGCAGTGTTCCCATCCATTGGGACAAACTGCAGTACAGAGACAAACAATGTACAAGGGGAAGGAACAGCAGGAAACAGGGAAAAAACCCAGAAATGTAGAGGTTCAGGATGCTCTCCGGGGGTGTGTGGAGGGAGACAACAAGCAGACTCCTCCTCTTTCCTCCCTCTCAGAAATCCCAAGTGACCCAGCTCTTATTTTCACAAGACTCTATTTGCAGACACAGAAATTCCTGACACTGGGCTTCTAGGCACTTCTCAGAAACAGCATGCTAGTATGAAAAGAGGCAAAGAAATTTATTTTTTTCTAGACCTGAACTATGGGGAATGAGGGTCATGCTTCTAGCCTTTATGATGCTGAAGCAATGGCTGAAACTCAGCATCCTGAGAAGCAGTAGAAGAGAAACTGGGTGGGAGAAGCAGTAGGAGAGAAACTGCCAGGACTCAGCAGGGGGAACTTTTGTAAGTCATACAGCTTCCTTCCTCTCCCAAATATTTACAAGGTATTACTTGCTTCCTTTTTCAACCTCTTCCAACATATCCTACACCCAAAGCAAACGCCACAATAATAAATGATTTCTAGGAATGAGTTTGTGTGGCTTGTACCAAATGCGAAGCCTCAGAATTTTAAACAAGGAGTGCCACCTCTACTAGCAATAAGCCAAAATGACTTACCTTACAATTGGGCCTGCAGTCTGAGAGGTTCCACGGTGAGGGACAAATTATATGGGGTGGGGGATAGGCAGTAGTGGAGAGATATTTTCAAAAAAAGCAGAGACAAGTTATAAAGATAGTCCACTTGTTCAGACACTATTTACATTTCAGCAACGGGCTAGAAGAGAAAAAGTATGCTGCTGCTTTTCAACAATGCATCCTGCTTTCTCTCAAAGCAATTACAAGTTGGGGTAAATTATCATTTCACTAATAACCTAACTTCCTTCCAGCCTTCCATCAAGAAATAACATGGCAGCATTCATTAGGTTCCCAGCCAGACACCAATCCATGTACCATTCACACTGAAAGCTGCTTCGCTTCAGGAGGGTGACTGCATCGTGCGCCCTCAAATCATGCCCTGGTAGGTGTGGGGTCTAAACATAGTACCCCAATAAGCGCTCTCACTTTTTTCTGAAGGCAAGCTTCTAAGCTTTCTAGCCTTCTAAGGTTGTGAAGACTAGCTTGATGCTCCTGCTGAAATCCCAAAGCCTCTGGGGAATGGGGAGCTGAACAAAACAGTGTGCTTCAGAGAGGGAGGAGACTTTCAACTGCACTGTGTAGGATTTTTCTTGCCTTCTACAGAGAACTAAATCCAGTTTCAGTGATCACATGATCTTAGTTACCTGAAGTCCAGAAAAGGGTAGGCTTTTCAGCCATTAATAACTCTTGGGGAGGGGAAAGAAGTTTCCATTCAAGGTCACATAAATGGGGTGCTAAAATAAGCAATCTAAAAAACTAATTCTTACTGGCCTTTTCATGAAGGGACCCAACATAGCTCAGTGAAAGTTCCAGGTTCCCTCCCTGGTACCTCCAGCTGGAAGGACCAGGTAGTAGTAGATGGTGGGAAGAACTCTGGAGAACTGTTGTCAGAGTAGACAATGCTGGGACCAATGATCAAATAGTCTGACTGCTATAAGTCAGTTTCCTATGGAATGTACCAACTGATTGCACCCTAGACTTCACTGGAATGACCAATTCCTTCACTTTTCAATTAATTCCAACAAAAAGCCTACCAACTTGAAAGCTAGTTAAAAATACATATAACATCTTAAGCAAACCTGTTCCTACACCCCACTTATCTTAATACTCATTCCCAATCCTCCTTACATTCTTCCTGTACTTGCCAAAATAGACAGAATCCTTAGGAAGTGTATACTAAAAATCAAATTATGAACCAGATTTAGAAAAGGAACCTTTTACAAGCAGCTTGGAATGAGTACTGGAAACTTTATTCGATCCTCTCTATTATGGATTGGTTTCTGGTGGGTCCCACAAGCTGCTAAGATTGAAGTTATTGGTTTTTTTGTTTGCCTTTACAAACTTTATTGAAAAATTTAAAAACAATTATGAAACAAAAAGTGTTGTCGTCCAAGACAAACACATGGAAGCTTGATAAACTCAACTGAAGGAATTGAATATCTGTTCTTTCTGATTTAGGCAGTTAAACGGACACCTTTGAATTCAATATTTTAATTTGCACTATAATGAGATACTCTATGGACATACAGTGGTGCCCCGCAAGACGAATGCCTCGCAAGACGGAAAACCGGCTAGACGAAAGGGTTTTCCGTTTTTGAGCTGCTTCGCAAGACAATTTTACCTATGGGCTTGCTTTGCAAGATGAAAACGTCTTGCGAGTGTTCCGATTTTTTTCCGCTTCCCCCCCTTTTTCTAAGCCGCTAATAGCCTTTTAGCCGCTAATCCACTAAGCCTTTAATAGCCGCTAAGCCTTTAATCGCCGCTAAACTGCTAATAGCGTTAATAGCGCTAATCCGCTAATAGGGTTGCTTCGCAAGACGAAAAAACCGCTAGACGAAGAGACTCGCGGAACTGATTAATTTCTGTACATTGGTTTAATTGTTTTCTTCAGTAAAAGTATTTTTAAAGAACAATTTGTTGCAATTTCATTCCATACTGAAAGGGACTTTCTGGTGTTAATCTGAGACCTGCTATACCTGCACATAAATCACATCCAGCAGTTATGGTATGTTTCATGCATACAAGAAAGCAACTATGATGGATCTAAATGGATGACACTACACCATGTCTGGATTTCTTCCGTAGAAGCTACTTGGACCTTTGCACATTTATTTACTGCTTTCAATAACACTCATGGAGACCTTGGTATTATAATTAGAGTAGCAGAAAAGCAGCCATGTTGCCTAAACAAAATGTAAATCAGCACTGGATGTGTGCAAAAGTTCCCCAAGTAGGGAACTGCTAATACGGCAGGGGTCCTGGTTCCTCATTCCCCCACCCACATCAGATAAGATTATGGTAATTCATAGTCTACATTGTATGCCCACATGAACAGTAAAATTTATGGAAAAACAAAATGCAGAGATGGAGTCAAAGGGCTGTAGGGCACTACATCTCTGGGAGATGCAGAAGTTATGAGAAGATCTATGGAACAACGATTCAGAGGCAGAGCCAGGACCAGCTGCACATTTCACATACCATGATTAATGAAGGCTGCAGGCCCCAGCCATAGCTGGGCACACTGTTTGCGTGTGGAATACATGATGCTGAAGTCATTTTCACCAGTCCGCAGGAGACTCTCGTCTGGCTCTGTTAGCTCTGTAATATAACCCTCCAGGAGCTCCAGTTTGTCATTCTTTTTCCTTATAGGCAGGGAGAAAGACACAAGCATCATAGATTAGCTGTCATGCTCCCCATAAGTGTACAGTAGGTGAGAATGGTGGGCAAATTTAAGTTCACTTTACTGAATATTAGTTCCCTCCCTGCATTATAGATTGGGAATACAGTGGTACCTCTGGTTGCATACTTAATTCGTTCCGGAGGTCCGTTCTTAACCTGAAACTCTTCTTAACCTGAAGCACCACTTTAGCTAATGGGGCCTCCCGCTGCCACACGATTTCTGTTCTCAACCTGAAGCAAAGTTCTTAACCTGAGCTACTATTTCTGGGTTAGCGGAGTCTGTAACCTGAAGCGTATGTAACCTGAAGCATATGTAACCCGAGGTACCACTGTAGGGCCTTTTTGAGAACTTTTTCCCAGAGAATCAACAGCTCATTGAGCCTCCAGAACACCAACAACTTCTGTCCAAGGGGGAGATAGTCATACATGTTACCAACAGTGCAAAACACTGGAAAGTTTCTACAGCCCTGCTTGCATTCTACCTGCATTTTTGTTGTTGTTGCTCTATTTAGTTTACTAAGAGTTTAGGATTTCATTGGATGGAGTGGGGTGCCCCTGGGCTCCTTGCGCTGCACATCTGCTTAAGTCACTTTGACACTTTGTCAGCTGGAGCAACTGCTAGCCAAAAAGATCTTCCTGGTGGTTTTTGGTGCCAGCAGGAAAGCTTTTTATTTTCCCAGGACTTAAAAAAAATGTTTTAATTTAAACTTTTAGAACTGCGTTAAAATACTATTGATATTGCTTGAGGATTTGAGATGGTTTTTATTTTCTGTTGCATTGTTTGTTCTTGTTTTTATGATTTATAAATTGCATTTCAATGTTTTCATCATTACTGTAAGCCATATAAGGTTACATAATACTAGCAAGTAGAAGGGTGTTACATAGAAAGGGTGTCAAACCACCACCACCCTACCATGATTTTGTAGCGACCACACGGGCACCATTTATTTCCAGGGAATACCGGGTACAGCGCTTGATGGCAAAACCACTCTCAGGAAGGAAGATGCGAAGGTAACGAAATATCTGTAGAAAAGAGATAAACAATTGGCTCCTAGTTAGTAATTCTGGCTCCCTGCTTACCCCCTCATCAGAAGTCTAGCCAATGCTTCTCCTAAGAACCAAGGAGTTATCATAGTCTTCCTATCCATCAGCCGGAGCAAAAAAAGGATCTGATGGGGAGTGGGGCATTAGAGAAAGTGCTTCAGAGAAGAACAGACAGCCAAAACTGCCACTCATGTTATTTTTTTAAAATCCACATTTAAAAGGGAAACTGCAACATAAAACTGCTGGAGGGATACATCAAGAATTTCAATGTTATCGCTTGTGGAATGTCTGGACTAATTGACCTAGCAGTGTCAGCAGGTATGTGTCATGAAGAACTATTTTGAGGGTTAGCATTGCTAATTAATGACCTCTGTTGGTGTAAAGGTTCCTGTGAAATACGACCCAAGGGCTCTTTCACATATCTGAAGCAAAAACAATCCCTCCCATGCTCACTTTCAGATTTTGACATCTTTCTCACCCTCCCTCTCCCGAAATAGCAAAGAGGTAAAAGAGTTGTACATGAGTCTTGAAGGCAGCCTCCTGCTGACGGCTTCGCTTCGCAAAGTACTGGCAGGCCCATCCACCTTGCATCAAGGCCTGATATGCCATGTCTAGGTCCTTGCGCTTCCGGAAAGCTTCTACTGCTTCCCGCAAATGGTGCTTTCTTCTGATGCCTGGGAGTGGGCTGAAGGGATAAGAAAGAGAGAGGAGTTGGGTTTGCTTTGAAACATACTGCTTTCCTTATCCCCCTCAATCCCAAGCTTCACCACTCCCCCTCAATTTCTATTTTGCCCTGTGTTGCAAGTGGAATCTTCTTGGGTCTTTGAGACCTTAGGCCCTCACCTTACGTTCATCTTATGGGTCTTAAAGCCGAGGTAGGAGTCGAGAATTAGTGTTGTAGCTAGATCATCAATTTCACATAGCTCCTTGGCAGTCACACGAGTAGAACCCATCTTCCTTCCAGAACCATGCTGTACTCAGCCGTGCTACCTGCAAGAGAGGGGGACAGAGTCAAAGATGCACACACACACAGGAAAGTTGGGGTCAGTGCGTAATTCCCACCCCTAGTTACCAAAATTCAGATTAAAGGTAATGAATTATGTAGAAGCATGTTTTGACCCTAAACCGCATCTGCATTCTCTGAAATCTTTGGTTTCCCTATGCATGTGCATGCAGATCTGCCCACAGGTTTATTTAAATTCACATTATTCTTTTTCCAATATGCTCATGACATTAATATAACATTCTCAGTAACCACTTTTTTTGCTAGGTACTGTAAACTGTAATCATTATAACTGAACTACAAGCTCAGCAAGACTTTATTTACATTTGTAATAAACCACAAAATCAGATTGCGTTTGGCTAATCTTTATTCAACAAAGTGATTAACGAAAACATGTTTTTAATGGACTGGTCTTACTGCAATCATAGTATTTTTTTTACAGAAAAGTCTGCATGTGACACTTATTAAAGCCACCCTATTTAAGTGGGAACTCATATAAGAGACTTGATTAAATCCACCATGCCAGGAATTCTGTCTCCAATCTATTCGATCCAACCTCATATCTCTGTTACCTCCTCACCCCCAAAATCAGCTTTAAAACCTCCTACTCAAATATTTTTACTTTAGAAAGGTTATATTTCTACACAGCCCCTCTTGTAAACACTGAATACTTAACTTTTTCCAATTAAAAAAGCCGACAAAACCATACTACAATAAAATCTATCACCCCAAAAAACCCTGAAATCACTAAACCTCACATACTCTCAAGATACACAAAATGGTTGTATACTACAGTCAACTCTAGAACATCAGTTGTCCAGAACTTTCTGTGGGAATATGCTCCTCATAGCAAGGGTCACTAAATGTATTTAGCCAACATCAATCCAACCTCACAAGAAGGAATATCCAATGGATCTCCCTGGAAAGAGGCATTGTTCACCAGGGGCCTACAGATATTAGCTTGATTTACTAGCCTGACTCATTCCTACCCCAAATCCTCTGGCACATGCAGAGGGCTTAAAGAAGGGAAAGAATTTCCCTCATTTGTGCTTGGGCACAGAGAAATTAGGAAGCTGTGACAGAGTACAGCTGTTTCTTGCTTTCTTGAAACCAGAGCACATTGGATTACTTACAGAAAGGGATGCAAGCTGTTGGGTATCATTCTCTCCAGAGGGCCAGGGACACTGATAAAGGAACACTTGTTCCCAAAGAACAAGAGACCAAAAGAGAAGGGGTTGAACAATGACTGCTAGCTAGGAACTGATGTCAACGTTTTTTCAGCCAACAATTCTGCACAGTTGCTATGTGCCAATATAAAATGCTACTTTTCCATTTAGGATTTTTCCACCAAGGGAACATGCATTGATGCCTTTGTGGGACACTTAACTTCTTTATGTATAAGAAATTTTTCAAACAAAAATAACATGTGAGTTTAAGTCAATCACTAGCTTCCTGGTTGTACATGTGGATCTCCAGAATACAGCTCAGAAAGGAACCTGAGGTCATCTCATTGACTGCCCACTACATGTCGTTTCAGACAGCAGTCATGACCTACATTTAGAAATAGACTATAATCACTTCATTGCTTTGTTCAGGGATACAACTCTCTGCCTTTGAAGAGGCAACTCCCAGGCAGGTCAATGCTGAGCAAAGGTCGGCCAGAGCTACAGTAGAATAGCTACCAAGTCCCATTTGTAGATTTTCTGGAGAGAGAAAATGAGTTAGGTTAATTTGCATCAGAGAATTTCCTGATGCCTTCAAGAATGATCTAATTCAGAATGTTTATTTGCATTTAATAAACAAACTAAAAACTTTAAAATTGGACTTTAATTGTATGGTATTTGCAACTGACATCCATTCATTGTTACTAATGTATACTAATGGGAATTTTTCTGCAATAATAATAATATCAACAACAAAACACTGGAAATTTTTCAGCCCCTCATCACGGATCTCTAAAAAAAGAAAACTTGGACTACCAGATTTATTCTCTCTCTCTCTCTCTCTCTCTCACACACACACATATTTAAGTAAGTACACAAAGATTGATACATTCTAGGAACACATTCCATGTTGTTGTTTAGTTGTTTAGTCGTGTCCGACTCTTCGTGACCCCATGGACCAGAGCACGCCAGGCACTTCTGTCTTCCACTGCCTCCCGCAGTTTAGACAAACTCATGCTGGTAGCTTCGAGAACACTATCCAACCATCTCGTCCTCTGTCGTCCCCTTCTCCTTGTGCCCTCCATCTTTCCCATCATCAGAGTCTTTTCCAGGGAGTCTTCTCTTCTCATGAGGTGGCCAAAGTATTGGAGCCTCAGCTTCAGGATCTGTCCTTCCAGTGAGCACTCAGGGCTGATTTCCTTAAGAATGGATAGGTTTGATCTTCTTGCAGTCCATGGGACTCTCAAGAGTCTCCTCCAGCACCATAATTCAAAAGCATCAATTCTTCGGCGATCAGCCTTCTTTATGGTCCAGCTTTCACTTCCACACATCACTACTGGGAAAACCATGGCTTTAACTATACGGACCTTTGTTGGTAAGGTGATGTCTCTGCTTTTTAGTATGCTGTCTAGGTTTGCCATCGCCTTTCTCCCAAGGAGCAGGCGTCTTTTAATTTTGTGACTGCTGTCACCATCTGCAGTGATCATGGAGCCTAAGAAGGTAAAATCTCTCACTGCCTCCATTTCTTCCCCTTCTATTTGCCAGGAGGTGATGGGACCAGTGGCCATGATCTTCGTTTTTTTGATGTTGAGCTTCAGACCATGTTTTGCGCTCTCCTCTTTCACCCTCAATAAAAGGTTCTTTAATTCCTCCTCACTTTCTGCCATCAAGGTTGTGTCATCTGCATATCTGAGGTTGTTGATATTTCTTCCGGCAATCTTAATTCTGGCTAGGGATTCATCCAGCCCAGCCTTTCGCATGATGAATTCTGCATATAAGTTAAATAAGCTTGGAGATAATATACAGCCTTGTCGTACTCCTTTCCCAATTTTGAACCAATCAGTTGTTCCATATCCAGTTCTAACTGTAGCTTCTTGTCCCACATAGAGATTTCTCAGCAGACAGATGAGGTGATCAGGCACTCCCATTTCCTTAAGAACTTGCCATAGTTTGCTGTGGTCGACACAGTCAAAGGCTTTTGCATAGTCAATGAAGCAGAAGTAGATGTCTTTCTGGAACTCTCTAGCTTTCTCCATAATCCAGGGCATGTTTGCAATTTGGTCTCTGGTTCCTCTGCCTCTTCTAAATCCAGCTTGCACTTCTGGGAGTTCTCGGTCCACATACTGCTTGAGCCTTCCTTGTAGAATTTTAAGCATAACCTTGCTAGCGTGTGAAATGAGTGCAATTGTCCGGTAGTTGGAGCATTCTTTGGCACTGCCCTTCTTTGGGATTGGGATGTAGACTGATCTTCTCCAATCCTCTGGCCACTGCTGAGTTTTCAAATTTGCTGGCATACTGAGTGTAGCACCTTAACAGCATCATCTTTTAAAATTTTAAATAGTTCAGCTGGAATACCATCACTTCCACTGGCCTTGTTATTTGCAGTGCTTTCTAAGGCCCATTTGACTTCACTCTCCAGGATGTCTGGCTCAAGGTCAGCAGCCACACTACCTCGGGTGTACAAGACATCCATATCTTTCTGGTATAATTCCTCTGTGTATTCTTGCCACCTCTTCTTGATGTCTTCTGCTTCTCTTAGGTCCTTACCACTTTTGTCCTTTATTATGGTAATCTTTGTACGAAATGTTCCTTTCATATCTCCAATTTTCTTGAACAGATCTCTGGTTCTTCCCATTCTGTTGTTTTCCTCTATTTCTTTGCATTGCTCGTTTAAGAAGGCCTTCTTGTCTCTCCTTGCTATTTTTTGGAAATCTGCATTCAATTTCCTGTATCTTTCACTATCTCCCTCGCATTTTGCTTGCCTTCTCTCCCCCGCTATTTGTAAGGCCTCGTTGGACAGCCACTTTGCTTTCTTGCATTTCCTTTTCATTGGGATGGTTTTCGTTGCTGCTTCCTGTATAATGTTGCGAGCCTCCATCCATAGTTCTTCAGGCACTCTGTCCACCAGATCTAAATCCTTAAACCTGTTCCTCACTTCCACTGTGTATTCATAAGGGATTTGGTTTAGATTGTATCTTACCGGCCCAGTGGTTTTTCCTACTTTCTTCAGTTTAAGCTTGAATTTTGCTATAAGAAGCTGATGATCTGAGCCACAGTCAGCTCCTGGTCTTGTTTTTGCTGACTGTATAGAGCTTCTCCATCTTTGGCTGCAGAGAATATAGTCAATCTGATTTCGATGCTGCCCATCTGGTGATGTCCATGTGTAGTCGTCTCTTGTGTTGTTGGAAAAGCGTGTTTGTGATGACCAGCTTGTTCTCTTGACAGAACTCTATTAGCCTTTGCCCTGCTTCGTTTTGATCTCCAAGGCCAAACTTGCCAGTTGTTCCTTTTATCTCTTGATTCCCTACTTTAGCATACCAGTCCCCTATAATGAGAAGAACATCCTTCTTTGGTGTCACTTCTATAAGGTCTTGTAAGTCTTCATAGAATTGGTCAATTTCAGTTTCTTCAGCACCAGTAGTTGGTGCATAAACTTGGATTACTGTGATGTTAAAAGGTCTGCCTTGGATTCGTATCGAGATCATTCTATCATTTTTGAGATTACATCCCGGTACAGCTTTCACCACTCTTTTGTTGACTATGAGGGCCACTCCTTTTCTTTTACGGGTTTCTTGCCCACAGTAATAGATATGATAGCCATCTGAACTGAATTCGCCCATTCCTGTCCATTTTAGTTCACTGATGCCCAGGATGTCAATATTTATTCTTGCCATCTCATTTTTGACCACATCCAACTTACCCTGGTTCATGGTTCTTACATTCCAAGTTCCTATGCAATATTTTTCTTTACAGCATTGGACTTTCCTTTCGCTTCCAGGCATATCCACAACTGAGCGTCCTTTCGGCTTTGGCCCAGCCGCTTCATCAGCTCTGGATCTACTTGTACTTGTCCTCCGCTCTTCCCCAGTAGCATGTTGGACGCCTTCCGACCTGAGGGGCTCATCTTCCAGCGTCATAACTTTTATATGCCTGTTGTCTTTGTCCATGGAGTTTTCTTGGCAGGGATACTGGAGTGGCTTGCCGGTTCCTCCTCCAGGTGGATCACGTTTGGTCCAAACTCTCCACTATGACCTGTTCATCTTGGGTGCCCTGCTCGGCATAGTTCATAGCTTCTCTGAGTTATTCAAGCCCCTTCGCCACGGCAAGGCAGTGATCCATGAAGGGGACACATTCCATAGGACATTAAAATTTCTACAATGTAAGAGACACTTCATTCTTGACTCAGGTATTGTACTGTCTCCCAGTGCTTCAGAAAGGTATCCAAAGCAAGAGACGACTATCTGGAAAGCAGGCTTGGAGCTCCATCAACCATGGAATCTAGCTCATAACAGAGGTGAAGGATTGCTCTCAAAGCGCCAAGCAAGCAACTAACAGAGGGTTTCTGAGGTATCCAAGCTTCATCCACCAATCATCTTCTTCTGTGGCGATCACTTGCAGCCAAGTAGGATTGTCTTCCATAAACACGGTTTTAACAATGAGTCCATAAGTGACTGTGGAGGCCAATTCTGGATCCACACGTCCTTCCACAGTGGGGACATTGGTTTCCGGGCAGGAGTTGATCATGGTGTGGATTTGCCAAGCGTGCCTTCCTCTTAGCATGTATCTCCCTTGCATCCTGAGTTTGAGTGTCTTCAAAGCCCATGACACTTTGGGTAAAGGCTGTTCTCCAATTGGAGTGCTCGCAGGAAAGTGTTTCCCAATTGTTGGTGTTTGTACTACATTTTTAAAAATTTGCCTTGAGAGAGTCTTTAAACATGTTTGTTGACCACCAGCATTATGCTTTCCATTTTAAAGTTTGGAATACAGTAGTTGCTTTGGATGATAATCAGGCACCCACACAACATGATCAGTCCAACGAAGTTGATGTTGAAGAATCATTGCTTCAACACTGGTGATCTTTGCTTCTTCCAGTACACTGGTGTTAGTTCGCCTGTCTTCGCAAGTGATGTGTAAAATTTTTCGGACACCACTGATGGAATCTTTCAAGTTGGAGATGGCGTTTATAAGTGGTCCATGTTTCACAAGCATACAGTAAGGTTGGTAGTACAATAGCTTTGTAAACAAGCATTTTGGTTTCCCTGTGAATGTCCCGGTCCTCAAACACTCTGCACTTCAGTAGGGAGAAAGCCACACTCGCAGAGCTCAGGCGATGCTGGATTTCGGCATCAATGTCAGCCCTCGTGGAAAGATAACTGGCTAGGTAGGAGAAGTGATTGACATTTTCCAATGTTACACCATTGAGTTGGATTTGTGGCACTGCAGAGGGGTTATTTTGTACTTGTTGGTGCAGCACTTTGGTTTTTTGGATGTTGAGCGATAGGCCAAGCTTTTCATAAGCTTCTGCGAAGATATTTAGGATGGTTTGGAGGTCATCATCTGAGCATGCACACACTACATTGTCATCAGAATACTAAAGCTCTATGACGGAAGTTACAGTAACCTTACTCTTTGCTTTCAGCCTGCTCAGATTAAAGAGCTTTCCATCTGTTTGATATATGATTTCTACTCCGGTGGGGAGTTTCCCTTCGACTAAGTGTAAGATCATGGCAATGAAAATAATGAACAGAGTTGGGGCGATAACACAACCGTTTAACACCTGATCCCACTGTGAATGGTTCACTTTGAGAGCCATTGTTATCTGTGATTGTTGCTGTCATATTATCATGGAGGAGCTGAATGATGTTCACAAATTTATCTGGGCAGCCAATTTTCAGAAGGACAGTCCACAGGGCATTACGATTTAGTGTCAAAAGCCTTTAGTCAGGTCAATAAACCCCATATACAGGGCTTGGTTTTGCTCTCTGCATTTTTCTTGAAGCTGTCGAGCGGTTAAAATCATGTCCATTGTCCCCATAGAAGGCCGAAAACCATTTTGGGACTCAGGAAGGGTCACCTTGGATATTGTTAAGAGATGGTTTGCTAAGATCCTTGGAAGAATTTTTCCAGCTGCAGCTAATAGAGAGGAGCCTCAATAGTTTCCGCAATCAGTTCTGTCACCTTTTTTAAAGAGATTGATGATTTTGGCATCCCTAAATTCTGCTGGGATCTCTTCTCTCTCCCAGATTTTTTTGATGAGCTTGTGAAGTTGTTGTGCAAGTTCAATTCTACCCATTTTGAAGACTTTGGCAGGTATCCCATCAGGTCACCCACAATTTATTTAACTAAAACTCTAACATTATGGCATATGTATCCATGTTTGTTAACTGATGTGGTTAAACATTTTTTTAAAAAAACAACAACAACCTTAGACTGAGTTTTAGCACACATGAAAAAACTTAAAACAATTCTTATTTCCTGATGAATGGTCTTTGCACTATAAGGTAACTTAAATAGAAAACTATCTTTAGAAAATATTATCCTTCAAAAGCATTTTATTTTAAAAATCCAATTTAAATTTTTTAAAAGCCGATAAAAAAAGATTAGTAACCTAAGTGTCCCCTCATGTGGCTAACCACATAAGCGTATTTACCACACTGATAGGCCCATTCACCTGTAGAGTTAGCACAACAGTACTTCACTGGCTCAGGGCAGTCACTGTGGGCATGACAACTCAAAAAGCCAACAGGCTGCCACACATGGTAACTTTACACACAGAAAGAAGCACCTTGCGCAGACCACTTACATGGGCAGTCAGTGCTAGCATCATGTGTTCTGGCCCCGAAGCCTGATGGGTTGAGGCCAGGTAATTGCCTTGAACTAGGCCAGACAATTTGTCTAACTCAGGGGTCGGCAAGGTTTACCTCGCCTGGGCCGGTTCACTCCAGCGGAGATCCCAGCCTCCGCATTTCCAGCCTCTGCATCTGCGCAGACATGATTTCCGGTGTCTACTTCTGCACAGGTGCAATTTTTGGCGTCTGAGCATGCGTAGACGCGATTTCCGGCACCGCAGAAGCGAGTCCACGCGCCATGCTGGTTTAGCGCAGCGCGCAGGGACTTGCCAAGAAGATGGCTTGGTTCATGGGAGGCTCGTGGGCCAGTTAAATGACCCCCGTGGGCCGCTTGTGGCCCATGGGCGTTAGGTTGCCTACCCCTGGTCTAACTAATACAGCAGAGCTTTCCAAACTGTGTGTTATGACACGTTAAGTGTGTCAGCTGCAGTGTGTAGGTGTGTTGTGCGAACGCTCCCCATCCTCTTCCAGGGGCTGGAAAGGGGTTAGTTTAACCTCTGGTTTGCTAGTAAAACTGAATTGCTGTGTCACAAAATGATGCATGTCTGAAATGTGTGTCACCAACATGAGAAGTGCAGAAAGCTCTGTAATACAGCATTTGTTTATATTTTTAGTCCTCCTTTCAGATTGTAGTTGGCAGGAGAGGAAAAAAGAAGGTGAGTGTCCTAGATATGTGTGAGAAGGCAGGAAAGTAATTAGGGCTGGAAATGGGGAGAGAAAAGGTGTCACAATACAGGGCAAAAGGCAGGGAAATGTGGGGAAGAGGGGTTTCTTCTCAGTGTTTCAGGGAGACTGAAGAAATAAAAAGGAAATAGGGAGCCGAGGATGCTCTCCAGTGTTTCGGTATTCTTAGTTTTTCCTGACAGTGTGTGTGTGTGGCATTTTAGGATGAAAGAGGAGAGGGCACGTGGGGGGGAGGGCATTTTCGTCTCTTTCAGGGAAAAGACTTTTTTTTTTTAAAAAAAAGGAAGACTGGAACTTGGGACAAGACAAGCGTTGGGGCGAGTCCTTTTCGTGCGAGTCTTTGTTTGGGGGGGCCTGTTAAGATTTAGGATTAAAAAGTGAGGTGAGAGAAGGCGAGGCGAGTGCCCGCCCTGACTGCGAGGGAAAAGCCCTCGCTTTTACCTCAGCTTCCCCTCTCCTCACAACCACCTTATCCCCACGCAAAAGGACCCCCCCACCCCACATATTGGGAGGGAATAGGGCTGGGGAGACTCTTTTCCCTCCTCTCACCTCACAGAACCGCCCCCCCCCGGGACGCGCGCGCATCCCTCCCCTTCCAACCGAAGCCCGCGCGCGCGCCAGGCCTCCCCCCAACGGACATTCCTTTCTCTCTCCCCTCCCCCCCCCCCACCGCCGCTCTGATCCCTTTCATTCTTTCTTCCGCTCACCTACCTGCTCGCGCGCTCCTGTTTCTCACTCTCGGCGGCTATCGCTACCGCGACCGCATCACGCCGTGCGCCCTCCCCTTTCCCCGCGCCATTTGCCCCTTTGAAAGCCTGTCACTCCCAGGCCCGGTTCCCGCGACGCGCCGTTGGGCAGCCGGGGCCGTCAATCAAAGCTAGCTCCCGCCTCCCTCCCGTTGTGCGTCCATTGTGCCCCTCGAGCGAAGCCTTGCCTGCCCCGCTTTCCCACCCGCATGTTCAGGGCTTGATTGGCTTAGAGGGAAGTGCCTCTCAAAATCCCTCCCGGGCTCCTATTGGATCGACTAGGCCGGGAAGACTCCCGCCTTTCACGGGAGGGGGCTCGCCCCTCAGCCGATTGGGCGAAGCTGGTATCTGTTAAATGTTGCTCCCGTCTTACAGAGTCGAATGAGGACGCGGCCCGGTTCCCCAGCCCCCTATTGGGAGAATTTGGTGTCTGTCAAATTTTCGTATGTTCCTCCTTCAGTCGCGCCCTTTTGGAAGAACCGCTGCCCAACTCAATGGCCGCTGGAATTCCAGAAACATCTTGCCTTTCCCATTGGATAACTGGATGTCAAATAACTATTGCCGCCCACACCTCACCTGTCTTGTCATTGGCCAAATAAGACGCTTATCAATGCTTCATGCACATTTCCGGCATCCATTGGGCCATTCACTGCTCTTCGCCAGCAATTCTCTGCTTCCTCAGTTTCTATTGGATCTTCGTCACACCAGGGGCAACGGTGCCAGTCGCTGTTTTATTTCGTTTTAATAGCTGCTGGGGAGCGGGGGCACCATGGACTAATGTTCCCTCTACCGTCTCTTATTAAGTATCCTGACATTTGAAATTTCCCGCCAAAATGCTAGCGCTTTCTATTGGTCCGCCTGATCTATTTGCCGTTTTCCCTGTCGAATAGCAAATATTAGTGGTCCGCTTTGCTGTCACTCAGACAACTTCCTCCCAACACGATCGGATCCGTAAAGTTCCGCCTACCCACGGAAGAGAGGCGTACAGAAGAGCTTCCGGTTGCCATGATTTTTTTTGTGCTTTAGCGTGAAGAGGGAGCTCCCCATAGAAATTAATAGAGAAGCCCAGAATTTTTGCACACTGATAAAGTCAAATTCTTGGGATGCACTATACTTAAAGCGTTTTCCCAACTTCCTCCTGCGGATTCCTGAATCGGTCAGGTTCAAGCAGTACACACACAGCCAAGCAAATATAGAAATAAACAGCAGCCAGGAGGCCTGATCTTTATTTGTCTCAACAAAGGTTCAAACCCTCAAAGCATGCAGAGAGAAGAACAAGAACCATGAAGCTTTCAAGTTTTCTAAAGTTTCCCATAAAATATTTAACAGCGTCATAAGAACATCACCAACATGCCATAGAAAGGGGGTGGTGTTAGGCATCTGTGATTTCTGACATGCCCCTGTCAATCATGCATGGTTCAAGTATTCACCTTCACACAAGTCAATGATAATATCTACATACCCTTTTGTCAGGAAGACATCCCTTGACACCTTTGTTCAGGCAGGGTTGCATTCCACATTGGAGATGGGTTTTGTGTCTGGAGTATTGTGTTTCAGGTAACACCTTCCTGGTATCTGTGGCAGGACAGGTGATGTCAGGTTTGGCACCTTAGAGGGGTGCTTGGTGTGTGTGGTGGCTCAGTTGAAGGATTATGGAACGATTTAAGTACTTAACCTGAGGTACCACTGTAGTACCTAGGGTTAAGAACTTTGCTTCAGGATGAGAACAGAAATCGCATAGCAGAAGCAGCGGGAGGCCCCATTAGCTAAAGTGGTACCTCAGGTTAAGAACACTTTCAGGTTAAGAATGGACCTCCAGAACGAATTAAGTTCTTAACCCGAGGTACCACTGTACTGTGTATTACCAGTTCTGGAGTGACTTTCTTCCTGCCGAAATGCATGTATCACACACACATCTAGGTATAACTCACTTCTGCACAGTGCTGCACACCTTCCGGCATTTCACTCTAACAATCTTTAAATAAGGCCTTTAAATAAGACTGTGGGACAAAGATGGAACCAGTGTCAAAAAAAGGGTGGTGAGGGGGAGCGCAGAGCATTCTCCATGATGGTCATGTCCCCTACTCTCCATAGGACAGCCCTTTATTTAGAGGCTGGTCTGGTCCAAGTCTGATTTAAAGGTAAAGAGACACAAGCAGGGAGACCACCTTGAGAGCAGACTAAGCAGGAGCATAGATCACCTGGACCAGTCTTCTCAACTATGGTGTGACATACCTGTTTCAATTGTAGTTCTCTCTTCTAAATCTGCATCTAAATCGGGTCAGCAAACTTTTTCAGCAGGGGGCCGGTCCGCTGTCCCTCAGACCTTGTGGGGGGCCGGACTATATTGGGGAGGGGGATGAACAAATTCCTATGCCCCACAAATAAAACCCAGAGATGCATTTTAAATAAAAGGACACATTCTACTCATGTAAAAACATGTTGATTCCTGGACTGTCCGCGGGTCGGATTTAGAATGCGATTGGGCTGGATCTGGCCCATGGGCCTTAGTTTGCCTACCCATGATCTAAATATACAAATTAACCCACCCCGCTCTCTGAGTGTTAGATGACTCCCCTTTGGGCAATATGTAAGAGGGCAGCCCAACACAGTTCCCTTTGTAGCTTTTCCGGCTCTATGTACAAAGCAGCTGCTATCTGGCAACTTGTATTTAACCACTCAGCTGGTGACAAAGAACTCCATGCATCCTCTTGCAAAGCTAGTTCCCAGAATTCCCTAGGAAGGTGGTTAAACTCCTCTGGGAACTGTAGTTCTTTGAAAGAAATAGGGGGCTCCTGGCGATTTTAGTACCCTGAACAAACCACAGTTCCCATGTTTTTTTTTTTGGGGGGGGGAGAGCCAAGACTGTTTGAAGTCCACCAATCAGTGGTGGCTGGAGCCTGCTGAGACTGGTAGGTCAGAAGGTGGAGAGGTTAACAGCAGGTGGAGCCAGAACCAATAGCAGAAAGGCCCAAGTAATTATAGTTTTGCCTCCAAAACCTCCTTCCTGCTGAATTCTATGAAGGCAGCACTGAGGAGGAGGAAGCTGGAAAGCAGTACCACTCCCTGGGCTGGATGGAAGTAAGAACACAGGTGAGTAGGTGCTGGCCAAGGGCAATTGCCCAAATGGAGAAGCCTCCACTGACTCTGGCCAGGGTAATGCAATGGCAAAATACAATGCATTTCTGGGACATTTTACGCTTGTTTCCAGAAGTAAACAAGAAATGGTAACTGACTAAAGTTTGGGGGTGTTATGGAGACGACAATTTGTAACCATGTTCTAGAAGGGCTACCCTGTAGGTTTACTTATGTGTAATCTGTACCATGAAAAATGCACTTGGGGTAAGTGTCTTACCCCAGAAAACTGGATGAAGGTTTGGCGGTTCAGAAATGCTTTTAACGAAACAAATGACAACTCAGAAGGAAGCCCTGTTGAAATCTGTGGGGCTTACTCAAAGGTAAGTGAATATAACATTTCTGGAAAGGGGACTCATTTGCGAGGAGCTTGCCTTGGCCACAAAAACCTGATCCAGCCACTGCCAGAGACAGCTTTATTAGGAGGATTTTACAGAGCAGTGTTCGGGGGAGAATTAAAAGCTGATGTAAATCAAGGTTACCAGATTTTTTTCAATGAATCCGGGGACACTTTTCAACTTCAATTGATTTTGTATGGGGAAATGGGGACGTCTGGTAACCTTAATGTAAATACAATTTCCAGAGGGCTAGGTGTGTTAGTCTCTTATAGCAAAAGCAACGAAGACTTCAGGCACAAAGCAACAAATTCATTATGGCATCAGCTTTCTTTGACGGCAGTCTACAAAATCAGATGGACAGCCATAGCCTAGCATTTGCTTTTGCATACATAAGGTCCCAGTTTTCAGTATTTGGTATCTCCAAACAGGCCTGGAAATATCTCTGGTTAGATCCTGACCTAGATGGACTCAATATAAGGCAGTTTTCTCCTTTCCTAAAAAAATAGAAAATGTGAGTCTTTTAAGATGCCAAAAGGTGGTTGTTGCTTTAACATAAATACAGTTGCAGACCCCTGACCCCAGGTTATACAGCCATTTGCTTCCTGGGCCATAAAATGCACCGTTCTAGCGATTTGGACTTCTGGTGTGTTGAATGGGGGCAAATGCTCCAGGCCTCAGACATGGAGGGGCCCGCACCTTGAGAAAAACAACACTCTCAAATGAAAGGGGGTCCTCAGCTGACCATTTAGTCCCTAGGCTTCACTCAGTCTTAAAATAAGTCCTGCCCGTGGGTCATAAAATGGGTAATAAAACCAGTTGGCTACAGGCAGTCTTAGACCTGGGCAGTGTCTCAGCAGTACGTGCTGACCTAGTGACTCCAAATTCCTGAAGTGAGGATTCTCAGCAAACGGCTCACCCCCAGGCCCACCCGGACCAGAAGCAATCAGAAAGGTTATACAGTGGTACCTCAGGTTACATACGCTTCAGGTTACAGACGCTTCAGGTTACACACTCCGCTAACCCAGAAATAGTGCTTCAGGTTAAGAACTTTGCTTCAGGATGAGAACAGAAATCGTGCTCCGGCGGCAGCAGGAGGCCCCATTAGCTAAAGTGGTGCTTCAGGTTAAGAACGGACCTCCGGAGCGAATGAAGTACTTTACTCAAGGTACCACTGTACTGCTCAATGGTCCCAGTGGATCCACACCACACATTTAAAGTGCATTCTATGCACACGAAATCTCCCCAAAGAAAGCTGGGAATTGTAGTTTCCTCCTCGCGGGCCAAAAATTCCCAGTACCCTTAAAAAGTAAAGGGACCCCTGACCATTAGGTCCAGTCGTGGCCAACTCTGGGGCTGTGGCGCGCATCTTGCTTTACTGGCTGAGGGAGCCGGCGTACAGCTTCCGGGTCATGTGGCCAGCATGACTAAGCCGCTTCTGGCAAACCAGAGCACCGCACAGAAACGCCGTTTACCTTCCCGCTGGAGCGGTACCTATTTATCTACTTGCACTTTGCTGTGCTTTTGAACTGCTAGGTTGGCAGGAGCAGGGACCGAGCAAGGGGAGCTCACCCCGTTGTGGGGATTTGAACCACCGACCTTCTGATCAGCAAGCCCTAGGCTCTGTGGTTTAGACCACAGCACCACCCGCGTCCCATCCCAGTACCCTTAATGAACCATAATTTTTTTTGGGGGGGGGGGGAGGTCACGATCTTTGAGTGTCCACTGGGTGTACCTTAAATATTGCAGGGTGACATGTTGGTATTAGAACACAAGGCACGTTGCTCTTGCTTTTGCCCTGTTCTTGCTCAAGCAGCAAGGACAGCAAAATGTAGCCCAAAACTCTTTTAAACCAGCCTTTTCCCATCCTGGTGCACTTCAGTAGTCCTTGGATGACATAAGAGCATAAGAAGGGCCTTTGGGAACAGGCGAATGGTCCATATCCTGTCCTCACAGTAGCCTTTGATAGCCCTCTCCTCCGTGATTTTGTCCAATCCTCTCTTAAAGCTATCCAAGTTAGTAGTTATCGCTGCCTCCTGTGGAAGTGAGTTCCATAGTTTAATTATGCGCTGTGTGAAGGTGAAGTGCTTCTCTTCTGCTGCTGCAGGTGAAATGGGGTGTTGGGACTGAGCTCAATGAGGTCAGTGCGCATCTGTGAGATGTGCCCTTCAAGCATTCACACTAAGCGGGGGGGGGGGGGTGGATTCCCACCCGCCCAGCTAATTATTCACTGTGTGAAGAAGTTGGACAATAATAATTTTAATAATAATAATTTATTATTTATATCCCGCCCATCTGGCTGAGTTTTCCCAGCCACTCTGGGCTGCTAGTTCATGATCATTGACCATAGCTGGCAGGGACTGATGGAATTCAAAACATCTCATTCCCTCAATGTTTTTTAAGCAACCTTTTTTTTGGGGGGTGGGGTGGCATTTTAGCTGTTGCTATTGTCAAGACAACTGGGAACCAGAAGGCAGGATGATCTACTGCAAATAATCTCAGTGTATCCCCTGCCTGACCCTGCCTTACACAGCTGTTTGGAGAGGAACATATCGCCTCCTCCAACTGGAACCAGAATTGTGTAGATGTTGCAACTGTCAGATCTTTCTGGCAGAGATGCCCTTTTGCAAGCCTTATTTTTTTATTAAATCGGTGCTCTATGAACCAAGCATTTGTGATCAAAAGTATTTGGTGGTAGGTGCTTCCATCGAGTGGTGAAAGAATGAGCTGCACCTTTACAAATATTACGCCTTTTCTAACAGGAAGGCTACACTGTCTGCTCAACTCTCCGTTTTAGATTTTAAGCTAGTAGAAAGAATTTCCTCCTGGATTTTAAAGTGATTTCTGCCCCCCAAAACTTAAAAGTGTACTTCTTCTCTTGAGAAAACAAAAAGTGGTGTGTTCCTGCTTAAACACAACTTTCACCAGTGTCTGCTATATATCTTTTTCTCCTGTTAAACCTCTTGACGCTAAATTTTACCTGTAAGCCACCTTGAGTCCCTGTCAGGGGAAAAGGCAGGATACACACAAACACATTTAATCTAGAGGACACCAAATTGCCAAAGATTAGGATAAAGTATAGAAACGACCATTTTTACTGTGCTCTTAATTAAGGAGAAATGAGTCTAATCCTGAATAATGTAGCATTAGTGGGGAAGAACTGACAAAAGACACCTCCTAACTCCCAATACAACTTAGAAAAAAACCATTTGCTTCCCTGTTTCGATCGATTCCGCTCCAAACTCTACCCATTTCACAGATTGTTCTTTTGGGCTACAATTGGTGAAACGTCCATAAGTAAACAAACATAGCAAGGCCGGGGTGCGGGGGTGGGGAGTTATCCAGATTCCTTTGTTGCCTTTAGCTTCTTGTCTCTGTCGCTCTCAGCCTCTGTTAACAGAAACTACGTTTGCAATTTTGTCAATTTGCTCAGTGACTCATCTACCCACCTTCTCCGACAACAAAGCAAAAAATGCCCACGTACAGAATCATTCGGCGCATCTTCCATCTCGGCATCGATCCTTGCAAAGGCAGCCTCCCCTGCTGTGTGTCTCTGTTAGGTCTCTCCAACTATTATCTTTCTTTCAGAGGAATCAATCTATACAATTATTATTGTCTTGAGCTAAACATTCAAACTTTCAGTTGGGGGCTGGGGGGGAGAAAACTGCAATCCTTTCCTTCTTCGCTTTGTCTGCCATCATTGAGTTTTTAGTATTTCCACAACTCCAGGAGTACCTTTTTTCAGGCCCGTCTTGTAAATGCCCTTCCCAGAAGGACAGGCAAAAAGTGAGCAGAGAAATGGAGGAAACGCTTACCTTTGTGTAACTGTTCACGTTCCGGCTCTGCTAGTCGTCCCTCCATTCTCAGAGTGGTTTAACAGTCAATTAATCAGTCAATTTACAGGGGCTCTGGGAATGGTAGCTCTGTATGGGGAACAAGGGTCTCCTAACAACTCTCAGCAGCACCCTTAACAAAATTTATTTCCCAGGATGCTTTGGGTGAGGAAGCCATGACTATTTAAAGGGGTATCATAGTGCTTTAAATGTGTGGTGTAAATGTGGCCCAAACCGGGCGTCCTGCTTTCATGGTGGCCAATCAGATGCCTACGAGAGTCATGTGGGCGGGACATGAGCAACTCTCCCACACATGAATCCCAGTGCTGGAGGAATCACATCTAGCCATATGGGTTTTCTGCGGACTGCCATTCAGCAGTAAAACGTGGATATTCCTGCGTTAAAGCGCCAGGACAACAACAACAACAAACCAGGACATGGATCTGGAAAATGCGGACTTGTGCCTAGAAACTGCAAAGCAAATGTAAGTATGGATGAGCCCTTTGCAGATGGCACCAAACTGGGATGGGTAGCTAATGCCACAGAAGACAGAATCTGGATTCAAGATGATCTTAACGGATTGGAGAACTGGGATCCAAACAAGCAAAATGAATTTCAATAGGGAGCTTCTGCATCTAGGCAGAAAGAACTACCTGTCATGGATGCTTGAGATGAGATTCCTGCGTTGCAGAGGGTTGGACTACATGACCCTTGGGGTCCCTTCCAACTCTACAATTCCAATCCCCTTTTAACACTGTCCGGTTCAGCAGCCACCCCTACACCTTACAATAGCAGATTCCACCACTTTTGCATGCAAGGGAACCCTCCCCATGGTGTCACACAAATCACTGTAGCCCACTGTTCACAGGCTAAACAGAGGTTCACTTCACAGGTTATAAAATAGGGCAACCGGCAACTTTTTCTTTTCATCCTCAGGTCATAAAATGCCTTGCGATACCTGCGTGCCCTGGACAGCCTGCCAAGGACTTCCACGAGCCCTCTTCCAGCTTCGTCAGGTCAAGGTCCCTAGAAACTTGCCAAAGAACTTCTCGCAACTCAGGTAAGCTACATCGGCAACAGGTGAACTTACCTTGCAGCCGGCAGACTAATATTAGACACAGCTGCGTTGGTGGCAGCAGAACTTATGCTGCTGCAGCAATAGGTACATCCCAAAACTTTTTACTGCCAGAGGTACAGAACGTGATGCTCTCTTCTCTTATTTCAAGACACCACTTCCAGAATGTTACTCTGGATATGCTGACCTATTCCGGCTCCTGGTAACCTCGCCATAACCCAGCAGTCTTCCTTCCTGGTTCCCACAAATTCACTCCTCTAATCCTATACAGTGGTACCTCAGGTTACATACGCTTCAGGTTACATACGCTTCAGGTTACAGACTCCGCTAACCCAGAAATAGTACCTCGAGTTAAGAACTTTGCTTCAGGATGAGAACAGAAATTGTGCGGTGGCAGTGGGAGGCCCCATTAGCTAAAGTGGTACCTCAGGTTAAGAACAGTTTCAAGTTAAGAACGGACCTCCGGAACAAATTAAGTTCTTAACCCAAGGTACCACTGTACTCCCAGATCTCCTTTCCCTCCCTCTCCCTGCCTGACTACCTTTTTTTTACTGTGCATCCATGATAATTTGTGTTCAGCATGGCAGTTATGCATGATACTGCTTTCAATAATACTTGCACTCGCAGAAGTTTCAGGGAGGGCATACTGCTTCACTTCCTAGCAGCACGCATCCCATAACTTCCTGTTGAAATCCTGCAGCCTTTCAAGACCAATGCAAATGTTCCGCAGTTCTCGTTCTCTCACTTTTGTGGCGCTATAGTGCAAGAGCGTCTCTGCAGGTGGCAATAAATGTGGTAACATTGATGGAGCATCACAACTGATACGGTGGAGCCGTGTGTGTGTGGACAGTCCAGTATTATTCCACCATTGATGCACTATTATTGTGTCACTGGCATGCTTCCAAAGAGATCCACGCCGAAAAATGCCAGTCTGGAGCGATCCCTCGTAAGGAACCCAGTAACAGTCGTTCTCCATTAGAAAAGCACATGTTGCACTGATAAACTGCGTCACGCCGCAGAGTGGTCCCTCTTTCTCCAAGTGCCATCTGTGTGGCAGCAGAATGGCACGCCTTGGGGACAAAAGTCACAGGCAGATAGCGCCCTCACAGTGCCCTTTGCCCCGTCCCAGAGATGGAGTTGGGACAGGTTTATTGGAAGGATCGCTGGCACACTAACCTTGCTACCTGCTAGGGAGAAAGACGTGCTCCTGAGCGAAGAAAAAAGGACGCAGCTAGCAGATAATTTCTGGGTAAGGAATCCCGCGATATTCCTGAAGACTCAGAAGGGAAACAGAAACAAAAAACCTTGATTTTCAAACTCCCTGCTCGGAAGCCCCACAAGGAAGCCCCTGGTTGCTGCTGCGCAGTATAATTTGCAGCAAGGGCTATGCCAGTCTCCAAGTGATGATGTAGCTAGGGTGTTGCTCTGATTTCAGGACATTTCCCCAACTTCCCATGGACTTTTGCTTTAAAATCTTTTGCTTTGATTACTGGCAGGAGCTCAGCCCTGCTGGGTGGTGGCTGAGTGAGGGGCGTGGCGGGGGAAGTTTATTAGTATACCATTAGCAGAAGTCTTTCTAGTGTTGTTGTTTGTTTTAATTCCTGTAGCGCAGAGCAAGGCAGTGAGGAGCAATAAGGCCCCTTGGACGTAGCAGAGTTTTCCAGTTATCAAGGGCTTAGCCAGAGAACCCAGGAATCCTGGCTTGCTGTGACCTAACCTACTTCCCAAACCCCCGAAATTTTAGGATTCAGCCTTGCTGCTCTTTCAAGCCCACCAAGTCACAATGGGTCCCTAGAGTCCAGGGATTTGGTCTCCTCCCCAGGCTTCCTTCAGCTTTATCCCACCTTGTTCCCAAAGAACCCAAGAATCTCAGGCTGTTCTTGATGGTTTCCTTATATTTTTTGCCTTTAGGTCTTCCGCCACCATGTGGCTCTGGGCTCTCCTTCCTGTACTCCTAGCTGTAGGAGGTATTGTCGGCTTCTGGGTTGTGTGAGTAACAATAAGCAAAGCGGAGTGGGTTGACTCTCAGGTGGGATGTGGGGTGTGAGTGTATTTGTGTGCTTGCTTTAAGCCCAGCAGTGATAGAGCTGGATTTTGGGAAATGGGATCATGTCAACTCCAATCTGGTATAGGGAGAGCGTGGCTCAATGGTAAAACATCTGAATTTAAGAAGCTGCCTTATACAGTGGTACCTTGGGTTACATACGCTTCAGGTTACAGACTCCGCTAACCCAGAAATAGTGCTTCAGATTAAGAACTTTGCTTCAGGATGAGAATAGAAATTGTGTTCTGGCGGCGCGGCGGCAGCAGGAGGCCCCATTAGTTAAAGTGGTGCTTCAGGTTAAGAACAGTTTCAGGTTAAGAATGGACCTCCAGAACGATTTAAGTACTTAACCCGAGGTACCACTGTACTGAGTCCATCCAGTGCAGGATTGTCTGCAGTGACTAGCAGTGCTTCTTAAATGTCACCGATGGAGGATCTCTCCCAGCCCTACCTGGAGGCACCGGGGATTGAACCTGGGAACTTCTGCATACGAGGCAGTAGCTTTGTCCCTGAGCTAGGCTTCAGTGTTCCGTCGCTGGCGGGTCCAGGTGAAAGGATCAGGTCACAGGTGATAGAAACGGCCTCTCTTTGAGATCCTGGAGATTTGCCGTCAGTATCTAATACAGATGACGGATAAATAGTTGGGCCTGACGCAAGACAGTTTTCTTGCGTTCTTTTTTGCAATACGAGATAATTACAACCCAGCAAAGTTTTCCCCTGCCTGCAGGTCAAATTCCTAGTGGAAAAGGGGACTTTGTTCAAACAGAGCAGGGTGCCAACGTGGAACTCACCCCTTTAACAGCATTTTGATCTGCAGCAATTGGCAGCGGATTGCAGCTCACCGCAAAGGCGCTTCGCTTGCTGAGATCTGCACGCCAAATACCTATTTTAAAGGGACAAGGGCTTTCTCTTTCCTCTTCTTTTGCAAGCTGGCAACCGTACAGTGACACACACACCTAGCTCGCTAACCTTTCGTGAGCCAGCTTGGTCACCGTATGCAAAGGATCTGGACCTCTGTGGTGGTGCTGTTTTTAAAGTCCTCTATTCGTAACAAATGCCTGCCAACTAGGTTAGCTGGCTCAATTTCATCTGGTGTGCAGGTGTTGCTAAGATCATATGACGAGCCAGTGGTCCATTTAGTCCAACATCCTGTTTTCCCAGGGGCCAAGCAGATGCCCATGGGAAGCAGGGCATCTAGCAGGAGCTGAGCACAAAAACCCTCTCCCCTCCTGTGGCTTCCAGCAGCTGGTATTCAGAAGCATTACTGCCTCTGGCCACAGAGACAGAGCAGAGCTGCCATGGCTAGTAGCCATTGATTTGGCAGCACTTGTACTTTGTGCCACAGGACAAAATGTGCAGAGGTGTAGTTAGGGTGGGCAGCCTTTAATTTCTATTGCGGCACTGCCAGGTCTACTGCTTCCCTCTACTCCCAGGTGCTTGAAGGCTAGCTCCGTAGCTGTCTCTCTCCCTCTGTTTTGCACACTAAAACAGCAACCACCCACAAGCCTCCAGGATTCTCTCTTTGCAAGGAAACTGCCCCATGAACTCTGGGGCACTTTCAGGTGAACTGGGCGTTCGCTCTGATTTGTTTGCAGGGAGATGAGAGGATGTTGGCTATTTAACAAGCACTCATTTGGAGGTTAGATGATGTTGCTTCAAAGGAAGGGACCTCACCCACTTTCCTTATTGCAAAAAGGCCCATCTTTGGGGGGTAGTGGAGCAGGTTTGTTGTGTGACTATAATTGTGCAACCAGAATTTGCCACTTTGGATGAAATCCCACCTTAAAGCAGAGACAGTCTGGAGGCACCGTGTGTGTGTGTGTGTGTGTGTGTGTGTGTGTGTGTGTGTAGTGAGCAATTGTGTAAGCTTTATCATTAAGATAGTTTACCAGGTTTCCCTAACCAATCAGTTATAGTAGAGAAATGCAATACATAATAATAAAGGAAGGAAATTTATTGAGAGGTGGGCTTTGTTTTTACATGTTTGGAATGACAATGTACATGTTTATATTTTAATCTATTCACTGTACAGTACTTTAGAGATTTGTTGTTGTTTTGCTGTCCCTTTTCTCCTTCATATGCCATTTCCCTGCTCCCCCCCCCCCACTTTTCTTTTTTTTTTCTTGACAGGCAAGTTTGTTTGATGAAGAACAATCTTGGCTACAAAGTGTAGTGATATAATATTATTCAAAAATAAAAAAACAGGGACTAAGTGTGTGACAGAGTATACTTTAAACTTATTGGGAAGAATTTGAAAAACAAGCGTTAGTCTGGCAAATCCATCCAATTAATGAGATTCCACCCCCACCCCCTTTTCAGGTATGCCATGGCTGTTGCAAATGGATCTGTAAACATCACAGAAGCTTTTCCATATATCAGGTATGGCTTGACTGGGTTTCTGAGAAAGTCTTCCAACCCCCCCCCCCTCAAAAAAACCCACCCTTCTCTAGCTTCCATCTTTTCAGGAAGTCAAGTTACCGTATTCTCTGTATTGAAGAGAACCCTTTTGAGTGACAGCCTCAAGCCTTGTGGAACAGGCGGGCCATAGCCAACATGATGTTCTCCAGATCTTCCGGTCTACGACTTCCATCAGACCCATCCAAAATGGCTTTGGGGTGTGTGATGGGGAGGATGTGCCACTGTGTCCTTCACTTCAGGCAGCAAGAGGGCCTGGACCAGCCTAGAGAAGAAGGATGGAATATTGCCCCATCCAGGCCTAACTAGACTACCCAGCAATCGGTGTGCATCATTTTCAGCCCTAGGACTCCCCTTTACCCCAAACACACACCTGGAGACCAATTTCTCTCTCTTTTATTTTATACTCTATCCTGTATATGGATGGTAGCAGTGCAGCTGCGCTGTGACCCACTTTGGATGAGGCTGCAATCCAGTTGTGGGTCCCACCACACTAGCTGAGGAGGACAAATGAACTAGGGCTGTTTCTGTGTGCTGAATTGCTTCTATTGGGGGGAGTCTAAGGGGCCAACTTCTAAACTCAGCTGCAATCTGTATGAATTCCCCCCCCCCTTGTCTTCCTCCAGCACATGTGGCTCCTCCCCACCCCAGAGCTGTGTCTTTGGTCAAGTTCTTAATCTAGGAGCTTTTCTAGGTAAGCCCTATCTCTCTTGGTCTCTTTCCTTTTGCTACCATGTGCCTTCAGTGGTCCATATTTAATCAGGGATAGCCCTCACCTTTTAGTTCAGGGGCAGGGAACATTTTCCTGGTCAAGGGCCACATGCCTTTCTGGGCAACCTTCCAGGGGCCACTTGCCAGTGGTGTGTGGGGCCAGGGGCAAAAGTGGGTGGAGCAACTAATGCAAATTTTACCTTTGGTACAGTAGGCTGGTTTCTACAGAGATTCACACACACACGCCTCTCTATGCTCCATCCAAGAGGCATTGTCGGAGTGCAAGGATGCCTCCTAGCAAAAGCACTCAAGGAAGATGCAAAGCCAAGCCTGTGAGGGGCTGGGGAGGGAGTGTGGCCTGAGGAGACTCTTGAGAGTCAGATAGAGATGAGGAGGGTCACGTTTGTCCCCTGAGCCTGAGGTTCATTCCTCTCCCATTTTAATTCTTAGCTCTGGTCAATAACTGTCCATATTTCTGTCTGTGGAGGATGCCCAGTTAGGATGGTGTCGGTGCAGCAGGTGCATGTGTGGAGGGGAACGAATGCCGTGTTAGGGATTCATTGGGGAAGGAGTTGAAAAGAAAACCACCAGGCCTGTAAGCACTTTCAACAAATCTGTGCTGCAACGACACTTCGGAAGATGCACCTTAAACAGGATATTGTAGTCCTGGCAAAGGAGCCAGGTGTTATGTAGTGGTTAAGAGCGGTAGTCTTGCAATCTGGGGAACTGGGTTCGTGTCTCCGCTCCTCCACATGCAGCTGCTGGGTGACCTTGGGCCAGTCACACTTCTTTGAAGTCTCTCAGCCCCACTCACCTCACAGAGTGTTTGTTGTGGGGGAGGAAGGGAAAGGAGAATGTGACGGGTAGTGATAAAGCCAGATATCAAATCCAAACTCTTCTTCTACGATCAAAATAACAGTGGGATTGGAGCAACTGAATCATGAGGAAAGGTTGAGACTTTTTAGTCTAGAAGAAAGGCAAGCGTGGTGGATATGATACAGGTGTACAGAATTATTATCATTGGAAAAAGCGGATTGAGAGATGCTTTCTTCCCTCTCCCAAAGGGTTTTTGAGGATTCAGGGCAGATGAAAGAAAATAAGGTAACTTCTCTCCCAGCACATAGTTGAAATATGAAATTTGCTACCGCAGTATGTAATAATAGGACACCAGTTTGAATGGCTTTAAAAGAATATTAGGCAAATTTATGGAGGGAAAGGCTGTATTCTACTCTAGAGTCTGCCTCTCAGTGACATGTATGGACCATGTGGTGGCTCTGGGACAGCAAATGAAAGGATGGATCTTATCAGCCTCAATAACTGACATCTCTTCCAGGCGCGGTGATCTGCTTTCTGAAATACCAACAGGTGCGGGATTATGGCTGTCGTTCCCGTTTAAATCTAGTTGGGCTCATTTTCGGCCTACTCTGTGCCCTCGGGTCGTCTATTGTGGGCAATTTCCAGGTAAGCTGCTGCAGATGGGGAGGGGGGTTGACAAGCCTTACCAAAAATGAAGAGGAGGAGGTCTCAGTAGGGATGGTCCTTAAATGACAGGGGTGGTCAGAAGAGGCCCACCCATCTCACCTTTGCTGGGGATGCAGAAGATTGTGGGGTATTTGGGGGGGGGTCTAGGATGTTTCCCAAACATCTCTACACACTTTAAAAAGGCGATGGGGACGTGGTTTGTCTTAAAATTGGGGCTTGTGAATTTCATTGAAAAGGATTTCGACGAACTAGAACATGAAATGGCCTTGGTGGGGTGGGATTTTCTCTGTTGATTTTCTCTGTTCTCTTTCCCCTACAGGAAAAAAACCAGATAGAAACCCATTTAGTTGGAGCCTTCTTGGCTTTTGTGGTGGGCATCCTTTATTTCTGGGTCCAAACATTCCTGACCAACCGAGTGAAGCCGAGGCACGGAGGATGGTGGATCGGGCCCCTCAGATTCTCCCTCAGCTTCTGTGGTTCTGCCTTTCTCATTGCCAGTATCCTGAACTAGAGCGTTGTCTTTAAAGATGCAGGAGGGGAAATTGCGGAGTACGCGGAGGGCTTTTATAAGGATCCATAGATCAGCGGCAGAGCATCTGCTTTGCATGCAAAAGGTCCCGGGTTCAAGTCTCTCAGCATCTCCAGGTAGGGCTGGGAGAGATTCCCTGCCTAAAATCCTGGAGAGCTGCTGCCAGACTGTGTAGACATTACTAGCTTGGATGGACCATTGGTCTGACTCAGAATAAGGCAACTTCCTGTGTTCTAAGGGAAGAGGCAGGTATTATCTACATTATTATCAACATGAAGCAGCTTGGGGTTAGTTGATAGATAGTGTGATTGGGAGGTTGAAGGGCACAGTTTCACATCTATTATCTCTTGCACCAAGTTGTTGTTTGGCCTCAAATGGATTTTCTTTGATGTGCTATACAGAACTGGAAACACACTCACTCGTATCCTTAGGGACTGGCTTCAAGTGGTCCCGAAGAATTTATTTTAAAAATGTTCTTAGTATTCATTAGGAGCCCAGGCAGCCCAGAACCTGGGACTTTTCTGAGGCCCGTGCCAGGAGTTGGCATGGCCAGGCAAATGCCCTTAGCCTGGCATGAGGGGACGGAGCAGACACCACTGGCAGCAGTTTGCTAGCTCTGTTGTTGCCTGTTTGTTTGCTCACCCACCCACTGGCCCAAGGGGGACGGCCAAATTGGAAGCAGCAACATCTCCTGCTGTTGTCACTGCTTGCTTGCCAGTTTTCCCTCTCGAGCTGGTAACAGTGGCCGTTAAGGAGGCTGCGGCCTACCAAATGCATCTTGTGAAAGAGTCCTGCCCCACATCCAAAAACAAAGTGGAACTAGGTCTGGCCTCTCCTCAGTCTTGCCTAGGGCTGCATATACACCGTGCATTTAAAGCACATTCTACCCCTTAATAATAATAATAAAAGACCTGGGAACTGTAGTTTAAGGGTGTTGGGAATTGTGGCTCTGTGAAGGGTAAACTATTGTTCCCAGGATTCTGTGGAGGAAGCTACATGCTTTAAATGCATGGTGTGTGTGTGCAACCTATATCTCTTTTGGGAATAACAGATGCACCGGCTCATTTCTCCTTGACTCCTTTAATCCCAGCGATTGTGCTCTTTTTCCTGAAGCTGCATTCTGAGTCGGCCTACTGCGAATGGGCCCTGGCCATGGTCCTCTTCCTTCTCTTTGGGCTCTTTGCCGTGGATTTCTGGCACATGGGGACCTGCTCAGTTCACGTCTATCACCAGCGGGCAGACCAAGCAGCTCAAGACATGCAGACATCAACGCAGACTCTCCCTCTCTGATACCTCCTATGGACATGGGGGGAAGAAGGGGTCTCTGCAAAACTTTCCACACAGTTGGAGTCCTTTTCCAGTGGACCGGATTATGCCCTGCCATGTCCTCTGATGGCGAGTGAAGTAGTTCCCAGCTTTTCTGCTGGGGTGTGGGACTCCCTTGTGGGACTGCCTACAGTCAGGGTTTCTTGGCCATTTTGGAGAGTCTCCCTGACTTGTCACTCATCTCAGACAAATCTCCTTGGTGCTCTTCGTAACATTTAGCCACCGCCTTCTGCTGAGTAGGGGCAGGTCTTTGCCTCCCCTCGCAAAAGGACCCACCAACCATCTCCTTTGCAAACCAGTATTTTAAAAGTGTCCTGTTTTATTTTCTGCATCCTCCCACTGGTGGCTGCAAAATCCCTGCCACTGCCAGTTCTTCATCTTACCCATCTCCACACCGCTGTATATGAAAACCAGTGATCTAGAAGGGTCCTAGGCCCATCTTTGTGTCACGCACACATCAGCACCCGCCATTGGCTGATGTGCCCAGGCCTTGTTTTCTCTGTCGCGTGGATGGGCCTAGTAACTCTTTGCAGCACAGATGGCTGTGAGGAGCCGTTTTCTCCTATGCTTCCCTCCACAGTAATATATGGGAGGGGAAGACAGCGAGACCAAAAAAACCCCCAACTACCTCCTCCACAGCCTGCTTTGGTGCAACGAATCTTGCTGCCACAGTCAACGGTCTGGTCAAACTGTGTGAGTTGCTTAGGCACATATTCTTACACCAGTTTAAACAGTATCCCGACACGGTGGTTGTGTCTTTCAACCACAGCCTCTACACACACACAGATGAATTGTTCGTTTCCGAAGCTGTTGGGTGGGTGGATAAGATGATATTGTGCCAGAAAGACTAGGTCCAGCTCCTTAAAGCTCTCACACACCTCTCCAGTCACTCATGTGTGTGGATCCAGGTTTTTTCATCATGCTCTGGCAGTATCAACAACTGTGTGTGTCCTTCCTCTGATGGAAAAGTGGGCACCTTTGCTCTCCTGTTAGGAAAGGTGTTGTATTATCCTATTATACAGATGAATACTGAAGTCTTGCCTTCCTTTTTTATGTTCCCAATGGAGCATTGCTCAATCCATTCTTCCACAACTGGAAAAGTAGGTCCTTCTAACCTAATGTGAGAAACTCTTTTTAAACAAAAGCAAAAAAACTATTCTTCTTTATCCCTTGCTAGACTCCTGCCTTGAGGTTAAAGTGAACGTTATCCCTACTTTATAGCTACAAACTGAACCTCCAGTCTAATTTCTTTCCTTTCCTAAGAAAGGACAGTTAATAAAGTGGAAGTTCTGGGTAGATAGCCATGGAAGCGCTTATTTATTTGCCCTAAAATCAGAGCTGGCGTGGCAGGCTTAATACAATTCCAGCCAATTTATGTGCGGTGTTTAAATGAGCTGAAGACCACTGGCAAGATTCCTCAGAAGGCTAATGGGACTTGGGGTTGAAAGGGTAGGATTTCTAGATTTGATCTAAAGACACATAGCAGATTCTTGTACTCAAGATGTGCCACAATGGAAGAGAAGACTTGTGTTTCATTGGGAAGCAGCTCAAAATCCAAGGGGAGCTGGAAAAGTGCAAAATTGCCATTTTCTCTCATACACGTGCTCCTACACTCCCATTTTCTCATGCACCATGGTCCACCTGCACGGGCAGCACCCAGTCTGCTGGCCCCTCCTATTGGCTTCAATAAGCATGGCCCAATGGACAGAGAGAAGTCATTCAACAATCCCACCCCTGCTATACATGGGATACACAAAGCCCGTTTGCTCTGGGAACTCTTTCTGATGTTTTCTTTCTGTGTTGCTTCCTGTGCTAGGATTGCCCTTCCCTGAGAACCTTTGCATAGCCTGGGGGCTCCTTTACTTGCATGTTACCAGAACCAAATGGAAGCACCCCCTGCCACTTTGCAGTAACACATGAATCAGGTGCTCCCCTCTCTCCGCCCTGTTTGCACGTAGGTTCATACACACTGACCACCATCTAGCCACTTTTTGGCATACTGTGCGCTAAGCATCCATTCTCTGCCAAATGGACAGCACCTATCCTCGTGTTCCCCACCAGCCACACTTCTGTCCGCATTTATTCACACAACCGGCATGCTCTCATTTATGCAGAGCTCTCATCCCACACTCGCATACCCACAGAGTCCTGAGCCCACTCACAAAACACACTGCAGGCATCATTTCCAGGAGCCACAGTCTCTGTTTACACAACCAGCATCTCCATGCCAATGCGTAAACAGCCAATGTGGAAACCCATCTGATTTGAATAGGCCTGCTGATGGCCCCAGGGATGGCTTCGGCTGTTTACGCATCATTCGTTTAAAGCACATGACTTCCCCCAAAGAATTCTAGGAACTGTCGTTATGGGTGCTGGGAACAGCAGCTCAGGGGGGCAAACTATAGCCCCCAGGATTCTTCGAAGGGAAGCCATGTGATGTAAATGTTTGGTGTTTCACCAACTCTTAACCTCCCTTTTGGGGGATATGTGCGTGTGCAAAGGCCACCTTACCCTTGCACCATCCAGTATCATTCCACATGTGAAAGCCCTGTGAAGATGCACCCTTGACCTAACCAGAGCCATCACCCCTAAAAAACAACAATGGATCCCTTTCTCTTCCCTCTCACAACCCCACCTCATCACCTTCCAGCTGGAAGCCAAAAGGGCCGCAATCCCCCGGAAGCTTGGGCAGAAATAACACGTGGTAAGTCTCAGCAGCAGGGAAACATTTGAGTGACTGTTTGTATTTTTTTCTTCTGAGCAATAATTAGACCCCCAGAGATGAAAGGCTTGGGTGGGGGTGTTGAACAGCCAGAGAGAAGGGTGGGGAGAAGATGGGCTGTGGGGTTGTTGTGTGTGCGCGAAAGATAAGGTTGGATTCACAAAAGGAGAGAGGATGGGCAGATACGGAGGAGGGTGGCGGGGGGAGGTTACATAGTTGTCTCCTGCCCATTTGCACGCCCGCATGCGCCATCACCCACATTCCCCCCCCCCCCAGCTGAGAGGAGAGAGCCGCCCAGAGCAGGATGGGGGGGATGGAGGAGGAATGGATAGGAGCAGGACTGCTTTTTTCAAAATCCACCATCACCACCCTATTGCACTGTCACCCAACCTGGACTCCCTTCGCCCTATCGATGGATGCCCATTGACTCCCAATGTTGCAGCTCCCACCCTCCGCACTCTTGCGAATGCCATTCATGGTCCAGAAAGGAATCCTGCCTCTTGACGCCACTCCAGTTGACGTCCGTATGCCTCCATTAAGGTCCTTGGCCTGTTGACTCTGGGGTCCCTCTGTCTTCTGTCAAGACCGCAGCATGTTCTGAAAGCCTCTCCCCTCCGTCTGCCCCCCCTCCTCATAGTGCCTTGTGCATATGGGTGCCCAGCTTTAGGGAAAAGGAGCGGGGGGGGGGGAGTCATGTACCCACCCGGAGTTCTGGCAGGGTTGCTAAAATTACACGAGACAGAAGCTAGGCCTCAATTATATCCTTGGAAATTTTATAGATGAGCTTTTGAAAATACTGAAAGGGGAGCCTAATGTAGGGTGATAAGCAAAGCAGGAAGAGATAGTAGAGGGTATTCTTTACTCATCTGTGCCCCTCTTTTTTTCTTTTTAGAAACACAGGAGTAGCCCAAATGGCTTTGATAAAATTTCCTGCATAAAACAAGAACATGTATTTGAAAGGAGTGAGAGACATCTATTCAAATCTGATCCTGGTTTGTTCTAGACACCTTTTTCTATTTCGAGCTATGATATTTCTAACGTTGGAAACTGAAGGCTTTCTGGTAGTGTTTGTTTTTTAAGCTAACAAAGTCAGTGCCGCTGCCTATTCCATTCTCTCCTCTGCAGCTCTTGCTGAAGCCTGCTCTCATACTGCGCTGTCTATGAAGGAATCATGAAGATCCTTCCAGCAGTGACTGTAATGAGTGGTTGCATAAGTCTGATACTTTTGTCACTTAGTCGGAATAAAAAGTTAGGGATGGGAATGGAAAATGCAAGCAGTCACACTGTGCCGTAAGCTGTGCTCTGACTTCTTCAGGGGGTACTCGGGGGTATGCAGTACCAGTGCCTCTTTTTGTTATTGTTAAAAAGTGTGGCACTTAATATAACAACTCATGCTGAGTACTGGCACCTATTTTTCTAGAAACAAAGCCCTGGCTATATTTTAAAAACACGAAGAATGGTAATTTGGGAATGTTGACTATTCCTGGTGGGTGAGCAAACACCCCTTTTTTTTAAAAAAGTAGCAATTTGTTAAAAATGGATTGCTGACATTGTCAGAGCTTTCAAAGTTATTTTTGGCTTTAAATGCATTTTTCAAATTGCTCCTTTGTGTAAATTTGCAAAGTTCTCAGTAAACTGCTTTAATAGTTACAACCACACCCACCCACTCCAAAAAATCTTATATATATTCAAAAATTCAGATTTGGGGCGGGGGGGGCATTTTTCAAACTTTGTTTTTTGAACATTGTTTCAATGAATGTTTAAGCTTTACGCCAACTGGCGATAATGCTTTCCTTACTTTAGCGTAATTAAGTTTCTCAGAGAAGGAAAACTAAAAGAGAAGTTGGAACAGAAGGGAAACGTTTTTGACTTTCTCTCCTGCGACAACCAATTTTATTTATCCATTTCATAAAATGTATATTCCGCTTGATTGTTAAAAAACAAACAAACCAACAACCAAAATTCTGCTACTAGTTCTGTCTCCTGATTTTAGTCACTGTCGCCATGAACCTGTGAATACGGGGGGAGGGGGCGTGTACTATTTCTGAGGCCACAGAAGGAAAAGCAGGAGAAAGAGAATGTCTTGTGGAAAGAACCAAAACAGAAATCAGGAGGGAGTCTGTGAAAAGGGCTCAAGTAAATAAAGACACCCAAATTCCCTCCCACTCCCACCCCCAACCAAAAGGATAGGATTAAACCCCCACCCCAAACCCCACCGGCTCCTGCCCGGTTTGCTCCACCTCTTCTTTCCCCCCTCTGTTTGTTTTCTTTTCTTTTTTTCCAGTCCACCATCCTTTCTTTTTGTCTCCATAATTTGTTCTTTTCTTTCCCTTCGGTTCTTTTGTAGATTTGTTTTCTGTTGTTGTTGTTGTTGTTGTTAACTATTTACAAGTTCACAGTATGGGCCGCTCCCAAGATGGCGACTTTCCGCCCCAGGGGGTGGGGTGAGACGGAGTTGTTAAAACTTGGACCAAACCCCCGCCCCGCCCTGCCCCGCCCCTGCCTGCGTCTCTGGTGCAGGGCCTTTTACCCATCCGTCCAGGTTCGTTGGCTCCTCCTGTCCATCTGGAGCGGCTGCCAGCTATTTCCAGGGGCGTGGAGTGGGCTTCCTTTGGCTGCTCTTCCCCCTAGCCGCCCTCAGGCTGCCCCCCTGCCCCAGACGTCACGGCTGCTGTGGAGACGGGGGTGGTGGTTGCTGGACTTGAGTCCCGTTGGACGAGACGAGCTTCTTGTCCTTGGAGCCGCGTCGATGGTGTTCGGACGAGACGTCGGATTCGGAGCGCCGAGACGGTTGGCAGCTGCGGGTTGGAGTGCCTGGCAAGCGGGACTGCTGCCCATTCTTCTCATCTGGAAGCGGAGAGAAGCAAAATCAGGGGAATTTCACAAGCAGACACACACACACACCCTTTGGTCAACTGCTCTGAACAACCAAGATCCAACAGCACCTTTTCTCCTGCTTTCTGTCTCATAGTCACTATGGGCCCCTCCAGACCAGTGCTTAAATATAGGTGTGTTCTGCAACAGGTTCTTTACATAATAATACAGTGGTGCCCCGCAAGACGAATGCCTCGCAAGACGAAAAACCCGCTAGACGAAAGGGTTTTCCGTTTTTCAATGCGCTTCGCAAGACGAATTTCCCTATGGGCTTGCTTCGCAAGACGAAAACGTCTTGCGAGTCTTGTGATTTTTTTTGCTCCTCCCCCTTTTTCTAAGCCGCTAAGCTGCTAATAGCCTTTTAGCCGCTAATCCGCTAAGCCTTTAATAGCCGCTAAACTGCTAATAGCGCTAATCCGCTAATAGGGTTGCTTCGCAAGACGAAAAAACCGCTAGACGAAGAGAATCGCGGAACGGATTATTTTCGTCTTGCGAGGCACCACTGTAGTGCATTAGAGGTGGGTTTCATCTGCTTTAGTTTGCTCTACAAAGCTTAAGAACAGGCATAGGCAAATTCGGCCCTCCAGATGTTTTGAGACTACAACTCCCATCATCCCTGACCGCTGGTCCTGTGAGCTAGGAATGATGGGAGTTGTAGTTCCAAAACATCTGGAGGGCCGAGTTTACCTATGCCTGCTTAAGAATATAGGAAGCAGCTTTAAATCAAGTCACACCACTGCTCAGATCTCCAAGGTTTCAGGCAGGATTCTCTCCCTGGAAATTGAACTTGGGACTTCATGCATGCAAGGCAGATGCTCTAGGGCTGAGCTATGGCCCTTCCCTAATGCTACCATGTCAGTGCTGTCTGGAGGGGCACAAAAATAAACCAGAACGTTTGTGGTATAAAGCGTTATGGGCTTCCAGCAGGAAGTTACCGGAGGTGCTCTAAGTGGAAATGAAGCAGTGTGACCACACCAAAAGTTTTGCAGATACAAGATGCCCCATTCCAAAGAAGTAGCCTTGTTAATGTGCTGCAGCAAACGGTCTAGAGATAAGAGAACAAGATGGGATGCCATGCAGCAGCTGCACCACCAGGACAGGTAATATTTGCACAGGTACAGAAAATGCCTCTTGACAAAAACCAGCATGGGCAAGAGCAGTGGCTAGCACACTGCTCATTGCTAGACTGCATCCATCTAAGATCGAGCAAACCCATTCAAGCACCTACCAGCAAGGGCTTGCACAGAAGGCTGGTCGTGTGTGCTGAGCAGTTGCGCCTGGATTGTTTCCACAACTCGCTTAAACCGGCGGCTAGGACCTAAGAATGAGACATAGGCTATCAGGGTCAGGAAGGAACAGGGGCTCCTCCAAAAGACAAGATTCCAGGAGCAGGACACTGCTAGGGCTACATGATGGGAAGATGCACTCATAAGCAGTGCAGATCCTAAAACCAAGCTCATGCTGAACTCTGTATGGGTGGGTTTAAGACTGTATTAATATTAAAGATATTAAGGCTTTAACGTCTCTGTTTTGTTAGACACCGTACTCAATATATAGTTTTAGAACAAACTGCTTATTTCTGGGATCCAGAACAAACTTGTCTGAAGTGCTATGTGCTGTTTTAAAAACCATTCTCTCTCACACCATCACACACCCCTATCTATAAATACATTAAACACACACACTCATAGTCTACTTGCTTCAGCACTGCAGTATGCCAGTAACAACTGTGAAATAAATGAATTTAGATTCCCAAGTCAGACGCTGGTGCCTTTTTAGACTCTGGGGTAGGTGTTATGTTGTCTCTGGAGAGGTTGGTGTTTGAAGTTCCTGTAAATGAACTCTGATCTTCCCTCCAAGGGAGCTGGGATCCCCTTTCCCACTGTGGGCGTATCTACAGACTCTGAGCTAGTTTAAAAGGTAGCTGTTTCCTGCAAGGCGCTAGTGATCTCTATACTGATACGGAAGGGGGGGCATGTCTTCTTCACCTCCTTCGCTACAATATATCCATTTATTTCCAATTGTCTATGTCAAAAGGGACTAAAATCTATAAAATTCAAAGGAAATCAACGTGCCAATTTGCTCAATTTCTCTAGGACTCCATGACACCTACCCTGTCCTCCATAATCCCTCAAGCAAGGTGTCAAGACCCTAATCCTGTCAAATCACTCTGCCAAGCCTTTCCTCCAGGCAATGCCAGATGGCAGACCATGCATACATGGACCATTGTCTTCTCATCACCGGTACTCAGGATGTGCTTATCTGCGCATATCTCCAGCTCTGCATATTCCCCCCTCCCTCCTCCATATGTTAATCCTGTGTAACCCAACCTCTTCTTAATGTATTCATGATGTAATCTGTGTAACACAACCTCTTCTTAATGTATTCATGATGTAACTGGGATGTATTTTGCACTGTATTCTGGGACATGGAGGGAAGTTTCAAAAGTTCATGTCACCCCTTTCTCACTGTTTAATCTCGCCTTGAACCTGTTGCGCAATAAACTTGGATCTTCTGCAGTTTGCTCCTGTCTCTGGCTGAGCTCATTTTCCTCCGCAGGGACCCGCGGACTTAGTCCGGCGAGCTGGGTGGCAGAGCAGCCTCGCACCCAGATTTTACCATAACAATACAGAGCCCTTTGCCCTCTGGGGTCTGATCTGTCGAGAAGGGTTAAAAACATTGTCAAGTGGGAGCTACCACGAGCAAGAGACATTGTCAAGTTGGAGTTACCACGAGCAGGGGATAAGGGAAATTACAGTTATAAATATGAAGAAGAGCCACGGAAGGGCCATGGAAGTGACTTGAGGGTCTCGGACATAAGGCTACCAGGTTAATGGGCTAGTCTGATGAGAATAAGGACTGACAAAACCTGGAACCAGGAGGAAGGGACGTTGGAAAAAAATTGGATTTGTTTGTACCTTTTTTTATTATTACTAGAATGTTTTATAAAGTTGATGAATGATAGAAAAAATGTTGGAAGAAATTACCTGGCTTTAGCAAAGATGCTTAAAGAGTTATGAAAGAATATTATGATTATAAGAAGCTGGCAAGGTTAAGACTTAAGACTTAAGTTTTAAATTTTAAGGTTTATTCTATTATAGAAAGATAGGATCAAAGTAGTCTAGGGTAATGTAATGACAGAATTTTATGAAACATGGAATGGAAAGGATTTGCTGGGATAATTAATAACTAGGATACAAAGGAAGGGAGGAGGAGGAAGTCTAAGAAAGAAGGCTATGACAGTTAAGGGTCTGAAAACAATGAATTTGTTTTTAAATGTTTTTAAAGGTTAGGGTTTTTTGTATTTTTGCCACCTTTTCGTTTTCTTTTTATTGAACTTTTTTTTCTTTTCTCTTCTTTTTTATACGGTGGGAAGGGGTTTGCTTTTTTCTTTTTCTTTTTACTTTGTTAATTATTTTTCTTTTTTTGTATTTCCTTTTGATTTTACTTTTTGTTTTTTCTTTTGTAATATAGTGAAAACTTTAATAAATATCTTATAAAAAAAAATGAAACTATGAATTCTGCAGGACTCTTTGGGAGAAACCATAAAACTGGTGAAAGCTGATGTAAAATAGTAAGATACTTATGCCCCATGTGAGAATCCCCCATGCATTGTTCATAACCCACTACCAAACATTAAAAACAAAACAAAACCCCACTAGCTCTGTGGGACATCCCTAGAATTCAGCAGCACCATCTCTTGCTTCTGTTGTCAACCCCCAGGAACTGCAAATAAGCAACTGGGAATCAGCTTTAGCTGAATCTTGAAGGCAGAGTTGGCAGCCTCAAAGAAGGGAGGTATCATGTGGAAAGGTAAGTTACAGGGCCCAAAATAATAGCCATTCAGGAGACTTTGCTCATACATTTAAAGCCATGTGTTTGCAATGATAATGGATGTAAGCTGCTTTTCTTAAAACAGTTCTTTCCTGGGGGTCCCAGGGAATCCCGGGAAATGTAAGCCTGTGAGGGGTATGGCCTATCTCTTCTACTAAAACAAGCTGGAAACATCATTTTTCTTTCAATGAATCTAGTGGCTACTATTAAACTTACTCCCAAGTAAATAAAAAAATGTACACATTTCCAAGAGACTGAAAGGTGATTAGGTTTTTGTATCAGAGAGGGAGAAAACTCTCCGCTGCCCCACAAATATCTATTTTTATCAATACTTGTCCAAAGATATACAGAAGCTCATACCCAATACAAAGTATATTTTTATAATACACCAGAATAAAAGAAATGCTTTTGAAACCTAATCTAAAAAAGGAATGGAAGCAAAAAGAAGAAGAAAAAGGAAAAGAAAGTGATAGAGAAGAGAGACAGAGAGGAGAGAGAAGAACTTCTGGTTCTCTATCCTGCAGTTAAATATAGAATTCACTCAAAAACATCCAACTATTCTATTTTCTATAAACCAATTTTTTCCCTATCTTCATATCCAGATATTACAAGTTCATTTTCTCTTTCACACAAAAAGCCAGTAAGAAGTTTTCAGTCCTTAATAAATGCCAATAGTGATTTTTCTCTCATTAAAGGTGTCCAGTAAACACAATTAATCCCCAAGGCCACTCAAAGGAGGATCCTAGGGCACTCACCTGAGATGAGGGTGAAGGTGACCGAGTAGATCCCGCTGTCCTTGTGCGCCTCCCCACCCTCGGAGTAGCTGATGTCGACTTGGAACTTGACGGGTTTCTGGAAGACAGAGGGGCCACCCGACGACTTATATTCGGCCCGGAAGCTTGTTTGGGATACAACGCTGTGACTCAGGCTGGGGATCTGTGAATGTGGTGGAACACAGGAGATGTCAGCTCACAGGCAGCATTGGGCAAAACGGTCCATTTCTATCAAGTTCTCATTTTTCTAGTCTTCACATTTCCACATTGACTTGTGATCATTTTTTATTTTTTTTAAAGTCCTTACGAAAATTCACCAGCATTTTAGTCTGAATTCTTTCTAATATACACCTGCTCATTTCAAATTTTAGCCTAGCATGCACAGTTCTGCAGAGCAACTTCCCCTATTCCCCCCCCCCGTTCTTTTCAATAATGTCTGCATTCCCGCCTTAACACTGTACCCTAAAATATATGCATTTTTGTACACCTTACTTGGTTGGAGAATGGCATTTCAAAATTCGGAGAAGTGTGAATTTTGAAAGTTGACCATGATTTGGTTCACGTATCGATTTGGAAAGTGTGGATTTTGTAAGGCTGCCTTTATAGGCGAATGGAATCTCTAATTTCTCCCCCATCTTTACCCACAAACCACGGATGGAACTCATCCCTTCCCAGGGTCCTGCTAATTCCACTGTGGTTGTCAGTACCCAGTAGGCCTGTCTTACTTGCCTCCATATCCTATTCTTCACAGTCTCCCCAAACTCACACATTCTTCCCTTCCTGGGCCTTCAGCACTCACCGAGAGGAAGGCGTGTACGATATCAGCCTTGATGGAGCTCAGGGGTTTGTCTTTGATGACCACGAAAATTTGTTCCTCTTTGTCTAGGTTGATAAAATTCCCAAACCAGGATTTCTTGGCTAGTCTGAAAGGGGCAAAAGCAGTACAGGAAGGCTGTGACAGCCTGCAAATAAGCACGGCAAAGAAGGAGAGGTGGGAGAGGTGACCACTTGTTGCCACTGAAGCCTGAGCCTGTGGCAACTGCACAACCACAGAAGCACATGTCAGGGACTGGCTGGACGAAGAGGAGAGGTGGGAGGCACCAGCTGGGGAACCCCAAGGGAAACTCCGGAAGAGGAAAACTCAGAGCACAGGGATTGGCGGTGGGACACTGAGGAGAGGCCAGAGGAACAGGATTGGGAGTAGGTGCTGGATGCTGATGGGGCAGCAGGGTTTAGTGAGCAGGAAGAGCCTGTGACAGAGAGCAGTTCAGACTCTGAGGCTGAAGCAGAGGAGGGGAGGGGGCAAGGGGCTGATGAAGAATCCAGGGAGTCTCCCTCTCCTGCTGCAAAAACATGCAGAATAATGAGGAGAGCAGAACAGAGGCCAGACACAGTTTGAGACTGCTTGGGAAACATCCGGGAGAGGAGGAGCCTTAGAAAGGGTGGAAGGCAGGGACCTTCAGTCCTGGCAACTGCTCCAAAGGGACAGACTTTCTGGGAAGTGTTGCTGTGTTCTATGCAGTTTCCTTGAATAAAGAGTTAACGTCACTGGCCACGGAGACCTGCATTCTCCGTGCTGGCCTGTGTCTGACTCCGATGAGTCCACTTGGTGCAGGTGGAGGGTGGGGAGATTTGGATCTCCCCATGCCAACAACCACCCATTTACTGTGGAATTGAATTGCCATCTAGTCAGAAGCTCCCTTGTGCTCTTGGCAAGGAGATGTATCGATTCCCCTGTCCCTTTGCCAGTGGAACCTGCGTGCCTTGCCTGGCTGCCCTGAGCAGTGGAGGAGTGGCCCAGGGAGCATGCACGCTCCCAGCCACTCTAAGCCAGAGTACAGAAGCACCATTTTTGCACACATACCCTGGATCTGGGCCCTTGGCAGGGGCCAAGCTTGCCAACTCCTAGGTACAACCCTACATCCAGTAAGGAACAAAGTTAAAGAACAAGGAGGGAGGGGAAATGAAAGGAAATTTCGTCTCCTTCCTTATTGCCACTGCCTTCTGATACTCACTCAGGGGATGATTCTGGAGTAAGACTGGACATTTCTTCTGGCGTAGGAACTGCAGGGCGAGGAGGAGAAACATGAAATGTAAAACAGGAGTGTGCGTGACCTCCTTCCCACCCACTCCAGTGCTTCAAAGCAAAGCTGCACTTGCTGCTGGATGTTGAGGACAAAAGCAGGGATGGCTAGGCCTTCCACACAGTCTTGCTTGGGCAAGAGCCATAGCTCAGTGGTAGAGCATCTGCTTTGCATGCAGGAGGTCCTGGGTTCAATCCCTGGAATCTCCAGGGAGGGCCAGGAGAGTCTCCCTGCCCAAAATCCTGGAGAGATACTGCCAGTCAGTGTGGGCAGTAAAGCTAGGGGGAATAGTGTTCTGAGTCAGTATGAGGCAGCTTCCCAGGTTCCTATTTCGCATGTTTCCATCCCTCTCTTACATTTGTCTGACATATAATTTATACCATGGATAGAAAATCTCCACCCTACAGGCCAACCTTGGCCTGCCATGGGTTCCAATTTAGCCCAAGAGGCTGTTTCCCTCAAAAAACTGCACCCACCTATCAATCAGGTGACATCATCCCAAGAGGCAGATGACATCAGCTGATGGTTGGGGACTTCATCCTGCCTGGTTCTGTTGCTCAAGCTAGCTTCCCCTGGAATCATAGATCCCTGACTTCGTTATGACATCTGTGGTCCTGCCCGCCTGTCAAAGTTGGCCCATTGGGTGGAGAGATAAAGATCTGGTTTGCTGGACCACAGAGGTTCAGCTTCATGTAAACAATTTGTTGCACAACGGCATTATGCAAACTCCCGCTTCATTCATACGTGGTCGCCCTTTTATTGCTCTCTGAGCTTTTTCCCTTTCATTCTCGATCATCCCCAGTCATAGGCACACATCGGTCCTGATGCAGCTGTGCCCTCTGAAGGCTCCTCTGCCTGCCAGAATTCACTGCTCTTGCACACGCGCAGGAAAGTGCTTTAGATGCTCACTCAGAACATCTCACCCACCGCCTTACAGGGGGCAAAGTTGCCATGCGTTAAGGATGGGTCGCTCACAATCCCTCTTTCAACCCTGCTTTTATATCATGGGTGGCTTGATTTGTCTTTGGCACACACAACCGCTACACCTGCATGCACCTGCGCACACACCCTCCCCAGCAGGGGGCGGGACTGCCCACTCACCTTGTAGTTTCCGGCGGTGAAAGCGCGGGGAGCCCAGGAAGCTGTTCTTGATGGAGTTCAGGCGGGTCTTCCAGGCCACGCCCGCCACGCCCGGGCTGCTGGGCGGCGTCCCTCCGGGGGTGCCGCTGGGGCTCTCTTTGGGCGTGTGCACAGGGGTGCCGAGCGGAGTGGGGAGGGGGCTTCCCCGAGGGGAGGGGTGGGGGGTGACCTGCAGCACAGATTTGGGTGGGGGTTTAGTAGAAGGGAAAAAGCAGCGGGGAGAGGAGGGCGGGTGAGGGGGCGGAGAGTTGGGGGGCAAGGGGAAAGGGGCGGAGCGCCGGCTCTGCAGGGCCCGCTCCCCTGCCGGGCTGCCCTTGGCCGGAAGCGTCTGAGTCTTCGCAGGGGCCGGGGGAGGCGATGGGAGGGAGAAGCTGAAGATGGGGCTCTGGGTGTGGGGAGAAGTGGGGGGGAGGAAGAAAGGTGAGGAGGGGAGAGCCGTGAGATGGGGGGTGAGTAATGGCAGGTGACAGCCCTACAAGCCTGCTCCCAAAGAGAGTCTCGCTCTGTGGCCCAGACAGAACTCGGTGGCGTGACAAATGGCCTGATTTCGTAAGGATCTGCCTGCTCCACGGCAAGCCTACCCTGCATTCTTGGGGAGATATCTATGGCGCCCGAAGACTATGTGTCTCCCTCCAGCCAGCCTGCGCTGCAGCAAACCTGACATCCACTACTCCACCTCCCCTCCATCGCTTCTCCACGGGGCTTTTTTGATGTTATGTCCTCCTCTGCCTGTCTGCCTCCCGGGGAGACCAGCCCTCTGCTTCCTCCTCCCGCAAACAGCCACCCTTTCCTACAGAGCAGCTGCTCCAAGCCCGAAAGTGGCCTTCCACAACCTGGTGCCCTCCAGGTGTTGTTGAACTCCAGCTTCCATCATCCCTGACCACTGGCCAAGCTGGCTGGGACTGATGAGAGAGCCAGAGCTGGCCTGCATCATCATCAACCTTCATTTTCATTTATTTATATGCTGCTTAAGACCCAGGCGGCTCCTAAGCAGCTAACAAAACATATATAACCCCATTTGCACAATGGTTAGAATGCAGCATAATTTTTAAAACACACAAGTAAAATACAGCATAGAACAATCCCATTAAAACATTAAAATATGAATGTGCATGATTGTTTTAACAGAGGAAGACCTTTAAAACAGCCTGGCAGTTGAAACAGGAGGCCCAAGAGATCAAGGGAATGTCTGCATCAGCTGGAAGGCACCAGGGGAAGGCTGCCCTGCCCCTTTCTCACAGGGAACCTGCCCTTCACCCTAGAGGCAGTCAAACCCTAAACAGCCAGCCTACTGCAATTATAAGCTTCCTCTTCTAAGGGTTTCTTCCCCCATTTGCTTCTGTGCACCTTTACTAACTTTGTGGCAGGCTGCAGTTCAAGGGCTGAGGTCTTCGCTGGCATGGAGGTGTCGTGCTGATCAAAGCTGCACCAGCTGGATTTCTGCCTTCTGTGCAGCTAGTAGCAACAAAGAACCTGCCTCCAAACAATAAAGGGCTTTGCCTACTTCCACAACAGCCAACATGCTGCACTGCCAATGCTACCTAGCCTACAGCTTGCTGCTACTTTTAGCCAAACCAACCATGGCATGAAGCACACACAGCAGAACCTCTTACGAATGCCTCCGTTTACTAAATTTCAGGCACAGAGCTCCCTGCCCTGCTCTTCTGGGGCTGCTGTTTGTTACCCCAGGAGAAAAACTGCAATTAGCAGCAAAGGCAAATAATAGCTGCATGCAGGGGAGCGGGGAGATTTAGATCAGGGCTGTGGGGGGAGCAAAGAGTTAAATCCCTTCTTTCCCATACCATGATCCCGATCTCGATTCCGCCCCCCCCCCAGCTGCTATTTAGAAACCAAGCACACACATGGGCAGATCATGTGCTTAATGCCATGCCTAGTTTGGTCCTTTGCCTTCCCTTTGATCACTTCAAACTGGTTTCTCCCCTTGCCTCCAACTTTCCAGATCTAGCTGTGGACCTGCCCACATTTTCAAGGCACCCCACCTCAAACTCTTGTTCCCACAGAACCTTGAGCCCTGTCCCTTTCACCGAACCCTCCCTGCATATACACCATACATTTAAAGCACATAGCTCCCCTCCCCCCCCCAAATCCTGGGAACTGTAACTTACTCCTCGCAGAGCTACGATTTTCAGCACCCTTAATGGACTGTGGTTTCCAAGATTCTGGAAGGGTGTGTGGGTGTGGGTGTGCTTTAAATGTGTGGTGTGTACACAGCCTCAGACCTCTCTCTCTGACATCCCTCATCAAGTCTACACACGTCTTCTCTCCTTTCCTCTTTAAGGTCATTACTATCTTTCACTGACAGAGGCCAGGCATGTTTGAAAGCTAGGTACCAGGTGGCAATTCAACAGGTCCAGCTTTCTCCTGGCATGGGGATGCAACAAGGGGGGAGAGGGGTGCATGGGGGAGTGATATGCACTTGGCTAATTTTCTGCCTGCCATGTATGCAAGCCCCACTGTCAGGAGAACCAGCAATTGACTGAGCACCTCTTCCCTCCCCTCACCAACTTGAACTGAGTGCAAGATGAGATGTGAATGAGGCTGCTGGATCTGCAGATCTGTTTCCAAATCCCAGTCCCTCCAAAACCCACCCCCTCCCTTCCCTATGCCCCACAACATCTTTGCCCACCACCCAATCTTCTGCCCCTAATGTTTGTTTCCCTTCCCCAACACTGTAATTTCTCCAATATCTCAGGTACTCACCCTGGGGCTACTGAGGGGACTGGAGGATAAGCCAGTGGAGGCACCACTTACAGATCGAGACCTGTTGGTTGGGGAGAAATCCATATTGAGGGTTAGTACCGTCTTGGGGGTCAGATGAGACACACAGGAAAAAAGCAGGAGGAGATACACAAAACTGTTTTTGCAGAAACAGCAGTAAGGGGAGCAATGCACGGTGTTTCTGTGCAACACAACCAGCAGGGGCAGCAAAGATCAACAATGCACAAGGGCAATTCTAACAACTGAAGAATGGGACATGAAAGTGTTAATTCTAGATTTTAGAATGTTTTATCGTTTTACTGTTGTTAGCCGCTCTGAGCCCGGCTTTGGCTGGGGAGGGCGGGATATAAATAAAAAAATTTATGATGATGATGATGATGATGATGATGATTATACAAACTCTGTGTTTGCCTCCTTGGCAGAAACTATGTATTAAAAATGAAATGTTAACACAAAGAGCCAAAATAACTGCTCTACATGCAACTACCAGCAAGAGACAGCAAAGTTTTGTTTGTCCAGTAAACATACATTGAATTCCTCCTGCAGCCACTGGATGGCAACCAAACGTTAAAATATTTGCACTTCCCAGTTCCAGGAGCAGAGGAAGCACACACAAAAAAGGTAATGGCGCCCCCTAATGCCAGGCTGCAGAAGTGTCACTGCTAAACACGTACTCACCGCTGGCTATGTTGTGCCATCTCTATGGCCCGCCGGGCCGGAACAGGAGAACCGCCATCGGTGACGCTCAGAACTTCCATGGACTTCCGCTCAGGTCGGCGCTTCCCGTGTCGGTTCAGCATGGGTGAGTCGACTCGCTTCCGAGGAGGGTCTAGAATAAATGGGGGGGGGGGGGAGAGACAGTACTTCAGTACTCGAGAGGAAGAGAGCCACATTTCCAAATACTCTGATGCCACCTCTCTCTTAGAATCATACAACTGTGGAGTTGTAAGGGACCCCAGGGGTCATCCAGTCCAACCCCCTGCAATGCAGGGATCTCAACTCAAGCACCCATGGCAGGTGGCCATCCAATCTCTGCTTTTTCAAACACACACACTGCTTTCACTCGGCCAGGGTCAGAAATTTTTTGGGCGAGGGGGTAATGGTGACGAGAAATGCAGTTCTCAGGGCACCAACAGAAGTCTGCAATGCATTCGGTGACGGGATGCACAAAAATCCAGCTCTCGCTTAGATGTGGTGGCAACAGTGGGATACTTGGGGGAGAATGTCTTCAAGGACTGTGCCCTAGAGTAGTTTAGAGCAGGTGTCGGGAACCTTTGGCCAACCAGATGTTGCTGGACTACAGCTCCCATCAGCCTGAGCAAGCAGGGCCAATGGGTAGGGAGGTGGGAGTTGTAGGTCAGCACCAAAGCCGGAGGGCCAAAGTTTCCTCACACCCAGTTGCATAGGTGACAACACCTGTTCATTGCCTTTCAGATCTTTCCAGGTTCCCCAACACAGACGAAATCCCCAAATGAGACATGGAAAGAGGGAGGGAGTCCTTGGAGGTTGCCTATCAACCCAACAGCATTTTCTCAAGGGCCGTTGTTAAGAAGGGGGCTCCAGGGTGTTCCGAAAATGTCTTTTGGATCCTCCGGCAGAACTGTGTCTGTTGGCATCTCCCTGGGATTCCTGGGAACAAGCCTCCCACTCCCGCACCCTGACAGGTGTTGGGAACGGGCTCCCTGACATCTCACCAACATCGTTGCGCGGAGGCAGATCCTCATCCTCGCAGCTGGGATATCTCTCTTTGCGGTCAAGGAGCAGATAGTAGATCATTTTCTCCTGGTTCTCCCTGAAGTGGAGAGGGGGACAAATTGAGGGAACAGGGTCAGGATGCAGGCAGCAGCTTCCTCCCCACAAACCCAAATATTTATGCTTAACACCCCCCTCCCTGCTGCTTCCTGATTCTTCTGTTTTTCATCAATGCTTTTGCCAAGAACCAAACCTCAGCCCTCCTTCACCTCTCGTAGAACACACCCATGCCACAAACCTATGGGCAGTTTGAGCCAGTGTGCAAAAGCTGTTGCAACTTCTCTCAAAGGACTATGGGAACTGTAGTTTTGCAGGAGTGCTGAGACTTCTCTGTGAGAACAATCCTAGCTTCAGGAACTTCCAGGAAACCTATTCATTCAGCATTCACCCTGATTTGTTTGCAGGGAGGTTAGATAACGTTGCATCAAAGCAAGTGGTGCTCCACCTTTATTGTTTATGTTTGATAAAAAAGTTCTACAGCACCAGTAAACTATGCGTTAGGAAAGCAAGTGTTACTCCACATTGTCTAATGCCTTTTCCTGTCACTTTCCTTCTTGCAGAAAGTCCGATCTCTGTGGGAAGTGGGTTTGTTGCTCAGAACGTCCCAATCAACTATAAACCTGAATTTGCCTGCAAATGATGGAATCTCACCCTCAAACAGCAGCTGTCTGGAAGCCCCCTTCCTCCTATAGCTCCCAATTCCTAGCGGGAAACCTAAGCTGCCTACAACCATTTTACACACCAGTCATAAGCTCTGAAGCACATGAGACCACCATCTTGGTGAGGCAAAGCAGGTCTGGCTTTTGGTCAGTGCCTGGATGGCTGACTCCCTGGGAAACACACGTATCTTACCTTGGGTTCCAAGGAGGAAAGAAAGGTGAGATTCAATAAAATAAATATATAACCTCCCCCAAAGCATTCCTCCACTAGTTCAGTGCTGTTATGTACTGAGTTGAATAGGATCCAAACTGCAGCAGCCTGATTGGTCCTAGAACAATAGGATCCAAATTGAAGCAGTCTGATTGGTCCTAGAACAATAGGATTCAGAATGCAGCAGCCTGATTGGTCCAAGAACAATGCAGCAGTATGATTGGTTGGCAGGAACCACCCAATCATGCTCCAGATATAAGTGAATCCACAACCTGATTGGCTTACAGTAGAATTCCAGAATTAACCAATCATGTACAGCCCATTGTGTAAATAATGTATATAAAGCAGATACTTTGAGGGGACATTCATTCATTCCTCCTCACCACTATGAGCTGAATAAAGAGCATGAAATCACTTTGCGACTCTGAGTATATTTCAAGTGCATCCCCACAGTGCAATGTGCAAAACGTTAGACAGGCTCTCCTTCCCCATTCCTGCCACGTGCCCCAATCTCTCACCCCTCGGTCTGCAGCTCCTGCTTCAACTTATTCTTGTCGCGGAAACAGCCAAGGGAGTGCATGCTCTCCAGCACGTCGGGGTCCAGCTCGCTGACTGACTGAATCCGCCGGATGGCCACCTTCCTAGGAATTGGCTGCTCTGGCTCTGGTTCATTCTTACCTCCCCTGGGAGAAAAGAAGCACAGATCACGTAAGAGGAAAGTAAGGGTGGCTAAAGGCGACTATCAACTTCAGGTTGGCATATGCTAGCCAGCCTGGCTTTATATTTTCATGTCAAATTTTGAGGTTGGGTTTAGGGTTGTCGCTTTTCTTCCCCCCATGCAATTTTTTTTACAATTAATTGTATGTATAACAATTAATACTGTACGTATAACAAGGCACGGCTTTTGTCATGATCCAGGGTCCAGAAAAGAACCTATTTATTACGTATCTATGGAAATACTGTTTCAGGATTCTATTTTGCATCAGCATTTTAGTATTGTTGTAACAGCTTATAGCCAAAAATAAATAAAACAAACGCACTATAATGAATATGACTTTCACTATTCTGGCGCTCATGGATACAAAGCTATGTCTGGACACATTTAAGCTGGAAGCTCAGACATCAATGAGATGGATCCAGGGCAGGGTTCCCCAAACTTGGGTCTCCAGCTGTTTCTGGACTAAAATCCCCATCATCCCTGACTAGCTAGGGATGGTGGGAGTTGTAGTCTGAAAACAGCTGCAGACCCAAGTTTGGAAACCCCTGATCTGGAGGAAGGGTCACAGTTGCCAGGGATGTATTTGACTGAGGAACTATTTATACTCTGCCTATTTCCTGGGTTCAGTTTCTCCATGTGCCCTCCCACCTCACACACACATATCTCCACCCAGCAAAGCCAGAAAATATTGGGACTTGGTGGGAATCAAAGAGAAGGATCTGGAGGTACTCACAAGAACCATGGGTGCTTCTGGATCTGTTCCAGCTAAAGTCGCCACATGGAGGGGGGGAAACAACAACATTAGAAACTTTTTCTCCCTAAATCATCTATAAATGCAATCCTCTACAAGTCTACTCAAAAGAAAGCCTCACTGAGGTTGGCGAGGCTTAGTCCCAGGAAAGTGGATGTCGGAACTGAAGAGCTCCCCATCCAAAACTATGTCATTGCTTCACTTCCAACTAAGGGTGGGCAAATCTACCAGTTTTTGGTTTCTGATTTGTCCAGTCTTAAGTCCACTCCCCACATTTCTGCATCACTTTGCAGGGAGGGGGCAATTTAAAAGCCCTCATGAAAACTCATCATGATGTTAATGGGTGGATGGGAGGTTGCCTGCTCTTGGGAGTCGCACTCCCTCTGAAGGAGCAGGAATGCAGCCTGGGCGTACGCCTAGATCCTTTGCTGTTGCTCGAGACTCAGGTGGCCTCAGTAGCACAGAGTGCCTTCCATCAGCTTCAGGTGGTGGCCCAGCTGTGTCCCTATCTGGACAGGGATAACCTACCTTCTGTCATCTATGCTCTGGTAACCTCCAGGTTAGATTACTGCAGAGCGTTATCTGTAGGGCTTAGAAACTTCAGCTGGTGCAGAATTTGGCCACCAGGTTGCTCACCGTGGCAACATAGTTTAAGCATATAACACCAATCCTAGCCCAACTGCACTGGCTGCCAATTAGTTTCCAGTTCTTATTTTTATTATGTATTATTTTCTCATGTTGTGAACCGCCCTATGATCTTTGGACGAAGTGGGTATACAATTTTGATTAATAATAATAATAATTTATCCTAATATCTACATTTTTGCAAAGCATATTTTCTCTAGTACTTATATTTTCCCTAATATAATGCAATTTGTATGTCACACACACACACACACACACACACACACACACACACACACACACGGATAGTTATACCTCTATATGTCTACTTCTTTTTGTTTCGTTTTGTCTCCATTGTTTTCTGTGTAATTTGTTTGCACAAATGTGTAATTCTGTGAAATTTGTTTGCAAAAATTGAAGTAATGTGTACAAGAATACATGAAAAGTGTGCCTTAGAAAAAGCATTTTTTGGTAAATATTTTTTCAACTACAATTCTGTAAATTTTAAATATATTTGTAAATGTTTATATACACCTTACATTAATATATGCATTTTCCAAATACATTACTCAGCTGCATGAGTGCACTGAAAAATTCAGAGAATTGCGAATTTCAAAAAGATGGCTGTCTCTTGGTTCATACATTGTTTTGGAAAATGCAGATCAGGTGAATTCGCCTTTAAAGGAAAAACGAATCGAATGTCTTCCCCTAACCCTACTTTAACAGCGTTTGCACCGCCGGGATTACTCACACTGAGTCTTTTCTCAGGCTCCACCTCAATCATGCCCCGCAGGAGGTTCTGGCAGTCGGGCGGGATGAAGTGGGGCATATGGAAGATCCCCCGCTTCACCTTCTCAAGCAGCTGGCGTAGGTTGTCGTCGTCAAAGGGTAGCGCTCCCTGCAGGACGAAGGGCGAGAGAACCGACCCCAAAATGAAAGCTCACACAGATTTTTCAGTATTGAGATTTCAAATGCAGAATGGGTTTGTTTTGTTTTGTGCATTTAAATTCAAGTTCTAGATGTTGGGCACTTAGTGCCACCTGTCCCTTCCAGGAGAGGTTCATCAGGCACCCTCGCTTTTGACTTGAAGATCTTGATCTTTTTACACTGGCAAGCCTTTGTAACCATTTCATTTTTATTTTTTGGAATAGTTAATGGTTATCTGTATTGTTTTCAATTGTTGTTTTATGTTTCAGTGTTGTGCTCCACCCCAATACTTTGTGATGTGGCAGCACAGAAATGTGTTTGTAAATAAATAAAGCACATGCAACTCAGAGATGGGAGACCTGTGGCTTTCCGGATGTTGTTGGACTACAACTCCCATCATCTCTGACCATCGGTCGTGCCAGCTGGGGCTGATGGGAGATGAAGTCCAACAATACCTGGAGGTATTCACATCAGTGAATATGTCCATTAGTTTCAACAGGTCTGCTCTGAGTAGGACCAGCATTGGACATAGGTTGCTCTGAGCACAGCGTTGGGCATAGGTTGCTCTTTGTCTCTGCCACAGCGAGGACAACATGGTGGGGGGCAGGCAGGGGGTGTTAAATAGCCTGACAATTTACTGGGGAGCAGCCTTACCACCAGCAGGGCAAAGAGGATGACTCCGCAACTCCACATGTCAGCGCGACGTCCATCGTACTTCTCCCCCTAAGGAGTGAAGAGCAGAGAGATTTGGTGGGGTTGGCAACTCGGGAGGGCAAGGGAAGGACAGGGAAAGCTTGGCTGGGAATGAATGACAGACAATAAAGAAATCAGAGTGGAGAGTGGAAGGCTCGCCCAAGTGTTAAGAACAGGCGGGAAGGGGATATATCTCCATAAGGATGAGAGAACCTTGTCTCTCGCCACCTGCCCCAACTCCTCCTGCCCTCGCTTGGTCCATTACTCAGCAAGCTCTATTGTCTCCTGGCTCCAGTCTATGGCCATCAAGAAGGGATCAAAATTTCCCCATCTTCCAGGACCAGTTGATGTTCCCCTTCCCCAATACCCTCCACAAGCAGTAGTGCCTGCTGCAGTGGAGCAGAGCCACCCTCTCAACATTGGCTTTGCTGCAGCTTATGCAGACAGGGCTGGCATGAGCTGGTGGCACAGCTGGGCTGTGTGAATGACACGCCGAAACAGCCAATCGGGCACTCGCACCAGTGTCTCCCTGCAGCCCTGACCTTGCAGCCGCCCTGACCCAGCCTTGTCCAGGTGAGCTGCACCAGGAGGGTGACTCTGCCCCCCCCCCATAGCCATCTGCCACTGTTCACAAGTGGGTGGTGCTTCTTCCCAGCATCAAAAACATCTTATTTCTGGGGGAAGGAATTCAGTAGATATCCTCCAGGTCACTGAATTTAAATTTCAGATCTAGCAGCTCTGGAATGAAGATTATGCTGCTTTAAGACAGTTGAAGTTTTTCTGAAGAAGCTACCATATTGTACAGAGCAAGGCCTTACTAAAGCAGGGATGGGGAATCTATGGACCTCTATCGTGGGACTACAACTCCCATCAGCCCTGGTCAGCTGGAGAGGGCTGATGGGAGTTGGAGTCCAACCGTGCCTGGAGGCAGGTCGCAGGTTCCCCTTCCCAGCATAAAGGGTGTGAGGGATGAGAGACAAGCAACTACCAGTCACCTCCAATAACACCTGCCCCTGTCCAACCCCACATATAATTAGAGCAGTTGCCAAGTTAAAAAAGGAAAGGTAAATTTATCATATGAATTGTAGGTGATTAATCAATTAATTACTCACTTAAATCTACACAAATGTGAATATAAGTGGGGGGAATCGTTCTACAAAATGGCATACTTTACTCCGTTATTAAATTACACAAGCCTGCATTGTACCAAGCACCATCCTGGATACATGACCTTTCACATATAGGAAGGGGTGTCTCTTTTAAAATGCTGCTTGCTATCTGCAGTTTGTTACATCCTTATAGGAAGAAAAATTGAACTGGGTCCACGCAAATGCTACAACCCTATATACCTTTTTTTCCAACCCGAGGATCGCCTTTCCTTCTTGGCGACCTTCTGGGGGCCACATGCCAGGGCTGGGCAGGGCCAGAGGCAAAAGTGGGCAGACCGAGACATGTGAAATTTGCCTTTCTGCAGAAAGCTATTTTCCACACCCACCTCCCTACCCTCCATCTAGACCAGGGGTCTGCAACCCGCGGCTCCGGAGCCGCATGTGGCTCTTTTACACCTTTGCCGCGGCTCCAGGGCGGATACTAGCGAGGGGAGGAGGCGCATTGTGCGCCCCGACACTCCCCACTGTGGTGGGCGCTGTACTGGCTGTGACGTCGCATGGGGGCGGTGCGTGCGTTAGTCACGCACCGCCCCGACATCACTTTCCCGCCCGCCCGCCCGCTACATTGTAAGGGGCATGTACGGTGGTCACTGCATTGAAAGGGGGCATGTACGCTGGTCACTGTTTTGAAGGGGAGTGAAGAACACACACACACAAAAAGGTAACTTGTTAATTTAACATTTATTTCTATGAGGAGGAGTAATTCTAAGGGGTCAAACAAAGAAATAATAAAAAGTGACAAAAAAGTTATTTTTATAATGACGAGTTTTGCGGCTCCAGTTGTTTTTTCTTCGGAAACGGGTCCAAGTGGCTCTTTTTGTCTTAAAGGTTGCAGACCCCTGATCTAGACAAACAGGAAGCATGACCAGAGCCCAAGGTCAAATTCCAGCCAGGCAAAAACACTTGAGGAGGGTATGGATCATGTCTGGTGAAGGCTGTGGCTCTGGATGGACTGTGGCCTGGGGAGAGCCCTGAGGGCCAGGCAGAGAGGCCTGGAGGGCCACAATTGACCCCCGTCCCTGCTATAAGCTGTGAAGAACTCCCATTCAACTTGATGGGACTTAACCTCTGAGTTGACAAACATAGGATTGTACTGTGAGTTAGTTGCCCATAAGTCCCACTGGAATCAATGGGTGTTAAGTCAATCACCAATACCTTTTCACATTCATTTAAATGGGATGTAAGCGCAACTAGTTTGGTTTGAATTCGACCCACTTCTGAAATCCATTGACTGATTCAACAGAGTCTCCTTTTAAGTCAACCAAAACTGCTCCCCACTTTCTTGTTTTAACGAATTAAGCAACCAACCGTTCAATCCTATACATGCCTACTCAGAAATCAGCCCCACCCAGATCCATGGGGCTTATTCCATGGCAAATGGGTAGAAGATGATGACATACGACTGAGAAGCCGTTACCCCAACCCAAGTGAAGCCTAGGGCCAGGCTTGACAGACCCCCTGTTTTGATCGGCGGGCAAGAGGGAAGGGAAGGAGATGCCATCAAGGCAGGGGAGGGGTGTGGGCACTAGGCCTGAGTCCTTACCTTGATCACCTCAGGACATGCATAGTGAGGAGAACTGCAGCCCAGCATTGGGGGCAGAAAAGAGAAAGACAGAGAGACAGAGGAAGAGTGAAACGCAGGAGAAAGCAAGACCCCCCCCAGGGCCTCGGGTTCAAACAGGCATGTGAAGAGGAACCTGCGGGACTTCTTCCCACCCACCCACAAGCACACTGCCCCCCAAACCTAAGATGTTTTTGTGGAGGGAAAATGCCCCCCCCTTCATTCTTGTCCCACAAGTGCTGGGAGGTTTCAGTTGCCAGGTCCAGGAAGCTGGCCATGAGGAGGCAAGAAGAGAGACTGAGGCAGCGAAGGAGCCTGCACATACATTTAAAGCGCATTTAGCACACATTTGGTAAGGTAAAGGTAAAGGACCCCTGGACAGTTAAGTCCAGTCAAAGGCGACTGTGGGGTTGCGAAGCTCATCTTGCTTTCAGGCCGAGGGAACTGGCGTTTGTCCACAGACAGCTTTCCGGGTCATGTGGCCAGCATGACTAAACCGCTTCTGGCGCAACAGGACACAGTGACGGAAACCAGAGTGCACAGAAATGCTGTTTACCTTCCCGCTGCAGCGGTACCTATTTATATAGGTTTCGAACTGCTAGGTTGGCAGGAGCTGGGACAGAGCAACAGGAGCTCACCCTGTCGCGGGGATTTGAACCGCCGACCTTCTGATCAGCAAGCCCAAAAGGCTCAGTGGTTTAGACCACAGTGTCACACGCATCTCTCTAGTATACATTTAAAGCACGTGAACTAGCACACGTGAAGCACATGGAACAACTCCTCAGCCTTCCTTGGCACTGCCCTCCATTTTCTTCTGGGGAGTGTCATCACATTGACACCATACATTTAATGCTCATTTAAAGCACACAGCTCGCCCCCAAAGAATCCTGGGAACTGTAGTTTGTTAAGAGTGCTAGGAATTGTTGCTCTGTGAAGGGTAAGGAACAGTTCCCAGGATTCTCTGGAGGAGGTCATGTATTTTAAAATTATGGCAGGTATGTAGCCATAGGTGTGCTTTAAATGTGTGCTAAAAGTGCTTTGAATGCATGGTGTTGATGCTGTGATGGTGGAAGTGCTTTGGCTGTGAGAGGGTGGTTTTCTTGGGGAGGGGGGACTGCCTATACATCACACCTGCATTTACAGCAGCTTACAAAAAAGGAAAAAGCAACTTAAAAAAATAAATAATTCAAATAAAATACAGATTATAAACATTCAAAAAACAACTGCAAATTTTATAAAGGGTGTGCAGTCATGTGGCTGCAACTAGGCAATCTCAAAGCATTTCCTCCACTTCCTCCCAGAACGAAATATGTCCCAGCTTTGAGGCTAAAGAGCTGGCAAGCGGAGTTCACTTTTGGGCCAAAAAACCAATCGTGGTATTATTCATGCTATCAGTAGTTACGTGATTTTAAAAAACAACAAAACAAAGCATATTTCAGCTGGGGGAAGTAAATTCAGATTTAGACCGTGACATGAAGACAGCGGGGCCTTAACCACAGCCCCCATCTGGATCAGGCTTTCCCACAGCTGCTATTTGTCCCAAAAGAGATGTTGCCATTGTCACCAAATAGAAGCCAGAGAGGTGCGAGGGCTGATCAGAACTGGAACAGGGTCAGGGCACAGTGTTAAAGCCCCGCTCCCCTGACACCACAGTCCCGACCTGGATCGGGGGTGGGAAGGCAAGCACACAGTGGCTGCTATTTCCTTTTTTAAAAAAAACAACAATTCACAAAATTACAAATTGTGTGACTGACATTACGTTCAGTTTGGACAGTGCTGAACTTGAGAAGCTGCAGTGTGAAAAACCAGAGCCCACATCTGTCTTCTTTTGCTAGCATTTTTTTTTTTTTTTCCAGATTGGCGGCCTTAATGGGAGAGTGACTGGTAGGGCTACCAATCGGGTTTGGGAATCCCAGAGCAGGGGGTGGAGCAAGGGAGAGCTGTAGTGGTGTGGGCCAGACAAAGTGGTGAATTACTATACCTAGGTTCCCTGGGAAGGGTATAAGAGCACAGCACAGGGATAGGTGGGAGGGTCGACCTATGGCAACACAGCCAAGGTGGCACAGCTCATGTCATTCCTTGGATGAGCCCCTTGTGCCACTCTATTATAGGGCTGGCAAATCCCCCAAAAATCCACCCCTCTGCAGGGGTGATTCACATACTATACAGCAGATGTTTCTGATTTCTGGATACTCCAGTGAACCCCGTCATGTGTGAAAAGGAAGCACATTTCTTAAAAAGACACGCACCAGCTTCTCTGGGTTTGCAGACATGTGCTTCCTTCCCACTTCACGTTTTATGGTATTCCCTGCAGGAAACACCTGCGGTGCTTTTGGTGTTCCTGCCAAACAAGGATCAACTGATGCCTGACTCCTCATCCTCGTCTCTTTCGTGGTGTTGTGTGCAACCCTCCAATCAGCCCTCCACACGTAGAGGTTGGCTCACCCACAACTTGTTTCCAGCAGGCTATCTCCGACCTGCAGGGAGGCCATGCCGAAATCTGCAATCCGGATATTGTTCTTCTCATCCAGCAACAAGTTCTCCGGCTTCAAGTCTCGGTGGCTGGGGAGGTCCAAACAAAATGAACGGAGACTGGTCAGCGGGAGACACAAAAGGCACATGCACTCGAAACATCCCTTGCAGTCAAGTAGCTACATCTGGGATTATCCCAGTGAAGGAAATGCGATCAGAATGGACTTGCTTTTCCCCGCCCCTTGAGCAGGTTTTTTAAACACAGGTGTGGCCCAGTGGCCAGGGAATGTGCTGGATTTCAGAGAACCCAAGCTTTCTTTTTGAAACAGGAACAAGTTTCTAGTTGCCATGGCTATGGAAATGGCATTGGGGCTTGCTTGCTTGCTCGCTCAGAATACGAAGTAGCTATCCCAGAGTTGCTACCCTGAGAAATCATCCAAAACACACAATGAACAGCAGGGTGTTTCAGCTAGCCCTCCTTGCTGACTCTCCTGGGTTATTCACAATTCACCATGTTACCCTACTACAGAAACTGTCCTGAGTACTAAGATCAGGGCAAAGTAAGTCAAGAGCTCCTGAAGTGGCCTGAGATTTTTTGTACTTTGCTCACTTCAGCCTCTCCTCAGTGAATCTGAAACTGAAGCTGCAAATTTCAATCAACCTAAGCCTACAATTGTTGCGACGAGAGTTGCCAACTTATCACTGTCTTTGGACCCCTGAACAGCAGCTCAATATGCGAAACAGAGTAGGTAATGGCTTTTCCTTGGTCTGGTTGGGCTGTGCAGAAGGGAAGAGAAACCTAAGGCCCTTCAGGCCTCACTATCTGACCCCTAAGACTCTCTCAGAACCCCACCCCCCTTTCCAGGCTATACCCATCACTGGCCTCTGCTTCATGCCTTTCTCACAAGCTCCTTGAGCTTTGCTAATGCCTCTTGTTTGCCTTGGAGGAAAGACGGAGAGAGAAGTGTAGGCAGAGAGAGAAACCTCTGGCTTTTGAACAGCTGGGACATAACCTACTGGACAAAGGCTAAGACTGGAGTCACAGCCAATGCTCCACCCACTTTTGCCTTTAGCCGCAACCACAACCGGCACAGGGCCCCCAGAAAAGTTGCCCACAAGGCAATGTGGTCCTTAGACTGAAAGAGGTTCCTCACTCTGGTTGTACAGCCACAAAGCACATTTCAGTGGTCCATAAGGTAGTGGAAGATCCAAACACAGTCTCAGCGACTCAGGGATGGGACAGCATGATGGTTATGATGATGATTAAATAAATAGACAGGTAAGCTATTATTTTGATAGCTCAAAGTGGCTTACAAAATGAGGACTTTGAAATAAAGCATCATAGACAGAATACAACACAATCAATACTTACACAATACCAAGGGAACAAAATGCTATGGCAGCAGAAGAAAAATAAACCATAAGAAAAATCATTTCCCCTCTTTCCTGCTGGGAAAAAAAAGAGCTACCTAGCAATATGTGATAACAGCAACAGGCAATGAGCAGCCGAGGAGAAGAGGGAAGATACTCACCATATAGAATAGCTATGGCAGAAATCCAAAGCTGAGACAATTTGTCGGAAAAACTTCCTGGCTTCCTTGGGTGTGAGGCGTCCCTTCTTCACCAAGTAGTCAAAGAGTTCCCCTCCTGAGACATGTTCCAAGACAAGGTATCTGACGCGGAAGGAGGCAGAGGGACCGAGAAGCAGAGAAAATCGGGAAAGAGGTCATGAGAATCCATCGGGCCCCTGTGGAGAACAACCTCACCGAATTCCTTCTAAGCTGGAGCAACTGCAAAGCAGGCTGGGAGAAAAGAAAGCTGAATGCTTTGCCACAGAAGGTGGATGGGAAACCTGGTGCCTTCCAGATGTTGTTGGACTACAACTCACATCACCCCAGACCTTTGGCAATGCCGGCTGCGGCTGATGGGAGTTGGAGTGCCAACATCAAGATGGCGATAGGTTGCCCATCCCTGCTATAGAATGAGCAGTTCAATGTCTCTTCAAGTCACTTTTGGGTAAGATGAATTACCGGCTGTTATGCAATCCCAAAACACTGTGCAGACACCAGCTGTTGTAGCTGTAGAACCCAAAGGAGAGAAGCCACAGCTGTTGCAAACATGACAAAATTGCCTCATGGAAAGCACTTCTCTGAAATAAAAACTGGGCAATGTACAAGTCATGGGTGGTAGCAGCGGCTTCACACTTTGCTTAGTTGCATCTGCACTGAGGAAAGTGTAACCAGCCCCAGGTTCCCAGCCGGCATACTGTGTACAACACCACATGCAGCTAAATACACATGTGTGCAATCTCACACAGGACTGTTGACATTACATTAAGCATGCCATATATTAAACATATGAGTCTCGTTCAGCCCGGACACTGAGGTCCAGCTTCAAGGGCCTTCTGGCGGTTCCCTCCCTGTGAGAAGTGAGGTTACAGGGAACCAGGCAGAGGGCCTTCCCATCAGATGTCAAGGAAATAAACAACTATCTGACTTTTAGAAGACATCTGCAGGCAGAGCTGTTTAGGGAAGCTTTTAATGTTTGATGTTTTATTGTGTTTTTAATAGTCTGTTGGGAGCAGCCAGATGGGTGGGGTATAAATAGTAAATTGTTATTATTATTGTTATTATTATTATAAGTGCTTTCCACGCCATGTCTAAAGTGGTCTTTGGCTCTCAGGACATTACAGCAGTTTGCAACAGCATGAACCTAGGCATTTCTGCTTGGAAGTAAGTCCCTGCAGTGTTCAATGATTCTCACTCTCAATTTTACATCATATGGCGCTCCTAGGCATAATTATTCAGCAATAAGGTCCCATCAGTTCAATGACCTGGTTTGCACAGTATGCCAAACCATGGATTGTTTAGCCTAACTAAGGTTTCTCTGAATATGTCAACCTGGCCCAACAGACTAACCACGTGAAACCATAGTTTATGGTTGACTTTTGGAATCGTGGCTTTTTAAAACTATGGTTTGCTGTTATGTCCAGCCTTCTTAATTGGACTTTGTTTGGCCACCCCGTCCCAGATCCACACCAAGCTCCAAAGGCATTGCTTGGCAAAAAGCAGCTGGAAAACAAACCAAGCTCTGGAGAAACAAGCTATGGTTTGTTTGGCCGTCTGTGAGGCAACTTACAGTTTGTTGAACATGATTAAAACAAACCACGGTTTAGCATTATGTTGGAACTCAGTCCTGAGTAGATGCATTCAAGATTGCCCTGCACCACCACCACTAATATTGCTATTGTTATTAATATTTCTATAACACCATTCACCTGAGTATCACAAGGCAGTATACAATATAAAAACACAAAAATTAATAACAAAAACAATACCCCCCACAATTTAAAAGGCCATAGATTTATTATTATACCTCCCGTCTCCCTACCAAGTAAATTACAGTACATTTCAAGTCCACGTCAACCTAATTCTCAAAGGTTGTAACGGGGAAGCCTAAGGGTACACTGGACAGAAGTGATTTAAAAAACAACAACCAAAAATCTATCTTGAGAGAGCTTGGAAGTTTCTTTACTCTTTCCCCACTTCACACACACAAAATAGTTTTTGCCAATAAAGAAGACCTCTTATTCAGGCACAGATTAAAGTACCGTATTTTGCGCCCCATAAGACGCTCCGGCCCATAAGACGCACCTAGTTTTTTTGGGGGGAAATAAAGGGAAAAAATTATTTTCCCCCCAGGCGCGGGGCTGGGGCAGCCCGAGCTTCCCCCGACCCCAGCCCCCAAACAGGCAGCTCTCTGCAAGCCGTGGGAGCCCAGCGGTGGTTCCCGCTGCTTGAGGAGAGATCCGCGAAGCCTGCACGTGCTGGGATCAGCGCTTGCAGGCTTCGGGATGCCTGCAACTCTCCCCAAGCAGTGGGAACGTTCCCGCTGCTTGGGGAGAGATCCGCGAAGCCTGCACGTGCTGGGATCAGCGCGGGCAGGCTTCGGGATGCCTGCAACTCTCCCCAAGCAGTGGGAACGTTCCCGCTGCTTGGGGAGAGATCCGCGAAGCCTGCGCGTGCTGGGATCAGCGCGCGCAGGCTTCGGGATGCCTGCGACTCTCCCCAAGCAGTGGGAACGTTCCCGCTGCTTGGGGAGAGATCCGCGAAGCCTGCGCGTGCTGGGATCAGCGCTTGCAGGCTTCGGGATGCCGGCAACTCTCCCCAAGCAGTGGGAACGTTCCCGCTGCTTGGGGAGAGATCCGCGAAGCCTGCGCGTGCTGGGATCAGCGCGCGCAGGCTTCGGGATGCCTGCAACTCTCCCCAAGCAGTGGGAACGTTCCCGCTGCTTGGGGAGAGATCCGCGAAGCCTGCACGTGCTGGGATCAGCGCTTGCAGGCTTCGGGATGCCTGCAACTCTCCCCAAGCAGTGGGAACGTTCCCGCTGCTTGGGGAAAGATCCGCGAAGCCTGCACGTGCTGGGATCAGCGCTTGCAGGCTTCGGGATGCCTGCAACTCTCCCCAAGCAGTGGGAACGTTCCCGCTGCTTGGGGAGAGATCCGCGAAGCCTGCACGTGCTGGGATCAGCGCTTGCAGGCTTCGGGATGCCTGCAACTCTCCCCAAGCAGTGGGAACGTTCCCGCTGCTTGGGGAGAGATCCGCGAAGCCTGCACGTGCTGGGATCAGCGCTTGCAGGCTTCGGGATGCCTGCAACTCTCCCCAAGCAGTGGGAACGTTCCCGCTGCTTGGGGAGAGATCCGCGAAGCCTGCGCGTGCTGGGATCAGCGCGCGCAGGCTTCGGGATGCCTGCAACTCTCCCCAAGCAGTGGGAACGTTCCCGCTGCTTGGGGAGAGATCCGCGAAGCCTGCACGTGCTGGGATCAGCGCTTGCAGGCTTCGGGATGCCTGCAACTCTCCCCAAGCAGTGGGAACGTTCCCGCTGCTTGGGGAGAGATCCGTGAAGCCTGCACGTGCTGGGATCAGCGCTTGCAGGCTTCGGGATGCCTGCAACTCTCCCCAAGCAGTGGGAACGTTCCCGCTGCTTGGGGAGAGATCCGCGAAGCCTGCACGTGCTGGGATCAGCGCTTGCAGGCTTCGGGATGCCGGCAACTCTCCCCAAGCAGTGGGAACGTTCCCGCTGCTTGGGGAGAGATCCGCGAAGCCTGCACGTGCTGGGATCAGCGCTTGCAGGCTTCGGGATGCCTGCAACTCTCCCCAAGCAGTGGGAACGTTCCCGCTGCTTGGGGAGAGATCCGCGAAGCCTGCACGTGCTGGGATCAGCGCTTGCAGGCTTCGGGATGCCGGCAACTCTCCCCAAGCAGTGGGAACGTTCCCGCTGCTTGGGGAGAGATCCGCGAAGCCTGCACGTGCTGGGATCAGCGCGCGCAGGCTTCGGGATGCCTGCAACTCTCCCCAAGCAGTGGGAACGTTCCCGCTGCTTGGGGAGAGATCCGCGAAGCCTGCACGTGCTGGGATCAGCGCTTGCAGGCTTCGGGATGCCGGCAACTCTCCCCAAGCAGTGGGAACGTTCCCGCTGCTTGAGGAGAGGTCCGCGAAGCCTGGAGAGCGAGAGGGGTCGGTGCGCACCTACCGCTCTCGCTCTCCAGGCTTCAGCGAAAGCCTGCATTCGCCCCATAAGACGCACCCACATTTCCCCTTCATTTTTGGAGGGGAAAAAGTGCGTCTTATAGGGCGAAAAATACGGTAGTTGCAGGCCCCAAGCACTCTCATAATTGTAGCCCTCCAACACAGACCAAGTGATAGATATTTATGTTATATAGGTCCCATAATCTCTATAAACAAGAGAACACTGCAAGGCTGTCTTTGCTTGCACTACTCTCCATTGAGAATGAGCTTTTGCAAAATAATTAAAAATTAAAAAATGAAAGTCACCTGTGATTTTGCCAGCGAAAGCAGCCTCAAAATTAATATTTAATTTACATTTACTTAAGACGTAATATACCTGTATGTCGAGGAATGATTTCATAAACTGCTAAACCAAACAACCTGCTTTAATTGGATTTTTTGTAGGCCTCAAACTTTTCCATAGGCCCTTGGGAGTTTCGTAGGCCCCAGGCACTGAGGTCTATTTTCCCTAACGGAAAATACCCTACCTATAGGTAAGACACAAAGGGGTTGGAGGGAGGAAGAAGCTGCCCGGAGGAAACATTTTGAATTTCATTTCAAATGGTTCTACAATGCAAAATTATTTCCTCAAGGCAGCAGCCTCTTCCTCCAACCTTTCTCTCTCTCACTCACACAAACACCTCCTCCCATTGTGTCAGCGGGAGGAGGATGACAAAGAGAGCTTATGTGTGGGGATTGCCAGTTGTCTGGCACTGCCTGGTATTCTGGACGGCCCTCTCGCACACGACACACACACACACACACACACACACACACACACACACACACATGTTCACAGAGGCTCTGCCGCTCTGGCGATCTTCACACGCATGCAGCAACACAGCTATCTCCTACCTAGGAAACCACCCCACGGTGCCAAGAATTTCAGAAGCAGATGGGATCGCCAAACACTTTTCTTTTTTAAAAAACGTGTTATTTTACGGATCCCGTCCCTCTGCCTTTAACAGCAGACTTGACACGCAGAAACCAGGCGTCTACTCTCACCTGATCTCCGCAAATAAATGTTTCGGCAGCTAATATTTCTGTCGCACTGAACGTTAAACACACACAAAAATAGTTGGTTTGCTCAGCCTGTGGCTCCCGCCGTGTGTACACACAACATGAAACACAAACCCACGCCTAACCAGCACCTGCCTTGTCGTTTCTTAGCAAACGATGTCGTTTCGATGTGGCTTTCCTCCCCCACCCCCCTGAACCAGCTTCAAATCCAAATGGAGAAAAAGAAGCACCTAGCTGCCAGCAATGCGTCTGTGCAAAAGGGAGTAGTGGGTTTTGTGGAGATGTGAAGGGGGGAGAGGACTGGCGGTGCTTTGGGTTTGAGCGCAGAGAAAGGAGGAGACCAGCTCTGAGCATGACAGAAGCACGAACCGGCTCCACAACCGCACAGGCTATTATTTATCACATGATGGCATCCTGGCTTCCAGTGGCCATATGTATGGCCTGGCGAGCGCACCAAAGTAGGCCCAAAGCCAGAAACGCAGTTGCAGCAAGGGAGGGGAAATCATTGCAGAACAGCCAGAAACATAGACGCCAGCCGCCTAACCACGTTTAAAATTACTTCTCAGGGTCAGACTTCGCATTATTATATTAAGCACGCTCCTTTTAAGAAGTGATTAAGGCCCAGCAGCCCCCTTTCTTAACAACAATGAAAAAAGCTGCTATTTGTCCCTGAAGATGCTATTATGGAGGGGATTTTTGGCAAGGAAGCAGCACAAGGTCAAAGAATTAAGTTCCCTTCCCTGCACCAATGCCCCAATCCTGCTCAGGACCTCTTGCGGCTGCTTTTTTTATTAAGAGAGAGTCGTGGAAGGTCGTAACTGTTTGTTTTTTAAGTTGTTCAACGTTAACATGGCCTCTAGGGAGCAATTCAGTATAACTCTGCCAGCATGCTTTTTCCTCATCTCTCCACAGGTAAAAGGGAAGGAGGCTAAGCATGCAAACACATTTAAAATATGTGACTTCTCCCAAAGATTCCTGGGAACCATAGTTTGATGAGGGTGCTGGGAGCTGTAGTTATGTGAGGGGGGTACTCTACAGTTCCCAGGATTATTTGGGGGAAACCAGTGCTTTTTTCCTTAAAAAAAAATGTTTAGTGGTACTCTCAATTTCCTACTCATATTGAAATACTGCCCCCTCAATGAGGCCAAACTTAGATTCATAAAATATTTAGGGCAGGGGTCAACAAACTTTTTCCACAGAGGGCTGGTCCACTGTCCCTCAGACCTTGGGGGGGGGGGGGCGGACTCTATTTTGAAGGGAAAAAATGAACGAATTCCTATGCCCCACAAATAACCCAGAGGTGCATTTTAAATAAAAGGACACATTCTACTCATGTAAAAACATGCTGACTCCCGGACCGTCTGCAGACCGGATTGAGAAGGCGACTGGGCCAGATCCGGCCCCCAGGCCTTAGTTTGCCCACCCATGGTTTAGGGGTATGCATCCCCCTGCACCCCGCCCCCAGAAAAAAAGCACTGGGGGAAATAATGATCATAACAGCAGCAGCAGCAACCACCACCACTATCCCACTTACCTGGGAGTAAGGCCCATCTAAATCAACCAGGCTTACTCCCAGATTAGGTGTGGTTAGGACTGCAGATTTAGCATGCTTTGTTTTGCTTTTAAGGAAGCAGAATGTTCAGGGAAGAAGTTTAGAATATCCCTGAGGTGGACCAGGATCCCCTGTGGCTGCAACCCTGACTAGAAGGGATCCCCAGAATTTGTCCTGGAAAGAGGATCCTCAGCAGATATATCAACAAAGTACACTACCCACCCACCCCCCATTCAAGCTATGAAGTGACTTGCTCATAGGAAGCTCGGCTCCACTCTGATGGGGACATGTGAACATGGGGGGGGGCTGGGGGGGAGAGGGAGGCCATCTGCAAATAAATACCTACAAATATTTTTTGTTCTCGTAGACATCATGGAGTTTGAGCACATGGGGGTGTTCAATCAGCTTCAGAATGGCAATTTCCCGCTCCACCTAGAAGGGAAGAGGGAGAGAATGCATGTGTGGTTATATACAGGGGGTAAAGAGCAACCTCTTTTGAGCACTGCCCATGTCCTAGCATCTACAGAAGAGGAGCTTCCTCCTGGGTTCTCCGTGAAAGAAGAGAGTTTGAAATAATTTATGAGGTATTATTTGTGCAAGATGCCTGGAGTGGGTTTCCAGCCAGCAGGAGGTCTCAATAAAACAAAATAAAAAATGGACAGTGGTGGATGTGACTCAATAGAAAGTAGAAAGACAAGCCAGGTTGGCTATGTCTAAAGCTCTGTCAGGAACTGTGGGTTATATCCACATCATATGCACATTTAAAGCACATAGGCAGAATTGACATCCGGGGGGAATTTCCAGAAGGCGGAGCTTTGTCCTGGATCTTAGGCAAGTCAATCGAAAAATTGCGTTTTTTAGGCATTGGGGGGGGGGGGGAAGCTCCACAACTTTGGGGTCTGTCTGGTTTTTTCTTTTTGAAATATAGCAACCGTATGGGTGCTGGGAGTTGTAACTCTGTGAGGGGTGAACTACAGTTCCCAGTATTTCTTTTGGGAGGGGGAGCAATGTGCCTTAAATTTATGGCATGGATTCTACAACTTTTGATGTTCAGCACTACAAATATTGACCCAGGAGTCCTTTAAACCAGGCAGTGGCTCACATGGCCACCAAGGCTGCTAGTCTAAGAGAACACCACCCCAAGACCTTTTGATAAAGGGCGGTATATTGAATTGAATAAATAAATAAGTACAGGCCCCTCCAGCCAGGAGTTTGCCATGACAGCCTATGATCCTTCAAGCCTAGGAAGTCAGATGCTGCTGCTGGGCCAACCTGATGCTACTGAGGGATATTTAAGGTGCCTATAGATTGTATTTGCAGGAGGAAGTCAAACATTTTGGGAAATTTATTGTTGTTTAGTCGTTTAGTCGTGTCCGACTCTTCGTGACCCCAAACCTAAATTGGGAAATTTATGTTTGTGCAATCAAAGAGCTCTGTCACCCTGGTGCAACAAATCCACTTAAAATATAATCAGCCTCTTTGCAGTTAGCGAAATGATGCAGAAAGGTATTTATAAGTGTAGAATGAACAAATGATTCATGGGAAGTATAAATGCCCCACAAGCAAGTCAGAATGAATGCTCATTGTCATGTAACCTCTCCACAACCAAATCAGAATAAATGCTAGATTATAATCTAAACTCCACATAAACTTTGTGCAAGCAAATCAAGGCAAATGCTCCATAAATAGGTCAATTGAAGCAGCCTAAAGGCTTGCAGACCTGCTGATTTCTTTCAGCCTGGCAATGTCTTGCAGAGGGAGGCCACCTGGTCCCCCATTTTTACCTCCAGATTTCGGCTCCTAGCCTGTCTGTCTCCAGCTTGCCAGCCTGCCTCTGCTGGGGCACCACCTGATGTTGCCAAACACAGCGCTTCCAATCTTGCATATGCCTCCGAGTGTGCAAAGCCTCCCCTCCCCACCCCACCTGTATATCAGAAGGAGACATGGGACTGTGCCAGCTGCTGAATGTTTCGTTCTGGCCTTGGTGAGTGGCAAGTGAGGGCATACTGAGAAACATCTTCACTGTTCATTTCAAAGCTTCAAGCTCCTTTTCTCCTGCGGTCTGACAAATGGACAGGGGTTTTTCTCCCACGGTCAGACAAGTGGACAGGGGTTTTTGTGTGTGTTCTTTACATATTACAGCCTCCACAGAAAAATTGCTCAAAACTGCTCCATAACATAGCTAATATCACATGGCATGTGGAGCATTTCATCATTCAGGGATTTTCTCCATGTCAGCACAAACTTCAGGAAAGAGGGGGAGAAATCACACCAGCGCGAGGGGGAAATGCTCCAACTAAGCTGATCCGCACCATGTGATTAAACTGCTGCCATGTGGACTAAGTCAAAGTCCTGGACTGAGGCCTAGTATACTGATGAAGGCTGGCGATGCCATCAGCTCATGCTAAACCTTGCAAAGGATGCTGGTCCAGAAACAAGGCAGGCCTTCTGTATCATGTGACATCTGGCAAGATAAGTCTGGAATACGGGAACCGCGTGAGCTCGCCCATTTTTAATCTTGCTTTATTTTCTGTGCTTTCTCAGTTCTCATTTTCAGCCAAGGAATTTAGAGGGTCAATCCTTCAACAGGAGGTACCACTCTGATGACATCCAAATCAAACAAACAACAAACAAGCCCGGCATTTTTTACTAGTTTCTGCATCTTCTTCCTGCTTTCTAACTCACCAATGTCTGCATTTGGCGAGGGTCTGATAGTGTTTTGCACTTCTCTCTGCAGTGAGGTACCTGCTAGTAAATTCATTCCAAGCCATGCTGTGTAGGCTGTGAATGTGTCTGACCACATCTGGCAAGGCAACCTGGGTTGAAATTTCTGTAAAGATGAAGTGCAGGGCCAGAGACTGAGACTCAGCAGGTATTTTATATTTATGTATCTCTCTGGTTTGCACATTCATCTCCACCTGCTTCCATTTTCATTTTTCGCTGCCCTTACACCATTCCCAACAAACAAACCCACATGCTCACCTTCATCAGTACTGACTCCGAAAGCTTTTCCCGGTTCACAATCTTAATCGCCACTTTCTGCCCTGTGATGCAGTGTACGCCCAGCTTCACCAGACCTACGGAAACGAAAAGAAGCGCCAGAGAAGATCTGTCACAATGCAGAATATCGTAACAATGCGAAGAAGGTTAATAATGATATAAGTCAAATTTCCTTCCCACCAAACGTATCCCCTTTAAAGGTGCAAAATATACTTCCTCTGTACAGAGATGGGGGGAACCTGTAGCCCTCAAGGTGTTGCTGGACTACAGTTTCCATCATCCCTGCCCACTGGCCATGTTTGCTGAGGCTGATGGGAGTTGTAGCAACATCTGGAGGGTCACGTATTCCCCACCTCTTGTACAGTGTATCGGGTTATTTTGATCATACACCGTAGGCAGCTTAAGGGCTGCAACGGGGTGGTCCTTTACCTTTTTTTTTAGTGCTTTGGAGTGATTAATGACATGACTAGAGGCTTGCACATACGGACGTGACAGAGGGACCTAAGGCACACTTTCTGTGCACACTTACTGAACACAGTGAGCTTTGTTTACACCTCTGATCTCCCAGCACATTTGCAAACAATGTAAATATTAGAAAGAGACCTTTATGCCACAATCCTAGGTCTGACTGCCTGAAAGTAAGCCTCACTGTGTTCAACTTAAAAGGTAAAGGTAAAGGACTCCGACAGTTACGTCCTGTTGCGAACGACTCTGGGGTTGCGGCGGTCATCTTGCTTTACTGGCTAAGGGAGCCGGTGTTTGTCCGCAGACAGTTTTCCCGGGTCATGTGGCCAGCATGACTAAGTCGCTCCTAGCGAACCAGAGCAGCACACGGAAATGCCATTTACCTTCCCACCGGAGCAGTACCTATTTATCTACTTGCACTTTTTGGCATGCTTTTAAACTGCTAGGTTGGCAGGAGCTGGGACAAAGCAACAGGAGCTCACCCTGTTGCAGGGATTCGAACCGCCGACCTTCCGATCAGCAAGCCCAAGGCTCAGTGGTTTACACCACAGCGCCACTTCCAGGCAAATGCCATATAGGATTACAGCCAAACTCTTCTGCGATCTTATCCAAAGGAAATCAGTGCTTCCCCTGATGGCAGGGAGTGTGTCACAATATCTGTTGCTGATTTGCAAGGAAATGCTGAAATTCTGGTGTCGATGTGTTTCAAGAATACTTTGGAAGACATCGTGCTCCCAATTCACATGGAAGGGACCATGTTCATTATGCTGCTTTCTGTACTCCCCGCTTTCTCAAGGGGTAGCAGGGTTCAGCAGAAGCTCATACAGAGTCAGTTTGCCCTTGCAGGAAACAGAGCTGGACCTTTCTCTGCCCATCAGGCACTCTGACTGTGAAGTATATTCTAAGGATGGGGAGGGGGGGTAATGAATCCACCTGGATCATGGAGAAAGGGGCCATAGCTCAGTGGCAGAGCCACGCTTCACGTACAGGACATCCCAGGTTCAATTCCTGGTATCACCAGTTAAAAAGAACTGGTAGCATTTGCATCATCTCTCTCTCTCTCTCTATTTTGTACAGTATAGTAATATTTTATTATTTTTCCAGAGCGAAAGTTACATTTGTTACTCAACAGTTATATTTCAGCTCAACATTCAACAGACAGCATAAACTCTGGACTATGCTACTAAATACTTATTTTGCAGGAGTTGGGGATATTTTTGTTTTTCTCATTTTTAATTAAATATGCCTGGCAGTGCGCCCTATACATGATGGCAACTATAGAACAGTACCTTTCACCACACAAAAGAGAGACTGAATACCGTCACTATTTCTCAGGTTCCCAGACATAATGAATGGATCCCCAATTAATTCAGATTCCCTGCCTATTCCCTGCCCTTGCAAAAGATGAATCACTGTAAGGACTTCTAAAGAGTGGAGTTCTCAAATAAATCCTATGAATTAGAAGCAGCTGCCCCAAAATTATCCCAGATCAGTGCCTGTCCTACGGCTCCAAAAGACACCTTATGTCTGAAAGGGGCATTGAATGTAATGAGATTACTAAAACTGCTAAAAAATTATTTCACAGACTGGAATCAGTCCACAAGCTGTTGGATAACAGGCTCTGATCTAGCCCACCATTGTGCCCTAACAAAGGATACGCTATACCAGCCTTCCAAATTAGCTCATCAAAATTATTAGCTCACAATAATTTGGCCTAACCCATAAGGTTAGTACAACTTTTTCCCACCTGACTCCCCTCAGATGTTTGGGACTATGTATTCTTCCAGATGATTTATTTATTGAGCATTCACCCTGATTTGCTTGCACCAAGTTTATGTGGAGATTAGATTATAATCCAGTCTTTACTAAGCATTTGTCCCAATCTACTGGCGACATTGTTATACAACAATGAGCACTCATCCTGATTTGCTTGTGTAGAGTTTATATGTCTTCCCATTAGTCATTTGTTCATTCAACATTTCCCCATCACTTTCCTACCTGCAAAAAGTTGGCTACTTTTTAAAAGTGGACTTGTTCTAGGGCAACAGAGTGCTTTAATCTACTTTAATTATGCAAAGCCAACAATTTATTGGTGGGCGCTTGAATCCCTTCTGCAAAATATTGACAGTCTGGAGGCATCCTACGACTGCCATCAACCCCAGTCAGCACAGCTGAAGAAGGCTGGGTTAGGACGGTTTGTTCCCCTTCTAAACAAGACAAATCCCTTTTCAAAGTCAAGTGTCAAAGCAGTCCCTTTCGATAAAATGGATGGCATATACGAGATAAACAAGTGATCATTACAGGGGATTCCATTTAAAAATGCTGCCATCATCCTGCTTCACTTTTGCCCATACTGCCCTGTCCCACAGGAGAAGGAATATGGTGAATTTGAGGAGGGGTAATTTATCCTGGACGACCCTTGTCCATTGCTCAAGGATTACCTCCTGTTTAGCTTGAGCCTGGCATCAGCAACAAGTTCAGTCAATAACGGGCCTTGTAGGGACTTTTTAGACACCTCACCTGGGATCGGCAGATCCCTGAGATAAAGGCCAATGATCGCATGGGTAATTCTGGAGAAAGCAAAATTTTAACTGCCAGCCAAGAGGACTGGTGGTGAGTTTCAAATGGCCCCTGCCCCAGAAGGCCACTTATATACCCACCCCTCTCCCACCTAGGAAATAGGGCTGGATAGAAACACAGGCTGTGTGCCCATTACCTGCTTGAAATGCAGCTCAGTTTGGATTGAAGCTGGTTTTGGGGGAGGATGCATCAAATACAATATTTCAGAAGAAATGACAGGATAGATTTGCATTGTGGCTAACACTGTGTGTACACCACTTCGCAAGACAGCACTGGGAGTGGACTGCATGCAGAATACAGTGGTACCTCGCAAGACGAATGCCTCGCAAGACAAAAAACTCGCTAGACGAAAGGGTTTTTAGTTTTTTGAGCTGCTTCGCAAGACGAATTTCCCTATGGGCTTGCTTCGCAAGACGGAAACGTCTTGCAAGTTTGTTTCCTTTTTCTTAACACCGTTAATACAGTTGCGACTTGACTTCGAGGAGCAACTCATAGAATACGGTGTGGTAGCCTTTTTTGAGGTTTTTAAAGACTTTGGTGATTTTTGAAGCTTTTCCAAAACTTTCCCGACACCGTGCTTCGCAAGACGAAAAAAATCGCAAGACAACAAAACTCGCGGAACGAATTAATTTTGTCTTGCGAGGCACCACTGTATACAGGAGCATGCACAAAACATTGTAAGGCAAGACTCTTCCTCCATTCCCTGCTTCTCTCAGCCCAGGGTCTTAGATCTTGGGGCCAAACTTTGTGTGCTGGGCAAACGCATGTGAAATACATGCTTGCCCTCTTCATAAAGCAAGCAGGAATTGAGGAGGGAGGGAGGCTGCATGCCTGACACAGAAAGAAAGAAGGGAGCAAAAATTCCATCATGCTTCCCTGCCTTACCTTGACACACTCTGCTGCTTTTAAGCATAAGGACATAGAAAGCTGCCTTATACCAAGGGCACTTCTAGACTGTCACTCTTCCTGGGTGGAATTCAATTACCTACCAGCCAATTCAGGCTGCACAATTAAGAGTTGACTGGGAGGTCTTGTGCCAACTAACCCACTTCCCCACAAAAGGACCAGACTTTCTGCCATAAGGAGAGTGACTGGAAAGCATGGGGCGTCATCTAACCACTCCGCAAACAAATAAAAATGCCCATCAGATTGTCAGCAACGTCTGATCTCCCCGCAAACACATCAGGCTGAGTGAAAGGATTTGAGTCGGACGCTTGGTCCACCTCCTGTAGCTCAGTATCGTCTATGTTCACTAGCAAAGGCTCTCCAGAGTTTGAAGCAGGGGACATTCCTAGCGCTTCCTGGAGATGCTGCTGGCATGAATTCCATATTCATAAATATTTTGGGGCCCTTCTGCATGCAGAGTGGATGGTCTAACACCAAGTTTCAGCTGTTCCCTGAACAGCAGTTGTCCCCGTCCGCCCCGCCAGCCCCAGTACCAGAAGTGAGCCAAGCAAGTGAGGGAAGGCTGGAGAGGAAACGGGTTTCTCTGCTCCCTCAGGTGCTCCTTTATGGCATAAAACATAGATCTCACTCCCACCTTATACAGTGGTACCTCAGGTTAAGTACTTAATTCGTTCTGGAGGTCCGTACTTAACCTGAAACTGTTCTTAACCTGAAGCACCACTTTAGCTAATGGGGCCTCCTGCTGCTGCCGCGCCGCCAGAGCCCAATTTCTGTTCTTATCCTGAAGCAAAGTTCTTAACCTGAAGCACTATTTCTGGGTTAGCGGAGTCTGTAACCTGAAGCGTATGTAACCTGAAGTGTATGTAACCCGAGGTACCACTGTATGTGAACAATTCAAAATGCAGTTGACATACACGATTGCCCAGCAAATCTAACTGGGCTCTGGGAGCCAATGGTACCCGTTGTTAGGCCCATACCGCATCACCTTGAGTTCTTTCTTTATTCGTGCCAAAACCTGAGGCCATACATTTGCTCTCTGGTATCAAGAAGTTCAGAGGCCTGGGCAGAATCCTCTATGAATGCTGAATATTTGTAGCAGGCTAAGCTCAGCGGCAGAGAATCGGCTTCAAGTGCATAATGTGTGGAATCCCTGGCATCTCCAGCTAGGGCTGCGAATGTCCCCTGCCTGAAACCTTCGAGAGGTGCTGCCAGTCAGTGTAGACTTGGTATATGCTCCTATGTTAACACCTCTAGAACCCAGGGATTGTGGGCCCCTATGTCAAGAATGAGGACCCTCAGGCCCAGGTGCCAAATGCAGCTCTACAGGCCTGCCCAGGTCACACGCCCCCAATTCTACTTTGCCTCCTCCTTCAGTGTTTTTGCCTGGCTGGAATGCGTCTGTGGACTCTGACAATGCCTCTTGCTTTCCTGGATGGAGGTGATGGGGTCAGGTGTGTCCGTGTGTGTCAGCATCGATTGCTCCACCCACTTTGCCTTTGGCCCCGCCCACCACTGGCCCTCAGCTCTCTCATGACGGCCCTGAACAGAATGCAGCCCTTGGGCTAGGAGAGGTTCCCCTTCTCTGCCATAAGGGCTTTCCCTAGGTGCCGCCCTGCCATGGGGCAGTGTGTGTGCATGTCAGGGAATATATGGGTCAGGCACCTCAGGGGCCAGAGAGCAGAACAGCATGATAAGCAGCCCAGGAATGTGTGGTTTAGGCTTCAGTGCCCTCTTCAGGCCTGACCAGCAAAAAAGGCATACAAATAATAGCCTCCATTTGGCAGGCCACCATGGCCTCAACTACCTCAAAGTGTTGGTGCTGACCTTTAAAGCCCTAAACGGCCTCGGTCCTGTATACCTGAAGGAGCGTCTCCACCTCCACCGTTCTGCCCAGACACCGAGGTCCAGCTCCAAGGGCCTTCTAGCGGTTCCCTCCCTGCAAGAAGTGAGGTTACAGGGAACCAGGCAGAGGGCCTTCTCGGTAGTGGCACCCACCCGGTGGAACGCCCTCCCATCAGATATCAAGGAAATAAACAACTATCTGACTTTTAGAAGACATCTGAAGGCACCCCTGTTTAGGGAAGTTCTTAATGTTTGATGTTTTATTGTGTTTTTAATATTCTTTTGGAAGTTGCGCAGAGTGGCTAGGGAGGCCTGGCCAGATGGGTGGGGTATAAGTAATAAATTATTATTATTATTATTATTATTATTATTATTATTATTATTACCAGGGTTGTACGTCTGTGGCAGCTTCTGGCAAGATCTCGTGAGCTCTTGCAGAGCTCTTGCGAGTTCTGAGAGATCTTGCCAGTAGCCGCCACTGTACAACTAGTGGCGGGCAGGGCACCCCGAAAGAGGACGCCCTGTAGGGTTCCTCTGCTTCAGTCAGCCTCATGGGCGGGGCTGGCCCTGCAGAGGTAGAATCATAGAGTTGGAAGGGACACGAGGGCAATCTCCCTGTAATGCAGGAATCTTTTGCCCAACGTGGGGCTCGATCCCACAACCCCAAGATTCAGAGTCTCATGCTCTACTGCCTGAGGAGCCATCACAGAAGTAAAATATCATCCCCTGCTAATTGCTGTGGATTATGCCACTTAAGAAGGGACACGGGTGGCGCTGTGGGTTAAACCACAGAGCCTAGGACTTGCCAATCAGAAGGTTGGCGGTTCGAATCCCTGCGACGGGGTGAGCTCCCGTGGCTCGGTCCCTGCTCCTGCCAACCTAGCAGTTCAAAAGCACGTCAAAGTACAAGTAGATAAATAGGTACCGCTCTGGCGGGAAGGTAAATGGCGTTTCCGTGCGCTGCTCTGGTTCGCCAGAAGCGGCTTGGTCATGCTGGCCACATGACCCGAAAGCTGTACGCCGGCTCCCTCGGCCAATAAAGGGAGATGAGCGCCGCAACCCCAGAGTCGGCCATGACTGGACCTCATGGTCAGGGGTCCCTTTACCTTTACCTATGCCACTTACAGCAACTGCATGTGGCAGCGTGAGAGTCAGTGTGGTGCAATGGACAGTGTGCTGGATTTAGAACTCAGAAATCCCATGTTCCATGTTCAGCCATGATGAAATTCCCTGGGTGATCCTGGGTCTCTCGCAGGGTGGTTGTGGGGATAAGATAGGTGTGTGAGTGAGGTGGAACTCTGTAGTCTACCCTGAGATCCTTTGAAGTAGGGTGGGATGAAAATATAATAAATATAATACCGTGCCAAACCCACAGCTGCAGAGCCAGCTGGAAAAGTTGGCAACCTGAGCTGAACGCCACTCATTGACTCTACAACAGCTTGCCATCCATTGGTTCTTTGAGTGTATTAGTAAAAGGGACATAACTGCTTCCTGTTTTTTAAGTCCCACTTACTAACAAGGTTGAAAGAAAGCAAAGGCATCCTAAAAAAAACACATTATCATCACCACTGTACCCCCTTCAAAGGCAAAATAGGGACAGTGGTTTACCAGGAGCAAATGTCATAAAAAACACACCATTTTTGGTAAATAAGCTATGGAAGCCTCACAACGATGGCAGGGTCTGTGTGTTTAAAATACAAACTTCCAAAAGGTGCTCTTTCTCTCTCTCTCTCTGACCTTGAAACTCAGCTTCACATTGTGAGAATACAAACTGAGTCATGGAAAAAAAAGAAAGTTAAACCCTCTCACACCCAAATACATTTTTTCAGCCTGTCAGAAAATAAAAAAGAAAATAAAAAAGACACGCACTCTATCTAAGTCGCTAGATCTGGTGTCATAGTGGTGTGGTGCGGCTGTCAAAATAAGCAGACCAGACAAATCACATGCAAGAAGGCTGAAGGAAGAGATTGTCTTTAGCCTAGAGCAGGGCTGGGTGATTTGCGGCCCACCAAGCAGAATGCAGCCCACCAGCCACTGATGGTGGCCTTCTAGGACCTTGATGTCTGCACCCTCCCAACCCCCCATAGCCAGAAGCCAAAAGAATCCTTGCAAATCATCCAGAGTACAGATATGGGTGGTCTGATATGCTCTAAGTTATTTCATTATATCGAACATTATTTACATTTAATTAAACAACAACAACAAGTGCCACGGGCTTGCCTGTTTTTACCCTGCTTGCCTTTGCGCTCTTTGGCCCTGACACTGGAAGGCAGGAGCAAGTTTACTTCTTTCTGGGTAAAACTGGGTAGAATTCTGCCTGCCTGCTTTTCCTTACACCTTCGTAAGTAAAAGGTCTAACTTAAAAAAAGAAAAGAAAGGTGAAAATTCAGGGAGGGAGCTTGGAATATCCCATTGGGGTCAGGCAATCAGGGTTTCACAGCACAGCGGTCAGAGTGTTTGACTAGGACTTGGGGGACCAGGGTTCAAATCCTTAGTGAGCTATGAAGTTCACTGAGTGAACTTGGACCAGTCACTGCCTCTCAGCCTAGCCTACCTCACAGGGTTGTTGTGGAGATCAGGAGAGGGAGAACCATACATGCCATCTTGAGCTCTTTGGAGAAGAAAAGTGTGGTTTGAATGCAATAAGTACATAATAAATAAATAAAATTCTGAGAGACAAAAACAAGGGCATCCTTGCAATGCTCTTGTTTTCAGTTGGTGTGGTACTACTCTGTTCTCTTCCGGTAAGGTTGGCATTTAAGCATTGCCCCAAAAAAGATAGAAAAGCTTGTTATATTATGATCCACAATGGCGGCGGGGGGGGAGGGAAGTCAAAGGGGATTATATGTTTATGTTTTTATTTCACTTGTATATGTAAAATAGAAAATGCAAAAATAAAAATGGTTTTTTAAAAAGGAAAGGAAAAGCATTCTCTGGGAAAAATAGGTCACAAGAGGACACCAATTTGCATATCAAAGATGCAAATATAGAAATGATAACTACAACTTAAATAGAAAAAGAATATCTCAATAACATAACATTAAAAACTGGGCAGGGATGGAAGAGACTGAGTAGCGGGAAGAGAGAAAAAACTACTTGTCTCTGTGAAGAGTTGTGGGTTACATGCACACCATACGTAACTTCCTCCAAAGAATCCCGGGAATTGTAGGGTGCTGGGAATTGCAGTTCTGGAAAGGGGGAAACTACAGTTTCCAGGATTCCTGCAATACTGTGGGCGTGCCTAGTCGGCTGAACAGGTAGCAACGGTTGCTGGAGAAACCTGGTGGCCTGCCCTGCTCTCCCTTCTTATGGCTCTTTCTCTTTAAACCAGCCTTGGACCAGTCAGGCCTTCAAATAGAGGCCTGTCGCCTGAAAGTTCTTCAAACAAAGGAGGGCCTTCTGTAGCGCAGGACACAAGGCCACCCTACGCTTTGGTCAGACCTCACCACTGTGTGGTGTACATTTCTGGGCACCACAGTCTAATGAAGATATGAACAAACTGGAGTGTGTCCAGACCGAGGCCTGGAGATCAAGTCCTATAAGGAACAGGCAATGTAGCTGGGTCTGTTTAGCCTGGAGAAGGGACAACACAGAGCAGGTAGGACAGCCATCTTCAAAGATGTGAAGGATTATCACACAGAGCCAGTGTGGTGTAGTGGTTAGAGTGTCAAACTAAGACCAGGGAGACCAGGGTTCAAATCCCCACTCAGCCATGAAGCTAACTGGGTGACCTCGGATCAGCTACTCCCTCTCAGCCTAACCTACCTCAGAGGGTTGTTGTGAAAATAAAATGGGGTGGAAGAGCCACCTTGGAGAAAAGGCAGAATATGAATGTAATAATTTTAAAAACGAGGCAATAGAACACAGGGCAGGACCCAGATTCAAATTACAAGGAGGGGAGGTTTAATCTATACACTGAAGACGAAAGTATGCACATTAATGCTGTTAACTGTTGGACAGTAGATACCTTTCTTAGAATGGTTTTTAGGCAGAGACGGGGTGGTCGCCTTACAGAGATGCTGAAGCAGCAGGTTTCTTACATTGTCAGGGGTTGGACTAGATAGCCTTTGGGATACCTCCTGGCTCTATGATCCTACCAAAGCTCACTTTGGAAGCCCCAGTCCATCCACGATTACACAGTGCTGAGCTCTTTTCATCGCCAGTGTTATGATGTGCCCATTTATTCTGCAATAGCCCGTCCCTCACTGATTTCAAAGACAAGGAGGATGGTTTAAACTTGACACACTAGGAAGAAAAACCTACTTCACTATGCAGTCAATACTTTGAAATACCTTAGAACTGCAGTGTGAGAAATGGCATTACGTGTGCTCTCTGCGTGAGCCTTTAGTGTGCATGCGCCTGCATTTTTATGCATGCACACTAGAATCACCCACCCCAGAGATTTCATGTCTAGGGACTCACATGACAATTCCTGAAATATGCTAGCAAAATTTGAAAAAGGCACTCACAAAAAGGCAAAAATGTGGACATTAATTTACCTGGGGGGTGGGGATACACAAAAATGACAGCCCCTTGTGAATTGGAATATATGCCGCAAGCTAACCTGCCCCTACATTCTCTGATTCTCCCCCATACGCACCCTGGCCATGCCTTGCTTTGCAGCCCAGCAGAAAAGCCAGAAAATGGACCAAGTCCCACCTCGCTTCCCCCAAATGGGGGGCTATGTTTATTTTACTGGATCACAAGTTGGACAGGCTGAGAAAAGGCAATTGGGCAGGAACAGGTGAGGATATGCAGACCGTTTCTAAATATCTAAGGATGTAAATAGAAGCAGGAGGGGGAAACAATCACCATGTGCACATGATACAACCAAGGTCCCCAATGTGGTGCCCGTGGGCACCATAGCGCCCATAGACAACTCCTCTCGGCACCCACTGTGGCCTGCCTCCTGACCCTCACAATTTTTATTTTGAAAAGTGTTGGGCGGTGGGACGGAGTTTTTCTTTGGTTGGAGGTCTTCTCTCTTTGGAAGGACGGCCTGCTTCCCCCCCCCCCATTTGTTCTTTATCTGGGAGGAAGGGACTTTTAGCATACCCGCCAACATTTCCCAGATGAAAACAGGGACACCTCAAAGCTAATCCTGTTCCGGCCGCCCCAACACATGCATGCTATGACACACTGCTGAAGGCTCCACTCACCCTGCCACATGCTGTGTCTGTGTATTTTGCGGTAGATGCTTATTTAAAAGCCAAAAAAGGTGTTGTTCTTTTGGCTGGAAGTATGTTTGACAAACACGATCGCCTGCAATATGTCATAACAGTTCCAAACATACTTCGGAGGCAGTGAAATGTCACTGGATAGTGCCACCATGTGCGTGTGTGTGCATATACACACACCTGTGCACTATAGACAAGATGCGTCCATAATAAGAACGCAAGAAGAGGCTGCTGGATCAGGCCAATGGCCCGTCGAGTCCAGCATCCTGTTCTGACAGTAGCCAATCAGATGCCACAGGGGAAAAGTGGGACCCGAGCGCAAAGAGTCTTCCCTCCTGTGGTTTCCAGCAAGTGGTACCCAAAAGCCTTACTGCCTCCAAACCATGGGGACAAAGCGTAGCCATCATTGCTGGTGACCACTGATAGCCTTGTCTTCCACCACAAGGAAGAAGTCCACCCATTCACCGTTAACTTCTAGATCTAACACGGCAGCTCAAATCTGAAAAATGAACAATTAACTCAAGCAACACGCACTAACAAAATTCTAACACACTGCCTCCGAAGAAGCAAGAAATTGAACAAGGGCTCATACCAGAAAATATGAGTTGTCTCTAGTAAATAAAGAGAGTTTGATCGTATGGGTTAGTACAACGTTTTGTGCGCTTAGCAACACTGACGGGAGCATTTGCAAATCTGCCACAGAGCGTCATGGTTTAGGACAGAACAGTAGACTGGTCAACTGGGAATCCATAGGGTGGATCCGGCAATTTTATCTGACCTCCGGTGACCCTGTTAAATTGAATCAGAGCTTGGGGTGGGGATTCCCCATGTTTCAATCCTAAATTACAGATATTCCACACGTTAAGAGTTTACATCTCTCTTTGGGTTTGGTTTTGTATCTATAAACTCCAATTCTGCGAACGAAAAGATATATAAAGGGCACCCTTGACCTCTTCTGTAGTACTGTAAGTATACCTAGACCTGACAAGATACATGGGAGGTGAGTCCCACAGCCTTTTAAAAGGTGGGAAGCATAAGGAAAGCAAAAGAGTGAGTAAAGTGATGAGGTTTCCCTCCCCCCATGTCTGTTGATATGTATATGTTTTTATATATTTTTCAACACTCAGTTCTACTTCTTAAGAATAGTAAATAAGCCAAGATTGACATACTTGCCCAAGGCACTCCAGGGCAATGGATCTAGGCAGCTTCAGCCCCACTGAAATCAATAGGACAAGTTAATCTTGGCTAACTTAAGTCCCGTTCATTTAGTCAATGAGACTAAAGTTTAACATCCTGGATCCAACCCACCAGCATCTCAGATTGTTGAGACTATGGACTGACGCGCGGGGAGACAAGCCTACTCTAATTATTCCAGTTGCAGAATTTAAGGTCTCTGATCACTGCTAGTGCAGAATTCTTGCATGACCTGTCCTGTGGGAGAACACTGTTAAGTTGGCCATGGTTATTATCATTTCGCTACTCAGCATCTTCAGGTCTGGGAAACCAAAACTGAACAGGATAGCCAAGGAGGAACAGTTTTTGATTTCTATCTCTGCCACCAACATCCCTTAGATGACCTTGGGCATGTCACTGCTGGTGCCTGGACTTCCGCTGTTTCCTGCCAACTGAGGATTCACATAACCATAATAACACTCCTTCAGAGAAGGAGGAAACGAGATTGCTAGAAATACGGCGGCAAGCAAAATTAGAAGAGCAAGAAAACTCTCGCCTGCCGTAGGAGGCGTCCATTTGTCCTATTGCTCCTGGTCTCCCCTCCTTCTGGGGTCTGGGATGCAGCCAGGCCTCATCCCATCCACCCCCAGCAAGACTCCATCCACCTACCCATTCAGCCTGCGATTCCTGAAATGTCTTTGCGTGAACTGCCTGCCGCCACGGTGCAGAAATGATTATTCAGCAAAATCCCGCCCTCCCTTATCCCCTGCCGCCTCTTCTGTCTCTTTCACCCACCTGCTCCAGATATTTATTATTGTTATGATTCCTTAAAACAACCCCCCCCAAAAAAAACCCACCTCCCAAACATGCACGCACACACACACACAAGCATAGCCCGGCTCCTTCTCTCCCCCCCCCCGTCACCGTGTCTTTTTCTGCCACTGCAGTAATCTTCCCCCTTTCCAAGCCACAATACTCATTCTACACACAGACACACACAAATTGAGAGAGAGAGAGAGGAGAGAAGAGAGAAGAGAGAGGCCTTGTGGTTTGGGTTTTCCTGCATCACTGCAGAGAGATGGATGGTTCTCTCCCCCCCCCCCGCCACCCTGCACTCCTCGCTTCCCATCCTCATCCTTCCATCCAACAACTGACTGCTGCCGAAAAAGAGGAGAAGGAAGCCAAGGAGACGGTTTTTCATATTACCCAGCCTTTAGGCATTTATTCAAGCAATCTCTCTCATAACCAAGCCCCATAATCTAAACCGCACAATCGAATCGGCATCCCTGCAGAGAGTAAAAAAAAAAACAACCACCACTCTTCCATTCATCCAGAGTGCTGCAGCAGGAGAAGATTGGTGTATTGGGGGGGGGGGAGAAATCTATAGGCCTCTCCTATAGATTGCCCCCTCATAAATACAGAGCTTTGGCAAAATAGAGATGGAGCGGGGGAGACAGAGACGGGTGTCTCTCCACTGACCAGACAGGGATTTTTTTTTCGGGAGGGGGGAATTGGAGGTAGGGAATCTGTATGGAATAAATCTGGAGCAGTTGGTTCTTCTTGCTTTCCTCCCTCCCCAGCCAACTTTGGCCATTGCAGCATTATTATTTTTAAGCTACTGCTTCATCCCAAACAGAACTGCTTCAGGCCCCAACCACCAGGGCACAGGCACCTGGGCAGAGGTACTGAAACTAACCCATCCAGAAAATATGGTCGATCCATCGCTGCCCTCGCTGCGTTCCCCTTTCCAAGCTCCATCTGGGCATTTAATGTGCGTTAAAACACACAAACACACCTACCTATCAACTACCACAAAAGCACTGTGATCCTAAGAACCCAACTATCCCCAAACAGCACTTGCTGCTAAGTACAGGGATGGTCACAACCCCTTTCAAAACCTGCCCCTATTTGTTGTTGTTTTTTAAATTTTCACTTCCTTTTCTCCCTTCTTCTATCTGCTACCTCTGTAAAGCAAACTATTTCCCTGCCATGCACAGGGACCCCAAATAAAGTCCAGCAGGGTAAACATTAATGCACTCCTTTGAACTCTTAAAAGACACCTTTTGCCTTCTGGTAGTCTCCAACATTTACTCTCCACTCCCAAATAAAACAGTGTGTAAGAGAGAGAGAGAGAGAGAGAGAGAGAGAGGTGCCCGAACACCCAAAGTGTTGCCCCCTTCTCCTGACAACCTACTAAACCTAGATGCCATTGGCCCCAAACAAGACTCCCCATTTGCTCTCCTCAAATAAACTCCAGGACAGGAAAGAATTCAGCTTTCGCCAACCACCACCACCACTGCGGCCAATTTATTTTCCCCAACAGGAAATGCATCTGCCTTCCCTTTTTCGGATCTCTTTCCCCACCCTTATTCTGCAATGGGACAAACACTTCTGGTCCACACGCGACGCTCTGGGCTCTCCCATCGCACCCATTTCTGTGGCGTTGGGGTTGCCCCTCCTACCCCACCCCCACCTCCAGGAGCAGCAGGGTGCCAAGTACTCACCAGTCTGCCCTTTCCCCAGTGTCTTCTCCAGCCGGTAGGGCCCCACATACTGAGCATGCTGCTGGCTCTGTTGTGGCTGGTAGGGGTGGACCCCACCTGCCTCTTTGCCACCGGACATGGCTTTTGTCTGTCACCCTTCTGAGCAACAATAAGAGACGGGGGATTTGGGGTGGGGTGGGGAGGGGAGGGGAGAGGCACGGCAAGGCAAGGCCCCCCTGATATCCCCCTATAGGGACAATACCGGGGCCGGCATCCTGAAGGATTTAGGGGGAGGGGGATGCTCGCGGCATCAGGGAGGGAAAGGGAGGCGAGAGAAGGATGAAGGATGCTACAGTCCGGGTACCAGCATCATCCAGCTGGTCCAGCCAAGGATGCTGCTGTTGGTGCTGCTGTTGCCGTGGATGAAAGATGCTGGTGGAGAGGCTCTTCTGCTCTGGTCCTTCGCCTCCTCTCACTGCAATCTGAAGGGATCTCTCGAGCTCTCCCCTTACATCAGCATCCGGGCAACTGGGTGACAGACACAATCTGGGTTAACCCTTGGCGGAACAAAGGCAGCGCCTCCTCCCCAGGCAGGAGAAAGGGGTGGGGATTTGGGGGCGGGGTGCGGTGGGGGGAGAAGGGGTCAGCGGGGAGGGGTGCAGCAGCTGGGTGGGAGGGGTTAACTGGGGATAGGACCTCTGTGGCAAGAGGGAAATTGTGTCATTTATCTGCGAGGTTTAGAGGAGGTAGTTTTTCATTTGCTGATGGTGTGTGGCTGCGGTGGGGATATGTTATCTGTGCAAGGTTTTTACACGGTGTGTGTGCGTGCGGGAAGAGGATGCAACTGCGGTTTTGCAGGAGAGAGATGTATGCGATTGAGAGATTATGTGATTTTGGGAGGAAGGTGTGTAAATGCGTGTGTGTGTGTACGAGCGCGCGTGTGCATGAGCAAAGAGGCTTGCACTGTATTAAAAAGGGATCAGGTGTGGCCACATAGGAGAGAGGGAGATAGATTTCCCTCCTTTCTCTTCCTACCTCCAAACAATGAGTATGAGCTCTGACAGCCTGAAAATGCATACCTGTAACTCTGCTCTTGTGAGAGAGTGGTGTAGTTCTAAGCGTGCAGGACACAGAACCTTAGTTTTACCAAAAAAATAATAATTGTGCTTTGTAGCCCCATTTCTCTGGATGGGCATCTGTCTATACCTGTGCAAACAGGCCATGCAATCTCAGGTGGTAGGCCTCTGCTGAGACTTGCTTGTTGGTAATGTCTCCAGGTTTGTGTCTAGAGAGTCCAGCAGCTTTAATATGATGGAGCACACACACACAAACAAACAAACAAACAAACAAACAAACATACAATACTGTAGCAAAACACCTAACGGGAGGGCTCATTGTTCCTGAGACGGAAAAGCTCTCGAGACAGGAGGTGGAACTTTCCTCCCTTTCATGGCAAAGACACAGGTCGTGTGCACAGCATACACTGAAGGCACATGGCTCCCCACAAAGAATACTGGGAACTGTAGTTTGCTAAGGGTGCTGGGCATTGTAGGTCTGTGACAATTCCGAGGATCCTTTAGGGGAAGTCATATGCTTTAAATGCATGGCAGCTATGTAGCCATAGGTGGCTCAAATAGTCTCTAAAAGAGGACACCCCCTCATGGAATCTGAAGCGGTGACTGCCTCACTCTAAACTTTGCCATCGGTGCGCTAATGTGGTGTAATGATAGGGGCGTTGGACCAGGACCTGGGAAACAAGGGTTTGAGACCCATTCAGCTATTGAGTCCCAGTCACTGTGTCTCAGCCTATCCTACCTCACAGGGTTGCTGTGAGGATAAAATGGGGAGAGGAGAATCATGTATGCCACCTCAAGTTCTTTAGAGAAAAAAGGTGGTGTGTGTGTGTGTATTAATTAAAAGTTTAAAATAAAATAAACCCTGATCTGAGCAGAGCTACTGTCTTGATTCAAATTTGCCTGTAATTGGTTTTAAGTGAAGTTTCAGGTGTCTTGTTTTGTCCCTCTTTCAAATGACTGGGCTGGATTAGCACCTCCATCCACAGATCTTTACACACATCAAAGGATCTCTTCTTGCTCTCCTATGGAAGAAATGCTTGATACAGGGATGCAGAGAGTAGATTCAGTAAAGTCTTCAAAGAATAGAATAAGGCTGTGATCCTACACAGCATTACACAAGAGTAAGCTCCACTGAAAACCTTACTTTGGAGTGAACAGTGCACAGCATCTTTGGCGATCACTTGTAGCCGAGTAAGACTGTCTTCCATAAACACGGTTTTAACAATGAGTCCGTAAGTGACTGTGGAGGCCGATTCTGGATCCACACGTCCTTCCACAGTGGGGACATTGGTTTCCGGGCAGGAATTGACCACAGTGTGGATTTGCCAAGCGTGCCTTCCTCTTAGCACGTTTCTCCCTTGCATCCTGAGTTTGAGTGTCTTCAAAGCCCACAACACCTTTGGTACAGGCTGTTCTCCAATTGGAGTGCTCGCAGGAAAGTGTTTCCCAATTGTTGGTGTTTGTATTACATTTTTTAAAATTTGCCTTGAGACAGTCTTTAAACATCTTTTGTTGACCACCAGCATTACGCTTTCCCTTTTAAAGTTTGGAATACAGTAGTTGCTTTGGAAGATGATAATCAGGCATCCGCACAACATCATCAGTCCAACAAAGTTGATGTTGAAGAATCATTGCTTCAACACTGGTGATCTTTGCTTCTTCCAGTACACTGGTGTTAGTTCGCCTGTCTTCCCAAGTGATGTGTAAATTTTTTCGGAGACACCGTTGATGAAATCTTTCAAGTTGGAGATCGCGTTTATAAGTGGTCCATGTTTCACAAGCATACAGTAAGGTTGGTAGTACAATAGCTTTGTAAACAAGCATTTTGGTTTCCCTGCAAATGTCCCGGTCCTCAAACACTCTGCACTTCAGTAGGGAGAAAGTCGCACTCGCAGAGCTCAGGCGATGCTGGATTTTGGCATCAGTGTTGGCCCTTGTGGAAAGATAACTACCCAGATAGGAGAAGTGATTGACATTTTCCAATTTTCCAACATTACACCACTGAGTTGGATTTGTAGCACTGAAGAGGGGTTATTTTGTACTTATTGGTGAAGCACTATGGTTTTTTGGATGTTGGGCGATAGGCCAAGCTTTTCCTAAGCTTCTGCAAAGATACGTAAGCTTCTCCACTGAAAAGCTTACTTCGGAGTGAACAGTGCACAGCATCACACTGTTTGCTTGTTTATATATTAATATGAATGTCCCTTTGCAGTAAGGGTGGAGAGCCTTTTGCAGTCTGAGGGCCACATTCCCTTCTTGGTCACTTTCCAGGGGCCACATGGCAGAGGTGGGTGGGGCCAGGGGCAAAAGCTGGCAGGGCAATGGATGTGAATTTTTCCTTTGTGCAGTAAGCTAGTTTCTACACACAATCCTCTCTTTCTCTGTGTCCAATCATGCAAGAGGCATTATCAGAGTTCAAGAAGCAAGACAATAGGTGGGTGGCTGTCCCTACTAGGGAGACTGAGGCTAGCTTCCTCCAGCAGCTAATTTTAGATGTTGCAAAAAGGCTGCAAATAGTTAGTCATTAAATTTATTGTATTGTCACTTGGGTGGGGCCAAAATTAACTTGGCCAGCCTCAGATAAGATGCATCTCTCGACTTGCAGGGGATGGGGCAGCAGAGAAGTAATTGCTGGCCCCCCCTGCTGCCGCCAAGAAGCAACATTTATTCCGCTGGCTCTGGGTCACAGGTCTCTGCCTTGAGGAGCTTACATTCAATAGTTTGGCACAGCAAAGGAGGAGGTGAGGATAAACAGGGCAAGGATATGCATTCGGTCAAGGGTCAGACTGGAAGTGACCCTCAAGGAATCCTGATAAACCATACCTGCGTGCATTTAATTACAAGCAGACACAGGGAAGAGTGAATGTAGGAACACAGGACACTTACAAATCAGATCACTGATCCATCTTGGACTTCTGCAGACCTTGGGGTTTCTCCAGATCCGCTGGTCCCTTCTTCTTATGTGTGGGGATGCTGCCATTTTGGTTTCATCAGGATCTACCTTTGGAGAACTGATGATTTAGAATTACTTTATATACATCGTTAAGCACCAGGGAAAATATTACTTTTCTACCGAGCCTTTGGGTTTTAATTAACTGTGCCCTCCTTCAGTGGGTGGGGTGTTTTAGTCCTGCCCTTTAAAAATATGATTGAGTTTTAGATTTAGATATGCTGGTTTAAATGTATGCTATTTATTTATTACTGTAAATCGCTGTGAGTGACTTTTGTTCTACTGCATTTTTTAATTAAAAAGTACACAGTGGTACATTAAAACAGAATGATACAAAGCAATATATGGTATGGTGGGGGCAGGGACACCATCTTAAAAAAATCCCATCCCCAAATAACATGGGTATTCTGTGCATATTTTACTGAGTCTTACTCCCAAGCAAATGTGCATAGGATTGCACTAAAACATGTAGCACCAAATAGCAATTTAAAGCAGCATCAGGGTGAAGAGCAAAATAAAGACCCTCAAAAGTCCCATTTAAATAAAGGTGTGGGAGGGAAGAAACAAAAGGGGGAGAAATGATTTATGCCTTTTCAGCAGGCATAAACTGATGTTATGCGTTTGTGGGTGTCAGACACTTATAATCCTAGCAAGTGTTAAAAGCTAATCAAGCCAGGCTAGCTTCCTGATGAGGCGACTGACTGGGTGATGGGCCATTAAGAGAACAAAGGAAAGGGGCTCTGTGCCAGATGACAAATGGATGTGGCCCCTCCTGCGGCTCTTACAATAGTTAGAGGGACAAATCTGAAGTTTTAGGGCAGAGTTTACTGTGATGTGACCTAGAGGAAAAAGCTGATAGCTGGAAAGGCAGAGAGAGAGGGATCCATGCCTGATTTCTGCTAGAATCCAAGGCTGTAGCTATGGGAGAAGCAAGACTGTCTTGGGGTGCTAAATGCTGTGAACCCCTCCATCGCAGGCTCAGATTGTATGTATGTGTAAATAAACCATGCATCATGAAGACACCACAGTCTGCTGTGCCTCATTTCCAAAAGGAAACACAGACCTTGGGTAAATGCCTGGAACCCCTGGAATCTCACAGTGCTCAGAGACTGGGGTGGCCTGCAACCTTGACTTTGTATTTCTGCGCCACTGACATTTTTGTTCCCTTGTTGTTGTTGCTGCTGCTGTTGTGCTGTGATCCAGTTTGCAGTGTTATTTCTTTTAATGGGATATTCTGCCTCCTTTGTTTTCTTTTTATTGCCCGTAACAGGAGTCACCCTGAAGGTCTCCAGACCACGAGGCAGGGCAAAAATGAGTGCAAGGAGGATTGGGATGGAGGGGAAAGCGCAGGGGGTGGCGGCGATACACTCCCATCACTTCTGCATCTCACCTGACCATTGCAATGCTGCCGTTTCAAGCTTAGGAACAAAAGTAGGTGAGGGACGGAAAGATATCGCCAGCAGGACAGGAAGGCAGCGGCTGACATTTCGAAAGAAGATATGATGAACTTTCAAGTTGTCTGCAAGGCAGAAATAATCCTTGCGCGAGCTCTCTGTCTCTCTCTCTCTGCCTCTTTCCTTAGTTGTTCAGTTTGTTTGATTAAATCCAAGTCAGAAATCTAGGCCAGTTTATTTTTATTGGGCGATGTAGGAAGAAGGAACCCCATCCTCTCCCTTGCGTGCAGACGTGAGCATTCCCACACGTTTTCTACAAAACCCAAAAACAGGGTTGTTGTTGCCGCCGGTCCTTGGAATATTTTGGGACCCAAGAAGTAGGGCAGTACCCAATGATGGCTGGTGAATGTGGGCAGGGGTGGGGAGGCAGGACTCTCAGACAAAAGCTCCCTTCCAGCACAGCTATTGTGTGTTGTCAGTCAGTCTTGATTATTACAGCTGCAGATCACTACGATCACAGATCAGCAACACGTGTGCTGTTTTAAATCTGCTGCCTCCAAGCTATGCTATCCACGTTATGTCAGGGTCCCACAAGTCAACCTAACACAACCCTGCAGTCAGAAAGCACAACCTAGGAAACACTGGTTCCATTTCACAGCTGGGGGACATCAAGGCCGGCAGATGATATTTGTTTTCTGTGGTTTAATGATAATCATTTTATTTCTGAATATTGGTAATTTTTTAATAATTTTGTGGATTTCCTTATGTTTTACCTACAGTTTTATTACACGCACCTCTTAGAAAGCTCTTTGATTCTCTCTTTATCTCAAAACCTTGCAAAGAAAAGCCCTGTGAAGAAATTCTAAAGGAGAAAGGAAGTGTAAAGATTATCAGTAAGTATAATTATTGAGCTGTCTTAAGCCTCTTATGTCAATACTCACCCTCTCTGCATCTGTTTCGTTATGTTTTATCGTTAATTTGTGTTTTCAAAAAAGTTAAATAAAGAAATATACGGAAGGAAGCTCCTTGGTTAAGCAGTTTGTATATCTTTCTAAATAATTGTAATTATAGTTATTACTATTCAAGCATGAGATTCTCAGGGTAGGTGGGCAGGCCCAGCTGCAGATTTTGGAGGGCCCAGTGCAGGCTGTCTTCATTCCCCTACCCCTCATTCCCCTACCCCTGACTAATGCCTGCCTCCCCACTTGTAGCAATGGCACTACAACAGCTCCACAGCTCACCTGGCCGCAGCAGCAACAAGATGGCCACTTTATGCACATGAAGGAGGAAATCTATCATCGCCAAGAGAAAAGGACCAACTAGGATAAATATTTGTAGAAAAAATGTACATGTTGACATATGCATAGATGCAAATTTAGAATACACACACACACACACACACACACACACACACACACACAATTAAATAGAAATACAACTCACCATAATGGGGAAGACTGACCCCGTGACTTGTGTTCCAGCTCAGTCTTCTCAGAAGTGATGGTCAACTTCAAGGCTGCTCCTCTCTGTTCTTATCCTTCTTCCTCTTCAAACCAGATTTGGGATTGCGTGGCCCTTCAAGCAGAGCACTCCCCGCTGACTGCCCTTCAAATACAGAACTGCACCCGGAAGAGTAGGACACCTGGTCACCCTAAGAACATGAGATGAGCTTTGCTGGATCTGTCTCAAGGCCCGTCTAGTCCAGAATTCTCTCTTCATGGTGGGATCTATGAGAAGCCCACAAGCGGCGCATAAAGACCTCTCCCACTCTCTCTCTAGGCAGTAAGCGCCACAGTAGACTGGAAGCTAAACGCCTGCTTAGTTCTGACTGGGGCCTGGTGACCGCAAAATCTTATTTCCTACAACGTCGTGCAAAATGGAATACGGTGGCCGCCATTGCGAGCTCACCATGAGAACACTGGCTGCCGCACTGCCAGGACCAACAGCATTCACACCACTGAGGGTCTTGAGCAGTGCCTGAGGATGATGGTGAGGACCCAAGCAAGGCATCAGCCCTGGTGGGCTCTGACAGGATATGTGGTCCCCAATGAGGCAGCAGTATGCTGGGCTTCTGGATGAGGCCCTCTTCCAAATGCTCCTCCAAGAGAGGTTTGGAGGGTAGCGAGAAGAGCCTTTGTGGTCAGGACGTGACCCCTCCATTTTTTTAAATGCTCTCCCCAATGAGGCCCACCTGGCGCCCATCTTACTATGTTTATAGCTCCAGGTAAGACTGTACAGTACAGTGATACCTCAGGTTAAGTACTTAATTTGTTCTGGAGGTCCGTTCTTAACCTGAAACTGTTCTTAACCTGAAGCACCACTTTAGCTAATGGGGCCTCCTGCTGCCGCCCTGCCACCGGAGCATGATTTCTGTTCTCATCCTGAAGCAAAGTTCTTAACCCAAGGTACTATTTCTGGGTTAGCGGAGTCTGTAACCTGAAGTGTATGTAACCCAAGGTACCACTGTATTCTACTCCCAGACAATATCATTATCATTTTTTGCTTTAAATGGCCACTGCAATGCTTTCTGGTTTTCATGGGATGGTGTGGGTTTTACTACTGTAAGCTTCACTGGTTGCTATGGTTATGTTTAAAATTGTGTACAGTGGTACCTTGGTTTACGAACTTAATCCATTCTGGAAGTCCGTTCTTAAACCAAAGTGTTCTTAAACCAAGGCATGCTTTCCCATAGCAGCGGGGGGACTCAATTTACAAATGGAACACACTCAACAGGAAGCGAAACATGTTCTGATTCCAAGGCAAAGTTCACAAACCAAAACACCTACTTCAGCGTTTGCAATGTTCTTAATCCAAGTTGTTCATATACAAAGCTGTTCTTAAACCAAGGTACCACTGTATGCTCCCTACTGCTTGTAAGTCACCTAGATTTATTTGTTTATTTTCTAGAAGGTGTCTAAGAAATTGAGATGATGATGAAGATCTGAATTTTAGTTTGGAGATCTCAGTTGGATAGGATAATGTGCCTATTCTCTATTATTAATGTGCCTATGGGTAACTTACCTCAGTTTCAGGTAAAATAACCTGAAAACCCAGCTAGTTTCTACAGAAGGCTTTACTGTTACAGAGTAATGTATGTCTGCCCTGAGAAACCAAAGGAAAGCAATTCAACCACATCCTTTACTACAGGATCAGAGGTGCCATCTGAGGCAGGATGAGCAGGAGGGTAACACAGCAAAGCTGTCTTACAGTATTTGGAAGAAGCTAAGTCATACACATGGCCTATTGGAAGAGTCAGGGTAAAGTACTACTTTCCCACACAATGCAGTTAAAACTATGGAACTCACTCCCACAAGATGTAGTGACGCCAGCTGTGTACAGTTCATAGCAGAATTGCCTTTACAGTGGTAGCTTGGTTCTCAAACTTAATTCGTTCCGGAAGTCCGTTCTAAAACAAAAGCGTTCCAAAACCAAGGCATGCTTTCACATAGAAAGTAATGCAAAACAGATTAATCCGTTCCAGACTTTTAAAAACAACCCCTAAAACAGCAATTTAACATGAATTTTACTATCTAACAAGACCTTTGATCCATAAAATGAAAGCAATAATCAATGTACTGTACTATAAAATAAGTAAGACAGTACTGTAGATGATACAAATTAAAATTAAATTATAGTCATTGTTTGGGTGGGGAGCTTTTATCCATTTCCGCAGTCACACAATCAATCAGTCCTGAACTGGGTTTCACACAGTCACAAAAATGCAAAAAAAAAAGCAAAAGAAAAAACGCCAAACTTAATCCGTTTGACTTCCGAAATGTTCGAAAACCAAGGCGCAGTTTCTGATTGGAGCAGGCGCCCCAGAAACAATAGCCAACAGCCGCATCGGACGTTCAGCTTCCAAAAAACATTCGGAAACCAGAACACTTACTTCCGGGTTTTTGGCATTTAAGTACCAAGTCGTTTGAGAACCAAGGTACCACTGTATAGCAGAATTGAAACCTATTCTTTCCCTCAAAGAATTATGGGCCCTATAGTTGACTACCCACAGAATTACAATTCCCAGCTGCCCTTAAAAAAAAACTACAGCACCCATAATTATTTGAGGCGGGGAAACGTGCTTTGAATGTGCTTTAAAGCTATCGCATGTAAGCGGCCTTGGGGTGGCTTGAAAGGAGGATTAGGCAAATTCAGAGAGGATAAATTTACTAATGGCTGCTAACCATGATTGGCTACGTTCCATCTCTACTATCGGAGATAGTAAGCCTCTAAATCCCAGATGCTGGGAATCACAAGTGGGGAGAACACACTTTTGCACGCATGTTTCCCTTGTGGGCTTGGCAACTGTGAGAACTGGATGCTGGACTAAATGGGCCTTTGACCTGAACAAGCAGGGCTCTTAAGTCAGCTCCAGATTTAGGGTGGTGCAGGCAGTTCTGCCACACAGGGTGTCAAGCCAAGGGGCTGCAAAATCGAGATCCACAATTGAGAAGATCCATGCTGGAACTCACCACAAATGGCTGCCATGTTCTCTTCTGATGGAAATGGGGCCCACCTGAGAGATGCTAGAACCGAGTTCCAGCGAGGGAAAAAAAGCCCTGGAGAAGATCCACTCGGGGTTGCCAGAGTTTGGTCTTCCTTAGGGCACTGTATTACAGAAGATCCAAAATCACTTCAGGATTTTTTTTTGGGGGGGCAGGCCTTTTATTAGGGGGGCAGAACCTCAGTTTGCTATGTATCTTTATTGATGGGGGGGCAGCTGCCCCTCCCTTCAAAACTTCTGGCTTTCCTGAGCTGATGCTGTATTATTCTAAATCACATGACTGGTCCTCATCCTCCCATTACTTAATATGTCCGAAGAACTGTTGCCTTTTCGGTGGGAGGCCAAGTTAGCTGGGGGCGTGACTGAAAACCCCGGGGGCAACCCCCCCAAAACCCCCCTGGCTAGCCCCCGCGTTTTTGAACAGGCGCGCGTGCACATTTGGGGACCCGCTCTCAGAAAGCGCTTTGCCCATCCATAGTTGTCCAGGTTTCCCTTTTTTAAGGGGAAATCCCCTTATTCCGAATAGGATTCCTCGCAAGAAAAGGGAAAAGTTGGCAGCTATGTGCCTATCCTTTCTCGTTTTTAGGGCGCACAAATTCCCCCGCAGTCGTTTTATGCCGGGGGGGGGGCGGGCAAAAAGCAACAACCCGCCGAGCGACTGACGCTTCGCATCACCGGCGAAAAGCGCTTCCGAGCATTTGAGAGCCGGTTGCGGGATCTCTTCCTCGCGCGATCCCCTCGCTCGGCCGCCAGGGGCCGCCTCGCTTCCCCGGTTCAGAGGACGCTGCTCTCCTCCCTTTCCTCTCCACGTGGTCGCAGATGGCCGCTTCCAGAAGCTGAGCCTGGATCCGCCGCCGCTACCTGCGGGGTGAGAGGGGTGGCGGGGGAAGGGGCGCCTCGGAGGGCAGCGCCAGGGGGCGAAGGGGCGAGCAGGGGGCGGGAGGGAGCAGTTTTGGCTAGAGGAGGGAATGGGCCGCCCTTTGCGGTGGGTGAGGCTTGGAGGAGGGGAGGCAAAAGGGAGGGCGGGGGAGAAGTTTACCGGGGGGGGGGGGAAATGGGGAGATTCTCCCCCTCGCCCCAGACACCTGATTTATTTTTTTTAGAAAAATGAAAAGCAGCTTGGTTACGTGTGGGGAGAAGGTGAGACAAAGACAATAGAGACTTTTAAAAAGACTGGGAACCATGTATGCTGTGTTTACAGAAAGAAGTGGACTCACTAGCAGGGTTTGAGTAAACAATTACAACCAGCAACATAGAAATCAAGCTGTAAAAACTGGAAAATAACAAAGTGGAAGAGGAAATATGAAAACAAGTATGGTATAAAAATGTTAATATAATAACATTCAAGTTTAAGATTGCAATATTAAGAATAAAATAAGCAGGGGAAGCAAACACTCAAAGTACCAGAAAAGGAAGTTGAGGGAAGTCGGGGGGGGGGGAGCCGGGGGCATTTATATTCTATTTTGTTTTTGAGATAATGTTGATTGTGATGATGATAAAATTGTAAAACTTAATTCAAAACTTTTTTTAAAAAAAAAGTGTGGGGAGAAGGTAGGATGGAAACTCTGGGACTGGGCTAGCGGCTTTTGAGCCTTGGCGAGTGGGCTTGCTGGAAGGGGAAGAAGGGTCTGCCAAGGTTCAATCCCTGGATTCTCCTGGCAGGGTTGGGAGAAAGACCCGTGTCTGAAATCCTGGAGGTCTGCTGCCAGTCAGTGTAGACATTGCTGAGTTAGATGGACCGGTGGCCTGACCACTGATACTATACAGTTTCCTGTGTTCCTATGGAAGCATCTGGCTGGTGGAGTAGAGTGACCATCCTTAAGGAAGAGCCCTGTTGGGTCAGGCCAAGGCCCCAACTACACAATACATTTATAGAAGTGTTACATCGCTTTAAAGAGGCTTTGTTTTCTCCAAAAGAATCAAGGGAACTGTACTTTGTTAAGGATGCCGTGAATTGTTAAGAGATCCCCAACCACCTCACAGAACCAACAATTCCTAAAGTGGTCTATCAATCGATTCTTCTTCTATTCTTCTGAGATTCGTTGCTCTGTGAGGGGACTCTGGATGCTAGATATATTCTGTTTTTGGCCTCTCCCAGACCATCTCCCAAGTGATGCAAATGAGCTAGCATCCAGTGGGAGAAAGGTGGTGCGCTATAAACAGTGGGAAATGGAAAGGTGGGGTTATCCCCCCTTGGTATCTTGATGTGGCGTTTACCCTTGCCTCCATCTTTCTCCCTCTGTCTTGACTTTTAGGCTGTGCTTTGAAGGTATTCTGTAAATAAATTCAGAACTGTTTGATTTTTGGCGTGGTCTCGATAACCAAGCCAAAAGTTGTGGCTACCTCTGCCCTTGTTGTGAATCCACCCTTTCTTTTGGGAAAGGATGGCAGGGTACTTGACAGTTTATTGCTGCATGGCCAAATTGCTCCAGGTTCCTTGGCAGACCAGTTTCCAAGCAAGCCCCAGCCTTCTTCAATCTTGGAGCTGGGGAAAGAGAACCCCACAAAACCTCCAGGGCATTATCCAGCCACTTCTGCATTTTCAGGTTTAAATGGAAACCTGGAACTGGAGGGTAGCAGCAGAATTCCCAATGTGAGTCTGGAAATGTGGAAGCCTAAATCCTGTATGTACTAACAGTATGCTCATTCTCCAAGTCTGGATCTTTAGGTGGCCAAAATGGTCCTCTGGGAGGAAGGGCAAGATAGAAATTTAAATAATAACAGACATTAACAGATTTGGAGAAACCCCAAACAAATTTTGGGGTGGGGGGAGGAACCCTAAGTGTGGGGAAACCTCAAAAGCAGCCCATTGAGAGGACTGAACATGCTTAGTGCCATGAAATGCTGGCTGATTTTTGGGTGCGTAGGGACTGAATGGCGTACCCTGGCTGGAACCCTGAACGGGAGCACTCCACGCTGCAAAACTTCGTTGCAGGTCCCATTTATCAGTATAGTAATGGTGTTTGCAAAAAAGTAGAGCTGGAGCCAAGACATACCTGGTAAGTGTCTTGGCAGGATGAACTTGGGCAGGTAGGCTGACCCCCTGCTTTCTCAGGCATGCTTGTTTCTCATTCTCTCTCCTTTTTCTTTAAAGCTTTGTGAATTGCCTACTGACTGGAACGGCATTCCCCAACCATGGCTGAAGGAGGTGCCGGTGGGAACCAGCCACCTCGCGAACCGCCCCGCAACCTCCAGGGCTTGCTGCAGATGGCGGTCACTGCAGGGAACGCTGAACCTGCCCCGATGGAGCCCATGTCTGATGAGGTGTGTGGCTTGGCTTTTATAGGAGGGGTGGTGGTGAGGTCAAATGGTTGTTAGATCTGGGGAGTGAGTTTGAGGAAGGTGCTGTCCTGCGATCCTGGTGCGTTACAGCTAGTGTTGATTGTGGAAGCTAATACCAAGATTATCTAGCAAGGTGCAGAGCAGGTTGGATCAGAAGCAGCCTAGGAGCTATTATCCAAATATTTTCCCTGCATTGCCATTGCATTACTAAGTTCCTGCAACTAATGCTTTGAAGCTAGAAATAAAAACCATACAAATCTCAAATATGTATAATAATATATATATAGTAAAGGTAAAGGCCATGAGGTCCAGTCGTGACCGACTCCGGGGTTGCGGTGCTCATCTCACTTTATAGGCCGAGGGAGCCAGCGTACAGCTTCCGGGTCACATGGCCAGCATGACTAAGCCGCTTCTGGCGAACCAGAGCAGCACACGGAAACTCTGTTTACCTTCCTGCTGGAGCGGTACCTATTTATCTACTTGCACTTTGACGTGCTTTTGAACTGCTAGGTGGGCAGGAGCAGAGACCGAGCAATGGGAGCTCACCCCGTCGCGGGGATTCGAACCGCCGACCTTCTGATCAGCAAGTCCTAGGCTCTGTGGTTTAACCCACAGCGCCCCCGCATCCCTATATATATATATATATAATATAATTTGCAAAAAGTGTTTGTGTATTCATACATAGACACACTGTCCATTCCTGGCCTTAACCATTGCACCATGCAACATGGAATTAGCTTGGGGCTAGGAAAAAAAGATCTCAAGCTGGCCTGCTCCTGGCCTCTAACAGCAGCGCTTAGCATTCACAAATCACCAGCTGACGTTTGGAGGGGCATGGAGATAAGACAGCATTGCCTGCCTGTCAAAGCGCTGTTGAAACCAGTTTGAGGAACCAGGAGCCCTGTCAGCTATTGCTGTATAATAGCTTCCAACATCTGTGCCCATTGGCTATGCCAGCTGGGGCTGATGGGAATTGGAGTCCATCAATGTCTGGAGGGTCACAGGGTCACTGTAGAGATACAGTTTGGCTCCTATCTAAAGTTGGCAGCTCCAAGAGGAGTTGATAACAGTGGCGAGGACCCAAAAGCCAATTTTCTAAGCACAATTTTCCCTAACTCAGTGGTGTATGCAGGGAACTAGACTGGCAGGTGCTGAAAAGCAAGACTCTTCTAGGAGAGAGGTTGTGTCTAATATGGGGGCTAGGAGATAAAATTTAGGTTATTTCTGGGGGAAGGAGTGAGCTTTTGGCAGGAAGAGGAAGGCCACATGTGTATGAAATTCCCAATATGTTTCCTATTCATTCACCTCTGTTCCCTATGCCACTCTGCAGCGGAGACAGTGGTTGCAGGAGGCGATGGTCGAGGCCTTCCGGGGGCAAGTGGACGAGGTGGAACAGATGAAGGAATGTCTGAGGCTGCTGGAGCCATCAACCCCCGGAGCAGAACGTGGAGGGGAGAGTTCAGAGGAAGCGCATTCAGACCTTGAGAACAGAGAAAGTGCCTTGGACCTTCTGGCAGAGCTGTGTGAAAACTTGGACAATGCTGCAGGTATAGAAAAGGCCCCATTCCTCTGTGTGTGTGTGTGTGTGTGTGTGTGTGCGCGCGCGCACACACAAGGGAGAAAGAGAGAGTGCAAGAGAGTGGGGAAGAGGGTACCTTGAGTAATTTGGCGTGGAAACACTAGGAAATTGAGATTCAGCTAAGATCTAAGAAGTGAAAAATGTCCTTCGGGGCATATTAGAGGTGGCAAGATTATTCTCTTAATTTCCAAGGCTCTTAACAACATGGGTCCAGGATACGTTAAGGATCTGATTCACTGAGGGCTTCAGGAGGGTCACGGTTTGAGGGTCCCTCGTGGCTGGGATGCCAGAAACCATGCATTAATATTGCAGGCCCCATTCTGTAGAGAGTCAGTTGAGATCAGACAGGCCTGTTCTTCCTTGACTATCCAGCACCCGGCAAATATCTTTTTATTTCAGCAGGGCTTTTAAGTAAACATTCTGATTTTTAAAATATAAACAGATTTTATCTTTACTGTATCTTTCTAAACTCTTACTGTACACTGCCTAGAGATTAATAATAATACTAATATTTATACCCTTACCATCTGGCTGTGCTTCCCCAGTCACCCTGGGTGGCTTCCAGCAAAATACAAAAGCGTAATAAAACGCAAAACATGAAAAATTCCTGATACAGGGCTGCCTTTAGATGTCTTCTAAAAGTTGTATAGTTCTTTATCTCCTTGTCATCTGTTGGGAGGGTGTCCCACAGGGAGGGCACCACTATTTATGATTATGGTGTTAAGCGGTATATATAAATGGTTGAAAGAAATAAAATTAAAGAGTAAATTTCACCCAGCGGTTCCTAATGTGGTGGGTGTTCTACACAGAAAACCCAAGATTATACGGTGGAAAGTAGTTACCCTTTGTAACCCCAGTGAGCCACAGCTAAGTCATAGTGCTGGGTGGGTGGGTTTGCAAGATATCCTACCATTCTGTTGGGCTGCCTGCTTTCCGTTGACCCCTTTGCTGTCCTTCCAGACTTCTGCAAACTGGAGGGCATGCGGCTGTTAGCACACCGGTACCTGGAGCACGAGGAGCAGGAGCTGCGTTGGCGGGCTGCTCACCTGGTGGGCACCTGTGCCCAGAACGTGCCCAAGGTGCAGGAGCAGGCCCTGGCGCTGGGTTGCATGAGGAAGCTGCTGAAGCTGCTGGACCACGATCCCAGCGAGGCCGTCCGGATCAAGGCGCTGTTTGCCATCTCCTGTAAGTGCGGGGATGTTCTGACCTGTTGGAAAGGGTGAATTGATTAGTCCTGCAGCAATACAACTGCCTGCATTTTCTGTTCAGCTGAGTAAACTGTGGTTTGAATTTTCCATTCAGGGTAAACCGTGGTTTGAGTGACCAAGCATTGAGGTGGGAGGATTAAATGCACACTCCCCTCAAATGGTTCGTCTGGTCAGATACAGGACCTTCCCACCCCATATGATAGCTTTCCCCTTGGGAAAGACAAATGCAGTTTGTCCATCTCACTTCTGATCCAGCCGTCTGAGATAGCAAAGCCCTTACATTAGCAATGTGCTCAGCGTTTTATTATGTTACCAGATAAATGAGCCAAAGCAGCGGAGGGAAGCTCTGGCCCTTCAGACTACAGTTCCCATCAGTCCTCACTGTTGGCCATGCTGTCTGTGGCTCATGGGAGATGGAGTCAGGGGGACAAGGAGGCAGCTTCCTCACCTCTGAGTCAAGCCACCATTTCAGGCTTGGGAGCTTAATGAGCTGAGGGTTTCCCCACATGTGAATGGAAATCATATTAATGGGGCCTCACTGACTTTTGTGAACTGCATTTTGCTAATGAACCCAATCTCTCTCTCTCTCTCCCTCCCTCTCTCCCCCCCCCTTCTCTCTGCCCCTTGTTGCATTGCCAGGTTTGGTAAGAGCCCAGGAAGCGGGCCTTCAGCAGTTCCTACGTCTTGATGGCTTCTCAGTCCTCATGAGGGCCATGCAAAGCAATGTGCAGAAGCTGAAGGTGAAATCTGCCTTTCTCCTACAGAACCTCCTCATAAACCACCCAGAGCAGAAAGGTAATAATATAATACAATCATATAATCATAATCATAATTCATTATTTATACCCCATCCATATGGCTGGGTTTCCCTAGCCACTCTGAGCGGCTTACAGCATTTCTAAAAACATAATAAAAACATCAAGCATTAAAAACCTCCCAATACAGGATTGCCTTCAGATGTCTTCTAAAAGTCAGATAGTTGCTTATTTCCTTGACATCTGATAGGAGGGCGTTCCACAGGGCGGGCGCCACTACCGAGAAGGCCCTCTGCCTGGTTCCCTGTAACCTCACTTCTCGCAAGGAACTGCCAGAAGGCCCTCGGAGCTGGACCTCAGTGTCCGGGCTGAACGATGGCGGTGGAGACACTCCTTCAGGTATACTGGGCCAAGGCTGTTTAGGGCTTTAAAGGTCAGCACCAACACTTTGAATTGTGCTCAGAAACGTCGTGAGGAGAACTTTAGAAGGATGGCTTGAAGAGCTGTTGCTTGGTTTGTGAAATGGTTGTGGCTGCACGCAGTGGACATGCCCATCTCCCACCAATCTTGGGCTGTCCCCAAAGTAGGCCTTCATCAAGCCCACTTGGCTGAAGGAGGCTGACAATGATGCATTTCAGAAGCCCCACATTGGCAGGGACTGTGATACTGCCCACCTAGGTAGTATGGTGTCAGCATGTTCCTGCAAGTAGACGTATCTCTCCTCAGCTTTTCCACCCCTTTCTCTCCACAGAGGCTCTCTGTTCCATGGGGATGGTCCAGCAGCTGGTGGCCCTGATCCGGTCTGAACACAGCACTTTCCATGAACACGTCTTGGGAGCCTTGTGCAGGTATCGAGGGGACTGGGCTGCAGAGAATGAGAGCCAGGATCTGGGGGGGATTTCTGACTGATCTATTGAGGGCTACTGGCATGCTTGGCACTGGTGTCATTGAGTTATTTGGGAAGGAGAGCTTTGTTTCTTGTTATAGGCTAGAGGTATGAAGTGAGTTGGGGACAAGGGTGGTGCTGTGGGTAAAACCTCAGCGCCTAGGACTTGCCGATCGCATGGTCGGCAGTTCGAATCCCCGCGGCGGGGTGCGCTCCCGTCGTTCGGTCCCAGCGCCTGCCAACCTAGCAGTTCGAAAGCACCCTCGGGTGCAAGTAGATAAATAGGTACTGCTTTCTAGCGGGAAGGTAAATGGCGTTTCCGTGTGCTGCGCTGGTGCTGGCTCGCCAGAGCAGCTTTGTCATGCTGACCACGTGACCCGGAAGTGTCTCCGGACAGCCTATAGAGTGAGATGAGCGCACAAACCTAGAGTCTGTCATGACTGGCCCGTACGGGCAGGGGTACCTTTACCTTTACCTTTATGAAGTGAGTTATACAAGCCTGAGCGTTCTCCAGTCTAGTTCTTATAGAGGGTGTAGACGTGAGCTTAGGCTGAACTGCTTCAGACTACAGGACTTTCCCTGTCACTCCTTCTGTTGGCGGACTCAAACCAGTGCGTGCCGGCAGCGGCACAGCCAAAAGTGGGTCTACTAAGAAACAAGTGGGGAAGCATCAGCATGCTGGGGGAAGCATGTGAGATTTGCAGAAATTAAAAGAGGAGGAAAACCTTTGAAGAAATGAAACTTAATAGGGCAAAGAAACAGCAGCAAAACAGTCTAATCAGGACTGAGCATGCTCAGTAGCTATGAGATGTTGGGTGTCACTTGGAAAGGAAAAGTGTGGGGGATGAAATGGAGTGGCCTGATGGAGGGGCTGGCAGGCAGGCAGGCAGGATATGTGAAGAGGAATCCACAACATTCACAGGTCTCACTTGCTCACCTCTAATCTCCCATTCCTTCCCTTTCAAGCCTGGTAACAGATTTTCCTCAGGGTGTGCGGGAGTGTCAAGAGCCGGATTTGGCCCTCGAGGAGCTCTTAAAGGAGCGGTGCCAGCTACTGAAGGATCAGGAGGAGTTCCAGGTAGGCAGAAATAAATGGGTTCCTTTCCCTCCCTTTCCCACCAATCTGTGGCATGAACTTGGTGCGAATGTCTGGACTGCCAGTGAGTTTTTCCAACGGGGAAACTCGAATTCCCTGTTTAAAATAAATGATTCTGCTGCCACAGTTTTCCAGCTTCCTGAATATGTTTTATGGGGTGAAGAAGGGCAGGGCTGAGCATGATAGCTGTTTCAAGCTTTATTCTTCCAACATTGGTTAGGAACTCCCAGCCAAAGGCTCTGATCAGGCCCTGCAGGGGTCCTAATTTGGCCCACAAGGCTGTTCCTCCACAAACAACCACCAGCTGTGGGTCAGGTACAGACATGGCTGCAAAAATGGGAGCTTAAAATCATACTCCTGATTGTTTCTTGGCAAACGAACCTTGCTGATCAGCACTGACAAACCGCCACTTTGGAGTTTTATTCATACACAGGTGTGGCCACAATTCAAAAAGTGCCTGCAAACTGACCTTTTCTCTCTGCAAACTGCCTTCCTGGTCTGTATAAGAAAAACGTTGGTTTGTAGGCATCCAAACCACACCTGCAAATAAGTGGGAGGTGGGAGCCAGCACCCGTTGAAGTTGTCACCTGCCGTAATAACGATGACAGGTGAGCAATCGCCCGTGAGGGGTGAGGATTTGGCCCGCCAGCCAGATCCAGGCCCTCATCCTGACACTGCAGCAATGGAGGCTGGAACATTTACTTTAAAGTGGGTGGGGAAGGAAGGCTGAGAAAGGAAAAGCCAGGTTTTTGCAAAGTGAAATTCCACAATAGCCTGGAATTATGAAACCCTATGACGGGTCAGCAAGCTTTTTCAGGGTCCACCATCCCTCAGACCATGTGGGGGGGCCAGACTATATTTTCTGGGGGGGAAATGAATGAATTCCTGTGCCCCACAAATAACTCAGAGATGCATTTTAAATAAAAGCATACATTCTACTCCTGCAACAACATGCTGATTCCCGGACCATCCGCGGGCTGGATTGAGAAGGCAATTGGGCCAGATTTGGCCCCCGGGCCTTAGGTTGCCTACCCCTGCCCTATGCATTCCCGCCACCTCCTTTGCCTAGGTGGCAGTGTGTCGCTCTCTTCGCTCTACTTTGCTGGGCACTAGAGGGCACTAGGCATCTTTTTTAAAAGGCCAACTTTCTGAAGCTTGCAGTGCGGCTATTCCCATTTAAGTGCATTTCTGGAGACGGTTTGCAGCACGTAGAGCTTATAATAATAATAATTTATTATTTATACCCTGCCCGTCTGGGTGGGTTTCCCCAGCTTCACCCAATAATAGCACAATGCAGAAACAGCTTAAGAAGGAAGTTTGGGGTTCTCTGCCGTTCGGGGCCCCAGAATCCAGCCATCGCTGCCCCAACCCATCTGCGAGAGAGTAAGCCAACTGAGGCTGGCCCTGTGATATATAAGAGGCATGTTTGCTCCCAGCCCCCCCCCCCCAGTGGTGAGAGGAAGAAGCAGCCTCCTATTGCTGAAGCGGCAGATTTATTTAGAGGTTGGGGTAAAGTCCCATTTCTGTTCATTTCTGTTCTTTCTGGTACTAAATCAGCCTCGTGTTTAATAACCCAGCCAGGTGGGTGAGGTATAAATAATCATTGTTTTTATTAATATTAGCACTAGCACTGCAGCCAGAAGAATTTACTTGCTTATTTTATTTATTTTTATCAGCTTGCCCAGTGCCCAGGAAGCAGTTTACAACACATCCATTAAGCAGCATTAAAGCGCTTGACATCTGACAGTGACACACAGAAATGGGAGCTTGAGCTACACGTCAGAAAAGGCCTCTGTAAGGAGGGTCTTAAGGAAGTGTGGTTGCACAGTAGCAAAAAAGCAAGGCGTTCCACAACTGAAGAACACACACACACACACACACACACACACACACACACACACACACATATTCTTTTCCTTTATTTTTTTATTTTTAGTTTCAAAGTTTAAGAAAGAAAAAAGAGTTTTTTATATACAAACACACACACACTTATTTTCACAAAACCATAGTCCATGTCAGTACCTTTATGGGGTTCCCTTCACCCCTCTCTTGGCTTCCAAAATTCATCTTCCTTTTTTAACTGCATCTGATTACATTGATCCAAATTATTATACTTCATTTTTATCCTTTGTTATTTTAAATTACAAGTTCTATGTCAATCCTGCTAACGTTTTTAGATTCGTACAGTGTTCTTTAATATATTCTATAAAGTTATGCCATTCTCTATTAAATTTGTTATCTTCTTGGTGCCTGATGTTCCCGGTCAGCCTTGCCATCTCTGCATAGTCCATCATTTTCATTATCCGTTCTTCTTTCGATGGGGCTCTCTCTTCTTTCCATCCCTCGGCATATAATATTCTTGCTGCTCTCGTCGCATACATAAACAGTACTTTCTTACCCTTCGGTAATTCTTCTCCTATTATATCTAATAAAAAGGCCTCTGTTTTTTTTTATAAGTTATTTTAAGCATTTTCTTAGTTCATTATAAATCATTTCCCAGTAGGCCTTGCCTGTTTTTACAAGTCCGCAACATATGGTGAAATGTACCTTCTTTAACTTTACACTTCCAACATATGTTGGTTGTATTCTTATACATTTTCGCTAGTCTTGTAGGAGTCAAATACCATCTATACATCATTTTCATATAATTATAATAATTTATTATTTATACCCCGTCCATCTGGCTGAGTTCGCCCAGTACAGCATTAAATATTAAAAACTTCCCTAAACAGGGCTGCCTTCAGATGTCTTTTAAAGATAGGATAGCGCTTATTTCCTTCACATCTGAAGGGAGGGTGTTCCACAGGGTGGGCGCCACTCCCGAGAAGGCCCTCTTTCTGGTTCCCTGTAACCTCACTTCTCGCAATGAGGGAACCGCCAGAAGGCCCTCGGTGCTGGATCTCAGTGTCCGGGATGAACGGTGGGGATGGAGACGCTCCTTCAGGTATAAAAGGACCGAGGCCGTTTAGGGCTTTAAAGGTCAGCACCAAAACTTTGAATTGTGCTCGGAAACATACTGGGAGCCAATGCAGATCTCTCAGGACCGGTGTTATGTGGTCCCCGCGGCCACTCCCAGTCACCAGTCTAGCTGCCGCATTCTGGATTAATTGCAGTTTCCGGGTCACCTTCAAAGGTAGAATTCTCTTTTAACGTACAGCAAGCTGTAACACACACTCTTCCAGTGCAAGCAGTATGGAACTTTTACCATAGAGATACCAAGGATAGAGTGACGTCACTTGGCCCCCATTGAGAATCGCGGGCGGATGGTGGCTTTCTATTTGAATACAGGCTGCACATGGAAGACTCTAGGCTGTCTCTGAGGTTCTCTGTCTGCTGCTCAAGGAAGTGGGGAGAGGGGCGGAACTTGAGTTGGCTTCCTTGCCACAGATCCTGGAACCGTGCCATTCATTTCCGAGTGCGGTTGTGTCACAACGCCATCTCCCCCGCCCCCAAGTCCTCTTCTTTAGCTTGATTTGAGGGTGGGGGTCGGACGGACATCTTGCTTCTGTTTCATGTCGTCTTGTGTTTATTCTCAACAGACAAGTTCCCACCCCTGCTGTTAGCCAGCGACAGTTTTCCCTGAACGTAGCAATTAGGCTGTGCCGAGCTTGATAATTAAACAATTGGCATAATGGAGTAAGTGTTGGGGATGGGGAACAACCTCACTGTGCCATTAAATTATTTTTAAAATAATAATAAAAAAATCCTAACACCTGCCCCCCCCCTTTTCCCTGTTCAGCTCCAAAAAAAAATCTCCATGTTGAGGTGAGAAAGCTTTGAGACTGAGAATACATTCCTATCCACAGGAAGCTGTATGGGCTGTAGTCTCAAGCCAAGGAAGATGGTTTTGGTGGCCCATAAGCAAGGCTGAGCAGAAGCATGAGCCGCAATAAGCCCCGTTAATTGTAGGCAGAATGGTCAACATACATCATTTTATTTGCATGTCGCCTTTCAGTAGTTAAGGCCTTGCTCAAGGCGGCTTACGTCGTGAACAAATTCTCTAAAATAGTCACAAACAATAAAACCCTTCAAAAAGTACACAGCCAAATGGAACAACTTCCTCGTTAAATCATAAGATCTAAAAAATAAAGATACAAAAAAAATCAGTAACAGCAACAAAGGACCCCAATGGAAAAAAACATCAACCCTAAACAATACCCCGACCCAAGAGTTTGTTCTGCAGCCTCAACCTTTGCAGCTGGAGTCAGTCCAGGTCCTGCCTTCCCAGGCCAGGTGGAAAGTGGCCTGCAAGGCAAAGGAGCAGGTCTTCCAGGACTCACAGCCAAGATGGTCCAGCTCCTATTTAGCCGTACCATTTCAGACTGGGGGTAGGGCTGTGTGTTGTTGCCTATTAGAATAGTCCCTTATAAAATAAGATGCGGGGGGGGGGGAGTAAAAATATTCACCCTGCACTTGGCATTTATTTACTTATTTATATGTTGGCTGTGTTTATTTCCTGCCTTTCTTCTCCAATGAGTTCAAGATGTGGTAGTTCTGCCTTCCATTTCATCTTCTCAACAGCCCTGTGGTGTTGGTTAGGCTGAGAAAAATTGACTAGCCCGAGGTCACCCAGTGAGATTCATGGCTGAGTGGGCATTTGGACCCCTCGGTCTCTAGGTCCTTGTCTGACACTCTAACCAGCGGTAGGCAACCTAAGGCCCATGGGCCACAAGCAGCCCACGGGGGTCATTTAACCGGCTCACGAGCCGCCCCCAAACCGAGCCGCTCGTTCAGGGAGCCCCCCGTGCGCTATGCTAAACTGCTGTGGGGAGTCACTTCCGCAGCACCCGAAATTGTGTCCACACAGACACCGGAAATCGCGGGCACGCGTGCTCAAGTGCACACACAATCCGGCCCACGGAGGGATCTCCGCTGGAGTGAACCAGCCCAGACGAGGTAAACCTTGCCGACCCCTGCAGTCTAACCACTACACCACACTGTCAAGGAGAAAGCCAGCTGTGTCGTGATTTCATTGCCACCACACGCTTTATTTGCAGTTGGTCAGACTTTCCACTGCCCGCCCAAGTTCAAGGCAAACACTTAAAGAACCGAAAGCCCGTTAAAGAAGGAGCAGAGCTTGCCTCTCTTCCCTTCCTTTATTTTTTATTTCATTTTGTTTTTAAAGGAGGAGCTGGATTTCTGTGAGGCCCTGCTGCGCCTTTGCTTCCACGGTCAGCCTGATGATAACAGCATGGACCGGTAACTTGGCTTCCCAGAAGAACCCTTGACGCTGTTGGATGTTCATGCTTGCACTTGGAAGCTGTCTCAATTGGAGAGGCTTGGTGGAAACGCCTGTGTTTATCCTCCCATTCACTGATCCGGCAACAGGCTCCAGTAACAGAAGATCTCTCTGAAATGAGATACATGGCTTGTTAAGCCTCACGATCAGCAGGAAGACACTTTCATAAGCCGTTGCTGCGTAACTTCCTCTCCGTAGTTCTGCAGAAGCATTCATCTGCTAATCTACCTTCCCAGCCACACCCAGGCAGTTCTACCTTCATTAGCCATAGTTTTGAGATGGCTCTTGAGATCTCCTTTTTAATTGAGGGAAAACTAATCCCATTTCCTGTTCTCCGCTGCTTGTTATTAGGGAAAAGATGCTTAGTCAGGCGAGAAGGCTTGAGTGCCTTTTGGAAAGTAGATGATCAAGAATTGCCTTCTTTCTTCCGCAGCATATGGGAACTGGCTATTCTACAAACCTACTCTGGGTTGCATATTTGGGGAGCATTTGTTCAAAAGGGGCGGTGGTTTTGGTGTATCTGGCTGCAAAGGACCTGTAACTCTACCCATTTTTTAAAAGTTGCTGATAAAGATGGGAAAAGCTTGTCCCAGCTGAAGAATTTCTCGGGGGTGATTGTGGGGGGAGCTTTAAAAAAAATGCTTGTGACAACTCGAAATGTATTGCAAACAGCTTGAATCTCCCACAACTCTGCTGTTGCTGTGTTCACTATTCAGCATTTTTTTATTTAAAAAAAAAAACAAGTTTCTGTTTCGGGTGCTAAGACTGTCACGTTTTTGTTTTTCCTACTAGCAAATGCCTTTAAAAAGTTGAAAATGATGTCTCCATTTCAAAGAAGAAGAAAAGGTGGCAGATCTTTCAGTTTAGGGGTTAACAACAAGAAGCCCCTTACTCAAAATTGGCCTTCTGAATATCACCAGCTTGTTCCCCACCTCCAGCTGTAATCACAGGAGCAGGAAAGATATTGAATTTGCCTCAATATGAGCCACCCCAAATATTGGCTGCACCCCTAAAATGCAATATATTAAGTCACAGCTTCTCATAAGAGAATAATATTATAGGCTGCACTCTGGTTTTTAATACCAGCAGGTGGGGGGGAAGCATAGCCTAAATAAATACACCACTAGTACAGCATGTACGTAGATGGGATACAGGAGTGGGAAAGCTTAGCAGTCTTACTTTATAAATGGGGAAGGAACTAACCTACCATTCTCCTTAAAGCTGCCCTCCCACAAAGCTAGGTACCAACTAGGTTCTTGCGAGTGACAGGATTATGAAGAGCTGCAAAAGAGTGGCCAGGATCCAAAGGGTGTCCTCAGTGTCTTTCCCCCATTATTATTTGCAATGCTAGTTGGTTGTGCCATGTCACAAATAGCTTACAGGACTCTCCTTGTCTCCTCGGTTGCCGGCAACTGTGATAGCTCAAGTCAGTAGAGCACGAGACGTTTAATCTCAGGGTCCCATGTTGGGCAAAAGATTTCTGTACCAAGTGGGTTTGACTAGGTGACTCTTATGGTCCCTTCTAACTCTACAATTCTGTTATTCTAAGATTACACGGGAACGGGCTGTAATCCACATAACTAGTCCCCGGCATATCCAGGTAGGGCTGAGAAAGATCCCTGCCTGAAATCTATAAGTAGATGGGTCAGATGGTCTGACTTGATATAAGGCAGCTCCCTACTTCCTAATTTCTAACAGAGCAATGTGCTTATTTCCACACCAGTCCTCTGCAAAAGTACATGGTTAGCATTTTACAAAGGGCAGACTGAGAATGGGGGCAGGTATAAGCCTAGCCACACTTACCAAACCTATGGCTAAAATGGCACTTGAGCTCTGGGCTGAGATTGAAACTGGGCTGATATAAGATAAATGTGGTGTATTAATTTATTTGAACACATCTTTACTTTGAAATCAGTCCCATGGATTTGTACTTCAAAGTGGTATCATATACGCCATGTCCACATGCTATTATTATTTAGTTAGGTTGCTGGTGGTTTAATACAAAAAAAAAAAAGTCTACAAGTGACGTTAAGAGGCGTAGCATTATAAACAGGTGATGATGATACATTAAGATAAACCCTTGCAAAACTCATTAAAGAGATCCAGCTGTGATCCTATGTACTGAGAGCTAACTCCATTCTCTTGAGAGTGAATCCTTAGGTAGTCAAAATGGTATTGTCTATGCACAAGTCTGGGAGGAGTATTAGCAGGCTTGGAGGAACCGCAAGTTTTGCAGAAGTACAGCAAATACTTTAAAAGGGGAAACCCCTAGGCTAAGAGCGTGGGAGCCCCAAAGCCACTCAGTGAGGACTCTGCCGGGAATGTTAGCTGATGGAGCAGATGGAAAACCACGTGAGAGAGGGAATGGAATGAAGTATCCTGTTAGAAGATCTGTTTGGCTGGCGCCCTGAGCAGCAGTTCTTCACACTGAAACATCCTTACAGGTGGAACAGCTGGTTTATAAAAATAATTTATGCCCTGATTTAAAAGGACTTCCCAAGGTGGCTTGCAGTCATTGAAAGAATACAACTACCTTTAAAACAGATACAAACAAACAGGAGAGACCCGAACCAAATGCTTAAAGGTAAAGGTACCCCTGCCCGTACGGGCCAGTCGTGTCCGACTCTAGGGTTGTGCGCTCATCTCACTTAAGAGGCCGGGAGCCAGCGCTGTCCGCAGACACTTCCGGGTCACGTGGCCAGCGTGACGAAGCTGCTCTGGCGAGCCGGCACCAGCGCAGCACACGGAAACGCCATTTACCTTCCCACTATAAAGCGGTACCTATTTATCTACTTGCACTTAGGGGTGCTTTCGAACTGCTAGGTGGGCAGGAGCTGGGACCAAAGGATGGGAGCTCACCCCACCATGGGGATTCGAACCGCCGACCATACGATCGGCAAGTCCTAGGCACTGAGGTTTTACCCACAGCGCCACCCACAAACAGGAGAGACCCGAACCAAATGCTTAGCAAATTTTAAAAGTTAATTCACTTGAAAAGTATAGCTGAAGGAGCCAACTGGGTCTTTCTAGTTGAGTGCTTCCACTGAGGACGCCGTGCCCTGTGTTTCACTTCCAAAGACAACAGGACACAGTGAAGAATGGGATAATGAACACAGCCTGTTGATGTACACTTGTATGCCATTAGGCATGCCATCAGGTATCCTGGTCTCAAACCACTTAGGACAGCAATGGGCAACCTGTGGCCCTCAATGTGTTATTGGACCACAACTCCCACCCTGGGACTTTAGGGTGAAGTGTGTGTGATAAATTGCCATCGTCGCCATCTCCCAACATCCCTGACCATTGGCCTTGCTGGCTGGGGCAGGTGGGAGTTGGGAGTCCATAGCTTCTGGGAGGCCACAGATTCCCCATCCCTTTATCAGCAGCAACAAGCTCACTCTAACTGAGCCAGTACTTGTTCACACAGCACATAATTAGAACGATGGAATTCACTTCCCACAGGATGTAGTTAGGCCACCAATTCGAAAGGCTTTAAATGATGATTAGACAAATTGATGGAGGATTAGGCTTGCAGTGGCTACTAGCCCCAGTGGCCACATCCTACCTTTGCTGTCAGAGACAGGATGCTACTGAAAGCCAGCTGCTGGCAATTGGAAGGGGGGGGGGGAATTGCTGTTGTGCTCTGGTCCTTTTTGTAAATGGCTTCCCACAGGCATTGGGTTGGCCACCGTGAGAACAGAGTGCCGGACTAGATGCCCCTTTGGTCTGATCCAGCAGAGCTCCAATGTTTGCTTATGTTCCCAGCTGAAATCGCCCAAATGTCTCAACAATAGCAAATCCTGAGGAATGACACCCTAACCTCGACAGTTCACAACACCCAGCCCCCCCATGCAATTTAGGATAATACTCATAGCTGTCAACTTACAGATTTGAAAATAAGGGACCAGCAGCCTTGGAAAATAAGGGACCGGCAGCCTTGAAAATAAGGGACCAGCAGCCTTGAAAATAAGGGACCTGCAGCCTCACCTGTTCCAGGCACTCCAGTCTTCCCGTCCTCCTGCAGTCTGGTCAAACTCATGCTGGGTAGCTTCGAGAACACCAGAGGTTCAACTGAATAGAATCTGAATCACATGCACCACAAGGCCTATGCAGCCTCAACTTAAGATGGCTCCCTGGCCTGGCTTTGCACTGCAAAGTTTGCAGCAGCACGTGCAACAAAATGGCGTCCAGCATTCAAAAAACTCCTCAGCTTGCATTAACTAGCCACACACAAGGCATGCAAGCTCCACCCCCCAGTCGTTCTTAGACTTCTTATTGGGTGAGCAACACAGCCAAGCAACTCAGTTGGAGCCTCCCTCCTCCCTGGCCGGCAGGGAGGGAGGGAGAGGAGCTGCTTCCTTTGAAATTTAAGGGACGTCCTTCAATAAGGGACAGCAGCGGGACATGGCACTGGAATAAGGGACTGTCCCTTCAAATAAGGGACACTTGACAGCTATGATAATACTTTGCAGCATAAAACAATAGAAATACTTAACTGACTAGTCATGGCGGTTCTGCCGCCGCCTCCCCTAACAAAAGTCCTGCCCCCCTCTAACAAAATTCCTGGCTGCTGCTTCTTTGGCGATCACTTGTAGCCGAGTAAGATTGTCTTCCATAAACACGGTTTTATCAATGAGTCCGTAAGTGACTGTGGAGAGCAATTCTGGATCCACACGTCCTTCCACAGTGGGGCATTGGTTTCCGGGCGGGAGCTGATAATCCAGAGAAGTGTATGCCATAATAATTGTGAGGGTCACAATTATTATGGTGCCACAAACCAGCTGATTTGTCTGCAAGAATCTGAAAGTGTGCCTACAAAACGTTTCAACGAAAATTCCAGTACAAAATCGTTGAGAAGAAACAAAATGAACAGGGGGGGGGATACACAGAAGGGGCAGGAAGTAAAATAGAGGCCAGCAAGAGTAAGGTGGCAATTTCACTTGGGGAACAGAAGTATCGAAAGGAGCAGGACAACTGTCGTAAGTAAATGAGGCGAGGGAGCGTGACGCATGCGCAGGTGCGCCTCCCTCTTCCCTCCATTGACAAACGGGAGGGGCGGGGGAGCCCGAAGGAGGAGGAGGAGCTTAAGTTGGAGGACAGGGGCGGAGCTACAGAGCTCGCGGAGGAGGATCGGCAAGAGAACGCCGAGTTGAGGAGAGGGGAGGGGCTAAGCGGAAGGAGGAGGAAACAGCAGGTCGGCCGCTGGAGGCGCGCGCGGGGGATTGTGGGATTGCGGCGGTGAAGGCAAAAAAAAAAAAAAAAAAAAACACAGAAAGAAAAAAAAGAAAAGAAAAGAAAGTGAAGAGCGGCTGAAGCGAGCAAAAGAGGCTCCTCTCCCGCGGGCGAAAAAGGAGCAGGAAGGAGGGGGCTCGAGCCCGGTGAGAGCGGTTGACGGAGGGGCGGGGGAGAAAAACGGGGGGGGGGGGAGGCGGAGAGAGACGGCGGGGGCGGGAGTGTGCTATATATATATAGGTATGTATATACATATACATAAATATATATGTGTCTGTACTGTCTGTGTGTGAGGGAGAAGGGAGCGGTGTGGGAAGGAAGCTGCCGCCATTTTAGAGCTCCCTAAGGGAGACCCTCCCCCTGTTATACTTCACACCCACTCCGTGTTCCCCCTCGCACGCCCATAGTTGATTTTTTAATCCTTTCCTCTGCCCCTCGTATTTCCTCCCGAGGCCCACCTCTTTCTCCGTGTCAGGTAACGAGCCTCCTTCCCTCCCTCCTTCCTTCCTTCCCACCCCGCCTCCCTCCCTCCGACTCGGCGGCTTCATCTCTGTCTCCCCCCGTCTCCCCCCGCAGCCTCTTCTCTACACTCCCATCCTCTTAAAAGTCTATTTACTGTCTTTGGAAACAGCAGCAGCGAGACAGTTTATCTGCTATAGTTGCTATTCAAGAGGAGAGAAGGCTCTCTCTCAGCTGCCCCCCAAAAAACATAACAAACACGTTTTGTTGCAACCTGCAAAAGTTCAGGGAAGCCAACCTTTCAAAACCCGTTTGATGGGAACTGGGAACCCAGAAAACTGAAGTGGAAGTGCTTTTCTTTTGTAAAAACTTGAGTCATGTTTGCTAGCTGGTCAGACTGATAAACAGGTGTTTTATCTCCTTCTTGAAAGGTGCAGGCCCTGGTTTTTCTTGCCTTTCTTGAGGACAGAGAATTGTATGCAGCTGGGTTAGTGATTTTTCTAAGGCGTGTTAGTGATGGTGCACAAATGCACACACAGTTTTCTTTATTTTGACTTGCTATTCTTTCTTGCTATTCAGGGTTTGATTAGCTTGGAGGGAAAGAATTCAGGGCCCTAGGTTTTCAGTCCTCACCCCAGGTGTGCTTTTCTCACAATACCTAACTCCTTCTATCCACTTCTCCCTCGTCACCCCACTAGCTATAAACCATGTCTTTTATTTAATACTGAAACGTCCACAGGTACTATGTTTGTTTATTTCTTCTAATGCTATACAAAATAATTGCTACTCTGTACTTCACTCCTCATGATTGCTGACATGAATTAGAAATGCTACATGTTCTTAAATTGCAAACAGAAGCTTCACCCTTGTTATATAACACTCGGTAACCTTCCTGCTGTGTACAGAAGGGTGGTTAAAGTGTGTTAATGGATAAACTTAGTTCTGATAACTGAGTACACATGGACCACTAACGCCTCCCTGCTGACATTGAATGGCCCTAAGGGCTATGACCCTAGGTTCCCTTTTACAGAGATGTCCTGGAAAAGCTTGATCTCTCAACCTCTTTCCATCCACAATTGTGTGACTGTTTCGTACTGTTCACTGAGGGCTCCTGATTGTTTCCCCACACTGTATTCCCTTCTTTGCCAAGCTTTTATTTTCCTGGTAAGCTGTAAAAACATGGCTTGTCATTTTTGCTGTGTTTCTGTGGTTTGTAATCTGGTGCTGTGTTTGGTGAGTCAGAGGAATAATGGTTCCACATCTCTCTTGAAGGCAGGAGCTGACCTCTCTGATGGTCTTGGGATTCTGTGACTCCCTTCACAGTAACTTTCATTTTGTGCAGGATAGGGAACTGGCTGTCTTTGAATATGTTTGCTACTTTAGGTGGGAGTTGCCTCATGTTTTTCAGGTCTGTGGAGAAAATGCATTGTTGGTTTAATTTACTGCATTAACCTTTAGATGGCTTCACCTGGAGATGTGGAGCATGTTAACAAGTTGAAAAAGCAGATGAACTTTATTTTATGTTAAAATACTGGCTGAGTGGCATTTGGGGGATCAATAAATTTGATTCTGGCTTTCCTTTCACATAGCTGTTTTCCTTGTTGAGCCTTCTGGATATGTGAATCCTGTTTAGAAAGGTTCCCTATTTATTTGGAGGAAAATCCATATATTTTTTGTTACTTTAAATGTGGGCAGGTGCCTACTTCTTGGGACCTTTCTAAACAGGAAACTGGAATGGGCTCCACTTTCTCTTCTGACTTATTTTTGTCTTTTAATTCATGGTCCTTGTCACAGTTTCTGTGGACCTGATATTCTCTTGGTCTCTGTTCATTCTGTCAATAAAATAAATGAAACTATAAAGTGCTGATTCATGAAAGTGAGCTTGCAAGACTGCTGGTGTATTGACCAAGGAAAGACTGCTAAGTGAATTACAGTCATTGCAGCATCATGTCTGTGCATCTGTCCATATCCTAAAGTAAATGAAAGACACTCAGCTTGGTTCTGGAATGGGGTGGTTGCTCACTGGGAAATGATGTGAAGTTAGAATTGTGGAGAGAGGAGGAGTTATACTTGGGTAACTGTAGAAAAGGCCTCATAGTTTGTGAATAGTGAATATTGGTTTGAATTGTTGGAGATGCAGCTCAGGCAAGTAAGAACTGGGACAGAATGCTTCAGAACCTACAGCCATTTCCACTGCTACTGTGGCATCAGGATTAAATAGCAAGGAAATGTGATGGCATTGTTATGTGCTTATCTTACCTTGACTTTTGAGTGGTGGTGGAGAAAAGGATTGTGATCAAATGGCATTTTTGCATTACCCCACCAGCGGTAGCCCCATCAGTTTCTTAGTCAAGCAAATGCACCAGCTGTCAGAAACTCTGTTACTGAAAACCAATGTGGTGTAGTGGTTAAAGTGTTGGACTAAGACCTGGGAGAGCACTCAGCCATGAAGCTCACTGGGTGGCGAGTCACTGTCTCTCAGCCTAACTCAGGCATAGGCAAACTTGGCCCTCCAGATGTTTTGGGACTACAGTTCGCATCATCTCTGACCACTGGTTCTGTTAGCTAGGGATGATGGGAGTTGTAGTTCCAAAACCTCTGGAGGGCTTAGTTTGCCTATGCCTGGCCTAACCTATCTCACAGGGTTGTTATGAGGATAAACTGGGAAGATGTATGCCACCATGAGCTTGGGGGGAGTTGGCATATAAATGTAGTTATAATAGTTATTATTATAATAATAAAAATTGCTATTGTAGTAAGTCATTGCAGCAGCGCATAATCCGAAAAGTAGAGATGCTAGTTTAATCTTGTGGCAATATAGAGCTGAAATGGTAAGCAGGTTAAGCATGCGTAGAATCAACTCCAGGTATTGGGGAGACGTGTGACTTTTGCCTACTGTGTTATGTGATGTGCATGCATTGTTGAATCTAGTCTTACAGTACAACCCTGTACATGTTTACTCAGAAGTGAATCTAATTGTGTTCAGTGGTGTTTTCCTGCATGTAGGATTTCAGCATAAATTAGTTGAACTTAGCTGTCCTTGAAATCAGTCGTCAAGTCAGTAATAATTTAAGTTCCACAAAAATAAATAAATGGAACTGAAGTATGGTTAAATTAGCCTGGATACTACCCACTGGATATAGAGTATAGCCTTTCACATGAATTTGCACATTGTCATTATGTTGGATTTTCTTTTTTGTTAAAATACATATGTTTAACTGACTTAATGATTGCACCTATTTTGGGATACTCCTGAGCTGAAAGTTTGCATTTCTAATGCACAGAACAGGATCACTTAATTGGGAAGTGCATCCAAGGAGTCTGGTGGGGGGTGCTGTGAAGCAAGGGGAACCTTTATAGCTTGTATGGTGTTTGGATCTGACTTCAACTAAAAGTTACACTATGAAGTGTTGGGTGAGTAATAATATTTTGCTTTCACCTTGTACCTTGCTCTCATCCTCTGGCTGTTTCCCTACTTTAGGGCAGAGTCTGGAAGGATTGGTCAGGTGTGTATGTATTTGTGTGTTTTGTTTCATTTCTCTGTTTTTATTTGGCTGCTGTCCATTCATAAGATCAAAATATGCAGAAGGTCTATGACAGTGGTGTCCCCTTTCCATTGATCTGTCTGCTATTAAAGGCAAAAGGGGATTCCACCCATCTGTCTCTGTGCCTTGGTTAAACTTGGGAACACGTCAACCTTTTTCTTACTTTACCTGGGGGAGTTCAATATCTCAGAGCTGCTGGTGGTTGTTTTTTAAGCCTACCACAAGAGATCAAAATCCACAGCTAGGCATGGTTAAATGTAGGAGATGTACAGCTGCAGCTTGTCTTGACAGCTTTGGCAGAAGAGATATAAAGCTAATCCTGCTGCTACAATCAGCACATAAGGAAGTAATTGAAATAAGAGACTTCAAATTCGAACAAAGCGTTTCTTTTAGTACCTTTTGACAGACAGCCTGGGATTTGAAATCCTTATTTATTTCCCACAGCAGGACTGATCTGGGGCAGGAGTAATGTATACTTCTATGCTCAGTCAGCAGTAGGGACCAAGGCTTGTTGCACACAGGCCAGATATGAGAGATTGTGCCACAGTAAATTAGCTGTTGTTTTGACAAATGCCACCTTTTGCTAAGCTTTGATGGAGTTGTGGTGTAAGGAGGTGCCCATTCAATATACACCCCCCCCCGATCATTGCGAGAAAAGTTCTGTGGATCTCTTTAGGACAGTGGGAATGGGTTGACTTGGGTCTTGTTTATACAATCAATATACCATGGATGTTATCCTAGGGTGGTTCTCCTGAGATATATACCCTGCCTACACAAGTAAGGGATCTTGGGTCTTTCAGGAACATACCTTCACTAAATATTTTGGACCACCCATGGGGCACTGCGGTCCTCTTTGACATTTTTTTTATGGTCACCTTAAAAAGTGATGGATAACTGTGACATGACAAATGTGTGTCATACAGGAGCACTCAATGAGAAGCCACAGTTGTTTTGCTTGGTGGAAAAACAGGGTTTGCCCTGCTTAATTTTGGTATCTTCCCACAATGAAATAACAGTGTAGTTCACTTGTACGATGGTGACCCGCCCTTCACCCTAAGGTCCCAGAGTGGATTACAACATTTATAAAATTAAGAACAACTTAATGACCACAAAAATAAGGTGAGTCCTGAAACTATACTCCTCAAGTGTCAAAAGCCAGGGTATAGAGGTGTATCTTCAGCCATCACTGGAAACTCTGTAATGAAGGTGCCACCTATGTGGGAAGGGAGTTCTACAACTTAGGGGCTGCCACAGATGATGCAATTAGCTCTTCCCTACCAAAGAACCACTGTGCTATGGCAGCTAGAATTCTTGCTTCTCTGTCTGACTTCTGGCAGCAGTAGCACTACACTTCGTATCATTGGTGGTGGGAATGCAGTACAGATCTGGCTATAAAGCATGGGTTGTTATGCCTGTGGCCCTCCAGACATTGCTGAAAACAGTCAAATACCCACCAACCCCAGCCAACATGGCCCAATGGTCAAGAACAATAGGAGTTGTAGTCCAACAACATCTGGATTGCCACAGGTTCCCCAGCCCTGCTGTAAAGGATAGGATTGTAGGAGGAAGGAAGGGAAGGCAGGGATTGAGAGGTGGGCCATTCCGTTTTGCGCTTCATCTAGTTGCCCAAGGTAAAATGGTCAACAGTTTTACTACTATCACTGTTGCCGATACTACTACTGTACTACAAATATAATCATGATATTTATTAGACTGGTCAGTTGCTTGCTACTCCAGTGTCTCCAGCTGATGTACAACACATTAAAAAACTAAATAGAAATGAATAGAGAAATGCATAACGCCATAAAAAACAAAGCAAACAAATACTTAAGAGATGATCCTATTAAATGAAAAACCTCTCTTCAGGTTGCATAAGAATTAGGAATTTGGAAAGAACTTGGAGGATGACTTCAAAATGGGCAATGAAAGAATCTACATAATTTTTAAATGATCAGAAGGCCTTGATGTGTTGAGAATGAGTGTTTGTGCGTGTATATGTACAGCCTGTAATTGAACAGATATCAATACTTGCATTTTACCAGAAATATACTGTGCTAAAATGTAATAGCTGAGGTTCATAATAACTGGAGAGTAAATACTCCAATTGCAAATAATCACAGCAACCCGGGGGAAGCTTAAGAACTGCCTCCATACAACCAGGCAGGGGAATATTTTAAAAATTGGTGTAGAACCAGTTCTCATATTTTGAGGCCACCCACATCCACAAAAGGTTAACATAGGCATGAGTATGCAGTATAAATTTGTGGGCTAGACACTTTAACCTTGTTTCAAAGGCTATCTTGCTTCCTCCTGAGTGTAGTTTTCAGGTTTCTTGATTGCTAGTTCGGGGGCAAGTAATGGTCAATAAATTTCTGTAGTTAGCTTTCTCAGCACCATTGGTCGTTCCTGACAGCATGCATTGCATAGTATGTGTTGCGTATTCTTGGTTAATTCAGAGGTGACTCCCATCAAGTAGGTGTCTTAGAACAGATCCTAGAGTGCTCCGCACCAGGCCGATGATTTTGTGGAAAATGCACAAGAATTTCTTGGAAGGCTAGTTGATGTGGAAAGGTTTCTCAAAGATAGGAAGTTTGAAAGCTGTTGCTCTAGCACAGGAGTAGCCAGTGTGGTGCTCTTTGAATGTTTCATCAGCCCCAGTCAGTATGGACAATGATAAGAGGTGGTGGGGTTTGGAGACATCAGCATCTGGAGGGTACCACATCGACTATCCTCTGCATCTGCTTGGTACTGTGGACAGCTCTGTAGGTGGAAAAGTGGGGCAGAGACCAGACAGGGCTGTCTTAAGCATATCTGGCACCATGGTGCAAAGCTCCCTCCGGCGGCCCCCCCCCCATTTCCCAGAGTTTTGTAGGGAGGACGGCGCTGCTGGCAGGGCTGGAGGAGGCGGGCAGAGGCTGGACATGGCACCTCCCAGCTCAGCTGGCTGCTTTGTGCCGCGGTGGCCATGGTAGACGGAGGCTCCGGGCACGGTGCTGCTTCATCGCACCATGGCAGAGGTGGGCAAGGGCAGTGAGCTGATGCAGGGAGGCGCCGCGTCCGGCCTCCGTCTCTTCCCTGGTGCCCTCCAGAACTTGGCGCCCTGGTGCCTCACACCACTAGCCTCTATAGCAGCCTTTCTCAACTTGTGGGTCCCCAGATGCTGTTGAACTACAACTCCCATCACCCCTAGCTAGCAAGGCCAGAGACACCCTGAGACCAGAACAGGTTCTGTGTCCTTGTATTGTATATACTGTGGTGAAAGTAGCTCTTCCAAATCGAGTTTACAATATGGCAGTAGTTAGCTGAACCTAGTGTTTCCCTAAGTAGGGGATCCTGACCTGGGTTCAGTGAGCCAGTTGCTTATGGAATCAAAAGAACCTTGGCTTCAGTTTTGACTAGCTTCAGTTGGCTAGCAGATTTTTAGACCTTGTGATTAAATGGTTTCAGTGCAACACCATTTCTTGGTGTGGGCCTTATCATTTCAGAAGCCTCTTCTTTTTGTGGATTTTGCCTTAACAGCTCCCTTATATCACTTTGGACTCTTAACATCTTTTTTTAAAAAAAGTTTCTGGCCTGGATAAATTGGTAGAAATCATGATTAAAGCTGGAATTATTAAACATGTAAAAGAACAAGACATGCTGAGGGATTTCTGCAAAGGAAAGTTCTGCCGTGTCAACTTTCTGGAGTTCTTTGAGTGTCAGTAAGCATGTAGACAGGGATAATTTGGTGCCTACATGTTCTGCTTTTGGATCTCTTGAAAGGATCTAGTTTGCTACTGTTGTCCTGGACCTGGATGAATACCGGGTCTGATACAGCATCGCTTCTCTTATGTCCTCAAGATATATTTTTAATTAGGCTCTTTATTAAAAAATGGCCCTACTCTTGTTTCCTTCTCACATGGAGCTCCAAATCCGACTTGTCCTTCCCAACCCACCATGCCATCTTGTGCTCACCAGCCCATGCCAACATTCCTTTATAGCTTACTGGTTCTCAGAAGGGATCCCAACATAGAATCATAGAAATGTAGAGTTGGAAGGGAGCCAAAAGGTAATCCAGTTCAAACCCCTGCAATGTCAGAATCTGAAGGAAGCATTTATTCTTACTCATTCACTTATTTTATATATATGTGCCATCACTGCAAATGAAGAAAAGCCTAAAAATGTAAGAGGTAGGTCTACCAAAAGACTTGGAAAACAGAAAGAAATAATTTGTGTTTGCTTCCTTTTGTCCAGGAGGTAGGGCATGTCTCTGTAACCTTAATTACTTTTCTTCCCCCTGCCCCACATACAGAAATTGCACTTCTCTTTTCACTGTTGCTGTGAGACACTCCAATTATTGCCAAACCCAGTACTTGACAATCTGAATCAGAAAATCTAACCTGGATCTCTCCCCTACTCACCTAGTCATAAATTTAGAATGTGGAATTCAGGTTTTCTGATTATGGAATTTGGCAAGCATGTTGAGTTTTTATCGGTTTTTTAAGGCAGTTTGTGGTCTTGGGTCTAGTGCTGTATACATATTTCAACATGCTTGTGCATGCATACAGTTTGAGTAAGAGTGTGTGGCATAGCCGGACTGAAACGGATAGGGTGTGCTGGGGAGGACACACTAAAAAAAGCACTGCAGCATTTCAGAGTTCCTGACTGACAATGGCTATACAGTTGTACCTTGGAAGTCAAACGGAATCCGTTCCGGAAGTCCGTTTGACTTCCAAAACATTTCCGAAACCAAAGCGCGGCTTCAGATTGGCTGCAGGAAGCTCCTGCAGCCAATCGGAGGCCACACTGGATGTTTGGCTTCCAAAAATTGTTCAAAAACCAAAACACTTCCAGGAGTTGATTTGTTCAGGAGCCAAGGTGTTTGAGATCCAAGGTACGACTGTAGTGGCATGATAAAGCTGTCTTGGGTCTCCTGCGTGGGTGTTCAATGCAGTCTTTCAAAAACACACCCATCCCTTCTCTCAGCAAGTTTCCCATTGGCTCTGGGTATCCTTCCCTCTAGGAAAGCCTTAACTATAACTGCTGGGGGGCAAGAGTTCCTGCTGGGGGTGGCTATATCTATCACACTCCAGAGTGTAGGTTCTCTGGAGTTGACAGGCGTTTGTTCATACTGAAGTTCATAAATCAAGACTAGGTAATAGAGTGGGTTTAGGATGGGTAATGTAATAACAGGCGGGTGGGGTTCAACCAGGGATTGAGGGTCATCTCTCGGCTAGTGAATGATGATGAGCAAAATAGTCTCCATGACTGTGGAAATGATCTGAGGTATTGTGAGGTGACTGCTAGCAGAGAGCAAGACCTCTTGATCCTAGTAGAGGAAGCACATGGCCTAACGCTTTGCCAATAGTGAAACTGGAGGCTTGTAAAAGAGACCACCTTCTGCTATACTGTGACACGGGTCATGTGTGTTGAAAAATGTTGCCCTGTATACTTTTAACAGGCAGTCCTGCCCAACCTTACTTTTTTGTGAGTATTTAAATTCTGCCTTGTTTGCAAATGCCTCAATAAGGCTAACAAAATAAAGATAAAGCATAATAACAGAAGTGGAAGATTAGAGAAAGATAATAATAAAAGCAATAATTCATTTAAAACAGTCAAGCAACCAAAGGAGGCTCAATTATCTTAAACAGCAATCAAATACAATTAAAAGCTTGGGAGAATAGGGTGGACTTCGCTTGGCCCCTAAGAGGTGGTAAAGAAGGAGCTAGGTGAATATTCTTAGGGAGGGAGTTCCATAATTTGCTACTGAGAAGGCCTTCTTTCAGTTGCCACATTGTGTGGCATAATTGGGCCAGCTTACTCTTTCATAACCAGTGGAGTTCTGCCTATTTGAAATACTCTTGGTTCTCATAAATTTTTACTTCCCTCTCAATCCATTAGTAGAGAGTAGTCTCTGCATGCACAGGTTATCCCTTTTGGCTCCTTTAGGCTGAATACTTTCTTTAGTATTTGCCCTTTCTCCCATTTCCCCTGAAGTTCTGGTCAGCATCTCCTGTGTCTTTTAAATCACAGGCCCAAGCTGTAATCCAGGGCTGTGGGATCTCTGGCCCACCAGACAACAACACACACCCCACCTGCCCCATCAGCTCCAGGCAGCATGACCAATGATCAGAGATGATGGGAGTGATCTGGAGAACCACGTATTCCCCACTTGTGCTCTAGCCCTCTATCCATGGTTAGGCATTAGACACTGACTAAGCCTTGCAATTTGCCCAACTCTGTGTTGTCTTTTTCAATTTCCTAGCACACCTATCTACTGTCCCTATTCATTCTGCGCAAGCCCTAATTCTTGGCATGCTTTAGCGATGATCGTTAACTGCTTGTGACACCGTGGCTGATGCTTGCTTGAGTTTCTGGTGAATTTGAGACCCAACACAAGCCTCTCTTCCACCTCAGCTGAACCCTGATGACTCTGCTTCTATGGCCATTCAAGCTGGCTTTTTAGCCTGCCACTTACAAAGGTTTACAAAGGGCTCATTAAGGAATTGTGACCAGTTGGCCAAGCGTTAGTGGAGTTGTGCAAGTGACCTTGGCTGATCCCGCTAACTGAGGGTGGGGCCAGAAAATCATCTAGGCTGAACTCTGGCGCAATGAGCAAGTTTGAGAATGAGAAAGTAAATAAGTGTCCTGGAAATATTAATGCCATTTTTGTGTACATCATAGGGCATGTGCCAGTGCACAAATGAGAAATGCAAGAAACGGTTTTGGAGTATAACGGAAGAAAAAAATTAAGAAATTTGAATCACTGAGCTGTGGGTGTGTATATGTGTAGTGTGAATGCGCTAAATTAAAACCTGTATAACAAATAGTTCCTTGCTGAAAGCCATAATCTTCTTGTTTCCCATCAGTAAGATAGGGCTCTTTGTCTTCTGGTATTCATATAACCTGATTTTGGTAGCGATTCCTGGCAATTTCAGCCTTTTTATTTTAATAAAGCGGTTTCTAGTCCTAATGGCCAGGGAAGACTTTTGACAACACGCAGGGGATGTGATCCTCTCTGTTGTTTGGCAGATAGTTTATTCCTGTGTGGCTGTGTCCCCTCCCATGGCCTCCAGTCAGATTTCCCCTCCCATGCCACTCCTCATACCACTTACTACTGCTCTTCATTTAAAAACAAAATATTAGGTTCAGAATAAAGCATACAAATGGAGCACTGTGAGCTAACTTGGCAAAGAAGTTATTTTTAAAAAAATTGTGTGTGCAACTTACTTTTGATTCTAGTAAGTAAGTAAGTAAGTAAGTATTTTTTTATTTATACCCCGCCCTCCCCAGCCAAGACCGGGCTAACATCAAATACATTAAAACACAATCAAACAATTGATTAAAATATAGCTTAAAAATTAGAATCAGGATAAAATTAAATGATTGCCCATGAATTACAACCATAGTGGTCGGGAACTTCAAGTATTCATCAGGGCCAGCTATCCAGGTTGGTCCCACATGAGCCAATAAAAGGGCCAAAGAGGTAACTTACAGGGTCCCATAGAGGGGGGGGGGTCAAACTGGGCCCGGATAGAAGGCCAGGCAGAACAACTCCGTTTTGCAGTCCCTGCGGAAAGATGTCCCGCAGGGCCCTGGTCTCCTGCGATAGCGTGTTCCACCAGGCTGGGGCCAAAGCCGAAAAGGCCTTGGCCCTGGCTGAGGCCAGTTTAACCACCTTGAGGCCCGGGACCTCCAAGATATTATTATTTGCGGACCATACTACCAGTTGGGATAGTTGTGTACCTGGTATGAGCAGTCCTAACAGCAGCAATCACACTCTTCGGGTGGTTGTACTGATGAGAAGAGAACTATAAGGAATGCCCTTGCCCTGCCTTTTAATGATATAGCCAGGTAGATAAATCTAAACACATGCTGTAATGTGGTGGTTTTCTTTTTAAAAATGGGAAGTTAGAATGTGGGTTTGACAAATCTCATCACTTGGCCCAGGAACCTGTCATGTGGGGTTAGAATCCCTTTTGATCAAACCCTGAGTTTGCTCCCCAATAAGTTGCCTGGAAAATTAGCAGCAGGTTGTTCTTGGCAACCAAATCTTTAGCCAAGTGTCTTTGTTTGAAGTATTGCTACCAAATACCACAAAGACCTGTTTGTTAACTGTAATCTACTTATATCAGTACCATACGGGCCTTCTGCCAAGGTTGGTCTCAAGAAGCAAGTGTATTTTGTGGAATCGCAGCAACCTTCTGGAGAGGAAGAGATGCCACCTTCAATTTTATTAATGGTTTTGTGGTGATTGTAACACGTTTGCAAGTCATCTCAGAAATTATGCATTGCAAGGTGAAATGTAAAATATTTTAAATAGCCAGTTTTCTCTTACCTTGATATTGGTAAGCTGAATAAGGACAGGGATGAATTGTGGACATATAAACATCTTTAGGCAAGTGTCATTATCTGTTTAATTATCATCAGAAGCTCAAAAAAAAAGCAGGGATATGAAAATGCCTCTCAAGAATTGTTCCTCCTGTTGAAATCTAGTCCTTAATGTTTATCTTTACGAACTCTCTAGCCTGTTACCCTGCAAAAAAATGTAGCACTTGGAACAGGGGCATGAATGTGGAGTGACTGAGCCTTTATTTAGAATCATACAGAGCACAGCTTAGGTATTACTTAACTGAAAAATGCCAGTAGAACAAACAGTGCTTCTGTGCCACTATGGGAGAAGACTTTGTGTCGTAGTTCACCGCATTTTTCTTTGTTGTCAGAACCAGGGGGGGGGGGGATAATTTTTAACCTGTTCCAAGGCACGTCCAGTTTCAAGGATCAAGTTAAAATCGTATTTCTGTTGTTCAACCAAGCTGAAGTTCTGACAGAGCTGCACATATTTGCAGTGGCCACTCAGAACTTTGGGGTGGGGTGGGGTGGGATTGCTGTGGTTTTAATCTGGTAAACTGTGGTACGATATACAAAGAATAGTTTATACCGTTCTTATAAATTTGAAAGGGAAAGCTTCTTGATTCAGTATTCTGAATTCTGCAGCTCTGGCCCTGAGCCACATGCAACTTGCTCATATACCCCACAACAGTTAGGCCTGAAAACAGTCTCTCCCATCAGTTCCAACGGAAAGCTGTTTTCAAGCCTAATTGCAATATATGTGGGAGTTACATCTAGGGAGGGAAGGAACAACCCTTCCTGTGTGCTGAGTCCCATTAGCTCCAGCAGGAGGCTGTTTTCAGACCTAAGTACCAAATCAGGAAGTGATCTTCAAAACTTTTTTGGGGGGGTTGAGAATGTTGGGGTGTCCCCTCCCTGAGTATTTTGCATTGGCCCTGCCCATCACTGGCCCCTGGAAGGCTAGCTATGAGGGGGATAGTTCCCCACCCCTGTTGTAAAAGTTACACATACTGTTCCTTATCTTACTGCTGCTGATTTGTTTTATTATACTGATAAGTTAAATAGTATTTTGCAGTCATCATGGTTAAGAGATTTTTATTTAAAAGACCACCATTACTAAAATAAAACAAAATGTCCAGGGCTGTATAAAAAAAGCGTAGAGACATTAAAAGATAAGGATCAGTTTTTGAAATAAAGCTTTAATAGTCAGCGAAAACAAAACAAAAAAACCACCACCCCAAAATCTCTTTGGATACAGCCTTGGAATCGACTTGTTCCAGTCCACCAAGAAGATGGCTGTTAGCTTGTTTTAATTTGAAATCTGGTAAAGTTACTGGGATGGCTGTCTCAAGAGTTCCATTCCTCTTTTATTGGTCTCTCACAAAAAGGTACAGTTGCTGAATCTAACCTTGCATGCCTGACCTGATTTGGTTTCTCAAGGTTTGGCACAGCTACTAAAGGTATAGAGCCAGTTATTCCTTAATCTTGCAGCACTGTCTGGTTCTTGCTACTCTATTCCTGAGCATGACAAGCTGAAGTGTGTTTCCATACCCTGAGGGTGGGATTGTTTTTCCATTTTTCAGCACAAGAGAATGCAGGATTAAATGGACTGCTTCAGGGAGATTTTAAAACCAGAAAACAAAATGCAGAAAAGGACTGAATTGCTTCCCTGTATTGGTTACGAACTTTCAATGTTTGTGTGTGGAGGGGGGGGGGATAAGCCCTTCCTCCCATCGCTTCCCATTACATTATGTCATAATCTAAACAAGGTAGATAGTGGGTTGGATCCAGACTGCTAGCTGCAGCTGGATCCCATTGAGGTCAGTAGGAACCAAGGTACACATGGCTAATTTTTTCACATTGATTCAAATGGAACTTTAGTATGACTTGCTTTAGTTGGGATACAGCCCCATGGTAAAGCAGTAGTCTAAGTAAGAGCACAGGTTTACAAGTCCATAATAATGTTGGCCAATACACCGTCTCACATATATTTCAGGCTACTGATTTGCCATGAACTATAAAAATGTTGGTTGCAAGGAAAAAGTATAGGTATATAAGGAGAATTTCTGGACTCCAAGATCCAGGTTTGGAGTAGGTACTTTTTGGTGAAAGAACCCCAGCTGAGATTTAAAATCACAAAATATGCAGCAGCAAAGCATGGAAATATAGCCTGTTAACCTTTAAAATATGATCTTGTGTGTTCCAAAACTTCCCTCTTCCCCAGCATAGAAAAAGACCACACATTTGGTAAGTTAAAAATTGTTTACTTACAAATTCTCTAAAGGACAGATTAATGTGCTTCTCCATACAGCATTCAGAAAAATTACACTGACCGTAAAGCTTGATTTCATTCCAAAGTGGTTAAAGTTCCTTAATTATTGGTATAGTAACTCAAAAGTGGTTTGTGAGAGCCATGCGGTCTGAACTGGAACAACCAGCTCAGACCTCATATGCTGAGTTCATCAGTTGGACTGAAGGGGAGCAAAGGCTTGATTACCTAGTTCCTCCCAAGGTGAGCTAAGCCTGACAGGCCAGCTTACTCTATGGTCAATCCATTCATGCATGAATTAGACTTAAGCATGTTGGTTATATAGGGCTGTGCTATCTCTGGTATTGGAAGACATTCTCTGCTGCCAGTCTTAGTAGATAGTAGTGGGCTGGAAGACATTGCTAGATATCCTTATATATTCCAGCATGGTTCTGAATTCCTTATTGGCTTTTGCTTTGTCCTCTCAGCATTCAGCTATGGTTCAGCTTCCTTAACTATGGTTTGTCAAGATGCCTGAATTCAGTAAGAAGCATGGATCATGTACACCTAATTCCTATTCTTAATAGCTGGCTTCTGATATTGGGATTTCTCAGGTGTAATGACTGAATGGCCAAATCATTCCATATGAGCTTTGTATTTACATGGTCCCCTTTTCCCTTCACTACCCCCCATCACATGTGTGGGTTCTTTCCCTGACTACTTGGTTCATGCAAACTGTAGCTTGCAAAACATTTCCACTGAATGGGCAAACTATGGTTCACCACAAACTATGGTTCACCACCTTCAAACCACAAATATGAACCAGGATTTTGTGGTGAGTGGGGAGAATCAGAATGTGTGAGGAGGACAGGATAAAGGAGGCATCTGGCCCCAAGGCTGAGAACTGGTAGCTAAACTGACTTTGTTTCTACCTCTGAACCATCCCAGTGTGAGAAACAAGCTGGTAGGAACAGGGTTTAAGCATGTCTTCTCCTTGCTTCTGGCTCAATTCAGACATGGTGCCAAATCAGAGTGTATAAGGGGAGGAAGCAGTTTACAATCCTAAGGACGGCCAAGCCGTGGCTTGGTGTTACATGAGAACTGGCTCATTGTTGTCTTAAAAAACACACACACAACCCTGACTTTTGTACCTGATCAAGTTCTCCTGCAAATAATCCCAGCTGTGTCCTCTCCTGCTGGGAATTTTCAGGACAGACCATCCCTTTGTTTTCAGAGGTCCATCTAAGACAGTAATATATTTGGCCAGTAAAGACAAATATGCAAGTCTAAGATAACCCAGAAAAGTGCAGGTTTTTTTCTTAAAGCAAAATCTTTTCTCTGGCCAATTTCTTTCTTCTATTCATGCTGCTGCAGAGGTCTTCCTTGCTACACTTGTGTGTGTGTTTAAGAATAGTGGAAGAAAACTGCCCCCAGTCTTCCAGATTTTTGTTCTCCTTCCCTCATTTGCCACAGCTGAGAGGAAGATGAGAGAACCTCCCCACCAACCTGAACTTCTAAACGCAGGACCTTAAATGCTGCTCACAAGTAGCAAAGTCTTTTTCATGCCTTGTTAAACAGGTACTGTGTTAATTGGATTACAAATTGACTGACCTTATTGGAGGAATGGGCCTATAAATGTGCAAGCAGCATAGCCGTCAACGTTTCCCGATTTTTAATGGATATTCCCTTATTCCGAATAGGATTCCTCGCAAGAAAACGGAAAAGTTGACAGCTATGGCAAGCAGCCAAAGTAAGAGGGGAAAATCATCAAGATGTAAGAATATTTTCAGCCTGGAGATATAAAGGAAGGTAGATTGGAAGGAGCCATGCCATCTTCAATAACATCTTTGCAGAACCTATTACAGGAGGCAATGCAACATTAGCAGAGCTTGGAGATACTTAGCAAGTTTTCAAAGTTAAAAAGTCAATTTGGGTCAAGGTTGATGGTTCCGTGGGCAGACCCAATTATGCTAGTACTTTACTAGTACCCTAGTAAAGTAGCAAAAGTGATTCTGCAACAGGTGTCCGGGGGTGGGGAAGTTTTCTCTCTCATAATCGCTTGAGACCTGAATTGCATAAAATGTAGCTTAATCTTTTGCTCTTCTGTTAAGCACATGCTTTTAATCTTCTCTCTTGGCTTGGCTCAGAGGAGATTTCTCTTGCAAATCACTAGGGATTTTCCAAAATAGTTAAATCTTTTTTCTTTCTTTCTTTCTTTCTTTCTTTTGCACAAAGATGTGGGGTTTTGTTTTTGTTTTTTTACTTTTTCTTCAGTTTTCAAGCAAGTCTGATGAAGAGAGGAATTAAGAGGGCAAATCTCCTGTTTGTTAAATTACAACAAGGCTGACGTACAAGCTGCTTTCCCCTTGTGTTTAGGGGAGCCTCTTTGCTATTTCCCTGAGCGAGTGGAGTCAGGCTGCGCCTTCTGGAGCTATTGCATGACAGATAGTGGGAGATTCCCTTTCATTCAAGGCCCTGGGCAATTGCATTAAAGGCGCTTCTCAAACTGCCTGATTAGGCACCGCTGGAGCAAAGAGCTGCTTGGCAACATAAAGAGCACTGTTGAATCAGACCAAAGGCCTAACTTGTTCCAGCCTCCTGGGTGTCATGGTTTGTGTATGTGCATCTCCCCCGCCTTTGATAATAAGAAAGAAAATAGCTAATGTATCGAAGCCTGGGGTCCTAAAAACTCGATGCTGGTGCCTAGTTATTGAAAATACTTGCATGTGGTGCGTGCCTCCCACTTGAGACAGGGCTCGTTTCTTCAAATTCAGTGCTGAATGCCAAGAACCTGAAATGATTCCCCCCCCCCCTCCATTCTTGCCTTCCACTCTAAACAGGATTGGGAAAATTCCAGGTGCTTACATGTTGGGACAGATGCTTAAAATATGTGGCAGGGCTTGCCCACCCATGCCCTTCACAGCCAGCCTTGCTATATGGACAATAGGCATATAGTTAAGCTGAGGGCTACGCTTCACAAATGCGTATGGCAGTTGTGAGGGGGATGCGCCTGCATTGGTTGGTGCATGTCCCTTAAAATGTTTGACATCAGTGGCCTAATCCAGGGGGTCAGCAAGGTTTACCTCACCTGGGCCGGTTCAATCCAGTGGAGATCCCTCTGTGGGCTACATTGCGCAAGCATATGCACCTGTGATTTCCGGCATCTGCGCAGACGCGATTTCTGGTGCCGCAGAAGCGAGTCACTGCGCTGCGCCGGTTTAGTGGAGCACGTGGGGACTCGCCAAGCAGGCGGCTCGGCTCGGGGGCCTGTTAAATGACCTCCGTGAGCCGCTTGTGGCCCATGGGCCTTAGGTTGCAGACCTCTGGCCTAATCTTTTCCTGGTGTCACGGTCCGGTTCATGGGCAATCAAAGTACCGGCAGGGGATGTCAGGACCGGGGGCAAGATGGTGGGGTGGGAGCAGGAATGGGGGTCCAGGAGTCCGAGGGTCAGAAAGCCAGGAATCAAGAAGCCAGGGGTCTGAGGATCAAGAAGCAAGGCAAGGAACGTGTTGCTGTGGCAAAGAGCCAAAGGGAAAATGCTGTCCTTATATCCCTTCCTGGCTCTTGCCACCAGGTGTTGTGAATTACTAATCGGCCTCGCCTTGCCTCTTCAGAACAAACTTAGGAAGGCCCCAGTCCTGCAAAGTCCTATTTGTCTCAGGGCCTGGCTCCTGCATGCACACCTGACACCTGGGCTAAAGGTGGCATTTGTCAAAGAATGGCTGGGATCTGATAGGTTTGAATAAGAAGTGCTAAAGTTCTGTCAGCTCTAGCACTCTCTTAGCTGGTAAGCTCACAAGCAAGGCAAGGTGGTAACAGTGCTATCCCTTGTGAGGGGTTGTCCTCCTCAGACACTGTGAGAACTAGGAATTTGCTTTTTTGAAGGAGAGAGCTGGAACCAGAGACTGGGTCTTGTTTGAAATGCCACATGCTGTACAGCGCTGTGACTTGAATGTAACCGATAACACAAATGGTGTGGAGCGAACCATGGGGACTGAACTCTGGTTTAATGGTTGGTGGGTTGCTTTGGGAACTTAATTGAGTCTTGTGTTATTGTGTCTTGTGTATATTTATAAAAACACCTAAAATCTCCCAAGTGTTTTTATATTCTGTTGGAGATTGTGTGCATATATGCGCACAATCTGCCTTGGAATTCTGATACAAGGGGTTACATAAATGTGTTAAACAAATAACCAACCTACCTCACATGGTTGTTGCAAGGGTAAATGAGTTGTGGGTAGTTAAGTCAATTCACAGACTTTTTTGTGACCTGCTTCTGAGCCTAGGTTTTGTAAAATAAAGGGCTGAACCTCACAACGCCTGCCTCCACCTTTCTCCTCTCTTTGCCCCCTCCCTCTCCGCCCATGTGTGTTGGCAGCTTGTGCGGAACACCAGTCTCTCTGAGTTGATCTGAGGACTGCGGTCAGAGCCAGGCAGCCTGTGCTGCTATATTGCAAAAGCCTTGTGTCAAGGTTGCTTGGAAACCGACTGAAAACTTTTGGCCTTTGCAGTTGTGGTGGCAACAGGGTTGAAAAGGGAAGCGGGGCGTCTCCAAGTTACTATTTGTTTCTCTCTGGTTTTTCCCCTCCCTCGCTGATGATACAGAGAATCTTTTTGCCGCTTTGGATTGCAGCTGTAGTTAGGGAAACCTGCAAAACATGCATGAGAAACGATGGCACTGAAGATAGTGTCATTTGTGCGCTCATGAGATCATTATTGCTGTTCTTGTATGTTAGTTACTTCACAATATGACTACTACCCTTTTGGCTTTTGCTTGTAATCCATATTTGGCCGAAAGCATGTATTGAAAAGGGGTGGTGAAACCAGCCCATCTGCTTCTCTTCAGTCACTCTGTCATGCTCCCAGTCATCATGGGTTTGAAGCAGAAATTCTCCAACTACAGGACAGGTTGAAGTTCCAGTCAGAGCTAGGATGCTGAGGAAGGTAGTGCCTTCCTCCTTATCAGTCAAGACCTTGTTAGATTTTTGGCACCTGTAAAATCCCATGATGGCTGGTTAAGAATGGGTTTCAGAAAGAGTTTCTGCTTTCTTCATCAGACTCCAGAAAGAGTCTGAGAGAGCCTGTTTAATTTTTCTTCCACTGCCAGCAAAGAGCTAGCTACCCCAATCTACTGATTTCTGCATGTTCACTTGTAGAGCATACCCAAAGCAAAAACAATAAGGAATGCAGCAGATGCAAGAGACCAGTTTGTTAGTCCTAGTATAAATTCTGATTCAATTAGTCTTCAACGGGAGATTGAAAAAATAAAAGGAATACCTCTTATTTCTTGGAGCTTCTGAGGTGTTAGGCTCTCAGGAGCCACCAACTGGTCAGCTGTAGTTGGACTCAGAAGATCATTGGCTCTTTTTAGAGCTGGTCCGCTAAGAAATGGCAATAGGCATGAGTTATTTCTTTTTCTTTGGGTCTCCTGGTGAACAGTGAATTGCCTGACATATTTACAGTATTATGCTACTTGCATGAATACATTTGTCACATTCACCTGTAGAAGAGATGATTTCCTGGGGGAGGGAAGTTTGCATAAATTTAGAAGGGGTGTCCAGAAAGCTCATAGTTAAGGAATAGTTAGTCTGCTCTGAATGACCAACACCAGCCACACTCAAGTTCTTCCCCCTTGTTTTGTTATTTTGCTAATTGTTTTCTAGATCACCACCCTTCCCACCAGACTTGGCCTTACTGGACACTTAGCATCTTAGCTGGGAAATGCTCAGGTTACAACTCCCTCTGCATCTGCTATTCCTTTTTTCTTCTCACTGGCACACCCACAGTCACACAAAGCTCCAGCTTAATTTGTGGCCTCAATGGAGTCCTCTACATTCCTCCATTCCTACTCGGCTTGCCTTTAATGAATTCTGTTGGATGGCTTATCAGCTCTTAGATCTTGGCCGTTTTGCTTTACCTTCCTCTGAACTCATTTCTATTAGTACTTATTTCAACATCTGCTTTTCCTTTTGTAGTGAGGTGTGCTAGTTTGAGCCAAATGTTCTCACCCCTAAATTGGCGGTGGCCAACATGGTGCCCCCCCAGATGCTCCCACTATCCTTGGCAATTGGCCATGCTGACTTGAGCTGCTAGGAGTTGGACTCCCAAAAGCATGGATGGCACTACTACGCTGACATGCTCAACCTGGCTGAACCTCAGGATGTGCTGGCTCCACCCCAGTCCACCTTCTTCCTTGTTTCTCTTGTATCTAGCACAAGTCAAGTCTGCAGCCTTTATCACTGAGCCACCCAGTCTACCTTGTTCTGTTTATACCTGTCCCATTGATTTTCCCATGATGTCCTTATCCTCTCAGTTATTGCTGTTCCCTTCCTGCGAATAATGGCTGTCTCTGTGAGTTTTCAGTTGGAAACAGTTTTATGCTAGGCTCTGATCCACACCTTTTGTGCAAGGATTGTTTCGAATTAAGAAGATGCAGTTGCAGGGCCTTTTTTCCAGCAGGAACTTGCTGAAACTCTGGTGGGCACCATTGTCATTATAAGAGAAAAAGGGAGGTGTCCGTGGTGAGTTCCAGCACAACTTTTTTTAGAAAAATAGTACGGGACAGTTGTATGCATGATTACTTTAGGAGACTTGCACTTGCTAGCTTGGGATGCATGTGCTTATCTCCCATCCCATTGTTGGTTGGTTGGTTTTCAATTGGCCCCTCTGTTCATTTTCCATCCTCCGCAGCAAGCCATGTTCTGGAAGTTTGACCTCCACACGACCTCTCATATTGACACCCTCTTGGAGCGTGGCAACGTGACCCTTTTTGAACTTCTGGATGAAGAGGATGTGCTACAGGAATGCAAGGTGGTCAACCGCAAGCTGGTGGACTTCCTGGTTCAGCCTGAGCACATGGAAGCGCTGGTCACCTGCGTGACAGAGGAGCCCCCTGGGGATGTGGATGAGAGAGTACGATACAAGTAAGTTGTTTTGGAAGGGGGAACTGGATGAAAATGGAGCTTCTCTTATTTGTTTGTTTGATATGTCCAGAACAAAGAAGAAATGTGCCATGTTCATTTTTCCTCTCTTGGTTCTTTATTGATTCAGCTGCCCATGGGAGCGGGGTGGTAGAAAACTGCATGGTTGCTGCTTTTTAATTTTTTTAAAATGGGAAAAGTCAAGGCATCAGCTTTATTGAGATACCATGCTAAACTATAAATCCAAGGGATATCTGAATTGACAAACCACAATTTGCAGCAAGTTGGGAAACCATGATTGGAAACCATAGTTTCTTCTAACTGTGGTTTGGTGTGATTTAACAAAGTGTAGTTACAAGCTGCTGCTCCATCTCCAAAGGCCACGGCATGGTGAGTTGTGAGTTGTGAGCATATGGGAAATTGGAGCAGAGGAGCAGCTCTGAATGATGGATTGCCTGTGCATTCTGAAGCACAAACTATGGTTTGGCATTGGGTGGGCATATAACTCCAGGCTTCATAAACCATGGTTTCTCGTGCCAGAAGCAAGCATAGGGCCTGGGCACTAGCTCTGGCTTGGAGTTCCTGCTTAGCGTTGAGCCACAGTTCCTATTCTGAACATGAGGGAGAATTCTGTTTTAAAACAAATTGGGCTCTCTGCACTGAAGCTGACCTACAAGGCGTCTGGCAAGCGAGGAGTGTGCAGACTTTATGTTTGTTCCTAGATTAATAAACCATTGCTTATAAAGCCTGGAATGTTGTTGCCTCCAAGCTGGCCCAGTACCTTCACTAATAGCAATATAGTTGTTCTATATTTAGACCATCTTGGGAATGAATGAAACCTGGTTGCTGTCAGAAGAAAGCGTTATGCATCAACTGAAAGGAAACTTAATAACTTAAACTTGAAAAGTTCTCTAGTGTATTTGTGCATTAAGCCATAGATGTCACTGCATCATAAATCTTCTAGGGTTGTAGCCAACTAAGTCTTTGAGTAGGAGTTAGAGAGGGAGGGTAGGTAGGCCTGTTGATCTGATAACAAAGCTGTGCATATATTCCATGATTGCTGTACGAGCTCTGAATTTTGATGATGTGTGCAGAATTTGGCAGTTTGAAAACCTGCTTCGATTAAAACAAACATGGAGCAGAATGAAAATAATATTGAAAGTACATGGTCAGTGCCTGCTAAAATTTCAGTAACCAAAGAAGGGAATTGACACCTTTTCAGTGATTGATGGGCCAAAGCCCTGTGTTCACCCTGGTCCTCTCTCTCTGACTTGAATAAATAGAATAAAGTATGTGGAATAAGGAAATCTTCCTGACCTCCTGACATATTGCATACAGATTGTAAGAGCTGGCTTTTCATGGGGCTGAATTTGGGATTATCTTGCTGTAGAACATTATTTTGCCCTAAGCTAAAACACAAATATGGTAGGTATCTCTTGTTTTGGAGATACTGATAGCTCTTGCCAGGCAGGTGGGCCAGCACAGCCACACAACGTTCACTCAAAAGGAAGAGGCTGGTGGAGATGATTATGCAGCAGGTCTGGTTGTGTATTTGCTTTTTTAAAACTCTCTCTCTTATAGGTATCCAAGTGTGTCGTGTGAGATCCTGACATCAGACGTCACCCAGATAAACGACGCATTGGGGGAGGACGAGTCTCTCTTGCGGCGCCTCTATGGCTTCCTGCAGACTGGCGGTATCCTCAACCCGCTGCTGGCTAGCTTCTTCAGCAAGGTCATGGGGATCCTTATCAACCGCAAGACTGATCAGGTATCTTTGCACGTGCTCATCTCAGTTGGGCGCTATGCCAGTTTTAACTCTTCCATGTTTTTAAAAGATTGCTAATACTACTGCCTTAAAGTTGCAGTGTGAATTTTTAAATGATGCTCTAGCAAAAGGCAGCCTTTAAATATTTTGATTAAATGTCCCTGTCCCCTAAATGGCTTCATGTGGCTCAGGGAACTTACTCCTGAGAATGCTCATTAGGTCCTCCCGAACAACTTACAGAAGCCCGAGCAAGTGAGCTCATTAGGAAATACGTGGTAAATATTTTCTAACTGCTACATCCTCATGTGGCAACACTTGATGTAGTCCACATGGGGGAGCCTATTGACTCTCAAGCATTTATTCGGAATCCCTGATGTGCTAAATACTAGCTGTCGCCATACAAAGATGCACCCTGAATTAGTATTGACTATGTGAAAATGATGCCGCAAAATAATCTCATGGTGACTTGAAGCATGTCAGAAATAAGTATCAATATTGGGCTTTTCAAGCTAGTGAATTTCGAGATGCATCTGGTTGATCAGCTTGTGAAATAGGATCCTGGACTGCATGGGCCATCAGTCTGATTCAGCTGGGCTGCTCCTCTGTTCTTAATAGTTTTGGTATACATTCATTAAAAACCATTTATATACTCTATGCTGCCTTCCTCAGAGAATCTCAGGGTAGCATACATGGTGTGTGTTCCTTTCTATCTTCATGGCCTTCTCATGATTTATGTTGGGTGAGTTACTATCCCATGGTCACCCACCAAGTTCTGTAGCCAAGCAAGTTTTTTTTTAATCCTTATGATGTCAAAAGTATGTGCTCAGATTGTTTTATTTTTAAAAAATAAACAGACTTGACCTTCCTTTCTCTTTCTGAAGAAACTCAAATTGGCTGACAGTATTTCTGTATTTATTGTTTTTGTATCTTGCTCTTCTTACAAGGAGTTTAAGATTGCACATGTACTTTTTCTGTCTTCCCCTCTCCCCATTTGTCCTCAATACAACCCTGTAAGTTAAGTCAGGCTGACAGTGAGTGACCCAAGATCCTCTAGTGAGTTTTACTGCTGAGTGGGAACTTGAACTCCCTCCCCAGTCCTAGTCAGACGCTTTGACCCAGGAACAGCCTAACTCAGGGATAGCTAATAACCATGCCATCCAGCAACACCTGGACTACAACTCCCATCATCTTTGACTGTCTGGCTTTGTTGACTGGGGCTGATAGGAGTTGTAGTCTAACAAAATCTGCAATGCACCATGTTGCCTACCCCTACTCTAACCGTTGCACCACGACAATCTTGCAAAAATTCAAAACCTAATGATGAGACAGATATTCAGTACGGCCTTTACCTATTTAAGGAACTTGAACCCAATTGTAGACTGGCTCATAAGAAATGTATACCACATCTCCTTTCTGTTCCAATGTTTGATTCCAGAGTCACCACAACACTGTGCAAGCTTACTTGAGATGACTCTCCTCTCCTTTCCTTTCCTTTCCTTTCCTTTCCTTTCCTTTCCTTTCCTTTCCTTTCCTTTCCTTTCCTTTCCTTTCCTTTCCTTTCCTTTCCTTTCCTTTCCTTCCCTTCCCTTCCCTTCCCTTCCCTTCCCTTCCCTTCCCTTCCCTTCCCTTCCCTTCCCTTCCCTTCCCTCCCCTTTCCTTCCCTTCCCTTCCCTTCCCTTCCCTTCCCTTCCCTTCCCTTCCCTTCCCTTCACGTCTCATCCCTTCCACCCCACTCACTTGCTCTGCTGTCTTCCAGATAGTTGCCTTCCTGCGCAAGAAGGACGATTTTGTCAACCTGCTGCTATGTCACATCGGTACCTCGGCCATCATGGACCTCCTGTTGCGGCTCCTCACCTGTGTGGAGCAGCCACAACTCAGACAAGATGTGTTCAATGTAAGGGTCCTCCTGCAGGCACTCCTAACTGTCTCACCTTCCTTCCTCTTTCTTGAAATGGAAAGCAGCACAATTTCACATTCAGTCCTCAATTGTTGTGTTTGAACCTTTCATCATTCACAGAATGAAAGGTTTTGGAAACATATTTGCCCTATTCACTGGAACAATTAGAAGGGAAAGATCTGCAGTTCAGTAGGCTTAGCTGGAGAATATCTTCATTATTTCCCCAAATGCCCCTGATGTGAATCTTAGGAATGCTGGTGTTTGTGGCGCATTCAGTTTATTGTTCTTGTGGGTTGTAGTTTGCTTATCTGGAGAAGCAGTGTAAGAGAAACAGCTACCCAAATAGAGGTTTGCCCTTTTTTGTTGAAAGGTAATAAAGCAAATTTAGTCCATGTTTCTTTATTGAACATCTGTTCTGGAATTCGAGGTGCCACCCTTCAAAATGACTCCCTGCTCTATACCTCTGCACTGACCTCTGGTGTTCTCATAGGGGCTATGTGGATACATACCTGATTTCAGAATACTCTTGTTCTGTAGAATAGCCAACCCTAAGTTGGGAAGCTTGTCTCTCACAGCAGCATCCTTTGAAGGTCTTGTGTTTTGAGGGCTTCCAAAGTCCAAATTGCATGGCATTTACCAATAAGATTTCAAGGATACTGGTTGAACCTTTAGAGAAACAATGGGGCACAGAGGTCAGCACTGTAAGATAAAATTGAATGCATATGAGTGCAATCTTCTGTCCCTGGGAGGTTTTGGTTGGTAACTGGAACAGGAGTGAAATATACTTGCTTAACCTTTCCATTCATGTTCATTTCACCCCCTCCCCTCAATCAAAAGTGGCTTAATGAGGAGAAGATTGTGCAGAGGCTCATTGGGATGATCGACCCTTCAAAAGATGACAATGTAAGTATTAAATGTGTCCTGGGGCTCTTCTGCCTTCCATTGGAAAGAATGTATGTTTTTGTGTGGGATAGGTGGGTGGTCAGGGCTTTGAACTTCTTTCTGTTAGCTGATCGCAGTAGGAGCCAAACATGCTAGACTGCTTGTGGTGGAATTAAACAGGTGTATTTCATGCAGCCTAATCCCATGCATATTTCCTCCCATTGCATTCAAGGGGATTTTTCTCCCAAACAAATGTATCTAAGATTGCAGCCTTAGTGTCCACAAGATTATTTTGTGATGATGATCATTTTGAAGTCGAGCTTAGTGAAACCAAACCCGACTGGTATTCAAAATCAAGCAGACCAGTGCCACTTATGCATGCCTTGGTCGTATCGTATTCTAAACATGGTATCTGGAGATTTTATAGCATTTAAGCTATTAAAGAAGGAGCATGATGCCATCCTCTGTGAGGATTCAGGAGCAGTCTATCCAATTGTGCAGAAAGGTGAAGCATCCCTTCTGCAGGTGGGAGAAGGATGGTCTACAATCATGCTATAAACCTTCAAATGTCCTTTTGCTATGTAAATAAACTGCTCAGAAACATAAGCTGGTCCATAATACAGTAGCAAGGTGACTAACGTGAGCCTTCCACAGTTTGTTTTTTAAAAAACAACATCTAAATTCTATTTGGAAGCACAATGGGAAATAAGGTACAAGCTTTGGCCTATAATGCCATAAACAGCTTGGCACCAGATTATCTGTAGAATGTGCTCATTAGATTTAGCTTATAGTTGGAGGGCCCCTCCATCAGACCTTAGACAGGTATCAACAAAGATGCAGAGTCTTTTCCGTGCTGGCACCCTATCTTTGGAGTGCTCTTCCTAGAAAGGTTCATTTGGCTCCTATTCGCTTTACTTTTCGGTGCCAGGCAAGAACTATTTTATTCTCTCAAGACCTTCCTGCTGATGACAGTTCCTTGCTAGGCCTGCTCTTTGTTTTGAGGTGTCTGGTGTTGATTAGGTTTCCATTGTTTGCTGTCCTTAATACATCTGCCATGTGGTTTATATTGTGAGCTGTATTGGAACTGTAAGGCGGGATAGGAAATGTTTTCAGCAAATAAAATTACTGAAGTTTGAGCACCTTCCAATGATTATTCTCAGACTGCAAGTAAGACAAGGTGGCATGTAACCCTGGGCTTTAAGGCGATGGAGGGCAGCTAAATAGACTGCATACCTGTCTTTAGTTTCAAGGGTAATCCTGTGGGAGGACAGCATCCAAAGGGAAAGTGTGATCGGTTAAATATGGGGTTGTATCCAATTAGGGTGTACTCAGTGTAAACCAACTGATGTTAATGAACCTTAGTTAGTCAGGTTTAATGGGTCTACTCTGAGTAGGTGGAGCATTTGATACAACTCATAGTCTCCAAGTGTGTCAAAGTATTGCTTCCTCTAGAGCAGGTCTTAATTTGTTTTCTCTCCTTATCCCTGCTACACAGCAGCATTCCAATGCTTCACAGTCCTTGTGTGACATTATCCGGCTGAGCCGTGAGCAGATGATCCCAATCCAGGACAGTCCTGAGCCCGACCAGCTACTGGCTACACTGGAGAAGTGAGTACCAAGCCAGTAGCAGCACTGGCAGTAGGGAATAAGAGAGACCCTTAGGCCAGGCATAAGGGTTGTCCCAACTAACGCCGATAAAAATTTAGAAAAGGGGGGGAATGTAACTCTCATCTGCTTGTCAAGATCCTTCTGATATTGAATTCCTGACTGCATTTCCAGTTAGAAATGTTTTTTATATTTATTTTGGTGGGCATGTGGACTGAAACTAACCCACATGGAGTAAAACCTTTGTATTTCGGAGGTTTTCAATTTTTGAGGTTTGTTTTATTATTTAGATTTTGTATAATGTGTATTTTTATCTTTGGAAACCACTTTGACACCTAGATGGTGAAAAGTGGGGTGTAGTTCTTTTTAAATAAAAATAATTAATTAATGGAATGTTGTTTAAATTTATTCAGCAAGACTATTACAGTCAGCATTCAATAATTTACCTCTTTAAACCGGCCCAGCCTTGCTTCTGGACCCTGCTTGCTATACAGCAATGCCTCACCTGGTGCTGAGGTGCAGCAGTCCGCTTATCACAAACTGAGGGGCCCCTGCCTCTGACAAGGGATGTGGCTGTAAATATCAGATGGGTCTCACCTCCCTCCAAGTTATTGTTAGTTGCTATTACATTTTTCTTTTTTATCATATACTTGTGCTGTTGCTAAGTTTTAAAAAAAGAAGCAGAAGCAGCGTCTGAGAGTGTCAGGCCATTTTAATAACCAGTTTCAATTCTTGTTCGTGTCAAGGCAGGAGACGATTGAGCAGCTGCTAAGCAATATGCTGGATGGAGAACAGAGTGAGTCTGTCATTGTCAATGGGATCCAGGTCTTGCTGACCCTGTTGGAGCCGCGCAGACCCAGGTGTGTTGGGTGGGTCTTATACACGCACAGACAGAGGTTGTAATGCAACAGGTGCATCCTGTTTGCAGTACAGCAATGTTGCATCCTGATATCCACTTTTCCCCTTTAAAAACAAAAACACCTAAGCCCCTGAAGGTTGTGGTCAAAACAGATATGCCAGGTCTTTTAAAAAATCTCCAGTAAATCTGGATGCAGCTGTGTAGGGAGGTCAGGGCTTCAGGATCTGTCGCCTAGCTTTTGGCTTTGGAAATGATTTCCTGATCCTGTTGGCCATCGGGCTCCAGCATCCATATATTTCACTAAACGCGTTTTCCCTTTTGCTACTCCCAAGTCTTAAAATAAACGCAACCTTTCCCCCTCAAGTAGTCCCAGCCCCCTCCAACAACATGAATCCAGGAAGCAAAATGGATTGCGCCAAAGGAGGAGAAAAGGATTCAAAGCTTAATGCACGACACCTGACTTGATTGGCATAATTTATTCAAACAATTTGAATTTCCTTGGCATAGAATTGAGGTAGCTGAGGTTTGTCCTTTGCGGAAGCCCTTAGATCTGGATGTTGAGACACGCTGGTTGCTCTTGTTCTTCTTTGCAGGACAGAGCTGGGCGGCATGGGGGGCTTTTACTGCAACCTGGAGGGGCAGATGGAGATGACCGGGCCCAACTGTGAAGTGGCTTCAAGCCAAGCCAGTCTGGGCACTCTGCTTGCCATCAAACAGCGTCTCAGGGAGCTTCACCAGCTGCTGCTTGACCCACCAAAGGTTGGTTTGTGTGTGCACTTGCTTCGGTGGCATGGAAACGCTGGGGGGATTCCAGCAGCATGCTTGGCCCTGAGGCCACTTCAAGAGTTAATAGTATTCTATGGGTGCAAAGGGTCCAAACCCCTCTGTCTGGTGTGGGATCCTCAAGACAGTGTCCTCAAACAGCCTCCCCCAGCCTGATGCCCCCCAGATGGTTATGTACTAAAACTCCCATCAGCTCCAGCCAGCACAGCTGGGGGGTTTGCAACCCATGACTACCTGAAGGGCACCAGGTTGGGCTCATTATAGGCAAGGGGGCAGAATCTAAAAATTCCATGGTTATAGTTTATCCTGAATTTATCCTCTCTTGGTGGTTGGAGTCCCTTCTCTGGCACAGCCCAGCAGTGAGGTGGGAAGGGAGTGTGGAGGTGTAATAGGGGCTTGTGATGGACCTGGAATGCTCTCTCTTCTTGCCCTCTCCCTCTGGCAGAAAGAGTCCCTGCAGACGACGTGGGGGATCTTGGACCCTCCGTTGGGCAACACGCGCCTGCACGTGGTGAAGCTGCTGGCCAGCTCATTGGGCACCAACAATGCAGCACTGCAGGATGAGATTATAGAGCTCGGGGCCCTCGACACAATGTTGGTGAGTAGCAGCACGGCACCCGCTGGCTGTTGCCTCAGACCCTGCTCTCCCAGGGTAATATATGCATATGTTTCTAGGAGCTTGAAAAGTTTGTTAGGTTCTTTTGTTTTTCAGGGGTGGGGAGGAAGAACAATACTTCTGGAAAGCTTGTTGTCTTTGCGGTATTTGTTTGATGGACAATACCAAGCCCTAGCATTAAAAAAAAGACTTGTCCTGAAATGACCATGTAAATAACAACAAATTTGCATTTTAGAAAGAAGCTGCTGCAAAAAATTCTAGAGAGATTGCCTAATTTAAGTATTCTGAGTTGACAGATTCAAAGTCATAGTACAAGAAATAAAAACAAATCTTCCCAGTTAATTGTGGGAGGGGGTTTCTTTTCTTACTGATGAAAATATTTTTAACTGATTTAATGTTGCTGGTGGTTTAACATTTTCAAGTTTACAACACTGGTTTTTTTGTGTGACAGTGGTATTTCAAAGAGTGGCCAATTCTTAATTTGGGTGAATGTAATCAGTTGTACAATTTAGACACTATAAAGTGCTGATTGACTATATTTATTTAATTATTCATTCATTCTCCTTCTCTCTCTTTCTGCCAGGACCTCTACTTCAAGTACACATATAACAACTTCTTGCACGCTCAGGTGGAGGCCTGCCTTAGCAATGTCTTCAGTTCCCATGCTGGGGATGAGACCATTGAGAACCACTCGGAGCCCCTCCCAGAGAACCCTGTCATCCAGCATGTAGGTTTTAGTTGTGGGGTACCTGTGGTTTCAAGCTCTTTGTATGGGTTGGGGCGTGAATTGTTGAAGAAAGGAGCAGAAGGTTGTGATCCCATATGAAAAGTGGGAGATGAGAATTGAGGATCAAAGCAGTTCTCAGGGCTAAGAAAACTACAGTGAGTAGAATAGGGTTGAAAGTGGTTGTCTGGGCTTAGTTGACAATCACTGGATTGCAACCCACCTTGGGAATGGACTAGCTGGGAGAGGCTCCCACTGTTTGGCATCCAGAATCTTCTGTCTGCAGTTTTCTTCAGTTTTAGCAGAAACACTTGTCTAGATTTTACTATACGCCAGTGAGGACCAGAAAGCTTTTAAACTGCAAGCTTGAAACCTTTTGGGTTCTTGTTAAGAAACTGGAATCCTCCTTAGTGAAATGTGGTGTTGCTGTTCCGGCATCCCTTATGTGATGAGCCCCTTTGTGCTCCTCCCTGCAGTTGCTGCAGAAGTGTCGCTTAATCCAAAGAATCTTGTCTGCCTGGGAAGAAAATGAGCTATCACAGTGAGTACCTGGGTGTCTTCGTTGGATTTTCCTCTCCCCATCTTCCCTGGTCTTGAACCCTCTCCCCTGGAACAAACCCAGTGCCCTGGGCAGACCCAGACGTCAATGGCAATCTAAGATTCCAGAATACAGCATCTCCAAACCATGGCATTCAGCAATTTTAGGAGTGCATTATAATGTCACATAACACTGGGGTGGGCGGACCCACTCTTTCTGTGCCCCCTTTTTCCTGGAGTTCTTTCTGCTCATTCCCTAATGCAGCCTTCCCCAGCCTGGTACCCTCCAACCCCACTCCCTATCAGCCCAAGTCAGCATGGCCAGTGGTAAGGGGTGATGGGAATTGTAGTTCAAAATATCTGGTTCGGGTAGTCTGTCCTTCAAGGCTCTTTTGGCTCATAGTGTTTCATGAGGTGCTTGCTAGTGCCTTCCATTCCCTAAGGTCCTGACCTCCTGCTCAGGATACTTATACTCCTCCATGCACCTGGAATATTCCTGCTACTTCTTGTTTTAAAAAGTGTGTGTTTGTGCGTGCTGCTGTAACTCCTTCCAACAACCTCTAGTCTTCTGTGAGAGTGTGCTGAGATCAATCCATTCTACAGTTCAGGGCAATAGTCTGACTGTTCCTTCTGGTCATCCCTTATGCAAAATCAAGCCAGTTTGTCCAGCATCAACCTACAAAGGCCATACAGATTCTAAAGCCTCCCATTCCTCTGTCATTCCACCTGTGCCTTTCATTTCCTAAGGGACATGGCCTGCAGGAACCATGAGTCTCCATCCTCTCCCATCTTCTGTTGCAGGTCTGATGGGGGAAGACGCAAGGGCTACATGGGGCACCTTACCCGCATTGCCAATGCCTTAGCTCAAGCCTCAGAGAAGTGGCCCCACTCCACCCTTATCAAGCAGCTCTTGAAAGGTAATGGGTTTGGCAGCTCCAGGGGGGTCAGGGTCATGTGCCCTGCATAGGATCCGCTCAAATGATTCTTGAAGGGCTTTGTTCCTGAAGCGTAAGCTCTTTGGCTCATGGAAGCATTCTGGGAATTCCACTCCTCGCCTTTTCCAGTGGGAGAAATAGGGGGCTCATCTCTGTGCTGGAATGCCGCTGAGTCTGCGGTAGGATGTGATGTTTATATAGGGAGTTTCCATCTGAGCAGGAGCTGGAGATCACTGCCTTTCTAGGTCTATTCTTCAGCCTTAAGAACCCAAGTTAAAGAAAACTGGGTTTATATAGTTCTGCAAATGTGCATACCATGGGTGTGTATTTGTTTAGGTTTGGAAATCTGCATTCATATTCATTGGAGACTGGGAAATTAGGGTTTTTGAGGGGGGCAGGGAGAAAGTCAGGGATATCACATCAATTGTGTGCAAGTTCTGCTAAATGAACCTTGTGGGGCAGCTTATTTGTTCATATGGCTGGAAACCCAAGTTGGAAATGGTTGCTACATTTTTATCCAAGGAGTTGAAGGCAGTGTATGTGGTGCCTGCCCCCAGCCCCATGTTATCCTTATAGCATCCCTGGGCGGTAGGTTAGACTGAGAGAGTGGCTGGTCTAAGTTCTGCCAACAAGCTTCATGGCTGAAAGGGAACTTGAAGCTGAATCTCTGCAGAATTAGAGTCCAGTGCTCAACACGCTACCTGATCATGTCTTCATGGCTCAGTAGTTGTAACAAAGTCCTTTTATCGTTTTGGGCCCATAAGAGGCATTCATGTCAAAATCATGAAAAACTGATGGGCTCTCCTTTTTCTGTTGACACCACTTGATTGTGTCTGTATTGGGAAGATGGGGAGGGCAGACAGAAGGCCTGATGACTTGCTCTGTTATTTTTACCTCATGGAAGAATGTAAATTCCCCCCCCCAATAGTTCCTAGTAGGCAATTGCTGATCTCATACCACCCATACTTATAAAAGAGGCTTGTGGCATTTTGAAGACTAAACAAATCTATCATGCCATAAGCTTTTCTGCATCAGAGTCCACTTCATCCGTTGCAATATACATTGCAAGCATTTCTCCTAGACAGATATTTGGTCTGATCCTAGATGACTTTAAAAGGGAATTGTTAGACTGATCCATGAAGTAGAGCTCTGTCAATGGCTGCTAGCCATGGTAGCTTATATATAGAAACTTTATGTTCAAAGGCAGTAGCAGTTTGGGGGAGGGGGGCTTTCTGGAAAAAACATCTCATAAACCATTTCATAAACTGTTGCCACCTTCTTCAATCTGATGCCCCCAACAGCCCCAGCCAGCACAACCTGACCCTATTATTTCAGGAGTGGGGTTGAGCTTCCATTTCAAAGACATGAAATCCTGTTCCTCTCCCCTTATACCTTCTCTTGGAACAGGGAGTAATGTTAAACAAAATTTCATGTGCTTGGAATGGATTCGGGCAGCTCACACATGGTGAATGAGCTTGACCTCACTCAGTGACAGCTACTGCTTTGCACACATTTGGAAGAGATCAAGCCAACCTGTGGTGGAACATTCAAGTGAGCATCCTGAATAGAATTTGTCAAATGAAGCAAATGTAATTGGCTAAAGTAATGTTTAACTGCTTGCATAATTCCACTTTCTGCGAGCTTTCATAATGATATATTAACTTATTGGATCTAGAGGGTGGTTTATTTTTATACTGCTTTTCATCCCAAATTCCCCCAAACTAGGGTAGCTAAGGTCCTCTGCTGATCTTGGTCTTGGTAAGAAGAGAAAAAGGGAACTGATGGGTGACAGCTGGGGAAAGGGAATGCAGATTTCTTCTGGTTGACGGGAAGCTATCATTCGTGTGTGGCCGCTCCCTCTTGTATTTTGCCATCTCCACTTGCTACCACAATGTGTATCATAAAGTAAGGTCCTTCTGCCATCTCACCCACCTGAGCTGACGTGTTCCACTTTGCAGAGCTGCCTGAGGAGGAACAGGAGCAGTGGGAGAAGTTTGTCTCAGGGCCCTTGTCGGAGACTAACAAGAAGAACACTGTGGATCTTGTGAGTCCCCTCTCTTTGTGTCTTACGCTCCAGCCACTCCTGATTATAAAATGGTTGGCAGGGTTCTGGAAAAGGTACTACAAGAGAATGGGAAAACGGTCCCCTTTCTTTCTGCATCCATCGGAGCGCTCTCTGTTACTGTCACATGCCACATGTACTAGGTCTTACCACTGCCATTGGAAAAATGAGCTTTGTGGCTCCAGAGTTAAGCACTTGGTTTTTTGGTTAAAGGGCTGCTTTTCCAGCTGGCCAGAGTCTGCCAAAATGCTTAGCTTGCGGCGGCGGAATTGATAGAACAACTACAACTCCCATCAGCCCTCTGGCCAATGGTCAGGGGTGAGTTGGTCCGTCAACATCTGGAGGGTCACAGGTTCCCCACCATTTCTGTGAGGAATAGTAGGTTCTATTAGCTGATTCTCTGGGGCTTGGCCACTCAATCTTTGCCTTGTGTTTTATTTTGTTTTATTTCCGTCAGAAGACTCACCTAATGGATTCCTTCATTTTCCTTTCCTTCAGGTTAACATGCACAATCTCCACTCGTCAAGTGATGATGATGAGAACGACCTCAAGGAGTTCAGCTTCCCTCAGGAGGCTGTCCTGCAGCAGGCAAGTGCGGCAGCTTCCAGTTGTGCACCATACCTTGCCCCCTTGTCTTGCCAGGGCTGGAACCACTCCCACCTGTGTGCTTGCTTAGAAACCTAGAACAATTTCCCCATCCCTAAGCAGGCGCAGGGTCTAAAATTCTTAGGCCTGCTTTGGGCACTTCCCCTGATTTTCTTCTTTCTTCTCCACAAACTTTAATTTGTATCCTGCCAGTCCCATTCCTCACCCCTTCACCACAACTACATGTGGAATCCTGGCATTCTGTTCTCCTAGTTGCCACTTTTCAGTACCTTTTTGTTGTCTTCATGAGTTGCTTTGTACACAGCTTTGTATCTCTTACCCAAAAAAGTGGGTTACAAAGTGATACAATATGAAACAGCTAAACGAAATGCTGGTCAGATGCCTCTTGTCATCAAGCAAATGATATTTGGGATGAGCTCCTTCCTGTAAGCTGAGTTCAAATAGGGTTCACTTGGCAGATTTGGATTAGGAGCTGTTTGGGGAGGGGGGGAATGACTGTTGTATTCATGTGTTCTCATACGGCATTTAGGTAGATCCATTGGGCCTAGTAAGTTTCTCTTCCTCTCTCTTCATATACCCTTCCCCCCCATATTTCCATTTGAACTGTAATTCACATTTACCCTCATTTCCTTTTCCTCCTCCACTTTATAGGCCTTTGTAGATTACCAGCTGCAGCAGATGACTTCGGCGTTCATTGACCACTTTGGCTTTAACGATGAGGAATTTGGCGAGCAAGAAGAGAACGTCAAGTTAGTGACACGGTTCACGGCCTCCCCTTTCCTCTCCCCTTTGCCGTGCTTGTGTGTCATCGTCTTGTTTTTTACTTGCTCTGTGCTCTTTTGGCTGAGAATAAGCATAGCCTCCAGTGGGAACAATAGCACGCAGCATCGGGGGGGTTTCTGCGTAGTTCCGGCAAGGAAGCATGCTTGTCCTGAGGGGCTCACAGTCAGAACTCTGGATGGGGTGACGTGTCCATAACCCCACATGGGATTGCACCTGCTCGGGCTGGCAGTGCGTGGAGACACCTGGCCTCATTTGTACTTGCCAACAAGAAGGAGATTATTCATTGGCCTGCCGCAAAATCTGGGGCGCATGTAATTTGCATGCACTTGGACACGGCACTTGGTGCTGGGCATTTTGTCCTGGAGTAAGAAAGATGCACAACGTAGACCTGGGAAGGGACATGTGGTCTGTGGCCTCTTGTCCTGAAGTTCTGCCTATAGGAGATGTTAGAGGCTCATCCTGAGCAAGGGGCTGAGGTCTGTAAGCCAGTGTTGCTTGTCTTCTCTTGAGAAGGCAGGTGGAGGGCCCAGGAAGCAAGGGGAGACATTTCCAGCCTGGTCTTGAGCCCCTGTTCTTTTGAGCATTGAAAAAAAAAAAGGATCATGAAAAGAGCCCTAGTGGGTCAAACCAAAGGCTGTTCTTGTCCAGCATCCTGCATCCCTTTCTGGCCATTGAGATGCTTCTGAGAAGCCCACAAGCAGCGCAGGATAGGTTCCGTCAGCCATTTGGAATGGAAGGGTGATCAGGTTCCTGAGGAGGAAGAATGAGATTTCTTCCAGACCCAGCTACCACCTGAGTCTCTGGCTCCAAACGTGCTTTGCTCAATTCACTAACTAGATCATCTTGCCTGGTAAGGAGGAAGGTGCCTTGGATTCCTGGGTCCTGTTACCATCTAAATATTTAATGTTCTCAGCAAAGATTGCCCAAGAGTTTGTCCTCTGCCTCCCCTCCCCCCCTTTTGGCAACAGCTTCAGCATGAATCCCATCTTTCCAAAGGGCTGAAATAGCGCAATAGAGGGAGTCTAGGGTGACATGGAGAATTCGCTCACCCCACCCCAGGGCAGTCTTTCTTTTCCCAGCCCCCCTGATTTCATGTGTCTGCCTCTCTCTCTCTTTCTCTCCCTCTCTCCCTCTCTCTGCCTATCTGCCCTGCAGTGCTCACTTCCGACAGCTGAAAAGGTAATGCCTAACACGCTGCTATGCTCCTCTCCAGCCACAGGCGGGGGTGTAGGGCTACATCCGTCCCCCACATCTGTGCAGTTCCACCTACCTCTTCCCCAGTTAAGGGTGCACCACCCAAGCAGATCAGACTAGAAGTGAAAGCCCAGGTGTATTCTGCATGCGCACATATTGAGCTTCCCTCTTGTATGTGTGTTTTAAAGTATATCTTTGTGCCCTGAACCCTTTGGAAATAAGATGGACAAAACAACAAGGGCATGGGAAAAAACACTGGTAGCTCGGTTGGTAGAGCACGAGACTCCTAATCTCTAGGTCATGGGTTTGATCCCCACATTGTGCAAAAGGTTCCTAGATTCTACAGTTCTATGGCTGGTAGATGGCCTGGGTGGCTTCTCCTCTCCTGATAGCAACTCAAGGGAGTTTTAGTTCTGGCTGCCACTATGGCTGTTCCTGCCATTATGTAGATAATACCGGGAACAGAAAAGGGATCTGAAGCTAATTCTTCTTATGGGAAGTGTTCAGAGGCAAAGCGCACGCTAGCTTGGGGATCCTGTCCATTTGGGAGAGGCGGATCTGTGAAAATGCTCATGTGAGGAGAAGTCACCTCTCTATATCAACTAAGATGTCCTTAGGCAATCTGCTGTCTCTGTCTCATGCCACCACCCCCAATCTCCAATCTCCAATCTCTTGAGGTAAGAGCAACTTAATTTGCATGGCCCCGCCTAGTGGAGCAAGTGGGAGGGGCAATCCCTTCTCCCGCCAGAAAACAAAGCTTTGCGGTAGGTTCAGTGCTACGTTCTTTCCCAAACTTAGGCTTTGGTCCTTTCCCGTGCCTACATGCAGTCACGTTCCGACCTTCATCTCGGTCTTCTTGTTTTCTTCCAGTGCTCCCTTTGACAAGACGGCCAACATCACCTTCTCCTTGAATGCTGACGACGACAGCGTAAGAGCCGCTCCTCTAGAGCTTTACTCCTCTTTGCCTCCCCTCTGCACCCGGCCTGGGCTCTGATCCATCTCTCTCCTCCACCCCTTTCTCACAGCCCAACTCCAACCTCTTTGACATCTGCTACAAAGAGCGCATCCAGCAGTTTGACGATGACGACGAGGCTGACGGTTCCGACGGGGAGGACATCTGGCAGGAGAAGGAGGCTGCTGTCTCTTCTGGTATGGCACAGCCTGCCACAGTCAGGTAGGAGAAGATCCCCTGCCCAAAGACCTCCTGGCACTCTCGGGGTGTGCCAAATGGGCTTTGGACTAAGGGTGCCTTCATGTTCATCGTGATCACTTTGATTTTCATAAACTTCTTCCAAGCACACTTCATGCATTTAATATTTGTAAAAAATATTTATATACCACCTGGTACAATCTGCCTTAAGGTGGTGTACATGAATATAAAGTGTGCTAAAACAATCAGAACAGTGAATAAGATGCAGCTGGTAAAGTGCAACATTGACTGACTCCCCAACAGTAAATACCAGAGCACAGGCCTTTTTCTTTCCCCTAATTTTATTTATTTATTTATTGAATTTATATGCCGCCCTATACCCAGGGGTCTCAGGGCAGTTTACAGAATAAAATCAAGATATAAAACCACAAAATGCATAATAAAAATAAAAAACAACAACCCAATAGCCCCCCCCCCAAACCACATTTTAAAAGGGCATAGGATGTCAATCAGATCATCCAAAGGCCTAGTTAAAAAGGAACGTTTTTGCCTGGCCTAAAGGTGTATAATGAAGGCGCCAGGCGAACTTCCCTGGGGAGAGCATTCCACAGACAGGGAGCCGCTGCAGAGAAGGCCCATCCTATGTACTAATATCAATGAATTCATATTTCTCCTGCTTTGACTCCTATAAAATTAGCTTTCATTGTCTTGTTACGTCCTGTGTAAAGCACACTTTTCTCAGTTGTTGTCATCCTGTTCTTTCCCCTCCCTTTTTGTGTCCTGTCTTTAAATCAGCCTTCGGCCATGCTGGCTGGGACTGATGGGAGTTGTAGTCCCCAAACATCTAGGGGGCACCAGGTTGGTGAAGACTGCTTTAGTTGGACTCTTTAGACTTGCTGCGATAGGGCTTTCTGCTCATAGGGAAGAGGGCATCCTCTCCCACCCGCTTGCCTAGGCAGGACTTCTAGAAGCTGCTTTCTCTTTCCTTCGCAGGTCTGCTTTATTAACTAGTTTTAAGTCGTTCGGTCAAGGAATAAGGCTTTCCTAAGCCCACAAGGGCTTCATTTCTACAAAGCCTTTTCTCCTTCTGCCAGGGCCTAGCTGGTTTCTAATTTGTAATTTGTACAGTACTCAGCACAGCCTAAATTGCTTAATAATTCATAGCGCTATTATTAGTAGTAATGAAATCCCGTACTGCGATGAATTGGTGTACAGTATCTGCCTCCCTCTTATAAACGTACGTGGCCAGTCTTTTAAGTCTGCTTCTCCCCACTCCTATTTCCCAGCCGTTATTTGTCCCCCTGAAGATGGTCTCTATTTTATGCCAATTATATGTTTCTTTGGGGGATCTGCTGTTTCCCCCCGCTTACCTAGTCTAATAACTCTAATACTGAAGGCCGGGTTTTACAGTCTCTTTTGGTTTCATTCTTTTTCTCTTTTTTGCAACAAGTGGGAATTTTCTCACTGAACGAGAGACCCTGTTTTGTTGCCTACATCTTATAAAAGCCCTGTGGAGCTCCTGCTTTCTGTCTCTCTCTCTCTCTCTCTGTGTGTACTTTAGCTTGCTGGGAACCTATTGGAGGGGTAGGCAACGGATTTTCCTACGGATGTGGTAAACTATAACTGCCATCAGCACCAGCTAGCGTGGCCAATGGTATAATGGATGATGGGAGCTGCTGTCCTAAACAGCTGGGCCAGCCACTGCTTTACACCCCTTCTCCATTAGCATTTCCAAATGCAGTGGCCTTTTTGAGGCCAGTCTTGTCATTGCCAGAAATTAACTTCCTGAACTTTATTCTTGAATTTTCTACCATTGCCAGTTCATTGGGATTTTGCTAGCTAGATCTAGGAATTTTCCTTTTTATAGCTCCATCTAGGAATTTCTCTTAATAGCCTGCCACCCAAATTACTTTACCCTATTGGATTGTTTTCTTTCCATTCACTTGTGAAGAAAAGAACTGTTCTCCTTCACAGCCCTGGTCTCTTTCATTCCTCTCTCCTCCTGGCATTTCAGCTAGTGCTTGAAGGGTGTCTGGCAGCATGCAGGTTGCACAGCAAGGACCCAGGCTGAATCCTCAGAACCTCCAGTGCAGCGGTTCTCAACCTGTGGGTCCCCAGATGTTGTTGGACTACAACTCCCATCATCCCTAGCTTGCTAGCTAGGGGGGCTCACAGGTTGAGAAAGGCTGCTGCAGGGGAAAGTACCTTGCGTAGCAGGGGTTGGAGCCCAGGACCTGCTGCCAGGTGGATATTGGGTTAGAGGGACTCAGTAGTCCATCTTCATATGAGGCAGCTTCATGTGTTTCTGGTGCAGAGAGAGGGGTAGCATCTCCCATTTGTCCAACAGGGTTGGGATGGAGAAACGTGCCTGCTGTGCGCATGATCTGAAATATCTCTCTTCCTTTCTTCCCCTCCTCCCCTTTTCGTTTTAAGCAGGAGCCTTGGCAGCACAGATAGTGAGGACAGTGAAGACTCAGAAGAGGGAGAAGGAGGCGAGGAGGAAGATCCCGGTGGGGGAGATGGAGATGCCACACATGTCAGCAACGGTTGCGGTGAACAGACGGAGGTGGAGAGAACGTTAGGAGGTCAGGGCTCCAGAGAGACCCATGTGGTCCGAGGGAGGGATTTGGTAGAGGGTGAAAGGGAGGCTTGTCACATCTGCTTGTTGACTTGGGGATGCTCTGCTACAAATAAGGAACAGCAGAATCCAACACAGACAAGCTTTGGGAGTGGGAGGGAGCTAGCAGCATACCAGTTCTTAGCCACATGGGGAAATACCGTATTTTTTGCTCCATAAGACTCACTTTTTCCCTCCTAAAAAGTAAGGGAAATGTGTGTACGCAGCGATCCCTCTTGCTGTTCTGGCTTCTGAGATTCAGAATATTTTTTTTTCTTGTTTTCCTCCTCCAAAAACTAGGTGCATCTTATGGTCTGGTGCGTTTTATAGAGCGAAAAATACGGTAATTTATCTGAAACTGGAGGATTTTGTAATTCAAGAAGGAGAGTGATAGATTTTGCCTTGGTCTTCCTGCCATTTTCCTTGTGATCTCTCTCTCTCTCTCTCTCTCTCTCTCTCTCTCTCTCTCTCACACACACACACACACACACACACACACCCCACATTTATGTGATCATCAGTATCTGGGGAAGGTAGAGATTTCAGGGCCTGGATTGTATTACTGGTTAGATCTGACCTCCTTTTCTAATCTGTTCTTCCCAGATCCTGACTGGGCAGATAGCCCCTCTGATTCTTCCTCGGAATCTATGGTGTCCTCGCAGCCTGTGGCAGCTGACACAGGAGCAGCGGTGTGGGATCGTCCCAACTCAGATGCCTCCTGCCCCACCACAGATAAGAATTGGGCCTCATTTGCAGAACCCCATATACAGCAAGAGAGGTGAGGCCTTGGAAGGCTTAACCTGTTTAAGACCAGCTGGATGTTCAGAGCAGGAGACTATTTGGGCGTCGGAGGGAGATAATGAACCGGCCGAGCCGTTGGAAGTCACTGGGGAGGCTGGTACTGAGGGAGATGGGTTTGAGGCATCAACACCTGAACAACTCTTGCTAAAGCATGTCTGACTGCCCATATGTTACTTGGCCAAGTTGAAGCTACAAAGCCCTGGACAAGTTGGGTTCAGGATATCTTAAGGGCTGCCTGAGCCCTTATAGGCCAGCTTGTTCACCAAGATCATCTGAAGGAGCACTGTTAGTTGACCCTGCATTACAGAGGCCTACTGGCTTCAGTTGGAACTTGGGTTCCCAAACTGTGCTCCATGATCCACTAGCGTCCTGGGAGCCTCATTCGGGTGGTGCTGCAGCATGGCTGTGAATTTGTGGTTGAAGACAGGAGATGGCACATTCATTGCATTACATATTCATATTGATTTTTCATTGTATTTTTATTGCTTTCTTTTAGTCCTTACATTGCATTACAATTTGAATTCTGTGGAATTTAAATCATTAATACAATAAAATATAATCTGTAAGAAATAAAAGAAACTACGAAAATACAGTGAAAAATCAGCCGACATCTAGCATGGCACATTACAGTTGCTACAACAGGCAGAAAAATCATTAAGTGGCCATTTTCAAATGGTCCGTGGGAGGAAAAAAAATGGGAACCGGGAATCAGTTCATTAATGTTTCCAGCCCCATGCTGTGGGACCCTCTTCCAGCAGAGATTAGGTAGGCATTCACCTTGTTGAATTTTCAGGTATGCAGCTATTTCAGCTTCCTTGGTTAGACAGTCATTTTAGTGATTATTTTGCATTTTTTCCTATGTTATTTTGTTTCCTTGTACTTGCATATATTGTGCACAGCCTTGATATTTTACGAGTTGGAGGCATACAACTAAATTGAAATTAAAGACCCGACCCCACCTTCTGATTTTATCCTTTTGGCTTCCAGGCCCCCCAAAGCACTTGTGGACCCTGCTTCCCCTGCTGCCCCCCCTCAGGAAGTGACGCAAAGCAATGTATCCACAGCAGGAGGTGAGTGGCGACCTACATCTTCAGAAACGGGATGGCCTCCAGAATGTGAGGCGTTGCTTCTTCTCTCCCCTCCCACACAGCTATTCTTCTCCACACTCCTTGGCACCTGCTGGTTTGCGTACTGTGAAATGGTTTCCCTTACTGTTGCAAACATGCGAGCGCTCGAGCAACACATTTTCTAAGTTGCTCGCCCAAACGTCTCAGTCTCTCACCTCTGCCAAGTGATCTGCCCCCTTTGGAGGGGAAAGACATTTGGATTGTGCTTTAGGCAAACAGTTGGCCAGCCGGTCCTTTCCATAGGCTGGTAGCACTGGGACCCGGCTGCTGGCAGGTGGACTTCTGTGACCTAAATAAAATCTGTAGTTGGCTGCTCTTGCTCTGCCTTAATAGAAGTGGCTGCTCTAACCTAGGGCATGGCCCAGATGATGCCATGAACCTAAAGGACATTTCCTTCCTAGCTACCTCAAATTGAAAAAATAAAGTTCTGGTGACCACAGCAGCCACCTCGTGGTTATAGGGCCCCAATTGGCTGGAAAACTTCAGGGACGGGAGAGCAGGGGTCCTGGAGGAGGTGTAGTTCCCATGGTCCTTGTTAGGTGGCCAACTACCCATTCCTTCAGGCTTCTCCTTCCTCTCTCTTCCCCTCCCCTTTGTCAACGAGGGACTTCTGTCCTTCTCCACAAATGACTATAAGGCAACAGTAGCACTATAAACATAGAATAGCCCAGCGGTAGAGAGGGGGCAGTTCGGAGTAATGGACCCTTCCCTTAGCATCTCAGCAGTTGGTTAGGATGACAGAGCAACTTGCCCGTTTCTTTCCAGTGAGCTTCATACCTTGAGCAGGGAGGGTTTTGGACCTGGGCTTCCCACATCAGAGCCAATCTTTCTAACCTTTGCACCACTCCCTCTCCACCCTAAGCCACTTCCCCTCATGACCAGCCCACTGGAAGTCCAGGAGTTTTTACAGCACATTCTTTTACAGCACATGGCGGTTCGAATTCCCGCGATGGGGTGAGCTCCCGTTACTCGGTCCCAGCTCCTGCCAACCTAGCAGTTTGAAAGCACGTCAAAGTGCAAGTAGATAAATAGGTACCACTCCGACGGGAAGGTAAACGGCGTTTCCATGCGCTGCTGTGGTTCTCCAGAAGCGGCTTAGTCATGCTGGCCACATGACCCGGAAGCTGTACGCTGGCTCCCTCGGCCTATAGAGCGAGATGAGCGCCGCAACCCCAGAGTCGGTCACAACTGGACCTGATGGTCAGGGGTCCCTTTACCTTTAGTCGTGTGAGCTTCCTTAAACACCCCATGACTGTCGTGCCTTCTGCTTCCCTACTGTGTGTCTCTAGTACATATGAATGCGAGAACCCTGGGGAGGGGGGGAGAATATAGGCGGCTTATGCCTGGAAGCTCAGAAGTAGCATCTCCGTAGAGGTGAGGTTTACAGCAGTTGAGAGGGGCTTGGCTTTCATACATAACCCTTTCTGAGGCTGTTTGCTGCCTCTGGACGTGATACACCCATCACCATTTTATCCACTTACTATTGAACTTCTTTCCCTCTTTTTCTCCCCAACCCCACCCCTGCAGAAACCTCTAGTGTTCAACAGGAACCTCCCACTCCAGACACAGGCCCCCCAGAAGGGGGTGACCCACCAAATCCCGTCACCATGACAACAGTAGCCAGGTAAGATGGTTAGGTGTGATCCATGATACAGATGGCTCTTGGTTCCCCTGAAAAGTTGCTAAGAAGAAGAGGAGGAGTCTGGATTTGATATCCTGCTCTATCGCTACCTGAAGGAGTCTCAAAGCGGCTAACATTCTCCTTTCCCTTCCTCCCCCACAACAAGCACTCTGTGAGGTGAGTGGGGCTGAGAGACTTCAGAGAAGTGTGACTGGCCCAAGGTCACCCAGCAGCTGCATGTGGAGGAGCGGAGACGCGAACCCGGTTCACCAGATTACGAGTCTACCGCTCTTAACCACTACACCACACTGGCACCCAATTTTTAAGATGAATAAGTACACTAATATCAACAAAATGCTCCAAAAGTCACCAGGTATATTGGAAGAGTATTAATATATATATATCCGTGTGTAGACACGTGTGTAAAAACACACACACACAGTCTAGTTGGTGGAGTTAAAACATTTTTTAAAATAACCAACCTTTGACATTGATGGTCACCGTGGTAAATGTTACTCTGCGCTCTAGCAAGCAGAACACATGGATCTCGTAGTGATCCTACTTCTGAAAAACAAAAGAGAAAGGAACCACAACCCCAGGCTTGGTTGGCATGGCAAACCAGGCCACTTTTTTTCCAGCAGCATGGCAGGGGATTTCAGCAACAGGCACCAGCCTGCTGCTCATTCACATTAAACCATAGATTGCTGTAACATGTGAACCACCAGACTGTTACAGATCTGGGAGCTTGACCCTTTTAAAGCGGGTGATTTTGAAGCTTTCCTTTTCAGTCAGGCTTTTCGTGACTAGGACTTAGGGAAGAAGAGAGAAGGAATTGTCTTGTTATGCTGGCTCTGATTTTTATCTGGTCCTTTTTTGTTGCGTTATCTACACTGTTGAATTTGAACTGTATTCCACTGGGAGAATTATTTGTGATTTGAAAAGCAGGTTAAGATGGACCTAGGGAATTAAATACATCACATATTAGAGGGCTGCAACCTTGAAAGGCTGGTATGAAGGAAAAGTTGCCTCTTAATCTGGCTTGAGGGGATAGGGCAGAGGTTATTGACACCTTGTCAGTATCCTTTTGCAGGTCTTTATTCCCTTTCAGTAGTATTCCCAGGGAACCAGGGTGGATTCGATTTAAATCAAATTGATTAAAATCAGAATTTAAATCACTAGTCAGTAAGACTTGATTTAAATCATTTTTTTACAGAAAGACTCATTCTTGCTGGTATAATCTTAATATTTACAACCAGGTGAAGGTTTTATTTTTGGAATAATAAATTTTCAGAGTAGTTTTTACAGTGATATGAAAAATTACTGGTTTGGTTATACTATTAGAAATACATAGACAGATAATTATGAAATTATTGTGAGATTTAATAAGATAACGGTTTATATTTGGACAACTTTTCTGCTGTACTTTATTGGAAGGAGGAAAATAATCATTTCCTTAGTAACAATTGAACTAAAACAATAACATTATAGTATATGTATCCATGTTTGTTAACTGATGTTGTTAAACATTTATTTCTTTAAACAGACTGAGTTTTAGCACACATGAAAAACTTAAAACAAATCCTTATTTCCTGATGAATAGCCTTTGGACTATAATGTAACTTAAATAGAAAGCTATCTTTAGGAAGATTTTTCCTCCAAAAGCATTTTATTTTAAAAATCCAATTTAAATCAAAAACATTTGATTTAATATTTTTTTTAAATCATTTTTTTAAAAAATCAAAAAAGTCATTGATTTTTATCCACCCTGCTGGAAACCATTAATTTCTGCAGGAGAAACACAGCAACAAAACAGATATAGAGGCCATATTCCTTATGTGATGATCTCTCTCTCACACACACTCCACATTTACGTGATCTTCAGTATCTGGGAACGGTAGAGATTTCAAGACCTGGATTGTATCACTGGTTAGATCTGACCTGCTTTTCTAATCTGATTGTGAGAACAGTGTGTGTCATGTGAAATTTGACACTCCTTTCCAACATGTGCGTGGTGTGACCAGGCCACGGCTTCACTCCTACTCTGCCACCAGTTCCCTCTTGTCTTTCCTCAGCAGCACAGTAGAGCCTCCCCCAACTACCTCTGATTCCGCCCAGCCGCTCCAGGAGACAACAGAGACTCCACAACCCCAGCACAGCAGCTCCCAACAGACAGAAGAGCAGCAGCAGCCGGCAGCCAGGTGAGGAGGGACTGTAGGTAAGAGGAGATGAGCCTGCAAACTGCTCTGCTCTGCCTGCCAGGATGTAGGAAGGATGGCATCTGGGAACCAGGATATGGGTTGGGAGTCCTTGGCTCATGGAAGAGGGTGGGATTCCCCTACAGAACCTCTCTTCTGCTTCAGACGTCGTGAGAACGAGAAGCTCGTTCTTGCTTTTTAATACTGAAAGAAGATGCTGAATTCCGCACGTGATGTAAAACTCCTGGATTGCGCAGCTAGCTGCTCCTTCCCTCCTGCGGGAATACCCTCATTCCTCTGTGTATAAGCTGTAGACGAAATAGTTAATATGCACTCACACCCCGTCCTTGTCTTTCCCCAGATAAAGCCTCTCCGTGGGTCTCGTCACTGGGGAAGGCCCACAGCTGCTTGCTCGAACAAGTCCATTTTGCCAGGGACTGTCCCCAGTCCTTCCGGTGCCTTCACCCCTGTGGGCAGGTGGGAGAGGGGGCAGAAGAGAAAGCAGCAAGGGGCAGCGAAAGAGCCCAGCCTCTCCCCCTATCCCACCCCGAGCAATCACTGAAGAAACCAGGACCTGGTACCGACGAGCACCTGCGAGAGAAACAGATGTGCGTCCCAAGCGCAAAAGCATCTTCCTCCTCCTGGCCCGTTGGTTGGCACAGCCCAGCAAGAGTGCCTCTCCCCCAGGAATTCTGCAGGGCGGGGGGGTGGATCCGTCTCTCCTCCTTTGGCCTCTTTCCCCTACGAACCCCCCCCTCGCCCCGCCCTCCCAGTATGCATACGTACACACTGCTGCACTGAGCAAAACCTGTCTGTTTTGATGCAATTAAATTTTATGCTTATATCGTACCAGAGGTCTTCTGATGGGGGGGTAACACTGAACAGGGCGGGGAGAAAAAACCCCATCAAGCAACAATCTCGCCACTGTTTTGAGGGCTCTTCCTCTACCTGACAGCCACACCTGCAAGCACAAGTCTGCCACAGCTCCTCTCTCCGCAGCCCCCGTCTCCAAATTTGCCCACAGGGTGGCAGGTCAGATTAGCATGGCAGAATTATCTCACAGGGTAAAGAAGGATCAGGAGGTTGCCTAAAGCGGCTTCTCTGAAGACCACTGCCTCAAGGTAGGGTTAGGAAGTGCAATGAGGGGGGTGAGGTCGTGTGAGAGCTGTCCTTTCCTCGCTGGGATGAAATCGTGATATTTCTGCCCTCGTGACACTTGTTTGAAGCTAATATCCAAGAGGAAGCAATGGGTGGCCAAGGAGAGGGAGGCAGAGCCAGCCTTCCCTGTCTCCTGACTGAAAATAGTTGCTTCCATTCCCTGCCTGCCTCCCCAAACATCGCCATCATTTAGGGTTCCTCAACCAGTGTACTCAGTGAAAAGAATTTTTAGGAGAGATGTGTGCATACAACCATGTGAAATCTGGATTGACCCTAAAGTTTCCATCATTTTGTTTCTCCCGCTGTCAGCATACGTCCACCAGCTCACTGAGATTTAAGCTGGACCTCCTCCCAGTGGATTTTGCCTTCCCCACTCACTTTCCTTCCAGCATTGGTTTGTTTCCTCACTATTAAAGAGCTCCACAGGAAGTCCACAGTCTCTCCCGCATATCCAAGCAGCAGCATGGTCGGGAGGGGAAGCGCAATACCCTGTCATAGCATCTTCCCTCCCATGGCAGTGGTTGTTGAAAAAAGACATGGGGGGGGGGGAATGATACCCATGCCAGCAGCACGTGTTCTATAGTTGGTTTTGGAAATGATCCTTAGCCCTAAGCAGCCCCATTGTGATTTCAGAAACCCCACCAGTCTCCAACAGGGAGTTTGTCCATGAATATTGGCTTGTCCTTCAGCTTCATTGTGGCTGATTGACAGACACCAGCTGCACATTAACAGATAAAAGAGTTGGTGGCTGCATTTTGGCCCACGTCCTCGCTGCTCCTAACTGCAGCAACCAAATATGGATCCAAATATTGCAATCTTTTCCCTCGGGAGTCATCAGAAACGGAGAGGGTTTCGTTCTCTGGGGTTATGCGGTGGGATTCACCTTGCAGAACTACAGCAAGTACATTGTAGAAAAGTAACTTTAGACCCCCAGTTTATTCCCCCTGCATCCCTGAATCTGTTTGGGTTGTGTGGGTGGGGTTTTCTGCCCCTCTCCACCTACTTAAAACCAAATTCTCCTGCCTCTTTGAGAGTTCTGGCTCAAAGTCCTGCACTTAACAACACAAAAGACCAAAATGACCCTGGTAGAATGCCCTAGGGACCTATCCTGCAGCCTCCCCTTCTCCATAATCCTTGTTCCAAAGAGAAGTGCCCCCCTGCTTCCCAGTTACACTCCCTTGAAGGCCAAGGAGCTCTTATTCTTACCCCAACCAAATCCTGCTCCTCTTCTCTTGGGGCTCCTAGAAACAGGATTTTCCACCAAAGGCCTCAGAATTACTGCTTTTTTCCTCTCTCTTCTGGCCTCCCATCCAGCTGTTGACGTGCTTTGGACTTTTCTGTAGCTCCTTTTTATAGTGTTTAAAGGAAAATGAAATCTCACTGCCTCACCCTTGCCTCTGACTACAGAATTGGGACAAGAGCATTGCAAAAAAGTTCAGCCAAGAACACCTTGAGATTTGGAAGGGTACATAACGCCAGTGCCCGTGGGGCTTGGTGTATGTGTGGAGGTGGCAAGAAGATCTAATATCAAGGTTTGTAGAGGTCTGATTCGGGACATTGAGCGTGGTAGGAAGCGAAGTCACGGTGGAGGGACCTTTCCCTTGCGCAAGCACTAAGCACCCTTCACCCCACCTCTTTACTTCCAGGTGGTCAGTAAACTTGTACCCCTTCCCCATCTCTCCCTTTCCTCTTTCTCCCACCCCCATATAAGTGGCAATATTTCTTGAAGCTCTTAAACCACAAAGGACAGAAGTGGCCTTTCGCGTTGTCTGCGTCATGCCATGTTCATGCCATGTCAGTAATTTCTTTTTTTCTTTTTCCCTGTGTGTGTGTATGTGTGTGTTCTATTTGAATAAAGAGATTCTATGGCTGTAATAGACTTGGCTCTCTGTGTTTTTCTACGAAACAATAGTTCCTTAGCTGCCTCCTCCCGCTCCGTGTGTCACACCGCCCCCCCCCCAAGACACCAGTGTTAAGAGTCCTGATGTTACAGAATGGACTATACTATCAATATAGGAAGCCACCTTGGAAGGAGTTATTTTACTTATTACCACCTTTTTCTTCCAAGGTGCTCAAAGTGGTGTATGTGGCACTCCTCCTCATTTCATTCTCACAACAAACTTGCGAGGTAGGTTAGGCTCAGAGATGCTGACTGGCCCAGGAGGCTGCCTCAGAATCTCGCTGGCTCAGTCACACCCGAACTCACAGCACAGAGCCGCCCGCAGCAGAAGAGCCCACCATGGTGCTCCAACAGACAGGCGGGTTCTTCCCCGGACTCAACTCTCGGGCCCTGGACTCTCAGCCTGGTGCCCCTGAGAGCCTGGCGCCCGGGTGCCCCGCACCCCTAGCTCCTATGGGTAAGATGGCCCCGTGTGCACATGTGATTAGCCAGGATCTTTCATGACCCACCTCTGCAGCCCCTCACGCCAACTATTTAATAAATGGCTTCAGCCCTTCAGAGCACTAAGAAGAAGAAAGATGCTGCCAATCCTTTTGTTCCTTCTGGCCTGCCTATGTGAGCAGGGGAGTATTGATCAGCTTGTGCTTGGTAATGGTTTCTTTTAAACAGAACTTGAGGGTCTAGAGCAGGGGTGGGGCAAAGCCTTTATTATTATTCTCTGTTTAGGTAAGTTTTTAATGTCTGGTGTTTTACTGTATTTTTAATATTTTGTTGTAAGCCGCCCAGAGTGGCTGGGGAAACCCGCCAGATGGGCGGGGTATAAATAATAAAAGTATTATTATTATTATTACTACTACTACTCTGGTACCAAGCAGAGACAGTGTGACAGGTCTTATCAGTTGGCCCCTTGTACCCTGAGGGAGTTGAAAGTCCACTTTGCTGCAAGGTGCAAGCATAACTGGCACCCGCTTCAAGATCAGGCAGCTTCTGTTACCACCAGCGCTAGGAGTGGCCATGGATATCCTGGAGCTAGATGCCCACTACAGGAAAAAGGCAGCGGCCAACGTAAGAGTCTGTATATCTGCTACAAAGGGTGGTTGGAAGGAGACAGGAGAGGCACTGGTGGGAGATGGGGCTCCCTGGGAGATTTCTTGACCTGGGGAGGGGTCCATAGCTCAGTGCTTTGCTTGTCGACGAGCCAAGGTTCCATTCTTGGCATTGTCTGGTAGGGCTGGGAAACAACCTTGCCTGGAAAGAGCTGCTGTCAGGGTGGACAATGCTGAGATAGATCAGTGAGCTAGATCAGTGGCTCCCTGGCGGGCAGTGGGATTTCTGGGGGTGGGGGGTACTGGAGTTGTAAATGACTTTTTTTCATATCACTGGATCAAGTTCATCCTTTTTGTCGAAGTCAGCTAGATAGCTTTTATTGGATTTTAAACAAATGTGCAATTAATTGTTACTGTTTTGAATTTCATTGTGTCATCATCATGCGAAGATCCTGAATAATGCTTTTTATAAAGGTCAGGGGTCACTGGGGGTGAGTTTATGGAACCAAGGGGGTGCTGGTCTCAAAAAGTTTGGGAACTACTAAGCCCAACCCACTAACTGTCAGAAGCAGCTTAAGGAAATGTCTTCCTCTGATAAACCTGTTGATGCCTCAAATAAGACGCCTGGATTTTTGCTTTCTTTTGCTGCACGCCTCTCCTTCATGGAGAACTCGGGAATCCTGGCTCCCTTTGCGTTGCTTCCTATTAAAACAAACACTGCACAAAATTCCCTGGTGCACTAAAACCCTACCTTTGAACCCAGTTGAACCCAGGTTTCCTCCAATGTCCAAGTCCTTAAGTAATCCAGATATTCGAGTGAAGCCCCCCCCCCCAGCTCTGCCAGCCCCTCCTGGGCCAGGAGTCCTTCCATTCATCTCCCCTTTGGATCACTAAAAGGATGGAGCGGGTGGTTGGGTGGAGCAAGTGGAAAGTTTCTTCCAAAGCCCTCCTGTGTGCAAAAGAAGCCGGGGCCCATTCCATGAACCTGAACCGTGGGAGATCTCAGGACAGTGCATAAGTAAACTATAGAATTAATTGCATAGGTAAACTATGGAGTTTGCTTCCACATGATGTAGTGATCGCCACCAAAGCGGACAGCTTTAAAAGGCGATGAAGCAAATTCATGGAAAATAACTCAAGGGCGACTAATATTATGAAGGTTGCCGGTTACCTCCAGTGTCAAGGCTTGTATGCCTGCAAATACAAGTTGCTGGGGATCATGGACCAAGGAGTGCTGTTGCACTCATGTCCTGCTTGTGGACTTCTCAGAGGTGTCTGGCTGACCACTGTGAACACAGGATGCTGGACTAGAGAAATCTGACCCAGCAGGACCCCTCTTACGTTCTAAAGATGGCACCTTCACTATCATGAGTGTTCAGAGTCCATAAAATTCTGTCAACAAGACAACTGGAACACTCCAGTTTAATGGCAGGGAGAAAACTGGCGTCTCATTTGGATTTTGGTCCCACGATTTTTATTCCTAGTTTTGGTGTTTATACTAGCAATGTCTTTTCTTTCTTTCTTTCTTTCTTTCTTTCTTTCTTTCTTTCTTTCTTTCTTTCTTTCTTTCTCTCTCTCTCTCTCTCTCTCTCTCTCTCTCTCTCTCTCTCTCTCTCTCTCTCTCACACACACACACACACACACACACACACACACTTACTTGGTGGGAGGTGGGGAACAAGCTTTGCAATGGATCCAGAGCTCTCTTTTTTGGTCTGGGTAACTATTGTACTGGGAAACTGCAATCTATATTACTTGGCCAATCATCAAAATAATGAACAGCAAAAGCTTTGGGGTTGGCAAAGGCTGCATCCACGATTTGTGTTCCCCACTGTACGATGAAAGAGTGAGGACAAGGAATTTGCATTCTCTGTCAAACTTTGGCTTCGGAGTGTACAAGTTCATGTGTTTGCATATTACAGTTCTTGGATATTTGACTAGGTGTTGAAGAAACCTGATATAACCTGCGTGTCAGTTCAGCCCAAGCACAGCACACAATGCTGTTTGAAATCAAATGGGGAAACTGGAAACCGCAGCATAGCATGGGTTGCCAGCACCCAGGGTAGGGCAAACCTTGTGCCCCCCCCCCCGGTGGATTGGGCAGCTGGAGTGGGGTGGGGTGCGCCAGGAAGGCACTCAAGGAGGGTGAACAGAGCCCGCCTCCAACAGACTCCTTGCCCGCTGCATCCATCCACCTCCCCACTAGCAGAAGTAATTAAAAGACACAGAAAACAACAGGACCAACACTATTAAAACAGACTGATCAGTGTTAATTGCTGCCACTGCCCGGGCAAGCTAGCCTGGCATCCTTAAGAAATAATAATGGTGGTGGTGCCTGGCCAGATTGCCTGAGTGAGGAATCCTACTGTTAAAAGCATAAAAACAACTTAAAACAGCCACCATCTAACGTAATACACAGTTAAAATGATAAACTACCTATTCAGCTGAAAGCAGATTGGAATAGTCAAGTCTGTAAGGAGCTTTGGAAAACAACCAATGGAGGAACAAAACACACCCTGCAGAGGAGGCGGGATTCCACAAGGAAGGGGCCACCACAGAAAAAGCCCTGTGAGATGGGGGGGGGCTAAACGGAGGGGGGAATCACTGAAGAACTCTCTTTTCATGTCGCATCCTTAGAAAAGGAGTTTGCTGTATAAGCTGCTGCCTTTCGCCATCTCCTGCACGTCGTACTTCATCCTCTGGCTTCCTGAGAACAGTGTGCAGAGCGCCATCGTCAAATGCCTCCCCGTCCTTTCCTTGGCGTTCTTTGTGGCTTCCCACGCCTACAGTATGGCTGTTTTCACACCATATGCCCGCCACATTTTCCGAGGCCTGCTGTTCTCAGCGGTAGGGGACATCTGTTTGGTGTGGTCAGAACTTTTCCTTCCAGGTATGAGGTTAGAGGGATCTGTGGGGAGGAGCCCTGCTGTATTCTGTTAACCACCAGTTTGCACTTTACGAGGTTTGCGCTGTGGGGATTCAGTGAGGAGGGGGAGAACCATGTCCACTGCCTTGAGCTCCCTGCAGAAAAGATGGGATAGAAATGCAGTTATATATGTAAGTGCCGGTTTTGACCTATAAAGCCTTAAACATCTCAGGACTGCAGTACCTCAAGGACCACTTCTTTCCATATGAACCTACCCGGACCCGGAGATCATCTTCTGAGGCCTTTCTTCAGGTGCCTCCTCCTCCAGAGGTCTGGAGTGTGGCAACACAAGAATGGGGCCTTCTCTGCAGTGGCTCCCCATCTGTGGAATGCCCTCCCCAGGGAAGTTCACCTGGCACCTTCATTATACACCTTTAGGTGCCAGGCAAAAACGTTCCTTTTTAATCATGCCTTTGCTTTGATTGATGACCTATGCCCTTTGTTTTGGTTTTTTTTTTTGTTTTTGGAGGGAGGAGTTATTAAGTTGCTGTTTTTATTTTGATTATATATTTTGTGGTTTTTATATTCTGATTTTGTTCTGTGAACCGCCCTGAGACCTCCGGGTATAGGGCGGAATATCAAACAAACAAACAAACAAATAAAAACAAAGCAGCTAAATGCAGCAAAAAAACTGCCCAAAACAACACCAGCAGGAATCTAGGCAACCTAGTAAAAGAGGGCCCAAATAAGACGGAAAAAATGAATGTTTATCAGCACTTCGTACGTTAGCTACAGCAGATGTGTGCAAATGCTTGATGTTTTTAATTATGCTTTTAGATATGCTGTAAGCTGCCCAGAGTGGCTGGGGAAACTGAGCCAGATGGGCAGGATTGATTGATTGATTGATTGATTGATTGATTGATTGATTTAAAATGAGACTTGTCCAGTCTGCAAATCTGAATTCATCCATCCACAAATACTATCTCTCGCCACATGGGGGCACCAGCAATACACATATAATGCCTGACGGGATGATTTCCTAGAAAGATCAGGAAGAACATCCCCATTGGAAAGATCTGGGGATATTTTTTCCTCTGGGACCTGCGCTGGCTGATGGCAACATCCATCCAACGGATGTCAAAATCTAATTCGCAACCTAGATAAACGGGTGCATCAGACCTTAGTAAAATCTAAGGATTAATGTGAAGGGTGGAGTCAGTCGTGGATGACATGATGGGGCTGAGTCTCTTTGCTTCCCTCTGGCCAAAGGGCTGCCCCATGCCAGGGTGAGGAGAGATGAGGCAGCAGCAAGACTGTCTGTGCCACAGGGCCTGCCTTGGCCATTTAAAGCAGTCTCATGCCACTTCAGGTGGTCATGGCTTCGTTTGTTAAGGGTCCTGAGAGTTGCTAGGAGACCCCTATTCCCCTCCCAGAGCTATAATTCCCAGGCTGGTTTAAATGACAATCCCTCTATTCAGGGAATTAGTCGTAAAATGTAGGTAAGGCCTTTGTTTCTCGTTTTTCCAATTGTAAATCCAGTTCCCCATTTCTATGTTGGTTTGTGATTTTTTTCTTTTTAAGTCCTCACAAAAACTCCCCATCATTTTAGTGCAAATGTCTCCTAATACACAGCTCTGCTTTGTTTACGGCTTCTGCAAAGTGGTTTTCCCCAGAATCTAATACAGTCGTACCTTGGTTGTTGAACGCCCTGGAACTCGTACGTTTTGGCTCCCGAACGCCTCAAACCCGGAAGTAAGTGTTCCGGTTTGCGAACATTCTTTTGGAACCCGAATGTTCGACAGGGCTTCCGTGGCTTCTGATTGGCTGCAGTAGCTTCCTGCAGCCAATCAGAAGCCGCAATTGGGTTTTTGAACATTTTGGAAGTCGAATGGACTTCCGGAATGGATTCCGTTCGACTTCCAAGGTACGACTGTATATTTTTGTGTGTGTGTGTTTCCACCAGTGCAGGCATATTTATACACACTGAATTTATTGCAAAATTCTGCGAAGTGCAAATTTTGAAGGCTGTGTTTCGGTCTGCATATTTGTTTCAGAAAATGAGAGCTAGGTAGATTAGCCTTTAAGTGCAAACTGATTCGAATTTCTCTCTGTGTGTGTTTTTCTCCATTTTCTCTCCTCGTAGGGACGGCTGCTTTTGCCGCGTGCCACGTGTCCTACATCTTAGCCTTTGGCCTGGGCCCCTTTCGGCCCCTCACCTTCCTGGTGGTTCTGGGGTTGGTGGCCACGTCGTATGTCATCCTCATCTTCCCCTGCCTTCAGGGTGTCTTTGCCTACGCCGGGCCAGCCTATGCGGCCATCATCGGCACCATGTGCTGGCGTGCTCTGTCCCGCACGGAAGCCCAGCTGAGCACCTCGCTTGGCAGCGTGATCTTCATCGTGTCCGACCTGTTTGTCGCCCTCCATCACTTCTGCTCCTCCTCGCTGCCTCATGCCCGCTTCCTGATAATGAGCACCTACTTCACAGCCCAGGCTTTGATTGCGGTGTCTGTGTCCTCCCGGAAGGTTTCTCAGAAGGAGAACTGAGTGCAGGACTTGGACTGCTGTCGAGTTTCAACCATTTTGTGTGCAGGAGAAAGGACTGCAGGCATCCGACCTCCTGACTCCTCCCGAGTTCAGCTATAACTTTCTAGGCTCTGTCCTTCCTCTCAGGAGCTCAAGTCTCTCCCCTTCCCCCAAATCAATTTTGCTTTCTCATCTCTTCCCTCCATGCACTTTCTCCAAAGCAGTGGAAAGTAGTTTGTTTACGGTAAAGCAATAAGCTTTCACACTATAATGCAGGGTGTTTGCAGATCTACAAGTACATTCAATATCAACAGCTTAGCATGAAAAGCAAAAGCAAGATTGTGGCGGGGGGGCGGGGAAACAGTGGTACCTCGGGTTAAGAACTTAATTCGTTCTGGAGGTCCGTTCTTAACCTGAAACTGTTCTTAACCTGAGGTACCAGTTTAGCTAATGGGGCCTCCCGCTTCTGCCGTGCCGGCCGCATGCAATTTCTGTTCTCATCCTGAGGTACTATTTCTGGGTTAGCGGAGTCTGTAACCTGAAGCGTCTGTAACCCGAGGTATGACTGTAAAGGGAAATGAACCCAGATAATACCTGCTCTCTCCATCTCACAATCTGCTACTCTCAGGGCCAAAAATCATGTATGAGGGGTGGTGTCATTTGGCAAGTTGCAGACCCATGGAAATCAGTTAGGTCCGCTAATTTCAGTGGGTCTGTACTGAGTAGAACTAATCCCAGATAGCTTCTCAGTTCTCTTGTCTCATCTTCACTTTAGATGACGAGCAAAACAACGTTGGGGGAAGGTTAAGGGAAACGGACAGAGCTTGTCATGATTCTGAAAGCCATACTGAAGACTTCTCTATCCAGCTTTGCTTCTCCACCAACACCCTGCGGCCTCTTTTTTAGTGTGAAGAAGAGTTATTGAAAACACAGAAGCTTGCTCACTCTTTCAGACGATTCTAATAAAGGCATTGCCCTACCTACTGTGTCTCAATGTAGATCAGGGGTATGTTCACATGACCTTTTACTCTGCATCCAGTGAGTTCCTACTGCTAGATTTTGAAGTCATATTCACATGACGTTCGCCATATTGATCCTGTACTTTATTAAAAAAAATACTGCTGTTTGATGCATATTTCCTCCTTCAAACCAGTTTCAATTCAACTACAAAACTGGATGTGGAGTAAGCAGTGAATGTACCCTATCGGGGAGAGCCAATGTGGTGTAGTGGTTAAGAGCGGTAGTCTTGCAATCTGGGGAACCGGGTTCACGTCTCCGCTCCTCCACATGCAGCTGCTGGGTGACCTTGGGCTAGTCACACTTCTCTGAAGTCTCTCAGCCCCACTCACCTCACAGAGTGTTTGTTGTGGGGGAGGAAGGGAAAGGAGATTGTTAGCCGCTTTGAGACTCCTTAGGGTAGTGATAAAGCGGGATATCAAATCCAAACTCTTCTTCTTCTTCTTCTATCATGCCAGCTTCATGAATACAAGTTATGGGGGTTGTGCGGTTGTGGGGCAGGGAAACCAAAAAGGTCACGTGTGGAGGATGATGACACCTCTGCCCCTTCTCTGATGTGAGCAATAACATGCAAATGCCGCTTGAAATGCAGCAGGGGGGAACTGACCTTGCTGTGATTTTGGCCTCTAATGCGAACAGACTCCACATCTGCCTAACCGGCAGCCACCCAGATGTTATTGGACTACAACCCCTATCCTCCCCAATGCTTGCCCATGCTGGCTAGGTCTGATGGAAGTTGCCATCCACAACATCTGGAGAGCCACAGGGCAGCCCACCCCCCACCCCCCGGTTTAGGTGTTGAAACAGCAACCTGGGCTACTTTTAAAAACCAACATATTTATCCACATTATTTTAAGGGGAGCCTGTGGTACTCCAGATCATAGAACTGTAGACTTGAAAGGAACCATGGGGGTCATCTAGTCCAACCCCATGCGAGGAATCTTTTTGCCCAACCTGGGACTCGAACCCACAACCTTGAGATGAAGAGTCTCGTGCTCTTACCAATTGAGCTATCCCATCCCAGATATTGTTGAACGCCAGGGTTTCTGGCAGGGAATCTAAAGATGTCAGGGATTTGAATTGGCAGCCTTCTCTGTGCAAACCAGATACTCTGCCACCAAGCTATGAAACACACACAGAGAGAGACTTTAAACCGCCCCCCCCCAAAAACCCCCCACCAACTCTCTTCAAGTATGGGCAAAATAATGGGGAGCTGTTTCCCCAGTGGGTTGCTGCTGGTTGTTTTGCCACTGGCTGATTCACTTCCTCCTGAGTTGCGGGCGTGGAAGGAGGAGGGGACAAAGCCGTCTGCCCAGCCAAAAGGGAACAGGTGCCACAGCAGGTAGAAAGGAAGATCAGGAAGAGAGTGGCCAAAGGCGCATGGTGTCGGGATGCTTACTCCCTTCTGGGGGAGCTGGGCATCGTTTTCAACCCTGGGGCCTGTTGGCTGATGGCATCTTGCATGCTACGCCCAAGAGGAGGTTGGCTGCCCTTGCTGCTGGTAAGTGGATTTAAAATAAAAATAAAAACAAAAGCAAACCCAAACCCAAACCCACTCCCCCTACTCAGCTGTTTCTTTGGCATAAAGAGCTGTTCCCTCATCCCTAGGGTTGGTTGTGCCTCTCCGGTAAAGGAAGGATCCCTGGATATAGACCCACTGCATACCAGAAGTGGCTGCAGCAGTGTTGTGTAGTGGTTAGAGCGAAAGGCTAGTATCTGGGAGACCAGATTCAAATTCCCACTCAGCAGTGAAACTCACTGGGTGGCCCTAAGCCAGTCACTGCCTCTCAGCCTAACCTACCTCACAGGGTTGTTGTGGAGACTAAATGAGGAGGGGGGTAACCATATACACCACCTCCTCCTTGGAGGAAAAGGTGGGATATTAATGCAACAAACAAACAAACACAGGAATCTGCCTTATACTGGGTCAGACCATTGTTCATCTAAGCAGTGTGCACACCAGATAACAGCACCTTTCTAAGGTTTCAGACAGGGTTCTCTGGTGGCCTTATCAGTGCAGATGCTGAACCCGGGACCCTTTGCATGCAAAGCAGGTGCTGTACAGCTGAGCTAGAGCTCTACCCCAATCTAAAGCTGGCGTAGGCATCATCTTGCCCACACCCAGCAAGACACAGCACAAAAGGAAAATGCATTTGGGAGGGAGGAGGAAATACTCAGCCACTAGTTCTTAGTCTTGTTTTTGAATGTGGGGCCACCGAAGCAGCTAGTTTAAGAGCCAAACTAGATGTGACATTTGATTGTGTAAATGCTGTTAATGCAGTTACTTGGCTGGAGAACTGGATTGTAAAAATGGAGTGATGTGAATTTTGGAGGATGGCTGCGTTTCAGTTCATGTATTGTTCTGGAAAGCACAAATTCGGTAGTTTGTGCCTTTAAATGCAAACTGAATCTCATTTCTTCCCTATCCCTAGACTCTCAACATTTTAACTTCTGTTCTGTAGCTGAGAACAGAACTGGAATATTGGCAGGGCAGGGGCAGGAGGCAGTTAGGGATGGCACACAAAGAGGAGTGGGTATGTTAGAGGAAAATTAACATAATGGGAAAGTTATTATTTGCAATTCAAAAAAATGACAGGACAGAGTCCATTAGCACCGCAAAGTGATTGACTGATGCACATATACAAATATCCACATTTTTCCAAAACCATCTTCAAAAATGCATTTTTGTATGTCATTTTCACAAATATATACACGATAAAATATATGGGATTTTAAAATCTTGCAGCATTCCAAGTTCCAGTGTGTTTCAAAGGTATCTGTTCGTCAGAAGGAATTTCAAATACAGTAATATCCTTAGATTCAATCCTTGCATAGTAAAACTAAGAGAGAAGCATTTTCCACACAGCTGTTTGTGTAAAAATGGCAAGATGTTTTAAAGGGCATGTTTCATTATTATTATTTAACCCAGCCAAGGTTTTACTTTTTAATCTAAATCTGATGAATTATTGCATAGACCACTATACTATTACTGTAGATATATTTTAGATTGGTTGGGGAATCAGTTGTGTTAGTTAATCCAAGACAGAGATGGCATTTCTGGCGAAATGTTTGACTTTACATTATCCTGCTATGGGCTAAGAGTATTTGCGTGAGTTTGTTGGTGAAACAGACTGGGGGAGACTGAGGGACATTGAAGATTTCTGATTGTCTTGCACGTATGACTTTGTACTACCAACCTTCACACTGTCATTTGGGATTTAATTGTTTTTATTGCAAACACCACCTATTCACCAAACCACCAGATGCTCAAATACACCTGTACAGCAGGTTACAGGTGTGCATCTGTGTACTGGCTGTGAGGTGTATGTTACATGACAGGAATGGCAGAAGGGGACTCTAAGGGAGTTGTTACGTTGCTCAGCCCTGAAGAGCACATCGTCTTGATTAACATTAAGCCCCCATCTAGCAAACTATCTTAAAGTTCTACATAATGCCAAACACCGTTGGGCATTTACCAGGGCCCGCTTTAACGCTCTCCCTTCAGCTCTTCTAGAGGGAAGATACAACAAAATACCGATCGAACAAAGATTATGTCCCTGTAACAGCAACGAAATAGAAACCATCGGGCATGTCATCTTATATTGCCCATTATATCGAGACTCAAGAAAAGAGCTGATCGAGCCGATTCTGAGGAAAATACCTTGTAGTACAGATGACACCTATATCAGACATCTCTTAGCTGACAAAGACCCCGAAATCAACAGGCCTGTGGAGAAGTACTGTTACATTGCAACAAGAATAAGACGAGCAATGATGACAGCAACAGAGTTCAAATTGCAAACATCGAAGGAACGATAATAAACAGTAATGACATTTGAATTGAATTCTCAAAACCTTAAAAGTCGAAACCTGGTCATAAACATAAGTACCAATTTTGTGATTTGGCCATATCTCCACTGTTATCTGTAGTACAATAGTACTCATATTGCCAATTTTATTTTATTTATCAATTGCTTGTTGGTCATTGACCGTATTAAAGATATTTGATTTTGATTAACATTAATTAATGAGGGCTAGAAACCTGTGTTTTGTTTTCAGCAGGCACAGTGTGTCTCCCAAAGCCACATTCAAGCTCTTTAGCCCTGCTGAGGTGTTACTTTTCTGCAGTTAGTGGAAAGTGGAATGAAAATGGAAATTTTCCAGATAGCAGATCATGTACCGTGATATTATCCAGCAATGCTCTGTGACCAAGACCTGTCTATAACGTTTTCTTAAAAAGAAAACAAGGGCCATTCAGCAAAAGTCCCTGGGCAGCTTCAGTTAGAGGTTTGCTGCAGGCTGAACAATTGCTAGAGACATGTATTTGGCATTCTTGCTAAAAAAAACCCTAAAGGCTGAAGGCAGCAAAGAAGTGATATAATTGGCACCTTCGCATATTGGAAGAGCTGCCTTGCTGATGATGTGCCCAATTAATTTTCTCTTGTGCCACACTAGGGATGATGGGGAAGCTCTGATCGATGTGTCAGATCTGACCTGCCAGGCCTCCCCAATGGCCCAGAAGTCACCTGCCCCACACCATTTGTGATGTCAGGTGTGGGGGAATTAGAGATGCAGTTCATCCCTGCAGAAGGCAGGACTGAACTCCCGCTGTACCACCAAGCTACGCCCTTTCCCCTTACGCAGGAATGCCCACAGTCTCAGCTCACAGGCTGGAGTTTAGAAAGCAGCCATTGCTGGGCTCCTGATCCTGACTCAGACCACAAGATTTGGGTTTTGTGAAAGGCACCCAGGTCACCACCAGCTGCTCATGCCCTCCAACTTGCACGCTTTGGGGATATATTCCAGCACAGGAGGTACAGTGAGCTGGCTTTTTGCTCTCTCCTTTAAGCAGAAACCAGCTGAAACACTGGTGGAGGGTCTTTATTGCAGACCTAAAGCTGCAATCCTAAGCACCATTACTTGGAAGTAAGTCCCATTGAACCAATGGGGCATGCTCCTGAGAAAACATATTCCGGGTGCCAGACATTGCAGGGTGTTATGTACTGAGTTGAATAGGATCCAAAATGCAGCAGTCTGATTGGTCCTAGAACAATAGGATTCAGAATGCAGCAGTCTGATTGGTCCACAGGAGCCACCCAATCCAACTCCAGGTGGAAGTGAATCCGCAACCTGATTGGCCTATAGGAGAATCCCGGAATTAGCCAATCACGTGGGGCCCATTGTGTAAATAATATATATAAAGCAGATGTTTCGGGGGAACTGGCATTCCTCACTACTATGATCCACACTTGACTCCGAGTATATTTCATAGGATCTATTTATTTATTAGATTTCTATCCCCCCTTTTCCTCCAAGGACCTCAAGGTGCTGTACGTCTCTCCCCCCCCCCCCCCATTTTCTCCTCACAACAACCCTGTGAGGTAGGTTAGGCTGAGAGACAGTGGCTCAAGGTCACCCAGCGAACTTCGTATCTGGGTGGGGATTTGAATCTTGAGCTCCCAGGTCACAGTCCAACACGCTAACCACCATAACACACTGGTTTTGACATCTAATCCCATTCAAAGTACACAGCGAACTACACTTTATCTTTGCTTGGGAAAAGATAACATTTTAAAAAAATAATAATGATGATGCAAGCTTTTGTGCTACACAGGACTATTCCTCGGGATGGATATTTAGAGTGGGGAAGAGTGAAAGGGGAAGAAAACAGTCCATAGTGTTTACTCAACTATAGCAATATAATCTTTACCCAGACTTCTTTGTCGCCATAGGGCCCCTGGACAAAGCAGTAAATGCAAATATTCCCCTTGGAAATGCAGAACAGTTTTTGAACAAACCCTAGTGTGTTTAGCGCAACCTGGGCTTCACAGATCACGTGGAAGGTGCAGTGTGTTTGTGTATCAGTTAGGATCAGGGAGCGAAAAATATTTTAGGGCCTCCACAGGCGAGTTTGGATTTTTGACTGAGTGCAGAAGGTGCCACTCTATCTGGGTAAATTTCCTCCCCTGGATCAGCCCCTGCTCACTCTCCAAGAGACAGAAAGCCTGCACATCAAGACTTCCCTTTTCCCAATGGCTCTGGGTAAAGGTTGGATCGCGCAGAATGGATCTGAGCCTTGAAAAGTACACAGACAGAGCTGAACGAGGAAGTGGGGAAAGAGCACAACTCTTCCAACTTCCTCCTCCAGCTCTATGGGCTATTCAAAAAAGAAGGAACCCAGCCTCGTCATGACCAAGGGGGCAGTGAGGCAGGGGCCCTAGAATGCTTATGGAAGTGAGAGCTGGACCATAAAGAAGGCTGATCGCCAAAGAATTGATGCTTCTGAATTATGGTGCAGGAGGAGACTCTTGAGAGTCCCATGGACTGCAAGAAGAACAAACCTATCCATTCTTAAGGAAATCAGCCCTGAGTGCTCACTGGAAGGACAGATCGTGAAGCCGAGGCTCCAATACTTTGGTCACCTCATGAGAAGAGAAGATTCCCTGGAAAAGACCCTGATGTTGGGAAAGATGGAGGGCACAAGGAGAAGGGGACAATAGAGGAGGAGATGGTTGGACAGTGTTCTCAAAGCTACCAACATGGGGAGGCAATGGAAGACAGGAGTGCCTGGTGTGCTCTGGTCCAGGGGGTCACGAAGTGTCGGACATGACTAAACGACTAAACAACAACAACCAGGGGAAGACCCGCTCCTCCCCAGAGTACCATTGCACCCATGGGTGGCATGTTGGCAACTCCAACTATAGGAAAACATTGGACTCTGAGGCTGTGTACACACCATGCATTAAAAGCACACGGCTTCCCCAGAGAATGCTGGGAAATGTAGTTTACTGCTCACAGAACTACAACTCCCAGCACCCTTAACAAACAACTGTTCTCAGGATTCCAGATCGGGGTGGCGACGGATGTGCTTTAAATACACGGCGCCTTAGAAAGATGGAGATAATGTTGAAAACCCATGAGGTGGAGACAGGGAACCAGGGGACCCGAAGCCGCAACATAGCTCAGTCAGTAAAGCATGAGGCTCTGAATCTCAGAGTTGTGGGTTTGAGCCCCACCTTGGGCAAAAGATTCTTGCATCGCAGGGGGTTGGACTAGATGACGCTCATGGTCCCTTCCATCTCTGATGATTCTATGAAAGTCCAGCCTGATGGGGTTTTTGATGACGTTGCTCAGAAATGCATGAGGAATAACTTGTACAGGCATCCTACCGATAACATGAGCCAGGTTAAACGGTGTTCATGGGAATCACAGTGCCAACATCTGTGAGCAAGGCCTTCTGGGAATTAAAAAAAAGCCTACGTCTTTCACATTACGCCTTTCCCCCTGCCAGGTGCTGCTGCTGCTGCTCCTTCAGCCTGGACAACACAGTGAGTTGCTTCTATGATGATAGCCAACGTTTTTATGTCGGTTTTGTGTGTGTCTTTAGCTTTGCAAGGAAATTCAGCAGGTGCAACTTTCTCCAACGTGGAGATGCAGCAATGGGGAGGGGTGCACCTGTTGAAATATTGCCTGCCTGAAAGCTGATGTAAAGGTACTGAGGCGATTACAGGAAAGCATTTTACTGCATGACTACATTTGACGAGTGCTAAAGTCCTCTTCACTGCAAGGCAGGGCGATGTGGAAGAGTAGCTACCTCTGAACTCACCAGAGGTCAGTGTTCAACCAGCCCTAAATATATTTTTTTGGACTACAACTCCCATCATCCCTGACTAAACTGGCCAAGGATGATGGGAGTTGTAGTCCAACAGCACCTGTGGACTCAAAGTCAAAGAACACTGGTTTAGATGGACCCTGAAGGGCAAACAGTGCCTTACGTAGAAGTTCATATAAAGGTGGCTCAACAGCCATTTTCCATGTTGAGAACCCCGATTTGAGAGGAGGGGAATTTGAGAGGGCACTTAACCCTTTCACTGCCAGTTGTTTCCCCAGCTCCAATATGCCCCTACCCCATGGTTTCCCACCATAGGGCTTCCAGACTGTTTGGAGGAATGAGAACCTAGTGTGAGAAGGGACAAGTGGGGGAACAAAAGAAGTAAGGGCAAGTTAGTCCCAGCATCCTAGTGACTAAACTACAAGATGGCCATTAGCAAAGATGGCTTTTGGAAAGGATCAGATAAATTCACGGAGGAATATAGGAATTTTGCCTTATATTGAATCAGACCATGGGTCCATCTTCCTTAGAATCGTCTTCAGTGACCAGCAGTGACTCTCTTAAGATTTCAGACTTTTGCAGGCTTACTTGGAGATGCCTGGAAGTGAACCTTCCTGCTGAACTGCAGCCTCATTCACAAGCAGAGGATCAGTCTATCAACGCCCACCAGCCAGGGTAGACAGAATAGAGCCTCCATGTTCAAAGGCAGTGTGCTGTTGACTAATACCAGTTTCTGGGAACAAACATAAAGAAGGTTGCTGTTGCCTTTGTGCCTGGACAGTGTGGGTTTCCTTGAGGTTTCCAGCTGGCCCCAGCTATAAATAGGATTCTGGGAGACTAATCCAATCCAGCAGGGCTCTTTTTGCTTTATTAAAAGTATTTTGATTTTGAAGAAACGGCCTCCTTCCTTGGGTTTAAAGAGAGTCATTTTGGCACAGCTTGCTACCAATTTGTTTCTATGCCTGCTTGGTTTCATCTCTTGCACTTTCTGGAGAAACTGTGTCTTTTTGTGCATGAGGATCTTTTAGTTTCAGATGCAATTCTGTATATTTTATTCACAAACTGAATAATCCATAGTGGAGATTCAACTTTCCTCATACATGTCTCTTCCCCCTGTGTCTCGCATCTCCAAAACAGGCAAAAATAAAGAATCCATAACTACTACAAAGCCGTCCACAACAAGTGCAGGTAAGTAGAATAACAACCTTTCTCTGGGCTTCTGATGTTGCCTCTTCCTAGTGTGGCTTAATCTGATATTAACTCAATATCTTCTGAAGCAAGAAGACGAGGAGCTGGTTAATGCCGAATCAGATCCATCTAGCTCATGGGTAGGCAAACTAAGGCCCAGGGGCCGGATCCGGCCCAATCGCCTTCTAAATCCGGCCCGGGGACAGTCCGGGAATCAGTGTGTTTTTACATGAGTAGAACATGTCCTTTGATTTAAAATGCATCTCTGGGCTATTTGTGGGGCCTGCCTGGTGTTTTACATGAGTAGAATGTGTGCTTTTATTTAAAATGCATCTCTGGATTATTTGTGGGGCATAGGGATTCGTTCATATTTTTTTCCAAAATATAGTCTGCCCCCCACCCCAAGGTCTGAGGGACAGTGGACCAGCCCATAGCTGTCAACTTTCCATTTTCTTGCGAGGAATCCTATTCAGAATAAGGGGATTTCCCTTTAAAAAAGGGAAATGATGACAGCTATAGACCACCCCCCTGCTGAAAAAGTTTGCTGACCCCTGAAATTTCTAGCTCATTAGTATTGAAACTGGTTGGCAGCCGCTCTGTTCCGGGGTTTCACGCAATGTACTTCCTCTATACAGAACAGGAGAGAAACCTGTGGCCCTCCAGATATTGGGAAACTACTGCTCACATTATCCCTGGCCATTGGCCATGCTTGCTGGGGCTGATGGGAGCTATAGTTCACCAACATCTGGAGGGCTGAAGGTTCCCAGCACCTTGTTTACAGGGACTGGCAGTTCTCCAGGACTTTAGACAGGCACCTCTCCCTCTGAAGCCTACCTGGAGATGTCAGGGATTGAACCTGAATCCTTCTGCATGCCTAGCAGGTGCTCTACCCATGAGCTATGACATTTCCCCTAAATTCTGGCCTGAATCGAGGAGTGGATCTGCCACAAACATTAGAAGCTCAATGTTGGAGCTGGTTCAGCTGCAGGTCAGAATAGAGACTCAAAGACGAGTGGTAAAGTTGATTCTTTATTCGTGGAATCAGAATACAAACAGAGAAACCTACGGGCAAGACTGGCCTCAGTAAAGCAGATGCCAGAACTGATGATATGGGTCTCTCACTTTCCCCTAAGTCTCCTCCCCAGCCAGCTGTTTCCCCAGCAGTCTTAAGCTCCATCGGGGAGGGCCTCCCTGTGTTCTTTGCTCTGCAACTTGCAAAGCCCTCCATGCCCTTGGAGGCAAGAGAGAAGAGTTCAAGGAGGCAGGAGAGGATATATTGTTTATTAATATCCTTCCTAACTTGCGCTAGCAAGTTCTATAACTTAGCAGAGTTTTACATTCCCCTTTTAAATGCACAGCAGATAGCTGGTTGCAGGCTGGTTTAAGCCTCTCAATATTAGATTCCTGGTAAGTTCCCTTATATCCCTCTTCAAAGAATAAACATGCCACAATCTTGTGTAAAGTATATAAAAGAAGTTTACTCACATTATCAGTTCACAGTTGGATCCCTGAAGGCAGACTTAGTTACAAAGTATATATATACATGTGGATCTATCCCATATGGAGATAATCCCAGTGTTCTCTGTTGGCTGAGAGCCAACAGATCAATTCTAGCTAAAAGCTGCTCCAACGACGGAGGAGGTCAAAGAGAGAGGACATGCTGTGTGACTTGCCCTTTTGTTACCTGGACAGGTAAGGTCACGCCCACCTCTAGTCACATGCAAAAGGAAGTATGTCCCAGCCTGGAGGAAACCAGAAGTTTTTGACTGGCTGGACTAAACATTCCCCTGCATGTCCACTCTAGGAAAACAAGGAATGTTGTACTTGACTGCTACTTATGTCTCACATCCCACAAGAAGCAGAGCTGAATACAGTAGGACTAGGCGGGGCTAACACCCTAAACTAGCTCCCCAACTGCCTTGGTATCCTCCAGATTCTGTTGTTGGACTCCAGTTCCTATCAGCCCCAGCCTGCTCAGCTATTGGTCAGGGTCGATGGGACTTGCAGCCAACAAGTGTCTGGTGGACACCACACTGGGGAAAGGCTTCTCTAACCCCTGCCTTCATTTCGTTGCCACCACAGATCCCTGCAAATACCCCGGGGAAGTCAGTGGAAACTTTGTCATTGTGTACTGTCCCTTGGATAATGCAAATGTCACAGAAGTTTTCAGAAGACCAGAGGTGATGGACCAGGATCCAGGCTGCATCAACAGCACCAGCCTTCCCACTCAGTGCCAACAGCATGTGATCCTGGATAAAAACTGTTCCTCACTCACTGACTGCCTTGAGTGCGGAGGTAAGGGCAGAAATCCACACTCCACAGTCTGCGTCAAGACGGAACCCGGGTTCTGCATGCCGAAGGCCATTTGCAAAGCAAATAAGACTGATGAAAGGACCCTCCTTTAAAATAAATAAATAAATAAATTTAAACATATCAGTGTAGTATAGTATCAAAATATTTTCTTTCACTTGAAGAATATGTAGCTGCATTGTTTTATACTTTCTGGGTGTCCAATGTTCATAAAAAGGTAAAGGGACCCCTGACCATTAGGTCCAGTCATGGCCGACTCTGGGGTTGCGGCGCTCATCTCGCTTTACTGGCCGAGGGAGCCGGCGTACAGCTTCCGGGTCATGTGGCCAGCATGACTAAGCCGCTTCTGGCGAACCAGAGCAGCGCACGGAAACGCCGATTACCTTCCCGCCGGAGCAGTACCTATTTATCTACTTGCACTTTGACGTGCTTTCGAACTGCTAGGTTGGCAGGAGCAGGGACCGAGCAATGGGAGCTCACCCCGTCACGGGGATTTGAACCGCTGACCTTCTGATCGGCAAGTCCTAGGCTCTGTGGTTTAACCCACAGCGCCACCCGCGTCACTGTCCTATGTTCATATTACGAAGTAAAATCATAGAATCATAGGATCATCATTCTAGTCCAACCCCCCTGCAATGCAGGAATGTTTTTGCCCAACTTAGACTCGATTAAGAGTCTAATGCTCTACCAACTGAGCTATTCCATCTTAAGTCATAAATCAAGCACTGCTGCAAGTTGTTTCCTTTTGTTTTCCAGTGTATTTTTTGTCAACAAAAAAAATCTGTATGGCACGAGCAAATATATATTCTCAAAGTGTGGGCCGGGGATGGGGGGTGGGAAGAGTTTGAGAGCCACTGACTTAGAATCCCCTGGACCCACCATTTCTTCTTTCTCCACATCCATCACTTTCCAAACTGCAGACACCCCATTTCTTCTTTTTTCTTTTAAGTGGATTTGTTGTGCTAGGGCAACGGAGTGCTTCAATCTACTTTCTTTCCGCAAACCAAAAGTTTGAGGCTGCGTTTGTGTCCCTCCTGCAAAATAGCAGCAGTCCAAAGGCCCCCTAGAGCAGGCCCCAGTGTTAGGTGCAATGAATTTGGGCCTGGTCTCCCTATAAGGAGTGGTCTGTGGGGCTGAAGTGCTCATTGATTGCTCATTCTCTGCTTCTGCTTCTGAACAGAGCCATGCCCTGTGCAAAAACTCACCCAAAGGGACCAGACCAACCATTCTGTAACTCTTCACTGGCAAATCTCCAACGACTGCTGCTACAAGGCGCACAGAGGCAGCGCTACGACAGTCCTTAAAGCCAGCATCAGTAACTGCATAGCCAACATCCCAAAACTGTCGCCTGGGCAGAACTACAACATGACAGTGTTCAGAAAACTGGATGGACGGTGCAGCAAGGAATCATCCATCACTGCCTTCACCTGTGAGTCTCGCCATTACCTTCTACTTATGGGAAATTGCAGTCAAACACAGCAAGCAAGCTTAGGGCTAGTTAATGCATGAAGGGGTTAAAACCACAGAATTGTACTCCTAGACTCAGCCAGGTCACACCCCCCTCAGCTCTTAGAAGAAAGTTAAGTTTCCTCCTTTCTTTGGTCTTTTTCACCATGTGAGATAGGAGGCACCTGAGCTTGCTCGCTACAAGCTCAGACCACATGCTTAGAGCCAAAATTTCTGCCTGTGTTTAATTTTGCTGCTGCATGGATAAATGCATGAAACTTTGGAACTTTGTAAGCAAAGCATTTTTAAACTTACTAAGGTGCAAGGTCTGTTCAGTGCTAAGAGGGGTAGAAATGGGAAGCTCTGGTAGCAGACTAAACAGGATATTAAAAGGTTTAACAGCCTAAATCCCTACGCTGCACTGCTGCTTGCTTTCGTAACTTTCTAAAACACTGCTGGGGGCTCTCTCTTGCTGGAGAATGTGTTTAGCTCTGCACTTTGGATCTAGGGATCCAGCCAATTCTTTTATTAATTACCCCACACAGCTGATCTATATCTATTTTCCCCCACTCTGCGAGCAGCAGCTGAAACCAGGTCTTTGGACAGCAGGGTGGGCAACCCCCAGACCTCCATTCGTTGTTGGACTATAGATCCTATCATCCCTGCCTATTGGCCATGCTGGCTGGGGCTGATGGGTGCTGGAGTCTTGATGGGCTATGGGTTTCCCCTCCCTTCTCCTCAAGGCACTGTATGTTAGCCGAGGTGTGTGTGGCGATGTCTGGAGCACTGACAAATAGAGAACAAGTTGTTATCTTGTGTTCTGATAGTGTAGCCTGCTTAGATTTTATCATAACTACCATATTTTGCAGCCCTTAGGACACACCGGCCCATAGGACGCACCTAGTTTTTTGGGGGGGAAATAAAGGGAAAAAAATTTATTCCCCCCCCAGGTGCGGGGCTGGAAGAACTAGGTCAGGGAATAGTGGGAAGGCGCGCTCCGCCTCCCCGCTGTCCCCCGAGCTTGTGGGGCTGGCGATGGGGAGAGGTGCGCTGAGCCCGGGACTGGAGGCAGCTCTGCGCAGCCATCGGGAGCCGGGCGGGACTTCGCGCCCCGCTCCCGATGGCCGCTGAGCCCGGGACTGCAGGCAGCTCTGCGCAGCCATCGGGAGCCGGGCGGCACTTCGTGCCCCGCTCCCGATGGCCGCTGAGCCCGGGACTGCAGGCAGCTCTGCGCAGCCATGGGAGCCGGGCGGGACTTCGTGCCCCGCTCCCGATGGCCTCTGAGCCCGGGACTGCAGGCAGCTCTGCGCAGCCATCAGGAGCCGGGTGGGACTCATGCCCCGCTCCCGATGGCCGCTGAGCCCAGGACTGCAGGCAGCTCTGCGCAGCCATCGGGAGCCGGGCGGGACTTCGTGCCCCGCTCCCGATGGTCGCGCAGAGCTGCACTGAGCCGGGGACTGCAGGCAGCTCTGCGCAGCCATCGGGAACTGGGCGGGACTTCGCGCCCCGCTCCCGATGGCCACGCAGAGCTGCGCTGAGCCCGGGACTGCAGGCAGCTCTGTGCAGCCATCGCGAGCCAGGCGGGACTTCGTGCCCTGCTCCCGATGGCCGCTGAGCCCGGGACTGCAGGGAGCTCTGCGCAGCCATGGGAGCCCAGCGGGACTTCGCGCCCTGCTCCCGATGGACGCTGAGCCCGGGACTGCAGGCAGCTCTGCGCAGCCATCGGGAGCCGGGCGGGACTTCATGCCCCGCTCCCGATGGCCGCTGAGCCCGGGACTGCTGGCAGCTCTGCGCAGCCATCGGGAGCCGGGCGGGACTTCGCGCTCCGCTCCCGATGGCCGTGCAGAGCTGCACTGAGCCCGGAACTGCAGGCAGCTCTGCGCAGCCACCGGGAGCCGCACCCGGCTCCCGATGGCCGCACAGAGCTGCGCTGAGCCCGGGACTGCAGGCAGCTCTGCGCAACCCTCGGAGCCGGTCTCCCGAGGATTGCGCAGAGCTTCCTGAAGCCTGCATTCGCCCCATTGGACACACACACATTTCCCCTTCATTTTTGGAGGGGAAAATGTGCATCCTATAGGGCGAAAAATACGGTAGCTTGGCTGTGTGTATGCTCATATTGATCCATAAATGTGTGCGTGTGTGGTTAGATATGCAGCATATTTCATTTTATTTAAGCTATGCCCTGCCTTCCCGTTCATCAGGATCCGCAGGGCAACTTAGCAGCGATATAAAAGCAAGCTTTTAGATGTAATTAAACGGCAGTCAGTATTTCAGCACAGCAGCAGTAAACCAGCAGAGTTGGTTAATTGAAGGTAAGTACAGTGGTACCTCAGGATAAAAACGTAATTCGTTTTGGAGGTCTGTACTTGACCTGAAACTGTTCTTAACCTGAAGCACCACTTTAGCTAATGGGGCCTCCTGCTGCTACCACACCGCCGGAGCACAATTTCTGTTCTCATCCTGAAGCAAAGTTCTTAACCCGAGGTAATATTTCTGGGTTAGCAGTCTGCAACCTGAAGTGTCTGTAACCCAAGGTACTACTGTAGTTGAGCTCTTATCCCAAGCGTTACTTGCTACATGAACTCCAGCAGCGGAAAGAACTGTGAGCCTCCTTCAGAAGAAAGTCCATAAACTAGGTAGGCACTGCTGCCAGGGTGCCCCTGTTGTATATAGCCAGTGTCGCATAACACAACAAATAGCAGAGGCTCTGCTCAGGTAGCCATGGAATGATGCTACTGCCATTTCAGTAGCCAAGGGCAGATGATTCACAGGTGTGGAGGCAAGGAGTTGGGAAACTGGAAGGTAGGGTGTGTGTGTGTGTGTGTGTGTGTGTGTGTGTGTGTGTGTGTGTGTAGTATCATGGAAATGATGTGGCATGTGGGAGCCCTGGACAGGAGCTCTCCACACTGTGTCATTTTCTTACAGCACCAGCTTATGCCTGTAGGTCTGCTTGTATCAAAGAGCCTAGAGGGTCCTTCTGTTTCTCCAATCCAGGCCCTTCACCTGTCCCGTACATCAATATACAGAATCAAACGGTGGACGCGCTGCAGATTGAATGGGCGGCACCCAAGGACCCTCATGCCAGCCTCTATAGATACAAGGTCTGCTTGCCAGGGTGCCACAACACTTCCGGAACCTTGCTTTGGGTGCACAACCTGACAGCAGGCAAAACGTACAACGTTGAGGTCTTTGCCGTTTCTGCCAACAACGTCTCCAGCATCGGGAGCACCAAACAAGCCACCACAGGTAGGCTGAGGCCAGGGGAGAAAGGGAAGCAGCAGCCAGGACCCTGAGAACTTTCCCCTGCCCCTAGTAGATTGAGTCACATAGAAATCACTCCCAAGCTCCCATATCAGCACCACAGATCTCAGCGAGCATGCGGTGGCTTGCGGAAGGGGGAGGGGAAACCTGTAGCCCCTCAAGACTCCAACTCCCATCAGCCATGAGCACACCATCCCATACCCTCCAACATTTCTCCAATGAAAATAGGGACATCCTATTCCATTATTATTATTATTATTATTATTATTATTATTATTATTATTATTATTATTGATACCGCACCCATCTGACTGGGTTGCCTCAGCCACTCTGGGTGGCTTCCAACTTATATAAAAGCATAATTAAACATTATTATTATTTTTAACTTCCCTATACAGGGGTACCTTCAGGTGTCTTCTAAAGGTTGTATAGTTACTTATCTCCTTGGCTTGGAGGTTGCATAACTCCATTGCCCTCCAACACCTCTCCAATGAAAACAGGGACATCCTAAGGAAATGCAGGACATTCTGGGATCAAATCAGAAACTGGGACAGCTTCTGTTAATCTTGTGGGGATACAAGACCCAGACCCAGTCATTCAGTGGTCAAACCACTAGTCAAAGGGGCAGGGATCAGGATTGGGCCCAGCTGGGGTGCCAGTGTCCTAGCAGCTACCTGAGGGTGCCCCCATTTTGAGACGAGGTGAGAGTATCGTAGGCTTTGGCTTGGAGGGATGTGCTGCTCGGATTAAGGACGCTGGGCTCCCAACATCCTCAAGGCCAGCAGGGGTTGCAGTGGTGTGTTAAGTGAGCCTGCTCTTTCCCTCAGCTCCAAATGCTCCCGAGAATATAAGCGTGTCGCAGTGCGAGACCAACAGCATCCCTGTTTCCTGGGATCGGCCTAAAGACCGCAATGCCGCACACTATTCGTACAGGGTGAGCTGGCACGGCGGAAAAGGCGCAAACCTGTCGGGGAGCGAATCGGTTGGAGTCAATTGCCTCAGCTACAACATCACACGACTCCTGCCGGGGATCCTGTACTCAGTGAAGCTGGCCTCGCAGATCAGCGGGGTTAAGAGCAAAGAAGCCAGCAAATGGGCTCTGACATGTGAGTGCAACTGTCATGGTCCGGCGGGGGGGGGGAGAAATGGCAATGTGACTTGGACTTTGGGCAGTGTGGTGTAGTGGTTGGAGGGTTGGACTAGGGGTGGGGAGAACCAGGTTCAGATCTCCACTCAGCCATGAAACTCACTGGGAGACGTTGAGCTAGGCATGGCCACTCCACCTAGCTTTACCTTTCAGGCAAGGGTGGATCAGCTCAGTTCCTTAGAGCCTGGTGGTGATAAGGCCAAGGTTCCAGGTTCGATCCCTGTGTGGGACAGCTGCATATTCCTGCATTCCAGGGGGTTGGAATAGATGACCCTCAGGGTCCCTTCCAACTCTACAATTCTGTGATTTCCTATGAAACTAGCAAAGCTTAAGCTTCAGGGCCCGTAATCCTATAGGCGCCCCAGAAGCGACTTTAGTTCACAGTGCTTAAAACATTTTGGGGTCTAGAACACCCAGTTTGAGTTGCATGACTCTATTTGATTAATTTTTTTGTTGAATATATTTCAACAACCCCAAAGATCAAGAGACGGTAGCACAGATGTTGTGGTGTGGCAATCTGCTGTGGAACAGCCCCATTGAGTGGTTACCTAGACGTTGTTGCGAGGGGCCCCCATGACAGTTCAGTCCGCCATGGCTTACAAGGTTGTTGTCAGTGCCTTTTTTCTTCACATTTTAAAGAAATTCTACACTTAGTGTAGAAGCAGCTGGAGAAAAGAAGTCCCAGGTCCACAGAGAGGAGAGTGGCATTTTATGAGCTTACATTAAGGGATAAGCTGCGTCTAGTCTTTGAAAGACACCTCTGTAAATGGGGGGCGTGGGGTGGCTGCTGTTGGGCAATGTCTTTATAAGGACCAACCCAAATGTCAGAAAACAGTGTAAGCTTTTGAGTTCAACAGAACTCTTCATTAGGCTGGATGAAGCAGGGGTGGCATTGCCTAACTGTGGGTGGGGGGCAGTTCTCCCGTCTTGTAGACTAACACAACAACCTCTGCTTTCTTTGTGACTTGGCTCTCTTGACAAATCTTGCCTCCTCCTTTCAGGCCCCTTGCCCCCTACAGATTTCAGGGTCCGCAATAGCAGCCAGACAGAAATTGAATTATCCTGGAGGAAGCCGAGCTCAGCTTTCACCAGCTTTCTGCTCCGGTGGAAGAACCAGAACGAGTCCAACGACAAAGAAATGCGTCTTGGCACTTCCACTGAGATGACTTTGAGAGGTCTCACTCCAAGCTCCAACTACACCTTCACTTTGCTGAGCGTAGCAGAAGGAGAAAACAAGACCGCGTACAGCGTTGGCGTTCTGCAAGAAGGGGCTACAAGTACTTACAGTTTTCTTGGGGGGGGGGCAGAAAATGGGTGGTCCCATCCTCTCTCAAAAGCGGGGCTTGGCATGCAAGAAAGCATCGACTTTCATGGCAGGAGTTCCACAGGCAGCGGGGCTCAACGGGGAGCTACACACACACACACAAACACACACACTGTGAAATGATTGAGTGGCCTATGCTACAAATTAGTAGAGGGAAGGTCTAACCAGCCACACACAGGTGTTGAGCCTCACTGCCCCCCACCCCCGGTCGGTTGTTGCTGAATCAGGCTATTGGCCCATCTTACCCAATAATGGTGGCTGGTGCTCACTAGTGGGCAGAAGGCAGGGAGCCCAACACCAGGGGGCGCCAGAGAGGAGGTGGAGGGGGACCAAACTAGGATTCATTGCCTCTACCTCTCTCTGGCTCTCTGGCTTCTGCCTCTGCTTCTGCTTCTGCACCTGCCACTATTCCTCTGCATCCAACCAGTCCGTGACATACAGTTCCTAGAGCAGTTTAGCAATCACTACCTCCATCCAGTTGTGTGAATGTCACCTGATGTCAGGCTTTGGGGAATAGGATCCCCAAGATCAAAAGAAAGAGCACCTTACCAATTAGTTTCTTTAATAATCACACTGAGAGACAAAGGAATGCATATTTCTCTAAAAATATGGCAGTGCTCCCAGTAAGGATTCACTCCTTCCGTCCCCATTAATCGACATCACTACTACATCGGGTAATCTGAGCTTGTTGCCGCTGAGCGCTCTGTTCTATCACTCTCAAATCCCATCTAAGGGGGGGGGCAGGAATGCTTTCCAAGGACACTGAATCGACCAGCTCTCTCTCTCTCTCTCTCTCTCTCTCTCTCTCTCTCTCTCTCTCTCTCGCTCTCTCCTGGTGTTTCCTCTTCTAGTTGTGCCTCACCCAGTGTTTCCCAGCTTTCCCCCTTTGAACTATGCCTCTCTGCCAACCACTGTTCTAAATCTATTCTGTCCTCCTGCCCATGGGAAGGTTCAGGAGAAGGGCGTCCAGTCCCTGACACCTGAAGTAGAGGAAGCTAACAGGCACTGCCATCCCCTAGACTGGTGGTAAACAGGTGATTCATTCCTTGGCGTCTGGATCTGCTGACCCTGCAGGTCCCGCTGCCCAGGGTCAGCATAACAACATCAACAACAATTATCATCCTATATTTAAATGGGTACCTACTGAGAAGATCTATAAAAAAGCAACTGTACCAAAAAGAATTACTGTGAAAATATGAAATATTCAAGGGAGGCGGCTCACCAGCCTTTATCCTTGCCCAGGGCACCATATTATCAAAGTCTGCCCCTGCCAAGGTGGTTGCCTCATTTTGTCTCATGGGTGGCCTGCCCTGTCTTTGGCAGATGTGGCCGGGGAAACCTAGCCAGAGGGGCGGGGTATAAAGAATAAAATTGGGAACTTCATCCATTTCACTGAGAGGTCCTATTGAAAAAAGGATGGGATTCACATGTTTGTGGGCATGCAATATATTTAAAAAACAACAACACCACAGTACTCTCTGCTTCCCACCTGCACAGAGCCAGACCATGTGAATAATTTGAAGTGTGATTCCTCCATGTGGGGCGACCGTCTGGTATTGTCCTGGACGTGCCCAGCCAGCAAGGTCAGTAAATTGCAGGTCTACCTGTCAGACCAGCTTGTCCAGGAATGGACCATCTGCAAAGAGGAGACGGAGATTGACGACCTGCAACCCGCCTGGAGCTACTTGGTCCAAGTGCAGACGTTCTGGTATGAGCAGGAGGCAGCGTCCGCCCAGAAGATGTGCACCACCAGCAACGCAGGTGAGACACATCTGAGCAAGCCTTTCAGTAGGCAGGCTGGGGGCGAAGCGTGCTGTTTAAAAACGCTTCTCTTTCTGAAGGACGGCACCCTTGGCGAACAAGTAACCAAACAATTAAACCCCTGTGTTGCAAACAATTGTCAGTAATATCCAAGGCAACACAATGACCAAGTACAACAATGCAATATCAATATAAACACTTTATAAAATCTATACAGAACATTGAACAATATGAAATATATGAAACTCTCTGCAAAACCAAATAAACAGAAATCTTATAAATCTCTGAAAGTCCCAAAATGTGCACTCTTGGTGGATTCTCTTGAAAACATAGAACCATTGCATTGTTATACTTGGTCATCGTGTTGCCTTGGATATTACTGACCCTTGGCGAACAGGCACAGAGCAGCCTGGCGTGAGTGAGGGGTGCGGGCTGTTCTATGCAAAATGCATGAAAAGGCTTGGGAGGGCTCAAAGCCGTCTTAACACCAGGGACCAGCGGCTTGTCTAGTCTGGCATTGTCAGGGTTCCGGATGCTGTGGACTCCAGTTCCCATCAGCCCCAGCAGTCACTACCAGCCACAGAAGCGATGATGCTCTGTCTCTGTGGCCAGAGGCAGCAATGCTCCTGAATCCCGGTTGCTTGAAAGCCCCACAGGAGGGGAGGCTGTTTTTGTGCTCAGATTCTGCCTGCAGGTTCCCACAGCCACCTGGCTGGCCCCTGTGAGAATGGGGCGCTGGTCTAGATGGGCCAACAACATCAGCCCTACCAGCAAAGCCTTTTCTGGGTCTGTCCCATTGCCTGCGACTTGATCCTTTTAAAATAACACAGTGGTACCTCAGAAATGCCGTTTACCTTCCCACCGGAGTGGTACCTATTTATCTACTTGCACTTTGACGTGCTTTCGAACTGCCAGGCTGGCAGGAGCAGGGACTGAGCAATGGGAGCTCACCCCGTTGCGGGGATTCGAACCACTGACCTTCTGATCAGCAAGTCCTAGGCCCTGTGGTTTAACCCACAGCACCACCCGCGCCCCTTTTATACCCTGCTTAGAATCATAGATTTTAAGAATGAGAAGGGACCACAGGGTAACAGATTCCTGCACTGGTCACTTCCAACTCTACAATTCTCTGATTCTATGAACGCAGGGAGGACCACGAGTTTCCCATCCCTGACTTAGACACACACACAAACTTTGTAGCAGCATTTTCTTTCTTTGTCTTTAGGGGTCATCCTTGAAACTCTGCTCCCTGTGCTGCTTTTCTCAGGCCTCCTCAGCCTGCTGCTGTTCTATTTCTGGAGGAAAAGGTGAGCAAGCTCAGTATTGCAGGCTTCCGCTGCACAGCATTATTGACCCCAGCGGGGGGGGGGGAGCATCAGGGCCGCAGTAACCTGAATCCAGAGGCACAAAGGAAAAGAAAACAAGCTGCGTTTATCGGCTTGTATTTCCCCCTGGCGCATTTCCTCTGCAGGGGCGGGGGGCCAAAGGGACAGGCAGTGCACTGAAGTCTTCTCTCCAGCTACAGAAAATCATAAAAGTGCAAGAACAGCCCTCCTGGATCCAGCCAGTGGTCCATCAGTCCAGCATCCTGTTCCCACTGTAATGAACAAAACCTGCCCTTATTCCCTTATGGGGGACACAAGAGCCCTTATAGAGTCCTTTGTAGGTTCTCCATCGGTAGGAGAAAATAACAGAGGCCAACCAGAGAATATTGAGAAGCAAAGCAGCTCGTAAGCCTGATCTTTATTGAACTGTTGCAACAGGGTGCTCCCCTCACACGCAGGAAAGGAGGAGGATCCAGAACCAAGGTGTGCCTGCCCTTATATAGACATTTTAAATTCCCTGCCCTGGAGCTCAAGACCACCCCCCACAAACATCACAGAAAAGGTGGTCTACAACAGAAATTTGAATGTTGTTTTTTCTGTACCAGGTTATCTGATAATGCCTTATCTGATTGCCTTTCCTGGTAGTCTGGCCATTCCTTTGAGATGGTGATTTCCCAATTCCTGAGACAATGTTCTAGTTCTAGTGTCATGAGAGAGGAGACCAATTTCTCTCTGTGTGGATTTCTCACAGGCCCTTGGGCGACGCAGTAATTTCCAAATCACACAGCTCTGCTTATGGACTGGCACAAAGGGCCTTTGGTCTAGTGCCGTGGCTCCCCCAGTGGGAGTTTCGGGTACTGCAGGCTCCAGTTTTATAGTGCCCTGTTCGGCGTTCTGATTAGAGATTATTAGTTTTGGAAGGGGGGAGACCACTAGGGTCGCCATGTTTTGAAGAACAAAAACGAAGACGCTATGACAACTCTCATTTTAAATACTAAATGTAGGTTATAGAAGCTGTGACATATTACTGAGGGGGCCGGGCCAGATTTAGGTTTGATGATGCCCTAAGCTCCTGAAGGTAATGGGGCCCTTTATATGTCCAGCTGTCCTTTGTCAACAACAATGTGTCGCTGTTTTGTGTGTTGAATATATGCTATATGGTAATTTATGGACCTAACAGATATCTAAAGCCTTTTGCATATAACAAAATATGTACATCACAGGAGCCTACACAACACAAAACACTGTTGCTGTATGTAGGTTTTTTGTTGTTGTTGTTTATCTTCTATTTTGGAAATGTACATCCAGGTTTTTTTTTCCTTTACATTTTTTGGGGGCCCCCAATAGAGTGGGGCCCTAAGCTACAGCTTGTTTAGCTTATACAGAACCTAAATCTGGCACGGGGGGGGGGGGGCGGAGAAGAGAAGAGGTAAGCAAATCTTCAGCCACCAGTTATGTCTATGTCTCATCCAGAAAGACATTTTGGCAAATTTTACAAAAATCCACCCGGACAGAAATTTTACCCCTGAAAAAGAGGACGTGTCCTGGGAAAAGAGGACAGATGGCAACCCTGCCACTGACAGACGTTGCTTAGTTTTCTGTCTCCTTTGCAGGACGAAGAATGTCTTGGAGAAACAGAAAGCAGATATGGGACTGCCTGGGTGAGGATGAAGGGGTATGGGGTACATGGACGTAGCCAGGATTTATTTTAGGGGGGGCAGGCTTTATTGGCAGGGGCAGAACAGAGTTATCTGCGACACAATTGCTCAGTTATTTACGTATTGCCTGCTTAAACTTTGAGATTTAAAGAGAGAACTGTTCCATCTTTTGCTCCCCTGCAGAGCCCTGGACTCTGTGCCTGTGTTGGCTTTCCCAGCTTACTGCCACGAGCGCTTCTCCAACAGTGGCTTTGGTTTTGCAGAGGAATACCAGGTACAAGGTTGCTGTGGCATCTGTAGCTCGGTGGGCAGAGCGCCCGCTTTGCATGCGCAAGGTCCTGGGTTTGATCCCCGGCGTCGCCAGGCAGGGCTGGGAAAGAAAGGCCCTTGTCCCAAGCCCTGAAGAGCTGCTGCCAGCCAGTGTATACATTACTGAGCTAGGTGGACCAGTGGTCTGATTGAGTATAAGCCATTTACATTCCTATGATACGTCTATTTAAAATTAAATTGCAGCGAAAATACTCTGCCATCCTTGTTTTAGACTGAAAAGGGTATTCCAGAAATTAAGAATAAAGCCCAGTTTAAAGTACCTACCAAAGTAGCATTAAGCGTCTTTCAGACAGTGCTCTTTTTTGTATTTCTATTATTGTTATTGAATCTATTTGTTGATTTGCTTCAAGAAGATCTTTAAAAACGGAATATAAATCGCAGCTTTCATAACAAACATTACTCTTGTGTGTCCTTTCCCTCTTGTTTCTTTTACTAATTAAATGAGAGCTGTTGCCAGATATAAGAGATTCCAGATCCTATTCAGTTACTCTTTTAAATATTTCGGCCGTCATTCTGTTTTAAATACTTTACATATCCACTATTTATCGTATTTTTCGCTCTATAGGACGCACAGGACCATAGGACGCACCGGACCACAGGAGGGGGAGAACAGAAAAAAAATTATTTTTTTCTTGTTCTGCCCCTCTAAAAAAACGTGCGTTCAAGGTGCGTTCAAGAGCAGGTCGGAGAACAGCGCAAAGGCTGTTTGCAGCCTTGCCGCTGCCCCCCGAGTTTGTGGGGCTGGCAGTGAGGGGAAGCGCTGCTTTCCCCCACCGCCAGCCTCAAAGATCCCTGAAGCCTTTGGAGCGCAGCTGCACTCTAAAGGCTTGAGGCTTCGGGGACATCCTTTGTAGCCTCCGCAGGGCAGCGGGGTGAAGGCACCCCGCTGACCTGCGGAGGCTTTGCGCAGCCATCCCGAAGCTAGAACAGCTTCGGGCTGCTGCCTGCTATCTGCAAGCCTTGGAAGCCCGGCGGAAACTCCGGGCTCCGAAGGCTTGCGGATAGCTGCCCAAAGCTGTGTGCGCAGCGCCACGCTCCCCGGGCTTCAGGCTGCAGGCTGCTATCTGCAAGCCTTCGGAGCCCGGCGGGCACTCCCACCGCTCTCCCAAGGCTTGCAGATAGCTTCCTGAAGCCTGGAGAGCAAGGGGGGTGGGTGCGCACCGACCCCTCTCGCTCTCCAGGCTTCAGCGAAAGCCTGCATTCGCTCCATAGGACGCACACACATTTCCCCTTCATTTTTGGAGGGGGAAAAGTGCGTCCTATAGAGCGAAAAATATGGTAAATACTTTTCATATCCACTATTTTAAATACTTGGGCTGTATTCTTTTTTTCTTTTTTGTCAGAATTTTTATATACTGCTTAACATTTTGAGAAACAGAGAAGAACCGCTGGGTTTGTGCTTTGCTGAAGGAGTCGCCTTGTTTCGTAGCTCTCTGCGCCTCTTGTTTCACCATTTCTCTTTTCACATAACAGCAGCTGCAGGACGTGGGGACACGACAACCCCAGAGTGTGGCAGAGCGGCCTGAAAATCAAGCCAAGAATCGCTACAGCAACGTTCTGCCATGTCAGTTTCGTTCCCCCTGCCTTGTTTTTTCCTTTGTCGCTTGCGCTTAACAAAAGGAGTCTGCTTTAATTTTGAGCATCTCACTATGGAGTGGTGGTTTCAGATATAACCTCAAAAGACCAGAGATTCAAGCAGGAGGAGGCGGGAGGGGTCTGACCCAGAATTCTCGGCTAAGGCAGACTTTGGCTCAGATCAATGAACTTCTTTGGAAAACTTCTAGCCTCATTCCCCACTACTAAAGATATTTTTTTTCTGGCATAGGGAGGAATGTGCATTGACCCTCGAGGTCTGGATTTTAATTAATTGTTTTGTGATTTTATGTAAATTGTGTTACTTTTATTGTTGTTAGCCGCTCTGAGCCCTGGGGAGGGCGGGATATAAATTATTTTTTTTTTTTTTATTATTATTATTATTATTATTATTATTATTATTATTATTATTATTATTATCATTATTATTATTATTCCTGCGTCTGCCACTTTCTGACCCCCATTTGATATAAAAATTATTTGGCATACATAACTTTCCCCCCATTTTTTTCTTCACAACAACCCTGTGAGGTAGGGTAGGCCCAGAGAAAGGGAGCTTTTTGACTGAGTGGGGATTTGAACCCTAGTCTGACGCTCTGACCACCACACCGCACTGCCTCTGCTGCTCAACTTTATTCCTGCCACTTTTCAGTTATGTAAATCCATATTTGGTGCTGCTTTACTTTCAGTTTTATCCATTTTTCAACTCACCCTCTCTGCTTTTACTTTTAACCCCTTTGGTTCCTTCTCTGCAGATGACCACTCGCGAGTTCAGCTCACCGTCAAATCTGGAGACCCCAACTCAGATTACATCAATGCAAGCTACATGCCTGTGAGTCTTGTCCGCCCCCCCCCCCCCGGCTGCATTTTTGTGTGAGATGTGGTTTGGGACCCTTTGTGATTCACCCTTGACAAAAACTTTATAACTTAGGTTAAGCTTGGCATAGATTTGGGATTCTACTTTAGCACGGTATATTCTCAGCCCCCAATATATAATGCCAACTAGTCTCTAGTTTTCTCCCAGGGTTCATTAACCTCCCATTAATGAGCAACAATCTCATGGTTAGAGAGAGTCTGCTTTGACTTTGCACATCTCACTACAGAGTAACTTTTGAGTACACTTATTCTCTCTTTTCATAGCTTGCTTTTAGACAAGCAATGGAAACTTTTTTGTTTCAGCTAGCTTTTGTGGGTCGCCATCCTTGTTTTGGCTCTTACTGCTTTCTCTGTCATTTTAAGAGCTGGTTTCATTTTTTAATGACACGTTATTGCTATTATAGTAGGGGCTGCACACTTGTTTTCTTTGCCAGCCAGTCCCATCTACCCCCACCCAACCCCAACCACCCTTTGCCAAAGCCACGCAGCACCCACTTTCACCAAAAACAGCACCCCCTCCTCTCCTAAAGCTCACCAAACCTCTGCGTCCTGCCTTAGCTGCCTGCTCACTTGTCAGGGCTGTCTACCTGCCTGTCTCTAGTTCTGGTTCTGGTTCTGGTTCTCTCCTCTTCACCCTCTGACATTGCTGTGAGGCCCAACAGCTCTGGGAACCCAGTTTCTCTTGTCTGTGGCAAAGCAAAGTGCAGCGTGACAACATTCTTGAATTGTTATTATATGTACAGATACTGCTTTATTTTTGGTTAGCAGCCACCTTGAATAAATATATGGAAAGGCAAGGCATACAAATGACATAAATCTGGGCAACACTTCTATTAGGACAGCTGAGGGCAGACTGAGCAGGAGCTGGAAGGGGTGGTATCCCAGCGTATGTGATAACTGGTGAATATTAGTGGCATGTGAATGTGTGTGTGTGAACCACAGCCACTGTTGAAATGTGGCCTCCTTCAGCTTTCCACCACATAAAGCGGCTCTCAGTCTAAACAAGTTTTGCCACTCTTCGTTGTGACTTCATTGGATTTCCCATTGATTCTGTACTAACGCAAAGCGCTCCCTCTCTCTCCTTCCTCATTACTCGCTCCAGGGCTTCAAGAGGGAAAAGGAGTTCATAGCAGCCCAAGGACCACTGCCTGGGACACTGTACGACTTCTGGCGCATGATATGGGAGCAGCAGATCGTGACCGTGGTCATGCTCACTAACTGTGCCGAGAACGGACGGGTGAGAACTGTGTTGTTTAGCTGGGAGTCAGGAAACTGCTTGAACAATGTTCTGCCTCTTGGGGGGTGCCCATTGGGGGATGCGGGTGGTGCTGTGGTGTAAAGCACTGAGCCTCTTGGGCTTGCCGATCGGAAGGTTGGTGGTTCGAATCCCCACAATGGGGTAAGCTTCCATTGCTCTGTCCCAGCTCCTGCCAACCTAGCAGTTTGAAAGGACACCAGTGCAAGTAGAGAAATAGGTACTGCTGTGGCGGGAAGGTAGACAGCGTTTCCGTGCACTCTGGTTTCTGTCATGGTGTCCCGTTGCGCCAGAAGCGGTTTAGTCATGCTGGCCACATGATCCAGAAAGCTGTCTGTGGACAAACAGTGGCTCCCTTGGCCTGAAAGCAAGATGAGTGCACACCCCATAGTCACCTTTGACTAGACTTAACCATCTAGGGGTCCTTTACCGTTTACCTTTACTTGCCCATTCAAAAGGGGCAAGCCATCTAGGGCTGTACAAAATATTACCTACTTTTTTTGGGGGGGGGTTGTTCAAAACTAGTTTTTTCAGTGGGATAGAAATCCCCCTCCCCAATACCTGTGAGATTGATCACTTCTTCTTCCTTAATCCTCTTCAGTGCCATCCTTTCCCCTGTTTCCTTTCTCCTTTATGAATTAGTTGCAGGCGTGATCCCACCCCTTCAGGATGAGGCCATGATGCTAAGCAGCCAATTCGATGGTAGGTTGTCGTTTGAGGGCAACTTACACAAATAAGCAAATCTTTCTTCTTTTCTCTTCTCTAGAAGTGGTGGAAATTTGTCTGGACATTTTTCTATGTTTGTAAAAGGCAGCAGATAGTATCAGGCAGGGAGCAAAAGTGTGCAGCTCGTTCCAAAGAGCTTGCGACTCCCCAGATTCTGTGAGGAGGGTGTAGATGTAGACCTGGTCTTCAGAGCCCTTGATCTGCAACAGCCCAACCAAAACCTGACCAAAGTTTGACAGTTGCTCCGCTCTTCCACAAGGCCAGTCCTTCCACTAATGTTCTTGGCTCTCCCCTTGTCTCTTCCCCAACCTTCTTCTGGTCAGGTGAAATGTGAACGCTACTGGCCTCTGGACTACACACCGTGCACCTACGACAACATCACAGTGTCCGTCGTCACAGAGACAATCCTCCCTGATTGGACCATCCGGGATTTCACTATCAAGCAGGTGACGGAGCGGGGATCAGGACCGCCCCCCCGGCGTTCCATCCAAATGGTTTCTGCCAGAATAACTGCCCTGTGAAGCGATATTTATCCAGATGCTTTATCATTGCAACTGAGGCTGTTGCCAATTCCGCAGTCTCTTTTCTCCAGCTTTTGACACCTGAGTGGTAGATTTTTGAGATCCACTCTGCTCTTGTTTTCTTAGTTTTCTGTTCTTTAGTGTTGTATTTTAAATTGCTGGGGCACATCCTGGGACCTTAGGGTGACGATTGGGAAGTGAATCAAATTGTTATTGTTTAATAATAACGATGATGATGATGATAAATAATAATGGTGACGATAATCGTGATGATAATAATGGTACTGGTTGTCATAATTTTAATTAAAGATATCCCTTTAGAAATGATAATAATGGAATCATCCTTCTAATTGTGAACTCAACAAAATAAAAGGGAGTCACTGAGAGACAAGAGGGAAGTAATCAGTGGCGGAGCTCCAAGCTCCGACGGGGGGGGGGCAGAGAGTAGGCAGGGGCGTGGCTGGTGTGCGTCCTTGGGGGCATGGCGCATGTCCTGGGGGCATAGCACACCTCTTGCAGGGGTGTGGTGCGTGTCCTGGGGGCGTGGCGCAACACCCACAGGGGCGTAGGGCACCGCCTGCGGGGGCGTGGCACCCAGGGCTGGAGGGGGCAGCCACAATAGCACCCCACTGGGATTGTGCCGCAGTGTGCTCCCCCCGCACTCCTGTTCCTCCGCCAGTGGAAGTAATCCCAAGGCGTGCATAAGCCAAAAATACCCTTTAAAACACTGGGGGGTGGGCAGCCTTATAAAACCCAAACAATTTCTAGTTGAAAAACAGTAATAGTAATAATAATAATAATAATAATAATAATAATAATAATAATAATAATAATAATAATATACCAACCTACATCCAAAGATCTCAGAGTGGTTTACAAGATAAAAATACAGAAAAAAGCCGGAAATTGAGGGCAAGTGGGAGAAGAAGGGGCGCTTGAGCCCCTTGCAAGGAACCCATGACTGACTTGCTGGAACCCTGAGTGAGAGCACTGCTATTAGGAAGTGTCACGAGCCACTGGGATGTGTGGACAACTGTTACCTTGTGTGGTGCAGGTGGCAGGTTCTGTGCCCTCAGGGACCCCAGGCTGACTCTGCCCACCTAGATGGGTTATATGGTGTTTCTGGGCAGGATATGAGAGAGGCTTCCTGATCTTGAGCCACAAGATCTTCCTGAATTCTGCTGTGCCTCCTGTATATTGGGTTGTTTTTGGCCCTGATCCCAGCTTGATCCTAGATCCTGCTTCCTGAAGTTCATCCTCCGGTTGTAGTTTACTCTTCTATCTCAACCACTGGCTCGTCCCACAGAACCTGATTTCCACCTCCTGGCCCAGCCCTGACAGCGGGCGAGGAAGGTATGCTGCAACATTTTGTTGCAGGTCCCACTTTGTTATCTCAGACACTATGCTCAAGTGGTTGGGTTTGGGAGCGGAACAGAGCCACTTCAAAATAAACTACAAACACCCTCGGTATACAGAATCATAGAAGTTTGGAAATAAAAACAAACGAAAACTCTTCCCCCCCCCCCATCACCACATGGCGTGACAAGGACCTGAGAGCTTCCACGGCTTTCAGGATGTTGAGGTGCCAATTGGAAAGAAACGGAGGTGAAACCCAGGGGTGGTTCTGAAGAAAGCGCTTGAATTGTGTGTGTGTCCCAACAGGTGAACCTATCCGAGGTCCACCTGGCCAGGCATTACCACTACACGTCGTGGCCAGACCATGGAGTGCCCAAAATCACAAGCACCATACTTCACTTCCGAGACCTCGTGAGGGCCCACATAGAGGAGCACAGAGGCGCTGGGCCAGCTCTGGTACACTGCAGGTAAACCCCAGAGGAGGGGAAGGGAGGATCGGGGCAGGGGAGAGCCAGGGAGAAATGTAAGCCACAGGTTCTGTGGACTGAGGCTGCAGAGGGACCACAAACGGCAGAGACACTTCAACCCAAAGTGGCTTAACTATCCATAACGCCTCTTCCCAGGGAATTCTGGGAATTGTGGCTCTGGGAGGGGAATAGGGAGTCTCCTAACAACTCCCAGCACCCTTAACGAACTACAGCTCCCAGAATTCTTTGGGGGCAGCCGTGACTCTTTGAAGTGGCATCATAGAGCTATAAATGTGTAGCGTGAATGTGGCCTTGGTTTCGGTTGACACTGTCCTCTCCTTCCCTCTCCAGCGCAGGTGTTGGCCGGACGGGGACGTTCATCTCCCTGGACTCCCTGCTGCGCCAAGCCCAGGTCACAGGGGAGCTTGGAGTCTTCTCATTCGTTCGGAAGCTGAGGATGAACCGTCCACTCATGATTCAGACTGAGGTGAGAGGCTCGGAATATGTCGTTACGTGAAGCAGATCTCTCTTGAACAAGCAGTTCAAAAGCACACCAGTGCAAGTAAATAAATAGGTACCACTGCGGTGGGAAGGTAAACGGCGTTTCCATGCACTCTGGTTTCCATCACGGTGTCCCGTTGTGCCAGAAGTGGTTTAGTCATGTTGGCCACATGACCTGAAAAGCTGTCTGTGGACAAACGCCGGCTCCCCCAGCCTGAAAAGCGAGATGAGCGGCGCAACCCCAGAGTCACCTTTGACTGGACTTAACCTTTTCCCTTTAGTTACTAAACAGCTTCCCTCTGGCTCTCTTTGGAGACTTCAGTTCTCTGTTAAATGACTTAAGAGGAGGCAGGCAAACATCTGGGCCATCCATCACATCTGTAAAGAGGAGCACGACCTATTGACTGGGGGCCTCTGGTTGACCCCTGTGATGTCAGGATGTGGGACTAGATGGGCCATGGGCCTCATCCAGCAGGGCTCTTTTTGACATAAGAAGTGCTCAAAGCTGCCCTGGCAGAGAGCTGAATCTTCCTGAGCTATATATGTGACAAAGCAAGTTGAAATTCTGTCCTCCTGGCAGTGCTCTAATCCCACACAGCCTTAACACCATTTTTCTCCGCAGTCCCAGTTCGTCTTTCTTCACCAATGTCTCCTGGACGCCCTCCAGCCTCCTCCACAGAGCGACAGTGAGAAGACAGAGCACACGGCAGTGTATGAAAACACCTGGGCCCTGCAAGGCTACGAGGTCTCCCGGGTGTGACAGCCGGTCTTCTTTGGTCTTCTTTTCCCGGCAAGCGCCAAGGAGGCCCATGTGCCCAAGGGCCTGAAGACCACAGCAGACTTTGGGATGTGCTTCCCTAGGGAGGGAGACGCTGGTTCCTAGAGGAGATGCAAATTCACTTGGAATCCCTTCCCCAGCCCGGTTTTGACATGATTGTGCCAGCCAGCTAAGGAAGTGATGAGGTGTGTGTGTGTGTGTGTGTGTGTGTGTGTGTGTGTGTGTGTCCCTGCCCCCTTCTCTCTTTGTGGGTTGGAAGTTAAATTGCACGCGTTGTATCTGTCGGGAACATACGAAATGGAAAGGTGGAGCTTAGGACTGAGAAGCTGAGAGGAGCCTAAATGGACAGATTTGCTCTTGCAGCGACCTGTCCTTTGGCTTTATGGGTGAAAGGCAGGTACAGAATTTTACAAATAAAATGAAATAACCGATCAGCACGCATATATCTGAGGATACGACTGTGGTAGCTCTTCTGTAGCAGCTCTGGAGGCAAATGGTAGCTTCAAGTGTGAGAGGGGGGTGAATTTTGGTGGGGGAACATAATGGGAGACTGAGACAAGCCCCCCATTTCCCCACTGCACCGCTCTAACAACCTATCACAGGCTTCCCAAGGTAAGGAGAAGTAGAGGAGGATTCCAAGGTGTGCTTAATGTCACCTCTGGATTGACCAGGGGTTAAAGTGGGTGGGGGAGAGCGAAAGAAGATGCATCTAGCAAATGAAATTAGCAGGATCTATCATGAAGAAACTTATAATAAGCTTAATCAAAAGCAGGGAAGCCTCCAGTAGCGTAGAGAGCAAACGATGGGCGATGATTGGCAACCGCTTGTCCTATCTATAAGAAGGCAAACCCACTTAGCTCAGTTGGTTAGAGCATGGCGCTGATAATGCCAAGGTTGCAGGTTCAATCCCTGTAAGGGCCAGCTGCATATTCCCGCGTTGTGGAGGGGTGGACTAGATGATCCCTAGGGTCCCTTCAAATTCTATTATTCACCCCAAGAAGAAATGAATTCAACTTTGTCTATAAGTCCACAGCACTGGACTTGAGAGCCAGTGTGGTGGAGGGGTTACTATGACCTGGGAAACCAGGCTTCAAATCTCCACTCACTGGGTGGCCTTGGGCTGCCTCTCAGCCTAACCTGCCTCACATGGTTGTTGGGAGGATGAAATGGGGAGGAAGGAAACCATGTACTCCACCTTGAGCTCCTTGGAGGAAAAGCGAAAAATGAATGCAATAAATAAATAAAAGATAAAATTGACTAAACCTCAAGCAGATTAAGTGGCCCGCATGTTTGTTGCATATTGACGGTATGGTGATGAAATCCACTGTAGTGTTTACAGGAAGAATCTTTGGCTCAGGAGCCTTTGCTTCAGCCATGAAGCTCACTGGGCCTGCGCCATCTCATGCCCACTGTTTTGTCCAAGCTGAACCTACGTACCTCCCAGGGTTGTTGTGAAGTAGGCGGGTGGGAATGCCATTCACAAAGTAATGAAACAAAAGCAGAAAAGTAATGAACAAAAGCAGAAGGAATTGGAGAGGATGAAATTCTTTCCCTGTTTTCAAAAGATTTCTTGTATCATCCCAGAGAGGCGGTTCTCATTTGCCGTAGGAGTGCAGATTCACACAAGCCCTGTGCAGAAATCCCCACAACAACCAGAGCCAAGATGAGGATGGCAACAGCTTGCCCACATGATTTTCAAGGACAGGTCATACAAAGGGTCTTGGTGCAAATTCAGTATGAAAATCCTCAGTAGATAAAACCTCCTCATGGCTTCTGGTATTCCAGATGCCTCGTCTTCTCAGGTTCATGCCTTGAAACCCTGTCAGTTTCCCTCCCATCACAAATGTCAACAGCCTCTCTCTCTTGCTGGACTTACAAGTCATTGTTTATACAAATTAGGGCTGTCGCCAAACCGAAGAAATTTTACAAATGGACACCCCACTGATTGTAGACTTCACTGGAGGTGTAGGGTTGCAGCCACAGCTGGATCACTGCGTGCATTTGGGTCAGCTAATCAGTTGATTAAATCTACATTGATTTGCGTATGAGTAAGCCAATACCAAGGGGGGAGCATAATTCTGATTTATTTTGGGTTTTTTAGATGGTTTATCTGAATCCACTTATGAATCACTTCCCATAAAAGATCTCAAAACAATTTCACAGCAAAAACAATCTGCAATGAAAAACAATTCCATATGTAAAAACAAAAAGGATGGATGGATGGAGTATAATTTATTATACAGTTAAAAATGAGCATACTCTATTTAATACAACCAATACTAATGTGGATAAAATAGAGAGAAATAAAATGGTAGGTAAACAAAACTGAAGATTTAATAACTTGAAAAAGAGATAGAAAGTCAAGAATGTAGGCAAGAATGACTGATGTATTTCGTACGTTGTCGTGTAAAATTTCGCAACTCATGCTGTAATCTTTGGTTTTCCGTCTTCTAGAAGTAAACTGGACAGCTCCAAACTAGAACTTCTGGGCATTCTTCTAAGAAATGGGGCAATGGTCTTGTACGAGCATCTTGGTAATTTTTGTTGTTGTTTAGTCGTTTAGTCGTGTCCGGCTCTTTGTGACCCCATGGACCAGAGCACGCCAGGCACTCCTGACTTCCACTGCCTCCCGCAGTTTGGTCAAACTCATGCTGGTAGCTTTGAGAACACTGTCCAACCATCTCATCCTCTGTCGTCCCCTTCTCCTTGTGCCCTCCATCTTTCCCAACATCATGGTCTTTTACATAGAGTCTTCTCTTCTCAAGAGGTGGCCAAAGTATTGGAGCCTCAGCTTCAGGACCTGTCCTTCCAGTGAGCGCTCAGGGCTGATTTCCTTCAGAATGGATAGGTCTGATCTTCTTGCAGTCCATGGGACTCTCAAGAGTCTCCTCCAGCACCATAATTCAAAAGCATCAATTCTTTGGCGATGGGGAATCATAAAAGGACATGGTCTGTGGTCTCTATCTCTCCATCATTACAAGGGAAGGGCTGTAAAAGGCTTGTTGGGAAAGGAAGGCCTTCAACGGGTGCCAAAAGGGCAATAGGGGCAGCGTGCCTGCCTGGTGCATCATGGGAGGGACTTCCAAAGGGTGGGTACCACCAAGCTAGAAGCCCAGTTCTGCTGGGCTGCTCCCCATAGAGAAAGACTACCTTTGTGAATGTGAGAGAGAAAGGGCAGCTCTTATCCTAAAACGGATGGAGAACCTTTTTGGTCCTGGGGGGCAGATCATTCTCAGGCCCCATCCCTTGGGCCAGCTTAGGCAGACAGGTGCAACCGACATGACGCTGCGTGATGGATAGGCGGGCCATGATGCCCACCTGTCAAAATTCATTGCACAGGGTTCCCAGGCACCCAATAGCCAGCTAGATAGGGGCATTGCCAGCACAAGGGGCATTGCCAGCCCTATGGTTGGTGCTATGGGAAATGCTGAGCATAGGGCTGGCAAAGCACTTCTTTTTCCCCCTTCCCATGTGGGGAAATAAGGGAAAGGAGGCTACATTTTACAGGCAGGGCTAGGTGAAGGAGAAGTCGTAGATATCTTTTGCTCAGTCGATGTCTTTTTATTATTGATTGATTCATTGATTGGAGCTGCTTGCTTCGACTGCAACTCTTTGTTGCCTGCAGGGAACAGGCGCACACAGCCAAACTGAGACGGATTTAATCTCCCACCTCGATCATCAACTGTCAAGCAATGAGAGAGAGCTGGGGTTAAGTCCTGCTGCTTCGACTGCATGTGCCTGTTCCCTGTAGGCAACAAACAGCTGCGTCCAAAGCAAGCAGCCTCCCAGCCGGCACAGAAAGGAACCTTGAACTGCCACAAGATGGTGGGCAAGCAACTGCAGTTGGGGGGAAATAGCCCCAGGGACAAATCTGGATCCCCTTTCAGGTCAGGTGGGCTAAGGGTTCCCACTCCTGTTCTGAAACAATGACTTCCACCTACTATTCCTCTTATGCCAGTGAGGTGTAGTGGTTAAGAGCGGTGGACTCGTAATCTGGTGAACCGGGTTCGCGTCTCCGCTTCTCCACATGCAGCTGCTGGGTGACCTTGGGCCAGTCACACTTCTTTGAAGTCTCTCAGCCCCATTCATCTCACAGAGTGTTTGTTGTGGGGAAGGAAGGGAAAGGAGATTGTTAGCCACTTTGAGACTCCTTCGGGTAGTGATAAAGCGGGATATCAAATCCAAACTCTTCTTCTTCTTCATTGATTTTATTTTTTTGAAAAATCACATGCAATCCAATTAACCAGCGAATCTGTTTTAGTCTATTATAATATTTTTATTAATCTAACCCATTAGATGACACAGCTCTAAAATAGAAAACATGCTGGTACATTTGTGTGTGTTTATGTGTGCGTGTTTGTGTGCACATAGATAGCTGTTTTGTGCTGCAGCAGACTAGCACTGTTACCCTTCCCGCATATATTAAGACACAACAAGTTACAGAGTTTAAACAAACACATTAGGCAGCATGTGAGTCAATGACGGATGGGGCATGAATTACTTACTTTCAGTGGGTTGTGCGAGAAGCAGTGAAAACATAATTTCCCATGCTGCCAGCAAGCCCAGGTGCTTGATGTATACAGAAAGCTGGTCTTAATTTCTCTCCCCAAACACTCCTCTCCCTGCTCTCTGCCCCCCCCCCCCGCTGCGGGGACTGAGGTACCTGGGGAATCTCCTAAAGCCCCTCTTCACCCAGTTAGACTGTGGGCATTTTAAAAACATCTCTCTTACCGAAAGATAAATTGGTTGAATCATCCCCCTCCCCTTTCATGGAAAGGACAGAGAATTATTTGGTTGCTGAGGCAACCTAAGTGTCAGCTCCCAAATGTTGCCATGGTGCTGTCAGATCTTTCCTCACTATTTATTTTATTTTATTTTTTACACATCAGGTCATGGCTCTTTGCAAATGACCACATCTGACTCTGGGCTGTAGCACGGCTAAAGGGATATGGGGAGGAGGCCAGCCAGGTGTCCAAGGGGCTCTCTCTAGGATGGTTGCTGGATGAAGTGCGGTGGTGCCCGGCCAAGGATGCTGAGTTCCTTTGGGATGGAGGGTGAGGTCTAGGGACCCTGATGACTTGGGATGCTGAGGGTGAGAACTTAGAGTGGTGGTGAGGGTTAGAACTCATAGATGCAATTAGGCCCCAGAAGGTGCTGGAAGTCAGGATTCTTAGATAGGATAGGGGGGTGCTGGAAGCATGAATCCTGAATTCTTTAGGAGGAGAATGAGACACTAGGCCCCTCTACACTGGTGTGGTGGTGTGGTTTTTGTGGTTGTACTCTGCAACATTATACTTTTGTTTTTTTAATGTATACTGTTTATATACCAAAGTGTCTTTGACACAATAACGCACCTTAGTGGTGGATTGACACTGGACCATCCACACACTATTCTGCTTTGTTAGCATTGGGGAAACATTTCTTCTGCAATGTTTACCAATTTTACCATGATGGCATCATGGCCATCAAGGGGCGCGCTCTCTCTCTCTCTCTCTCTCTCTCTCTCTCTCTCTCTCTCTCTATATATATATATATATATATATATACACACACATACGCGCGCGCACACACACACACGCACACAAACAAAAGTGGGATATAAAATGAACTGCAACACATTTGTGGTATGAAAAGTTGCATGTTTTTAGAATGAAGCTATGGGGTGTTCACTGATTGGAAATGATCCAGGACGTTTGCCCTGAAGCTTTCGCAGAGGTAAATGGTGTGGCAAGACCTCCCGAAAGGAAAACCTTGCTTCAAGCGTGAAGGATCCGAGGATGCCTTGCACGAGGGACAGGGGGAATGTGCAGGTGGGTTTTCGGTGCGGGGATCCAGACAGAGAGTGATTACCTGGCAGCCTAGAAGCTTGGAGGCGTCCTCGCTTTGGATTCCCCCAGAGCGCACAGAGTCTGGTGGCTGCTTCCCAGCAGGGGACTCTTGGCCACCAGGGACGCGCGCGCGTCGCGCTGGTGGCACAGTAAGTAGCAGAACTCGCTCTCTCCACAGGAGGGCACTCATGTCTCTCCTCTCTCACACGCACAATCTCACACAACCTCCCACACTGTGTCCACCCTCCAAACCATGCACACGCCTCTTCCATCTTCCTCTCCTTCATACAAGCGGCGCGCCCCTCCTTCTGTCGCCAAGAGCAACGCCGTCCTTCCTCTCCGTCTCCTCCTGCCTTTACCAACCAGCTCTCGGAAGGTCCTTTTCTGTATACCCTGTGCTATAGTCACATTAAGAAATATGCTCCTTTCTCCCTCGCAGATGTGAATGACAAACCTCTTCACTTTGCCGAGAGCTCCGCGCACCCGCAACACTGACCCCCACCATAAGCCCATCATTCTACAACACACACGCACCTCAATATTTCTCTTTCTACACACACATACACATCCTCGTTAACTGACATTAATTCACAATTCTCCGGACATTATTTCACCGGACATTAATTCACCTGTGTATCTGATGCGTCCCAAACAGAATCCTAACCCTCCCCTGGCTCAACAGATTAGATTCCAGCCTACAATATAAACAATTTCCGGAGGCAATCACCCTCTGGGTGTTGCTGAATCTTCCAGGATGAGGTGACTTTCGCCGTGCAGTGCTTAGCAGCTCAAAATCTCTGCACCATTTGGTGAAGGGGGTGGGCATAGACCGACCCCCTCCCCCAACTAGCCTGTTTAACCTACCTGGTGGTTGCTATGGCATGGTGGGGAAAGGGTGGCTTATAGGCGATCTTATAGCTCTCTGTCTCATGCACATATAGGAAAACTGCCTTATACTGAGATCCACTGGTTCATCCAGCGGGAGTATCCGTCACAGTGACTTGCAGCGGCTCTGCCGGGTTTCAGGCAGGGAGTTTTTCCCAGCCCTACCTTGAACCCGAGACCTTCTGCATGCAAGGCAGATGCTCTCGCATCGAACTAGGGCCCTCCCCACATGCCGAGATGCACACAAACACACCTCTCGCATACGGACCGTATAGTGGCCGTATCTGCACCTCCTGCAACTTAAATCGCTTGCATGTTCCTCGCAAGGATCCCTTTTATCTGTGTGTTTAGGAGAGTATCCAGTGGATTTTTAAGCAGATCCCTGTTGCATTTGTTGAAGGGCGGCGCAAAGTGGAAGGAGGAGGCCATATTTTCTCTTGTTTGAAACTGGTTGAAGTTTGCGGGTATAATATGGCTATATCTATAAATCTCTGGGTTTGCTCTCCCCCCCCCCCCCCATGGCAGACTGACAGCTCACTCCGGCTCGGTCCTTTTCTCACAAAGACCTAAACAGTAGGGTGGGTCTCCACCTGCTAATGCTAGTTCCGCCCCCGCCCCCGCCATCTTCCTATCATCACTTTCAAAAGATTCCCTCCGGCGTTAGACCCACAAACACCTGAACGCTTCTAAGAACTGATCTGGCTTTGTTTTCAATTCGCCATTTCGAAGATCTCTTCTCCGCCCCGCCCCCCGCCACACACACACACACACACACACACACACACACACACACACACACACACACACACACCTCGACCCCTCCTTTCTTCACTTTTCTAGTTAACCCCACCTCTTCCTTCCCGGCCCCACCCCGCAGCCAGCAACGTTTCAGCACCACGGAAAGCGGACAGCTCCTTTGCGCTCTCGCTCTCCCCAAACACACAAGCACGAAACGCTACCAGCCTGCGCTCTTCCTCGCTCGCGCTGCTCCTTTTCAAAAGAAGAACTGTTTTGATTTGCCTCCGTCCGATCTTTGCCTTTGATCTGCCCAGCAAACCTCACTTCTTCTGCCGAGAAAGCGGGAAGAGAAAAGGGTAAGATGCGTCCCTTTGGGACTTCGGTTTTCTAGCCAGAAGTGCTGTGCGAGAGAGGGAGGCTCCGCACCCAAGAGATTATGAGTTGTGCTGAATTTCTCTTTCTTCCTTTTGCCTGACAGGATATATCTTTCTCTCTCTAGCCATCAAGGAGAGAGGATGGGATGGGCAGGATGGGCTCTTGAGAACAGAGGGGGGAACCCCTTCCCCCGGAAGGGGGCCGCTTTCCCCAGAGCTTGGGGGACAAAGGCAGGTGGCTTACCTGTGTCCAGGACGAACAGGGAGACGTGACCGGTGAGCTTTGCACAGCGGATGGAACCAGGTGGGAGGTGGAAGCAGAGGAGGACGCTCGCTTGTTTTTCTTACCCAAGCGATGCCAGGTGGAGACTGAGGCCCAGGGGGGCGTTAATGCCCAGGCAAGACCCGCTTGGCATCGAAAAGGGTGAGCGGGTGGAGAAATGGTCAACAGAAAGCGCAATTGTGATTTTGAAGAATTGAGTGCTGAGTACGAACTTAAAAGAATCATGGCATCCTCCGCCACCTTCCCACGGCAGCTCAATGGGGCATGGCCAGTTGACCCCCACCAACACACACACTCGCATGGCTGCAAATATGACACCCCACCCCTTTTAAACCCATCTAAATAAGTGAACTCCATCTATAAGGCTTGAGCGCACAGGAAGCCAGCAACCCCTGACGGGGATGGGAGAGGGAGGGTGCGTGTCGAGGGGAAGATGTGGGTCTCCCGACCCCCAAACGTGCAGGAGATGTGTGGATTGCTTGGCTGGAGAGAGGGAGGGGGCGTTTAAAGGAAACAGCCACTGCTTGGGGGAAAGCGGGACTCATCCAACTGCCCTCTCCTTGGGGAGATAGACTTCGACAGGGAGCCTGGGATCCCGGGTGGCTCGGCTATCCTCCGGGAAGGCAGGAGGCGAAAGAGGCTCATTTGGCAATAACGTCCTCAGTCTGGCGTCTGAGCCGATGGGAGTTGCTATAGTACCATCCACAATTCACGGCGAGGCAAGCTGCGGTCTGTTGTCTCCAGGGCGGGGCGGAACTTTAACACAGCTCGCGGAGGTGAACGGAGGCGTCGTCCAGCTCGACACGCGTCAGGGCAGGCTAAGCCCTCCTCTCAGTAATAGGCCTTGGCTTTGTAGCATAGGAAGTAATGCTAAGAGTGCTTCTGAGCACGTTAAGAGAGCATCTCATCACTGAGTGAATTGCGGGGAGTGGGGGCAGGCAGTCATTAGTCTTCCACTCTTTCTCCAAAGAGTTCCAAGTGTTGTCCATTGTGGCTTCCTCCTTAATTTATGCTGGGAGCTACCTCAACAGGTAGGTTTAGGATGGAGACTGCGCAAAGGCCACCCAGCTAAATCCATGGCCAAACGCAGAGATTTAAACCCAGGCCTCCCCAGGGCCCTCTGGCCCCCTAACCACTATGCTAGACTGGCTGAGGGTGGAGGGGGCGTTTCAGGGTGTCCAGGCAGGATTGGCCCCTGTTAAGAAACACTAAATCTCCTGCTTTGCCAACTTCTCCCTCTCCTACCCATACACATGCATGCTCTGTATGGGGAAGGCCAATATCACACTGGATCATAGAATCATAGAATGGTAGAGCTGGAAGGGACCCAGGGGTCATCTAGTCTGACCCCCTGCAATGCAGGGATCTTTTGCCCAACGTGGGGCTCGAACCCACGACCCAGAGATTAAGAGTATCATGTTCTAACAACTGCTGTTAGCTCAGCTCAGTGACAGTGATTAAAAGGGATTAATTTCGATTTGGGCTCACCAGGATTAATTGGAAACATGTTGCCAGAGTAGCTGTTGAGTACCAATCACCCCCCCCCGCTCCCCCGCCCAACCTGTAATTAGCAAGGGAAATACATTCTTGGAAGAAAGGAGTGCTAAATTTCAACGTCTGCTTTGGCTTCTCACCTTTGTTCATGGCAGGGCTGTTTAACCCCTCTTTGACAGGCAAGTAATTCAACAGGTGAAGCTTTCTCCTCATTGCATCCTTATGTTAGCTGGGTGTGGGGCCACGCATTAACTTTGTGTCTGTGGTTCAACTGTTAGAAGCACAGCAATCCAGCCATCAAAAAGAAGGCAACACAATACAACAAACCTCACGCCCGTTAGGATTGCTGCTTTGAAACAAGCAAAACAACTGGCTTGGTTCTTTGAGAGCATGATATGCAGAAATTAAGCAGACAGAGAGAGCTCTTCCAGGCATTGAGATAAAGCCTCTCAGGCAGAGAAAGATCTGGAGAGCCTTTTAACCGAGGGATGGGCTATCGTCCCTCCCACTTATTAGGAGGTGAGTTGGCTTTTAAGGACAGCAATTGCAGTCAGGACTTCATTTTTGGGTGTGAAAACTGGAGTGACACAATGGGTAGAAAATAGGGAGGCGGGGAACCAGCTATTGAGTCTTTGGACAAGTCACTTAGTCCCTCATCTGTAAAATGGGAACATTCTGCCATGGCACAGCTAAGCTTTAAGGCCACGCAGTGCTTCGAGAATTATTAAGCGTCTGACCCATTAACATGGATAACATTTCAGCATGCTTCTATTCCCGTAGGGCTGTGAGCCAAGGGCTCCTAGATTTGTGACATGCGGCTTCTGAAAGGATGGGAGATGCCCCCACCACACCTCTTTCTTTTCACTCTTAAGCACTCTGTGCATGCTCTACTCTTGGAAGCAGGTGGAAGGGAGGGCTGCAGACCTTGCTTGTGCAAAGGGCGTGTTGCGCTTCGTGTGCGTGTGTGTCCCTGCAGATGGCTCCAAGAGGAGGCTTGCATTTGGTTGCCATAGTTTTCCTAAGGAGATGGAGAGAGTTGCTGTGAATGCTCCCATATCACCAAGCCAGCCACCCCAGTCCTCTGCCAGGCATTTACCGTATTTTTCCGTGTATAAGATTATTATTTTTAACCAAAAAATTAGGTTTCAAATTGGGGCTCGTCTTATACATGGTTAGTGCTGAGGGGTGTTTTCTTAATTTGGAGTCTTATACATGGGGGTGTCTTATACACAGAAAATACGGTACATTGTGTGTGTGCATGAATGAAACTACATCTCTGCTCCTTTGGTGACTCTCTCTCTCTCTCTCTCTCTCTCTCTCTCTCTCTCTCTCTCTCTCATTCTGTGCTTGGAGTCTCTGCTTGGACTCTCAGCAGGTCTCCACTGTGCAATGGTTTTCTTTGAGCTCAGAGCTTGCAGTAAAATCTGAGGAGTGAGCCCCTGAAACTAGCTTCAACAGGAGTGAATTAGAGCAGGTGAGGTGAAGAGGGGCACTCAGCTTCCTAATTCAGTGGAGGCTGCTCTATTAGGACAAATGGGGCATTGCCCACCAATCTCAGTTTGCCCTCAGTCTGTCTCCACCTGCCTGCCTTCTTACTTAAAGGGGGGGAGGCAGGAGCTGGCTGTCAGCTTCCACCACTTCCTTAGGAAGAGAAGTCAGCAGGGGAGAGGGGGACACAAAGCTAAACCAGTGTTTCCCAAACGTTTTTGGGCAACGGCACACCTGTTAGCCGGAAAAAAATCTCGCGGCACACCACCATTAAAGCCCCGCCCCGTGACGTCAGCGCGCAGCGTCACGCCGGGAGGGACGCACAAAAGCGAAAGTTTTTTCCCTCCCCCTTGCCGGGGTGGGAGGAGGCAGCAGAGCGAGGGCAGCTGAGGCGGCGGCGGCTGTTGTGGTGGTGGCGGCGATAGCGGGCGGAGGAGGGGGCGGCGGCGGGAGTTGCTGCTGCTGTTGTTGCTGCTGCTGCCCGGACATGCCGGCCTCCTCCTCCTCCGCTGTCTCGCGATCCTCCCTTTTGCGCGCGCTGCCCCGCCGCTCGGCACCACCACCGCGGAGCCGCCCCCGGCTCGACGCGGATCCTCGCCGCCGCCGCCGCCTCTCACCGCCCGACTCGCCCGCCTTCCTCCCACGGCACACCAGCCGATGTCTCACGGCACACTAGTGTGCCGCGGAACACCGGTTGGGAAACACTGAGCTAAACTTTATTGGTCCTTCCTCTCATTGGCTCTCTAGCTCCACCTACTGTTTGGGCCTCCTGCCTTCTACCTTGCCACTCCCAAAGGGCAGTGTCCACCACTGTCCTGATTCCTCTGGAAGACTGGAAGGATCCGGTTGGTTTTATTGGGCTTAATTTGAGCCAGCTTTTAGGACTTTAAGCTCATGCCACCAGTCCAGTATCTCCTGAGGCAATTGATCTGGGCTTTGTAGTGGACACCTGGCCAGAACTCGCTTTCCGTGCCTAGCAAGGTTGGAGTGGCGAGAAAGAGCATTCCGAGCCATGTGCAGAGTGCTCCCCCCCCAGTGTCTTGCCAGTAAACGAACAGCCAGATACATTGCGCCTGTGATTCAAAGGAAGGCCTCTGGTGATGTCCCAGCGTCCCTTGATTTAAAATACATAAAGAAATCCAGTGGGTGAGAGGTTTGGGAGGAAGCCAGGTCTCTTGAGTCTTCTGAGAGGTGAGGGAGCAAGTTAGAGCTGGAAAGAGAGTTAAGGTCGAACACACCTCCAGTGTCGTTTTTGTGATGCAGGGAGTGGGGGGGGGATGGGCTGAGGGTTAACTGGAAAGAGCTTAGCGACCAACAACGCTGTTATTCTCAAGCTGGACATCTTTTGGGATTACATATTTAATCATGTTCCAAACCTAATCATATGTATTATGTATAGTGGTATAGTCTCTCTCTCCCTCTCTCTCCCTCTCTCTGTCACACACACACACACACACACACACACACACACACACACACACACACACACTTTGAACACAAACACTTAAAATCATCAGAGACATGTGGTGCCTTAAAGCAGGAATGGGAAAACCTGTTCTCCCCAAATGTTACTAGACTCCAGCTCCCATCAGTCCCAGGCAGCATGGTCAGTGGTCATGACTGATGGAAGTTGTAGTCCAACAACATCCAGAAGGTTCTCCCTGCCTTAGAGACTGGCAAACTTAGGCCTCTCTGGCATGATACATTTGAAGCACCGTGATTCCTCTTTAAACCTCAGTGGCTCCCCTTCCCTCAAGAAATTGAACCCTGGGAACTGTAGTTTGTTAAGGGTGCCGAGAAGAATTGACAATTAGATCGCTTTGTGAACGGTAGCTCTGTGAGGAGAATAGGAGTATCCTAAGAACTCTCAGGAACCCTTAACAAACTACAGTTCCCAGGATTCTTTGGGGGAAGCCATATGACTGTTTTAAGCGATACGATACTGCTTTGAATGTATAGAAGAAGAGAAGAAGAAGAGTTTGGATTTGATATCCCACTTTATCACTACCCTAAGGAGTCTTAAAGAGGCTAACATTCTCCTTTCCTTTCCTCCCCCACAACAAACATTCTGTGAGGTGAGTGGGGCTGAGAGACTTCAGAGAAGTGTGACTGGCCCAAGGTCACCCAGCAGCTGCATGTGGAGGAGCGGGGAAGCGAACCCAGTTCACCAGATTACGAGTCTACTGCTCTTAACCACTACACCACACTGTATAGCAGAGATGGGACACATTATTGTGGTATAAGCTCACCTTGTTCTCCTGTTTTTGCTGCAAGAAGGCTGCTACCCCTTGGGAAGTTGCTAGAAACTCCTAAAGCAGCCCAGTGACTCACAGAGCAACCTTATGAACACTTATTTGGGACTCGAGCCCGTTGGAGCAGAGGCACTGTTCTTGGGTCAAAGATTGGGGGTCCCCAGGGGCACAGCATGTGTGCGTGTCGTCGGGAGGAGGCCTTGCCCAGTGCTGCGCGGCTTCAATAGTGGCAGCACCTCCTCTCATGTTCTTAGGAGGAACCTGCCTTTGATACTACACCACACTCAGCTGGGCATTTCGGTCTCCTCCACCCCCTCAATATTGGGGTGTGTGTGTCCTGAGCTGCCTGCTAATTAATATTGAGGGGGCTAACACCCCCTAGAGTTGGCATGTCTGCATTAAAGGCAATGGGACTTAGAAGGAAGCAGACAAAGAGAGGATTGCCCTGTGAGACGTTGAGCCAGGGAGTTCAAAGCACTGGTTTTACTATCACAAGAGAATAGTTTGAAGTCAGCCTACCTGTCCCTTCGTAGCTGGAGCTCCAGAATGTTCCTGCAGGCTCAATTTATTCAACAGGAACTCTGGGCTCCTCCAGGTGACCTATTTATTATTGAGCACTCATCCTGATTTGCTTGCACAAAGCTTAGGCTGTGGCTACGTCCAGTCTTTGTGGAGCATTTGTTCAGATCTGTTTACAGGGCTGTCATGATGCAACTGTGAACCTCCTGCCTGCATTCCTCCTGATTTTACACGTTTCTCATTGGTGATTCACCCACCCCACACATTTCAATGCATGTCCCCATCGCTTTCCAAATTGCAAAAGGTCCGTTGTTGACTTATAATTGGATCTGTCTCACTGGGACAACAACTGGGTGCTTTAATCCACTTTGAATGCAAACCGCAAAGTTTTGTTATGTTCCTGAATCCGTCCCTCAAAAATCATGACCGTGCATTGGAACCTTCTGCATTTTCCGGGATATGTTTCCATCCCATCCCATCTATATTCCATCTCTCTTTCATGATGAAACTGAAAGCAGCATGGATGTCTTTGCCTGGATAATTGCCTGGATAATTGCCTAAGCAGGCACTTACAAGATCCAGACCTCCTTAGCTTCAGCAAGATGCCTGCTGACCAAGCCTGGGGTGCAGATTTCAGGCAGGGGTGGGATTCAGCAGGGGCAGACTCTGGTCTTTCAAATTTCAGTGATGTCCTGTGTGAGGCCACAATTCGGTGCCCTCTCACCTTCTGTGCTGCTCAAATCACTCTGCCATAGTTGTCATGCCCTGCGCTGTCCCCTAGGCTCAGTGCCCGGTGCGATGGAACAGCTTGCAGTGCGCTAAATCTGCCTCTGGATTCTGTGCCTCCTGCAGAAAGACTGCAAAGTAAGCTCCATTCCATCCAGGAGGAATGACTTCTTTGTAGACCTGTATAAGATCCTTGCTGTGCCGTGTGGTTTGGGAAGCCAGTCCTGCACTGAACCCAGCAATGACATTAGCTTTGGCTCTGCTCACAAAATAACATTTCCAAGAATGGATCCCACCATAGAACGCTGCATAAATTGTTCTTAAATTCCAAGAGCTTTCCTGGAACATTTTGAACCGTTAGCTTATTTGCAGCCATTTGGATGCCAACTTTCTGATCTGTTGCATACAGGCAGAAGGTCTAATTACTGATTTGTTTTATAATACGGATCTTGAGTATTCCTGCCACTTATTTTCCTTTCCCATCTCACATCTCACTAGGTGGTGGTAGGCCAGGGCTCAGCAGAAAGGCCTCGGCCATGTTCTAACTCATTACTCGACTGGCTACCAGTTGTTTGGGGGGTTTATTTGGCAGCCTGAAATGTTTGTCTGTGTTAATTTCTTTGAATAGAATGGCTGGCATGGCCATTGTGATGCAATTATGGCACTCTCTCTGCTGTCTCCGCTTGGATGAGCTCTGTGCTGATGCCACACAATATTGCCTTACTTGTAAAGTTATGGCACAGTCTTCGTTGGGATGCTGAGACCTTGTCTGAGTCTGTCCTACTTGCTGCCCCCAGAGGGAAAATGTCGCCAAAATAAGCCTTCAAAGCAGCCTGTCCACGAGTTCGACAAACTAACAGGCTGATTTTGTGATGTAGACTGAACATCCTGATTTGTGAACCTGCTCTGGGATTTCCTAAATAAGGAGTTGCCAGTGTGGTACCTGTTAGTGGCATGGCACCCTTGAGGTCTTCGCTTGGCTCCCGCAAGGATGGATACCTTTTTCTCCCTTGAAAAACACATAGAGATGAAGGAGGAAGTGGAAAGAGTGGTGCTCTTTCCCACTTCCTGTTTCAGCTCTATGTGCTTTTCATGGTGGCTCAGTTGAATTCCGCCAGATCCAACTTTTACACAGATCCCTTGGGAAAGTGAAGTGTGTTTCTGAGTACACACATGTGTATTTTCTGTCTCTTTGGGTGGAAGAATGGCAAGCAAGAAGAGACCAGAATGGATTGTGCTCATGGTACTTAAAAAAAAAAAAGGCCCTAAAAACTGTTGGTGACCCCCCCTGGTCTAAATTAAGAGCAGTATATAAACAACCCTAGTAAAAACAAGCGTGGTTCACTTACCTTTATCCTATTTTGAAAAATCAACTTACAGAATTCATTGCCATGTGGTGGTGGTGATTCCTGGTTTAGGTGGCTTTAAAGCCCTGTTTGTCCACCAGAGCTAAATAGGCTTCCATATTCAAAGATAATATAACCTCTGAGGATTAGCCAAGCAGCTAGGGCAGGTTGTTGCCTTTGGGTTCTGCTTGTTTGCTTCCTGGAGGCATCTGCTTAGCCACTGCGGAAAAACAGGATATTGGATGTGTTGTTTGAGTTCTAGCTGATGAACTGAAGACAACTGCAATTTATTACATCTGTATAAATGCACCTGTGAATAAATAATATTGCTGAAGGGGGAAAGATACATACTTCACTGGCTGTGCTCATACGGTCATAAGAAGGCCCACTTCATATGCCCGTCACGTCCAAAATCCTGTTCTCACATTGGCCAACCAGAGGCCTTTGGCAGGACCTGAGCAATTTTCCCTACCTGTGATTCTGAGCAAGTGGCATTTAGAGTCATACCACTTCCAGTGCTGGACATAGTACCCAGACATCATGACTCATGTTGCACAGCCATTGCCATCTTAGAGCACGAATCCCCTAAAATGGAGAGGCTGGCTTTTTTTTCAAGTTTGTGCATTTTTTAAAAAATATATATAATTAATGCAGTTGCATTTTTATTCGAAACAGGGTAGTTTGAACTGATTGATCTAATCACCATCAACAACAATAATTTTATTATTTGTACCATGCCCATCTGACTGGGTTGACCCTACAAACATTACAAACGTAGTACGTGCACTGCTCTGGTTCGCCAGAAGTGGCTTAGTCATGCTGGCCACATGACCCAGAAGCTGTTTGCTGGCTCCCTAGACCAATAAAGCGAGATGAGCATCACAACCCCAGAGTCGGCCACGACTGGACCTAATGGTCAGGGGTCCCTTTACCTTTTTAGTGTGAGGGAAAGATCATCTAATGAACTACCAGGCAATTGATAAATTGTTCTTCTTCAGTGGCACCCTACAATCTGCCTCCTGGAATAGGCTGGTGCACCCTGTCTCACAGTAGGGCCGGCCGTGCAAGACTGACTGAGTCCAAAGATCTGTGGGGTAAGAAGGTGAACCTTTGCTGGAACAACCACCAGCTCAACAAGGAAATGCTCTTCTCTGTCTTACTCCCCCCCCCCCAAAAAATCTATTCCTTGACACTTCACAATGTGTGATGTGAGTGAGTGTGAGCCACCCACAAGGCAAGAGACTGAAACTGCTAATCTGGTAAGACATCTGCTCTTGGAGGGGGAAGAGGGAGAGAGGGGAAAATGAATCTGGGCCTTTGCCATCCACTCTGGCTATTACGTTCCTTGCTGTTTACAACATTAAGAGAAAGGTTTTAATGCTTTGTTCCTCTGTTCGAAGACAGTGTTCCCGACTTCCTCCTCCTCTCAATGGATGAGATGTTCAGAGTAGTGCTGTTGAGACAAGAGTCAGGAGCCAGGAGTCACAAACCAAGGAGTCACAAAACAAGCACAGGCAATGTTGATGATTAGGGGGTGGGGTGGGGCCTATGATCCACCAGAGGTTGTATGACACAGGCTCCCATCAGCCCTACTCATCATGGCCAACAGACAGGCCAACAACATCCAGATGACCGCAGGTTCTTCTCCACCCCTGCTGAAGATACCCAAGTAATGTGCTGCTGCTGCTACCTTCACACACAATGTGTGAAGCCTCAGCGGGTGAGATGGCAAGCTGTTCAGTGCTGGGAGCCTTAATGTTAATGCACAGGAATTTACATGCACGTTCTCTGGAGATGAGAAACACTCACTGACTTGCTCAGTGTTAATTGGGAAGGAGGTGGCTGAATCTCAAAGCATGACTGCTCTTGCGACTAGCCCTGGCAACAAATGGTAAAAGTCCTTACCCCAAAAGGGGGGGGGGAATTACAGAAACAGTATTTCAATAGGGGTTGTGATTAGGAAATGGGAACTGTCCCTTGTAAATAGGGATAGCTAAAGTGTTTGTACTGGAGCAGGCTAGGGATTGAAAGCAAGGACCCTGCGGGTCAAGGGCTGCATGTAACCCTCAGCCTTGTTGTTGTTGTTGTTTAGTCGTTTAGTCGTGTCCGACTCTTCGTGACCCCATGGACCAGAGCATGCCAGGCACTCCTGTCTTCCACTGCCTCCCGCAGTTTAGTCAAACTCATGTTGGTAGCTTCAAGAACACTGTCCAACCATCTCATCCTCTGTCGTCCCCTTCTCCTTGTGCCCTCCATCTTTCCCAACATCAGGGTCTTTTCCAGGGAGTCTTCTCTTCTCATGAGGTGGCCAAAGTATTGGAGCCTCAGCTTCACGATCTGTCCTTCCAGTGAGCATTCAGGGCTGATTTCCTTAAGAATGGATAGGTTTGTTCTTCTTGCAGTCCATGGGACTCTCAAGAGTCTCCTCCAGCACCATAATTCAAAAGCATCAATTCTTTGGCAATCAGCCTTCTTTATGGTCCAGCTCTCACTTCCATACATCACTACTGGGAAAACCATGGCTTTAACTATACGGACCTTTGTTGACAAGGTGATGTCTCTGCTTTTTAAGATGCTGTCTAGGTTTGTCATTGCTTTTCTCCCAAGAAACCCTCAGCCTAACTGCAGGAAAAACCTTCAGCCTCATTTTGTGTGCGAAGGGGAGCCCAGAAGGAGAGAAATAGAGAAGGAGGAGGGGATGGTGGAAGAAGGCCTGGCAAGAGTGAACTCTCTCATCTGTCAGCCCACTGGGCAGGGAGAAGGAAGGGTGTGAGAGAAAGGGGTGGTGGAAAAAGTGAGAGAGAGAGAGAGAGAGAGAGAGAGAGAGAGAGAGAGAGAGAGAGAGAAGGGTTGACACAGAGAGAAGGGTGTCGGAGGGAGAGAAAGGAGTGGTACACAAAGAGACGAAGAAGGCATGAGGAAGAGAGAGAAAAGCGGTGGCAGAGAGAGAGAGGAAGGAGGAGGAGCCTCGCCCACTCTTCCTTCTGGTCCCGCCAACCTCTCAATGCAGGCATGTAGCCCCTCCCTGACCATTGCCCTCTCCCCCAAGGGAATATGGCTCTCAACAGGGAAAAAACAAGGTTATTCATCGCTGCTGTAGACGCTGAGCCCTGCACCCCCACAGAAAAAGGAGTTCCCTCCATAGCTACACGAATTGCATCCTTTCCCCAACCCACTCAGAGTTTTATTGTTATGCCTGCCTTAAAAACAATACTAACTCCAGCACTTAAATCAGGCGTGAAATAAGAGAAGGTGCTTTTGAGAGGGGGGAGAATTTAGTTTGTGAATCTGATTCCCTCCCCTGCACTCCCAAGTCAATCAGCTCAAGAGAGGAAGCGACTTCTCCTAGAAGGAAGGGGGGAAATGGCCAGTTTTTCCCCACCTCCACCTCCAGTCCCTCCCTCCCAGCAAGGCTCTTCCTTTCTGACAGCCTTGTGAAGTATGGATGAGCAAACTGGAGGACGGGGAGTGAAGCTGAAGCTGACAGGAAATCTGGGGACAAGTTGGAAACAGGCCCCCGGGTTGGGAAGGCGTCGCTTGAGCTTGGGGGAGAGGGGTGTCACTGCGCATTCGTCCAGGAAATGGGGGGGGGGGGAGGAGGGAGAAAAAGAGGGTTGATCTCAGGACACACTGTTGCATAAACAGGAGTTCTGGAAATCTGTATTTAAAACACACACACACACACAGACCGAGATTCCGCAATTAGTCAGCTTAATAAATAAATGTGGCAAATTAAGCAAATTAGATTCATTTTCTTTAATGTGCCTCATTTTATATCCTCTCCCTGCTGCCGCCACGTGAAAAGCAAGATGGGTGTGGGGAGAGCAGTGGGGCTGAAGGAGTGGAAGCGAGTTACAGGTGTTGACCAAATAACTTACAGTATGGGGGGGGGCAGTATTTCTCCGAATATCAGTTGCTAGGAATAACAAGTGGGGAGAAGGCTCTGTTGCACCCAGGGCCTGCTTTCAGGCTTCTCATAGGCATCTGGGTGGTCTCTGGCCTGATCTAGTGGGTCTCTTCTTGTGTTAACATGGACCCAAGAAATTTATTTGAGAGTCCTGCCATCTGTTGGGGAAGGAAGTTCCTGTTGTTTGTGGTGAGGATGCAGTGGCGAAAGTAAACCACTCTGTACATGCTCAGAGGTACATTCATTTCTCATATCATATTACAGTGGTACCTTGGGTTACAGACGCTTCAGGTTACAGACACTTCAGGTTACAGACTCTGCTAACCCAGAAATAGTACCTCGGGTTAAGAACTTTGCTTCAGGATGAGAACAGAAATCGTGCTCCAGTGGCGCAGCGGGAGTAGGAGGCCCCATTAGCTAAAGTGGTACCTCAGGTTAAGAACGGACCTCCAGAACAAATTAAGTTCTTAACCCAAGGTACCACTGTATTTCATATGTTTCTCTAAAAAAGAAAAAGAAAAAACAGAGGCCTGGCCACAGATAGGAGAGGTTGGTGCTGAATGAGTATGCATATGGGGAAAAGATAGTGTTGTGGAACCAAGATCAACAGGACCCACAAGAGATGTTTGTTTTTGCTTAGAGCACTGTTTGTAACACATCACATTAACAGAGTTTCTAACCTAGGACTAGAGCTGGGTGATATATTGATATATCGTCCCAAACCGGTTTGAAATCCATATTGTGATATCAGTGTCATAATTCTGAGCTGGCAGTATATTGCAAATCATGGTGTGTGTGCTATGCAGAAATCACAATGTGGGGAAAAACATGAAGCCAGCCAGTGCAGTGGTACCTCAAGTTACATACGCTTCAGGTTGCAGACTCCGCTAACCCAGAAATAGTGCTTCAGGTTAAGAACTTTGCTTCAGGATGAGAACAGAAATCATGCTCTGGTGGCGCGGCGGCAAAAGGAGGCCCCATTAGCTAAAGTGGTGCTTCAGGTTAAGAACAGTTTCAGGTTAAGAACGGACCTCCGGAACAAATTAAGCACTTAACCCGAGGTACCACTGTACCTAGCTCCATCCTTAGTTCAGACATTGTGATATATCAGTATATTGTGATGTTTAGCTGGTGGTACATCAAGAAGTTGAAAACCAGATATCACCCAGCCCTACCTAAGACCCATTTACCGCAGGTACTGTGATCCTTTGGGGGCAGAGCCCTGCCTCAGTGGTAGAGCATCTGCCTGGCATGCAGAAGGTCTTGGGTTCAGCCCCCCGCATCTCTACATAGGGCTGGAAGAGGTTCCCTCCCTGGAGAGCTGCTGGCAGTCAGAGTTGACAGTACTGAGCTGGGTGGCTCAATAGTCTGACTCCATAGAAGACACCTTCCTGTGTAGCTGCAATGGCAGGATGCTTGGCGGGTGTTAGTCTGGGAGCACAGAAGACGCAGGATGCAGTTTCTTAGCAGGTCTGGGTCTGTTCAGCGGCTGGAGGAGAGATTCCCTGGAAGAACGTTTGCTTCCATGTTGCCATGGAGGAAAGGTGAGGCCCAGACCTGCGTAGCTACAGCAAGGCAGCTGCATCGCTTGCCTCCAGACCACCCCCTGGTAAAGACATGAATCATCTCCTGCACTCAAGCATCCCTTTCTCTGCACAGCAGCTGCAAGGTGTTAAATCCTTGCTTCTGAAACAATGTCTGGAGGATTTGGGCTGTGGAGAAGCTCATAAGCCGTGCCAAGCCCATCTGTGAGCTATCAGAGGCGGGGAGGCAGAATGAGTGTGGCAGGTGGGTGACAGACTTCAGGGCCTGTCATGCGCGGCGGACACAGGAGGTGGAGATGGGAAGGGCAGGAGCAGAGAGCACAGAGCTTTCGACTCATAATAAATAGAACATCTGTCAGTCCATCGATTTCTTTGTGTCTTCCTGGCTCCACAGACGCCGTTTCCCTTCCGTTCAGTTTCTCCATCAAAACCGAAACAGTATTTAAAAGTAAAATTGTGCCTGATAGACTGTGAACATCACTGTTCATGGCAGTCAGAACAAGCCCACACAGCGTATTTAAATAACTGGATCCCTTTCACTTATAAAAATAAATAGTGTCATTTATGTAATAACATTTTAAAACCCTCTCTCTTCTTTTTTTTGAATCTATGGAGAGTTAAATGCAGCTCCCATTTTCTTTTCCTTAAAAAAAGCCCTTATATCCACCCCTCTCTATCAAACATGTGTATTGAACTGTAGTTAATTCTTCCTGCACACAGAAGCCCAGTTCAGATGGAAGGATCTCAGTGAGTAAAATAAACCATGGTTTATTGGACCACGAATAACCATTGTGTTTGCATGGTCCCTTTCCCTGCTCTTTCCACCACATTTTTATGCAATACGCCTGAGGTTTGCTAAGCCAGATACACATTATATCTGAAACAGGAGCTGCTTTAAGCCCTGCCTATAAGCCAGGATTGTACAGCATGGGTTGTATTCAGTTCTACTCAAAGTAGACTCCTAAGTTAATCAAGGTCATTAACTTCAAAGGGTCTACTCTGAGTAGGACTAGCATTTGATGTGTTATTTTTATTTTTATTATTGGAAAGCAGCATCTGCAATCAATACTAACAGCGGATTACCATTTATCTATCTATGTAGCTGAGCTGAAGCCTGAAATGCAGGCTTTCATGTTCACAGCTCTTTCTCATAACCACTATAAGCACATATAGCTTCTGCATAATAACCACGCCAGTAAATTTCCCCGTGAGTGGCTATCAGAACTGCGCCCTTAAAACCCCCAATCAAAGAGTCAAATCACAGCTCTCTCCGTGCCACTTTCATGTTTTCCTTTCAGCCACATGCAGAATGGTGGAGGGAAGTGGATGTTGTTGTTTTTAAAGCAGACCGCGAGTCTTGAGTTCAAATGCTGCCTCCAGGAGCAAGTTGTGCTTGAACTGTGTTCTTTTATTCATTTATTCGGGTGGCGGCTGCTGCTTTCGAATCCCGAGGCCGTTCCGGCCTATTTGTCAGGAGATAAACGGGAGTGTCCAACCAAGAGAAACGGCCTGTCAATCTGATGTGCGGAGAGACGGTGGCCAAGCGCTGGGGATGATAATCCGAGGCTGGCGCTCCCTCGGGCTCCCTCTCGTCCTCCGCACCCAGCTCTTTTCGGTCCTACTTAATTATTTAGAGTGGAAATCATTACCACGCTAAAGGGATCTAGGGAGAAGGCCATTTTGAGTGGTTTGCACGGTGGAGGCGGGGCGAGAGGGCTAGTGAGTTAAAAGGGAGGAGAGTGGCTGGGAGCCAGACTCCGATCTCCCCTGGAAAGGCTAGGTAGTAAAAGCAGGGATTGGGGGGGGGGTAGGAGGGATGGCTGCACTCAGGACGAGATGGAGTGTCTTAAAAGGGGAGGAGGAGGGGCAGCTCTCTGCTAAGGCGATCAATAGCGCACTTGTCCAGGCCCGCCGGGCGCTGCTGCTCTCCAAGGTCGTGAAATCCAGCGCTGCGTCCCTGCGTTACGTGCCTGCTTGCCTGCCTGATTACGAGGAAAGTCCCCGAGGGGCTGCCGCCCCCTCTCTCCCTCCCTCCCGCCTCGCCAAGCTGTTGCCTTTCTGTCCATCAAGCGTCAGGGGAGATGCCCCCGTCCAATCAGCGGCTTCCCTGTCGCGGGAGTCCGTGCGCCCCGGCAGCTGCGTCTTCCTTTCCCTCGCCAAACCCTCATTGAGGCAAGATGGCTCTCAGCAGAAGGAAGCATCTTTGTTTTTGAGTGAGGGGCGTGTGTGTGTGACAGAGAAGCTGAGAGAAAGAAGGCTGTGAAGGAGAAGGAACACGCCCCCATTCTGCAATGTAGATGCACTACAGCCTTTTGCAAGGATGGGGAAGCCAGATCTGGCCCTCCACACCTTCCAGTGTGGCCCTCAGGACTCTGAAGCCACACTGCTTACCAGCCCTCACTTGCACTCTCCTCGCGAGTACTTTTGCCTGGCTGGGATGTGTCCTGATAGGATAAGGATTCATGCTTGCCTGGCAGGAGGATAGAGATGGGGGTGCAGAAGCTAGCCAACTGTACAATTATATATATTTCATGTTGCCTCCCAGAATGCAGCCCTCAGGCTAAGGTTTCCCAACACTGCCGTTCTGTTGGATGAGAGCACAAGGATCCAGGCTACTGCTTTCAAACAAAGTATTATTATTGTTATTATCAAAATTTGTATACCACCATATACTCAGGGTGGTTCACAACATAAAAATTGCAATATAAAAAACACAAAACATATAATGAAAACAAGAACAAAAAAAACCAATAACGTCAATTTCCACAATCTGCTGCACATAGTGCTGGCCACAGATGGCCTCTCAAATTGAAGGAAGAGAAATGGGGGGGGGGGCACAGACATTTTCAGTGATTTTTTTTCCAGGGAGAGGATGAATTATCCCAGTTTCTTCAGGATGGGGGCTCACAATTAGCCATGGCAATATCACAGCTTTTCTCCTCCTCCCGCCCCGCCCATGCCAAGAGTCTTCTTCTTCTTCTTCTTCTTTTTGCTGCTATTGCAAGTGCTAACCATGTAGCCACCATTTTCCACCCTCCACAGTGCACTGGACCTAGCAAAGCTCAGAGCATTGTGCACTTGGGAGTGGTATGTAGCCACCCACCCACTCACCAGAAAACATTAATATAACAAAATAAATCATGGAGAATATTCAGAGAGAATTCTGCAGTACTTTGGCTTTCTTTTTCTAAGGCTGTGAGAAAGAAGAGAGGGGTATGTCAGAGATTATACCCCCCAAAAGCGCATTCTGAGAAACTTTAGCTCAGAATGACCTAATGCATTTCACACCCACCCCCTGCCCAAATATCTCACATCAAAACACAATTCTGCATAGGCAAACCTGGGGCAACTGATCCAGAAAACCAGAGAGCCAATGAGTGAAACCGTTTATAGTTTTATCCATGTGCTCATTTTACCTAGTTCCCCCATCTCATCATTGTATTAATCCCCCCTGATGTATTTGTAAATCATCCTCATTACATCTCCTCTTGCCCTTCTCTTTGCTCTGCAAAAGGGAGCAAAGCAGTCCTTTTCAGTTTATCTCACAGGAAAGCTGGGGGTTTTCCTTTGTGTTTTGGCAAAGTTATAAAACAACAAAGAGTTTGGTAACACAGGGGTGGTAATTTTAGTTCTTCTGGAGCAAATCAGCACAGTCTTGTGATGCCTTAAAGATGAACATATTTATTAGGATGTAAGCTTTCATTCACAGTGACAGCCTACTTCATCAGACACAATTCTTGTTCATAAAAGCTTCTACTTGAATAAATGGGTCAGTCTTCCAGATGCAACAAGACTCTTTGCTGCAACAGATGAATGCAACTGCTCCCCTGGACACTGTTACTAAAGTTATAGGCAGCAGGAGACTGACTGAATTTACTTTCAAAATTACTGGGAAAAGCAACAAATGAATGAACTAATTATGAATGGATGGAAACGGAAATGAATGAAAAATAAACAATAAAAATGAATAATGGATTATTATAACCTTGTACACTTCTAAGCTTATTCAAGAAAGAAGACAAATGCCTTGGATGGCTGCCTTGAAAGATCATTTGGAAGCTCTAGCTAGCTCAGAATACAGCAGCCAGCTTATTAACAGAGACTTGTAGAGCCACCCACATCTTGCCGGAGCTTAAAGATCTGCGCTGGCTCCCAGTTTCTTTCCAGGAGGCAAAAGAAATACTGAAGCCAATTACAATAAACACAATCAATAAAAACTTTTTTAAAAATTAAGCATAGGTCTTGCAGATCCTGCACAACTAAAAGAGGCCACAAATACTTGAAAAGCTTTCAAATTAAGGGCCAAAAGCCTGGATAAAACAGGCAAGTTTTTGCATGGATGTTTTTTGGATGTTCTTCTCACAGTTATGGAGAACGCATGAGCAGCAAAAACAGGACTGTGCCGAGTGATTTCCCCCACGCCACCTTGCATCTCTCTGTCTATCCATACAGTGCAAATGCCTGGAGCAATATGGGGAGCCTTTGTGTGTGCAGGATTCTGTGATAAATCCTGGGAAACCCTGGGGTTCCAGAACATGTGGATTTCTGTACCCCAGGGGTGTGGTACCTTTTTAAGCCTGAGGCTTGATTATTACTTTGTCCTTCTCAGATAATGCTTCTTGCTTGACTACATGGAGGGCAAGGAGGGGTGAATGTGTATGTATGTGTAGTAAAAAGGTGATGTTTCTTGCACTTCCTGCTTTTGCCTCTGGCTGTGCCCATCACTGGGCCTTGGGAGGTTGCCCAGAAGAGAACCTGGACCTCAGGCTGAAAAAGGTCATCCACCCCAATCTTAGGTGATGGTAGTGCAGCCTATTAAGATATAATAATAATAATAATAATAATAATAATAATAATAATAATAATAATAATAATAATAGTTATTATTATTATTAATACCCCACCCTCTCCGGCCAGAGCCAGGCTCAGGATGGCTAACACCAGTAAAGTTACAGTGGTACCTCGGGTTAAGTACTTAATTTGTTCCAGAGGTCTGTTCTTAACCTGAAACTGTTCTTAACCTGAAGCACCACTTTAGCTAATGGGGCCTCCTGCTGCCGCCACACCGCCAGAGCACAATTTCTGTTCTCATCCTGAAGCAAAGTTCTTAACCCGAGGTACTTTTTCTGGGTTAGAGGAGTCTGTAACCTGAAGCGTCTGTAACCTGAAGCGTATGTAACCCAAGGTACCACTGTACAGTAAAAACATAATAGGGGGAAAGACAAAAACAATTTAAAATACAGGTTAAAATGCAATTTAAAATGCAGTCTCATTTTAAAAGTAGCCTATAGATGAAAACCATAAGGGGAGGTAAACCTAAGAGTCCGACTGAGTCCAAACCAAAGGCCAGGCGGAACAGCTCCGTCTTGCAGGCCCTGCGGAAAGATGTCAAGTCCCGCAGGGCCCTAGTCTCCTGTGACAGAGCTTTCCACCAAGTCGGGGCCAGTACTGAAAAGGCCCTGGCCCTAGTTGAGACCAAGCTAACCACTTTGTGACTTGCAGATGCATTGCAGAGCTCCAGAACTTGGACCTGTTTACAGCTAGGTATAAAGTATAAAGGGACAAGTCAAAGGTTTGATGGGAAAACAAATAAAGGATCTGAGAAGGGAGGAAGGAACGCTACCTTAGGGAATGGGGTCAATGGTGTTAAACTGTACAGGGTGGTTTTGTTGTTGTTGTTGTTGTTGTTTTTAACTGATTACACTTGCAGCAATCGTCAGTAGTTAACAAATTAGCCTTTTCTCCCTCTCTCTCGTCTTCCAGGTTCCACAATGAATGCAGCCCGGAGGTCAGCCAAGGTGGACTCGGAGGTGACAGAGTCCCAGATGGAGCCGTCCCTCAATGCCACCGAAATGCCCACCAAAGAGAACGTTTTTTCTGACTTGAAAGACAAGTTCATGAACAAGCTGAGCGACCTGCCAAGTAGGTGGAGCTTGAGCACCTTCTGAGCTTACATTTCGGCTTGGAGGATGGGTCTGACGAAACGGGCTTGAAAGGGCATCGAGATATTACACAAACAATGCCTAATCTATTTGAGTCACTGGCGTTTCTTGGCCCTAACATGAGGGTTTGGTTTTAATTTTCACACAGAGAATGCGCAAAGACTGTGTGTGTCCTCTAATTCCGCACAAGTGGAGCAATGCAAGCTTGCAGAATGTAGTACTGAAATACCAGTTTGTTTAACCCCTTCGTGAAGCTCTGCTTGAAAGTATATGGGCTTGGATTGGTCAAATCCCTGAAGCTAAAGGGTGTGGTGTGGATGTTATATTAGCTAACAGTTTTAATGCCAAGTATACATAGCCCTGATTAGTGCCCCATGGCCTAGAGATGGATGCTTTATATCTGTTCCACGTGTGGATATAACATTATAACAGTCCAGGTGCCTGTATTATTCTTCGCTAACCTAATCAGCAGAACCTTTTGAGATGTGTAATTGACAAGGAGATTTTTCTTCAGGCAGAGCTCCATGGAATTAGGTAACTCTGGAGAAAGAAGCCAGAGCTTAGGCCTGAAGGGGGAAATGGGAGGTGTCCCGCCAAACGTGACAGTGACACAAAAGCAGGAAGGCTTGCAAGGACCTGCGAGGATACTGCCATGTGGAGGAAGAGCTTGGAAGGCTCATGGATGGATTTAGGGAAATGGCCTCACTACTAAGCTTGGGCTTATATCCTAAGCATGCTTATTAGGGAGTAAGTTCCATTTCAGCTCAGGGAACATTAGGATTCTTTTATTCAAGGACCAAAAGGAACTATAGTGGAATATCTTACAGAAGTTGCTCAAGAAGGGAAGGCTGGAAAAAGTCCCCCCCTCCCCCGAAGTAAAGGATTTCACAATTAAATCTCAACTCCTCCAGTAATTAGGCAAACCACTGTTTCCCCTTCTGCCATGGGGGTGGGGGAATGATAATTTTGACCTGCTTTACTGGGCTGATGTCAAAATTGTTGCATTAACTAACATGCTTTCAGAACTTAGAAGATGCACTGTATATATATTACATCCAAAAAGAGAGAAAGGCTGTTGAACCTCACCCACCTTCTCTGCCCCTCTGTTCTGCTCCTCTCCAGTCCCGCCCTGGGCTTTGGCCACCATCCTCATAGTGGCCGGCCTCCTGCTTCTCTGCTGCTGCTTCTGCACCTGTAAGAAATGCTGTGGCAAGAGGAAGAAAGGCAAGAAAGGCAAAGATAAAGTGAAGGCCCAGATCAACATGAAGGAGGTGAAGGAACTGGGCAAGAGCTACATCGACAAGGTGAGTCAAGTCTGGCGGCTGCTTCCCTCTCTTGGCACCAGGGGAAGTCGTCGCTTTCCTAAGATATTTCTGAACTTGCACACTTGCATGCATGCATCCATAATCCATACATAAACTGTTAACTAGGGAACTACACAAAAACTGCTATCAATTTAGCACTGCCTATTAGGCACTTGATAGAAGGACACGGGTGGTGCTGTGGGAAACCACAGAGCCTAGGACTTGCCGATCAGAAGGTTGGCGGTTCGAATCCCCGTGATGGGGTGAGCTCCCGTTGCTCGGTCCCTGCTTCTGCCAACCTAGCAGTTTGAAAGCACGTCAAAGTGCAAGTAGATAAATAGGTACCGCTCTGGCAGAAAGGTAAACGGCGTTTCTGTGCGCTGCTCTGGTTCGCCAGAAGCGGCTTAGTCATGCTGGCCACATGACCCAGAAGCTGTACGCTGGCTCCCTCAGCCAATAAAGAGAGATGAGCGCTGCAACCCCAGAGTCGGCCACGACTGGACCTAATGGTCAGGGGTCCCTTTACCTTATTAGGCACTTGCTTCTGTGCCTCCAAAATACATTTTATATACCTGATCAACATGCGCGTTTTAAGAATTGTAGATTGTACTGTGTTACATACATCAACATTTCTGGGCAGATCCACACCATACCTTAAAAGCACATGCAGTTTTTTTAAGGGCAGTGAGAATATTAGCAGCATGAGGGGGAACTACAGTTCCCAGGGTTCTTTTGTGGGGTGGGAAAGAGCATGGAGTACTTTAAATATATGGTGCGGCTTGCTCTCTGTCTTTGATGCTAATACTTCCCTGTTGGCTGCTCTGACCCTTCCCTCTCTCCCTCCCAGGTCCAGCCTGAGATAGAAGATTTGGATCCATCTCTGCTGCAGGAGCCCAAGGAAGAAAAGCCCCAGGAGAAGCTGGGGAAACTCCAGTACTCGCTTGATTATGACTTCCAAAGCACCCAGGTAGGGATGGTCGATGCTGCCAGCTGGGTTGGACGGGCCAGTGGTCTGATCCAAGGCAAGGTAGCTTACCTCTGTTCCTCTTAAACCTTTCCCTAGCTGGTGGTGGGCATTCTGCAAGCTGCTGACCTGCCAGCCTTGGACATTGGGGGCACCTCGGACCCTTACGTCAAAGTCTTCCTGCTCCCAGAGAAGAAGAAGAAATACGAGACCAAAGTGCACCGCAAAACCCTCAACCCCACATTCAACGAGTCCTTCACATTTAAGGCAAGTTGTCATCTGCATGTTCCCTCTTCCATCTTGCCCAAAGTTCCTGAGCTTGGCTGAGCATTTCTTCCCCATCTACTCCATCGCCTTCCCTTTTTACCATTGGCTTCTCCCCATACTTTGCGGATCCTCTTCTCCCTCCCCACCCTATCGCACGCAGTTTTACCACTGAATCAACCAATAGCACAGAGGCAGGGGGACACAACATTCCCCTCAGGGCAAACTACCATGGGCCATATATCAGTGGTGGGCGGGACCAGAAGCAAAAGTGGGCGGGGCAAAATGCAATTTTTTTCTTAGGACAGTAGCCAATGCCTACCCAGACACTAATACAGAACCGCCTCTGCCGGTATGCCCCACGGAGAGCCTCAAGGTCCATAAATAGCAACACCCTAGTGGTCCCGGGCCCTAAGGAAGTTAGATTGGCTTTTCAGCTCTGGCTCCGGCCTGGTGGAACGCTCTGCCTCATGAGACCAGGGCCCTGCAGGATCTGATTTCTTTCCGCAGGGCCTGTAAGACAGAGTTGCTCCGCCTGGCCTTTGGCTTGGAGCCAATTTGATTCCCTCCCTCTCTTTCTTTTTTCTTTTCCTTCTCCTCCTGCGATGAGGCTACATTTTAATATTTTAATGTTTCAATATTTTAATGTTGTATTTTAATTTTGTTTTTAAGTTGTAATCATTCAACTTGTTTTATTATTGCTTGTTAGCCGCTCTGAGCCCGGCCTTGGCTGGGAAGGGCGGGGTATAAATAAAAAATATTATTATTATTATTATTATTATTATTATTATTATTATTATTATTATTATTAACTCCCTTCGAATCCTCCATCCAGGCAAGGAAGAAGCATCACCACAGTTGAAGGACGCCTTCCAGCCAGGCCAAAACACTCAAAAAGCAGAGCCTGTGAGGGGGTGTGGCCTGAGCAGAGGGGGTGGGGCCTGCAGTGAGTTCTGAGAGCCTGATAGGTCCAGAGAGTTACCTTTGACCCTCAGGTGGGAGGTTCTGCACCCTTGCGATGCCGTCTGCCATTTAATCAACCCGTTGTGTGTTTGGCCCTTAGGTCCCCTACTCGGAACTGGGCGGCAAGACCCTCGTCATGGCCGTCTATGACTTTGACCGCTTCTCCAAGCACGATGCCATTGGTGAGATACGCATCCCCATGAACACGGTGGATCTGGCCCATGTCATTGAAGAGTGGCGGGACCTGCAGTCGGCAGAGAAAGAAGAGGTAGGGATCCATCTTTCCGAAGTGCCTGACTCTGAAAGCGGGTTTGAACATCACAGTTGGGGCCCTTTACATATTATTTCGGTGAATTCTGAACTCACAGCTTATTACCCCAGCTTTTGATACTTGTAGGACCCACCTCGTTTCTGTGATTGTGAGTTGTTTAAATCAGTTTTTAACATTGTGTTTTAATTGTTTAAATCAGTTTTTAACATTGTGCTTTAATTGTTGCAATTCAGCCTGGGACCTTAGGGTGAAGGGCGAGTAAGACTCGTAATCTGGTGAACCAGGTTCGCTTCCCCACTCCTCCACATGCAGCTGCTGGGTGACCTTGGGCCAGTCACACTTCTCTGAAATCTCTCAGCCCCACTCACCTCACAGAGTGTTTGTTGTGGGGGAGGAAGAGAAAGGAGAATGTTAGCCGCTTTGAGACTCCTTAGGGTAGTGATAAAGCAGGATATCAAATCCAAACTCTTCTTTTTCTTCTTCTTTTCCATAAACAGCTGGCATCAGATAGCTGGGATGATTTTACTTGTGTATTTATTTACATTTATATCCAATTTATTTAACATTAATATCCGACCAAGGAGTTCAAGGCAGCACATATGGCTCTCCTGCACTCTCCGGGGTTTTTTTTGCTTGCAACAAACCTGTGAGGTAATTTAGGCCAGTGGTGGAGTTTGTGCTCTCATTTATCCACGCTCTAACCGCTACACCTCGCTGGCATGTGGAGTTTGTATGATTCAACATCTGGGGCTGTGAGGAGGAGACTCACATGAGTCCTGACCACAGAATTGGCATCCTGTGGATGGCAGGGAGGAGGTTGCCAACTAATCACCCACCCACCCCTTGAATATGGAGATTGGCTCTTGATGCTTCCATCCTCGCTCTAAACTAGCCCTATTTTCCTCTCTGTAGCACGAGAAGCTGGGAGACATCTGCTTTTCTCTCCGGTATGTCCCTACGGCTGGGAAGCTGACAGTTATTGTGCTAGAAGCGAAAAACCTGAAAAAAATGGACGTGGGGGGTCTTTCAGGTAAGAACTCACCATTGTGGTAAGCTGAATCGAATCAGGACATAGCCTGGGTTTCTTTTAGTTGGAAACCTTTCCTAAAGACTTAGCTCTATGATTCTATGTTTCTATGACTAATGGGGGCATTTGTGGAAAAGACTTAATGGCTGAAGCAGATCTATAACAGGTTGTGCTGTGGTATTATGGTTTGCTACTCTTTTTTAAATATGCATTTTTTCTTTGTAGTGCATTACAAGTATATTTTCATATTTGTGGGTCTAATTGGTGGTTGTGGTTGTTGTATACCGAATTAGAGCATTGGCCCTCCCAGCTCAGTATAACCTTATCCTCGACAGACAATATTTAACTTCCACTGTTGCTGGGGAGTCACAGGTGAGGAGAGTGTTGTTGCTATGGACTCACAGCTGTCCATGGAAACGCAGGTTAATTCTGTGTCCAGGGAGGCTGTCTACCAGCTCCACATGGTGCGACGGCTGAGACCCTGCCTGCCTGAGCATTGTCTTGTCAGAGTGGTATATGCTCTGATTATCTCCCACTTTGACTACTATAATGCACTCTATGTGGGGTTATCTTTGAAGGTGATTCGGAAACTACAACTAATCCCAAATGCGGCAGCTAGACTGGTGACTGGGAGTGGCCGCCAAGACCATATAGCACTGGTCCTGAAGAATCTGCATTGGCTCCCAGTTCATTTCCAAGCACGATTCAGTGTCGGTGCTGACCTTTAAAGGCCTAAATGACCTCTGCCCAGTATATCTGAAGGAGCGTCGTTCAGCCCGGACACTGAGGTTCAGCTCAGAGGGCCTTCTGGCGGTTCCCTCATTGCGAGAATTGAAGTTACAGGAAACTAGGCCTTCTCAGTATGTCTTACTGTCTGCTGTGGCGTGAACGCCCTCCCGTCAGATGTCAAGGAGATAAACAACTATATGACCAAATGACTTTTAAAAGACATCTAAAGGCAGCCCTGCATAGGGAAGTTTTTAATGTTGGATGTTTTATTGTGTTTTTAATATTTTGTTGGGAACCACCCAGAGTGGCTGGGGCAACCCAGTCAGATGGGTGGCATATAAATAATAAAAAGCATAAATATCATCATGACCCCATGGGCATCTGGGTGGCCACTTAGTATGGAATCTAGGCACATATTAAAAATAGTGTGAAAATGCTTTTTTAAAAACATTTTGAAAAATATATTGAATTTGCCTATAACTCGCGGTTGCCATCTAGTGTCACATTTGTATATTGCACTTTACAACACACTTAAAACGTTTTATTTGCAGCTGTATAGCTGAGTCCTATGAGAACAGAGTGCTGGACTAGATGGGCTGTTGCTTTTCTTCTTATTACCAGCAGCCGCCCTCTAGGATTTCAAACAGGGCTCTCTCCCAGCCATACCTGGAGATGCCTGGAATTGAACCATGGACCTTCTGCATATAAAACACAGATGTTCTACTACCTCTTAGCTGTGGCCCTTCAACAGACATCAAAATCACAATTCATTAGCGGTGGGGGAGATGGGAACATAGATCTTCCGCAATACATTGCATAATGGAACCCCTGTGTGATTCTGAAATATATTTCTACTCCTATCCCAGACCCCTATGTTAAAATCCATCTCATGCAAGGAGGGAAACGTATCAAGAAGAAGAAAACAACCATTAAGAAAAACACACTGAATCCCTATTACAACGAGTCGTTCAGTTTTGAGGTGCCATTTGAACAAATCCAGGTAACCCCCCACCCTTCTCTCCACCCCCACCCCCATTTCACCCAAAGGCAGCCAATTCTGAACTAGAGATGTGTGGACAAATATTTTTTGCAATCTTGCCAGAAAGTTACTTTTTTACACTTATGCACAAGTGCTGAATTCTGCATAGGGGTTTCTGTCTGGTTAGTTTGCATCTAAGTTTGTGTATTTCTTTGGGCCCAAGTCAGGACATATTGGGCAAACTAGTTTGCTGTTTCTCGTCACTGATCCACTGCATGTTCAGATAGCTAACTGGCTTGCTATTATTATTGCCTGGGTGCTGAGCTGTTGTGGATCCTTCTTCATTCTGAGCCTTCTGGCTGTAAAAATGCTTGCACATCCTCCCCACACCCCCACTCTGGGTGGATTAATGATAACATTTGGAAAGGCCCTCGACATATTCAGGACACTTCTTTGCTATTACAAATTATGCCAATCTCACTCTTAAAAGAATAATTGATAATCACGGTGTTCCTCATATGCTCCTGTGAGTAGAAAGAAACCCAGTCCTCAAATCACGATAGAATCTGCTAGTTCTGGGTTATGTACCAGCCTTTTCTAGATACCGCCCCCCAATTCAGTTGCAACCCTTTGAAAAGCTCCAGGCTTTAAGGAGGTGGAAAGACATAGCCTCGTTAAAATTAGATGGCCCAACCTCGCCCCAGGTCAAAAATACTTAAATCTTGCCAAGTTTCCTTCTGATAATAAGGACCCAATTGTTTTGGCAAAGCGGTGGGGAGAGGGTGCAGTTTTCAGCAGAGAATGCTTAATCCTTTACCTACCAGCCACTATACACCAACAAACTGTTCACTTCCATTCCCCAAGTGCTTTCCCCTAGCAATTTGGCAAAGATGCATCTGGAAGCCAAGCTGTGTGAGAGAGTAAACAATGGGAAGAGTTGTAGGTGGAAAATGGTGGGGAGGGAGAGGGTTAAGCTCGCCTATTGCTCTTCTGCTGCTGATCGTGCCTGTTTCCCCCCCCCCCCTTTTCACAGAAAGTCCAGGTTGTTCTGACGGTCCTGGATTATGACAAACTGGGCAAAAACGAAGCCATCGGGAAGATCTTTGTGGGCTGCAACGCCACGGGGGCCGAGCTGCGCCATTGGTCCGACATGCTGGCCAATCCTCGGAGACCCATTGCCCAGTGGCACACCCTGCAGCCTGAAGAAGAGGTGGATGTGTCGGTTGGCATAAAGACCTCTTGATGCCCCTTCCTTGTTGGCCGAAGGATCTGGCAACAGTTGCTTCTCCCGTCCAGAGCGAATGGGAGTGTGTGGTTGAGGCACCCCTGAAAATGTGCACGTGTGGGGGGAGGGGGAGAGCCTGTGAGCCTGTCTCTTCTCTCAGAGCCATTTCCTGTTGAAAAAAAAAGAAACATCTCCAAGAGAGCGAAAAAAACCACCCCTCTGTTTTTTATCCACTGTGTGAAAAAAAAGAAGGAAGATTACCTAGCAGCTTAAGACAGGTTAGAGATTTACTGTAGGTTTACTATGAGGCTTACAACGTAACTTGCACAGGTTTATATTTTTGGGTTGGTTTCTCACTTGAAAGCTGAACCTTATGTGCCAGGCAGGCTGACTTTGTAACAAAGCGATCTTTACATTAACCATGCCATCTTTGGGGAAACCAGCCTCAAATAAACCTACTGTTTATCTTTTTTTACCTCTGAGTATACTATAGGTTCATTACAGGTTTCTTTAAAGGACACCATTTCATATACATTTTGGGTATTGTACTTTGGTGCCATGTTTAAAATCTAGACCTCATACATAAATCTATTGCAAACAATGCCTACAAATGTGTTTACAATAGATTTACAAAAGAGTTGCGGCAAACTCTGTTCTCTGATAATATTAACTTTTGGACACTCCATTATAATACTGATTTAGGAAGCTAGATCTTAGGTGAAAACACTGGAAATCTTTTAAAACATAGTTTGAAAATGCAACTTGACCGTGGCTCTACAAGATGCTTAAAATAGCTTTCCATTTCTGGCTACTGTGTTATGAAATATTTCAAATTTGGTCCTCCTTTGCAGTTGAAACTGCCTCAAACAGCTAATCGGGATAAGGTTGCAAATATGCTATGTGTGGGCTTCATGTATAAAACATATTGTAGTATATCCTAATTATTTTATTACAAAATGTTCACATACTTATCTGACATATAAAAATTAGCTGTCATTGGAGAACTACTGTGGATGTGTTTACTAGCATATATTTACTATAGGGTGTCCCCTTCCCAAATTACAACAGTTTTATGGATGTTGATGTTAACAGAGATTTAAGCATCAGCCAACGTATTAAGCTGTTCATATATAGCTTATTCTACTTTATATTGACTTAATTTGGAGTTTTATAACAGTTTTGACAGAACCATGTATCTGTTTTACAGCACATGCTTTACAACTTATTTATGAAATGTTTGATATGAGTATCAAACAAGAGAAAATTTGCTATAGGCTTTATGTAGACTTAAAGCAGATTAACTACAGATTTACTAGTGATTTACTAACCAACTTAAAATAATTTTGCTATGTTACAACATGTTTACATTTTTGCTACAAGCTTAAGACTGGTTTATTATAAAACTGCAACGGGTTTACTGTTTGTTAGCAACCAGTTTGATGCATTTTATAAATGAGAAAAAAAGCATTTATCTATAGGATTTACAGCTGGTTTACAGTGGTTTCCCATGGATCGAAACATGTTTACAACACCTTTGCTGTGACAATGATACAAAATCAATTGGTTTTATAGCAAATATTCTGTAATTCTACAAACTATTGTTTAAAACCTAATCATATGCTGGGTAACTGTTTAGCAGGTACATTAATAGCTGGATTTTTACTTTTATTTTAAAAATGGGATTGCCAGCAAGCCAATGGCTTGAAATTCTGAATTGAAATACTTTTGTCCAAATCTGAAATCTGAATTCTGGGCATGACTCTGTGCTTTGGTCTTCTTTTTAATGCTTTCATGTTGCATGGAGCCAGAATAGGAAGGGAAGGCAATACTGAAATACTTAGGCCAAAACATCTGTCAAAGGCCAAGTAAGTCCACAATAAAAAAGAAAGAAGCCTAAGAATTAAAAAAGAAAGAAGGAAAAACATCCAACTAGAACTTTTGATCTTGATATTTGGACGCTCTATTTCCCTCGCACCCCACCCCAAATATTTGACAAAGTATCATTTCTGGTCTCAGTTACAATCCTTTTACCAAAGGTTTTGTGCCTACAAGTAAACATCAGTGTTGAACTGCCCACTGAACTCACAAGCAAATGAGCTTAGATAGCAAAAAGAGTTCTAAATCTGTTTCCAATGACAATTTGTAGATGAGGTCCAGTTTTCAAAGGAACACATTTTTAGGCTAAGTTACCAAGCATTTTATTCGACTCATCTATAAGCATACTTTTGCTGATGATGTCAGCAGAAAGACAAAGGCTGTAGCATTCTTGATTTCTCAGCACATTTGTCTGACTATATACTATAAAACTATAGAATTAGAGTTCTGTAGTTCCTCTATGCTTTTAAAAAATATATAATTGAGGCAAAATGGCTGACTTTAACTTCTTGATCTTGGCAACAGAAGAACTAACTCTAATTAGTCAAAGTAAATGTACCTCAAATGGGGAAGCAAATCAGTATTATGTTTCTGAACTCTCTGCTTTAAAATAAGAGCAACCAGGAGAAAGGGAAATGGGAGGGGAAAGGATTTTAGTCACTTATTTCTTGTTTGGGGAAGAGATGTTCTGAAAGATCTCTGAGGTAGAGAGATATCCTGCTGGTGTTGTCCTCACATCTTGGCTGTGAAGGTCCAATTAATATAGGAACTGCTTTATGCCAAGTCAGATCATTCATTGGACCATCTAGTTCAGTATTGTCTACATCAGAGCTAACCAATGTGGTGCCTTCCAGGTGTTTTGGACTACAACTCCCATCAGCCCCAGCCAGCATGGCAATGGTCAGGCATGTTGAGGGTTGTAGTGCACAAAATCTAGAGGGCTACCACGTTGGTGACCTCCGATCTACACTGATTGACAGTGGCTCTCTGGGATTCCAGACCACGGTCTCTTCCAGATCTATGTGGAGATGCCAGGAACTGTACCTGGGATCTTCTGCATACAAGCTGATGCCTCACCAAAGACCTAAGGCCCTTCCCCAGTCATCCACCGTTGTCTCCCTTCTATTGTAGATTGGTACAAATTTCATGTTCAGTCAGGGGGAGGAAGAAGAGCATCATCATCTATACTGTAACAATACTGGGCCACCTTAGAAAGCCATTGTCCTGTTGAGCAGTGACAAACGTCTACAGGCCATAGTCCACAAAATTACTTATTTCCTGAGTAACAGGGTATTCTAGAGAAGCATACAAGCCATTTGGACCTTTGCCAGAGTGACTCAAAAAGGGCACAGGAGGCCAGCTTACTAACTCTTTGCCCGCTATCTAAAAAATGTCCACACAATTCTTTGGGAATTTAGGAGCTCCCCAGTTACTTTCTCTTTGTAACTCTCCAAGCCACTGTTCACATTACTTTTCATCTGATTGTACAACATCGGGAGTTGTGCATCTGCACTCCAAAAGAAACAAACTTGATTAGCTCTACTGTTAATGCAAATCATGTAGGGCTCACCACCACCCAGAGCTGCGTGTGAAATTTGAATGTGACTTCCCTCTAAGATTAGAGAAAATATTCCAGACAGTTCCAGACTGTCACCGTTTTGGGGTAGAATTTGGTCACATGCTGGTAAATTCAGGTTTCACAATTATAGTTGATTGGGATGTCTTGTGCAACAAAACTGATTCCCCAAACGATTGGATTTATTGCAGTAAGGAAAGTGACATGAAAATGCACTGCGAACTATAGGACAACACTTGATGCAACATTGTCTAACCCCTTCGCAAACAATCAGAATGAATGTTTATTAAATCTCCCTGCAAACAGATCAAGATGAATATATTGAAAAGTCGGCCAGAAGCACCCTTTTACAACCAAATACAGTGGTACCTCTAGTTACAAATCTAATTCATTCCGGAGGTCCGTTCTTAACTAGAGGTGTGCTTTAGCTAATGGGGCCTCTTGCTGCCGCTGTGCCGCCAGCACACAATTTCCGTTCTCATGCTGGGGCAAGGCTCTCAACTCGAGGTACCGGTAACTCTTCCAGGTTACCGGAGTTTGTAACCTGAAGCGTTTGTAACCTGAGGCATTTGTAACTCAAGCAAAGCTCTCAACTCAAGGTAACTCTTCCAGGTTACCAGAGTTTGTAACCTGAAGCGTTTGTAACCTGAGGCATTTGTAACTCAAAGTACCACTGTACATTGAAGTCTTTAAAAAGAAGGCTCTTGTAAAGTATTAGCACTTCAGGCCCTGCTTTTAAACGCATCACATTCATTTCATCCAAGACAGGAAATACCTATTAACACTTATTTGTGCAACCCAGGGTAATCTCAGAACTGCTGCTCCAGTGCCAGATTTGTAAGCAGTGAGATTTTATTTTTCTTTAACTAGTACCTTCCTGCAGACATGCAAAAACCAATCTCCTTCCATGCTTTGGAGAGAGAGTTAAAACATGAAACCAAAAAAAGAAAGAAAAGAAAAGAAAGAAAACCAACCAACCAACCAATAAAAAGACTAGGCCAAGGTCAGTTGCCCAGCCAAGGGGCATGGTGGCCATTTTGTTGTGTAGCTAATGTGTTTTTGTAGTTGCAGTGTTCATGGAATTGCACCGCCATCTCCATCCCACTTGGGTTTAGAATATTTACTGCTCTGTTGATCTCCTCAGGTTCACCTTAATTTCAACCCTGCTCCTACATCTCTTTTATTTTCAGTTGTTCGTCAACAACAAGAGATGGCAGTTGCAGAGCCAAGGGGATATATACTGTTTAATATGTCATGCTAGAAGGTGTTCATTTCAGGCTGCTGAACTACCATCTCATTTTCCATTATTTTCCTCATGGTCCATGATAACTGATGAGTGGACAAAGCAATGGCCTTTTAGGAAGGCCAGTGTCGATCTGTTAGTGAGTTCTGTGCTGTGTGTGTCTCACCCACTGTATTCCACTAACAACATAACCTTTTCCTAAGTCCCTGCTAACATCCATCTTCAACAATCTGGCATCAGCGAGCATGTCTGTGCCCAGGTCAACATGCCCATCTATGAAAACAGGCCACCTCCAAGTTTTGAGGGGTTGTGTAATTTGTAACGATTGAAGGGATTGTGTAAAGTGCAGAAGGCTTTGTAACTTTGGTGTGTGTTGTTTCTAATATCCCCTTCAGTCCTCCAAACCACCCATTTAAGTGGTGCCGTCCTCTGAAAGTCACCTCCACTCCCCCTTTTGAAGCCTGTTTTAATATTGATGTATTTGACCAAACAGTACTCTTTGTCTGTTAATAAAGAAGAGATCTCTATATTTCAAATGTGTTGCTTCTCATTGTCTTTGCTTTGGGCTGCAGTGAGGTAGGGGTGCTCGACTGAGAAACATACAAAAAATCCCGCTGTGTAATGATTTGTGAAGAATTGCTTCTGGTTGGCACCAGCACCCTTACTGCCGGCGTTCTCAAGGCTGTATAAGAGGCCATTTAATTCCATTAAAGCCAAGAGGTCATTATTATTCCTTATTAAACTCAGGTGAGAGTCATAGACTGGTAGTTGAGGGGAAAGTGGCCACTTCTCATTTCAATTTGATCTACTGAAATTTATGCGTGCTTTAGGTGGTTCTTTGCCTGAACGACTAAACGCACAGGTAAATAAGTGAATTAAAAACTATCAAAGAAGCCCGGGCCACCTCCAGCTTTTGAGACCCTTAGCTGTAACACAAATTGAAATGACATCACCCAAAAATAAAATAAGACACCCAAAATAGAGCGAGTCACATGCAAGCACAGACATGCACACACACACACAAATACTTTTCTAGCTGAGGGTGTGTGTCACATTTTGGTCTGATGTGCATAAAAACAAGTTGTGAAACTTATCCAATGCCAGAAAATGCACAAGTGTCTAGTCCCTTTTGAGCCTGAGACCCTAGGCTTAATGGTCCAGCAGACCACCACCACTCCTGGCTGGCTCCTGATGTAGGTTAGAAGAGGAATAGCCAGTGCTTTTTTTCTTTTCTAAAAAATTTTTAGGGGTACTCTCATTTTCCTACTCATATTGAAATACTACCCCTCAATGAGGCCAAACTTAGATTCACAAAATGTTTAGGGGTATGTGTACCCCTGTGCCCCCCCCGAAAAAAAGCATTGGGAATAGTTCATTCAGACCCTCCAAGTGTCCTTATTTTCCATGGACAGTCCCGGATTTACAGAAGCTTTCTGATTTGATCCTGGAATGTTGCGCTTTTTCTTAGGACATCCTTATTTTCATCAGAGAAATGTTGGAGGGTATGCTAATTTCATTGGTTTTATTAGTTATTCCTGTGTTGCACTGGACTAAATGCATCCCTGCTTTTTGCTGGCCTGAGACTTGGATCTTTTGCCAGAAGGAACACAGCAACAACAGACTTTGTTTCCAAAGTGGCTGCAAGAACATTTAATCTGTCAAGTTATTTATTGTGCACAGAGACTTCCCAATTTAACAGTAATCCCAGCCTGAGGTAAAAGTACATGCAAAGCAAGTTAGAGCCACCTGCCAGAACAGCCTGCGTAAGAACCCAAGGGACAGACCTGCCGACCCCGTACCGCCCAGGCTGCTGCATTAAATATCTTTTGGCCTCAGCAAATCCCTCCCAATCCCAGAGTAAAAAAGGGGCTTTATGATACAAGGATAAAAAAGCTCTTTCATTCCTGGAGATTTAATTTGTTTGAGACAATTAGAGGGAGGAACAAAACAGAATTGGAAAGGAGGGGAAATGGGATGCATGAGGATCAAATGATGGGCAACTGATGGGAGAGTGGGGGCAGATGGATAAAATGGGTAAAATGCCAAATGTACAAAGATAACGTTTAGACCAACCCATTGCTGTGGAGTGGCTCTCTCTGGATACTGTTGGACTCCCACCAACCCTTTTTGGGGGGGGAGGGGGGGCAAAGTTGTTGAGATTTTTGGTCAGAATTGTTTTTGAGCTATTTTTTTGGAGAAACGGCAAAAACAACATGGGCTGCCATACGTCAGGATTTTCCTGGACATTTGCTCAATTCCTGCCCGGATGCTTCCAACAAGTGAAGCTCTTCCTAGCTTGAAGATACTGTGATGAAAGAAGCTCCAACTTCTGGATATTTGCCAGTCCTGGATATGTTACCCAATAAATGTTTATGAGGCTTCTAGTGGAATGTGATAATAGACAATAGTGGACAAAATGGAGAACAGCCACTGGTGCCGGCAATGGCAGTGGAAGACAAAGAGCTGGAGAATAGGGATTGGGAGGTTCATGGAGAAAGGCAGTGGCTTGCTGTACTTCTGAGGCTTATAAAATTTGGAAAAAGTATTTATTGCCACTAATACAGATTGTCGCCATCAGGACAGTGAAATAGTTTAATTATCAGCAATGGTTCAATATCCATATACAGTATTGTTGTTTATATCCTACATATGTTCCATTTCAGGATTGATGTGTGCTGTATTTGTTTCCAACGGCATTGTTACGGCATAGCGTCTTCTAAAATAAATATTTTAAACCTCTGTTTTGGCACTGAGGGTCGCTTTTGCAGCCTAGCACGCTCCTGTGCCAATGTGCCATCAGCAGCTTGATTTGCAAGACATTTGCTTTTGCTATATGCAACCCACTCCCGGGAGTTTTATACTTAAGACTTAAGCCAGGAACCATAATGACTCAGGAACTTCAAGTGGGTAATAACGTTAAAGCCGCAGAGGCAGACCAGGGCAGGTTTTTCCACTTAAACCCAGGAAAATGCAGGCCTGGCATTTTGCCCGCGTCGCTGCAGGCCCCGTTGCCACGGAGACAGCGTCTCCGGCCGCCCCGGGGTCTCCTCCGCCACCTCCCTTCCCTCGCGCACTCATTGGCTGCCAGCCGGGGCACAGCACGACCGATTGAACGGGGGCCTTGTCCGTCACGGCAACACGAGGAGGAGTGGGGGCGGGACCTCTCGAGGGCAGGTAAAGCGGGGTAGTTTTCCCGGGGCTGCGAAGGAAAGAGGGAGGCATTTCTAGAGCGGGGTGGCTGGGACCAAGCGGGGCGGCGGCGACGACGACTCCGTTTTTGGGAAGGGAAGTTTAAAAATGTACGGGAAGAGGGTTGAATTCAACCTTATGGAACCGAAGGGAATCGGGCTACCCTGGGTGTGTTTGTGTTGCGTTTGCGGGAAGTGAGGTTGCGAGGGCCGAGCGAGGTTTAGCTACAAGCCCAGCGGTGGCGGAGGAGGATTTGCGTGTGAAGTAAGTTGGAGATTGGCAGCAATAGTCATCGCGAGCTTAAAGAGTTACTGGATGCATCCCTATACGAAAAAGGAGAAGGGAAAACCAGTGCGCCCCCAAATAAAAATGTTGCTGGACTCCCATCGCCTCTGACCTTTGGTCTCGCTGGCCGAGGCTGATGGGAGTTGGGGGTCCAACAAAACAGCAGGAGAGCTGCAGGTGTCTGTCTAGTCTTCATGATTTGCAACTGGATTTCAGGGTTTTAGGCAGAAGTTTCCCCCAGCTCGTGGCGCTGTGGGTTAAACCACAGAGCCTAGGACTTGCCGATCAGAAGGTCGGCGGTTCGAATCCCCGCCACGGGGTGAGCCCCCGTTGCTCGGGCCCTGCTCCTGCCAACCTAGCAGCTTGAAAGCACACAGTGCAAGTAGATAAATAGGTACTGCTCTGGTGGGGAGGTGAACAGCGTTTCCGTGCGCTGCTCTGGTTCGCCAGAAGCGGCTTAGTCATGCTGGCCACATGACCTGGAAGCTGTACGCCGGCTCCATCAGCCAATAAAGCGAGATGAGCGCCGCAACCCCGGAGTCGGTCACAACTGGACCTAATGGTCAGGGGTCCCTTTACCTTACCTTTTCCCCCAGCTCTACTTAGAAATCTTGGGGATTGAACCTGGGACCTTTTGCATGCAAAGCTCAGAACATACCACTGAGCTATGGTTCCCCACCTAGTCTCACATGGGTACTGAATACCTTTTTAGTAACAGCAGTAGAGAAGAGACGAATGTAGGCAGGGATTTGTCTCTTATTCTTATACTCTGGAGAAATATCTATCAATCCATTTATGTGTGGTTTTTTAATTGCAATAGCGCATTCCCTGTGGGTTTTTTTTTAAAAAATTACATATTCCAAATAAAGATTCTGCCAAGAGAGAGCTGAATTCTGTAAGATCGTCTTGAACAGGTTAAACCATGCAAAAGTTATTCAGCTGAATAAATAATTTAGCTGTGTTTATTAGGTTGTTATAGGCAAACCTTGTTTGCACCCAATAAAGCCAACAGCAGGCTGGCTTATTTGAGCTGTTGACATTCATGCTGAGTTAAGTGAACTTGCTTCAAGTCCAAATTAGTGCAGTCATATAGTGGGAGCAGGAATGGGGCTTGTGGAATATATGCATGATCACTCAGTAGGAGCTTTGCAAATGAGGGTTGACCTATGAATATGCCCCTTCATTGGCCATTTGGGGCCTTTCAGGACTTTTTAAAGGCAGTACAGCACAATCGTGTGTGCCCAGTGGGCTTCTTCTCCACATCCATCTTTGAACAGTTATGGCCTCACTGCCATAGTACCTGCTTCTTAGTTTGTGATGCAGAACAGTTGTGGTGTTTAAATAAAAATTAAGAGTCTTACCAGACATGTGCAGTTCTGTGATCCTTGGCAATTGTAATCCATCCTTGCCTTAGCTTAGCCCTTGAAGCTTGCATTATTTGATCGATTTGTTTTTTGTTTAACTTTTATTTATACATAAATTTCTGAAGTACTAAATCAAGAAAAATCTTCTCAACTTGTTCTACATAAAATCAAAGATTAAAACACAAAAAGGCAGAGATCAGAAGGACATAAAACGTACCAGATGCCATGCTGGAAGCCAGAGTTCAGTTTGGATCATGATTGTGCCTATTCAGTTAGCTAAGCCCCTTCCTTATTTGCTGGATTGAACCAAATAAAGAGTTTGTTAGAAAGTGAAAGGATAATCCCTTCTTTACCAGAAGTCATGATGGGGATTGGACCTGGCATCTGGAGTTTGATACCTTCTTCCAGATCATGGAGTATCCTGAGCCCTACTTGAGTGGCATAATGCTCCGCAGCATCACAGGCCGGTCCCTCCTGCTAATCTTGATGCTTCTTGGCGCAGTTCCTTCTCCATTTGATGCAGATTCCTTCCTACCTTTTCCCTGCTCCTCACCAAGTAGCCTTAAGGGACGGGTCTGTACCCCCTGCTCTTGTATGTCTTGTTGTGCCAGTAATGCATCATCTGGAGTGAATTGCTTAGATTTGGGAGCACATGGCTCAATCCTGTGAAATATAGGGAGGGCAAGCAGGTGAGGAATAGAGGGGAGCCTTTTGAAAGTAGGCTTAACGCTCATTTTGGAACATTTGTCATGGCCCCAAGGTGTTAAGAGACAGAAATAAAATTCCAAAGGTCATCCTTTGAGCAGGTCAGGCTATTTTGCAGGGGCAGAAGAATGTATGAGATATCTATTTTAATGTTTGATGACATTAGTATTTTGCCCTGTAAGGCAGCCTAGGTAACAATATAGTGCTTTGATTGTTCAAAGTGCTGCACATACTTGTAATCCATAACGTAATCTTAAGGTAGGCCAGTATTATTAATGGAGGGGTTGGGGCTGGCCTAAAGCCATTTTGTTGATGCCGTGGCAAAGGCAAGATTTGATCCAAGGGACTTCCTGGTCCATTAGCCTCTTAGCCTGCCACACTTTGGCATCTTTATCACTCGAAATTAAACTGCAGCAGTGATATGTGAAGAGAAGGGGTATGGAGGACAAAGTATGTATGAGGATTTGAGAAAGAAAGTGAGCAGCAGAGAGAGTAAGCAAGGCCTGGTGGGATCCCCCTGAATCCTGATGGTCTCAAATAGTGTGTGTATGTGTGTCTTACTATGTCTTCCTTGTGCTCTCTATGCAGCCATGACAGCAGCAGGAAGCGGCAATGGCTTTGGCACCACAGCTTGGTGGGGCTTTTCTCCAGCACTTGACCTACAGGCCACATGTAGGTATCACTTCTTCCACACATATAACCCCTGCAACTTTGCTTGCCTGCTTTTTTGTTTTTTAAGCAACATCATTATTTTTATTTTTAGTTTGCCTGCTTTATTGTGAAATAGGATCTTCTCGTTCCACAGGTTGCTTGAGGAGTTTGAAACTTCTTCAGCTGATCAAATGCACCCTGTTTTGTTGTAGGCTCAATATTGAGACACAGGTGCCTTCTGAGAGTAGAAGCATCTCTCAATCCAGTGACACCTTCCCGGCTGCTTGCGGGCTTTCAACAGCACTTCTGTGCAGCTACCCAAAAGGCGTATTATTTCCCTGCTGGGGAGATTTGGTTTGAACAGAAAACTTTCAGCCGGTGCTGAAATATATCCAAGGTGTTCCTTCTGTGATTCTGTTGTAATTTGGTGCGGAATCTGAGCTCCTGAGAATGGTAGCTTCTATCTGAACGTTTTAAAAAGCTGAGTTTCTCTATTTCTGGATGTAAAGTTACATTTGAAAATGTTCAGGCGGACAAAAATACTCTAGCTGGACTTTCTGTGACTTTTCTAGGGTCTCTCCTCATAGCTTGCAGCTTTGTTCTTCTGCTTCGGGTGCCTTCAGACATGCATAATTCTAGTGATGAGCCTGCTCTGAGAAGTGCAATTGCCACATTTCAGACACACGTATCAAGTTCAGGGAAGAGCCATTTTTCTTTTTTGCAGCTGAAGCTGAGTTTGCACAGCTCTGGTTAGTTGGCCCTTGCACCAGTCATGAACCCATGGAGCTTTGTTTCTTATCAGCAGAGGTTTAGTGTAGGAAGTCCTTTAAAAATGGAAAAACAAACAGCGTCCCTGAACCATTCAGAACCATGTCACTTATCAAAGGGGCAATGAAGGCTGGGGGGGGGGGGGGGAGCAGAGCTTGCCTAACAACCAAAAAGCCCATCGTTATCTTCATACCCTGATTTCCCGACAGGTTTGGTTCCCACAGTCATTTTCAATTAAACTTTGTGCATATGAACAATATACTAGGATAGGTCCAACATCTGAAAGCCCTTCATAGAATTGGGTAGAAATAAATGTATATATAAATGGACCCTGCATTGGCTGATTGTAAAGATGTCAACCCACAGAAATAGCTCTCCTATTGAACTGCAGAGCTTTCTAGCTGTTTTCCTTCCCATCAGCCATGTCCATGTTCCTTGCGGCAAATTCCAAAATTCAGTGCCGGGTTCTAGTGAACACTAATAAATTCTGTACGTTTATTTTGCACTTTTTAAACAAAATATTTCTAGTAGGAAAGTAGGATTTACCATGGCTGTGCAACATGTAGACCCATTTCACTTTCCCAACAGGTCTGGAGGCCTCTATGGAACATCTGCAGCTGTCCCAGGATGGTATTCCTGAACTGAACATCCTGCTAGTGGGATCAGTAGACGGCCGTCATATCCTCAAGACAATGAGTCAGGCGCACCGGTGGCCACGGCGGAAAATCAATGTGTGTAACTTGCCTCCTGCCACAGATTTCCACGTTGTCTTGAGCTGCTGTTAACTGGACAGCCCTTCCCTATGCCTAGCCAAGCTTTGCATGCCTCTTGCCTAGATAGATCTTACTTGCCTAGATAGATCTTACTTAAAACCTTAAAATTAAATTCTCATTATCTATGCTTGTTTCATACCAGGACAGCAGAATGGGGCAGATTCCAAGGGCTATGAGTCGGGTGGCTTGTCTGCATTTCCTGCTTGAGCAGCATGACTGCAAATGCAGAATCCGATGTCTGTATCTATTTGCTACAATTATATACCACCTATCTGCCAAATTTCTCAAGGTGTTTTAGATTTTTATAATAATAGAACTTCCAAACTAAGAGATGCAATACAAAAGGATACAGTAGCAACCTTGCTGAAGCTATGCAGGCCTAAGTTCTAGTTAGTGTCTGTGCAGGGAGACTAACAGGGAAGCCTGTGCGTATTGTGCCTTGGTTTCTGTGATGGAGGAAAGGCAACTTATCAAGGGTAATAAATAAATGTAGCTTTTTTTGGGGGGGGGGTAAAATGCATTTCAAAACTGGCAGGACCACCAGGGTTGGATTCAGCTTGGGGGAGGGGGCACCTCTCATCCATTGCTGCTGGCTCCGCCCACAGAATATTACACTGCCAAACAGAGTGGTTCTTGGCTGAGTGCTGAGACACTGAGGTCCAGCTCTGAGGGCCTTCTGGCTCTTCCCTCCCTGTGAGAAGTGAGATTACAGGGAACCAGGCAGAGGGCCTTCTCGGTAGTGGCGCCCACCCTGTGGAATGCCCTCCCATCAGATGTCAAGGAAATAAACAGCTATCTGACTTCTAGAAGGCATCTGAAGGCAGCCCTGTTTGATGTTTTCTTGTGCTTTTAATATTCTGTTGGGAGCCGCCCAGAGTGGGCGGGCTATTTGTTGTTGTTGTTGTTGTTACATGCTTGATGTTGACCCTGGAAGGGCAGAGTCATCTCTGTTGGGAAGGACCTTGTCTCTCTTCCTGGGAAGAAGTTCCCATCCTTTTTGCTTTCTTCGCTTTGCGGAAGGAGAGGTTTCTCTGTTGAGCAGGGTCGGAGGAGCTGGCACTCTTGGGTTCCCTTTCCAACGGTGACTCAGGCTGCCCATGTGATGAAGTGATGCTGGCGCTCTGCCCCCTTTCCCAGAAACGTGTGGCGACATTAATTCATTCCTGTCAGTGTGAGGAGCCTGGCAGGGACGCGTTGGCAGCTGCCCATCAACGAGAGCCCCTCAGCTCAGCATGGTCAGCTCAGATGTCCCATGAAGGCCATGGACTGACACGTGTGAGGGAGGTGTGAAGTTCAGGAAGAGCGTGGAGGTGGGGGGGGGGGAGATGACAATTCACAGAAGCAGCATCAATTCAGCCCCTTCCCCTGTAGCAACTCCTACCAGACAACATTCACCAGCACGTTCCCCTTGTGACCTTCCTTCATCACGAGGAGATGAATCAGCGGCAATGTGTCTCACAGCCAGCATTTTGGAGTGTCACTTCATAACAAGAGGACTTTTTTGTCATCAAGGAGAGAGGAAGGAATGGGAGTAGGGCTGGGAAAGAAAGTGGAGGGGGGAATCAAATTTTCAGTTTGGGGCTCAGAATTTCTAGGAGCTTTTCTGGCACTCTTGCGTTCCTTGGGATAGCCAGGAGGTGCAGGCTAGGGAGATGGAAGAACTCCTAGAATCTTTGCAAGGTGAGCCAATTCATTTCAAGCTAGGATGTGGGAAATTCAGGAAGTTGAGCCTGCTGGGATAGAGAAGATCTACTGAGAGAATAATGTACTATACAGTGGTACCTCGGGTTACATACACTTCAGGTTACATACGCTTCAGGTTACAGACTCCACTAACCCAGAAATAGTACCTCGGGTTAAGAACTTCGCTTCAGGATGAGAACAGAAATTGTGCTCCAGTGGCGAGACGGCAGCAGGAGGCCCCATTAGGTAAAGTGGTGCTTCAGGTTAAGAACAGTTTCAGGTTAAGAACGGACCTCCGGAACGAATTAAGTACTTAACCCGAGGTACCACTGTACCTAGCTCCATCCTTAGTTCAGACATTGTGATATATCAGTATATTGTGATGTTTAGCTGGTGGTACATCAAGAAGTTGAAAACCAGATATCACCCAGCCCTACCTAAGTCCCATTTACCACAGGTACTGTGATCCTTTGGGGGCAGAGCCCTGCCTCAGTGGTAGAGCATCTGCCTGGCATACAGAAGTTCTCGGGTTCAGCCCCCTGCATCTCCACATAGGGCTGGGAGAGGCTCCCTCCCTGAAATCCTGGAGAGCTGCTGCCAGTCCGAGTTGACAGTACTGAGCTGGGTGGATCAATAGCCTGACTCCATAGAAGACACCTTCCTGTGTAGCTGTAATGGCGGGATGCTTGGAGGGTGTTAGTTTGGGAGCACAGAAGACGCAAGACGAATGCCTCGCAAGACGGAAAACCCGCTAGACGAAAGGGTTTTCCGTTTTTGAGCTGCTTCGCAAGACGATTCCCTATGGGCTTGCTTTGCAAGATGAAAACGTCTTGCAAGTGTTCCAATTTTTTTCCGCTTTCCTCCCCCTTTTTCTAAGCCGCTAATAGCCTTTTAGCTGCTAATCCGCTAATCCTTTAATAGCCGCTAAAAACCGCTTATAGCGCTAATCCGCTAAGCCGCTAATAGGGTTGCTTCGCAAGACGAAAAAACCGCTAGACGAAGAGACTCGCGGAACGGATTAATTTCGTCTTGCGAGGCACCACTGTAATACCTTTGAGTAATTTCCTTTATTTACAAATATGTGGGTCAGTGACCTGCAGAGGAGCAGATCTGCTTCCCTGCATCACATCCCCTAAGAATGAAGTTGCACTCCCAAGTTTCTTCAGTCAGCTCCCAGCTATCTCTTGCTGTTCTGTTTGCTGCCATTTTCTATCTCTCACACATACCTGCCCTTACCCTCCAACCCTGATAGGTATCTCATGACAAGTCACAAAGAGATTCCCCACCTATCAAGAGGCCACCTTCTGGTTGTTGGCCCCCATTGATTTAAATCTTAACCAGCCATTCTGGACTGTAATCAACAATCTGCCAAACAGAAGACTGGAGGACTGGCAGGAGTAACATTACATGTATACTGTATATACACTAATGCCTAGGAAGGACAGGACAATAAACTTCTTGTTTCTTGAGGGTGTTTTGGTTAGCTAGCCAGACAGAGAGTTATTTTGAACTTGAAAGCGCCCTCATTTTCATTGTGACATTTTGGGCGGCTCTAGTTGGCTCCAATAAATTGCCCTGCTGTTACTGTTGGATAGGCTTTCCTGACTCAGTAAGTTTTCACTCACATTTGGAATATTAGACAAAGCCTTAAGGGTTGAAAGAAAATGGAGGAAACGGTAGAACTTGAATGATGAAAAGCATATTCAAGACACGGCACCTCCTTGTCTTCTGTGCAGCTCTGATAGTTAGGATTTCTTGCAGGAAGTGTCCTCGCCTGTCCTACCCCTGCCAAAATCAGGTAGCAGGGCACACGCATTGCAGGCAGAAGGTGGCAGGGACAGAAAAGATGGAGTTTGACTTGAGACTCTGGAGATTGGCTGCTAGTCAGAGAATACTAGGCTAGATGGTCCAATAGTCCGACTCATAATTTATGACAGCATCTTAAGATTCATTTTCACAGGACACCTATGGAACTTCAGATTGTTAAGGGTGCCGGGAATTGTAGCTCCATGAGGGGCCAACTACAGTTCCCAGGATTCTTTGGGGGGACGTTATGTGTTTTAGATGTCTAGTATGGCTGTGATCTTGAGGAGAGCTGTTTAAAGCTTGCCCTCCTAATTGTTTGTCTCCTTTGCTCAGTTCTACGTGCTGGAGAACAATCTGGAAGCCCTGGGTCGGCAGCTGCTGTTTCTGAGTCTGGCTGTGGAGCCTCTAGAGAAGATGGGGCTGCAAGGTGAAGGCAGATGAAATGCTCCCTCGCCATCTCCATTCCTTCCCTGGGTTCCCAGGGCTTCTGGCCCCTTGTTTACTGGGGTCTCCGGGAGGCTGAAGCCTTCTGAATGGTAACAAGCCCTGTCTCTTTTTCCCTACCACCAACCAAGAGAAAAGTGAGACATTCTTGGAGCTGATGGGGAACACACTGCTCCGAGGCCAAACAGCTGCTTATCTGCAGGAGAAGGCAAACCTCTTCATCCGCTATGTCACAGACCCCGATTTCCAGCAAGCTCATCTGCCCCTCGTTGACTTGTCTGCCCTCAAGGTAAAATGCAAGTTAATTCAGCAGGAGCGATGGAGCCATGATTGATGTGCTGTCATTGCCATGATGGGCTCAGCAGGACTCCAGTTATTGTTAGCTGCTATTCCAGAGGATCCTGGAATTACAGCTCCGGTTATTCACTCGCTTTTCCTCTTTGCTGGACAGTTCAAGGAGAGGGACCAGCTGGAGGCCATATTCAAGTTCTGGCGGAATCCTGACCCGCAGACTTTCCAGATCAAGCAGCTCTGGGATCTGCGACTCCGGCAGTACCTGGGGGCCCGCTATGACTCTCGCCGTGGGGTGTGCGACTGGGACCTTAATATGAAGCTGCATGAACATGGGGTGCGTAACTGAAAAGAAGGCAGTCGTGCTGGGCATACAAACCCATCTGACTCAGCTTGGGGCTGCTGGGTCACAGAGATGGGCTCTGGGGAGTTACCGCCTTTCTACAGTCGTGGCATTTCTTTCCCCTCCTAGGCCAAGGTGATAAACTTCCGTGAGTTTTACCGGTGGCGGGACACAGGCATGGCCTTTGAAATGCGGGAAGCCCCCTACGACATCCCCAACAAGACCTTGGCATCTGGCCGCCTCCTCAGACATGTGAGCCACCTCACTTTCTTGAGACTGGTTGTGCTAGGCCAGGAACTTGGAGGACCTGTCTAAATTTAGTCAGGATCCCTGACTAAATTAGCTGAAGCTTATGCGAGTTAAGAGTCCAGCACACTGGCTACACTTGGGCCTATTTTTGTGGGGTGGCGGGAGAATATAAGCCTATGCTTAGACAGGGTTATCACCCCTTCTGTGCCCCCTTTTATTACCATTTTTAATAATTCCCCTCTTCTTTAAGGAGCTCTAGTTGGTACAGGATAATTCCCCTTTCCCCTTTATTTTCACAGCAACCCTGTGAGATAGGGTTGAATGTCTATCTCAGAATCGCAAAGCAAGTTTGATGGCTAGGCAGTGATTTGAACCCAAGTATACCCCGTCCAACGCTCTAACCACTGCACAGCACTGCCTCCTGTTACCTCAGCAGCATGGGGGAGCCACACTGTAGCTTCTGTCATCCTTTTGCGATAGCATGGGAAGCAGAGAGGTGTGTGTCCCATCTGCAGCTACCCATTCAGGATTTCTTGAAATGATTTGGTTATTTTAATCTGCTGTTGCAGGTAAGTCTTGGGATGCAGGTTCTAGTTGCAGCAGGTGCAGTCCTACTAAGGGAGTAGGTCAGTTTTTAGTCTGCTCTTTCCTTCTAGGACTACCACAAAATACATGTTTTTAGTCCTCCTGGATTCTGTGTCCTTTTTCCTCTCCCATCCAGTTTGTGAGCACTGTCATGCAGGATGAAAATCCACCCATAATTCTGTCAGTCTACAGCCATCCTCTGATGAAGTCTTGATTCTTGGGATCCCAATCACAGTTTCCACCTCTTGTCTGCAGTTGTCTCACGCTGCTGAGAACAGAACTTCATCTTATGAGCGAAACACCAGTTCCATGTTTGGGAAAGCTAACCAAGGGAGAATTAGTGGATAGGCAAAGAGGGGCTAGCCCTTCTACCTGCCAATTCTTCCCTTTAAATCCTGCCCCCCTTTCCTGGAAATCTTTGTAATTGCTTTTCCCCAGCAGGACTCTTAAATTGGTGGGCTACCAGCTGTGGGCAAAAATGACGTATATACTGATCCGGACTTCTTGCCTCTCAGAAAGGGGAACGAATACCAGCACGGGGATATTGGGGAGACATAGCCACAGGCCCCTACATCATTTTTGGGATTGAGGCAGAAGATCCCAGCCTGCTGAAAACGACCAATGGCATCCCCAGTAAGGTGAGTGTGGCTGCCTTTGTGCCGGGCATCAGAAAAGCAACTGTGGTTTTGTAAGGAGAAGAGGGTTGATAAACAAGAAGACAATAGCTTTCTGAAAGCTGGAGTGAAAATGGATTTCTCTGCTGCCTCCTTCAGCCTTCGCTCCTCGTTGGATACCTTTGCAGCCTTCCGATTGAGCACTGCCCTTTTTGCCTCTTCCTCATGCCTTAAGAGGGACGGCGTTTCCGTGCGCTGCTCTGGTTTGCCAGAAGCGACTTAGTCATGCTGGCCACATGACCCGGAAGCTGTATGCCGGCTCCCTCGGCCAATAAAGCGAGATGAGCGCCGCAACCCCAGAGTCGGCCACGACTGGACCTAATGGTCAGGGGTCCCTTTACCCTTTACATCCACCCCTTTCTCGTATACAGACACTGTATATGTATATGTATATGTTGATCTGCTTAGATGTTTGTTTAGTGCGCTGTTTAACCTGGATTTTCCCCTTCTGCGAAAAATCCAGCAAGTTGATAAGCTTTGAAAACTGTTCCAAGAAAGTGGGGGAAGTAGCTTTGTCACTGACAGAAATGCTGGCCAATCGGCACTGCACAAAGCATGTTTCTCCGGAACTTGCTCATGGAGGGGAGGTTGTTAGTCTATCCCTGGGGTAATCAACCTTTTTATACCTACTGCCCACTAATGCATCTTTCTTGATGGTAAAATTTCCTTACCGCCCACCAGTGCTTGATGGATGGAGGATTCAGCTTGTGCCGTAGAACCCCCACCACCCACCTAGAATCCTGAAACGCCCACTAGTGGGCAGTAGGGACCAGGTTGACAACCCCATGTCTATCCCAAAAAAATGCAGAGCATGTATGCCATAAGGAGGATGTAGAGAAGCTAAAAATAAAATGTGGTTCAAGGGACTTGAATTCAAAGACGGGAAAAGAGGGACTCAAATAAAAGCAGATTCTGGTCTTCTTCTTTCTCTCTACAGAGTGCCCAGGAAATTTCCTTGCACAATGTCATTGCCCTGTTGTATGAACTCAGCTATAACACCCGCTATGACCCATCATCATCCTCTGAGGAGGAGGGAATTAGTGGCAACTTGCAGGGGTCTGGTGACCATTCCAAGCTGGGTGTTAACGGTGGTGAGTAGTCAGCAGGTTGATTGCCCATCATGATTGCCCAGAACCTTGGTCGAGTCAGGCGTGCATCAACAGGAAAGGGCCACAGACTTGCACAGATAGTTTGGAGCAGACATTTAGAAAGCTTTCCCCCCCCCCCCCCGAATCCTGGCTTGTTATGTTGTCTGGAGCAAGAATCATGGCTTCTTAGGCTGGCTTATTAAACCAGAGTTATAAATCACAACCCCTCGCCTGGGTGCCTTGGCCAGCTGAGTTCTGGGGAAAGTGAAACTTTAAAAACTGCTGAAGTAGAAGGGGGGAGGGGGCATGTGAGCCTGAGGCTTGTGGTGGTTTGTTCCTGCCCTGTGCATGTCTCTCCAAAACATGGTTTCATCTGACATACAAACTGGCCCAGGCAGTGCTCTCGGTTTAAGGGACTTTGAAGGGTCTTTTCCATTACTCTCTTGGGCCAGAGGGTTCCTCAATACGCCAGTGAGTGATGGCTTGTTGGCTTGACTCGATTTTGATCTTCCCTCCTTCCCAAGAGTTCAGGGCTAGTTACAAAATGTTTATACGATTCACTGACCCTTAAAAGCCTCACAGTCTTGCAGCATCAGATTAATAGGCCCAGGGGAGAAGAGCGGGTGAGCAAACAGATTAATACAGCATAACGTGTTGAGGGAGATCCTTTCCAGATGTTCCAGCCTCATCTACGCCAGTTCTTTGGAGCAAGAGCAGTTTGAGCGGCCACTTGGGAGTAAGAGGGTCAACATCAGTGGGATTAGAACTTTCCCCTTCCAATTCCTCATGGAGCACTTTAAACCATAGACTTACAGTATGCAGTTTCACAACCCTTCTTGTTTTCTGAGGAGGCGGCCAAATGTATGTTTTGCATATAGAAACTCCCAGATTCAGTCCCGGCCATCTGCGGTGGAAAGGCTATCAGATAGCTGAGCTAAGAAGACTTATCTGAGTCTTTGGAGAGCCACTGCCCATCAGAATAGGCAGTGCTGAGTTAGATGGACCAGTGGCCTGACTGTATAAAGCAAGTTCATATGTGCTTGTGCCTACATATCTCTAAATCACTGATTTTTTTAAAATGGAAGATTGTGTGTGTGTGTGTGTGTGTGTGTGTGTGTGTGTGTGTGTAGATATTCTAGATAGATCAAAATAACAAATGCATTTTGAGACTATTACCCTCCAATATCTTGGACCGCTTGTCTCTATTTCTATACTCTCTGCTGAGTTGCAGAAAAAAATTCTCTGTTTCTAGCCACATTCCCTGTCCGCAAAATATATATCTGCTCCTTTCCCTGCCTTCTGCTGCGTTGGCCCTGTTGTTTCTCAGCCTGGCTTTTTCTCTCTTCCCCGTTTCCTATGCCGCAGGCCCTCCTTCCGTAGAAGATGCCAGAGTCTGCTTCTTGCCTCTCAACTGCCTGCCTGAGCTCCACCACAAAGGCAAATACCAACAGCTCTTCAATCTCATATTCGTCTCTTGCAGGTAGGAATGGGCTGAGGGCACGGGACTGCTGGGTTGGAGGCACAGGGAAGAGAATATTGCAGGAGTCTGGACTCTTGGGTTCCCTGCCAAGAAGTAGGAAGCAGCTAATTGGGTTGGGAGGCAGGACATGGTTTATCTAGTTGCAAGGAGGTTGGCCTATCTAGACTGGTGACATCATCAAAGCTTATAATTCCCTTACTTTGAATACAAGCCTGTCCAGCTCATAGGGTTGTAGCCAACCCATTGAAATGAATGGACCTCAGCTAGTCGTGACCATTAATTTCAGTGGAGGTACGTTGAGCAGAACTAGCATTGGATGCAGTCTAATATAGTGCTTGGCTGTTGTGTAGCAAATGGAGTGCCATTTCCCCCAAAGCTACTTCCCAGTTTAGAACACAAAACAAGATTTTTGCGAGGGTCTGTGCATCCCGGGTCAGCATTTAGCAGGCCAGCCACCTATGGCCCGCACCCTTTGTTGGTTCACACACAAAAGGTATCTAATATTAGCCCTTTACCATTGATGGGACTCGCTCATTTCTGTGAGTTAGTGACCAGGCCACACAACCAGGTTTGGGGAGTTTCTTCTGCATTGAGGCCAGCTCTCTTAGGGCGCTACCAATTGACCTCTTCTTTATGAAGCCTTCATGCTGATTTGCTTGTGGCGAGGTTAGGTGACGTTGCATCAAAGCAAGTGTTATCCCACACTGAGAGCCAGTGTGGTGTAGTGCTTAAGAGCGGTGGACTCATAATCTGGTGACCCGGGTTCGTGTCCCTGCTCCTCCACATGCAGCTGCTGGGTGACCTTGGGCTACTCACACTTCTCTGAAGTTTCTCAGCCTCACTCACCTCACAGAGTGTTTGTTATGGGGGAGGAAGGGAAAGGAAAGGAGATTGTTAGCCGCTTTGAGACTTCTTAGGGTAGTGATAAAGCAGGATATCAAATCCGAACTCCTCCCCTTCTGTCACTTTCTTTATTGCATTTTTTTTTTTTTTTGTCTTTTGGGGAAATGGGCTTCTTCCTCAAGAGCTCCCAATCAGTTATAATTGCGCCACCTGAATTTGCCACCTGAAAATAGCAGCCGTCTGGAAGTCTCTGTGGGCTGTCTCCAGTCTGTCAGTGCTTTGCAGAAGGGATCAAGCACACATTGGCACTTGAGGTTAGCGCCTTTAAGGTGGATCAGAGGGCTCTGTTGCCCTAGCACTGCAAGTTCACTTTTTATTTTTAAAAATGAACTTCTTGCAGTCTGGAAAGTGACAAGGAAATGCACTGGAAAACGTGGGATGGACAAATGATTCATGCAAAGACATAGAAACACCCCACAAACAAATGAAGATGAATGCTCATTGTAATATGATCACCCTGCAAATAAATCAGAATGATGGCTAAGCAAAAAGACTGGGTATAAGCTAATTGCCTACATTTTGTTGAATGAAGTACATGCCGTTAAAACTCACCATTACTTAGTTAATTCCAAATTGTGTAGAGGGCATTTTGCCATCACTAGACTGGACAGCAAAGTTGGTGGGTCCTCAGTCTCTTATCTCTACGGTCACCACTTCCTCCTTGCTTGTCTTTTGTAGCATGGTGCATGTCCTAAAACCAAATGTCAACCTGATTGCAGCCCCAAAAGCCACCCTTATTGTTGAGCTGACAAAGTGAGTATTATTTTCTGCATCCTCTCTTGGGAAGCTGGCCCACTATGGATGTGTGCACATTTGTTCATTAGAGCACATTGGAAATCACAGTTTTTCCTGGTACTATATCTTCCTCTAGCTGTTCACATCAGCACAGCTTCAATAGTGTCAGATTCATTTCAGTTTGTGTGCACATCAGGGGGTGTTAATAGGGGTTGCTAGCCAATTGGGAGATTTGGGAGTACTAAAATAAACTACCGAGAGTGATCCAGTGGGGTGAATTGGTTCCTTCTGAATGGAGCAGGCTGGGTACAGACAAGGGCCAGAACCACCTTGGGAGGGGTGTGGGGCCTAATTAAACAGAGCAGCTCATTATCCAGGGTGTTTAATGGGATCCAGGACCCCTGGGTTCCCCACACCCCTTACTCATCTGTCCACTTGTTCTTTTTGCAGCTTCCTGCCTGACCTCCACAAAGAGCAGGTCTCTGTGTTCTCCTCTCGAGTAGCCAAACAAGTGGCCGAGGCAGGATTTGTTCCAGTCGAAGCAGCAGACAAGAGACCCTTCTCCTTCTTCCAGCTTGGGCATCAGGAGGCTGGAGAGATCTGTAATGAGTTCCCTGCACTCGGTCCCTGAGGTTCCCCCTCTGTATCCTGGTTTCCTTTATAACCATTATTTTTAAAAGAAAAATATTGTTTCAGATGGGAGTTTCTTGTGGAATTGGTACAGCTCAGTCACGCAAGCTTTTCTTTTCTTTTTTACATTTAACCTTGCTGTGGAAAATCCAAGAAGTAAAAACGATGCATTATGCATGCACAGTCACTGCTGATATAGAAGCTCATCAGTGTTTGGGGGTTTTTTTGTGGGCCAGTTGTCATGTGTGTAGTGGCATTTCAGCGGTTGCTTTCGGGGATGCCTGCTTTCGTTTGCTCCTTAGCTGAGCTGTTTTGTTTCCAGCGACTCCCCAATATCAGAAAAGTTCATTTCTGCCCATTGCTGTGTCCTGGTGGGACTTTTGATATATAAAAAAAATAAAAAATATTTTAAAGGGTTGTCTTGCACAAGTCCTCTTTTTCAGAATTTCGATGCTGCTGAGGTGTGTGAGGCTGGGGGGAGGCGTTTAAAGATGAAACGTCAGAAAATAACAGTCCTAGCCTGTGAAACTTTCCTTGGCTGAGGGGAACAGCTATCTCAGTTTTTGTTTGTTTCTTTGGTCCCCTGGCACCTTATTTTTTTTACCGTTGCTGGCTTAGTTGTGGAGTCAAGTGGGGAACTGAAGATGCTTGATTGTGCTACCTTTATTTGTCCTAAAGGGATCACCCTACTTCCATATATCGAAAATCCTGTAATAGGGACCAGTCCAAGGTGCCAGAGATCCCCTGGAGGGAGGGGCAAACTCTGTCCTCCCCCATTCAGTTACTCACAAACAAGGCAACAAAATATCCTTAAAGTAGTGACTGGTGGTGGGCAGGTGGGACATAGGGGACAGAGCTGGTGTTTCTTTGCAAACAAGAAAGGAGCCAGGGCAAAAAAGAACAAATGCAACTTTGTAATCTGACATTCAGGGTTTGTAGGCAAATCTTAGGTAGGCATGATCTCGGTGGAGGACCATGCTCGAAAGGAAGTGCATGGAGAATTCTAGGTGTGTTTACTCAGAGTAAGTCCCACTGAGTTCATTGACACTTAACGGTAAAGGTAAAGGGACCCCTGACCATTAGGTCCAGTCGTGGCCGACTCTGGGGTTGCAGCGCTCATCTCGCTTTATTGGCCGAGGGAGCCGGCGTACAGCTTCCGGGTCGTGTGGCCAGCATGACTAAGCTGCTTGTGGCGAACCAGAGCAGCACACAGAAACGCTGTTTACCTTCCCGTCGGAGCACTACCTATTTATCTACTTGCACTTTGATGTGCTTTCGAACTGCTAGGTGGGCAGGAGCAGGGACCGAGCAACGGGAGCTCACCCCGTCATAGGGATTTGAACCACCGACCTTCTGATCGGCAAGTCCTAGGGTCTGTGGTTTAACCCACAGTGCCACCCGTGTCCCTTATTGACACTTAGACCCATGTTAATCTGTGTAGGATCGCAGGTGTAGATTGTGACTTGCTGTGTGACTTGGCTGTGGAATTAACTCCGCCCTTCCCAGCCAATCAGACAGTGAAGGATGGAGGGCAGCAGACAAAGTTGTACTTTGGGGACTTATTTTTTTATTCATCGGAGGCAGAATTTATATGTGCATGCTTTAGCTTATGCATAGGCATAGAGAGTGTTGTAACCAAGAGAGAGAGATAGCGTTCTCTCAATCTTGGTCTCATCAACACCCAGAAGAGAGCAGCGCTGTGCCTCTGGTTCCTCTTTCCATCTACACTTCGTACTAGGTGGGAACCTGCGGTCCTCTGACTGTTGTTCAACTCCCATCAACCCCACCCAGTATGGTAAATGGTGATGGGTTTTGAAGCTGGAAGCTTCTTAAGGGTTCCTCAGTGAGAAGACGACGTTTCCATGCGCTCTGGCTTCCGTCACAGTGTCCCATTGCGCCAGAAGCTGTTTAGTGTTGCTGGCCACATGACCCGGAAAACCGGTCTGTAGACAAACGCTGGCTTCCTCAGCCTGGAAGCAGAGATGAGTGTCGCACCCCATAGTTTAATTTGACTAGACTTAACCATCCAGGAGTCCTTTACCTTTACCTTTTACCCAGTGAGAAGACCTGCTCTGGTGGATAATGGATGAGCTTTGCAGGAAGACAAGTCGCCCACCACCACTTACAATCTTCGCCTACAATGCACAGCCACATAGCAGTGCTGTGTGTTTTCTATAGAGTGCATTCTTATTTCCCATGGAGTGACAGTGAAGTTTCATCAGATCTGGACAGGGTGATGTGTAAGCAGCTAAGTTACATAACCTTTATAAATACTCCCTAGAATCCCTGCTTATGTTTTGGTAAATGGTTTTGTATTGATCAAAAGGGTTCATTTAATTTTAATGGTTAAAAGCAACAACTACTTCACAGAATCCTTTGCAACATGTCAGAGTTCTGAGGCAGGTAAATCTTTTTTTTTTTTAATAATTTTTATTAACAGGCCAATCGCATCACATTATCACATTGATTCCAAATTATACAGCCAAATTTTAAATTTTGTTGAGGGTACCCATACATCAAGCTCAGCTCAATTCCAAAACAGCATCACTTATCTTACTGCATTAATTAGACAGTTCTCTCCAGTTTGATCCGGAAAGTCCTTTGTTACTTCTTTTCTCTTCTTGTTGTTATCATAAATTCCTTTCTTTGCAATCTCTGATGATTTTCACAAGCAGGGTAACAGCTGGCATTCTATGTGGATTTTGTACTTTTCCAAAAATCATATCGATCCGGGACAGCCTCTGTACAACGCTTCCATAAACAAAGTTAATCTCCGATCTGTCCTTTATTTTTCTCAGGCTTACCAAATAACAAATGAGTCTGGGGGTTCTGTCAGGTCAAACTTACATTCCAACATTCCTTCTCTTTCAAACAATCCTGATTCTCCTCCCCCAGTCCTTCTTCCTCGGTAAACCTGTCATGGCGAGATGCCATTTTTTAACTGCGTCATAAAAATTTCTTCCTTTCTCACCGTTCTGCAGTCGTCTTTCCTTATACTCCGTCCCACATAGTTCTTAAAATCCTGCCTATGATTCATAGAAACGCGACGATCTTGTTTATATCTGGGGTGAAGGGTTATTAATATCACATCATGCAAAGAAAAAAAGAGTTTTTTCCTCCACCCCCCCTTCATTCCAAACATACAGTCTCCTTATGGTGACTCATCAGAAGATTTGCTTATCCATCCGTCACTCCTGGTCGCAGAGATCCATTAATCAGCAATCTTATCTTCGAGCTTTACTAATTGGAATCGGCGTCAGGAAGGTCTGACTTCACCGAGGGCCTTTTGCCAAGTGTTCAGCACCCCCATCACTCGTTTCAGGGGGTGCATTGTGAACACCGCTGGCAGGGCAGTTCTCCTCCACATCCTGGAGGAGTTCAGGAAGGCTACATACTTCCCATAGTAGCCCCTTAGTACCTTGTATGGGTCAGAGAGATGTTATTGTCAGCCATCTTCCAACGCGCCACCTGGTGGCCCCCGAGGCAGGTAAATCAATATTAGAAAGGTTCTCTGGATGCAGAAAGTTTTGTGAAAACACTGCTGTAAGTGGCATGCTAGCATTCTGTTCATTAAATAAATAGTGAAAGGTGTGTCTCCAGCCCATGCATTAAGATCTTCAACTGAGGCCCTTCTCCAAATGCCAGTGCTTGTTAAAGTGCATTACACTTGGAGAGAGAGAGCCTTTCAGTGGATGGGCTCCTGACTTTGGAACACCCTAAAGATGTTCAACTAGCATTAACATTATAGCCTTTTTGGCACTGAGCCAAGACTTCCTTGCTTGCCCAGGTATTTTTAAAAGTTACAAGTGTCTGTGGTTTGCTTTATAGTTTTAGCTCTGTGTGTTTTTGTTTCTTTTGTCTTTGGACTTATTATGTTTTGCTTTTATTGTATTTTATTGCTGCTATTGTATGTTGCCTTAGGAACCGACTGGATGGACAATTCAATTCAGAATTATTATTTTTTTAAAACAACATCTTTAGCCTTCCTGGTCCAAAATTCTCAGGCTGGGTTGCAATCTTACTAACTCAGTATAAATCTTAAGGTCCTGGTTTAAACAAAAAGTAACAAAACTATAACAGAGGAGCCCACTCTAAATGAGTCATGATGGACAGACTTTTTTGAGATATCTTTATCCTGCACCTTTCTCCAAGAAGCTCAGGGCTGTATGTGTTGCCCTCACCATTTATACTTGCCATAATTCTGTGTGGTAGATTAGGCTAAAAGAGGGGTCACTGGACCATTTTATCATGCCAGCTGTAAGGAACCAAGTGCCGGCTTTTGCAATCTTTCAAAATGGTACAACTTCATACGCAGAAGAACTCTTGGTGATCTCTTCCTACATGCTGCCCTGAGCTTTTTGGATAAAGGTGCAAGATTCCAGACTGTTTGCAGTGTTAAGATGCTGCACAACAGCTATTAACAAAACATGTATCATTTCTGCTCAACCTTTAACTCCAGAATTGTCTCATGCTCTTTTTAGCAGACTTCTTCACGGAGAGTTCAGGCTTGGCACAAGGAGTCATTCACACTCCTAGATAAATGCTCACAGTCAACCTGTTCCCAAACACAGCTCTCTTTGTGATGTTCATCTCTAACGCTTGGATTGCATTCTCTCTCTTACACACACACACACACACACACACACACACACACAAATGATTGTAAGTGTACAGCAGGGGTGGGGAACCTTTTTCACCCTGAGGGCCACATTTTGTTCTGGGCAATGTTCTAAGGGCCACGTAGCAGTGAATGGTCGTGCAAGGTACTTTGCAAGTCCTATGTTCAGACGTTCCCAAGCCAAGGTTTATAGGTTGGAGGAAGGATTGAATCTGAGGCAGCCCTTTCCTTGGGGGCTCAGTCTGCCAAAGACGACGACATCCCTTTCCCTGCCCCTTCTCCTGTGAGTGTCTGGTGCCACTTCTTATCAGAGGAATGCATTCCGTTCCCCTTCTTCCCTAAAAGGCTTCCCTGATGCTGAGCTGTCTACTTTATAAAAGGCCACCAGCCATTTTGGTGACTGCACAGTAACTCAAAACCTGTTTCCCCGCCATCTGTGCATCGTCCGGTTCCCAGAGACATCAGGTAAAGGGGGGCAGTTCTGTTTGGGAGGTGGGGAGGAATTAAAAACATGCTTGCCTGTGTGTGTATGCGGGGCGGAGGGAGGGTGGTATCATTCTGCGTAAACTGAAAGAGATATTCCTTTCCTCCGTGAAGATAAAAGGAATCGTCCTGAATATTTTCTGAGAAAACGTTTCCCCCCTTTATAGGGCAATGGGAAGGTCAGTGCAGCTGTCATAAGGTACAATAACGCTGCAATCCTATTCTCACTTATTTAATGCATTATTAAAAGATTTCTGTACTGCTTTTCATTTACAAAAAGCAATACCAAAGCAGTTTCTGAAAATAAAATGCCAAATCCATTAAAAAGAGGAACAAAATCGGGAAGAACAAAAAATCACAGTAGGCAGTAACAAGTAACACCCCACAGCCATGGTGCTTGCCTGATCTCAGTGCAGAGACAAGTCCACATGGTAGACACTGTCACAAAGAAGACTTGAATTGCATTTATATCCTCCAAGGAGCTCAGTGTGGTGTACAACAACCCGGTGAAGTAGGCGAGACAGAGTGAGTGACTTGTGCAAGGTCACCCAGAGATCTTTCATGAGTGAGTGGGGATGTGAACCCATAGCCATGGGATTGTCGCAGTCGTAGAATTTGTGCAGGCTTATTAGGCACAACAGGCTTTATTTTCTTTACAGGGTCACTTTTCAAGACCAGCAGAAACTACAAGTTGAGTAGGTATTCCCAGGACACAGAAGCAAGAACACAGGTAGAATTCATTTCATCTATTTGGCCCCATCCCATCCCAAAGGACCAAGCTCGGGTGGCACAGAGAGCCCCCAAAAATTCTAAAACCTTTCTTCGAAAAACATCCACTGTTCTAAAGCAGACCCTTTTTTAAAATCAGAACATATTCACATGAACAGTTACTTCAGTTTAGAACTCGCTCTGCAAGTTATTTCGTTCCATTTCCCTGCCTGTGGAGGCTGCTCCATTAGGATGAATGGGGGCGCTGCTGCCTCCCCAACCTCAAAATACTCTTCAGCTGCTTTGTGGGTTTTTCTTTTTCTTTGTGTGCAGTACTAATATCATTTTAGAGCATGGGCTTAATGGCCTCACAGGAGAAGAGCCTCTTTAGAAGGTAACATGTATTGCTTTACTACTTTCAAATGATATTATGAAAACTCTTTAATGCAGGTGAGTCCATTAGGGTGAATGGAGCCCTGGCCCAACAACCTCACTCTCTCAGCCCCCAACTGCATGCTTTCTAATTAAAAAGCATCCCATGGCATGGCACTGCCTGTCAGCTTCCTCCATCTTAGTCACAGTTTTGCCCCTTATAGAACTCGGCAGTCAGGAGGAAGATAGGGGCAAAACTAGGAGTAGTTGGTCCTGTCTTTCGTCGCCTCAGGCTCCATCCCCAGTTGGAATCCCTGCTTTCCACCCCCAGTGAGCACCAGCCACCATTGCTGCCTTCATGGGGAACTCTCCAAGCGGCTGACAACTGAAAACGGAAGACCATAAAATGGGTTCTTAATAGGTGTAAACAGTTGAAGGCACCTAACCCTGGTTCTTAATTGCCCTGAACTTCCTATCGTCGTTTCTAAAGTTTCTCTTCTAATTGCTGATGTGCCACTGTTCTTGCTGTGTCTTAAATTGATTTGACTATTGTATTGTTTTAACTTACTAGTAACCTACCCAGCCCTGTAGCTGAAGAAACATATAATTGCCTAAATTATATGCATTCTTCTTTAAAAACAAGAACAACCAAGCTACCAATTTATCTGCGGGAGCTATTCTCTTATGAGGAGGAAATGATGCTCCCTCTTAAAGAGGGTGTAGATGAGGCAATCCTTCCTGACCTAGGATACTGGGTGGCAGATCCCGTGTCAGTATGTTGCAAGGGCCGGCCCGACCATTAGGTAGAATAAGACAGCCTCCTCAGGTAAGAGGGCAAGGGGGTAGCAGTAACAAGGTGTTACAGGGCAGAGCTGTGTATGAGGGCCCCCTTTCCACCCTCTAATAAGAATTAACTACCATTCTAGTCATCTTCAGCATATGGCATGGGGGTCACCATCTTGTCCTTGGCCTCAGGTGGCAAAATTACTTGCGCTTGCCCTGGGCAGCTGCCAAGAACTTGGCGCCCCTCCACAGCCCACCATTGACCCCTTCCTGAGCCACTGCTTTTCACTGCTGTCAGGTAAAGCTGCTCATGCATAAGGCCCCCTCAAATTTGAGCTGAACCTGTTGGGTTGACTTAAAGTCAACCTAGGTCAGTCTTAAAGAGTTGTTGGCAGTGCATTTCTCTTTGTATGAGGGAGAAGAAGACAGACAGAGAAGAGATCTCTTTGAAGAAAAGAGGGAGAAGGCCTGGCAGGCCCCTCCTGCTGCATTTCTGGCTGTTGCTGGCAGCAGATGTCTGTAGAAAGGGTGCTGAATGGTTGGTTTCACACCTCGCGCTAAGAATAAAGGCGTCCCTTTCCAGCTCTGGGGGTGTGGGGGGGGCAGAGAGATGGCTGCCTCTGTGTTTTTTGCTTCAAGGCTGTGAGATTTCCCCCATCCCATTTCTGAGCCTGAGGGAAATAATTTATTTTAAGGCAGGCTGGCACAAATATTAGCTCTTCTGCAAGTGTGGGGAATTAATCCCCAATCCATCCCTTTCTAAGAAACGTTGCACTTTCTGCACTGGCTGAGGGGATCGCTTTTGAAAATAAAACCTATACCATCTCTGCCACACACAAAATGAAGGGGGGCAGGGATGTGTCTGAACTGACCCCCTCCCATCTAGCTCTGGTTTTGTGGTTCTCTCTCTCTCTGCCTCAGCTTTTTTCTCATTGCCTCCCTGTGGAATGGCCTGGCCCCATTTTAGAAGTGATAAGACAGCACAAATTTAGCTGCTCTGAAGAGCTCCAGTGATAACAGTGTATCTCGTACATGGTTCAGAGAAATATGCGCATATATATATAAATATAGGCCAAAGCAGGGTTTGTAGTGGGCAGGAACAAGAACAAGTTCTAGCACATTCTGAGCTCCCCAATGAAGGCCTGTTGACACGCCATGCTTTGGAGAAAGATGATCATCACCATATAAACCTCACATTTCCTCCCACCCACCCCCCTTCAGCATTTTTGCACATTTTAGCACATGGTAATTCAGTCCCCTGGACAGCTCCAGGTCATTTCATACAGGATTAAAAGGCAAATTCAGGTTTGAAAGGTGTGAGATGACAGAGCTGCAGACGATACACATTTTTTTTCTGCCTTCACACATTTTTAGGTGTGTGCTTAAGATGTTTTAAGTGTACATTTAGAGTTCCTTTGATTGTAGACAAACCCCTTTTTTCTGTGTGTGGAGCTGTTTATGTACCAGATGGTTCTGACAAGGGGAGGGCAGATTCTGGGCTTGTGAAATCTACTTCTTTTTTAAAACTGAGTCCCGAGATCCACCAACCACAGCCAGGTACAAAAAGACATACCTCCAGAGCAGGGCAAGGGCCCCACCAAGCAAGGAGCTGTTTTTAAAGAGATAAATATTTTGAATGCCAGGAATACATGAAGTAGTAGCGGAGAGTCTCTGAACATGTGAAAAGTACCTTCCCCTCACCACTGCATTGCCATTTTGTAGCTACAGATCTGAGAGCAGGGATTATGAACCTAATAACCTGGGACTGAGTCAAAAGACATGACGTTGAGGCAGTCTTAAACCCTAGTACCTTGGGGTTAAAAATCTAATCCTTTTCTCCCTTGCACCCCCTTGTGGAAGCATTAGAAATAAGCTTGCGCCTCACAGATTAATAGTAAAGAAGGTACACATGTGTATAAAGGAAATAGTAATATATTTGTTTTGATTTTCCCCAGAATACTTGAAGTCTGATTTCTCACCATGGCAGAAGAGTGAGTCATTTTTGTTTATTAACTGGAGGGGTGGTGGTGTGTGCGTTTTGGGTGTTGATGAAAATTGGTGGGCTGCAGGGACAAGTGCACTTTAAAAAGCACTCTTAAGACCTGCCAGGGGTAAAGGCAGGATATATGAATCAGAGGCTCATATTCAGTCTGACTCACCTGTGCCTTTCTGTCTTTCACAGGGAAGAGATCACAGTAAGTACTAGCAAAGGAACATTCTCAAACCTGATGAAAAATAAACACTGATCTTTATTTTCGGTTATGATATTTTTGTGCTTTCTTGAAAATCCTTTATTAATGCATAAAGGAAACTTTAAAAAATGAAATATTATGCAGTTTGCAAAGTCTTTGCCTTTAAAATATTTAGTACAGTGGTACCTCAGGTTAAGTACTTAATTCGTTCCGGAGGTCCATTCTTAACCTGAAACTGTTCTTAACCTGAAGCACCACTTTAGCTAATGGGGCCTCCCGCTGCTGCCGCGCCGCCGGAGCCCGATTTCTGTTCTTATCCTGAAGCAATGTTCTTAACCTGAACCACTATTTCTGGGTTAGCGGAGTCTGTAACCAGAAGTGTGTGTAACCTGAAGTGTATGTAACCTGAGGTACCACTGTAATGTGTTACACCAGTACTTAATTTCTGAAAAGAGATTTTCAGGGGTCCCGGCATTCCTGGGAAGTCACCTGCGCTGCCCTGAAAACTTCCCTCCTTAATTGCTAATGTGTGTAAGCATGTTGTGGTCACATTACACTGGAGAATATGCACTCTGCACGTGTTCAGTGGTGCTCTTCTTAATCATGATTCCATATGTTCCAGGAATGAATCCAGGAATGAATCCTGATGCTAAAAGCAGGGCTGAGTGTGTGCCTTGGCAGAAAGGCAGTATATAAATGGAAAAATTAAATCTCGAATCTGAAGAATGTGAATGAATGGTGGCAGAGTTACGCCACCTCCCTCCGCACCCCCCAACCCCACAATAAACCCTCTCTAAAACTCCGACACCTCTTAAGTACCACTCCTCCCCCAACCCTCTTCTGTGTGCTCCCTATAGAATTTGTTGAAGGCAGTATGCTGATGAACATAATGAAAGTAATGGTTTCTTTATTCTTGCAGTATGAGGAAGAGGAGGAGGAAGAATACGCGGAGGAGGAAACACAAGAAACAATAGTGGAGACCAAAAAGGAGCCACAGCCACCCAAGCCGGCCCACCCACCTCCCCCGCCTGCCGCTGTTCCTCCTCTCCGAAGAAAATCTTCCGCCAACTATCGAGCCTATGCGATTGAGCCGCATGACAAAGTGAGTTCCTGTGTCCTTTAAAGGCATATCCTTCAGGCATGGCCAAACTTGGCCCTCCAGATGTTTTGGGACTACAACTCCCATCATCCCTGACCACTGGTCCTGGTAGCCAGGGATGATGGGAGTTGTAGTCCCAAAACATCTGGAGGGCCAAGTTTGGCCATGCCTGCTTTAAAGCAAAGCAGGAGGGTAGAACTTAGGGACGCCGAAGGGATCCGATTAGGTTCCCATTTAAAGGCGAATCTGTCCAGTTCACACTTTCTTGAAACAATACACAAACCGAAACACAGCTGTCTTCTGAAATTCACATCCGTCTGAATTTTGCAGTCCAGTTCTCCAAACAGGCATTGATTACAAGACTGCATATATTAGGGGAAAGTGTACACAAAAATGAATACATCAATGAAAATAACATATGAAAGTGAATTATACTAGGGGAGGTTGCCTGCAAAAAAATGTATGTTAGTCAAAACCACATGCAAAATGTGTTTATTAGGAGAAATTTGTTGTACAAGTTGGTTGATAGGCATCTGTCTGTCTCGGGAGACAATGGAGGAGTGCAGCTTTGGGAGTGAAATCTAACCACTGCAAGGTTGTGGCTGTAGAGACCGATACAGGAGAGACATGTTTTGTTGCAGCTGGGGCAGATGAAGGCATCCGGTTGTGCTGCTGCAGACACACCATGGCATTTCTTCTCTCTCTGCTCCTCCACTGTACTGAAATGCTGCTGAATTTTCATGAGGGATTATTATTATTATTAAGGGGGAAAATCACAAATTGCTGCAGAAATGTGGAGAACTGAATTTAAGTTTGGACAAATGAGAAACTCAGAGAACCAAAATTGACACACCCTTCCATCCCCAGTAAAACAGCATGTGGGGCTGGATTTATGGGCCTAAAAGCAAGCGTTAATCCCATACTTGCCGTTACATTTTCTGGTCCCTCTCCTTATAGCAGTAACTAAGCCTGATATTTTTGGGAAGTGGATTTCTTGTGCAAGACTTTCCAGGTCACCTGTGATTGGGCAAACCTGAATTTGCTGGTATGTGTGAATGAATCCCGCACAAAAATAGCATTAGTCCAGAAGTCTGTATCTAATCCATTATAAGCAAACAAACAAGCCGCCACCAGCCAGAGTAGTTAGCATTTATTTATTTAGTATCAAACCGTTCCTCCGAATTGCACAGAGTTCTCACTTTGGGATTTGGATCTCTCAATTCTGAGGCATATATAAACCAGGCCTAAGGCGGAGCAGTTGGTGCTGTGCAAGTTCCTGCTTCCTTCCTTCCCTATTGAACTGTCTGCCTTGACAGTGAGAGTGAACTTCATCTGCCATATCTTCTGTATTTTGTTTTATTTGTGAGAACAGTTATTCTTGTAATTTTAAGAAGCTCGCTTCTCTCACACACATCTTTTCCTCACACAAGACATCTTTTCCTTTTGTTCCCCCACAGAGAAAATCCAAGATAACTGCTTCTCGGAAATTACAACTCAAGGTAATGTTGGAAAATAATAATAATAATAATAATAATAATAATAATAATAATAATAATAATAATAATAATTTATTATTTTTACCCCGCCCATCTGGCTGGGCCTCCCCAGCCACTCTGGGCGGCTTCCATAAAAACCAAAAATACAATAAAATATCACACGTTAAAAACTTCCCTGAACAGGGCTGCCTTAAGATGTCTTCTGAATGTCAGGTAGTTGTTTATCGCTTTGACATCTGCTGGAAGGGCGTTCCACAGGGCGGGCGCCACTACCGAAAAGGCCCTCTGCCTGGTTCCCTGTAGCTTTGCTTCTCGCAATGAGGGAACCGCCAGAAGGCCCAGAAAGGCCAGAAAACTTTCTGTGCAGAGATTTGAATGGCCAAGGGAGTACACACTCGATCGAGTGTGCTTCCAGCCTCTACTAGTATCTAAGTGGACAAGATTTCAGGAGACTGGAAGAGGCAAGGAGGCACAGTGGACACACAAAGATGGATTGGGCCAGGGCAGGTTTGTGGCATTGGAGAAAAAGCATGAGACTAGAGATACTCAGTCAGGCAATGTGTCCTTCCTTTGTCTCAGGCATTGATGCTCCAGGTGGCAAAGCAGGAAATGGAAAAGGAGGAAGAAGCGTGTGCCCAGGAGAAAGAGCGGTACCTTTCTGACCACTGCACCCCTTTAGAACTAGCAGGTCTCGGCCTCACAGAACTGCAGGTAACCCGGGAGGGAGGGAGGGAGGGAGGATGGGGCTGGGGGAAGGATGAAGTCCAGTCAATGCTAACAGGTGGATATACATATGATAAGAAAAGAGAACTCAGGACACATTCCCCATTGTGGAGTGAACCAAGCTTCCTTCTGGTTCAGCAACTGAAAGGACAGGTGTAAAGGTAAAGGGACCCCTGACCATTAGGTCCAGTCGTAGCCGACTCTGGGGTTGCGGTGCTCATCTCGCTTTATTGGCCGAGGGAGCCGGCGTACAGCTTCCAGGTCATGTGGCCAGCATGACTAAGCTGCTTCTGGAGAACCAGAGCAGCGCACGGAAACGCCGTTTACCTTCCCGCTGGAGCGGTACCTCTTTATCTACTTGCACTTTGATGTGCTTTTGAACTGCTAGGATGGCAGGAGCAGGGACTGAGGAACGGGAGCTCACCCCGTCGCGGGGATTCGAACCGCCGACCTTCTGATCGGCAAGTCCTAGGCTCTGTGGTTTAACCCACAGCGCCACCCGCGTCCCTCCGAAAGGACAGGCATAGGCGCCAGCAAATCAAATGCCAGCTCAACTGTCAGCCTAATAGCCTTTCCCCTCCCACCCCATATTTGGGGGGGTATTAAAGCGCAATATTAATGTGCTTGCCCATTCATCTGTCTCCTGATTGGCTTTTTTAAAAAAGTAAAAAATTCTTGGTGACTGAGATTTCTTTTTCTTGTTCTGAGATTTCCACATGTTCAGTGAACACTCTTCTCTGTTGCGTCTGAGCCTCCTTTCGTGCCCGAACCCTGGCTCAGCCTAACCCTGACCTGGTCGCCGTGGGTGCTCTCCATTTGTTTTTGGATTTCAGTTTGCTGGCTGGGGCTGGTGGAATTTGTAGTCTAACAGCATCTGGAGGGGCTCAAGTTGGCTTAGGCCTCGTTTGACGTAGTCACACCCTCTTCTTGCTAACTCACAGGAGATGTGCCGGCAGCTCCATGAGAAGATCGGCAAGGTTGATGAGGAGCGCTATGACATGGAGGCCCGAGTCAACAAGAGCATCAATGAGGTGGGTTCAAGGCTGCAGAGAGTGGAAATCCCCAGAGCTCCCTGGGGATCATAGAATTGTAGAGACCTGGAGGGTCATCTAGTCCAGCCCCCTGCAATGGAGGAATCCTGCTCATGGCCGTTCCTGGGTGGTCTTGACCCACCAACCTTCTGGTTAATATCCAGGCGCACTGACCCACTGCACCAACTCATTGCTTTAACAATCTGGGCATTGTAGCTCTGCGAGGATAATAGGGGTCTCCTAACAACTCTCAGCACTTTTAACCCACAACAGTTCCTAGGCTTCTTTGCCATGACTGTTTAAAGTGCTAAAACACTGCTTTAAATGTGCGTTGATGCTGATTTAAATGTATTGTGTAGTAGACGTCACCTCAAAACAAGGCAGGTTTCAATGTAGTGGGGGGAAATGAAGTACTGATGGTAGCCACTAGGTGTCAGTGCTGGTCCAGTTTTTATATTCGCATGATAAGTAAGGGCTGAGTTTGGGTCACCCCCACCACAACTGACCTCCCCTCGGTCCATTGCTGTAGCCATTTCCCTCCCTTTCAGCTCATTTCAATTTTCCAAGCAGTAATGCAGACTTTTATCAGAGGACTGAACAAATTTGTGGCAGGAAAGTCTTAACTGTGTTTATTAGCTACCGGTTGCATACACCCCCCCCCCCGTAATCCCAGCCGCACTGTAACCACCTGAGGCAGCCTTTTATAGTTGCAGATTCTCATGTATATTCTTTGCTGGGGAAATTGGTGATAGAATCTGAGGAAACTCTGGAACACAGGAATTTTTAGCACACACCCCCCCCAGCTCCTTGCTGGAGCACACGCCGGCAGCACAGCAGCGACTCTTCCCTAGTTTTCAAATGTTGACACTCTTTTGGTCCCTGCTTTCCAGATCCAGGATTTGAACCAGAAGATTTTTGACCTGCGAGGCAAGTTTAAGCGCCCGGCTCTCCGCCGCGTCCGTCTCTCTGCTGACGCCATGATGCAGGCCCTTCTAGGCTCGAAGCACAAGGTCTCTATGGATCTCCGCGCCAATCTCAAGCAGGTCAAAAAAGACGACACCGAGAAGGTGAGGAGGCCGGTGGGATTGGGGGACATAGAGGAGGGGAAAGTGCAGGAGATGGAAGAGTGGTTGAGGGGTCTTTAAAAACCCCATGTTCTCTAGGGTTACATAATGTAGGGAAATTGATCCTCTCCCACTGCTCTTCCGGGTAGTTTGGACGACGGGGAAACATGCAACTTTAATGGCAAGAAACCTGAAGCTTCAGTAGGTGCTTGAATCCGTCCTGCAAAAAAAACTGATGGCCTGGAAGTGCCCAGACCCCAGAAACTCTCCCACTCCCTGGGGATGTAGGCTTGCCATCTCTCTTCCCAGCCTCGGCCTCTCTGCTTTGAAACGCAACAACTCAATGGTGGAGCCTGTGCGTTGTAGGCAGACGTTCCCAGGATCACCCTCTAGGCAGGGCCTGCCTGAAACCCCTGGAGAGCCGGTGCCAGTCTGATGCCCAGGAAGCAGCTTCCTTTGATCCTATGAACAGCAACCAGGGGTGGACTTGGGTACTATGGCACCCTGTGCAAAGCCCAAATTGGGTGCCCCCTCTCCCTCCCATTGCTCGGTCCCTGCTCCTGCCAACCTAGCAGTTTGAAAGCACATCAAGTGCAAGTAGATAAATAGGTACCACTCCGGCGGGAAGGTAAATGGCGTTTCCATGCGCTGCTCTGGTTCACCAAAAGCAGCTTAGTCATGCTGGCCACATGACCCGGAAAAACTGCGGGTCCCTCTGGCTCCCTCTGTCTATAGAGCGAGATGGGCGCTGCAACCCCAGAGTCGTCCGCGACTGGACCTAATGGTCAGGGGTACCTTTACCTTTACCTATATATATGTAAATAAGGATTTCATAACGTTTCATAATGATGCTCAAGGTGGTATCCTTGGAGGTCTCACGTGGTCACTATACTGTACCTTTAAAGCACATTCAGGACAAAATTTCTCCCCGCAAAAAAAATCTGAGCACTGTCATTTACCCCTCACAGCATTAAAATTCCCAGCAACCCCTTAACAAGCTATAGTGCCCAGAACTCTTTGAGGGTGGAAGTGTGCTTTGAATGTATTTTAAAGGTATAGCACACACACTCAGCAAGACCCACGTGACTGTATCATGTGCTTTCAGGCCACGCTGCTGGGACTACCAGCTAAGTACCAGGGATAGTTACAGCAGTCGGCATGGATGGACATAAATTTTCACAAACCTGCATTGTCTGCCAACAGTTCATCTCTAATTATTCTCGCCCCCTTGCCAGATTCCTCCTCCTCCTCCTCTGCATTTTTCTTTCCTTCCGTTCCTGTCACTGTAGCACAGAGAATATTCCATGCACGCAGTGGTGCGCTTTGATAATTTTAGATTATGGTGTTACAGGAGGAGGTCCTGGAAGCGAAGGCACACCACTTTGCTTCCTTCAAATAGCGTTATGGGAGCATCTTCTAGCCCACTGCCCCACCAACCTCCGTTCTGCCTTGGCCCGTCCCCACCTGTCCTGCCTTCTTACTTGAAATGAACCCAGAGGGTGGCTCTGTTTGCCAGCTTCCTCCTGCTGCTCATTCTCAGTGCCGCCCTTGTAGAACTCAGCAGGGAGAAGGAGGAGGGACTAGACGTATTTGGCTCCGCCTGCCATTGGCTTTGGCTCCGCCTATTACACATTGGCCCACCTATTGGAGGAGGATTGGCTCTCTCAATCGACCTCGTTTGTCCTCCTGCAGGAGAATCGGGAGGTTGGGGACTGGCGGAAGAACATTGACGCTTTGAGTGGCATGGAAGGGCGCAAGAAGAAATTTGAGACCACCGCAGGACAAGCTTGAGCAGTGTGTGAGGTAAGGGAGATGGTATGGGATACTCAAATACAAGTGCTATGCACTGGGCTACAATCACAAGGGACAGCGTTGCAGTGGAGGGCTGCAGCCAGAGGAGGGGATATTCTGTGGGGCTTCCTCAAAGTCCAGCTTTCATTTACAAAAAAAAAGTTTGGTCTCTAGCGCATCCGGCTTGGGAAGAAGAAAGCATGCAGGCACTATTTCAATGGTTCACTACGAACTATAATACCATTAAGGCTGCAGTCCTGGGAGTAAGCCTCATTGAACCTCACTGAAGGATATTGACAAGCTGGAACGTGTGCAGAGGCAGGCAGCCAAGATGACAAAAGGGTCTGGAAACCAAGCCTTATGAAGAATGGTTGAGGGAGCTGGGGATGTTTAGCCTGGGAAAGAGGAGACTGAGAGGCGATATGATAGCCACCTTCAATTATATGTAGGGCTGCCACATGGAATAAGCTTGTTTTCTCCTGCTCCAGAGGCAAGGACACAAACCAATGGATTCAAGTTCCGACTAAACACCAGGACGAATTTCCTGACAGTAAGAGCTGTTCAGCAGTGGAGCAGACTCCTTTCCATAGAGGTTTTTTTAAGCTGAGGTCGAGTGGCCATCTGTCATGGATGCTTTAGTTGAGATCCCTGCATTGCAGGGGGTTGGACTAGATGACCCCCGGGGTAACCTTCCAGCTGAGTCTGAGACCCCAGTGAGTCTTACTAATGAGTAAATCTGAATAGGCACATTTATTTAATTATTTAAAGGGTTTATGTGCTGCCCTTTTCAGGCATAGCCTTTGTAAGGTGGTGTACAGAAATGAGAGAAGATCCAGGCCATTTGCATTTGAGCAATGACCCCGTGACTAAATAACAGGAAACCCAGAGACTCAGGAATCAAGTAGCATAAACACTTTGGGGATAAATGAGCCTTTAAGGCTTGCACGGAAGCAACCATGCGTAGTTCCACAAGACGGGAATTTCACAAGTGATGAATAGCTTTAAACATACGGGGCTGCCTCCATTTAGACTCTGGCTGTTCTGCAATGGTTTCCAGCTCCTTTAGGTTCTCTTGCCACAAAATGTTGGTGTGTGTTCCACACCTACAGCAAATGGGTTCTGTCTGTAGGGGAAAAGCATGATATGCAAAAATAAAAATAAAAAAATGGTTCATTGTAACCATTGTTAATCCACACTGTTCATTCAAGCTCAAAAAACAGTCTTTCTCGCATATTCTTCTCTAATTCCAACTTCTGAAACTTGCATTTTGTACTTGTCAGCCAGTAGGTAGCTATCTTCAAAGCATGGTTACAATAGGCAAGGCCAAAAAGCAGAGGAGCCAAGGAATCATGAGCAATCCCTCCAAGAAAGGGAGTCAGTGCTTCTAGCTGATCTGTTTATTCAGCAGTCAGTCTCATAACTTTGCAGGGAAATCAGATGATGCATTTAATGAACATTCATTCGGATTTGTTTGCTGGTAGGTTACATGATATTGCATCAACGCAAGAGCTACCTCGTAGTTTCCTGTACATTTTCATGGCACTTGCCTCATCTTGGGGGTGGTGTGTGTGTGGGGGAGTTGGTTTTGTTCCACAAGAGCTCCCACTCAACTATGATTGTGCTGGTTCAAGGAAAAATGAGAACTCCTGGATGTCAAGATCCAAGGTTGTGGCAAGTACCGGTACTCTGGTGAGAGAACCCCAGCTGTGCTTTAAAATATGCAGCAAAGTGTGGAAATATAGGCTGTTAGGCCTTTAAAATATTCCCTTTCAAGTGAGTTTAAAAATGTCCCCTTAAAAAGGTTCTTTCCAAAGCTTCCCTCTTTCCCCAGCATAGGAAAAGGCCACATGTTTCGTAAGTTTGCAGACTTAACATATAGAATAAGAGAACAAGAAGGACAGTTTAGAGAAGATTGGAAAACATTTATTGAACTTGAAAACGCTGGCAGCGTTAAGATAAATTCAACAGTGTAAATAAGTTTTGATGGATGCAATAATGGAATACTGAATGGTTTAGTTTTTGTAAAATATGCAGGGATTTACGATATGCAAAATGAACCATGGAAAGAGAAGAAGGGAAGTCATTGATATTTTAAGGATGTTTAAATGAGTATTCTAAATGAGTTTAAATGAGTATTCTAAATTGTAAAAAAGAAAATTTAATTAAAAAATTATACATAGATAAACATGTTTTGTAAGTGAAATATACATACATACAAATTTTTATTTGTATGCCACCTTTCCATAGTTAAAACCATGCTCAAGTCAGCTTACAACATGAAAAAAATTACATAATTACAAGTAGCAGAAGTAGTCATAAACAATAAATAAAGCATCAAAAAGTGCAAATGAAACAATTTCCACATAAATCATAATAAGATCTAAAATAAAGATACGAAAAAATGAATAATCAAAAAATGAATATCGGAAATGATAACAACCGCCCTGCCCAACGAAACCGCAATACCCCAACTTAAGAGTCTATTCAGTAGCCAGTCAGGACCCAGCCCTCCCAGGCCTGGTGGGGAAAGGCCTAGAGCAAGTCTTCCAGAACTCACAGCCAAGGTACGATAATTAACATTTGCATGGCACTATCAGGTGTTCAGAACATTTCACATCAATTATTATCTAGTCATAATCCTTACAACACCCCTCTAATGTAGGTCAGTATTGTTACACACACACACACACACACACACACACACACACACACACACACACATTATGGCTGGTAAAAGGGACTGAGGCTGAGAGATTGTGCTTGCTGAGTTCATGGGAGTGGTGAGATTCGAACCAGGGCCTTCTTGATTTGTGGATCAGTCTCTTCGCCTCCACACCACATTAGCTCATAAGGTGCAGCCAGACATTGCTTTTGGCATAGTCCTCTGAATTTTCTCTCTCTTCTTTTTCAGATGGGTGCCGTGTGTTTCCCCCGATCTTTAGATGTTGTTGATGCCTACGGTCTTGCATCTCCGCAAGAAGACTCACATTCCCGACTGCATGAATGTTCCCTGTGGTGTGAATTTCTGTAACAAAAAGTAGAAAAATGCACTGTAGAGGCTTGTTCTCCAGCTTGCTTCATTATATATATATTATAAAATGTACTTTTGGGAGAATCAGGACTCTAACATCCACCATAAAAATGATCCCTTTTAAACTGTCTGTGCACATACACCCAAACTGATAGTAGGGAACAGATGGGAGGCAAGGAAATAGCTGATTTTGTGCATGTAATGGTGCGTGCATTGTTGGTGCTAGTGTGCACGTGTTTTCCCGTAATTTAAAAGCCGTGTTCATCAGAGACTGAAGGAAGACCCCACAGCCTCCAGCAAGCTCAGGGGTCTCCTCCTGACATCTTCTCCACCAAGGATGAGTGATCACGCGAATGGCAGAAGTGTGTTTCTCTTTTGCTGGCCTAGTTAGCATTTGCAGTTGCTTTGAGAAAGGCCGTGTCTCACCTGAGGCCATTTGAAATAAATGGGTTTCACGTCTGTGTTGAATTCTGGCCAGCGACTGTCTTGCAAGTGAACCAAAAGAGGTAGCAAAGAGAGCCTTATTGGCCCTGCCAGTCCGACATTAACTTATTTTTTGCAGCAACTCTGAATGCAAAGAAGGGAGAGTTTTCACCATAGAGTAGGACAAACTCCACCTGCTAGAACTCCCTCTTCTACACAGCTGTAAAGGGTCCCTATCCCAGAGATGGCAAGGACTAGAGCAGGGCTGGAGAAACTCAGAGCTGGGAGCCAATGGAGACACTCCAGGCCTCTGTCGCCGGATTTTGGTTCTCTTCGCAGGCTATACAACCTTCCCAGCCACACTGTCCGCCAGTCCTGCTTCTCACCCTCCTTGAGTGCTGGAATGTGCCTTTGAACTTTGGCCCTGCCCACCTCTGTGGCCTGTGGCCCCCAGAAGGTTGCCTATAAGGTCATGTGGCCCTTGGGATGAAATGGGTTCCCCCACCCTAAAGGAACAATGCCACTCCTCCCATTCAGAATCAGTGGCTGATGGCAGCTCTCAATGCTTACTGGAAGCTCAGGCTGGTATTCTAGCCTTATAACTCTCTGCCTTACTTCTTCATGGGCCACAGAGACTTATTCTTGCTCCACTGAGCTGTCTCTCCATTTACTTCTCATTCCAAAGCACGCTAAACAGTCTGGGCCTGGTTAGTAATTTACCTGCTCCCACCATACCCTCCATGGAGGAGACTCTTAAGAGTCCCATGGACTGCAAGAAGATCAAACCTCTCCATTCTTAAGGAAATCAGCCCTGAGTGCTCACTGGAAGGACAGATCGTGAAGCTGAGGTTCCAATACTTTGGCCACCTCATGAGAAGAGAAGACTCTCTGTAAAAGACCCTGATGCTGGGAAAGATGGAGGGCACAAGGAGAAGGGGACGACAGAGGACGAGATGGTTGGACAGTGTTCTCGAAGCTACCAGCATGAGTTTGACGAAACTGCGGGAGGCAGTGGAAGACAGGAGTGCCTGGCGTGCTCTGGTCCAGGGGGTCACGAAGAGTCAGACACGACTAAACGACTAAACAACAACAACACCATACCCTCCAACATTTCTCCGGTGAAAACAGCGATGTCCTATTCAATATTATATTTATTTTATTATTATGTATGCCCTCCCCATCTGACTGAGTTGCCCCAGCCACTCTGGGCAGCTTCCAACATATGTAAAAAACATATTAAAACAATTAAACATTTAAAAAAACCTTCCCTATACAGGGCTGCCTTTGGATAACTTCTAAAGGTTGTACAGTGGTACCTCGGGTTACATATGCTTCAGGTTACAGATGCTTCAGGTTACAGACTCCATTAACCCAGAAATAGTGCTTCACGTTAAGAACTTTGCTTCAGGATGAGAACAGAAATCGTGCTCCGGCGGTGCAGCAGCAGCGGGAGGCCCCATTAGCTAAAGTGGTACCTCAGGTTTAGAACAGTTTCAGGTTAAGAACGGACCTCCGGAACGAATTAAGTATTTAACCTGAGGTACTACTGTATAGTTATACTTGGCTTGGGGGGGGGGCAGGTCACATAACTCCATACCCGCCAACATTTCTCTGATGAAAATAGGGACGTCCTAAGGAAAAGCATGGCATTCTGGGATCAAACCGGGAACAGGGATGACTTCTGTAAATCTGGGGCTGCCAGATTCTTTGGAGAGTCTGGCTACATGCACTTCCCTCTTCTTTTAAGATCAGATATTGGGGCTCTGCTCTGGGGTTCGCCTGCTGCTGAATGAGGATTCATGAGTGTTTTCTGGCACGGCTTGCTTTGTGGTGGCACCACAGCTATGGAATAGCCTCCCCCCAAGAAGCCCACCAGGTGCCGGCCCTGCCTAGTTTTTAATGGCATTTCTTAGTCGGTTTGAGATCGTATATATTTACCACCAAATACTCTTTTTTTATTTATTTTTTTAAAAATGGAATGCTTTATTCGTTCATAGCTCATCACACTTTGGTCACTGTTACATTTTGACACAGTTCAGTATCAGGATGCAGGGAAACGGGTAACAAGGGAAGAAAATATCTCAAACCATTGACCATAATCAACGTCCCTTCGCAGTGCTGCAAAGGGCACGGGCGCATTCTGCCGTGAAGCATTCTTGTTGGAAAAGTACAGTGAAGTGTCAACATTTCAAATGCAAATCGCGGTTAGAAAAGTTTGTTTAAATAAATAAATAAATAAATAATAGCCGGTGTGACCTGATCCTTTACCTAAACCCACCCTACATTGAAATAAGCCTGTTTGGTGGTTCTGGCAAGAGGAAGGAACTGCCATGCCTGTAAAGGAACATGAATGAGGAAGCCACTCTAAAACCATCTCTTTAATATCTGGCCAAGCTACTAGTAGCTTCTTACATTTCTGCTGGGGGAAACAGCCACACACTGCAGGGATATTTGCACAGGAACCAGCAGCTCCAGAGAGAATGCAAGATAATGCTCAGAATCGAATGATTAGCTGCTGTGCCCTGTCCTGATCTACAGAGCTCCTGGTGGGCATTGACCTCATTTCTCCTCTGCTCTGCTCCTTTGTGGGCGTTCCTTAAAAAGGAAGCGGAGGAACGGAGTAAGCAGCAAAGAGCTATAAGGCACAAGATTGTCCTGGGCATGTCTACGCTACCGCCTTAAAAGCTAACAGTCATTCCTCCTCCAGAAAGCGAAAATAAATATGCAAATAAGAATATATATATTTCTAAATAAATAACAATATATAAGTTACTTGCCAGCTGTCTCATTATGCCACTCTTCTCTGTTTCCCAACCTCCTCCAATAAATTAAGCTGACATCAAATAAATAAGTTACTTAAATAGATAATAAAAATAGAAATAACCCACCCCCAAAAGCTGGCAAGAATAACAACAGGTTGAAAATGCAAGCAATCTTAGTCTGACGAAACAAGGATTTCGCCTCTGTTGTTGCTGGGTTCTCCTTATGTGCCTGCAGCGCATCATTTGCGCATGAGCGGGATGCAACTTTGGGTTGCGGGAGTCCACAGTGTACTGCAAGGTCACTCATTAGAGTCTGGGTGCCAAGCGCCATCTGCTAAGCTTTCCTTCTGCTCCGTTTCTCCCAAACGTCGAATTGTTCCATCGTTGTAATTACACGGCAAGAGACCCCACTTGTCCAAGAAAGTGTCCAAGGAACCGGATGTCCCGGGTTATTTGAAGACGTAACTCGGGCTGATGATGCCAGGGTTGTGGCCCATCATGCTGAGGGGATCGGACGACTCAACGTTCAGTTCCTGTTCGTAGAAGTCGTAGTCCACGAACACGGGTTCGAGGGGGATCTTGTTGACTAAGGGCAAGAACTGGGAGAAGGGAGGCAGCTGGTGACTCCGAGGCAGGTTCCCCATCGAGCTGAGGCTGATGGGGATATTGTAGCTTTCAGAGTAGTAGAGGTTGTAGCCGTCGCGCAGAACCTTCTCATGGAAGTTGCAGGCCTCCTCAGAATACGATAACTATTGGGGGTGGGAAAGACATGAGGTTTTATGCAGTCGTATAATTGTGCAAAATCTAACATCTACCAGATCAGGGGTGGAGAAAACTTTGGCCATCCAGATGTTGCTGAACTACAATTCCCATCATCCCTAGCTATGGATCAAGCTAGCTGGAGCTGATGGGAGTTGTTGTTCAGCCACAGTTTTCACCACCCAATCACTATGGAGGCAACTGAAGTATTCTAGAAGAGGACAATCCAGACTTTACTTAAATGCCTGCAGTGAAGTATAGCATGCAACTTTCTCTGGAGGCAGACTGTTCCCCTGGTTAACAGGTTTTACAGTGGTACCTCGGGTTAAGAACTTAATTCGTTCTGGAGGTCCGTTCTTAACCTGAGGTACTACTTCAGCTAATGGGGCCTCCCACTGCCACCGTGCGATTTCTGTTCTCATCCTGAAGCAAAGTTCTTAACCCGAGGTACTGTTTTTGAATTAGTGGAGTCTGTAACCTGAAGCGTCTGTAACCTGAGGTACCACTGTACTGTTTAGGGAATTTAGGGATGGGGAATTATTGCACCACAGAAATCAGATAAGTGTGAATTTCAAAGGGTAGCTCTGTTTTTCAGTTTTCATATTGTTCTAAAAAGTCTGAATTTGATAGATTTACCTTTAAAACGTGAACTGAATCAAATTTCTATCCCCTTTCCTAATTGTTTACGAATGATGGAAGTTGCCTCATCCAGTTTCTGCCCACTGGATTTTTTCCAGACACCCAGAAAATCAATTGTGAGGTCCCTGGTTATTTGCAGATGGAGAGATCAAGAGAGTTCATTCTTCCCTAGATGCATTGCAGCACACAAGATAGCCACGCAATCTGCACCCAGCAGCCACAGGTTGATTCTACAGTGGCTGCATCCCAGCCCCAAACTGAACTGATCATATGCCTTGCAGACCAGCCCTAGTCACTATGTTAGGATCTGCATGCGATCAAGAACAGGTGGGAAGCAGGGCAGGAATGGAATGGAATTCCACTACAACATCTTGACCTTCCAGCCAAAGGTTTTAGTTCCCTCCCCTTGCCAAAGGGTCTCTTTTAATTGGCCACACTGCATAGAATCCTAGAACGGCAGAGTTGGAAGGGACCACGAGACTCATCTAGTCTAACCCCCTGGCAATGTGGGAATCTTTTGCCCAACGTGGGGCTCAACCCACGACCCTAAGTTTAAGAGTCTCATGCTCTACTGCCTGAGCATAATCTCAGAATTTGGTTCAAGAATTTAATATATTTTATCCTTTGTTTATTGACTTCAATCGTTTAGATCCTGGTCATACGGGAAAACATTTTGTGAACAAGTCTAGAGCAGGATTGTCCCACACGCAACCTCCTCTGAACTTATACTCTGAACTGCCTCTTCCCCAAACACATGCAGGCATCTTAACTTACCGAGCCATAGAGGCGTCCATTTGGCTTCATACAGAGAAATCTTGAGGTCTTCATGGCCTGCATGCGAATGATTCCTGGCTTGACTGCTTTGATCTCCATCAAACCTGGGGGGGGGGGACCCAGCAGAGAACAGGTGGTGAAGGATGAGAACCCAGGAGTCCTGGACCTTTAATTCTGCCCATTCAGCCTATTCCAATCCACCAGTAACCCTGGCCTGCAATGTCTGTATGGGGACCAGATTCAAAGTCAAAGAACATTCATATAATTTTTTAAATCTCTGATCCACTCTTTCCCCTATTCTTTCCCCTCTCAAATATTCATTGAGCCCACATACAAAGGATAAGAAGAAGCCCCTCCAAGTATGACCTGTTTATTGAGCATTTGTCCTGATTTATTTGCACAAAATATAGTGTTAGATTCCATCTGGCCTTTATTGATTATAATTTTACAACAATGAGCATTCATCCTGATTCACTTTATGGGGTGTTCACATGTCTTCCCATTAATCATTTGTTCATCCCGTGCTTTTCAGTCCGTTCCCCCATCACTTTCCTAACTGCAAAAAGCCTGATCCTTCTTTTCAAGTGGATTTGTTGTGCCAGAACGAGAGAGCACTTTAACTGTGCGAACCTAAAATGCCAATATGGGCTTGAGTCCTTCCCACAAAACAGTGACAGTCTGGAGGCATCTAAAGTCTTTGTAGTATTCATTTGTTGTACAGAAGAGGGAAATTTCAGAAGGTGCTGCTCATCTCAGAAGAGTGCCAAATTCTGCACCTGCTGAACTACCCTCTTCCATAAAATTATTTTGGCCTCTTGCACCCCATTCCATCCCCAGAACATGAGGAGTCCTGCCCAGCCAGCCCCTTATAGACCTCCAACTACATTAACTGGAGTGAGAGATGCTATCTATCTCTCTATATCTATCTCTCTGGATCACCTGTCTGTCTGTCTAATGCCTTTCTCAACCTGTGGGTCCCCAGATGTTGTGGAACTACAATTCCCATCACCCCTAGCTAGCAAGGCCAGAGCTCAGGGATGATGGGAGTTGCAGTCCAACAGCATCTGGGGACCCACAGGTTGAGAACCGCTGGATCATCTATCTGCCTCATGCTACTTGAAAGAACGTGAAGGATTTCCCCAAATACTTACTGTATATGTTCTGGTATCTGGAGCCGCGCACTGCGCCATCTGGCATGATCTCCAGGTGGAGTTGCGTCTGGTCGTCTGCTGTGTACAGGTGGCGAAGCCGCACCTGCCCATCAAACTGTAAGAGGGGGCTGGAATTTGGTAGGGGGAAAGCAGGAGCCATGGGGAGCAGCAAGGCAGCCCAGAAAATCAGGCAGACGAGGAGACGGTGGAGGGCTGCAGAAATGGCCAGCATGGCTGAAGAAGGCCCAGCCCAAGACAAGAGAATCAGGGTGCCAAAGACAGGGGCAGAAAGAAACTGAGAGCAAGATTCTAGTCCTCAGCCTTTAGTGGTTGCCCTAATTCTTTCTTGAAAGACCCTGAGAGTCCTGGCTTCAACTTACTAGGACTCGCAACTCGGTCTCACCCGGGAAATGGTGTTGAGCCCAGGTGGTCCTGAGTCCAAAAGGGAATGCAGTCCTCTGGAAAGTGTTCAATGGTTGCTGGGGTTAGCTTATTTTAGAAAGGAAGGAAGAAAAACCCAAACCACCTCGAAATAAGGGAAAGAGGCGAATAACTCTCTCTTTTCTTGCTTCAGCTGTCTCACTCCAGGTTTGCTCCTGTCCAGCAGGAACAGAGGTGTATATATAGCCCAGCAGAGGTAGATGCCCTTCCCTTTGGCATTCACTCTGCCCACATCCTCCTCCCTCCCCAATCCTGCCTGCTCCTGCTTCCCCACACTCTCTAGGTCTGCGTATGAGTCATGGGATGCCTATCACCACTGCCCCTAACGTGGGGTCACGAGGATGCCAAAGTCTAAATATTATCATTCCGCAGCTGCTTTCATGCCGCCGACAGGAAAGAGTGATGTAACTTTGGGGAATACAGGAGTTAGAGAAAGGCACGTTGTGTGGTGGGAAGGGGGAAAGCGATGGAAACGAGTGCGAAAGCCTCGACAACCTGACAACCGTCCAGCAACGCACCAGAGTTGGTCTGGCTGCGCATCTATTTGTCATTCTGAACACCCACACCTGAGCCCACGACGTTCCCCACACACTGAGCTCCTGCACAAACCTGATGTGATTGTTCGGTGTTAATTCTATTAATCATAGAAATCAAAGAATGGTAGAGTTGGAAGTGACCCTGAGGATCATCTAGTCTAACCCCCTGCAATGCCAGAATATGCAGCTGTCCCATCCGGGAATCGAACCTGCAACCTTGGTGTTATCAGCGCCACGCTCTAACCAGCTGAGCTATCCCTCTATTGTTAAAGTCAACTAGCCAGGAGTGGGAAGGTACTGCTTGGGGATCAGGCAGAGGAAAGGAGAAGCGTGGCATGCGAGAGAGAAGGAAAAAGTGCATTGCAGGCCCACCCATTGCACATACCCCTTCTTGCCCCACCTTCAATCCAAGCCTGCACCTAGTTTCAGAAGGTGGGAATTATATCTGTGGGTTAAACCACAGAGCCTGGGACTTGCCGATCAGAAGGTCGGTGGTTCAAATCCCCGTGACGGGGTGAGCTCCCATTGTTCGGTCCCAGCTCCTGCCAACCTAGCAGTTCGAAAGCACATCAAAGTGCCAAGTAGATAAATAGGTACCGCTCCGGCGGGAAGGTAAACAGCGTTTCCGTGCGCTGCTCTGGCTTGCCAGCAGCGGCTTAGTCATGCTGGCCACATGACCCGGAAGCTGTACGCCGGCTCCCTCAGCCAATAAAGCGAGATGAGCGCCACAACCCCAGAGTCTGTCACGACTGGACCTAATGGTCAGGGGTCCCTTTACCTTTAACTTTATGGACATTGCCACATGCCACCAAAATCAACAAAATCTAGCCTCGTTCAGCATCAGGTTTTGTTGTTTAGTCGTTTAGTCATGTCCGACTCTTCATGACCCCCTGGACCAGAGCATGCCAGGCACTTCTGTCTTCCACTGCCTCCCGCAGTTTGGTCAAACTCATGCTGGTAGCTTCGAGAACACCATCCAACCATCTCGTCCTCTGTCGTCCCCTTCTCCTTGTGCCCTCCATCTTTCCCAACATCAGGGTCTTTTACAGAGAGTCTTCTCTTCTCATGAGGTGGCCAAAGTATTGGAACCTCAGCTTCACGATCTGTCCTTCCAGTGAGCACTCAGGGCTGATTTCCTTAAGAATGGAGAGGTTTGATCTTCTTGCAGTCCATGGGACTCTCAAGAATCTCCTCCAGCACCATAATTCAAAAGAATCAATTCTTTGGCGATCAGACTTCTTTATGGTCCAGCTCTCACTTCCATACATCACTACTGGGAAAACCATAGATTATACTATGCTATACTATACTATACTATACTATACTATACTATACTATACTATACTATACTATACTATACTATAATCAGATAGGTCCCATCTTGAAGAGGCTTCAGAGGCATACCTAGGCTCATTTGCACCCGTGGCAAGGAGTTGTATCAGTGCCCCGAGTCCGCTGGCTGCCCAAAACAGTAGAGGAGGAGCCCGGGGGTGCGCAGATGGCAGGGTGGGCTCCTAGCCACTCCGAGCCAGAGTGAAGAGGCACAATTTTGCACACCCACACCCTGGGCCTGGGCCCTTGGCGGAGGCCAGCTCAGCCAACCCCTGGGTACGTCCTTGAGAGGCTTTTCCTCTCGTGGGAGAGTGCCTCTTTGCAGACAGTGCCTTCCGTTTGCCATTTATACAAATGCCAAAAATAAATCTTTAAACTTAAATAAATCATTAACTTGAATCAGTTTTTACAACCCTCCCATTAAGTTGCCGCTATTCATGTCCTGTTGACTTTAGAACATCCATAAATACTGTATATATCTGCATGTAACATTTCCTTGTATTCAAATCGCAGATTCACAAATGTCATCTCGCCTTTACATTAACGCTGTCATGTGTTATTGGCCTAGAGCTGGGATCAAGGCCATATCCTGCACACCAAGATTTCTTTATTGGAAAGGGATGTCTGAAGGACTGTGGTATAAATGTTAGCAGTAATATAACTGTATTTGATGTTACCCACCCTGGGATCTTATGGGGAAAGGTAGATGAGATATCTTATATACGTACGCTCCCATATACGTTTCCGAGCACAATTCAAAGTGTTGGTGCTGACCTTTAAAGCCCTAAACGGCCTCGGTCCAGTATACCTGAAGGAGCGTCTCCACCCCCATCATTCTGCCCGGACGCTGAGGTCCAGCGCCGAGGGCCTTCTGGCGGTTCCCTCATTGCGAGAAGCAAAGCTACAGGGAACCAGGCAGAGGGCCTTCTCGGTAGTGGCGCCCGCCCTGTGGAACGCCCTTCCAGCAGATGTCAAAGCGATAAACAACTACCTGACATTCAGGAGACATCTTAAGGCAGCCCTGTTCAGGGAAGTTTTTAACGTGTGATATTTTATTGTATTTTTGGTTTTTATGGAAGCCGCCCAGAGTGGCTGGGGAGGCCCAGCCAGATGGGCGGGGTATAAATAATAAATTATTATTATTATTATTATTATTATTATTATTATTATGAGCAACACAAAGATTTTGGGAACGGCGATTTCTTTCACAAGCAGCACTGCTTCCGTTCCGCTACAGTTTGGCTTCTGCTGAAACCTATGTAACTCATCTCACTATCCGAAATTAATGCAATAACATTAAAAAAGTAATGTGATGGTTTATGAAACACTGAAGACCAAAAAATAATAATGGTGAGTACTGCTCATCTTTGCTTGCATGGCTTCCGTTCCTGACCTCAAACACACAGGCGAATTGTGGCAATTTCTGTTCCGGTTTCTGACAGAATTCTCTGACATGTCCATAGTTGTCAGGCCTGCCCTACTGTTAGGTACAGCGAATCAGCTGCCTTAAGCGGCAGAAGCTGTGGCTGTGTTTGGGGCAGTCTGCCTGGTTGTTGCTGCTCAATTCCCTACCCCAGTCCTGTTGGAAGACACAGTTCTGTGTGCCATCACCGGTGCTGAAGCCAGTAAGATTCACCTGCCAGCCTGGATAACGTCTGTAGAGGAAATGGGAGCAGAGCTATCATGCCCTTTGCTTCAGGCTTGGGCTGGTCCTGGAAAGGTCCCTTCCTTTCTATCACCCGTTCATGATGATTCGCGCTCATGATGCTACCAGGGCAGTCACATGCGATTCTGCTTTTAATACTGTTTGTGCCTGCAAACATCTTGGGTTGGCCACGCTGCTTCGTTCCCAGTCACTGCGAGTCCTGTAACTTCCCGTTGAGACCTGACATCTCTTCATAGCGTAAGTGGTTTGTTTTTGCCCTGGTTTTGTTGGGCTATAGCTCCTCCGGACAGCAACAATGTGTCAGCGTTCGGGAAGCATTGCAGAACAAACGGAAGATCAGATTCACCACCAAGGCACTATTATTGCATCATGGATACGTTGAAGGAATGCAGCTGCAATAAAACGCCGGTCTGGAGTGTGCTGTTGATTTCCCCTGCTAAGAAAGAAAAAAAAGCAAAGGAAGCTGGACTTTGGAGGAAGCTGGCCACCTGTGAAATTGTACCTAAGCGCTGAGATCAGGAGGAGGGACGTGCTATTTCCATGATGCTCTGGTGAGCTTTCATAAAGCAGCCCCCGCACACCCGGATGAGGTTCACCTGCTACTTCTGACTATGACACACACACACTTTCCCTGTTTGGGAAATTACAAAATATCCTGTTGTAATTTGGGAATTTCTTTTTGGAGGAAGAGGAGGTTGGGTTGGGGTTGAAGGTTGACCTACTTAGCCACTTCCGCAGCTCACAGACATTTCTCAGCTGAAGGCCATAAAATATTTGCGTTTCGGGCAAAGATGATGGGAGTTAGGACTCCTGTATGGAAACCTGATGGCTCTTTTCCTCCCTTGACTTGTTTCATTCAAATTTTCCCACCTACCCTCCTGCATTTCCAAAGTAGTGGGGATTTGTGGGTTAGGCAATGTTGCATAGTGGTTAGAGTGCTGGACTAGGACCAGTGCTTTTTTAATGCGGGGATGCAGGGGTAAGCATACCCCTAAACATTTTGTGAATCTAAGTTTGGTCTCATTGAGGGCCAAAACGCAGGTGGCACTGTGGATTAAACCACAGAGCCTAGGGATTGCTGATCGGAAGGTTGGCGGTTCGAATCCCCACGGCAGGGTGAGCTCCCGTTGCTCGGTCCCTGCTCCTGCCAACCTAGCAGTTCAAAAGCAGGTCAAAGGGCAAGTAGATAAATAGGTACCACTCCAGCGGGAAGGTAAAAGGTGTTTCCATGCGCTGCTCTGGTTCACCAGAAGCGGCTTAGTCATGCTGGCCACATGACCCAGAAGCTGTACGCCGGCTCCCTCGGCCAATAAAGGGAGATGAGCCCCGCAACCCCAGAGTCAGCCAAGACTGGACCGAATGGTCAGGTGTCCCTTTTACCTATTTCAATATGAATACAAAAATGAGAGTACCCCTAAGCATTTTTTTAGGAAAAAAGCACTGACTAGGACTCAGGTGATTCGGGTTCAAATCTCTACTCAGCTATGAAGGATGTGCTCTCTGTCTAACCCAGTGTTTCCCAACCTTTTTTGGGCAAAGGCACACTTGTTTGATGAAAAAAATCTCGAGGCACACCACCATTACAGCCCCGTGACGTCAGCGCGCAGCGTCACGCCGGGAGGGACGCATGAAAGTGTAAGTTTCAATTTTTTTCCCTCCCCCTTGCCGGGGAACCTCCAAGCTTTGGGGGTGGGGGGGAGGAGGCAGCAAAGCGAGGCAGGAAGGAGAGCGCGGCTTGGCTGGGTGAGCTTTGGCAGGGGCAGGGAATGAGAGCCGCGAGGCGGGCGCTGCGGACGGAGGCGCTGCCCGCCGAGCTCGCAGGCAGCCAGGCAGGCAGACGGCGAGAGCCCCACGCTGGGCGGCCTCTCCTCGCCGCCGCCGCCGCCCCGCCTCTCGCCGCCTAACTCGCCCGCCTCCCTCCAGGCAACATCTCGCGGCACACCAGGCAACATCTCGCGGCACACTAGTGTGCCGCGGAACAGTGGTTGGGAAACACTGGTCTAACCTTCCCTGCAGGTTTGTTGTGATGAATCATAGAATTGTAGAGGTGGAAAGGAACATGGGGATCATGTAGTCTAAGCTCCTACAACACTGGATTTTTTTGCCTAATGTGGGTCTCAAACCCAGGACTCTGAGGCCAAGACTCTCATGCTCTACTGACTGAGCTAACCCTCAGGTCATAAGAAAAGCCTGCTGGATATCAGTACAGTGGTACCTCAGGTTACAGACGCTTCAGGTTACAGACTCCGCTAACCCAGAAATAGTACCTCGGGTTAAGAACTTTGCTTCAGGAGGAGAACAGAAATCACGCAGCGGCAGTGGGAGGCCCCATTAGCTAAAGTGGTGCTTCAGGTTAAGAACAGTTTCAGGTTAAGAACGGACCTCCAGAACAAATTAAGTTCTTAACCCGAGGTACCACTGTATATTAGGAGAAATCAGCACTAAAAAGTCTCTAAAAACAAGTTGCAAACCTGTGTGGAGATGTGGAGAACCAGACTTAAGACTGGGAAAAATTAGAAACTGAATTGACAGATTCACCCATCTCCCTACCCCATTCTGAGTAAACACACGCAAGAGTCTGCTGTGTCATGGAATTCAGGGCTAGGCCTTGGCCAGCTCAGAAGCGAAGACTCAGTTCCCAGCTGTAAAATGGGAACAACTTTAACCACATGTAAAAGCCAGAACACCTGTTCTCCATGAGGAACAGAAGCCTACACGAGCCTTCTCCAGCCTGCTGCCTCCTCCCAAATGTTTTGGACTACAACACCCATCATCTATGGCCATGGATGAGCTGTGGCTCATGGGAGTTGTAGTCCAACATGTCTGGAGGGCCTATTGTGGGGAATGCTGACCTATAGGATAAAGAAGTTCAGAACAAGAGTCACAGACAGCCTCCCCCACGTTCAGGGGCTGCGCCACGTTTCCAAAAATCCCAGGTGTGGGTCCTCAGAGATGCTTAATGGAAAATCAACTATTTATTCTCTGCACAACAAACATAAATATCTGTCTAACCGAGTCTGTGCCTATTTTTAGTGTCTTTTAATCACGAGCATCGGAAATGTACAGTACATGCCAAATAAAGAAAGAATATTTTTAGTTCAGATGTATTGCTCTACTTACAGCGAGCACCTTCCAAAAATATAGAAATTCCTTGGGTTGGGAGAGATTTCCTGGTGAATTCATCTGAGTTATATGAAGGCCAAATGTAATGGAAACTATATTACAAGTGCCAGGACTGAATTTATAAGCATATTTCACATTTCCCAGGAATTAACTATGTTTAAGAGTAAACGATGAAGAAGAGTTGCCCAAAGGTGTGAAATGAAAAGGGCAGTCTGTGTTGGAGAACAGGCGAAGTCCCGACAGACTGGAGGAGGGCAAATGTTGTCCCTATTTTCAAAAGGGGGGAAAGAGAGGACCCAAATAATTACCGCCCAGTCAGTCTGACATCAATACCAGGGAAGATTCTGGAGCAGATCATTAAGCAAACAGTCTGTGAGCACCTAGAAAGGAATGCTATGATCACCAATAGTCAGCATGGATTTCTGAAAAATAAGTCATGTCAGACTAACCTGATCTCGTTTTTTGACAGAATTACAAGCCTGGTAGATGAAGGGAACGCAGTGGATGTAGCCTACCTTGATTTCAGCAAGGCATTTGACAAGGTGCCCCATGATATTCTTGTAAAGAAGCTGGTAAAATGCGGTCTTGACTATGCTACCACTCAGTGGATTTGTAACTGGCTGACTGACCGAACCCAAAGGGTACTCATCAATGGTTCCTCTTCAGCCTGGAGAAGAGTGACTAGTGGGGTGCCACAGGGTTCTGTCTTGGGCCCGGTCTTATTCAACATCTTTATCAACGACTTGGATGATGGACTCAAGGGCATCCTGATCAAATTTGCAGATGACACCAAACTGGGAGGGGTGGCTAACACCCCAAAGGACAGGATCACACTTCAAAACGGCCTTGACAGATTAGAGAACTGGGCCAAAACAAACAAGATGAATTTTAACAGGGAGAAATGTAAAGTATTGCACTTGGGCAAAAAAAAATGAGAGGCACAAATACAAGATGGGTGACACCTGGCTTGAGAGCAGTACATGTGAAAAGGATCTAGGAGTCTTGGTTGACCACAAACTTGACATGCAATTCTGGGCTGCATCAATAGGAGTATAGCATCTAGATCAAGGGAAGTAATAGTGCCACTGTATTCTGCTCTGGTCAGACCTCACCTGGAGTACTGTGTTCAGTTCTGGGCACCACAATTCAAGAAGGACACTGACAAACTGGAACGTGTCCAGAGGAGGGCAACCAAAATGGTCAAAGGCCTGGAAACGATGCCTTATGAGGAACGGCTAAGGGAGCTGGGCATGTTTAGCCTGGAGAAGAGGAGGTTAAGGGGTGATATGATAGCCATGTTCAAATATATAAAAGGATGTCACATAGAGGAGGGAGAAAGGTTGTTTTCTGCTGCTCCAGAGAAGCGGACACGGAACAATGGATCCAAACTACAAGAAAGAAGATTCCACCTAAACATTAGGAAGAACTTCCTGACAGTAAGAGCTGTTTGACAGTGGAATTTGCTGCCAAGGAGTGTGGTGGAGTCTCCTATTTTGGAGGTCTTTAAGCAGAGGCTTGACAACCATATGTCAGGAGTGCTCTGATTGTGTTTCCTGCTTGGCAGGGGGTTGGACTCGATGACCCTTGTGGTCTCTTCCAACTCTATGATTCTATGATTCTATGATTCTATGGATGCAGGACGTGGGGGGAAATTATCTATGGGGCATAAGAAGAGCTCTGCTGGATCAGGCCCGTGGCCCAACTAGTCCACCATCCTGTTCTCTCATGGGACAGCCAGGTGCCTAATTCCTCAATTTTAATTCTTCATTGCACATCATTAGCATACCAAAAACAGCAACACACAAATCCAAGAGTCAAGTAAGAGGCACAGTTCCACTGAATGCCCTTTTTGGAGATTTCGGGAACAGTCCTATGCGCAAGAAGCTGGCATAAAGCAAGCTGAAATAAAGGAAGCTGGAATAAAGTCACACCAGATCCAAATCCTGTCTAAACCTGGCAGAGTGAACACAACCCTTTAAAGCATACTCCTCAACTGTCCTGTTTTAAGTGGGAGATCCCAGAATTACAGAAGCCTTCCCACCTTCTGATTGGATCCCAGAACATCCTGTTTTGGGGTCCAGTACTCTGGCATGGTGGGACGCGGGTGGCGCTGTGGGTTAAACCACAGAGCCTAGGGCTTGCCGATCAGAAGTTCGGCGGTTCGAATCCCCGCGACGGGGTGAGCTCCCGTTGCTCGGTCCCTGCTCCTGCCAACCTAGCAGTTCGAAAGCACATCAAAGTGCAAGTAGATAAAGAGGTACCACTCCAGTGGGAAAGTAAACGGCGTTTCTGTGCGCTGCTCTGGTTTGCCAGAAGCAGCTTAGTCATGCTGGCCACATGACCCAGAAGCCGTACGCCGGCTCCCTCGGCCAATAAAGCCAGATGAGCGCCGCAACCCCAGAGTCAGCCACGACTGGACCTAATGGTCAGGGGTCCCTTTACCTTTACCTTTATTACTCTGGCATGAGTCAGCTGGTTCCTGTAAAATCTTAGGCTGAGCATCCCAATTTTGGACGCAGGGTATTTGGGGGTATGTTAAAATAATGCTGTATTTCTGTTTTTCCCAAGTCATGTGACCATGCTGAACAGAACAGGCCAATCAGAATTGCAGCTCTGTTCAGGTGAATAGGTTCTCCTAACACCAAACGACAGTTCCCAGGATTCTTTGCGGTGAAGCCATGACTGTTGAAGTGGCACGATGCCCACCACACTGGGCCCGCCCTTACCCAATGAAAAAGTCAACTCGGAACTTTGAAACCACAAGAATTCTCAAGAAATTCTGAAGTCCCCTGAGAATGAGTTGGGCAAATGGAAGCCTCTTTTGCAAAGGAAGGAAACTTGGGGAAGCAGAATGGAGGACAGATTTCTGCTCATCTCTAATCTCACACAATACAGTCCTCTATTATTTATTAATGTCCATTCCCATGGGCAAGATTCTTCTACAGCGCTTACTCAGAAGTAGGTGCCATACAGACGAAGTCCCCTACAACCTTTAATTAACTTTCCTAAATTCCATTATCAAGGTTTAAATTTAATTATATCACCCTCCAGCTTCTGCCTTTAATTGCTCCCTATTCAGTGCAGTTGGGGAATTACTGATACATTTCCCTTTAATTAGACGGTTCTTCTTTCCCATGTGGGAATGCATGTGCGTTAATTACTATTTCAGTCTCATTCTTTTTTCTTCTTTCTTTCTTTAAAAACCCCCCTGCTATTTTGGAAAGGAAAGGAGAAATTAACACAAACATAAATTACCGCACAATCCTAACTCTGACTACTTGCAATGTGGCTGCTTACTCCGAGGAAAACGGGGGTAAGATTGCAGCCTTAATAACAGGAAAGCTGTAGCCAGTGGCACTTCTCAAATGACCTGTTGATTATTTCTGATTGATTTGTAGGGAGGGTTAGATGGCGTTATGTCAAACCGGTGCATTTTCCAGTCACTTTCCTTATTGCAAAATGTCAGTCTGATCTTTGGGGGAAAGTGAGTTCATTGCACAACCACTCCAAATCAAATATAATTGTGGAACCTGAATTTGCGGGTCTGTGATGGAACCCTGCCCCAAAATAGGAGCAGCCTGGAAGCGCCCCAGGAGGACAATGCAGAAAACACTGGTGTACAATAAGATAAGATAGCAACAATGTTGTTGAGGGTCCTGCAGTAATGTACTGAGCTGAAACCTAGAACAATAGGATCCTGAATGCAGCAGTCTGATTGGTCCGCAGGAGCCACCCAATCCAGCTCCAGGTGGAAGTGAATCAGCGACCTGATTGGCCTGCAGGAGCAGCCAATCAGGCTCCTGGATGAAGTGAATCAGCAACGTGATTGGCCTACAGGAGCAGCCCAGAATTAGCCAATCACACGGGGCCCATTGTGTAAATAATGTATTTATAGCTAGACGTTTTGGGGGGAAATTCATTCATTGCTACCATGAGCTGAATAAAGAGCATGAAATTCACACTCAAGTATATTTCAGATGCTAATCATGCCAGTAGTTGAACCTCATGTTTCAAACAATCTCTAGCTTCCCCTCTACGTCCTCAATTCCTGCCTACAAAGAAGAAATAAGGAATGTATCCTGGTTCCAACTTTTGCTTCCATCATCCTAGAAGTTGCCTTATGCTCTAGCTCAGCATTGTCTGCACTGATTGGCAGTGATGCTCCAAGTTTTCCAGCTGGGCTCTCTCCCAGTCCTACCTGCAGATGCCTGGGATTGAACCAAGGACAGATGCTCTACCACTTTGACCTGGTTTGTTAAAAAGCACCGGTGGCCATGTCCTTTGGTGTTGAATGTGCCGCAATCCAAGTGTCCCCTATCACTTGCTCACGGTGTTCTCCCCCTAGAGAAGGCCAAGAACCCTCTCTCACTGCTTCCCCTGAGGGTATGGGGTCAAACTCCCCACTCCCCACTTTAAATCAATGCGCAGAATTCCTAATTCCACCTGAAAGTATGGGAATTGCCTTCCTCTTCCTGAAAGCCATGAGAAGCTCATGCCACTTAGCATATGCAAGTCAGGAACGCCTGAGAGATTTTGGCCTAAGCCAGATGTGCAGCTCATGGGGCTTCCCTTCCTCATCCCCCATCTCTAAATGGGGACCTTTGCAAGGGGGGCTACAGCTGGGGAGGGGAACTGTGATCCTCTCCTGAAAACTGGTGTGAGTGAAAGTCATTTTCCAAGCCTGGTTGCTGGGATGTGCAGAATGAAAGCCTCTTTGTGTGCATATATGTGTAATTAGCTGTGTCAGGGGTACAGGGACGGAGGCACAGGGAAGGCAGGAAATGGAGAGCGATGGAGAGGAATCCCAGGACAGCGAGGAAGAGGATGACAATGACGCAGGGGATTCTATGAGTCTCTCCAGCGAATCAGAGGATTCCCAGAAGGGGGCGCCCGTGGTCAGAGCAAGGGGAGCCCCAGGGGGAGAGTGTCAGGAGTGGGGGGCCAGCAGGGGACCCCAAAGCGGCAGCTGGGAATCAGGGCCAGTTTCCCCACCAGAGCGCAGCGAAGGGGGGGGGAGTTTCCAGTGTGCCAGGGGAAGCAGCTCCGGCAGCAGAGAAAGAGGAGGGGTCAGAGCAAGTCATCATCCCGGAAGGGGAGGAGGGCAGTGAAGGGAGTAGTATAACTGTCAAAAGGAAAGTTAGAGGTTGGGCGCGCGCGCCAAGTTCAAATGTGGAGGCGCGCGGAAGTACAGGGAGCCCGGAGGAGGAGCCAGGTCCCAAAGCCCGCAGGAGGGGGGAAGAGCAGTCTGGGGATTCAGCGTCAGGGGAATCCAGGAGGAGCGGAACCCCAGCGGGCAGAAAGACCCTGCGGAAAAGGAAGGAGAGAAAGAGGTGGGGCAGCGTAAGCCTCTTAAACTGGTGCAGGGGAGGGACTGATTCAGAGGGGACTTCAACGGTCTAAGGCTAACAGACGTGGGGGGCTGCACGCCTCGGTGTTGGAACCAACTATGAACTGCAATAAACATCCTTGTATATAAGAAGAACTTGGTGTTGGTCTTTTGTGAGCTGAGACCTGAGGCAGCCCTGACAAGCTGTATAGCACAGTCTCTAGAAAGTTAAATATCAGCTAGCATCTTCACCGATAACTGTTTCCTGTTCAGCATAGCTGTGGAATTACTTATACATTTCCACTACTTAGTCAGTTCCTTTTCCCCACTTTGGGGGGTTTGAATTACTGTTTCCCTTGCATTCTTTATTGTGAAATGGTGCTATTTCAGAATGAATTAAGGCGAGGAAACCAATAAAAAAGAGGGCAGTACAGAAAAACGTCAGAGAGCAATGAGCTGAAAATGATGTCACCGTCTCCTTATAAGGTAAATGGTTGCTGGAAAGTCATTTTCAGGCTACGGTGGGAGCAGCCTCAGTAGAACATGGTGCAATCCTGTACCCTCTTACCTGGGAGTAAACCCCATTGATTAAGTGGGACTTAGCTCAGGTTCTTCTTAACCGCCAGACCATAGGTCTTCAACCAATGGGTTGGGACCCACAGGCCAAGCTGTTGCCACCATGTTGTTCCTCAGCTAGGGCTCAGCAGTCTGGGCCAGGACACACATACCCTCCGACATTTCTCCCATGAAAATAGGGACGTTCCATTCCATAATGATAATTTTACTATTTATACCCTACACATCTTACTGGGTTGCCCCAGCCACTCTGGGCAGCTTCCAACATACAGTATATAAAAACATAATAAAACATTAAACATTTAAAAAAAAACCTTCCCTATACAGGATTGCCTTCGGGTGGCTTGGGAGTCCATACCCTCCAACATTTCTCCAATGAAAATAGGGACATCCTAAGGAAAAGCGGGACATTCTGGGATCAAATCAGAAACCGGGACGGCTTCTCTAAATCAGGGATGTCCCTGGAAAATCGGGACACTTGGAGGGTCTGAGAAACGTTCTTCTGATGAGAGGCTCGTTTTCTCAATTCCCATGTGTGGCACAAGGTTACAGGAGAAAGGTATGAGCCTTTCCCCATAAGAGATGTATTTCTGACCATTCATATGCCTCGCTTTCCTATAGGTCCAAGGGGTGATGCTGTTCATTTTCCAGTCTGCTCCTTTTCCAGTTTGCTGGGGACTTGCATGCAGAAACGTCAGCTGTGGTGGGGCAGCTTGGTTGCCATCATGGATGCCCAGGAAGTTAGGCAGGAGTCCGATGGCTGCAGGAGGTGAGGGTGCTTGGAGGGAGCAGGGGTCCCACACCACCCTCATCCCTCTCCCTGCAACTTGAAGCAGGGTTGGGTTTGGCAGGGAATTCCTTGATGGGCAGAGAGGGGAATCTGTGTTGTCATTTGGGAGTCCAAGGTGGGTCTTGGTCCTGAATCTGCTGAAGATCACTGCATTAGATCACACCTTTGGCTCACAAGGTGTTTCTGTTTTATTCACTGACGGTAGAGAAATGGGTTGATCTCGTCTTCATGGCATCCTGATGACTTCAGCTGGTTGGGGGGCTCACGTCAAAGACTGTGGTATGTTTCCACTCAGGACAGTATCCAAACACTGCACTGACATTTAACCATCTATCCGAATTATAAACTTACCAGCCAGGCCAGGAAGACTGGCATTCTTGTGACATAGTCTGCGTTGCCATAATACTTAAACTACGTGAATATGCCACCTCTTTTAGGAATGTCTGGTCCGATTTGGAAAATTTATGGCTCAGGAGAACATCGAGGAATGGTGTCTGGGAGCATTCCTTCCTCTCTGATTTGAGACAGGAGCTGTCTGGATCTCAGAATACTAGGTAGGGTGTCCTCCTTTTTTAAAAATGCAGGGAGCATTCTAGGTAGTCTATCCCACTTGCAATATGATCAAGACTAATCTTGTAGGACTGTTGCATCAGCTGCTGTCAAAACACACGTCCACACACCCCATACATAACAACAGTGCCAGGAGGGCAGGTGGGAGTGGCGGCAGAGAGGTTTGTGGATGGCACCAAACTGGGAGGGATAGCTAATGCTGTAGAAGGCAGATAGGAGAACTGGACCCAAACTAACCAAGTGAATTTCAAAAGGGACAAATGTCAGGTTCTACACTCCTGTATCAGCCTCAGACTTTAACCCCAAAGGCGCACTCCCCCATTGTCTCCCGAGACAGATGGATGCCAACAACGACATTTAGCCAGGAACAACCAGCTGCACAAATATAAGCTGGGAGACACCTGGCTTGCCTGCAGTAGATGTCTTAGTAGACCACAAGCTGAACATGAGTCAACAGTGTGATGCAGCAGCAGAAAAAAGCTAATGCTCTTCTAGGCTGCAACAACAGAAGTCTAGTGTCCAGATCAAGGGAAGTAATAGTATCACTCTAATCTGCCTTGATCAGACCACAACTGGAATACTGTATCCAGTTCTGGGAGCCACAATTTAAGAAGGATATTGACAAGTTGGAACATGTGCAGAGGAGGTGTTATGTACTGAGTTGAATAGGATCCAAACTGCAGCAGTCTGATTGGTCCTAGAACAATAGAATTCAGAATGCAGCAGTCTGATTGGTCCAAGAACAATGCAGCAGTATGATTGGTTGGCAGGAACCACCCAATCATGCTCCAGATATAAGTGAATCCACAACCTGATTGGCTTACAGTAGAATTCCAGAATTAACCCAGTGGCGTAGCGTGGGGGGTGCCAGGGGGGCAGGCCGCACCGGGCGCAACATCTGGGGGGCGCGCTCGCTGCCTCCGGAGTCGCCGAAGAGCCTCGGGCGCAGGCTGTAGCAGAGCCGCATGTCTCGCGGAACCGACGAGCTGTGTGCGCGCCCGGGCTGAAGGCGTCCGGCAGGCAGCGGCTCTCAGCGCTCGTCCGGTCCCGCCAGGCAGCCCCTCCTCACAGCCCCGCCTCCGCCGCTGCTGCTGCAGCTGCTGGGCCGTTGCATTTTCCTCGCCTCTCTGCCCCCCTCCTCCTCCGGGCAAGCGGCGTCGTTTGGGCGGCAGCGCCAGCGGCAACTCGCAGGTTAGGGGTTAGGGGGGCGCAAATTACGTGCCTTGCCCCGGGTTAGGGGGCGCAAATTACTTGCGTTGCCCCGGGTGCTGACAACTCACGCTACGCCGCTGAATTAACCAATCATGTGCAGACCATTGTGTAAATAATGTATATAAAGCTTTGAGGGGACCTTCATTCATTCCTCCTCACCACTATGAGCTGAATAAAGAGCATGAAATCACTTTGCGACTCTGAGTATATTTCAGGAGGGCTACCAAGATGGTCAAGGGTCTGGAAACCAAGTCCTCTCTAGGAACAGTTGAGGGAGCAGTGTATGTTTATACTGGGAAAGAGGAGACTGAGAGGAGATATGACAGCCATCTTCAAATATCTCAAGGGCTCTCACATGGAAGAGGGAACAAACTTGTTTTTTCCTGCTCCAGAGTGTAGGACCCAGACCAATGGATTCAAGTTACAATAAAGGCAATTACAGATACACATCAGGAAGAACTTTCTGGTGGTAAGAGCTGTTGGACAGTGGAATGGTCTCCCTAGGGAGGAGGTGGCAGCTATAATGGTCCCCAGTTCTGCAATTTATTCCACAATAAGCCTCTTAGTCTTTTAGGGTTCATCCAGACTTGTGCCTGTTCCCATGCCTAGAAAGCCCAGGTCCAAATGGGGGTTTTTGCCTTTGACCAGCCACTTTCCCTTAGAAAGCCTGCTCTTTAGAGATAAATAGGAACAAACATCAATCCAGAGAAAACCTGACTGACGTTTGTTCCGATTCAGCAGTAAAGTTTGCATTTCCCAGCAGTGGGGCAAGGGCAAGTCTGGATGGACAGACAGACACATGGCTCCATTTAATTTCACTTAAGTAATGTCAGGCATGGCAAAGGAGGGGGGGGGCTATTAGGTTTGGGGAGAGGAGCACTAAGCCTGGATTCCTGGGTTCATCTTTCCCCATTCTCGTCCATTGGCTGCACACAATGGATTTAAAGCACATGGTTTCCCCCAAAGAATCCTGGGAAATGTGTTTTGCCCCTAACAGAGCTGCAATTCCAAGCGCCCTCAACAAACTACAGTTTCCTGTCCACGGACAGGAATAAATACCACAGGCAGAATAATTGCCACACACAGGAAGAACAAGGATATAGTTTGAGTTCCTCACTTGTACTTTTATAAATCATTTAATGTGTCAACATGAACAGAAGTTATTAATATTGCTGTTGTTGTATAAGGGATTATTATTATGACTGGGATGTAATGGGAATTAATAAGATTTTGGAATGCAGAAATAAAGCAAATAATCAAGCCATCAATTCTATCATGGGGGGGGCACCATATCTAAATTATATAATTCAGTATTTGAACTATTGGTATTAAGAATTGTATTATAAATTGATATTGTTAGAATGAGGCTATTATTGGGTTGTAATTGAAAACTAATAAAAATTATTATAAAACAAAAAACTATAGTTTCCAAGATTCTGTCACGTGCTTGAAATGTGCGGTATGTACACAGTCCTCTTTCCTAAGTGACAAGGTGCATCTTTCCACCATAATCCCTACTCTGCCTCTTTACTAATTCCTTCCTTTCCCATGGAATAATCTCCTTCTGTTGCTTCAGCCTCTAGGCCCGGTGTTAACTTGAGGGAGGAAACGCCATCCCTGTCCAACAGCATCACACCCACCCACCCACCCAGCTGCTAAATATTTATGCCTAGAAGCCTGTGAGGGGTGAGACATCCACGCTGCGTTGCTGCACACAAAACACGTCCCAAAGCACTTCTGGTAAACGAATGCTGAAACCCTCAGGCCTCCTGACGCAGGGACTTCCGGGGAACACTTTCTCCAAACAGAAGTCATGTGTGAACCAGAGACATAAACAGAACCAGATGGCATTGGACAGGAAAGGAACATTCGCTGTCGTTGGAAGTTAAAAGGGAAATCTGTCAATTTCAGATTCTCATTTTTCCCACTCTTTTACATTAGTTCCATTTTCCCCATTTTCACAAAAGTTTGCGCCTTATTTTGAGGCTAGTCCTCATGAAAATCCAGCACTGGTTTGGTGTGAATTTATCCTAATAAACTTTGTACGCACTTTCCCCAAATACACACATTTTGCAAGGCAATTGCCCCTAAGATAACACATCTGTGTATTGTATTTTAACTCATGTATGCCTCTTGATATACACTTTACCCTGTGATATGCATTCTTGCATACATTGCTTGAGATCAGGGTGAGAAGGTGAGGCCTTAAGGCAACAGTTGCAAACCATTGACTCTCCAGATGTTGCTCAGCTGTATCTCCCATCAACAGGTAGCAAGTATCAGGCCCTCAGGGTATTAAGAATAATGAACAGAGTGCTTCTGAGCATGTGCTAAGCGGCCCTTCCATAAATGTAATCACACTTATTTCTATTTGGAATTAAGATGTGTGTGCATAGCTTCCAAAAGAGACTATCTCTCCCTTGTACTTTTCTCTCTGAGTATACGTCATTCTTAGTTTGTCTATCATTTTTGGCTTCAGTGCCTTTCAGACACCCATTTCCCCTCACTGTAAAAGTGTGGCCATCGTGATACAGCAAATTCTTTGCCGGTGAGATCGTTGGGAGTGGGGGGGGGGTTAGAAAGAGAATGTGTGTCAGAGGTCCTGGAGGCAGGATTGAACCCTCCAGGAAATGCCAGCGAGGTGTACTGTAAGCCAAAGAGCGATTGCATCAGGAATCCAAATTAAATACAAAGCAAAGATGCCCCCTTGGCAATGATATTTGCTTTGGCCTCGTGCCTCTGTCTAACAAACAAAGTCCCTGTGAATCTTCAAGCTGAGGACCATTTCCAGCTTGGACCAGTTTGGCAATGGTGAGCTCATGATAGGAACTCAGGGCAGAGTAACCAGCCAGTTTCTCACATTGCCCAACCAAACAGAGAAGTCTCCAGGCCCACGGATCCCAGAACAGAGGCTAGGTTTTCACAGCAATGACCTCCCTTGCTCAGCTCTCAGCCAACTAGGATGCTGTGGGACAACATGGCCAAGGCAAATATTTGCCTAGCTAGGATGCTTGGTTTGACAGAACTTTGGAGTTTTGTACAGCAAAAACTAGGGAGAGAAACATTAATCAGCGATAGTGAGCGATGGGGACCATGTAGGGGCCAGAAAAATGGGATCCCCCTCTCCCCACAGTGTCCTCCTAGGGAGCCAGGAGTCAAGCCCCCACTACAGCAAGCCACACAGGCCCTGCCATGGATGTCTGACGCAGCACAGCACCCATTCTGCTGGCAAATGTTCCCACGAGGCAGCTGGGATTCTGGGAGCCGCCATTTTTATTTCCCAGCATGCCCCACAAGTAGTATTGCTCTGGAACACTGACAGCTTTCCCAATGGCCTGTTTTATGAAGCCGTTGTCCAAGTCTGTTTGCAGAGGGATTTGATTTGCTCGGCTTTTCACTCTGCTTTGTTTTCACGGAGGTGTTAGGTGACGTTGTGTCAGAGGAGTTCCCTTATCGCGAAAGGCCAATGTTGGCAAAGACAAACTATAACGGTGCAACCTCCATTTGCTGGTGTGTGATTGAATCCAAAATAGTGACAGTCTGGAAGCAACCCAGAAGGAAGATGCAGGAAAAACTGGAGTGCCGTAAGATGGCAATGATGTTTGACAAGGACCCCATCTGCACTCTGCCTTTAAAACAGTAACATACCATTTTAAACAGTCATGGCTCCCCACCCCCAAGGAATTCTGGGTACTGTAGTTTGAGAGTTGTTCGGAGACCCTTATTCCCTTCACAGATCTACAAATCTCAGAGTGGTTTAACAGTCAAATCCTCTTTCCAGGAAACTCTGAAAAATAAATGGAAGTCTGGAAATGCCTGCCATGTAAAATTAAGATAGCAACACAGAGTGGGTGTGGGTGGGTGTCTGAGAATCATAGAATCATAGAATCATAGAATCATAGAATCATAGAGTTGGAAGAGACCACAAGGGCCATCGAGTCCAACCCCCTGCCAAGCAGGAAACACCATCAGAGCACTCCTGACATATGGTTGTCAAGCCTCTGCTTAAAGACCTCCAAAGTAGGAGACTCCACCACACTCCTTGGCAGCAAATTCCACTGTCGAACAGCTCTTACTGTCAGGAAGTTCTTCCTAATGTTTAGGTGGAATCTTCTTTCTTGTAGTTTGGATCCATTGCTCCGTGTCCGCTTCTCTGGAGCAGCAGAAAACAACCTTTCTCCCTCCTCTATGTGACATCCTTTTATATATTTGAACATGGCTATCATATCACCCCTTAACCTTCTCTTCTCCAGGCTAAACATGCCCAGCTCCCTTAGCCGTTCCTCATAAGGCATCGTTTCCAGGCCTTTGACCATTTTGGTTGCCCTCCTCTGGACACGTTCCAGTTTGTCAGTGTCCTTCTTGAATTGTGGTGCCCAGAACTGGACACAGTACTCCAGGTGTGGTCTGACCAGAGCAGAATACAGTGGCACTATTACTTCCCTTGATCTAGATGCTATACTCCTATTGATGCAGCCCAGAATTGCATTGGCTTTTTTAGCTGCCGCGTCACACTGTTGGCTCATGTCAAGTTTGTGGTCAACCAAGACTCCTAGATCCTTTTCACATGTACTGCTCTCAAGCCAGGTGTCACCCATCTTGTATTTGTGCCTCTCATTTTTTTTGCCCAAGTGCAATACTTTACATTTCTCCCTGTTAAAATTCATTTTGTTTGTTTTTGCCCAGTTCTCTAATCTGTCAAGGTCGTTTTGAAGTGTGATCCTGTCCTCTGGGGTGTTAGCCACCCCTCCCAGTTTGGTGTCATCTGCAAATTTGATCAGGATGCCCTTGAGTCCATCATCCAAGTCGTTGATAAAGATGTTAAATAAGACCGGGCCCAAGACAGAACCCTGTGGCACCCCACTAGTCACTCTTCTCCAGGATGAAGAGGAACCATTGATGAGCACCCTTTGGGTTCGGTCAGTCAGCCAGTTACAAATCCACTGAGTGGTAGCAGAGTCAAGACCGCATTTTACCAGCTTCTTTACAAGAATATCATGGGGCACCTTGTCAAATGCCTTACTGAAATCAAGGTAGGCTATATCCACTGAGTTCCCTTCATCTACCAGGCTTGTAATTCTGTCAAAAAATGAGATCAGGTTAGTCTGACATGACTTATTTTTCAGAAATCCATGCTGACTATTGGTGATCACAGCATTCCTTTCTAGGTGCTCACAGACTGTTTGCTTAATGATCTGCTCCAGAATCTTCCCTGCTATTGATGTCAGACTGACTGGGCGGTAATTATTTGGGTCCTCTCTTTTCCCCTTTTTGAAAATAGGGACAACATTTGCCCTCCTCCAGTCTGCCGGGACTTCGCCTGTTCTCCAGGATTTCTCGAAGATGACTGCCAGTGGTTCTGAGATCACATCTGCCAGTTCTTTTAATACTCTTGGATGCAGTTCATCTGGCCCTGGAGACTTGAATACATCTAAACTAGCCAAATATTCTTGTACTGTCTCCTTAGTTATTCTGGGCTGTGTTTCCTTTGCTGAATCATTTGCTCCAAATTCTTCAGGTCGGGCATTGTTTTCTTTATCGGAGAAGACTGAGGCAAAGAAGGCATTGAGGAGTTCAGCCCTTTCTGTGTCCCCTGTTTGCATTTCACCATCTTCTCCTCTGAGTGACCCCACTGTTTCTTTGTTCTTCCTTTTGTTACGAACATACCCATAAAAGCCTTTTTTGTTGCTTTTAACCTCTCTAGCAAGCCTGAGTTCATTCTGAGCTTTAGCTTTTCTGACTTTGTGTCTACACGTGCTGGCTATTTGTTTGAATTCCTCTTTGGTGGTTTCCCCCCTTTTCCATTTTTTGTACACATCCTTTTTTAATCTTAATTCAGTTAAAAGTTCTTTAGATAGCCACCCTGGCTTCTTTAGGCACCTTCCATGTTTCCGTCTCATTGGTATTGCCTGACGTTGTGCTTTTACTATCTCCCTCTTAACAAACTCCCAGCCATCATGAACTCCCTTTCCTTTTAGTATTGCTGTCCATGGGATCTCACCCAGCACTTCCCTAAGTTTTATGAAGTCGGCTTTCTTAAAGTCAAGAAATTGAGTCCTAGTATGCTTGGCTGCTCCTTTCCGCTGTATAGTAAACTTCAGAAGAGCATGATCACTCGCGCCTAATGATCCTTCCACTTCTACCCCACTAACCAGGTCATCAACATTGGTTAGGACCAGATCTAATACCCCTGAACTAATGTTGCTCAAAGTATTAACCACCAGCTCAGAGTCCAAAATCGTGCTAGTCTTCATAGAGGCAAGGATGATGTACATGTTTAGATCAGGGAAAGCTTCAGGAATAAGGATCTGTCACACACACATAAACCTTACGAGGCAGTGCTTCCTGGACTGGTCCTGCACAGGCTATGGCCTTACAGCCTAAATTATCTTTGTCAGGTCAGCTGAGAGAGAAGGTCTGTGAAATGTCTTAACAGGAAATTCCTCAGGCGTCTCTGTGTTGTGAAGGTTCAGGAACAGGCGTGCAATGATGTGTTCCAATGAGGATGCCAGTGTTTATGAATTCATGGGTACTTGTTGTTTAGTCATTTAGTCGTGTCCGACTCTTTGTGACCCAATGGACCAGAACACCACTAAAACACAGGGGTCAGTAGGTAGAATTTAATTAAGGTTAGGGGTGCTGAAGATGGGTGACAATCCCAGGTGTATTAAGATGTGTGTTAGACACTTTTAATCCCATGGAATCAACATGTGTTAAAAGCTAATTAAGTCAGGCTTCGTTGTGAAAGGGCCATTAAGATTACACAGGATCAAAGGACTAAGTTTGAGAAGGCAAATGGATGGGGCCCTCCCTCTCTCCCTCAGCAGATAAAGCTTAGGTTATAGAGGCTAGAGAGCAAGGCAAGCCAATGCTGACTGCTATGGCTATGGAAGAAGCAAGACTCTTTTGGGTTATAATGCTGTGAACCCTTTCATCATAGGCTCAGGTTGTATATATGTAATAAACAAACCATATATCATAAAGACACCACAGTCTGTGCCTCGTCTTCCCCAAAAGGAAACACAAACGCTGGGAACCCCTGGAATCTCACACTGCACAGAGATTGGGGTGGCGTGTGACACAGTTATTTCCAATTCCTGCTTGTGAATTGCAAACCCTACCCCACCCCCAGCCTGGCCATATATGAGCTGAACTAAGGGTAGAAGATCTTTTTAGATATGATTGGGCCCCATCCTCTTTTCCCCTTAAGGTGGCATAAATGCCCCCTGTTATGTATTAAGATTAGTGGCAGTTCTCACTCAGGGTCACCAGTATGTAAATGAAGGATTGAAAACTGTCGCTCCTGATTGGTTAGCTAGTTGTGAGTTGTTACTGTTTCAAGTTATTTAGTATTACAGTGGTACCTCGGTGAAATATACTCAGAGTCGCAAAGTGATTTCATGCTCTTTATTCAGCTCATAGTGGTGAGGAGGAATGAATGAATCTCCCCTCAAAGTATCTGCTTTATATACATTATTTACACAATGGGCTGCACATGATTGGTTAATTCTGGAATTCTACTGTAAGCCAATCAGGTTGTGGATTCACTTATATCTGGAGCATGATTGGGTGGTTCCTGCCAACCAATCATACTGCTGCATTGTTCTTGGACCACTCAGACTGCTGCATTCTGAATCCTATTGTTCTAGGACCAACCAGACTGCTGCAATTTGGATCCTATTGTTCTAGGACCAATCAGACTGCTGCAGTTTGGATCCTATTCAACTCAGTACATAACACCCCTCCCCTCTAAGTTCCAGTCCTGCCCGGGAGGTCGCATTCATAGTCCTCGAGGTACGCCGGCGGCCTACGTGTGCGTTGCGGCCTGTGGTGTTCCCTGGTCCGGGGTTCAGGTTCTGGCTCGTGTTCCAAGGATGCTGGCTGTGATGGGCCTGTTTGGTCTGGCGCAACCGGCTCGCTCAGTCGTGGTTCTGGTTCCGGTGTCCTTTCGGCCTCACGGGTCCTCTCTGTATTTACTGATTCTGCCTCTCCTGCTGGCCCCTCCTGATCTATGGGCCTCACTGCCCCTCTGTTCCCTTGGGACTCCTGTGACCTTTCCTCCTCCTGGTTTTCTCCTGGGAATCGTCGCCGTATCTGGTCGCAGTGGCGGCGCCAGCATTGCCCCCCATCCGTTAGCACCTCGTACGACACGGGGCCAGTGACCCTGGTGACTGTGGCGGGTACCCATGCCGGGCCTGCCCCAAAATTCTTTGCGTACACTGGGTCCTGGGCCTCGAAGGTCCGGGGGTTCCTGCCTTCCCCCACCACTACCTCATCCTGAGCTCTATCGGGGTGAAGGTGGTCCAGTCTGATTGCAAGGCGCCGACCCATTAGTAGTTCAGCGGGGCTCCGGCCAGTCGTTGAGCTGGGGGTGCTGTGCTGTGCTAGGAGGAATGTGGCAAGGCGGTACTCCCAATCCCCTTGCGTCATGCGGCGAAGGGTGTCCTTGGTGGTCCGCACCATGCGTTCTGCTTGGCCATTGGTGGCAGGGTGGAATGGCGCTGAACGGATGTGGCGGATGGCGTTCTGCGCTGTGAAGGTTTGGAATTCTCCTGACGTAAATGCAGTCCCGTTGTCTGAGACGAGAGTGTCAGGGAGCCCGTGGGTTGCAAACAACCTGCGTAGTACCCGGATGGCTGCGGACGTGGAAGTGGACGGTACCAGTGCGACTTCCAGCCATTTGGTGTAGGAGTCCACCACTATGAAGAATGTTTTCCCCTGAAAGGGGCCAGCGAAGTCCACATGCAGGCGTGACCATGGTGCTCGGGCGGACTCCCAGGACTGGACTGGGGCCCTTGGGGGATCTGGGCGGGATTCTTGGCAGGCCTGGCAGTGTTTGACCCAGGCCTCTATCTCTCCGTCGATCCCTGGCCACCACACATAACTCCTGGCAAGGGCCTTCATTCTTACTACCCCTTGGTGTGTCTCGTGTAGGGCTGTGAGGACCCTTTTGCGGAGGGGCTGGGGAACAACGACCCTGCTTCCCCATAACAGGCACCCCTTGTGGGCCGACAGTTCATGTTTGCGGGTTGTGTAGCCAGCGAATTCTGGCCCAGGGCTGCTGCTGGGCCATCCCCTCCACACCCAGTCCAAGACCCGGGAGATGACCCTATCTTTCTTGGAATGGTGTGCAACTTCTTGTGCCTGAATGGGGCGGTCGGGAAGCAGCTCCAGGCTCATAACCTCTTGTGCAGGTGCTGGGTCGGGGCCTGTTTCCGGTAGTGGTAGCCTGCTGAGGGCGTCCGCATGGCCCATCGCCTTCCCTGGGCGGTGAATCAGTGCATACTGGTAGCTGGCAAGGAAAATTGACCACCTGAGGACGCGAGGAGACAGCACTTGGGGGGTCTGCTTTTCAGGGGCAAACAAGCCAAGCAACGGCTTGTGGTCAGTCACCACGGTGAAGGGCCGCCCGTACAAGAAATCATGGAATTTTTTTACTCCCTTCACGATTGCCAGACCCTCCTTGTCGATTTGCGAGTAGTTCCGCTCGGTTGTGTTGAGTGTCTGGGAAAAGTATGCCACTGGTACCTCTCTTCCATCCGGGAGTTGGTGTCCCAGGACAGCGCCAATGCCATAGGGCGAGGCGTCACATGCTAGCACCACCGGCAGCCTCTCGTCGAAGTGTGCCAAGACCGAGTTTGAGACAAGCAAGTCCTTGACTGCCTGGAATGCAGCCCCCCACACCCAAGGGGCCCGCTTGTCCAGGAGTCTGTGTAGGGGCTCTGCTACCGCCGCCTTGTGGGGAAGGAAGGAATGGTAAAAGTTCAATAGTCCCAAGAAGGCCTGAAGTTCAGTCTTGCTCTTGGGCGCTGGGGCATCACAGATGGCCCGTACCTTGTCCCCCGAAGGGGTCCCCACCCCCATTGTGGGGACCTTACGTTTCTGGAAGTCCTGGAGGGTGAATGGGGCCGGCCTGAGTTTGGGACCCCCAGTAGGACACAGTTTCCTTAAGGTCCTTGCCGAGATTATGGATAGAGTTGAACCCGTGTCAAGCTCCATGCGGCATGGGGCCCCCTCTATCTGTACCTCTACATAAATTTTCTCTACGTTGGGGAGGGGCAACTGGTATACCTGGAAGTCCGTGAGCTCCGTAGAGTTGCCTTGGTGCGTTGGGCCCCGGGACCTGGGGCTCTTGGATTGGTCATCTGATGCCTGGCGTCGGGTGGGCCGAGCTCGACACACCCGGGCGATATGTCCCAATTTTCTGCACTGCCTGCACTCTGCGTTGCGGAAACGGCAGGTCCTCCTCTCGTGACTTTCCCCGCAGCTTGCGCAGTTTCCTCCTTCTCGTCGAGGCAGCTGTGGTATGTGGGCTGCTTGAGTGCGCTGCTGTACTCGGTGCACCTCCTCCCTGTCAGATCCTGAGTCGTCGGTGAGGTCTTCATGGTGGACCCTCGGTTGGGGTGGCAGGCTCGGCCGTGCCTCTTGCGTCGACCTCTCGGCAGCTTCCGTTGCGAGGGCCTCCTCCAGAGCGACCTGGAACGTTAGGTCCTTCTTGGTGTAGAGGCGTCGTTGCAGCTTCTCATCCTTCAGGCCACCGACGAGGCGGTCACGAAGCATGTTCTCCAGCTCTGAGAAGTTGCAGAACCGGGCAGCTTGGCGGAGAGAGGTCACAAATCCAGTTATGGTTTCCCCAGGGGCTTGCCGCTTTGCGTAGAAGGCATTTCGACGAGCCACCACTGTGGGCTGTGGCGAAAAGTGCCCCTTCAGCTGTTCCATTATTGTTTTGTATGGAACAGTAGCGACGTCTTCAGGTGCAAGGAGAGCCCGGGCGATTTCAAATGTCTCCTCTCCGCAGATGCTGAAGAATATTGCCCTCTTCTTGGCGTCTTCTTCATCGGTGACCCCTTTGGCTTCTAGGAGGAAGGTGAAATGGGAGGCGTACGCTTCCCAGTCTCCAGATGCTGGGTTGAACGGCGAGAAGCTGCTGTCGGTTGCCATTCTGAGTTCCTTGTGTCCCGGAGCTGAAGCCTGGATACACGGTGCGAGGCAGCGGTGCGGCAGGTGGCGGTGCTGCGGTGCTGTGTGTGTGGCAGTCAGCTCAGCGGGATCCCATCCTCGTCGCCAGTGAAATATACTCAGAGTCGCAAAGTGATTTCATGCTCTTTATTCAGCTCATAGTGGTGAGGAGGAATGAATGAATCTCCCCTCAAAGTATCTGCTTTATATACATTATTTACACAATGGGCTGCACATGATTGGTTAATTCTGGAATTCTACTGTAAGCCAATCAGGTTGTGGATTCACTTATATCTGGAGCATGATTGGGTGGTTCCTGCCAACCAATCATACTGCTGCATTGTTCTAGGACCAATCAGACTGCTGCATTCTGAATCCTATTGTTCTAGGACCAACCAGACTGCTGCAATTTGGATCCTATTGTTCTAGGACCAATCAGACTGCTGCAGTTTGGATCCTATTCAACTCAGTACATAACACCCGGGTTAAGTACTTAATTCGTTCCAGAGGTCCATTCTTAACCTGAAACTGTTCTTAACCTGAAGCACCACTTTAGCTAATGGGCCTCCTGCTGCCGCTGCACCACCGGAGCACAATTTCTGTTCTCATCCTGAAGCAAAGTTCTTAACCCGAGGTAATATTTCTGGGTTAGCGGAGTCTGTAACCTGAAGCGTACGTAACCTGAGGTACCACTGTATATAAAGCAGCCAGCTAGGTTGCAGTCAGTCTGATTCCAGGAGCAGTTCTAACTGCTGCGATAAAGAGCCGTGAATCCAACAGAGCTGTGTCCTTTGTCCATCTTTTCCACTGTAAAGTAGGTTACATTGTCCTGTGCTCCACTCCCATCCTTCTGGAGACTCCAGAGTTCCATGCTTTTCCTTTGCCAGCTGGGTTATTTGCTCCCTAAAATATTCCAAAGCCTGTGTTGCCTTCAGAAACATCAGTATTTTGTAGGAGGGAGGGATTCAACCATATACCAAAAATGTAGGTTTGTGCAGTTGAAGTGGTCTGGCATAACAAATCCAGTTTGTTTGCTTGCTTTTAATGAAAAAGAGCACCTTTGGCCATTAGGAAAGTGATGGGGGCTGATGATGATTACCCTGTACATTGTCCATATGACTAGGTTGCCCCAGCCACATACTCCATATATTTTAAGCATGCAGCTTTCCTCAAATAATCCTGGGAACTGTAGTTTGCTAAGGGTACTGGGAATTATGGCTCTTTGAAGAGTAAACTACAGTTCCCAGGATTCGGGGGGTGGGTATTCCTTAAGTACAGTGGTACCTCGGGTTAAGTATTCAATTCGTTCTGGAGGTCTGTTCTTAACCTGAAACTGTTCTTAACCTGAAGCACCACTTTAGCTAATGGGGCCTCTTGCTGCTGCCGCGCTGCCGAAGCCCGATTTCTGTTCTTATCCTGAAGCAAAGTTCTTAACCCGAGGTACTATTTCTGGGTTAGTGGAGTGTGTAACCTGAAGCGTCTGTAACCCCAGGTACCACTGTATATAGTGTGTACACAGATATGCACTAGAAAGGATGGGATAAAGGGCTGGCGAAGGGGAAGATGCATAATAGCTGCTTAATACGGATTAAATCAGGATGAGAATGCTAATTGTTGGATAATCTCCCCCAAAACAAATCGGAATGGATGCTTATTGCCTAATCTCCATGTAAGCTTCGGGCAAGCTAATCAAGATGAATGTCCGACTAAGTGGATTCTCAGGAAAGACTCCGGGGCCATCCTGGGATGGGGCCCAGTCCCAACCTCCTTTCAGCTCACCAACCCCTCCTGCAAAGCACCTGGTCGCTCCATTTCTTCCACCCCCTGAAATCTCACTCATAAAAAAACAAACAAACCGAAGCCAGAGCCGAAGCGTTTATTTGGCCAATATGCATCTGCTTCCTTCCTCCTGGCAAACAGTTTCATAATCCAACCCTCGACCTTATGCAAACAGGAAGAGGGGGGCTTGCCCGGACAAGTTCTAGTGTGAATTAGAGGATGTAATAATGGATCAAAAGACAGCAGGTGTGGTTCATCTGGTTGTTGTTTTTTACTGCGCTCATAACAAATAAAGGTGTGGGTGGTGTACATTTGAGTGGGTCGGAAAATCCTCAGCACCAGCCCTTAGCCTGTGTTTGCAGAGTAAAGGTAAAGGTAAAGGGACCCCTGACCATTAGGTCCAGTCGTGGCCGATTCTGGGGTTGCGGCGCTCTTGCTTTATTGGCCGAGGGAGCCAGCGTACAGCTTCCAGGTCATGTGGCCAGCATGACCAAGCTGCTTCTGGCGAACCAGAGCAGTGCACGGAAACGCCGTTTACCTTCCCGCCAGAGTGGTACCTATTTATCTACTTGAACTTTGACGTGCTTTCAGACTGCTAGGTGGGCAGGAGCTGAAACCGAACAACAGGAGATCACCCCATCGTGGGGATTCGAACTGCCAACCTTCTGATTGGCAAGTCCTAGGCTCTGTGGTTTAACCCACAGCGCCACCCACGTCCCTGCAGCCCTTTCTGAGAGGCTAGCTTTTATGAGCTGTGTTTGCAGAGTACGGCTCATTAAAGCTAGCCTCTCTCAGAAAGGGATGGAGAAACCTGTGGTCCTCTTGATGTCGTCGTTCCGCAATGCCCATCAATCTGACCACGCCGGGGTGGGGGGTTGATGGGAGACAATTGCCTGCTTTTCCACTCTTCCCACATTCTGCTGCCTGAGGCAGGGGCCCTCCTTCCCCTTTGCCCAACGGTAGGGCCAAGGGCTGTGATCCAGTTTGTTGTTTAACCACTTTGGTTAATTTTAAAGATGCCAATTCCCTCACCTCTGGCCTTGTGGCCTGTTGCCCATGTCAGAAGATCCCGGTGGCCGTCCTTAAATGAGGTCATGAGAAACTTGCTTGCATTGGAATGATGTGCACAAACCTGAAAACAAAATAGAATCCTGGGGACTTGTTAATCAATGGATAGCCTGCAGGCCATTTTAACTGGCTCAAAGGCTAATTTCTCCCTCTTGCCTCATTGTTTTGCCACCTTGGGCAGATGGGCAAAGTGCTGTGGCGGCCATGCCCAGTTTGCATGCTTCCCATGGGGATCTAGTTGGCCACTGTGAGAGCAGGATGCTGGACTCAGACAGTGGGCCATTGGCCGGATCCAGCAGCTGCTTGTTTTGTTCTTCCTTTGCCACTCATGGTGGCTGCTGGCACCTCACTCCCACTCTGTGCACCGTTTTGGAGGAAGGATATAAATTTATCAAATAAAACAAATCAATGTGTCTCTTACATTCTCCCACCCTTGGACCACAAGAGCATTACTGAGCGTCTGGGTGGACCACTTTTCCTGCCCATGGTATCAATGGTAAAACACTGTGCTGGATGCGTGCATTGCATTTTATTATCTCACAATCTGAATTCTATGGAATACGTGGATGGAATTCTACGAGATGAATGAATGGAGGCAGGAATGAGTTGAAGAAAGCAAGGAATATCTTTATTTTCTGCAGCAACAGAGTCCCCCGCCCCTCGCCGCCCTCGCAAGGAGGTGAGAGGACCCACAACAACTTTTAAAGACTTTAGAAATTGCCCAACCCCTTAGCCAAAGACCACCCCAAATTACCATACAAATGTCACAGAAAGAGGTGGTCCACAACAGAAATGTGAGAGTATGACTTGGTGCCTGTCAGTCAAGACACCTAACAATGCTTGCTGGTTGCCTTTTCCCGGTGAGTTTGGGCCGTTCTTTTGAAATGGTGAATATCTTGACTCCAGAATACATTGTCACAGGCCTGTTTCATTCATTGACAAGTCAGCTTGGATAGCCTACCAATACAGTGGTACCTCCGGATACGAACAGGATCCGTTCCAGAGCCCCGTTCGCATCCAGAAGCAAACGTAACTAGCGACAGCACGTCTGCGCATGTCGCTTTTCACCGCTTCTGCGCATGCGCGTGATGTCATTTTGAGCGCCTGCGCGAGCAGCAAAACCCGGAAGTAACGTGCTCCATTACTTCCGGGTTGCCACGGAGCGTAACTCGAACACGCTCCACATGAAGCATATTCAACCAGAGGTATGACTGTACTTGTTAAATCAGCTTCACAGAGGGGAGACTAGGAAGAATTTCCTGCTCTGTAACCAGAGGAGTCTTGAGGCTGACTAGGAGGCCAGGCATGACTGCTGTATTGCTCTCTCTGAATTATTCCAGCTCAGATTTTATCAGTAAATGCGACATTTCATCAAGAAACTGGTGGATTCGTGGATAAAACAGGGCAAAGTGCAAGCATCTGCTGTCAATAGGCGCATCTGGATCCCTTGTTCCCATTTAAGTGACTTATGTCACAAAGGCCATTTGCAGAAGACCTCCTCTTGCATTTCCTGGAGTCCCACGAAGGGGGTTGGGTGTTTTGTGGGCAATCTTTGTGCAGATGCACTTATCCCCATGCAACTGTAACGACATGTCATTAATTTTTCCATAACATACAGAATTATATTTAATGCATGGATAGGCCACCTCTTCTGTTCCATCGCAAATCCAGACACACACCACGGACCACCTGGATGATGCTTGCGGACCACTGGTGGTCTGCAGACCAGAGTTTGGGGTCCCCTGAAATAAATGCATTTTAACCAGGCTCCGCACCAACACCTGAATCCCAGGGCAGATGCCACAAGGCCTGCAAGTAAAAAAAGGTAAAGGTAAAGGAACCCTGGACGGTTAAGTCCAGCCAAAGGCAACTATGGGATTGTGGCGCTCACTTCGCTTTCAAGCAGAGGGAGCTGGCGTTTGTTCACATACAGTTTTCTGGGTCATGTGGCCAGCATGACTAAACCACTTCTGGTGCAATGGGACACCGTGACGGAAACCAGAGCGCACAAACACCCTTTATCTTCCTGCTGCATTGGTACCTATTTATCTACTTGCACTGGCATGCTTTAGAACTGCTAGGTTGGCAGGAGCTGGGACAGAGCAACGGGAGCTCAGCCCATCGTCACAGGGATTCGAACCACCAACCTTCTGATCAGCAAGCCCAAGAGGCTTGTTGGTTTAGACCACAGTGCCACCTGCAAGTACTGAGGCCTGCCATAGCCACATTCCACGCTCTACCCTGCTGCTGGCCACAGGCTGGCTTCCAGTCTGATTTCCCATATTGCTCTGGAGCAGAGGGAGGGGACTGGATATGGTCACTGAATGGATCATTCCTTCCCCTCACCCTGCTGGCCAACTCTGAGGTCAAGTGACAACCTGAAAAGGGCTCACCTCATCAGTTTGCAAGCAGTTTCAATAGACTTCAAAGGCCGATTAACCGATGGGTGCAGAGCAGCTTCAGTCTGAAGTCCGTTTACAAGCAGTTTGTCAGGAAACCTCTTGTGAACAGACTTCAAAGGCTGTGTCTGGAGAGACACTAAGCTGAGCACTCAGAACTATGTGAAATTAAAAGGGGTCTCCTAGCTGGCAGAGTGTTGCTGCTGTTGCTTTTGAAATTGTGGTCCAGTAAGCTGGAAAAGCCTGAAAAAACTCCAGAGGGGTTTTTCCCCCTGGGCTTCCATCAAACCCAGAGGCATCCTTGGGCCTTATGACCACCACTTCTGCACAAGGTACTCAGGATGTTGGAGAATTCCATCGGAAACAGAAACAGGAATGGAAATTGCCACAAGTTGCTCATTCACCCAGTTAGGAACAGAAATCACACAAGCAAATATGAACAGCATTCATTGGTGCCTTGTGAAAACCAATCATTGGTGCCTTGTGTAAGTCGGAGTGGGGAACCTTTTTCGAGTCTGAGGGCAACTACCGCTTCTGAGCAAGCTTTCAGGGTCCACATGCCAGTGGTGGGCGGGGCCAGAGGCAAAAGTGGGCGGAGCAACGACCATCAATGTTACCTTCATACAGCAGTGAAGATAGTTTCTTCACGCACCTCGCTCTCTCTTTCACCCAGGCAAAAATGCAACCTTGAGAGATGAAGAACACTTTCAAGCTGGGTAACAGGCTTGGCACATCGCCTCCCCCCCCCAAGCTGGACATCCCTTCACCCCTGCGTCTGGTATTCTTTATGATGGAATATGTGACCCACAACTACGGTGTTAATCTAGCTTTATTCTTCTTGGCACAACACAGCACCCTTCAGATCAAGGGTGGGGGACTTGTGGCCCTCCAGATGCCGTTGGACTACAACTCCCATCATCCCTTTCACTGACTATGCCGGCTGGGGCTCATGGGAGCTGAGTCCATCAAGGCCCAAGCAGGGCCACAGCTTCCCCCCTCCTGTGGTAAACCGTTCTCCTCAGAACTCTTTCCAGAACAAGTTGCTGCTTAAAAGAAGTGGACTGTCGTTCCATGTGTGGAAATCAGAAACAGGTGCTCAGAAGCTTCTCCAGGAGATGGTTTTTAATTTTAAATAGCGTTTTTTGAATGTAAAAAAAACCTGCCTCCCGTTCCCAATACGTTTTGGCATTCAAAGCTAGTTTGCAACCCCTAAATGCAGATGGATTCTCTTAACTCTAAGCCAAGACAGATTTGGAATATTAAAAAAGAGGCGGCAAGAATGTTCAAGCGGTAAATTTGAAACGTCTGGAGAACTGCAGATCAGGAAGCAAAAGTTAAGCTTTTTTTAGCACCGGTGACTAGTGTACGAAAGCTAACTTTTGCCAGAGCAAAAAGTTTAGACTTGAGACTTCTGTGCTTCTGCGTGAATCCAAGAACATACTTTAAAAAAAATTAAAAACAGTCTCTTCCGGACAGATCCTGGATGTGTAACTACTTTTTAAAAAACAAACAAAACAAACAAACACAAAACATGTGTGAGTTTCTGTGTGGATTTAAACAGTTTTGAAGACACATCAGTTTCTCCCTCTCTCTCAATATTGCACTTTAAAAGCAGAAAGCGGTTGAATTTTGGAGCAGAGAGAGCAGCGGAGGCGGCGATTTCAGTCCAAAGATTCCTTCCCGTTGCACAGAAGATGCGAGCAGGAGCTCTTCTAAGCTCTGGGCACATCCCAGAGTGGAGTGTTTTGCTGCCACAAAGCGGCCTGCAGTCGTAACAGGCAGAAGAAGGCCACCTTTATCCGAGAGCATAACCGGTCCAGTCCAAACTCTGACAGAGAAAAAGGCAGGACTGTCAAAGCTATAGAACCAAGTCATAAATACAGCATTGGTAAGATGAGAGAGAAAAACGGAGAGGCTGTAGCAGGAGGAGGAGGAGGAAGACGAAGAGGCGGCTCCGGTGGGGTGTTGCTCAGCCTACGTCAGACTGGGTAGACCCAGTCACTGGTGACACGTCCATACTGCAGGGAGAGAGAGAGAGAGAAATAAATAAATGAATAAGGGAAGGTGGGAAGATACACCGTATTTTTCCGTGTATAAGTATATTTTTTCCCAAATTTTTTATGTTTAAATAAGGTGTCGCCTTATAATAATAATAATAATTTATTATTTATACTCCACCCATCTGGCTGAGTTTCCCCAGCCACTCTGGGTGGCTCCCAATCAAGTGTTAAAAACAATACAGCATTGAATATTAAAAACTTCCCTAAACAGGGCTGCCTTCAGATGTCTTTTGAAGATAAGATAGCTGCTTATTTCCATCACATCTGAAGGGAGGGCGTTCCACAGGGCGGGCGCTACTACCGAGAAAGCCCTCTGTCTGGTTCCCTGTAACCTCACTTCTCATAATGAGGGAACCGCCAGAAGGCCCTCGGCGCTGGATCTCAGTGTCCGGGCTGAACGGTGGGGGTGGAGATATATAGGACCGAGGCCGTTATACGCGGATAGTGCATAGTGCATTTTCTTGATTTTGAGTCCCCCTAACCCCTTACCCCCCCTAACCCAGTCTTATACACGGGGGGGTGTTATACATGGAAAAATACGGTAGTCAGTTAGCATGGCTGGAAATGCCACCTGGCCGCAAATTCACAGACAATGATATGCCCAGTAATGTCAACCCTGACTGGCAGCAGCTCCCCGGGAGTCTTTTCCTGGAGATGCTGCTGGGGGTTGAGTCTGGGGCCTATCCCTGAGCTGCGGCCACTTCCCTGCTTAGCTCTAGGCTTTGCAGCTGCCTGACACTGGGATAATGACGGGAGAGGCAGAAATGGGCCCAACCCCACAATGCAGTAAGGGAGCAAAAGAAAGTCTATTTTCCCACCTCCCCTTAAATTTATGAGGTGGGGTGTGTGTTTGGGGGTGGAAACAAACCACTCCCCCCGCCCAACACACAGCTTCAAAAATTCTGGGAAGGTTTTACATCCCTACAAAAAGAAAATTGCTGTGTGTGTCCACACACCTGCAGCTGAAAGTCATCAAGAGATTATCAAACATGTGGGGTGAACTGGTGGAAAAGCAGGGAAGTGGCTTCCCCTAGCGATGGAAAGGGCATATTGTTCCAGATCAGAACGGGTGGAATCTGCTGCCAGCCCCCACTGTTCCTGGAGTGTGTGGAGTTGTGCACAATTATCCCTTTACACTTCATTCTTCCAGGTTAAATCAACCTACACTGGTACCTCGGGTTACATATGCTTCAGGTTACAGACTCCGCTAACCCAGAAATATTACCTCGGGTTAAGAACTTTGCTTCAGGATGAGAACAAAAATCGTGCTCCGGCAGCGCGGCAGCAGCAGGAGGCCCCATTAGCTAAAGTGGTGCTTCAGGTTAAGAACAGTTTCAGGTTAAGAACGGACCTCCGGAATGAATTAAGTACTTAACCTGAGGTACCACTGTATTAAATTCCTCTTGCATAGTGGGTACCAAAGGAAGGTTACTCCACAAGGTCGCTGCGCCCACTGGTGGCCAAACAGGGAACCACAGGCAGGATAAGCACCCAGGACTCTGCCCTTTGCCTACATACTGTTTTCTTAAAATGAAAAACAACTTGTCCGTCCCCCCCACCCCGCCGCCCCACTTTGCTAAGCTATACCTGAATATCTGTCAGCTCCTTCAGAAACCGTTTTGCAATCTCAGGTCCGTTTTCCATGGTGGGGATATGGTAATTCTGACATGAGAGAGGAGGAGAGATTTGTCACGAAACATGAATCACAATTCGGATGGTTCAGAAAAGGCCAGTGTTGGGCCCATGTCCTAACTCTCACCTTGCCCTGGTAGAAGATTTTATTCACGGGACAAACGACACAGGCCGTCCCCGCACCAAACATTTCCTTGACTCTGTTTTCTTCCAGGCCTTGGATCAGCTCAGCCATTGTGATAACCTTTTCAGAAACTTTGAATTCCCCCTGGGTGGAAAGAGATTCAGGATTGAAAACAAGAAACAAACAAACCCATTGCCAGCTATTTTAAAAGCAGCAACATTAAACCTCTCAAGTTCAGTATGGAAGGAGTAGCAACGCAACTATAATTGAGGAAAGAGGCTATAGCTCAGTGGGCAGGACATCTGCCTGGCATGCAGAAGTTTCCAGGTTCAATCCCTGGCCTCTCCAGGAAGGGCCGGGAGCCGTGTTCAAAACTGCCATTGTTCTGGACGCATTTTGGGAACAGGAATTTCAAGCAGTTTCTGAGCTCTGGGTGCAGTACTGTGCCTTAATTTCAGATTAAAACTGCAGAGCGGAAGGAAAGGAGGACTCCTCACTTCCAGCTACTCTCTGAAGACTGGAGAATAGACCCACTTTAGAATATTATGGGGGTGGGCAGGGGAAGGACTAGAGTACGTGAAAAATGAACTTAATATTTTAGCTGCAGTTCATTCATTTTCAGCTTATGTACTGTATTTTTCGCTCTATAGGACGCACCCGACCATAGGGCGCACCTAGTTTTTAGAGGAGGAAAACAAGAAAAAAAAATATTCTGAATCGAATGTCGTATAAACTACTGTATTTAATAAACAACCGGTATATCAGAATCATATTACAGCCATGTAAAGTGAACAGCAGTCAACAGTGGAATTAAGAACCATCATCACTGTCATTAAGAAATGAAGAGAGACTTTAAGGTTTGAGTACTCTTCTAGTCTTCTGTGAACGCCAAGAACTCATCACTGCTAGAATCAGAATTTATGAAACTCAGTTGCTCACAATCACTGACATCACTTTCTTCGCTATCTTCATGTAAAATACCACCTTCGTTTCCATCCAAAGCATTGCTAATGCCACATTTTTTCCTCTTAGTCCTCTTCCTCCCCTCTCTCAGCGAACAGCCTGCCCGCTGCTCCAAACCTTGAGGGGAAAGGGCAGGCTGCTGCAGAACAGACCTCTCACCCCCATTCAGCAGCCCAGGAGCGTGGGGCAGGCTGCCCGCTGCTCCAAACCTTGAGGGGAAAGGGCAGGCTGCTGCAGAACAGACCTCTCACCCCCATTCAGCAGCCCAGGAGCGTGGGGCAGGCTGCCCGCTGCTCCAAACCTTGAGGAGAAAGGGCAGGCTGCTGCAGAACAGCACCCCCGCCCCCATTCAGCAGCCCAGGAGCGTGGGGCAGGCTGCCCGCTGCTCCAAACCTTGAGGGGAAAGGGCAGGCTGCTGCAGAACAGACCTCTCACCCCCATTCAGCAGCCCAGGAGCGTGGGGCAGGCTGCCCGCTGCTCCAAACCTTGAGGAGAAAGGGCAGGCTGCTGCAGAACAGCACCCCCACCCCCATTCAGCAGCCCAGGAGCGTGGGGCATGGGTGCATAGCCCTCCCGCTGCTCCAAAGCTTCCCAGGGCTGCAGGGGGAAGCCGAGGCTGCCGGCAGAGGAGCGTGGACCCACCACCACCAAAGAGCAGCCCACTCTGGCAATTTGGCTCCAGGGACCACACATTCGCTCCATAAGACACACAGACATTTGCCCTTACTTTTTAAGAGTAAAAAGTGTGTCTTATGGAGCAAAAAATACGGTATATATATAAAAAAGCACACCTAGACATTCCAGTGTTGCGCCCACAACCTAGGTTTAATGTGCCATTTAGCTCCTAGCTTTCATATCTCAGTTCCTAACATGGGCTGGGAGAGTGCCCTACTTTGAAACCCTGCTGCCAGTCAGTGTAGGCAATCTTAAGCTAGGTGGGACAGCGGCCTGACTCCATACAAGGCAGTTTCATATGCTTCTCTAACTTAGCTCATTCAACAAAATGCATTGTTTTCCCCTCCTTTCTAAAGGCCTTGTGGGTGTGTTGAAAGATCATCTGGAGAAAGCAAAAAAAGATTTTTGCTGCAAAATTCCAGCTTGCAAATCCGCCACCCACCCTCAGGTTCATTCCAGCACTATCAAAAGTCTCCTGTTTTCTCCAAACTCACCCATTCGCGTGCCAGATCTAGAAGGCTTTGCCGTATCACACCGGGCAGGATGATTCCATTCAGAGGAGGGGTGACCAGCTCCAGATCTGGAAGGGGAGGACGCAGTGACAGACATGCAGAAAACATATAAACACAGAGCTCAACTCCCTTCAATTTTGCTTTTTGCTTTTTTTTTTGTTAAGATCCAATTTTCTCATCCTCATAACTTCAAAGATAACATACTTTAAACTGCGTGGGCAACTCATGTTGAATTGTCAGAAGCCGAAGAGGTGGATGAATCCAAAAAGCCATAGAAGGTAATGGTTTTTCAATAACAATGTAGAGAAGATTGTGTGTCTTTTGCTTTTAAATGGTGCAGGTTCAACACATACCAGGCTGCCAGGAATGTGAGCCAACACATCTAGACACTTCATAAACCACAAACAAGATCAAAAGGGGAACAAAATCTGAGGGGGACGGGGCGGAATTATCTACCCGGATTGCACTTAGTAAGGAAAAAGTTAAGAAAAAAGAATCCTGCATACATTTATTTTCTCCATAAATAAGATGAGGTAATAGCTAACGCAAATTGTTTTACCTCTACATATGCTTTTAATTTTTTTCCAACGTGTTGTAATGCAACGACAGCATTAACAGTGGACTCGTCTTTTTTTTGGGGGGGTGTTTTATGTCAGTTTGCAAAATTTTAAAATAAAACTCCAAATTCTTTCTTTTTAAAAAAAGGAAAGAAAAGCTAGAGCTGCCACCCGATTAAAGAAACCCTGCTTGACTGAACATATGAGTTTTAGCTGATTAATCAGATTTCATCGGCATAAATTTGCATTTGAAAAATACAAAAAAAAAAAATACATCTAAAGGGAAAAGAAATATACTTTGCTTCTGAATGAAGCATTCATATGTCCCCAGAAACACCTGATTTAGGAGAGGCATTCCCTTTTCCTTCACATACAGGGCGTCATTCAAATATTTTTTATTAAGTGGTGGTTGGTGCTCATGGGAAGTCATACAGCTGAAGGTAAGGAGACTAAGAGGAGGTGGAGCCAAAGGCGATGAGAGGCGTAGCCAGAGACAGTGAGGGGCAGGGCCAAGTAAGGCTAGTTCTGTTCCCACCTCCTTCCTCCCTGCTGAGTTCTACAAGGACAAGGCTGATGCAAAGAGCAGGAAGCTGGCACACCCTGCCACCCCCTGGACTGCCGATGGAGGCCGATGCAGCAGTGTCCCACGTGCCCTAACAGACCAGCCAATGCGGCATTTATTTTATTTTATTTCATTTCATTTCATTTCATTCAAGTTACTTGCCTCCACTCTCAGAGGCAGTGAGTCTCAGTACCCCCATTGCTGAGAATTGCAGCTCCCGACAGCTCAGGGACCCAGTTCCTCACCTCCCTGCTGGTCTTTCCAAAGCACAAAGATGTTCATAGTCCCGACTTCTGTGATCTGGTGGTCGTCCCCGTAGAGCCAGAGAACCTGCTGGCAACCCTCTTTGGCGGCCTCCATCTGCACGTAAATGGTGGGGCCGTAGTTGCTAAGGGAGACACAAGAGCAAGGCAGGATTTCACCGTCAGGTTTTTTTTTAAAGGCATCTGCAGGCAGCAGAGAGTGCCGAGTCGACCCTCTCTTTGAAGATGTGGGGAAGGCAGGCCACAACTCTCAGAGATAACCCCATTACACTTATTTATGTGAGTAATTTTATACTGCCGTTCAGGGCATAGTACCCGCCAAGGGCAGTTCACAAAGCCATGAAAGATAAAAATGCACATCACAACAACATGCAAAAATAATTTCGCTCAGTGACAGCGATAAAAAGAGCCTCAGCTGTTCAAATGTCAGCTTAAGAGAGTGGGGACCAGCCTTCCCCAATCCAGCGATGGAGGAGGCTCAAACAGGTGCAGGTAAGACAGTCCTAGGTGAAGTCTAGATAGAGCTGGGCGATATCAGCTTTTCAACATTGCAGTGTAAGACCTACATTGGCTCCCAGTACATTTCCGAGCACAATTCAAAGTGTTGGTGCTGACCTTTAAAGCCCTAAATATACTTGAGCCCAGTATACCTGAAGGAGCGTCTCCACCCCCATTGTTCTGCCCAGACACTGAGGTCCAGCGCTGAGGGCCTTCTGGCAGTTCCCTCACTGTGAGAAGTGAAGCTACAGGGAACCAGGCAGAGGGCCTTCTCGGTAGTGGCACCCGCCCTGTGGAACACCCTCCCACCAGATGTCAAAGAGAACAACAACTACCAGACTTTTAGAAGACATCTGAAGGCAGCCCTGTTTAGGGAAGCTTTTAATGTTTGATGTATTACAGTATTTTAATATTTTGTTGGAAGCCGCCCAGAGTGGCTGGGGAAGCCCAGCCAGATGGGCAGGGTATAAATAATAAATTATTATTATTATTATTATTATTATTATTATTATTATTATTATTATTATTATTATTAAGCTTGTTTCTCCCTCTGCATCGTATGAGGGCAGAGTGCAAGGGCGGTTTCACTCAGCGATGTATCATTGGTGAAACTGCTGCCCCTCCTGATTCCCTCTGCTAGCAGCACCCACTGGAGGAAGGAACTCTTGACTCCCTCCAGAGGACGCTTCTAGCAGAGGAACTCAGGAGCGGTGGCGGTTTCACCAGCGATATATCTCTGCTCCTCATACCAGTCCTGGGCGATATATCACCCAGGCCTAGTGAAGTCCTTGGCATTTCCAGTTAAATTATTTCAAAACACCTGGGAAATGTGCTCCCTTTTCTCTCTCTTCCTGAGATCTTGGATATCCACTGCCAGTCGGGCTAGACAGGAGTAGCCAATGCAGATGTTACTGGAATACAACTCCCATCTCTCCCAACTATTAGCCATGCTATCTGGGGCTGATGGGAGTTGCAGTCCATCAAGACCCGGAGGCCACCACGTGGGTTGCCCCTGGATTCGGCAGCGTTGGGCTGGAGACCATCCTGCTGCCATACCTGTTGAAACAGACGCCGTACTCACCCGCCCACCTTGCAGTCCCCCACGCCGCCCATCCAGGCACGGACAAAGCGAGGGTCGGCCAATAAGGAAACGGGGCTGAAGGTGCCGGTAGCGAAATATGCTCCCACGGGGCCCAGGATCACATAGAGCAAGGCGTGCCTGGACTTGGCGACCCCCAAGGAGGGCTGTGGAGAGGGAGAAAGAGAGAGCAAGGTGTTGGCACAGGCGTTGGCTGGCGGCCATTGGAATGGGCAGAGTGGGAAGAAGGGCAGCCCAGCAGGGGACGGAGTCAGAGTCAACGAGAGCCAATGGCAGGGGCAGCCAGCTCATTCTGTTTCTGTCCCCATCCTCTTCCCGCTGCTCCTCCCTCAAGGGTGACCCTGAGAAGGAAGACGCCAAGAGGCTGGGCTGCTTGTAAGATGGCGGACTGAGGATGGTGCGCCCCCAATAGACCAAGCTCCCCTAATTGGCAGTCGAGCAATACCCTCCATTGGCTCTGCTGCGACAGGCCAGCTCCATCAAGCCTCCCTCCTGTTCCCTCAACAGTCACCATTCCATCAGGCTGCCTCCGTGGGAGAAACAGGAATCAGGGCACATTCCATCAGGTTTGATGGCCTTGCTCCATCAGGCACCTCCTGCCCCAAACTACACTACCTGGCCAATCTAGGAACTACTGTTTAGAAACTGGGGGTGCCTGAGTTTTGATTTTCCCCTCCCCCTTTTCCCTGGGGTGCTGTGGCCTTTGGGGGGGGCTGTGGGTAGAGACTGCCTTGTTTTGACTGCGTGTAAGCCGCTGAGGGAGCCTTTCTAGCAGAAGAAATACAGTCATACCTTGGAAGTCGAACAGCCCTACTTCTTGAATGTTTTGGCTCCTGAACGATCAAACCCCGGAAGTGAGTGTTCCAGTTTTCGAACGTTCTTTTGGAAGCCGCATGCACGACGGGGCTTCCGTGTGGGATATAAAGCTGTCAGTCAAGTCCAACATTCTGAGAGGACTAACTGCCTCTATGGGGCAGGCAGTTTTTTCAGTTGGTCAGTTGGTTGGTTGCTGCAAGGAGTGTTAACTGGTAACTGCTTGGATGCAGTCTTCTCATGACTAACTGCTATCTAGTATATAGTTTATCTGTTATGTAACCTAAGCCTGCCTTCAGGAACAACTCTGTAAACCTGAATGAATCTCATAGTAAAGTAGCTTATGTTAATATGATTCAGATTCATGTGTGTTTTCTTTAAGAGGGACAGAAAGGGATTATCAACCAGGAAGGTATAATTATTGATAGGACTCAAACGAGTTAGCAACCCGCTTATTGCTGCATAAACTCAAACAGGAGATCGTTTAAACTCTGCTAAATTATATAAACGTCCCCACATTCCGCGGCTTCCGATTGGCTGCAAGAGCTTCCTGCAGCCAATCAGAAGCCGCACTTTGGTTTCCAAACGTTTTAGAAGTCGAACAGACTTCTGGAACGGATTCCGTTTGACTTCCAAGGTATACTTTAAAGAGGAGAGCGGAGAGGTGGGCCCGGGAAACACACCTCGGTGCCGATGAAGGTGGGGCGGATGTAGAGGCTGGTGGCTTCGGCGTGGGGGACCCAGTCTTGGTCCAGGTGGATCAGCCGCCGGATGCATTCGAGAAGCTCAGACTTGTCGAAGGGCTGTTGTGCAGAAGGGAGGGGTGGGGAAAGAGCAAGGAAGACCGGTGAGGCTGTTTCCCCTTCTTCTTTCTGGACCCCAAGAGCCTCAAGGTGAGCCTCTTTCCCCACTCCCACAGAAAGATGCTTTAGGGCTGCAGCCCAACGGCAGAGCATCTTGCCCTGCATGCAGAAGGTCCCGAGTTCGAGTCCCGGACTCCGTAGTTAAAAACTCTAGAGGGCCACTTCTTTGAACACGCTCGCACCCTGTGCGGCGAAAGGGACTGCATCGCCGTTTGTGCCGAGGAGAGAAAAGAGAAAGGGCGAGCCGAATGCAAGAAGTTCAGGCTTTGCCCTGGGACGGTTGGGTCAATGTAGATGCCAGGCTCAGAGATCTGTGCATCCCTTTGAGAAGGTAGCAAGGCAGCCCTGCTGTGTTCAGGGACCCTCCTGCCTGACCCGAGGATGAGCGGAGGGGAGGGCCTGGGTCTCAGCCCCCAAACCTTGCAGCACCACTTGTGGGGGGGTGGGGCATATCCGAAGACGGTTTAAGATTCAGCAACCCACGGTTCCTGCAGGAGAGGGAGGCAAGGGGCCGCCTCACCAGAAGTACCCACCGGCAGGGAAGCACGTAGCGCGGAACGTAACATGCGGTTCATGTTCATCATGGGACGGAAAAGTTGGATGCGCTTGTCTGGGCCCCGGAAAGCCTTCATCCCCTCAAAGAGCTAGATGGGAGAGAGAGAGGAGAGTCGTATGGAAGAAACGAGCTATTTAGAGACTCTACCTAGTGAAACTGACAGCGGAGACTCTTTTTATATAGGAAGCAGTTACCTCCACTGAGTAGTGCAGGGCAGAAGAGGCTGGATGCAGCGAGAGATTCTGGAAAGGTTTGATGTGTGGCTTCCCCCAGCCTTTCTCCTGGCTCCATTCTATCATGAGCATGTGGTCTGTGAAATACTTGCCAAAGACCAGGTCCTTGGGGTCTGGTTTGGACTTTGGGTGCTTGTTCAATTCAATCTGGAGGTCCGAGGCCTGGTTTTGAAACAAAACAAGAAACAGGGACCGTTCATCAGTCAGGCCTCCATGAGGACTAGGAATTTGCTTTTTCAATATCAAACTAAAAGGTGGGATCTCCCTCTGCGAGGGTTCGGATCCAACCCGCATCTTCCTAGCTCAGATTCCCCCCAGATTAGGAGTTCTTGAGCCCACAAGTTTCCTCACCTTGAACGTGGTGCTTAAAAATCTCTGGGGACCGAGAAGAGAAATTAGCGCATCGCTGGTCCTCCCTCTCAAAACCTAGAAGGCAAGATGCAAATGGGCGAAGAACTGGTATTAAATCCTGTCCCTATTATTTAACACAAAGAAAACACATATAATTTTCTAAGCGCTGTGCATATATTAAAAGAGGAGACAGCCCCTGCTTGCAGATTCCACTGACCTGTAGTAACAGACAATGATACAAAAGGAAAAGGGAATGAGGAGGGAAGAGGAAATCAATCCCCTGGGGGCAGCTGGTCCTTCTCTGGCTAATGGATGGGGCCAAGATAGTCACCTAGGTGGCAGTGGGTGAAGCTCCCCAGTGGCCAGCAGTGCCCTGGCTGGTGGCGGAGTACGCCTTCCTTTGGTTCTGCAGCCCTAGATCATGGTTATAGAGCCTGCTACTAAAAAAAACCCACAGTCAAGTCTGGTATCAGGAAGAGAATTAACACAGGGCCTCTGCAATGCCAGGACGATCCAGGTTGCATTTCCTGTCCTCCTCCTTGGTCTTCAGCCTCTGCCTAGTAGGCCAAAGCTCCCAGCACTGTTCTCTGAGGCAAGAGAGAAGGACCGAGCTACTGGGTCTCACACATCCCATTCTGGAGGACAAGTCTGCTCTGGACCCATTCCAGTCCGGCTTCCGCGCTGGTCATGGGACCGAGACGGCTCTGGTCGCCCTAACAGATGATCTCCGCAGGCAGCTGGATCGAGGCGGGTCAGGGCTGCTGATTCTTCTAGATCTGTCAGCAGCCTTTGACATGGTCGATCACGAACTCCTGGACCACCGCCTTGCCGACGTGGGGATCCAGGGCACAGTCCTTCAATGGCTGCGCTCGTTTCTCTCTGGTCGGGGACAGAGGGTGGCGCTTGGGGGGGAATTGTCATCACGCCACTCCTTGGTGTGTGGAGTGCCTCAGGGTGCAATTCTCTCCCCGATGCTTTTTAACATCTTTATGCGCCCCCTCGCCCAGCTTGTCCGGAGTTTTGGGCTGGGTTGCCATCAGTATGCTGATGACACCCAACTCTATCTGTTGATGGATGGCCATCCTGACTCGGCCCCAGACACACTGACCAGATGTCTGGAAGCTGTGGCTGGATGGTTACGTGGGAGCCGGTTGAAGTTAAATCCTTCGAAGACAGAGGTCCTCTGGCTGGGGCGGGACGATATGGGATCGAGGGGGCAACTCCCATCTCTTGCGGGGGTGCAATTAGTGCCAGCACCGGTCGTTAAGAGTTTGGGTGTAATCTTCGATACCTCCCTCTCTATGGAGTCGCAGATTACAGCTATAACAAAGGCGGCATTTTTTCATCTCCGCCAAGCTAAGCAGTTGGCCCCTTATCTCTCTCGTCCTGACCTAGCCACTGTGATCCATGCGACGGTCACCTCCAGACTGGATTATTGTAACTCGCTCTACGTGGGGCTGCCCTTGAGACTGACCCAGAAACTCCAGCGGGTGCAGAATGCCGCGGCGAGACTCCTTATGGGGTCTTCGCTGCGAGAGCACATTCATCCGGTATTATACCAGCTGCACTGGCTCCCGGTGGAGTACAGGATCAGGTTTAAGGTGCTGGTTTTAACCTTTAAAGCCCTATACGGCCTAGGACCCTCGTACCTACGGGACCGCCTCTCCTGGTATGCCCCACAGAGAAACCTACGGTCTGCAAATAATAACATCCTCAAGGTCCCAGGCCTCAGAGAGGTTAGGCTGGCCTCAACTAGAGCCAGGGCCTTCTCGGCTGCAGCTCCAAACTGGTGGAATGCTCTGTCAAAAGAGACTAGGGCCCTGCGGGACCTGACATCTTTCCGCAGGGCCTGCAAGACAGAGTTGTTCCGCCAGGCCTTTGGTCAGGGCGCAGCCTGACTCCCTCCTCTGGCAACCTGCACATAATTCTGCTTAATTGGTTGCCATCAATTTGATTTAATTAATTTTTATAATGAAATATTTTTAGATTGTGTGATTATTTGACTGATTATTTGATTGTTGTTAGCCGCCCTGAGCCCGGCTTTGGCTGGGGAGGGCGGGATATAAATAAAATTTATTATTATTATTATTAAGTCTTCGCTCTGCCCTAACTCTTACCCTGCCCCTAGCTCAGCAGCTGCAGGAGCACGCCTAGTGAATGTTAATCCAGAGGTATTCATTCCTGAGAAAACACAGTGTCCATCGCCCATACTGGCTGGGACTGATAGGAGTTGGAGTCTGACAACATCCAGGGGGACTTATGGGTTTCCACCCCACCCTGGCTCCAAACCCTAACCAAAAAGACAATCAGAAAGAAGGCTGAGAAAAGCCTCTATTGCAGGGGTTGGCAAGGTTTACCTCGCCTGGGCCGGTTCACTCCAGCTGAGATCCCTCCGTGGGCCGGATTGCACGCGCGTGCCTGCGTCTACACAAACACAATTTCCGGCGTCTGCACAGACGCAATTCCTGGCGCCGCAGAAGCGAGTCCTTGCGCCACACTGGTTTAGCACGGCATGCGGGGACTCGTCAAATGGGCAGCTCAGTTCAGGGGTGGCTTGTGGGCCGGCTAAACGACCCCCGTGCGTCACTTGTAGTTGCTGACCCTTGCTCTATTGGGATCTTCAGAGAGCTGCTGCCAATCAAAGTCCTATAGCTAGGGCGGACCCATGATCAGGCTCCAGGAAACCCTTATGCTCTCATAGGAGTGTGTGTGTTAGGAAGAGGAAAGCCCAGAGCAGGGACTCATCCAGAGACACCACAAGCACCCTCCTGGAGGGTGGATCATGCTGCTGGGTCTTCTGCCTCAGGATTAAAAAGAACAAACAAGCCAGGCAGCCTCAGTCCAGGACTTGCTGCTAACCCAACTTCTCTAATCACTCATTCCCCATGAACAAACAGATTCAGTTAATGTGTAATCTGCAAACACCAGGGGCCTTCAGGGAGCTAAGCGGCTGACATCCCTGGGTGGGTGTGGGTGTGTGAGAGAAATCTTGCCTGCTCTACGCCTGCTTTCTGCTGCTGCTGCTGCTACATTGGCAACCAGCGCCACGGCTTTCAAAAGTGCTGCCTTCATTGCCAGGCTCAGCAAAGGGAGCACAAAAGGCTGGTGATCTGAGCGTGGGAACACGGCAATTTCCATTTGTGAGGCAGCCATTCCCCAATCAGAGGCGGGAACAAGTCTCCAACTCCTTCCCCTCCTTTCTATCTTCTTTTTTTTTTGGGGGGGGGGAGGAATTCCCAGAGTTGAACTTCAGCCCCTGTTGCATCACAGCAGCCCAGGGTGGAAAGCAGCAGGAACAAAGAGCGGCGGAGATCACTGCTACGGCGAGATTCTTTTAAAATACTATTTTCTTTCAAAGCACGGAGACAGCACAGCTCTTCTTGGTGAAGAAAAGGGGGAAGATTTTAAAAGGTAAGCTTGCATGAATATGGGTGCTAAGGTGGTTTGGATCCTCTCCTCCTGTCCTCTACCCTTAACTGGGAATCATGCAATTCACTGGGAAGTGAGGAACAGGGAGATAGTGGATCCCATGGGCTGGAAAGGGGAGCAGGGAAACCCTTTCCTAGTGAGCCAGCTTCTGTAAGAGTATGCAAGGTTTGAAGCCACACAGAGTTCTTGATCAGGCCTGAAGGTGTGAGCTGCTTGCAATGAGTTATGATGATTTATGAAGTGACAGCTTTCAGAAGGATGGCAGGAGACTCTGCTTGCATCCCCAACTCAGGGAAAGGAAAGGAAAGACACCACGCTTAAAAGCGATGTGAGCTTCTGGGAGGAAAGTACAGCGGTACCTCGAGTTAAGAACTTAATTCGTTCTGGAGGTCCGTTCCTAACCTGAAACCATTATTAACCTGAAGCACCACTTTAGCTAATGGGGCCTCCTGCTGCCGCCGTGCAATTTCTGTTCTCATTCTGAAGCAAAGTTCTTAACCCAAGGTACTATTTCTGGGTTAGCAGAGTCTGTAACCTGAAGCGTCTGTAACCTGAGGTACAGTGGTACCTCGGGTTACATACACTTCAGGTTACAGACGCTTCAGGTTACAGACTCCGCTAACCCAGAAGTAGTGCTTCAGGTTAAGTACTTTGCTTCAGGATGAGAACAGAAATCGTGCAGCCGCAGCGCAGCGGCAGCAGGAGGCCCCATTAGCTAAAGTGGTGCTTCAGGTTAAGAACAGTTTCAGGTTAAGAACGGACCTCCAGAATGAATTAAGTTCTTAACCCGAGGTACCACTGGATGAATATTAAATGCATTTGTATCTTGGCCTTCCATTAGCTTAGTATGGCAGATGTGGAGTAGGTTATGGCCCCCACCCCATAAGCCACATGAAGCTAGGGAGGGGGAGGGGGAGGGGGAGAGAGAGAGAGAGAGAACAGCTGGTCAAAGGTTACTTAACAAGCTTCATGGCCGAGGGGGAATCTGAACTCTGGACCTCCCTGGCCAAAGTCTTACACTCTAACTCTTACACGGTTCTGGCTCCAGCTGGATAGAAATTTCACATGCAAGCACTGCCAGCAAGAGAGCCTATGCGTTGACAAACCCTAGAGATCACAGCATTAAAAGCTGGGGTAGATTTTAGAACCTGGCATCAAGGAGAACGGCTTCGTTTTGGGGACAGGGAGGCCGAGGCAACCAGGCCAGTGAGCAGGAGACTTCAGGCTTGTGAACAAGCTTGCTTCTGTTCTCTCTGCTGGGATATACAGTTTCGCCAACCAGAGCCAGGCAACATAATGGCAGCTCAGGGGTCAGGCCAAATGCAAAATAATAGGGCAGAGCCTATTACTTGTGAGCCAGCCTTGGTGTAAGCTGCCTCCATCAATATGTTTTGGACCACAACTCCCATCATCCCTGGGCAGCATGATTGGAGTTACAGTCCAAAACATCTTGAGGGGGCAGGAGGGACCACGGGTGCCATAGAGTGGTTCTAAAGAAGGGTTCTTGGATCAAGGTGTGAAATTGGTCAGATTCTTTCTCCATCCACTCCAGCGCTGCGTAGTCCTACTGGTGGTGGCTCCCTGGGGTGTCAGACACAGAGGTCTTTCCCCCTGCCTTCTCCTCACCCCCATGGTGCCCAGTTGAATTGGCAATGCCAGGAACTGAACCCGGGCCCTTTCACAATGTGCTCTACCACTGAGCAATTCATTAGTTCTCCAACTCATTTCCCCAGGGGCCCAAAGATGGGGTTGGGGTTTAAAACCAGTGACTGCAGAACAGCCTGGAAGCTAGTGGAAGAAGAATGGGTTTTAAGTAGACCTGGGCTCTAGGATTTCATACTTAGGATAGGCAAGGACTCCACATAGGATGGGAGGAGGCTCAACGTAATACAAACTATTTCTTTCTGGTTTTCCTTCTGTTGGGAAGACATTTCACTGTTATGGGTGATGAGAGGGAGTCTTGTGGACTGAATATCTGCCTCCCACTCCCCATGACAGAACTGCTGTACATTTTTCACTTGTGTGCCTGGCAGAAATTCAACAGATCTTCAGGCACAAAAATGCAATGCTGTGAGGGAAATGTCTACTGAATTTCTGCCTGCAAGATACTTATTTTAAAGGTGCACAGACTCAGAAAAAGAAAAGGCAGTGACTGTGAGTGCAGGGTGCTCTGGGTGTTCAGCATCAACAGGCTTCCAGACAATGTGTAGTTAAGCAGATTTTGCAATCTGGGAAAAGATTGTTTAAATGGCTGCAGAAAACAATTCCAACAGCAGGGGGCAGCAAGAGGCAAAGAACCTTGGAAAATCTTTACAGCACATATATACCATTTACATTGATGACCTGAAATGACCAGCTCTCTGTTTACAGACACTTCCCTTGTCTGGAAGGGAGTCCAGTTCACTGGTGATCAGGTAAATGGCTATTTAGAATGGTCCATAAAGTGTTTCAGCCTTTAGCCGGTATACTTCGTGGGCTGTGTGTACACTATCCCAAAAGTATTCAAATTTTGCACATCCAAAAATCAGTAATTAGCCTCATTTATGCAAATGAAATATATCTGCATGCATCTCCTTACTTTGCCTACATCATTCTGTTTTCCCAAGACCAGTTTTTAAATTTTGAAATCCTGAGATTGGGCTAAGTTGTTTTGTTTTGTTTTGCTTTGCTTTTTCATAAGGGCAAATACGTAGAGCTAAGGAAAATGCATTTTTCTCCAAAACCACAAGGACTAGAAAGTTGTGCAAATTTGAATGGAAGACAGAATTCTTAAGCCCTCGCATTCCAACCCAGATAAGAGCCCACCCTCGAGCAAGAAACCTGCTAAGGCTGGAATACATATAATAACCCTGGGGGTGACTGAACCAGTTTCTTTCTTCTAAGTGGGCACCTGGGATCAAAGCCAATGAAGGCCCAGAGAATTCCCCTTTCCTTGGAGGAACAATAGGACAAGACTGAGCGTGAAAGATTCCAACCTTATCACTCTAAGAAATGGGGGCTGAGCCAACAGAATAGCAGCATGTAAAGGGGGCAGTGAGAGGTGGCAGGTGGTGACATATAGTTCCATAAGAGGAGTCCTCCTGGATCAGGCCAGTGGCCCATCCAGGATCCTGTTCCCACAGTGCCTCTGGGAAGCCTGCAAGCAGGACCTGAGGGCAGCAGCACATGCTCTCCACTTGCGACTCCCAGCATCCGGCATTCAGAACATATCCATCCTGGCTAGTGGCCATTGCTGGCCTTAGGTGTTGTTGCTGGCATCTGTCTGTCTCAAGAGACAGTCCAAAGGGAAGCAGAGCAATACATTTGGTACCAGCTTGGCTGCAGGAGTTGCCAGAAGGAGGCCTACAAGGTGCTGTCCAACCGTCTTAAGGACTCCAGTCTGGTTTGTGTAGGGTTTCCTCCTTAGCCTTTTCTTCTCCCACAGATATCCCCACAAGGCAGCAGAGGTTTAGGATGAGAGCTTTCCTTCTCCTAGATGGGCTACCTTCCCAGGTTGGCAAGCCCTCACTTCCCTCTACAGCACATGCAGAAACCGCCTTCTTGGCCGCTGGACTCACTATTGGTCTTGTTGAACCTGCCTAATGCTCTTTTTAAGCCATCCAAGTGGGCGGCCATTGCTACCTCTCATGGAAGCACATTCCATTGTTTAACTATGCCCTGTGTGAAGGACTTCTTTCCTTTGTGTGCCCCAATTCTTCCAGCATTCAACTTCCACAAGCATTACAATCCTGAGTGGGTAGCTTGTGGGCCTGGGAAACTTGAGCTGAAACTCTGCCTCAGTCACAGAGACACATCACTAGCTCTTGGCCTCAGTTTGCCATCTGTAAAATGGCCTCCCAGCCTGTTTATAATGCTCTGCACCAGTTCCCTTAACTGCTTTGCCTTCAGCTTCCGGCCTCCTTAACACCCCTTCCCTTGCTTCGCTTCGCTTTATGTGACAGAGGAGGCAGGCCCTGAACAAATTAAGGCAAAACAGGGGATTCAGTTGATATGCCAGCTAAATGTACAAAATCAGCTGAGGGGAAAGAGAAGGGCCGCTGGGAGAAATCGGATACCCCAGGACGCACTGCTGAAGGCCTCAAGAGCCACGTGGCAGAGAGCAAACTAGCTTGACAGCAGACATGAAATTCTAGCCTCCAAGCATTAAGTCAACCTCTAATTAAGGGGATTAGGAGGCAAATGAGGGATTGTGAGAGATTAATAACAACCACAAGAGGGAGCGTTTTAATGCTCTCCTGTGAAACAGAGAAGCCAGCATTGGTTTGCAGAAGCAATAGCCACAAAACTGAATAAGAAGGGCAGGTTGCTCAAAGCCATCGCAGTACAGTGGTACCTCTGGTTGCAGACGCTTCAGGTTACAGACTCCACTAACCCAGAAATAGTACCTTGGGTTAAGAACTTTGCTTCAGGATGAGAACAGAAATCGTGCGGCAGCAGCGGGAGGCCCCATTAGCTAAAGTGGTACCTCAGGTTAAGAACAGTTTCAGGTTAAGAACAGACCTCCAGAACTAATTAAGTACTTAACCCAAGGTACCACTGTATTTCAAGCGGAGGCTCTTTCTGTGGTGGGTCTCTGCTCTGCCAGCCCCGATTCCCCAGACCACTTGGCCCTCAGTGGCACGAGTTATTCCAGAGGAGAAAGGGAGACAATGCTCCAGGGGCAGCGAGTGGGGTGGTGCCCTCCAGCTGCTGCTGGACTCCAACTCCCATAAACTCTGTGGGCAATACCACTTGGGAATTAGGGGAATTGTAGTGCAACATCTGGAGGGAACCACATTGGCTATCTCAACACTACACCAACGTCCCTGAGCCAGCATGGTTGTCTCAGACCTTCCCTGCCCCACTGACATTGGACAGATGCCCTCACTACATTGTTGGATACGCGTGCTGAAAAGCAAGCCTACCCAGACATATAACTTGGTTACTTGTATTTGTTTTTAAAGTTTTGTCTTTGTTTTATAATTATGATATATTTGGGTTGGAGGTTTTTTAATGGTGAATTGTGATTTAGGTTTTATCTACTATTTATCTGTATGGTGCTTGGAGACTTTTGATCAAGTGGATTATGATTTTTCGAAATGCAAAAAATAACTTTTTGGTGCAGTGCCAGGTGGTTTTTTCTGCAGGCCCTGTCACAAATCAGTGGATAATCTAATTTAAAAACAGCCACCTTAAACACACACAAGGCAGCAGCAGGTGGTAATCTGATACTACCTCTTCCAAGCTTTTCCATCAAGGAGATTCACATCAGATGTGGATATGAGATATTATGAGAATCATCAGCGCAGTGTAGGGATTAGAGTGTTGGACAAAGACTGGGGAGGCCTGTTTTCAAACCCCCAATTTGGCCATGGAAGTCATTAGGTAGCTTTGGACTAGTGATTGTATCTCATCCTAATCTAAAACCTCACTGGGCTGTTGTAAGAATAAAGTGGGGAGAACCTTAAACAGACAGTGACTGGACCTGTGGAAATAGAAATATCACATGCACTTAAGAAAAACCCTGCTATGAAAGGCCCATCTGCACCAACATCTTGTTCTCAAAGTGGCCAGCTAGATGCCCATGGGAAGCCCACAAGCAAGACCTGAGAGCAAGAGCACTCCGTGCCCACTTGTGATTCTCAGCAGCTAGTATTCAGAGGCAGTAGAAGCAGAACATAGGCATGATGGCTAGTAGCTATGATAGCCTTATTCCCCATTGTAGTCAACCTCCCACCGAATCACAGCCACTTTACCTTCTTGTAGCCAGGACACATCTAAGCGGGAATGTTTTCTCACCAACTAATAATTCCCCACTCATTCCTAACTAAACGTTCTACAGAACTCAGCTACTGGGATCGGAATAAAGAATATCAATGAAGCAAACGTATGGAACTGAGGATATATAAACTAAATAAGATGTGATTTAATGTGCAGTTGCTTCCTTTAATCCAGGGCAATATGGGACCTGTTTTTGTTTTATAAATTATATATATATCATATATGTTTGCACACCTTTGTCTCTCTCTATAATTATCCTTAAGGCTTCTCTCATCTCTCCTCTTTTTCTTCTTCTCTTAGGGAAGAATAAACAAAACAAAAGAAGAAAACTGTGGCAGTGGTTGCCCACCCATCAGGCCTATGATCTACAGCAGGTATGGGCAGACATCAGGCTGACGCAATCTACTTTGCTGTTGTTTTTACTTGAACCCTGAGGTGCACCAACCAAGTGCAAAATGGTGGCTGAGGGAGGCGAAACCACCTACCTCCTGCAATCCATGAGCCATACATTGGGATTATCTACATAGACAAGTACAAATCTCAGTTATTACAGATCAGAGGTTCTAAAGCTCCAGTTTAAAGGAGGAAAGCCTTGTTGCTCTTACTCTACAGCTGGAAGTTAGGAGCCCTTGCTGATCTACTGCAATCAGCCAATGGTACTACTACAACATCCAGGTATTCAAAGCTAGCATTAGCACCTGGCAGAGCCGTGTTTACCCAGGGGTGCGGGGCACCCGGGCACCGAATTCGGGGGGGGGGGCGCCAGGCGCTCAGGCTGCCTAAGCTCTTAACTATCTACCTGTTATGAAATAAAAATTTTGATCAAGCTAGAAAAACAAAATACATGCCCGTATTTTTCCGTGTCTAAGACATCCCCATGTATAAGACATTTTGGGGAACTCGATTTTAAGAAAATGGGGGGAGGTGGCTCCATGTATAAGACGACTCACACTTTTTAGCATAATTTTTAAAGAGAAAAACCTAGCCTTACACATGGAAAAGTACGGTATGTACCTGGGTATTACCGAAATGTATACCTACTGTTTCACTAACAGACTTTTGACTTTGTGTGCTCATTTACCAAAGACATGCTGTGCAAGCGGCGGCACTTGTCAGTCACAACGGAGGCGCTTGTCAGACTTGGGGGCGCTGGCTGGATCTTTGCACCCCGGCGGCAAAGATTCCCCTTGCACCTGACATCCATGGGCAGTTGCTAGAACCCTAGTGCCCTGGCAGGGCCCACTGCTGATGCCTGCCCAATCCCCACTCCTATATATGAATGACTCACCACTTTCGACTGTGACAGGCAGCTGTATCTAACCACCCTTTACATTCCCCACAGTACCCCTGAATTAGCATCATTCATAAAGGAGAGGATAGATACATCCACTCATCTCTGCTCGGAGAAGGGTCATGAAAGCCAAGAAGCCCCCCTCACAGGAGGAGGGTCTCAGCAGGGAACATCTTGTCCAGGGCTGCTGCAACCTGCAGCCAGCAATGCCAATCTCCTGGGTTTCCTTTGAATTGAATTTAGTTTTCCTGGGTGCAGAATACACACACCTCTGTTAATGAGTGAGAAGCAACTGAGTTGGATCTCAAAATAACCAGAAAGGCACTTCCTTGCTCTTGGCATGACAGCAGGGGACTGAACAGAGAAACTCAGCAGTAGTGGCAACCATAATTCTTGGCCTTTGCAGAATTTTCAGTGCCTTGGCAACTGTTCCTCTTTTCATTGCCGACAAGCAATATAACACTTTGAAATTGCTCTCTCTCTCCTCCAGTAGAAACCCAATCCAGACCTCTGAACACAATCAGCTCTATTTATCAGGAAGTTGCAGCTCTCTCGCAAGATGCATGTCAGAAAGTCAGGGGTGGAGCGGTAGAAAAAAGAAGCGGAAGAGAGAACACAGTGTTCCAGGTAGGTGAGAATATCATGCCAACTTAAATAAAGAAAGCAGGAGGTATGCTGCCCTGGGACTGTGGCTGCAAAGGGAGGGGCAGCCCCTAGATTTGTATAACAGGTCAGGACAAGAATAATGACCAAATGGGGTTGCTCCAGGTGTTGATATTTCCAGGCAGAGTTTACAAGGATCGGATAGAGAATCCACAATTTCCTCCTAACCAACATGAACTTTCATAACCCCACTGCCAAACCCACGTGTTTTAGTGTCTATTAAGCTAGAATCAGAAACACATTCACATCAGAAATGCATAAACTGAATGTTAGCAGTTGTTTTTAAAGTTCACAGGGTTTTATCTGTGTAGTGAACACTTAAATTGCTCCTTATTCCATTTAAGCATATTGCCATTCTTAAAAATCACAGGGAAGTTACAGCTGCTGAGGAACATACACACCAATCACTGAAGCAGGATAAAGTTGTTCTTGGGGAAAAATCTACCCTAAGCCTGGAGGAATTTTGAGTGGGATAAGCTGCATGGGTCAAATCGATGCCATTTCAAGCAAGACCAGGTGGGGGGGGGAGGGAGGCAGCCATCACCATAGACTTAAAAATCAGAATTCTTCCTATTGTGCAAAGCATCCCTTGTGTCAAAAATTGTAAAAAAAAGAAAGAGTATGAGAACAGTACCTTAGGTGTGGAAAAGTATACTGCTCTGGGTGCCCTAAGGAATTTCTCGTGAGGAATTAAAGGAAATATAGCAGAGGAGAGTGTTATTTTTAGGAGAAAAAGATTTAGCCATCTTTTTAGGACTAAAAGATCTCAAGAGGCGAGGAGAAGTGTGTTTTGTAACAACTTGGCAGTGATGTGCCTTTGGGAAATATCAAATTGGGAATTTATTTGAAGGAGGAAGCCAGCTGGAATGGGGCTATCCTGTTCAGTAAATTTCCTCTGTTGGAGAAGAGATATGGGGCTTGAGGGAGGGGGAAATAGGTAACGTGTTACTACTGATCCCAATCTTTTCCAGGCTGAAAAACAGTTATTAGAAGAGCCAGGTGGTGAGTGTCCAGGCGAATATTGGGGTTTGGGGGGGATTGCGCCTTGGAAAGAAGGACTGGGGAAGAAGCAAGCTAATACCCATCTGGAAGGAAATGGGTAATAAGTGAGTATCTGTTTAGGAACTGGGCAAGGAATTTAGAGAAGAGGTTGGCTAAAAGCAGACGAGGGTGTTTTTTGGTTGTTTTTAACGTGGTTGCTACGTTCCCGCCCGGAGTTATTTAAGGACAGGACTGAGCCCACCACCGTGACCCCCTTACCGGAAGTGCAGCCCCCTTCCCTTTTATTTGGGGATGGGCTGCGGGGAAAGGCCGCCGGGTCTCCTTCCCTCTTGGCCCCCCTCCCCTTTCCCAACTTACCCGCCCCAAAGAGCGCGGGAGTCCCGCCGTCGCTGCCATGCTGTTGGTGGTGCTTCTGTCTAATGAGGCCGGGCGGGGCCTGCTGGAGCCGGGGCAGAAAGGTTCCGCCCCTCGCCCGCCTCCAGCTCCACCTCTATTTGCCTACTTTCCATGCGGCTCTCCGTGACAAAAAGGCTCGAGCTGAAAAGAGGGCGCAGTTCAGGACGCCTTTGTTTTCAATGTCAAATTTTGAAGGATGAGTGCGCCGCTAAGTATGTACAAAGGGCTTTGCTTCCCTTCCCCCGGTCGACTTCATTTAAACGGCGAGTTAAAATGCGAAGGCTCTACAACCCTAATAAGGAATTATATCGAGATTATATTCAGTACTGCGACGTATTCAGCACATTCTTCCCTATGTATGAGTAATAAAAAAAAAACAAGCAAGTTGAGCAAAACAGAAACATTTACAGAAGCAGCTACATTTAGGGTAGCTGATAAAGGCAAGATCAGAAGCACTGATGATGCAAGAAGAATGAAGGGTGTCTGTTAGGAAAGGATTTGTGGAAATGTGTACATGTATTTTAGACACACAAACACATCTTCGTTTTTCTTGGCACAAGTACCCTCTACAAAGTAGGGGGGGATGTTGCAGCCAATCACACTCGCTTTCCCTACACACGCCCACTCACCCATCCAATGGCAAAGCTGGCAGTTTCACATACACCCTTCAAGGAGCACATGTGTCAGCTTTGCATCTGACTATGCACAGAGCAAGCAAACAGCAGCACAGGGGCCTGGCCAACAGCTGGGAGGGATTCAAGAATGTGCACAAACACCCACGTCATCTGGCTTGGGTGTTATTTATTTTAAACGTTATAGCCCTCCAGTAAGTGGGAGGGCATAACACATCAAGTGTTCAGTTAAAAATCGGTTTAGACTGGAAAGCCACAACACAAGGAAACTGAAAAGCGTGACTTCTTACTGGACTAACCACAGCTGTGGAAAGGCACCTCCAGTAAAAATATGTCTAGGTATCCAAGAGTTGCAATGCACAAGGCAGCACAGGAGCCACTGTGTGAATCAGTGTCTAAAGCGTTAATCCGGGTCCAGAGTTGTGGTTGTTAAAATCATGAGCTAAGAGATGGAAAGCCCCTGTTTTTGTCTTCACAGCACAGCTGTGAACTGGCCATTGGCAAGGCACTATTGAGCTTCAGTCTCTCCTCTCACCCATTTTGTAAGAAAAAGGGGGCGAAATAATTATAATCCTACCCTACCATAAACACTGGCTATACTTACAAAGATCACTAGGATCATGTATGGAAAGGTTTTAGGCACTTACAAAAACTCATTTAAATCCTAAATTTTATTGATGTTCTCCCTGTTTAGCCATGTCCTTGAGAAAAATGACAGCAAGATCTCCCATCCTTACTGGTTAAAATAGTAAAAATTAACTACCTCACTAGGGCTCTTAGGAGGATGAAGAAGAGGAGGTCTTAAGCACTTTGAAGACAATGAATTTTTTCCAAGTGATAATCATGTATTTTATTTTAGTTCATTTTTTGTAAAAATGGGAGGGGAGACAATAAACACATTTTTTTAAAAAAAAATCTGAATGGTGTAGAAAGTTTTTATGTGCTTGCCTAAAGTGGAAAGAACGCATCCTGGACTCACGAGTTTTGGAAACGAAACGGGGTAATCACCCAGATGAGAAAACCTAGAACAAAACCATTCACTTACCCACCAACTCTTCAACTTCTGTATTGGCATTCTGCCAGCTTTTGAAGATGCACTTTTTTACATAAAAAATTCTTCGATTGCTTGACCTGAGTCTCCTGTATTGTTTAGCTGTTTTAATTTCACATTTTAATCATGGAGGTTTATATTTTAATAGGGTTGTTTTATGGTCTCTTTTTAATTATACTGTATTTTAAGGCCCCATCTGCACTGCACATTTAAAGCAATATCATACCATTTTAAACAGTCATAGCTTTCCCCCAAATAATTTTGGGGGCTGAAGTTTGTTGTTTGGTGCTAGGAGTTGTTAAGAGCCCCCTCTTCCTCTCGCAGAGCTACCATTCTCAGTTCCACGGAACGAGGGGTGACTTTAAAGCACTCTGGGAATATGTGTTCTGGAAGGGGAATTGGGGTGTCCTAACAACCTTCAGCTCCCTTAACAAACTACTCTTCCCAGGATTCTTTGGGGGATGCCATGACTGTTTGAAGTGATATGATACTGCTTTAAATGCAGACGTTATAGAATTAGTTTTAAATATTTTGGTTTAGAAGCCATGTAAGCATTAAGCAGTAGAAAATATATAAATTTGACACACACATATAACGACGACAACAACGACATTGTCAGAGGGAGTGACCACAACCCACCCACCCATAGTTTGACAGGAGACAGAGGGACTGAGGTTTTATGAAGAGGGTTGCTATATTTTCAGGGCAGTATTGTTGTACATGTTGGCAGCCAGAAACTCAACATGTGAAGTTGCCTTCTCCATCTGCACTTCTGATGCAGCAGTGGCTGTTCTTGGGGGCATGGAGGGGCATGGAGTGGCAACCAGAAATTCTAGCATGTACCTAGTCAATGAGGAGCTAATGCTCTGTTTCTCCAGGACATTAGTTAATTGGCTTGAAAGAAGTAATTAAGGGAGCGCTGGAGTAATTGATTTTGCTGCATGGACTGCTCATTACCACAGAAGATGCTGGCTGTTCAACGCAGCTATCCCCCCCCCCCCAACAGAGCAGAGACACAGCTGCCTCTGGGGTGGGAACAGCTGTTAAAACAGGAACTGTGCCTTGGTCTCCTTGTGCACTCTTTATTCTGTTTATGCAGACATCCTTTTCCACAGCAGCATTCACGGTCAGCCTCAGTTGGAGCAAAGATATGCCAAAGATCCTTTTCAAAGGGTTAAACACAACCACAAAATAGCCCTATTTAGATAGTATATATACTGCCCATCATGGAGATCTGGCTGTGTGTGTGTGTTTTAAAAAGGAGGGTACTCCTACAATTAATAGGCAGGGTTTTTTATCTCATGGCCATGAGCACATTCAGTGGCTGATTTCTGCAAATCAAGCTATTCCTAAAGGAACAGGTGCAAGTCAGGGCATTCCACCCCCAGCCCACCTCACCCCTGATCAGATGGTCATGCTGGAAGTTCTCTTTGCAAACAGATACAATCAATCTACCCACATGCCATTTGAACAGAGTTAGAGGAACAGAACAGAAACCTGGGTAAGGTGCAGTGGCGTAGCGTGGGTTGTCAGCACCCGGGGCAAGGCAAGTAATTTGCGCCCCCTAACCCGTGGATTTGTGCCCCCTAACCCCCAGATGTTGCGCCCAGTGTGGCCGCCCCCCCTGCACCCCCCACGCTACGCCACTGGAAAGGTGCAAAAGTGGGAACGAGGCTGCAGAATCTAGTCTCTGACCAGGAGGCCCAACTCCTTTGGGTGGGTTCTCCGACTCGAATCATTTTAAAGCACTGTGGACACAAGGACTGGCTGATTTCACAGGATGGTTGTGAGGATAAAAGCTGCAGGGGACAAGCCCCATAAGCTCGTCAATTTATTGGAGAAATCAGGTGGGGTAGTGCTTTTTTTTAGATGATAATCTTCGTCGGCCAACAGCATTAAAGCCCAATGAGGCATCACATTTTTAAGGCAGTCTTTTCTGACGTATTTATTTAACAAACAGATTCAGGATAAGAATTTCCATGGTCACTGATCAAAAGGCACATGTTAAATATAACAAAATCTTCACCGCCACATGTTCAGCTTCAAGGTCCAGCTGACCTTGAGCATATTTGCATGACAAACAGGCCTATGGTGTTATCTAGGAACTCCTTGGGGCTAAGCTGTAGAACCTGTTTTCAGTATTAAGGCCTAGAACATGTAAAGCAATATTAAGGACTGGGTTGCCACCGTTCTTCTGACTATGCTCCTATGCCTTTAGCTCCATGGCAAACAGGGTTATTCACTGGTCCAGTGGGCCAGATCCTTTTCTCCCCTAGTCTTCAAAGGACCAAATTTGATAGGCAGGTGGGTGCACTACCCACCTGTCAAATGCCTGATGTCACAATTACATCACGGGGCTTCAAAGCACTGCTTATCTTCAGGCTCAAGATGGGCAGCGACTTCAAACTTGCTTTCTACAAGGACTGGCTGTGTGAATCTGGATCTCACAGCCGATCCAGCGATGCCTCTGCCTGCCCCACAATTGACATCACAAATGGGGTCAGGTTTGGGACAGGTGGGTTTAGTTTGGGGAAAACAGCCTTGCAGGCCATAATTGAGTTGTGGGCCAGAGGTCCCCTTCCTCCTGTCCTACGTGGGAACATAAAAGTACAGTGGTACCTCGGGTTAAGTACTTAATTCGTTCTGGAGGTCCGTTCTTAACCTGAAACTGTTCTTAACCTGTGGTACCACTTTAGCTAATGGGGCCTCCTGCTGCCGCCGCACCGCCGGAGCATGATTTCTGTTCTCATCCTGAGGTAAAGTTCTTAACCCGAGGTACTATTTCTGGGTTAGCGGAGTCTGTAACCTGAAGCGTATGCAACCTGAAGCATATGTAACCCGAGGTACCACTGTACTGGAAAAGCTTCAGCTGTTGCCTTTCTGCTTGCTAAACAATTGTCAGAGACTAGTGTGCTGTGTGTGTGTGTGTGTGTGTGTGTGTGTGTGTGTGTGTGTGTGGAGAAGAATCCCCTTCATCCCTGGGGCATATCTAGATTTGCTAAGTCTTTAAATGTGCCACAGGGCTCTTACTGTTTTGGTTAAGACAGATAAAAACATAGTCGCTATCCTGCGGACGTTCTGTCTTTTTGAAAGGATGGCTTGAGTAAAATCAACACTGGAGCTGCAGCTGTTCTTATCAGCCCACCTTATCAACTACCGGGTAACCACTGAAGTCATTTGTGCTTTTCTTGCTGACTCCAACTAGTCTTCCAAGCTGGGATTCAGCTCTCTGTGGCTCTTCTGTGTGTATCCAAGTTCAGCTCCACCACTAAGCACCAGGTTGATGCCAGTGCAGAAGGTGGCCTCCGAAGCGAGGTACAGAGCAGCTGCAGCACATTCTGCTGGGGTCCCCATTCTTCCCAAAAGCTGCAAATACAGTTGAGAGGGAAATCAGTATTTTGCACCTTATATTATGAGTGTGCACAGCCCATTCCTCCTACCTGGTGCTTTTACTTCATACTCTTAGCGTTCAGTTTAAAGAAGACACAAGTTTCTAGCCCCTGAGACTCAGTTAAAAAAAACACCAAAACAAGTTTCTAGTCCATAAATCTATGAGATCTCAAAAGTTAAGAGGTCAGGCTAAGAAGCTGATTAGTGAGACGTCCAATGCTTTGCATGACACTTTGGCTTTTCCCATAACCAAACAGAAAAATTGGCAGCCACGCCAGGGGTGGGTGGTCTTCGGCCTGCCGCATGTTGCTGAACTACAACTCCCATCAGGCCCAGCAAGCATGGCCAATGGCTAGGGGTGATGGGAGTGGTAGTTTAGCTACACCTGGAGTGCCACAGGTTCCTGACACCGGATCTATGCAGAAGTAGCTCATATATACAAATGTCATTAATTTGCACACTTTCGGGAGGTTGCAGGATCAGGGCTTCCTTGGTGCAGAGGTCTGGCCATATTCCCCCCCCCCCCAGTGTTGGCTATGTGATAGGAATTTTGAGGTCTTAGATATATGTTAAATGTTCGTAAGGTTTGTACCAACCAAGCACATACATAGATCAGCACAGGAAGACCGACCTGGAACCATTTTGATTCCCTAACTGTCCCAAACTGACCAAATGTTTTCTCTGCAAGGTCAAAGGAAAATGGAAAAGCCTCCCCGTTGTCTTTTCCTTCACAAATCCTGTCTTAAGGGTATGTCTGTGTTTTAATAGGGTGTGAGCCTGTAACACGGCCCAGGAACTAAGTATTTATCATTACGAAAGACTGGCCAGGCTACCCCAGCAATCCAATCAAATAACCTGCGAGACAGGAGATAAACAACGACAGGAGAAAAACAACATTCAAATTTCTGTTTAGACCGCCTTTTCTGTGATGCAGGTGTAATGTATCTGAGGGGTGGTCTTAGGTTACACCCCTTCTGTGATGTATGTATGATGTTTCTGGGGGTGGTCTTCATCTACAGGGTGGCAATTTCAAAAGTCTTTATAAGGCCTTGCACGCCAATTTTCTGGGTTCCTCTTCCTCTCCTGCGGGTGAGGGGAGCACCCTGTTGCAACAGATCAATAAAGATCAAGCTTACTAGTTGCTTTGCTTCTCAATATTCTCTGGTTGGCCTCTGTTATTCTCTCCTACCAATAGGGAACCTATGTAAGGACTCTATATGGGCTCTGGGATACCCCATAAGGGAAAAGGGCAATTTTTGTTTACAACAGCTACACAGCCCCCCCCCCCTTTGTAGGATGGAACCTTTTCCCTTTAGCTACACCAGGCCTGTTTCCTCACAATGCACTTGCCTGAGCATCTATGCCTTCCTGGATCGTTGCTTCTGGGTCAGCTGTCTGGCTTGCAAGCTTCTCCCACATAGGAGTCCAGATATTGCCAGGTGAGATGCTGGAATTCAAATAGTTGGGGGTTTCTTTTTTTAAAAAAAGAGGGGGGTGGAGGGGTAGAAAGCAAGGAAAATAGAGCAGATCCATTTCAAAATTAGTGAGGAAAGATATCCCCTCTTTGTTATTTCCAGAAGTAGAAACTCCCATATCGACTTTAAATTTGATTCACAGAGAGCCAGTGGTTAGATTAGGACCTGGAAGACCAGGGTTCAAATCCCCACGCAGCCATGAAGCTCGCTGGGTGACCTTGGGCCAGTCGCCAGTTCTCAACCTAACCTTCCTCACAGGGTTGTTGTGAGAATAAAATGGGGAGGGGGGGAGACCACGTACACTACCATGAGCTCCTTGGAAGACAAAGGTGGTATATAAAGTAATTTATAATTATAATTCACAGTGAGATCTTATGCTTGGTTGCTAATGTCCTGCCAATAAATAAGTTGTGCTCCAGCTACATCCATTCCTGGAGACTGCAGATATGGCCAGGGTAACACCTGCCTTTGTTAAATCATGTCTAGATTTCAATCGTTCTAGCATCCCTGTACACACTGGGTTGACATCCTCACTGAGGCATCCACCATTATCCACTATTTCCTGGTCAAGCCACCTGCCAGTTCAGATGTGAAGTTAGGATACAGTGGTGCCTCGCAAGACAAAAAGAATCCGTTCTGTGATTCTCTTTGTCTAGCGGTTTTTTCGTCTTGCGAAGCAAGCCCATTGAAGGATTAGCGGATTAGCGCTATTAGCGGCTTTTAGCGGCTTATCTGCTGATCGGATCAGCTGATAAGCGGATTAGCGGCTTAGAAAAAGGGGGGGGGAGGAAAAAAAAACCAGCAGGAACTCGCAAGACATTGTTGTCTTGCGAAGCAAGCCCATAGGAAATTCTTTTTGCGAAGCACCTCCAAAACGGAAAACTCTTTCGTCTAGCGAGTTTTTCGTCTTGCGAGGCATTCATCTTGCGGGGCACCACTGTATATTTTGCCCCAATGTGTGCATCACATCACACTTGCTAACACTGAACCACATTTGCCATTTGCCCATTCACCAAGTCCGGAGGGATCCTTTTAGAACTTTGTGTGCAAAATCCTTTTGGAGCTCCTCTACACTTCCCATACTTTTGTTTGAAAAGGTGTCCAAAACAAACACCCTGCACACATGGAAGCAGGAAAGCTGATCGCCCTGGAAGGCCTCGTGCACAACAGAGCTTCACTGCCAGCTGCCACTACAGTACCTGTTGACTCGGACACCATGTTTGCTCTCGTCGATGGCCATAGCTTTTGTCATCGCAGTAACAGCACCCTGCAAAGTCAGAGGCATTAATAGGGAGGGTTACCAACGGACCAGAGGGGAGGAGGAAATGGCACAGCCTCTGACAGCATCTTGCTGTACAGAAAACAATCTGAAGCTTTTCTTGGCATGTAAATTGACAATGTCCCTTGCGTTCCTCTGGCAAATGGCACGAAAGGAGGAGTCGACAATTAAAAGTTGGCAACCCAAATAACAGGCCAATGATTTCTTACTGCTTTGCTCCCATCTTGGGTGACTTTTTTATTTTAATGATGTTGCAAATAAGTAATCCCACTGAATTACAACAACCACAAGAGGCTAATCCAAAACTGAATAGGTTGAAAGACAGAAGAGCCCTTAGTTAAATTATGGAATTCTGTTTTTTAAAAAAACGAAAAAACTGCACTGGTCATTTGTGTTCCAGGGAGGTTTAAGCCTGGTGTAATAAAGCTAGTCAATTTGTTTTGGACATGGTAAGCAAATACACACACACACACACACACACACACACACACACACAGGTTTAGACAGAATTGCCAACTGACCAGGGTGGGGAAAGCTGACTTGCTCCTGTGTCGTTAAACAGCAGCTGGATATGTGGAAATCAGAAAGTGGATTTTCAATGGCACAAAGGCAGGCACTATCATTTGGGATTATCCCTTGTGATTAAGAGCACAGAAGCAGATGCTTGTAAACAAAAGTTGGTGGCCCAATCTTTACAACCAGAAGGGGAGGGTGGGAAGGATGGGCACCTGAATCCAAGTTCTAGGTGTTGCTCTGGATTACCTTGGTTGCAACATATGGCACCGCATACTTCTGTCCAATGAGCCCAACAAGGCTGGCGATGTTGATGATGTTCCCTTTCGTTTTGCGGAGGTGAGGCAAGGCGGCCTGCTCGCAAGAGGAAAGATCCCAACAGATGAAGCTGCCTTGAATGGAGCCAGACCATTGATCTATCTAGCACAGTATAGTCTACTCCAGAAGTTGCTCAGCTGGGACCCACCCTTAACCCAAACATGCATTTAGGAACCCACTTCCGAACTGTTCTCATTATGTGTTTGTTTGCTGGTAAGTGCTGCTGTTGCAACCCACTTTAGATCATCTTAGATCCCCACATTGTAGAGTCCATGACCCACCAGCTTAAGATTAATGGTCTTGACTCCAGGAGTAAACAATGTCACCTCCAGATTTTGTGGACTCAACCCCAGCAAGCAACAGGCACAGATGATGGGAGTTGTAGTCCATCGACATCTGGAGGACACGCTTGGTCTCCTATGACTGAAGGACTTTCCCAGGAGGCCTACCCAATATTACCAGGCAGAGGGCCTTCTCGGTAGTGGCACCCGCCCTGTGGAACGCTCTCCCATCAGATGTCAAGGAAATAAAAAACTACCTTACTTTTAGAAGACATATGAAGGCAGTCCTGCTTAGGGAAGTTTTTAATGTTTGAAGTTTTATTCTGTTTTTAGTCCTCTGTTGGGAGCCACTCAGAGTGGCTGGGGAAACCCAGCCAGATGGGCAGGGTATAAATAATAAATTATTATTATATTATAATTATTACTTCAACAGGAGAGGCCAGGGATTAAAGCTGGTTTCTTTGAGAGTGGTTTAACAATCAAGCCCTCTTTCCAGGGAGCGCTGGGAACTGTAGGAGGGGAAGATGAGTCTCCTAACGACTCTCAGCACCTGTAACAACTTGCAGTTCCCATGATTCTTTGGGGGAAGCCATGACTGTCTAAAGTGGCATCACAGGGCTTTAAATGTATGGTGGAGAAGTGCCCATGTGTCCCTGCCTTCTACCCCTACCAGTCCTAAGGAGTATAGCCACCGCTAGAGAAACAGTGATATAAAAAGACAAGATTTCATGCAAGGTGGAAAGAGACCCCCCCCCCCAAAAAAAAATATCTCTGCAATTTCAGAACATTCAGTACAGATAATTCTCAGCCAGATGGACCAGTGGCCTGGCTTGGTATAAAGGCAGTATCCCAAGTACAAAACTGGAATCGCTCACCTTGGTGGCTAAGAAGCAGCTCACCACATTGAGGTCCATGAGGCTGCGGAACTCCTGTGCAGACACGTCATCTATGGTTTGGTCAGGAGGATCTGTTTGCAAGAAGACTCAACATTCATTGTCGTTCCTAAACCATCTTAGAGGGGATGTAAATATTACAGATCCAATATCAGATATGAAAATGAGAGTTGTGTGTCCCTCCCCCCAATGAAAAGTATCCTAATTCGTTTTGCTTCCTTTCCAATAAGGGCTTAGGTTTTGCTCCTTGACATAAAAGGTACAACACCTGCAAGGATATTCATGGGTCAGAGCTTAATCCCAGAAACGAAAGGCAGTTTGTGGAACAGAGCAGCTAGGAGACAAAAAGTTCCCATAGGCTGAACCCTCCTCACTCCTTTCCAAGAGCAGCCTTAAGCAAGCAACTCCCTCCCTCCCTCAACCTCAGTCCTCCATCTGCAAAATGGGGATAATAGTAAGCCTTGGAGCTGATGGAATAACTCATATGAAGTGCTTAGAATGCCCTACACCAGGGAAGGGCATGCATTCACTCAGTGGTAATCTGTTGGAGGCCAGAGTTGGTGAAAAGCTGGGCCACCACTCCCTTTTCCCCTGTAACTCCTCTACGCTCTCTTTCTGCTATCCTGTTGCCAGGGGTCTGAATGCAGTTTGCAGAGGGCTTTGCCCCCCCCTTCCCATGTCTCCCTGCCCCCTCCATCTCAATAGGCTTCCACCAACTTTCAAGAAAACAGCCCATAAGTTCTCCTCCCCAGTCCTAAACTGTCAAAGAAACACAGACATTCACTGTGATTGGTTTTAATAAATAATAATAATAATAATTTTTTATTTATATCCCGCCCTCCCCAGTCGAAGCCGAGCTCAGGGTGGCTAACAACAATAAAATAATACAACATTCTAAAACCATTTCATTATAAAATTAATTCAAATCAAATTGATGGCAACTATTGGGCTAGAGTTCTGTGAAGATTGCCAAAGGAAGGAGCCAGGCTGTGTCCTGGCCAAAGGCCTGGTGGAACAGCTCTGTCTTGCAGGCCCTGCAGAAAGATGTCAAGTCCCGCAGGGCCCTAGTCTCTTGTGACAGAGCGTTCCACCAGATTGGAGCCACAGCCGAAAAAGCCCTGGTTCTGGTTGAGGCCAGCCTAACCTCTCTGTGGCCTGGGACCAGTAGCGTAGCGTGGGGGGTGCAGGGGGGGCCGGCCGCACCGGCCGCAACATCTGGGGGTTAGGGTTAGGGGGTGCAAATCCACAGGTTAGGGGGCGCAAATTACTTGCCTTGCCCCGGGTGCTGACAACCCACGCTACGCCACTGCCTGGGACCTCCAAGATGTTTTTGTTTGAAGACCGTAAGTTCCTCCGTGGGACATACCAGGAGAGGCGGTCCTGTAGGTACGAGGGTCCTAGGCCGTATAGGGCTTTAAAGGTTAAAACCAGCACCTTAAACCTGATCCTGTACTCCACCGGGAGCCAGTGCAGCTGGTATAGCACCGGGTGAATGTGATCTCGCAGTGAGGACCCCGTAAGGAGTCTTGCTGCGGCATTCTGCACCCGCTGGAGTTTCTGGGTCAGTCTCAAGGGCAGCCCCACGTAGAGCGAGTTACAATAATCCAATAATTCTCTTTGGCTTTGTAAAAAGACAACCACAAAGCTGTCTTTCCTCCGAGGTTCCCAGTCCTCGTGGCCATATTGTCATCGTTGATTAATCAAAGAAGGCCCCACCTCCCAGGAGACAACCATCCCGATTCTTCCCACGCCCCCCAAAATTTTGGAAACAACTCACGGCCTCCAGCATTGTTCACCAGGCAGTCAAGCTGTCCGTAAAGTTCTACGGTCACAGAAACCAAAGTCTGCAAGGAGGGGCATGAATATAATTGCCGCGGGAAAAAGAACAAAAAAAAACTTTACAATTTTAGAACATTCAGCTACTTGAACGAGAGTGAGGAGCTATGCCGCTATAGCCATAAATCTCATAACTGTGTAGAGTAATATTTATAGCTAATGAAAACACATAGATGTTTAAAATCAGAGATCATCAACTAATGGTTATGGAAAGATGTGTTCTTAGTTGCCTGCATAAGCCTGGTGGAATAGACCAGTTTTCAGCAGGTATTTAAAGGCTGAAACAGAAGGTGCTTTATATTAAATTACTTTATTTGGCAATTGCTTCTCTAACTATTGGAAATGTGTTTGCTCTATTCAGCAGTCACATTCGGGTGACTTCTGCCTTTCATTTTTATCACATTTGTTACTATAAGGGTAAGCTTTTAAACACAGTGTAGCATGCATTAGTGCAGTATTTATTTAAGACATGTATCAACATTGGCTTTAATGTTACAGCGCTTTGGGTCACTTTGGTGAGGAAAGCACTTAGCAAATAACAGGGAAATTATTCTGGATCTGTGGGAAAAGGTCAGACACAGACAGCAAGAGGAATGTCCCTAAAGGCAGAAAATTTAAATAACAGAGAGCTGGAATTTGGGGGAGGGCTTTCGCAACCTGTTCAGCAAAGGAAAAGCTGGTCTTGGAGGTGCCTGAGAAACTTCCCCAATTTAATACTCTTCTTCCTCCACAGTTTCAGCTTACCTTAATGTCTGTTTCACGAAGGACATCGCAGACCTCAAAGTGACCTTCCCCAGGCCCTGCAGAATCATTCAGCTCCTTTTCAATAACTTTTCCCCTTTCCCCTGCAGGAAAATATAAAAGCTCAGTCACAACTTAGCAGAGTTACTGTGGAGCAGAAGAGAAAGGAAGGACACACAGAGAACAAAGTTCTCCCCAGCCAGTGGACCCACAAAGTCCTATGAAGCCACTTCAAACTGCCACAGCTTCTCCCAAAGCACCCTGAGAAACATTATTTGTTATGGGTGCCAAGAATTGTTAGGAGGTGCCCCCCCCCATTCCCCTCCCAGAGCTACAATTCCCAGAGCTCCCTGAGAAGAGGGACTGACTGTCAAACCACTATGGAAACTGTAACTCTGTGATGGGACTGGGGGTCTCCCAGCAACTCTGAGTGGCTGGTGTTGCAACTGGCCCAGACTGTAACAAGAGCGAAGAAAGGCTGCCCTAGTGGCATGACCCAGGTTTTAAATCCTCGCACAAAAAGGCCACCGCACAAGTTGCTAGTTTTCAGGACCAAACACACACCTTTTTCCTAAATGAAGAAAATCTCCAGGAGGAAAGAAAGAGAGCAGGGCTGTATATTGTCGCTTGGAGTGCAGTGTGTATGTTTGCTTTTGCAGCAAGTATGCAGGCAAAATTAGGTTCCCCCCTTTTCCTGGCAGGGCTCTTTATACAATTTGACACCTACTTGACAGACAGAAATTCAAAGGTGCAGCTTCATCACTGCATCTTTTGTAAGACTGCACCTGCAGAATATCTACCTCTGCCACAAAACGGGACTGTTTTTTCCAGCCATGCTTTTCTTTCTCAACTTTCTTGGGACATTTTGCTGCCCTCTGCTGTCTTAACCTTGCATATCTCCTTTGCATTAGCCAAACCGATTTGGATACATGTACAGTATTGGGAGTGAGAGACCGAGGGGGCCCTTTAACAATGAGTGGGGGTAATGAAAGATTTCCAAGCCTCACCTTCAGATCCTGGGGCACAGAAGACTACTTTGGCTCCATGGCGAACTGGGAAGGAAAGTTAGGGGAAGAAATGAATGCAGGGTAAAATATCCCAGAGGTCCAATTCTGAGACATGCACGCAACTCACTTGCTCAGGAGCATAGAAATCATCCCAGAGTCAGACCCTTGGGTCCATTGTTTATAGCAGAGGTTCTCAAACTTTTTTTCTCTGGGCCAGACTTACAGAATAAAAATTTGTTCACGCCACATCAATTTTTTAATTTACAAGAAATACATTGGGGGGAAAAAGAAACAACTCCTAGCAGTGCATAATTTATAACATAGAATAAAATACTTTAGGACATGGGGCATCTAGAAAGTATAAATTCAGCTGCAAAAAAAATATGACTCATCCCCAAAATATAATTATAAACAAGCCTCTTTGATATGTACCTTAAGTATGTATAATACAAGCCTAATGAGAGGAGTGAGCTTGCTTTTGCCAGGTAATCTTCTCATTTATATCAGGTCTAATTTGAGACAAATAAACTATCATCTCCTCATCAACACAAATAAATCTTTCTCTTTTCTGATCTTTCAAATTTGTCAGAGTTGAAAATCCCTGTCACAACAATATGTTGCGGAGAACTGTAGAAGTGTAACCAATGCTCTTGAAAAGACACTATTTCTGGTTGTGTACCCCAAAAATAATATTTTGATACTATACTATGCTATACTATGCAGTTGTACCTTGGTTTTCGAACAGCTTAGTTCACAAACAACTTGGAATTCGAACGCCACAAACCCGGAAGTAGGTGTTCAAATTTGCTAACTTTTCCTCGGAAGCCAAACGTCCAGTGCGGCTTCCACAGCTTACGATTGGCTGCAGGATGCTCCTGCAGCCAATCGGAAGCTGCGCTTTAGTTTCCAAACATTTCTGAAGTCGAACTGACTTCTGGAATGCATTCTGTTCGAAAGCCAAGATACGACTGTATTACACTATACTGAAATGCTTCAACGTTTCTTTGTCCTTGCATCTTCCTGTCACACTTGTCATTCTCCCCGCCACACCCTTTGAGAACCACTGACCTACACCAGCTGACAGACAGGGGTCTTTCCAAGCCTGAACTGGGAAGACAGAAACTGGACCTTCCGCATGCATCACAAACGCCTTCAAGTACTGCACTACTGATGACTGGCCACGAAATATATGAACCTATTTGGAACTCAGATTCCTGTCTTTCTGCATCCTGCCAGAGACTCCCTGCCTTTAGTGACAAGCAGATATTCAACATATGCCTATCCCCAAAAAGGGGATGCGAAAGAAGGTCAGTTGCATGCCTACCTGTCACAAACTCTTAATTTAATCACTCCTTTTGTTCCCTGTTTGCATTCCACACTTACTTCCCCTCCAGCAAAAAGCCTACCAACCTTTAGAGAAGCTGCAAGTGAATATTAATACTAAAGCTGTTAGGGCACATATGTACAGAAATCCTGCCAGAAAAAGATGTCCACCTTGTTCTTTGAAATATGCGTATTTTGTCAGCCCAACATGTGAGAGGGCAAAATTAGGAGGAAGATTCTCTACCTAAAGCCACAAAGGCAGAACTTTGTGCCTTTAACACAGGGGTGGAGAGGCCCCCACCAGTAATGACCAGGGATAATGGAAAATGTAGTTCTGTGACATCTGGAGGGGCTACAGATTCCTCTTTTCCACTTTAAGAGCTTCACGGCAAAGTCAGCATGCCCTGCATTTCCTGGTAGGGAGACTGAAATTGCTTCAATAACACGTTCCCCTTTCCCCCACCTCCCCATTTCTGAAAAAGAAGAGCTCATGTCCGGGCACCAGTTCCTGTTTTCAGTTCAAGGGCTCAACACTGACCCATGCAGTAAAAAAACAACAACATTACAGAGAAGGGTAATGTTCTTTGCCCTGCCTCAACTATGTTGTTCTTTGCCCTGCCTCAACTATGTCCCAAAAGTTTCGGTTTTGCAATAACGTCAGCATCGCCTCTGAACTCGTGCAGAGAACATTCCTATCAGAAGCAACTTCATCCAGTCCCTCTCCGATCTCAACACATACAGATTGGGGAACAAGGTTTCCAGGCCAGCCTTCCTGGCATATTTGAGCCCCGGCACTTATTTGTAGAAACTCCTTTGCCCCAAACCCCAACCGCCCCCCGGTTCCCTCCACCCTCACCAAATTCTCTCACGATGCCTTCGCCAATACCCCGCGTGCCCCCCGTTACTATGACGACCTTGCCCGGGTACCGCAGCCCAGTTGCCATTCCAGATGTTGCCGCGGCTCCTCCAAATCACGAACATCCAGCTGAACTTTGGACGCGGACGCTGCAACATGTGTTTTCGCCCATTGCGCATGCTCTGTGTCTCCGGGCATGCTGGGAAATGCAGTCCTTGCCCCTGCGTTTCGTTTTCGTGTTCGGTGCAGCGCGATCCTGCGCAAGCTTACTCAAACTCCTAAATAAGCGTTCATTTCCTATGTTTGTGTGTGGGGGGGGTGTGCGTTTAAGGTTGCAATCCTATGTACATAGTTACGAGAGCTAGGACTGCAATGTACCAGGGTCTACACAAAAGTAAGCTTAATTGAATTCAGTAGGGCTTACTCCCAGGTAAGTGCAATCAGGGTTGCAAGTGCAATTGACTTCACTTTGGAGCAAGCAGGCGTAAAATCCAGGTTCACTGTCCACGGTTGTGATTCTAAACAACACTTTTTACTTCCAAGCAGTGCCGGATTTACTTATAACCTAACAATAATAAATCCCCGTATAGCATATATTCAACACAAAAAACAGCGACAATTTGTTGTTTACAAAGGACAGCTGGACATATAAAGTGCCCCATTACCTTCAGTAGCTTAGAGCTTCATCAAACCTAAATCTGGCCCTGCTTCCAAGTAAACGTGAACAGGGTCAGGCAGCATCTTGTTTGGTAGAATATACAATAATGTATCTTTTTTTTGCAGGTGTATTATTATGGATGTACAGGGCGTTAGTGGATCCATACTGGACCACCCATATATCAATCCATTTTTCTGTTTTTTACCTTTTCTCCTATTCTATTCTTTTTTAAATTATGGGACGCTTCACGGATTTGTGTGACATCCTTGCGCAGGGGCTAGGCTAATCTAGTAAGCATCTGTTTTCTTTTCCTCACCTTTTCTCCAAGGTGGTTTCCTGCTTGCCTATTTTATCCTCACAACAACCTTGTGAGGTGGGCTGGGCTATGAGGCAGGAACTGGCCCAAGGTCACCTGGTGAGTTTCATGGCTGAAGCGGGAGGGGCACTCTTCTGCTATAGTACAGCAGAAGCAAGACCAAAAAAGATGACAAAAAGCAGGAGGCTTGCAGTATGGAAAATTACAGGATATCAGCAGGATATGAACTGGTTACGTTTCGCAGGCGCAAATGGCCACTGAAAGAACAGTCATGCCTAACTGCCCCATTACATCCCGAATGCAGATCACAATTGTTTTGTGGTTGAAACGCACCCTCTAATGGCCTGCACCCTCTAATGGCCTGCTTCCTTCGCCCCTCTGACGCACCAAATGGCTGACCAGAACACTGCCTGGTATGCCAGGTTAAAGAGGTGCTTAGCTCTGTTGCTTGTTTTCAGTCACAGGCCCAGGATTTTCAATGGAAAAGGAACACCCACAAGTTCCCTGCAGGACCCCCTCCTGCCCCTTAACAGATCAGTGTTGCAGGGGTGTGCCCATTGGCTGTGCTGGCTGGTGCTGATGGGGAGTTGTAGCTCTACTACACCTGGAGGGCTGGCAGTTTCAATAATCCATAAAAACTAAGCCCAGGGATGCTGGGAGTTGTAGTCCATCTGGCCACAGGTTCCCTGTCCCTGCTCTGCATCCGTCACTCCTCTGTATTTACATTATTGCTCAAAGTGAATTTCAGCATGGTAGCCTTGGAATAAATATGTCAGGCAGACTCCGGGATGTATATCGTGTTAATCTTTTATTGAGTATACGAACTGGAATCTTTCACACATGGGGAGCAGGCAGCTGCTAGTGTTAAAATGCAAAGGGAGGTGGAAGCTGCCTCCTTTGGGGGAGAAGCAAGTCTTCATAGAGGGAATCCTCTCCCCCCCCCCCCAAGCGCTGAGATGTTGCCTTGGCAGACGTGCAGGCGTGTGTTACCCCAGGGATCCCTCGTTCAAGCTGCATCGTTCCGGCGTCCCTTGAGCTCCCCGGGGCAGGCCCAGGGTTGTGGTGTTTTGCTTTCGCAGTCCTGATTTTGGGTTTCCGCTTGTTAATTCGCCATGCCAAAGTCTCCATCCAGGAACGTTACGGATTGCATTTCTTGGTGGGGCTACAAGCCTGGCAACAGAGCTGGTGTTGGGGCCAGGGCACCTTGGCAGAGCAATGGACCTGTGCACTAGGGCTACAATTCACCAGTTAACCCGTTCTGCATTGGCAGGGCACCTTATCTGGGCACCTCAGCAACTGAAATCCCCTGCCCCCCTTCCAAATTCTGCAGCAGCCAGCGTCCCTCTCCCCACTGTTTCTCCTCTGATACAACCCCTCTTCTTCCCTTGCAGTTTCCCCTTCCCCCATCACCTCGCCCAATCAACTCTCCCTTTCCCTCTGAGCTGCATCTCTCTCTCTCTCTCTCTGCCTATCCAGCAAGCAATTTTGTTCCAGGATGTGCCCTTGCCTAGCTTTGTGCAGCCCACACTGCCACACTTACCTAACCCTTGCCAAATCCTGGCTGCCCTGGCATAAAAGTGAGGGCCTCGTTTTAAGGGGGCATTTTTCAACCTTCATACGCCACCCCCTGTGTTGGCTTGGATAGGCATTCCACGGTGCCTCTCACATCACTGCCTTCGGCCAACCGCTCCCCTTCCACAAATACATGAGAAGAGCCCGGCTGGATCAGGCCAGTGTCCCAGCCAGTTCAGCATCCTGTTCTCACAGTGGCCAACCAGAAGCCTGTGAGAGACACAGCGCTCTCCCCCCCTTTCCAGCCATTGGCATTCAGAAGTATCACTGTCTTTGACTGTGGAGGCAAAGCTTAGATGTCATGGCTAGTAGCCATAAGAAAGCTGTCTCCTCTATGAATCTGTCTGATCCTCTTTTAAAGCTATTCATGTTCTGTTTTCCCTTCTTTTCCCCTAATGTACACATTCCAACAACAGACACCTTCATTTCTCCCCACCCAACATTGTACAATTCTAGGAACTTGAATCACCCAGAGGCAGAGGATGCATTCACTATTTGCGGGGGGGGGGGAGATTGCTGGCATGTGCTTTTTCTTAAAAAACAAACTCTGGCCTAATATACAACCTAAGGGCTTGGGAGCATTAAAAAAGCCTCTTACAGACAACATGGGCAGAGGAAACCCTGAACACCTGCCTTTAAGGAGGGCCTGTGCAAATGTAGCCTAATAAATGCTGGAAAACCCGATTTCCCTAGAGTAGACCCATGAACCGGCTGTGTTTCCTACTCGCCTTCAGGGGGAGCTGCTCTGCCTGCCTAGATGTTCACCTTGTCCTCTAAATTCACTGGCCTTGCAAAAGGCAAAAGCACTGCACAGGCTTTTACAGGTCCCCTTCTCTGATCGCCTGTGGCGATTACTAAAAACCTCCAGGCAACTAGGAAAGGTAAACTGGAAGAAAAGAGTTGGTTGTCTTTCTTTCAAGATGACAATCAGTCTGCACTGATGAGGACCACAGGCGTTTGTGAGCAAGAACCCTAAAGCATCTTTGTAGGCCAGTAACTTCTGAAGAGCTGAATTTGCATGGAGCAAGGCACTCTAGCCGTATTGGGTGCCTCAGGAAATGGGCTTGGGTGGATGTGAATCTGTGGGAGCCATAGGAGCCCACTCCTAGGAGCTGTGGGGGCTTCAGACCCCATGATAAAATATTTGAGGGGGCCAGGCCCCCACAAAGTTAATTGGCAATTCCCATTCAAATGGTGTGAGCATTGCATCATTTGACCGATTATGTGGGGCAGGGCTTACCTGGGCCCCCACAATATTTTATTCAAGTTGGCTCCCCTGATGGGAGCAAACAGGGTGTCAAGATGGGCATGAATGGATATGGGTGCCTGAGTATGTGTTTCCTATCATAAACTAGCAGTTATGCATCTGTAAGCGCAGATGCTTCATTTCTTTAGGAAAAATCCCACCCCACCCCCGGCCTTCTCCCTGGGAAGAGCTAAATAAATATCTGCACCCGCCACGTCCCAGAGCAGCATTCTCCAACCTGATGCCCTCCAGCTGTTTTGGACTACAATTCCCATCTACCCCAGCCAGAAACATGCTGCTGGGGTGGATGGGAGCTGTAGTCCAGAACAGCATTAAGGGAAGCATCTCTGCCACCAACTCATTGTAGAGACCGGGTGAGCAGTTTGACCTCAGGCATGGTTTCCGGAGGCAAACTAGGAACAACTGAGAACTCTGCCACTCTACCTCAGGGATTTGAATTTGGGACCCCCATATCCCGGCTGTGCTTCCACAGTCATGCCATTGTATTAGTCCCGCACCACCCTCATCCTGCAAAGGTTGTTGGAAGAGACGAGAGCAATGAACCCTGTCAAAGATACTCTCCTAAACTTGTGTGTGCAAGTCAGTGTGATAGCGATGGAATAGTGCATCTTGCCAGACTCGTGCCCTTGTGCACAAAGACATGTGTAACATGTTCATATATGTGTGAGTGCATGCGCTTTCAGCAGGGGGAGCCGGTGTTGCGGTTCTGATCCCTGGGATTTATAACAAAAAATTTTTTTTATGATGCTATCTAGGGTTGGAGAGTTACAAAAAAAGGAGTGGAAGACTTGCAAGGGCCGTAGCTAAGTGGTATAGCATCTGCTTTCTATGCAGAAGTTTCCAGGTTCAATCCTCGTCATTTCCAGATAGGGCGGGCAAAGACTCTCTGCCTGAAATGCAGGAGAGCCGATGCCAAACAGTGTAGACAGTACTGAGCTAGATGGACCAATGGCATGACTTGTTATAAGGCAGCTTCTCATGTTCCTATGGAAACGGTTGCTCTGAGCCTGCCAACTCTATGGGACTGAACTTATTCTTCTGACCTGTCCTTGTTAGAGAAAGATGGAGCCAGGCAGCAGGGCTTCCTCACCCCACCCCCTCAATCCTGGTCCTCCACCCTCTGGAGCTAAAAGCTGGATTTTACCAGGGTGACCCTGACAGGCTGCGCCGTCTCGCCAAGGCAGGCCACCACATGGCGGGACTGGCTCTCGCCTCTCCACTTAAGGCACCTACCATTGGCTGCACCCTGCCCGCCCATGAGGCTTTGCTCAGATGCCCAATTGGCTGTTCTAGAGATAGACAGGTGCTGGCTGGTTGGCTGAGGCAAAGGCGCCGCCCAGGGAGGATCACTGACCAGGGGCAGCTCTTCATTGGCTGGTTCCAGCAGGTGCGACTCCAACTGCAGAGTCTTGGGCTTTAAATGGCCCGCCTCCTTGGGAAGAGGAGGTGGCGGCCAATCGGATGCTTCTGAAGCACCCGGCACTCGATTGGTTGCGTGGAGTGGCCCCTGATTCGCCGTTCTGGAGTTATCATGGCAGCTTGAGTTCCGAGCAGCTGTTTGGTCATGCTCAGATAGCAGAGGTCCACGGAGCTCTGGCTCTTTGAAGGGGCTGTCACCGGGGAGGCCGTGATGGTTCTGGCTTTCATGGGACACAGGGATATCGTCTAGGGAGGAGTGAGAGCTGGTCCTTCCTGGGGAGAAAGACGACATTAAGAATTCCCATCAACCACATGGACACGTGAATTCTGTGCACAGCAAACAGGAGATATTGGCATATATATTATAGAGTGGGCTGCTTAGCACTTGCTGCTGTTGTTGCGTTCCAGTAGAAGGGAGGGACACCATCAGGCCCAGCAGCAGCTGGAAGATGGGGGTTTTTTGTGGGGGGGGGGAGGGAGGTTGAGAATTGAGAAAGAAAGAATAGAAATGTTTCCGACAAATAGATTTGAGTCCCACCCCCTGACTACCTGACCCTCCCGTCCCACAGACCCCGGAAAGCCACCACTGCCTCTCCTAGTACCTGCGATGCGCTTCCCCCGCTGCTGCGAAGCCTCTGTCGCCAGGGCGTAGGAGAGCTGGATTACTCGCTGTCGCTCCCACTCAGGGGTCGGGGGGCACCGAGGAGGCTTGAGTCCCCCAGTTTGCACGCCCTCCTTGGGTGATGGCTCAGGGGGGGTATTGGGGAGGGGCTGAAGGAGAGATTAAATCACGGGGAAGGGGAACGGGGCATGAACAAGGCTGTTCTGTCCCCACTGGCCCCCTTAGGTCAGAGCACGTCCCCTCATTCACCAACCCAAATTGGAACTTAAGCACACCACGAAAATAATAGCCTTCCCTGTGGTTTTAATTAAAGATGTGGATGACTCTTCTAAAACACATACACACACAATCCCATTTTGCTGCATAAAAGGGCAGGAGTCCCTGATTTCAGCCTTTCTTCAGCCAAAGTCATGGCATCTCACACCATTGCCGGAGGAGCTCCAGCCCTTCCAAGCCCCCCCCCCCGAACCCAGGAGTCCTGGCTTTCCTATTCCACGCTCCAGCTGCAATGAGATTTCCCTCTCCCTCTTACAGAACTCAAAGGTATACAGTGGTACCTTAGGTTACAGATGCTTCAGGTTACATATGCTTCAGGTTGCAGACTCCGCTAACCTAGAAATAGTGCTTCAGGTTAAGAACTTTGCTTCAGGATGAGAACAGAAATTGTGCGGCCGCAGTGCGGCGGCAGTGGGAGGCCCCATTAGCTAAAGTGGTGCTTCAGGTTAAGAACAGTTTCAGGTTAAGAACGGACCTCCAGAATAAATTAAGTACGTAACCAGAGGTACCACTGTATCTGTTTCCCAGCTACATTACCCACCTGTTCCTGGGCAGGAAAAATGAGGAACCCAGCCCCTCAAGCACTTCCCACTGGATGCACCTCCCCTCCTCCCCCCCCCAGACACCCATCCTTCTGACCATACCCCCACCCCTTGTCCCGAGACATCCAGGGTCAAGGACGTGGGGCCTCCCTGTAGGAGATGGCTGAGACCTCGCCCTTGCCTCTTGGCCCCTCCCCACTGAGCGCAGGGTGCCCCCCTCCGAAAGGCTTCTCACCCACCCGGCTGGACCCGCGCTTGAGAGAGTCTCGCCAGTGGCCCAGAGCGTTGGGCTGGGCGGCCTCCGATTTCCTTTTGGCCTCCTGGTTCCGCTGCATCCGGTCCAGCTGCTCCTGGGCACTCATGCGAGGCCGGCGAGAGGCGACCGCTTCTGTGGGGACGACCTAGACGTGACGCAAGATCAGGGGTTAGGAGATGCTGCCGACCAGTGGCCCTCGTTCATGATACCTGACCTCATTCACGACCCTGAGATTCATGACCCCTGAATCTAGCAGTGATCCGGAGTCGGAGGCAGCAGGGGCACCGGGAGGGAGCTGAGTCAGGATCAGGCCCCTGAGCAGACTGCTGGACTCACAAGGCCTCAGCCTGCTCCCAACCTTTGTCGGAGCAAGCTGCTCACTGGGAGCTATCTGTGGTCTGGCAGCCTTGCTGCTTTCTGAGTGGGATCCAGCGTCAGACCAGAACACAACGCCGGTCTCCGGGTCCCTCCCTTTGCCACAAATGGGATTTTGCTCTCAACAACTGCCAATAATAATAATAATAATAATAATAATAATAATAATAATAATAATAATAATAATTTATTATTTATACCCTGCCCATCTGGCTGAGTTTCCCCATCCACTCTGGGTGGCTCCCAATCAAGTGTTAAAAACAATACAGCATTAAATATTAAAAACTTCCCTATATGCTACTGCCAGTGTCCAGCCACGCTGGCATCCTGCCATCCTGGTCAGGCTCTGAAGTGTACGTGGTACACCCCAAGAGTCCTCGAGGCTTCCTTTCTTATCCATTCTCAGGAGCGAGCTGGCGGTATATCACACCGTTGAAGTTGGAATTAACTATTTATTAGGAAGAACACGAGTCTTGCCTGAGTCTCAGGCCTAATGATCACAGCAGCTTCTCCCCTGTTGGTCAGTTGCCGAGAGTGAAAGTCCCCACCTCATCCAGCCATTAGTTCCTTCCTCTCCAGGGCTTTCCCCAAGCAATCAGAGACAGCGCCTGCATGAAGCCAACCTCTCTTCTTCCTTCTTAATGCCTCTCCTGGTTCTGGGAGACCAGGGAGGAGGGAAGTTTTTTTGCAGCAGGAGGAAGAGACACCCTGGCTTCTACAACAGCAGGACTCCTCTCCCGCTTCAGCATCTGATTCTGAATTTCTCTCCGCCTCTTCTTCCTAGGCTTCTCCCTCTGCCCACTCATCATCACCACCCCACTGCTAATCCCCTGGCTCTGAGCCTTCTCCCCTGGTGGTTCCTGCCTGCTGAAATAGGTAAGAGTCAGGCCTGGGGTATTGCTTGGGGGCCTGGATCAGACCCACCCACCTGCAAGATGTCGATTAGCCGCTCCAGTTTCAACAGGAGCCACGAAGCTTAAATTGTATTTTTTTTGCAATGCAAACCACTGCAAACCTTTTAGGGAAAGCAGAGCATAAACATATTAATAAGTAATATAACAAATCCTTCCTTTCCCCTGTTGTGCACTAGAACAGGGATAGCCAACACAGTGCCCTCCAGAAGTGCTTGGACTCCAACTTCCATCAACTCCAGACAGCCTAGCCCAGCCAATGAACAGGGATGATGGGAGTTGTAGTCCAACAAGATCTGGAGGGGCACGACACCCCTGCAATGCATAGATTTTCTGCTGCCATGATTCTGAGTGTCCTCTGCGTACCTTGATTATGCTGTGCTCAGTGTCTTCACAGAGTTTGCTGATGTGACTCCCGTGATCTGCAAAGGAGGAGGGAGACAGAGCATTCATTCGGAGGATGCAGAACCAAGTTTTCTGCTTCTCTCTCCTAGTTCCCACCTCTGTCCTGGCAGGGATAGGCCCTCAACGCAACTCGAAAGGCTGCTCTTATGCATCACACTCTCTGGCAAGATCAGGGCAGGTTAAGCCACCAATGGCAAGCACCAATGGCGGAATCCTTGCTTGACCAATGGGAAAGCAGCACTCTGAAAGTGGGTGGGGAAAGGGAAGGGTGGGTAATTCAAAAGGGAAGTAAGAGTTCATAGAATTATAGAATCGGGAGATTTGGAAGGGACACAGAGGGTCATCTAGTCCAATCTCAACTAAAGCATCCAAAGTTTCACAACTAAAGCTGTGAAAAGAATGAAGGGATCCGCCTTTCTTGCTAACCAGAAGTGCCCAAAACACACCCTGGGTTAAGAAGCAAATGTCAACTACCCAAGTCAACCCACACTGAAACTTGAGACCCGAGAAGGCACTTTGTATGTGTGCAGGGCCAGATTTAGGTTTGGTGAGGCTACTGAAGGTAATGGGGCCCTTTATATGTCCAGCTGTCCTTTGTAAACAACAAATTGTTGCTGTTTTTTGTGTTGAATATATGCTATGTGGTAATTTATGGACCTAATAGGTATCTAAAGCCTGTTGCCATGCAACCAGTCCATGCAGAATGTAGGCACCCTATTTTTAGACATCAGCAAACCAGTGATATTTTAGGGAGCAGGCTAGCAGGCGGGGCCCATTACTTACATCATAGGAGCCTAAACAACACAAAACACTGTTGCTGTATGTAGGTTTTATTTTATTTGTTTGTTTATCTTATATTTTGGAAATGTACATCCATTTTTTTTCTTTAAATTTTTTGAGGCCCCCAAGAGAGTGGGGCCCTAAGCTATAGCTTGTTTAGCTTATACGTAAATCCATGTTCCTCCCGCATCTCACTCACCTGGACCAACCACATCCTTTGCCCTCACTTTCTCGGACTCTGTGGGCTCGCCGGAGGAATTGTATCGAGGCCGCCTGGTGGCATCTGACTGCCGTGATGACCCCTGTTGCCCTCTGCAGGAAGCAGGTGGACTCTGCCGGCAAAGAACACAACGTCAGTGAACCTCAGTCGCTGCCAAGAGAAAGTGGGCATGGCTGCAAGGAGGGAACTGAGGATGCTGTTGGGGCAGAAACTTACAGGCGGATTCGCTGCCCGAGGGCTGTCCAGCTGGCCCACTGTGGCTGGCAAGTGGCTGGTGGTGGATTCGTGGAAGGACAGGGTGGATTTGGGAGGAGGAGACGATTCAAACTCCTTCGGGCGCCCATAGAAAAAGAGTGAACATTATTAGTGATGCATCCTGAGTCTGCCTGTGTGCGTGTGTGTTATAGATAGACAGCTATCAGGCGGGTACTTTCACTATTCTCTTTTCAGCACCTGCTAAAAACAATCTTGTTTAGACAAGCCTACCCAGATTGCTGATGCAAGTTTAAGTCCGTTTTTAGTCTACGGCTATTTTAACTTATGAAAGTTTTAAATTGTTGTTGTCAGTTGCTTTTCCTATTTTTGTAAACTGCTTTGAGCTTGTCTTTACAATGAAGCTGTGTACATGAAATAAATATTACAGTGGTACCTCTGGTTGTGAACGGGATTCGTTCCGGAGGCCCATTCACAACCTGAAAAGAACGCAACTCGCATCTGTGCGTCTGCAATTCGCCACTTCTGCACATGTGCGTTACATCACTTTGCGTGTCTGCGCATGCGCGAGCGGCGAAACCTGGAAGTAACCCTTTCCAGTACTTCTGGGTCACCGCGGGACGCAACCTGAAAACGCTCAACCTGAAGCAAACGTAACATGAGGTATGACTGTATTTATCTAGCCATAGAGTAAGTACATAAACACCCACCCACCCACCCACCCACCCACACACACAGAGAGATTAATGCCCAAATAGGCTTCTAAGTAGCTTACCAAAAGCAGGGGCACCAATATTGAAATACAAAAACACCCACAATTAAAACACAGAACCCCTAACTTCAAAGTGCTTTAAGCCCAAGGTCTCGATGGTGAAGCCACTGTGCCATTTGAACTCAGAGACCAACCCCATACCTCCATTCCTGCACAAAGCTGCTGGGGTGTGTGGTTTGGACCCAGATGAGAATCCAGGGTTGGGGTGGTAGCTGGAGACACACCTGCAATGGAGAGGTTCAGATGTTACAAACGAGGACTCATAAGGGGCAACACCTGCTAAATATCCCCCCTCCCTCCCTCCTCCTCCTCCTGGGCTTCCGGCTCCCAGCTCCCAGGACAGTATTGTGTTCAGCACCTGATCTTCTGCTTTCTAGGGCGTGGTGGTTGGCTGGGCTGGATCTCAGTCCTGCCAGGATGTCGTGGATCCTCCACAAATCTTGCTGGGCAGCTACTTGGTCCTAAGGAGGAAAGGATCAGACAGGTGGAGGCAACAGGAATTAGTGCGGAAAGATAGGAAGCTGCCTTGCACCAAGCCATCCACCTGCATAGCTCAGGATTGTTGACACCAGGGCAGGGGATGGGGGGGTGGGGGAGGACTTTTCCATTCCCAGCTCAGCAACGCAGGTCTGGTAAGGGGTGTGGCCTGGGGAGAGGAGGCGTGGCCTGGGGAAGAGTCATAGATAGAGAGGTTTGGCTTGAAGCTCCCTATCTCTCCTTTACTTCAAGGGTTCAGGTGGGGGTTTTTCTTAGTCCTACCTGGAGATGCCAAGGGCAGAACCTGGGTCTTTGTGCATGCAAAACAGATGCTCTGAGCTGTGGGCCTGGGCTAACATGTTTCCACTCACCCCCCCCCAACCCACACTATCTCCAGATCAGAGCCATGAGCTCAATCTAGCAGTGATTCCACAATCTCAACCTTGCCATTTATTTCTGAGGAAGACCATTTTGGGGTTGGATTATTTCACCAACTACTGAGCAGGTTGCACTTACGAAGCACGGAATCAATGCCTTTTATTATTATTTTTTAAAAAATTGAATAAGTTTTTAGCCTGTGTGGCAGCGGCAGACATAGACATGAATCCCAGAAAATACAGGGCCGGGATGAAGACTGAGGTGGATTTCCACAGGTCAGAAGAGGAGGACTTTAATATTTGGTGGACAGCTCATCTTCCTACCCACCCAGCAGAAAAAAAGAAATACCGTATTTTTTGCTCTATAAGACTCACTTTTCCCCTCCTAAAAAGTAAGGGGAAATGTGTGTGCGTCTTATGGAGCGAATGCAGGCTGTGCAGCTATCCCAGAAGCCAGAACAGCAAGAGGGATTGCTGCTTTATATGTATGCACGGTGACAAAATTATATTTATTTGCACAAAGTCCTCAGATTACAAAACCTGACTTCTCAGAGTACAGAATTTGGAGTTATGTCACTTTTTTGCAGCAACTATGCACAGCCCGAATGCTTGCAAAGTACCACAAAAAAGTGGTAGGGAGAGGTTTGGAAACGGGGAGCACATACCTGGGGGTGCCCCACAGTCCGGATATGCTCCAAGGAGCCCTTCACTATCTGCAGGTCATTTTCCAAGGCGGCGTAATCCTCCCACGCTCGTTCACTGTCCTGAGTAGGGGAAGAACAAAACAGCGGCTTATCCAGATCCCTTATGAAGAGCCGATTCACTGCAGATAAGGCCTGGTAAACCCCTGCTGCAGAATGAGGTCGTAGAATCCTGGGTGGGCTATACCACTTCAGGTGAAAGATGCTATTTTTAATGCCTCCTGCCTAATATTTTATGAAAACACACACACACACACACACACACACACACACACGATCTGCAACAAAATGTTGCAGTATGGAGTGCTCCCATCCATTCCCACCCACCGTTCTGTGTGCAACTGCCCCCTTACAACAACAATAGTCACTCAGCAGTCAGTGACCACTGGGCATTCTCAGTCCTTGTTGGGTTATCTTGAGGGTGCCCCCAATATGCATTTATGTTTCCCCCCTCCCAAAGTTTTTTTGTACTTCTGTAAACTTGGGGGGTTTCTGTAAGCCTGCTGCTACTTGTGCACAGAGGTTCTGGCCCTCTAAGTACCAGGCCTGCGCCTTTGAACATTGGTCGAATAGAAAGCAACAAAATGTTGCTGTGTATCCCCAGTGGGAGGGTGTTGCCTGAGCATTGTGGCTGAGGGGCTTGAAAGAAAAAAGTTAGTGTCAAAGGCAGGAGTCCCTGCTCTACGCTGGGTCAACTTCATGTGCGGAAAAAAGTTTTAAAAGTCCAATCAGTCTGTAAGCAAGGCAATTGGGGTATGAGACTTCCTCATGCGACCAGATTCTCGATTTGGCTTCGAAGGAGGTAAGAGGCGGAAATTTAAGTAGATTGAGCTTTGCTGCAACTTGGAGGAATTTTGATGGGGAACCGAAAGGAGCCTCTGCTTCATCTCTGATCCGTAGTATTAACCGAGAACTAACTGAGAACTGGGACGCGGGTGGCATTGTGGGTTAAACCACAGGGCCTAGGACTTGCTGATCAGAAGGTTGGCGGTTTGAATCCCCGCAATGGGGTGAGCTCCTGTTGCTCGGTCCCTGCTCCTGCCAACCTAGCAGTTCAAAAGCACGTCAAAGTGCAAATAGATAAATAGGTACCGCTCCGGCGGGAAGGTAAACGGCGTTTCTGTGTGCTGCTCTGGTTCGCCAGAAGCGGCTTAGTCATGCTGGCCACATGACCTGGAAGCTGTACGCCGGCTCCCTCAGCCAATAAAGCGAGATGAGTGCTGCAACCCCAGAGTCGGTCATGACTGGACCTAATGGTCAGGTGTCACTTTACCTTTTTAACCGAGAACTAGTCACTGCACAGCTACTGTGAGCATCCCATCGCTCTCTCAGCACAGCCCTTCACCCTAAACTTCAGGGGTTATGGCTACAGTCAGCGGCAGAGCAAGCCGATTGAGCGCCTGGGGCGGCGTGTGTGCCCAGGGGTGGGGCCAGCTGGGGCAGGGCACTCCGTGGGGCCTCCGAGGAGTCTGTCTGCCTCCTCCACTCAGCCGCCCTACAGCTGAGGGGGGAGGCGGTGGGCAGACCGTTTGGGCAGCGTGGAGCCTAAGCCACTGTGTCTCTCCCAGGACAGATGTGTGGCTCGGGCGCGCTGCAGACCCCGTGGTGCCGCCTGGCATTTTGTCATCCCCCCTCAGTGGTGACACCCGGGGCAGTCCACCCCCACCGCACCCCCCTTCCTTTGCCCCTAGCTACAGTGGTACCTTGGGTTACATACGCTTCAGGTTACAGACTCCGCTAACCCAGAAATAGTACCTCAGGTTAAGAACTTTGCTTCAGGATGAGAACAGAAATTGTGCTCCGGCGGCGCAGCAACCGCAGGAGGCCCCATTAGCTAAAGTGGTGCTTCAGGTTAAGAGCAGTTTCAGGTTAAGAACAGACCTCCAGAATGAATTAAGTTCTTAACCTGAGGTACCACTGTACAGTGTTTTCTCAGCTCAGCCTCCCGCATGGGAATAAAAGCAGCTCACCAGCGCTAGATCGCAGAGGCGAGCTCGGGTTTGCACCAGTTCGTCTTGCAGCTGCCTCTGCTGGTAGCAGATTTTCTCCATCGTGGCGTCTTGGCCTTTAAACTCCTCCAGCCTCAGGCGTGTCACCTCCAAGGCTTTCTCAATCCGCTCCTGTTAAAAAAAAAAAAGAGGCCAACCATTTCAACTTAAGCCGAAATAAATCAGATGGCCGGTTCAATAGCAGGAGTATGGGAAAGAGGAAATGAGGGTAAAGTAAGACATACCTTTTCAGCCCGGAGCTGTGCAGTGTCCTCTTCAAGACCACGAAGCACCTTGTCCTGGCCACAAAGTTTTGTCAAGAGAGCCTAGAAAGAGAGAGGGGGTGGAATTCTAAGAGAAGCCACCAGAAGCTGCTGTGGCACATACAACCATGGCTTTATAAAAGCAGGCAAACCCACTTGTGAGAGAGCCAGGCTCTCAGGGGCGCCAGGCCAAGAGTCCGGGGCCCGAGAGTTGAGTCCGAGGAAGAGCCCGCCCGTCAGTCAGAGTGCTGCAGCAGGCTCTTGTGCTGTGGGCAGCTCTGCGCCGCGAGTTCGGGGGTGACCAAGCCAGCGAGACGCTGAGGCGGCCGGCCAGCTCTGCCTTCCTGCACGCCTGGGACTGGGCAACCTGGAAGGGGGGGGGGGTCCCCAGCCGGGCAGATCTTTGCACCCCAGCACAGCATATGCTTAAGACAGCCCTGGCAAAATTCTTTTCCCCCCGAGAGCTTCCAAATCAGAGATGGGTTATGCTATTAACAATGTAGCATTCCAAAGGCCAGTCACTTAATCGTTTAAATTAATAAACTCAAATTCTTAATGGACTAAAAATGAGATCCAAATTAATTCAGGCAGATTTAAAAACAACAGCAACAACAAAAACCATAAGGAGCGCTGGATGAGGCCATATAAAACCCACAAGCAGGACATGAGCACAACTGCACTCTGCCCATGGGATAGTAGCTCTTGATAGCTTTGCCCTCCATGAATGTATCTAATCCTCTTTTAAAAACATCCCAGCTTGGTGGCCTTCGCTGCCTCTTGTGGGAGTGATTTCCACAGTCTAACGGTGCGCTGTGTGAAAAAGCACTTTATTTTTTGACTCTCCTGACCTCACCCAAGACAACAAAACATTGGGCACATCCAGTTTTACAGGGTGATTTCCCACCCTGTAAAACCCCAGGCGACTTCTAATGCTGTTAGAAAACTGACGTGCTGCAGCATGAAACCGATGTACACAGTTTTATTGGGGGGAATTATTCCACCTTCAGCCAATTTCAGTGTGTAGTAAAATGTCTCAAACAAAGCCTTGTGTGTTGTGTGTCAGAAGAGAGGCACTTCTCCGAGTTGGTTTTTGCTTGAAAATGTAAACAGAAAGTGGCAAAAATCTGGGGATGTTCCTGACAGCTGTGCAGGTGACAATAAAACAAGCTGTAGGACTAACTCTCTGTAAATTCAGCATTGAGCAGTGACCCTACAGTGGATTCCAACCCAGTTTAATGTTAATTATTTTGCAGTGACCCCCACAGTGGATCCCAACCCTGTTTTCTTGGAAGTAATTACCGTATTTTTCGCTCTATAACACGCACCCGACCATAACACGCACGTAGTTTTTAGGGGAGGAAAATCCGTAGGCATGCCACCCGTAGGCATTGCCTCCATAACACGCACAGACATTTCCCCTTACTTTTTAGGAGGAAAAAAGTGAGTGTTATGGTGCAAAAAATACGGTACTTATTTTGCAAGAGATTTCAAAAATGAGCTTTCAAACACTGTGTTATAAATGAGGCATTCCTTCTTCCCTCACCCATAGATGAAAGAATGTCTCCATCTACTCGTAAGTCAAGGATGCAGGGACCTGTGACCCTCCTGATATTGTTAAACTACCAAGAGCCTAGGGCTTGCCGATCAGAAGGTCGGCGGTTCGAATCCCCGCGACGAGGTGAGCTCCCGTTGCTCGGTCCCTGCTCCTGCCAACCTAGCAGTTCGAAAGCACACCAAAGTGCAAGTAGATAAATAGGTACCGCTCTGGCGGGAAGGTAAACGGCGTTTCCGTGCGCTGCTCTGGTTCGCCAGAAGCGGCTTAGTCATGCTGGCCACATGACCCAGAAGCTGTACGCCGGCTCCCTCGGCCAATAAAGCGAGATGAGCGCCGCAACCCCAGAGTCGGTCACGACTGGACCTAATGGTCAGGGGTCCCTTTATCTTTTTTGCCATCATCCCTGATGGGAGTTGGAGTCCAGCAAATACCTGGAGGACCACAGGTTCCCCTGCCCCTGCTCAAAGTGATGTTTATGCTCTAGGCTTCCTAAGCTGGATGCAAATAATTTTAAAAGTTTTTTTAAAAAACAACAACAACACACAAATGAACCCTTGATATGAGAAGAAGCAGAAGTGCGTACATCAGTGTCGCTTTCAAACCGCTGCCCCCCGGCAGCATGGATGCTCCTCTCTCGCACCAGAGTCCGGCACTGGAAAGACAGAGAAATGGTTGGTGTGAACAACATGCAAAGGCACGTCTGGATAAGCCCCCGAACTTCCCACATGGTTTCCTAGGAGAAACGCCAGCTTGTTGCACCACGAAAGTTAAATATGCCCATAAAAGACTGTTTATGTATGCAACAGCAGCAGCAAGAATTCTTTGAGCCCCAAAATGGAAACAACAAGAAGTGCCAACGAAAGAAGAGTGGCAGGTGAAAAGGATGGACTTTGCGGAACTGGCGAAGCTGAAGGGAAGAATCCGAAAGCAGCAGTCAAGTATTTCAAAAGGACTGGAGTAAATTTACACGATATTTGAAAGATCATTGTAAGCAATTGAAATCACTAGCAGGGTTGTCTGAAGACTTGTAATGAGAAATTTTCTTCCTTTTTATATTTACTTAAATTTTGAGGTATTTTGTAATGAGTGTAATTAGAATTGGAAAATGCATAAAGGGCTATGATATAAAGGTTATATCATGAGGCGGGAGGGAAGGAAGTTGATAGGCTAGAAAGAGCTAGAGCGGCAAAGTGGATAATAATGATGTGATTATATATTGTTAAATGGAAAAATAATAAAAACTATATTTTTTAAAAAAGAAAATTAAATATGCCCAAGACATTTATGTGTTCAGCATTAAGAGGGTGTATTTATCAGGATAAGTTGCCCATGGCTTCAAAGACCAACTACTTCAAGGGCTGTTCAATCCAATGTTAAGCTAACGGGGGGCAAATGGTGGAGCCCAGTGTTAACCATTACAGACGGGAGGACAATTTGGTATTAAAACAGAACTCAGAGAATGTGCTGCTGTCCTTTCCTGGCCAGCCTATTCTTTTTGCTAAGCCAGCGTTTGATAAGTCCTAGACTCAAGGGAGGATCAAGCACGAAATCACATACCGTGGTTCCCAAAGACGTCCTTTTCCCAGGGGTGGGCCGGTTAGGCAGGGGGGGCAGGGGTGGTAGGTGGAGGTAGCTGGAGGAGGCAGAGTGGGGGGTGATCTGTAGGGAAAGGGAAGGCAAGTGTTAGGGAGAGTAGCCAGGGAAGCTCATGAGCAGGACTGTGTGGTATACAGTGGAACCTTGGCTTGCGGACGTAATCCGTGACAGAGGCACATCCACAACTCACAGCATTCGCATCCTGAAGTGCTGTGTCTGCGCAGGCATGATTTGGCGCTTCTGTGCATGCGTGAAGTGGCGAAACCCGGAAGTCACCAGTTCCGGTACTTCCGGGTTTCCAGCGGACCGCAATCCGAAAACACGTAACCTGAAGCAGCCGTAACATGAGGTATGACTGTAATAATAATAGTAATAGTAATAATAATAATAATAATAATAATAATAATAATAATAATAATAATAATAATATGTATGTATTTATATATTTACATATATATATATATACTTACATACATACATACATACATACATACATACATACTCCGCCCATCTGGCTGGTTTCCCCAGCCACTCTGGGTGGCTCCCAACTGAGTATTAAAAACACAATAAAACATCAAATATTAAAAACTTCCCTAAACAGGGTATGCCACAAATTGCACAGAAAGACTGCGCAATATAATATTGGCCGCACAATGCAGCTTTCTAGAAAAAAAAGGAAAGAAAAAAATCTTTTTATTTTTTAAAGGGAGCAAGTTTGTAGCTCAACATTTGCATGATTTACGCAAGTTGCGGAATTTTTCCTGCTGCAGAACTGAGAATCCTTTGGCTCAGGATTTCAGAAACGTTAAGTACAGGGTACACACAGCCCAGGTCATGAGCAGGGAAAGAGACATTCAAGCCAACAGACTCGTTTGTTTCCGTGTCACAGGGAGAGGAAGGCCAGGGAGAGGAGGACCATGGTGAACGGGAAAGATGGAGAACGCAGCCCCCGGTACTCACCAGTCGCCCATGTAGCCGAGACATGACCAGAGCACGGGACGTCCCAGCTGGCGGAGAGAGATAACCTCGGTCTGCAAACTGTCAGGAAAGGAAAGGTTAGCGCTAGGGTGGATCAAAGCCAAGATAAGCCCCAAACCCAGAGCCGCCATGCCCACTGCTGCCGCAGCCTCTACTTACTCTGCTGGGTGGCAGCTGCCTCGCCAATGAGGGCGCCAGGCCTTCCTCGCCCACGGGCCGGGCCCTGCTGTGGTGAGGGCTCCGGGCGAAACGCCTGCCATAGGGGTCTTCGGAGGAGGGGAACACGTCATACCGGTCAGCAGGCGTCAGGGTGCGCCCCCTGGTGGTGGGTGACAGCGTGGCGTAGGGGTTGTTGGGAGGGCCCTCGCCGGGGGCAATGTCCACGCGCCCCATGGGGGTGTTGGGGCGCCCGAGGCCCCTTGGGGAGGCCGCGGACAGGTCCTCGCAGGAGATGGCCTGTGCGGTGGCGGCAGCAGCTCTCGGGGGCTTCCTGCGGGCGCGAGGGGGTGACTGGCGGGCGTCAGGTATCTGAGGCGATTCGGCAGGGGTCAGGGGGAGGGAGTAGGAACGAGAGGAGCGAATGGAAAGCAGAGGGGAAGGCTGAGGGGTCCGGGATGGGGAGGAAGGCGTGGGGCTCTCGGATGGTGACCGCGGCCGGGAGGAGAGCTTGGGGTGGATGACGGGCGAGGGGCTTCCGTGAGTCTGGGAAGACAGGGAGCTGCCAATGGAAACAGAGGGAAGAAAATAGGAAGGCACAGAATCAAACAACAAACATGACAATCCAAGTCCCGCCGCAACAGCACCTGTGGGAGCCAATCATCATTAGCTCCCCACGGCACCCCCTGGTAGAAAACTGGTTCTTCCCTCCCTCCCTCCCTCTCCACCCACTGACTTACCTTAAATCTGGTTGCTCTTTCCTTATGTGGCTGTATCCACCATTGAGCGAGCTGCACAACGACGTCCTCCCGAGCCGCGGAGTCCCCTGCTGACTGTCCTGCACGTGGAGGCTGTCGGACGACGAGGCCTCCTCATCGTGTGCCTCCGAGAGACGGGCGATCTCCAGGGATTCTGCGCTTTTGGCGTAGTCGTTTGGGGTGAGTGTGACGTCCTCAAAGCTGGTGCATGTGGACGGGGACTGGCTTTGAAGACCCCTCCGGTTGCTGAGGGACAGAAGGGAAGATTTTTTTAGACTGTATCAAAGCCCAGGTGGCTGGTTCCCCTGTGATGACCTTCCCCTTTGCCCGCAGAGAGTTTGAAATCAAGATTCCTCCCCCTCCAACCCCACCCAGCGTCCAACCTCACAGTGGCGGCTGTTGAGACTGGTAGGGCGGAATGCAGGGAGCCCAACAGTAGGTGGCGCCAGAGAGTCAATGACAGGAAGGAAGGAAGGAAGGAAGGAAGGAAGGAAGGAAGGAAGGAAGATGTGGAGCGGCTGAGGGCAGGCTGAGATAGGTGGGGCCATGCCTTGCTTCGCCCTAATGCACCAGCCTGCGCCGCAACCTAGCTGACTCCTTCAAAGCTCACAGCTTAACCTCCCCATTTCGCCCACGTTGCTTCTGGGTAACCCATGAATCCAGACACCCCGTGTTCCTAAAATAAGGGTGTCCACGGGCTAATTTCAAAACTAATCTCAAAGTGACGAGTCTGGGTGTCTGGCATCAGCAACTTGTCCCTCTCTGGGCAGCCTGCTGGGTGGGGAGGCAGAGGGTGATGGTGGGGGGTGGCAGAAGGAGAGAGAGAAGGTGATGGTTGAAAGGAAGAAAGGCGAGCGGCACTGCCTATTTTTGGCTTTGCCCTCCTCCCCACAGTGGGCATCTGTCTCAGCCGCTGGATGTGGTCCTTGATAGGTGACGCCCCCTCCCCAAGGGACCATCACAGGAAGAAGAGTCTCCCATCCTAAGCAAACCAAATCTCTCTCCTAGAGAACTTTAAAAACATCTGCACCTTTAATCTCTCCATGATCCTGACCATAATGGAACTTGCTTCCCTTTCAAAAGTTCCTATTTCTCAGTCCCTCTTTTGATGGGTTCATGTCCCATCCCCAAACCAGAGAACCCCAGAGGCAAGGTTACAGCCAGCCAGCGCAGGGCTGTGCGTAGAATACACCCGTCCCCAGCCCTTACTAGCTTCCATAGTCGCACTCGGCGGCGGCCGACTGGTTCATGGCGCGGATCCAGCTATTCATGTCCAGCTGGGTGTCTGCGCTGAAATAATAGGTTCTCATGCCAGGATGTTCGGCCTGGAAGGTAAAAGAAGAAAAAGAAGGGTCATTGCAGTGGCCCAACGCATCCTCAAGGGGGCAGCAGGCATACAGAAATTCTGGTGGACAACAGCTGGAGAGCGGAGGAGAGGGTGGGCTTGAGGGCTTCTGGTGGGCTTTCTGCATGGCTGGCTAATGGAGGAGAGAATCTGTTGGCTTTGGTTCTCTCCATTTCTCATTTTGCCTGTCATTTTTCCACATTTCCACATCAGTTTGCGATTTATTAGCTTTCTTTTTTTTAAAAAAAAAAGGCTTCATGAAAATTCTTCGGCAATTTTCTCCTAATACAGTGGTACCTCTGGTTACGTACTTAATTCGTTCCGGAGGTCTGTTCTTAACCTAAAGCGCCACTTTAGCTAATGGGGCCTCCCCCTGCTGCTGCCGCGCCACCACCGCGCGATTTCTGTTCTCATCCTGAAGCAAAGTTCTTAACCCTAGGTACTATTTCTGGGTTAGTGGAGTCTATAACCTGAAGCGAATGTAACCTGAAGCATATGTAACCCGAGGTACCACTGCACTGCAAGAAATGGGAAGCGTGCCAGCCAGTACGTGTATATATGTACCGTATTTTTCGCCCCATAAGACGCACCGACCCATAAGACGCACCTAGTTTTTTTGGGGGGGAATAAAGGAAAAAAATTTTATTTCCCCCCAGGTGCGCTGCGCTAATCCCGAAGCTTGGGGCGTGCGGAGCTCAGCGCGCCCCAAGCTTCTGGGTGCCGGCAAGCAGTCCGCTAGCCCTGGGAGAGCCGCCCGGCTCTCCCAGGGCTAGCGGATCGCTGCGCTACACCAGAAGCTTGGGGCATGCCGAGCTCAGCGCGCCCCAAGCTTCTGGGTGCGCGCAAGCAGTCCGCTAGCCCAGGGAGAGCTGCGCAGCTCTCCCAGGGCTAGCGGAGCACTGCGCTAATCCCGAAGCTTGGGGCGTGCGGAGCTCAGTGCGCCCCAAGCTTCTGGGTGCAGGCAAGCTCTCCGCTAGCCCTGTGAGAGCTGGGTCTCCCACAGCTAGCGGATAGCTTCCTGAAGCCTGGAGAGCGAGAGGGGTCAGTGCGTACCGATCCCCCTCGCTCTCCAGGCTTCAGCGAAAGCCTGCATTCGCCCCATAAGACGCACACACATTTCCCCTTCATTTTTGGAGGGGAAAAAGTGCGTCTTATAGGGCGAAAAATACGGTATATATGTTCGTGTGCAATTTTGCCTCATGTACACATTTTTTGCAAAGCAATTCCCCCTAATATAATGCCTTTTTGTATGCTGTTTTCATTTACGTGCACAGTTTCCCCTAGTATATGCACACACTGTGTGCATTGCAAAATATGCAGAAATGCGGATTCCGAAGGGCGACTCTGTTCGGGTTCTCCTATTGCTTTGCACAGTGGGACTTAAGTTCACCTTCAAATGCAAACTAAGTTGAATCTCTCACCCATCACTCATGGTTGTCAACAGACCTTGGGTGACAGCAAAATATCAGACTTGAAAGAAAACAAGCATCTCACTCTGGGTGGACTGACCTTGAATATGAAGCGCCGGTTCTTCTTCTCCTTGGAGAACGCTGTCCGGATCTCATAGCTGGGGAGGAGGATGCTGCCCAAAACTTTCTCTTCGCGGCTGTCTGGAAAACAAACACACACACATTTCCAACCCTGCCAAAGGAAAGAAAAAAGTCACAGGAGAGACCTACATTGCGGGGGGGGGGGGCGGTTTGGACTAGAGGACCCTTGAGATCTATGATTCTAAGAAGTCGCTTCAATGCACTTTTCCCTAAAGCCCAGATGGAAAGAACCCTGTGTGGCCCTTGAGATGTTGTTGGGACTCCAATTCCCATCAGCTCCAGCCCACCTGCCCAAGGGTCAGGGCTGATGGGAGTTGGATCCTTATAACGTCTAAAGAGCCACAGGTTCTCCCCTCCAGCCCTGTGGGGCCCTCAAGATCTCTGGGGCCTGAACTAGCGATTCCAATCCGTCAAACCTGGCTAGCAGTCCACTCCACTGCCTAAGGTCCGGCTGGTAGGGAGAAGAGTCAAGGCCTTCTCTCTCAACCGTAGGGCTTAAGTTGAGGGACAAAAGGGCTTGTCCACATCTGAGCACTATTTAGTTGTTTATACACACACACACACAATTTGAATTACACTGGAGTAGTCCACACCCACACATATTTTAATTTCCGTATGAGAAACAATTTCGGTCTTTCCTATTCATACCAGCAGGTGTTATCTTTTGTGTTTCCCCCTGCTTTCTAGTTTGTGGATTCTATCACCCCAGTTAAGTGCCAATAGGGCATGACCACAGATAGCTGTGTCCTCATCTTGTTTTTGTTTTAATATCCCCCACCCAAGAAGTACACAAAAGCACAGAGCCAGGCAACTGTATAGCTGCTTGTGCAGTTTTCTGGCTTTGGGCAAATCTGATGAACCAAAAGAACACAACATCCGGTTTTGTGCAAATCTGAGGAATCAGAAGAAAAAGGATATATATAAGGCTAAACTCCTCCACCAGAAAGAGTCAGGAGCAGAGTCGAAAATGAAATGAAAGCAACCAAATTCTCAGCACACCCTTTTTAGATTTGGATACAGAACATATGGGCTTTTAGAATACATATAGAAATTCTTGTTGTAAACCACTTTGATGTATTTTTTTGCTGCAGCAGTATAAAAATATGCTTATAAGTAAGTAAAAGGAATAAACAGCTGGAGGCCCATGAGCTTTCCACCCCAACCTACAGCATATTTTCCCAGCTATGCTCTCAGACAGACCATAAGGAATGTTATAGGCTGAGAAAGCAACAGGAGGAAGAAGGAGGCACACCCTCCAATGCCTGACCAGCCTACCTTGCCTGAGACTTGAAAAAAGCCCTCCCTCCAAAAGCACAATGACATCACTTCCGCCCACCTCTGGCAGAACCATGGGGAAATCCCAATTACCTCGGTAGTAGAAGAGGCAGTAATTAGAAAGGACGAACCAACGTCGTTTCCAGAGTTTAAGACCAGAGCTGTCCTGGAGGAGGAAAGGAAAGGAAAAGGGAGATCAAAGGTGGCCAGGGCATCAACTCCCAGGAGAACCCATGATCATTCTGCTTGGTTACGTCAAACATATTGTTTTATCAGTGGGTACAGGATTGGTAGTAAAGCTGCTAAGAGTCACACATGTGGCTTTCTGCCATAAATGGAGGAGAAACATTCTGTCCCTGGCTAGAGGACATGGGCTACTTCCAGAAGACCTCTCTATCAAAGATTTGTCCTGATTTCCTTGCAGGGAGATGACACGACATTGGCTATTTATTGAGCTGCTCGTTAAGTGGCACCACCATCAACATTGATTTGGGGCAAGATCATGACAACTCTGGGCGAGATCTCAAAATCTCTGCAAGATCTTGATCTATTGTGGTATTGGCAATGCTGACAGTGGTGGTGGGGAGCATGTTCTCATCTGTGGTGGCCCCTGCGACACTGGAGCTCTAACAGCTGCTCGAGAATGACAGATGCTGAGCATGTGATGCCACCAGCAGCCTCTGGCTTCCTTTGCTCTATTTGGGTCCACCCATGTCAGCATTCAGCCACTCATCCTTCAGGCTAATGCACAGCCAACGTGACAACACCCATATTATGTGAGTAACAACTCCCCTCATTCCTGACCAATGGCCACACTGGCTGGGGCAGATGGGAGGAGATGTGGCTGAAAACACCTGGAGGGAACCACGTTGGCTGCTTCTGAGCTGAGGAACCCCCTTCGTTTCTCACGCTCCTTTTACCTGTTTATAAAGCCACCCCCGCATGATGACAGGCGAGTTGGGGTCTCTCTTGATGGAGTTTGCCCTCTTCCCAAAAGCATGGACCTTCCGGACAGGCCGGGCTGAGCGTGGCTGCAGAAGACAAAATGGTGAAATGCAATACTGGGTTGTTAATAGCACGCCATCAGTGTTGGCATCGGTCTGTCTCAAGACAATGGAGTGCGCCTCTGTGGGGTGATGCCAAACCGTGGCCTCACCTTGCCTAACGGGGCACAAGCCTGGGCAGCATGCATGGAGGTCCTGGGCTGCCCAGACAACAAGACCTCCCCCCTCTCCATCTCATTGATGTGGTCCAAAGGAAAGCAGAGCAATATGTTTGGTCCCAGCTTGGTTGCAGGAGTTGCTGGGAGGAGGCGCACAAGGCGCCACCCAACCGTCTTAGGGACTCCAGATTTGTGTAGGCTTAATCCTTAGCCTTCTCTTCTCCTAAAGATATCTCACAAGGCAGTGGAGTTTTAGGACCAGAGTTTTCCTTCTCCTAGATGGGCTACCTTCCCAAGCTGACCAGTCTCATCTGCCCCTCACTTCCCTCTGCAGCACGGGGAGAAACCATCTTCTTGACTGTTGGACCTGCTATCGGTCTCGTCCACTCAATCAGCTGGAGCCTGTCTTTGTATGCAGGAGAAGTCCCCAACTCATCTAGGATTTGAGACCCATTGGCTACCCTTACCTGGTTTAGCCGGCCAATCAAAGCCCTTCACAATGTGTGGCTGCTGTCACATGCTGACAACTTCTAGAAGCCACAGGTAAGAGCTGAATGCAAGCTGGGAAGCAAGGTGGACAAACTACCCTACAAACTGCAATCCCTTACCTAGGCAGTATATGCATGGTCCCTGCTCCGAAGGAGCTTACAATCCAAAATTGGCAGTGGTCAAACAGCAGGGGGAGGAGGTAAGGAAAGAAATGGAAGAATGTGGGCTAATGCCATTTACAAGCCTGGTGATAATCACTTCCCTGTATCACAAATGTGGGGAACCTTCAGCCTGCCAGATGTTTTAAGACTACAACTCCCATAATCCCTGGTGACTGGCCACACTCTCTGGACTTGAAGTCTGGCAACATCTGGGAGGCCAAAGGTCCTCCAGACCTGCTTTATCATCAATGGCCCAATTTTAGGAACAAGTGGATATTGTTGCTCAAAAGCTCCAAATCAACTTCAGCTGCACAAATTGAATTTGCCAGTATTTGATTAAATCCCACCTGAAAAAAGCAACAGGTTTCCTATCAAATTTCTGTAAATAGGGTTATTGGGCAGGTTTCCCTGAGGCAATACCTGAAGCTGACAAAAGAGTGGTCAATAGCCCTGAGGTATGTTGTAATAGGGAACTAAATACTTAGCCCCTTGTCTACTGTTGCAGGAATGTTGTGGGAATGTAGATAGAAAGAAGCATCGGAGGCAGACCACTCCCCCCACCCCCACCCCATGGCCACCCATTGACTAAGGATGATGTAATCCAGGTGTTTATGTGAAGAGAAGACAGCAGTTTCAGCTTGACTGGGAAGGCCACAAAAAGCTGAGTTTGGAGCTCTAAAAGGTGATCTCTGGTTGCTGGCTGCCTCCCTAGAGATCTGATGTAATGTTGCCTATCAGTTCAAGTGTTTTAAGCTGTGCCTGCCTCCACCTATGTAAATCAGTTCAAATGCAAATATTACACAATGCCAATAGGCCTCCCGTGACCTCCTTCCAAGGGAAACCAAACCTGAGTAAGCGCTGCAGCCCTAAAACTTTTTACCCCAGGAAAGTGATAAGTGAAAGGATGATAAGCCAAAGGAACTGGCACTCTTTATGAGTGTGGCTTAGAAACTGGCAATTTCTGGGAGGGATGCTGCTATTTGTCTACTACAGCCTTGCAGCACCATCAGTCTTTCCCTCAAATAATTCTGGGCACTGTCGCTTGTTAAGGTAACTGTAGCTCTGTGAAGGGTAAACTTGCAGTGTCCAGAATTCTTTGAGGGAAAGAGTATATTTCAAAAGTGCTTTAAAGGTACAGTGCTTTCAACACTGCTGGACTAGAGCAGGCATAGGCAAACTCGGCCCTCCAGATGTTTTGGGACTACCTATGCCTGGACTAGAGCCTATTTCAGGATGAATGTTGGATGTGCTGTCTCTCCTTTCTTCTCTCTTATATTCCTTAAGACAGCTTCAAACATAGTTACACTGCAAAATCTATGCAGCAGGCACTTGTAAACATCCATTTGCCTCATTGCCAGTGGTGAGTATCCCAAATGAATGTATGTTACATAAAATAGGTAAAGGTAAAGGACCCAACAGTTACTGGCTGAGGGAGCCGACGTTTATCTGCAGACAGTTTTTCTGGGTCATGTGGCTAGCGTGACTAAGCCGCTTCTGGCGAAACCAGAGCAGCGCATGGAAATGCCATTTACCTTCCCGCCGGAGCGGTACCTTTTATCCACTTGCACTTTGGCAGGAGCTGGGACAGAGCAACGGGAGCTCACCCCATCGTGGGGAATCGAACCGCCGACCTCCCAATCAGCAAGCCCTAGGCTCAGTGGTTTAGACCACAGCGCCCCCCCCCCCGTGTCCCTGTTACATAAAATATTTTACACATAAACAGACCAAGAGAATATTCCCAATACATCGCTAGAGTGCATATGGCCTCAGACAATCTCAAGATCTATTGTTTACAAGCAAGGTAAACATTGCCTCTTTCTACATATGCTTATGTCACATGCCAGTAGCCAATTGGCTACCAAACTAGATTCAAGTATTTGAATCTGGTATTTAGAAGCCTCATATGATTCTGGATCGGGGCATCTGAGAAGCTCTCTCTCTCTCCACACACACATCCTATTCCAATCACTTAGATCTGCTGCTGATGCCCAACACCCCTGTGGCAAGGCGTGCTGAGACTTGAGCCTGCGCTTTCAACACTGTGGCACCAGACTTCAGGAATTCGCTTCCCCTTGGGAGTGAAGCAAGCTCCAACATTGTTTTTGACCTTTGTTGAAAACTTTTCTTGTCTTCCAAGCCTTCCAAGATTGGTCTGCCTTATTCCTGCAGTTTTTAATCCTTGTTGGGTTTTTTGTTTTTTTTACAGTTCTGGGATCTGTATTGTTCTATAATTCTCTCTCTGTACAGCATTTGGGGATTCTTTGAATGTACAGTGGCTTCTGATATAATTAAGTTACGGTAAATAAAAATGCCTCATGTTCCTCAAATACTCAGGTGCAATACGTTATCACTGTAATAATGGAAATCCCTATGAAACCATTCTGATGTTGGTGAAATGAGCTGCTTCCCATGGTATAAGCATTGGACATCTGAGCTGCTGTTCACAACTCATTCAAATTAATTTAATTACCATCTCCCAAGCAAGTCTTTTCAACCCAAACCATATATTTATTTATGGTTTTAGTAAAGTTCATGGGTTGCTCCATCACCCTCAGAAGCTGGGGGAAATAGCCCAGGAGAGGGGATTCTCTATGGCAACCCCTAAATTGTGGAACTTCTGCCCCACAGTGTGTCTGGCATCAGGGCCGAATTTAGGTGTGATGAAGCTGCTGAAGGTAATGGGGCCCTTTGTATGTCCAGCTGTCCTTTGTCAACAACAAACTGCCGCTGTTTTTTGTGTTGAATATATGCTATATGGTAATTTATGGACCTAATAGGTATCTAAAGCCATCTGCACATAACAAAATATGTATTTTATCAAAGTAACTGTTGAACTGAAATACAGTTAAGAAGAAGTAAATTTTTGGGGGGGCAAGAGAGTGTAGCCCTAAGCTATAGCTTGTTTAGCTTATACGTAAATCCGGCACTGTCTGGCATCTTCACCGTACAAAGGTTTGTACCTCTTTACCCTGGCGTTTGACATCGGGGATTTTTAGGACTCGCCTTATTTCTGCGATAGTAAGTTGTTTTAAACATTATGTTTTAATTGTTGTAACCTGTCCTGGGACCTTAGGGTGATGGCAGAGCAAAGAAAGAAAGAAAGAAGGCCTTTGTAAACCGAGAGAAAAAATGATTATCCCCTCCTCCCTTCCTTTCAGGTCACAAATGTGCCACAAATGACTGAGGGCTCATCCACACTTGTCCCAGACTGCCCCCTTTGCTCTGATTGGGCACTAAAGAGCAGTTTTCCCTGGGAGAAAGCAGTGGGAAATATGGATAAGCCCTCACATAGGTATGCAGGGATACATCTGCCAGTGTGAATGTTTTGAGGCCTCATAAATGTTGTGGACTTGTTCGCATGGTTATTGTAGAATTCTCCTTTTCCCGAAAAAGAGTTTTGGTTATTTGTTTATTTTAAAGCACAAGCTGCCAACTCCTGAGGTAAACACTATTCAGGTGTTCCTTGCAAATGAAGCTGCAAAGCCCATTAGCTCAGGAAGACAAGGCGAGCAGGATCTCTGGAAGCCTATCTATCGACCCAGCAGCACCTGTCCAGAGGGCACGGACCACTTCCAATTCCTCACCTTCGTTCCCATGGAGACGGAAGAGATGGTGACTGTGCTGCTGGCTTGGCTCAGGCCACTTGTAGGCCGGTCCCCTTCCGACATGGTCCTCAGCTGACCCAGTGCTGATCTGGAAAAGAAAAGAGAATGCTGGCTTGTTGCAAGAACGCTTCATGTGATGTTCACAGTACCAGAATCCCACAGCTTGGGGCCAGCACTTTGGGGGAATGTAAGGCACCAGGTCTTTAACATTCTCCGGGGACCCCGGGCTTAACCCCTCAGCCTCATGGAACCCACTTTTGACAACCTCGACCAAACCATCCTTCATGGCATCCTTTCTTTCCCCACCTCTTTTTCCTCCCACAGAAAGATGGTCACTGTACTGTCTGTGTGATGCAACTTGGGCGAGATCCTGACACAATTGTGGGTCACATCCCACCAGCTTAGGAACACAGGGAACTGGGTTCTGCTGAGTCAGAACATTGATATATCCAGCACAGTAGGTCCTGCATGGAGGTTGATCCAGAAAGCTCATATTATGTTTTTAAATGATCTCCCTCTTGAGACTATATTTCCACCCCCCAACAAAGTGTTTCCTGACAAGATATGCAAAATCCATTCTTTCTTTCATTATTTGTTCCCATCTGATAAACATGGTTTCAAATCCCTTTCTTTCTCTCCATTCTCTCTCCCACCTCCATCCCTTTCATGCCCTCCCATTCCAGATTTGGCAACAACAAAAACCCAAAATACATTTATAAATTATAGAATAAAGCAGCATTGTGAAAAATAAGTGTAGTAACATATGTTTTTTTGCTTCACCTAACTTAAGTTGCTGAGCTTAGAATTTTAGTTTCCTAGGCACAGAACTGAATTTTCTTAGAAGCAGCAGGAGACACCAATCAGCCCCTGTTAAAATCTTTCCATTTATTCCAGTATATGTAACACACACACAGTGTTAATTTTGCAGGCTTCATTGATTCTTTTTCATCGTTTCTTTTTTTTGAACTGAAAGTCAGAATAGAGTGTTGAAACCATTAAACCTGCTCCCCAGTTCAACCCCTGCCAGCAAATTCCCTCTAGTTATTTTTGGATCAAGCCCACCTGCTTGTGTCTGGCAAAAGCATCTCATTCGAGAGAGTGTCAACTCGGTGAGATGGGAAATTCCACCCCTTCTCTTGGCAGCAGAATTCTACAGTTAAATCACCCCTTTGTTGTTAAACACTCAGGCCTGCATTTCTTAATAACGGAGGCTTTTAACCCCTGGAAGCAATTTCTGAGTCCCTCTTCAGTAGACATTTAGAACTTCATGGTCTTTCTAGGCATCTGGTTTGCTGAGCATTCATCCCGACTTGTTAGCAGGGAGATTAGACGATGCTGACTATCCAGTGGGCATTCACTTGTTTGCAAGGAGGTTAAGATGACCGTTGCATCAAAGCAAGTGTTCCCCCACACTTTTCACGGCCTTTTCCTATCACTTTCCTTGTCATTAAAAAGCAAGGTTTTTCAGGGAGGTGAATCTGTTGCATAAGGCCTCCCGATCAACTTTAACTGTGCAACCTAAATTGGGCGGTATGTGACTGAATCCCACCCAGAAACAGTGACTGTCGGAAAACACCCTTTTGGCACTCCTGTCCACTGGCGTTACTGATTCCATTATTTATTTCTATTATTATTTATTACATTTTTATATAGCACCTTTATCTTCCAAAGAACTCAAGCTGGTTCTCCTCCTCCCCATTTCATCCTCAAAACAACCCTGTAAAATAAGGTTAGGCTGAGAGTGAGTGACTGGTCCAAGGTCACCCAGTGAGCTTCATGGCTGAGTGTGGATTCGAATCCTGGTCTCCCAGGTCACAGCCCAACACTCTAACCATGCTGGGGGTATATATCTAGTGCTATAGGTAAGTGGGATTTCAGCCAGCCATCTATGCCCCCCCCTACAACTATGGATTTAAGTCAACTAAGTAATCCAGAGTACACCCATTGCAATTCATGGGCTTGTCATGTCCATTAATTTCAATGGGTCTGCTCTGAGACTAAAGCTATGCACATGTTAGCAGCTGAAAACACAGCGAGGTCGTTCTTCCCTCCCTGTTGCATTTCAAGTCACATTTTTCAGTTGCTGTGCATACCATTACCAAAACATTCAGAGATGCTTTTAAGTGGAGATGGCTGGGATTGAACCATACAGAACGCATCATGGTCCCTTCCACTGCTATGTGGCTCCTCCTGACTAATGTCTGTAGCCAAAGCTAATACTCCTAGCAGAAAGATATAGCAGGAAGCCTAGCATACCCCACTTTGGTGAATTCAAAAGAATAGATGGCTGCCTATAATTAGATTTCTCCAGGGCAGGGATAGGCAGGATCTTACTGGTTCTCAGCTTACAGAAAGGAAGAGGTTCAGAGAACCGCTGCAACAATGGAAAGCACGTTAGCCTCTAGGCTGCAAATTCCCTGGGCTTGAAAAAGCAAATCCACATTCTTTGCCAGGGGAAGCTCAGTTCCCTGTGCTGGGTGTCTCTCGCACAAAATAAGCAGATGTGCCTCGTTATATTGCTTCTGGCAAATCTTTCCCCAGGGGGTCAAGAAGAGTTCCTGGGCCTACGAACCAAACCAATCCTAGACAACTAGACGTGCGCCTCTCTCAGCAATGCACATTCACACCCCGGCCAACTTCTGCCAACTGCAGCAGGCATGACTTTCAAGCCTAATTTGCAGCAGCCATAAGTACAGACACAACTCAGATACCTTCCAGATGGGATAGCTGTGTTAGGGCTCATCCAGATTTCCTTTCGCACAGTGTGTCTAGGAACAGGTCCGTTCTTAAAAGGTCTGTGCTCAAGCACTTACTGTTGTTGTTGTTTTGCCACAGCGCTTTCCCTGCAAAAACCACCACGGTCTGACTCTGCCTAACAATAGGGCTGGCCCTTGAGAGCCAGATGCACTACCCTGAACTCCTTAGAGGAAAGGCAAGGGGGGGGGAGAGAGAGAAGAATCTGTCTAGCATCCTGAAATCCAAAACTATCTTTCCTGCTTGCCAAAGCTCAACTGCTGTTCTCCACACCCTTAGCTTGACCCGACCAGTTTTTCACTTCCTTCTCCTCCTCCTACCTGGCAGGTGGATGCAACTTAAGATGCATTTCAGGAAGCTCTGGGTATCCACACAGGCTATGATGCTGTGCTCCAATGATGGGTCATCAGTCAAGTGTCCACAGACACCCTCCCTGCAACCAACGACCACTGGAAGAAGCACCAGCGTAACGCCACAACCAGCGGCAGGGGGTTGTGGCAGTATATTCCGGATATAATCCATACAAAGTTGCCTATTGATGCAAAAAACCTCCCTTCCCATATGCTACTGGCTGGGAATACAATTGCGCCTCGTGATCCGAAGGGGCACCTCTTGTATTCCCTGGCACACTTTGGCCCTCGCATTCCATTCCTCCCACCTCTCACCCTTGCAGTGACGCCAGACGAATGAATAGGGCATTGATGCTGCCAGGACCCCCCTTCCTGACCCTTAGCAGTGGGGTGGGGGAGACATTGTGCCAGCTGTTTGCGATGGTCCCTTTCCTCCCTGCCCCCCCAACCTCCCACACTGGGTTCAAGGATCCTCACGTCACTGGCTTTGCCTGGAGCGATCCGGAAAGATGGAAAAATCAGCAAAAAGATGGGGAGGCGAGGGGCTAGAGAAGGAAGCCGTTTTGGGTGGGGTGGGAGGAATCGGTCTTGTAAAAAATGATCCGCTTCATTCTATACGCTGGCGCTTCGCCCTTCAACCAAAACAGTTCTCACAACAAAATACGAACATCACTTTAATGCAAAAAATGAGCGTGCAATCTGAAAACAAATGCAATAAAACCAGAACAAAGGGTGGGGAAGCAATCCTATTAGAAAAAGAAATAGTCATTACAAGCAGCACTTAAAACTAGGTAGCCTTTTGCGGATGAAGGAGGGAGGTTTTGGCATTCACGGTTGAATATGTCATTACGCCCCCGACTTTGGCACAGAGAACTTCCCCATAGCACTGCCTTTCCTTAGTTAGGGATGCTAACTCAAGTTTCACTCACACACAGGGAGAGAGAGAGAGAGAGCAGGGCCCCAGCAGAAACTCTTGAAATGCCCTCACATCAGTGGTACTTCACAGTTTGGCCAAAGGTCAGGGTGAAATGAAGTATTTGCATGGCTGACTGAGTTTTCGCAGCTGTCTGGTAGGTTTAACTCTTCCCCATCTGCTTCTGGAGAGTAGAGTGCACAGTTCCGAGAGGAGCAGGATGAAAAGGACACCACAGAGGTAGTTTGCAAGGGGACACATTATCATCAGCCATCATCTCTTCCCCCAACGCCACCCTGCCACCACAACATATAAACTGACAGACCTGGAAACGCCTAATACTGAGACACAGCCTTATCAGTGATGGCCCCTCACTGCTGGAATTTTCTCCACCAGGGGCACTCCTTTTTTTTTTTATTTATGATTTTCTATTTATACATTTCAATAATTTTATAATCATTTTAACACTTCAAAACTTGACTTCCTCCCTCCTCTTTCTGCAGTTCCTTAAATTTATTTTTAAATATTTTCTGCATATCCAATTGAACTTAATTTACTCATTCATCTACTTTAAATATATACTCTTATGAAACTGCAGGTTATAATCCTACCAATGTTCTTACCTGTTTACAATTTCTTTGTAAATATTCAATTAACAATTTTCATTATTTTATAAAAGTTTGTTATCTTGATTTCTTATTTTTTTTGCCATTTCTGCATATTCCATAAGTTTTTGTATCCATTCTTTTTTTGCTGGGACTTCTTCTTCTTTCCATTTTTGGGCAGGTAACATTCTTGCCGCTGTAGTCACATACATGAATAAATTTCTGTAGAGTTTGGGTAGTCCTGTCCCTATAATTCCCAAAAGGAAAGCTTTCCTTTTCACCAGGGGCGGGGGGCACTCCTGCAGCCCACCTACTTTGGGCACCAAAGAAGAATTTTCCAAAATAAATTTTCCTGGGCTTTTTAAACTTTCCATTTTATGGAACCCTTTACGCAGCTTTCTTCTCCATCTTGTTTCAAGTCTCCTGTTTCTCAGCCTCCCCTACCTCACAGGATTGTTGTGAGGATAAAACGGGGCGGGGCAGGGAGAACCATGTTTTGAGCTCTTTGGAGGAAAGGCACAAAACAATAAATAGTAGTGGTAGGGGGTTGCTTTAGATTTTAGTACATCACCTGGATAGCTCAGTTGGTTAGAGCGTGGTGCTGATCATGCCAAGGTTGCAGGTTCGATCCCTGTATGGGACAGCTGCGTATTCCTGCACCGCAGGGGGTTGGACTAGATGATGCTTAGGGTCCCTTCCAACTACAGTAGTACCTTGGGTTACAGACGCTTCAGGTTACAGACTCCGCTAACCCAGAAATAGTACCTCAGGTTAAGAACTTTGCTTCAGGATGAGAACAGAAATCACGCAGCGGCAGCGGGAGGCCCCATTAGTTAAAGTGGTGCTTCAGGTTAAGAACAGTTTCAGGTTAAGAACAGACCTCCAGAACGAATAAAGTACTTAACCTGAGGTACCACTGTACATCACTTGTCAACTACCCTGGAAATATTTAAAACAAACATTTCTCAGACTGTAGTAAGAGCTAGGGTCAGCCAGCTGTCACTGAACTCTAAACCTCAGGTGTATCGATACGCCAACAAAGTACAACTGCAGTAACTTTTGGCATCTAACTATGGTCCTCCCTCTCCCTGGTCCACAGCCCTCCTGCCCTTATTAGATAGTCCAAAAGTTAAGTCCCTCTGCTGATTTAGTTTTCCATCCTCCATTCTTTTTTTCCTTTCTTTTTTATTAACATATAAAACACATACATTTGCATTTACACAATACACATACACAACACACTACCTTATTTTCATAACATAAAGCATACCTACATTACTCTGTATAATACCAACCTATACTATACATATCAACATACCTACACACCTACCCCACACGGACAACCACCAAGTGACTTGACTTCCAGCCGTTCTTGTTACGCTACTTTATTTTTCCAACTAGCTTAAACACATTTCATTATTTATTTAATCTCTTCTTCTATCTTGACTTTACTCTCCTTTCATTCTAATCATTTTCTTGATTCACTCAATATTCCTTCCTCCATTCTTAATTATCACCTTGATTATCTAACACCGATTCCTTGTTTCGATTGCACTAGCCACCTCGTACTAGGCGTTTCTCAGGAATTCTAAGAAACTCCCAAATTAGTGCAGTTTTGAAATCAGTGGTCACAATCAGAGCAATTCTGAAGGGTTCCATCCACCATCACGATGCAAAATGGCACCCAACTGTATCCAAACACAGAAGAAAACCTGCTTTTTTGATCTCAGGAGCCATTGGGCAGAATTTGATTATGAGATATCTCAAGAGGGGTGTGAATACGTAGCAAGCAAGCAAGCAAACTGTTCAAGGTAGATTCCTAAAGATACATAAAGAGCAAAAATATTCAATGTATTTTCTATTGCCATATTTCAAAGCCACAAAGTTGGACTGAAATTCTTTCAAGATTCTTTCACCACCAGCCTGCTCTGGTTCTATAGGCTGTTTCCCATTACCGGATCTCAACATGGAAGTAACTTCTGTTTTAGTAACATGATTCCCATATGTTGGTTGAAACATGAGATTGTACTGCAGGCATGTAAACTGCTGCATATACAAGTGCCAAGAAAGTGTGACTGACTCTTTGTACATGGAATTACTTAAGATCTTATTCCCAAGTTACCTAGGAGCAAGCCCCATTCATCTCAATGGAACTTAGTTCTAAGTCAACACATATAGGATTGCACTGTTTGACTGAAATTCTAGGCACTCTTTATCCTCCCGGGAATAAGTCCAACTCAACTAAGAGGTAAGCCTCTCTGAGCAGGATTGGGCAGTTGATTAACCTACAAAGGAGTTGAACTTTGGCAAGAAGCTTTGATCCTGCAACTCCTCTCTTGCAAAGCTTATCTTTTTTATCTGGTTGGTAAAATACTCAAGAAATCACAGCAAATAAAACTACCAATTAGGTGTTGTTGTTTTTAAGGTTATGCCTTCCATAGTGGGAGTGGGAGTGCTTTGATGCCTAAAGCCACATGGAAAATATTATATCAGAAGAGGTCATTCATTTGAATTTTCCTGCTGGCTCCGACTCATTACTCAAGAACCCACAAGAATGATCAGTTCTATAATGTTTTCCACATGGATTCCTCTGCAGGAACCTTTCCAAAAACACTCCCAAGAAGGCAAATTGAAGACGACCATATGTTGATCAGGAATGGCCAAGGCAATCAGGATTTATTAATACAACGAGTTATGCAGACTTATTATTCAGTGAATGACTTAAGTGTATGTTCATGTACAGTATGACTGCAACTTACGCGCATTTAACTTGTGCACATTCAGCTTTACACGCTTGTAGAAAAAAATAAGTTAAAATTTATAAAAGTGGGGAGGAAAGGGAGCAGGAATCTGGGAATAAAGACTTTGGCAATCCCACACACCATTGAAGCCAACGTGTTTTCACTATATATGATTCTGGCGATCCCCGGAATGTAACCCTTGTGTAAGTTGCAGGCTCACTGTATTGCAAAACCCACAATGAAGACGGCACCTTCTCTAAAGTAGGGATTCCCCAACTGTGCTCCATTGGCCATTAGTGGTCTGTGAGCTTCATTCAGCTACTCCACAAGGCAGTCAAATCCTCTGCCAATACCTTCAGCAATTTTCAGGTGGTCTGTAGGGATGGGGAGTTTAGGAACTAAAGTATCGTTATGGGTAATAAGCTCATTTAACATTCGCATAGCACTGTTCAGAGTTCAATGCACATGGAGTATCCAGTTGCAATCTTTACAACAACCCTGTAAAGTAGGTCTGTGTTATGACCCCCCCCCCAATACTGCAGAAGGGAAGAACTGAGGCCGATGGAGAGGATTTTGCCTCAGGCCATCAAGTGAGCTTGAGGCAGATTCAAACCGGGCGCCCTTCCTGATTTGTAGCCCAACCTTTTAGCCACTATGCTGCACCAGCTCTTCCTACTGTTATTATTTCTATCGCCCTGCAGCTGTGTCTGACGCCATATAAACACAGGATTTAAGACAGGCTCCTGCCATCTATGGTAGGTAAATGTGAAATTACATACAGTTGCAGCTGTACAGTGGTACCTCGGGTTACATACGCTTCAGGTTACATATGCTTCAGGTTACAGACTCCGCTAACCCAGAAATAGTACCTCAGGTTAAGAACTTTGCTTCAGGATGAGAACAGAAATCGTGCAGCAGCAGCGGGAAGCCCCATTAGCTAAAGTGGTACCTCAAGTTAAGAACAGTTTCAGGTTAAGAACGGACCTCCGGAACGAATTAAGTACTTAACCTGAGGTACCACTGTATTTTGTTTGTGCACCAGAATAATTGGGGAAAGATTCTTCATCAAAACTGGAGCGTTGAAGGTCAGGTTATCCCAAAACGTTCTAGTGCCCAAGAAAGGACATCCAGGCGATGTGTCTCCTTCATAATGTGTTATGCCAACTTATGGCATTTATACAGTGCATACAACCATAGGAAGGTACCCTATATTGACTCAGGCCATTTGTCCAAGTACCTCAGAATTGTCTACACTGAGTGACTCTCCAGGTTTTCAGGCAGCGCTATACTTGGAGGTGCTGGGGACTGAACCTGGTTCAGATCATATCTGTGGCCTGCACAGAGCCAGCCCTTTCCGAGTCTTTTTAAGTGCTAGCAGCCTCACCGATGAATCAGGGATCTAACCATCAGTCTGCCAGTTGCCAGTGGTTAATTGGCCAAAGCTTGCAGCGCGACTTTAGCAGTGCAGCTGACGGAAACGCAAAGCCCCTGGATGAGCTGGCAGACGAGACCCTGGGAGTGACAAGAGGCTGGGCCAGCCAACAGCGAGTTCAATCCGCCTGTTGATATGCCCAGGAGCCACACACACACCCCGACCCAAGGCATGGTCTCATCTTCGTTGGGCAGCCCGCAGTGCGAGGGATATAGGTCCCTGACCACGGCTAAAAGTGGGCCTATCTTCTCTGAGGGCTGGGTAGGGCAGGGGGGGGCAGAGAGAGGGCTGTGGGGTGGAAATAGCTGGCGGGCTGCCGTTAGCTCTTGTTATTTATTCATCCACTGGCATTTGGACGCAGCAGCTGAGACAAAAGGCGCTGGGGCAGCTGGTGGCGGGGGCGAGGAAACATATTTTGCATCAGTCACAGGGGTCCGTGCATAACCCCGACACACCCAGCAGTCAGAAAGAGCTTGTGCTAAAAGGCGTTTTAACCCGTTCAGGGCCAGTGGTAAAGAGGAGGCGCTGTGGTGAGGAAGCACGGCAGACCTGGCTAAGTTGCCTTGCTCCTCTGCTATTGAAACAGCAGCCAAACATAGCAAAAGAAGAAGAAGCTTTCTCCATTATTCCATGACTGCGGGTGGGGAAGGAATCCACCTGCTTCCATTCTGCACAGCACAGGAAGAAGTCCAGTTTAAAACACACACAGAGAGACATTGGCAATCCTAGATCCAGAGAAGCATTGCCTAGGGAAAGCCGCAGGGTCCAAGATGCCTAGCGTGGGACCACTGATGTAGAGAGGCAGCGGAAACATTGCTATGCCTCAGGAGCATCCTCCGAGGACACTGTGGTGTCCAGAGATTCTGCATCTAGCCCTACAGAACCTGTTCCTACACTGGCCAACCAGAAGCCCCAGTAGGAAGCCCCCCAAGGCCCAGCAACTCTCCCCGCTTGGCATTCAGAGGCACAACAGTGGAGGGAGAGCATTCCCATCAAGGCTAGCATCCCTTGATAGCCTTATCCTTCAGGAATCTTGGGTCCTGGGCCCACAGAGGCAGGAGACTGATCTGAAGACAGGGACTGTCCTCTAATAAGATGCTCTTCTTCTCAAACAAGGCAGGAAGGAGGCACAACTAGAAGTTAACTGCTTGCCCACAAAATCTGCCCCTTCCTTTAGGGAAGCTTTTAACATTTAATATGTTGTTGTGTTTTAGTGTTCTGTTGGAAGCCGCCCAGAGTGGCTGGCGAAACCCAGCCAGATGGGCAGGGTATAAATAATAAAGTATTATTATTATTATTCCTTGGTTCCCTCCCACCCATGTTCAAAAGGCAGAGGGGGTAGGGAATCCAGAGGAACAGATTTCTGAGGACAAGCCTCCCCCATCTCCCTAAGGCCATCAGGCACAGAAGCAACAATGTCATGGCGCCATGGTCTTACCTGGTTACTGGTGTTGGCCAGAGGTATCTCCTACGGGTTAAGCAGATTCAGGAGGAGGAAGAGGAGGAGGAGGAGGGCAGCCCCTTATCGGCTCATTGGCGGCAGGAAACTTTATAGTCTTTCTTGGGTTCATGCCCTACAGAATCAGATCTCTGGTGCTCAGCATAACTTGGGATCAAAGCCCTGCATGCCCGGCTTTGCTCTCCTCTTCATTCGAACACATTCACCTCTATTTTTCTGCCTCCAGTATGACCCACCCCCTTCCTTATCTCTCCCCCCCCCCACTATACCCTCCACTCCTCTTATCTCTCTTTCTATCTCTCTGCTCCTTCCACCAGCCCAATTTCTTGCTCTTTCATCAATACAGCAACCTAAGTCGGTTTTCCGCCGTCCTCCTTTCGCAGCCCTTCCTTATCGACCTTCCCAATCGCGGTTTTCTCTCCCTCTCCTTTCCCTTTCCCTGGCAGCTCTGGGGGGAAGAGAGAGGAGGAATAAAAGCAGAGCGATTGAATTTCAATCCTGGGACCCACCACTCCACCTTCCTGGGGGCTTGGCTTGAGAAGGAGGGGAGGGTATGCAGAGAGAGAAAGAGAGAGGGGGGCGAGGAGAGTAATGAGAGGGGGAGACAGGAGTCCGAATTCCTGACCTTAACTTTAGAGAGAGGAGTGGCCACAAAAGCTTTAGAAAAACAGGGATTTGGGAAGTTGTCAAAGAAGAAAGACATTCTTTGACTGGTGTGTGATATGGATGTCTCCTTGTGTAGGAGAAGGTGCATCCTCTGGCGCCGCCTGCTGGTGGGATTCTCCCCCCAAAAGAGGACGTTGTTCCAGCAGAGAATCTGCTTCCTATCCTGATTTGAAAAAATAATATAAATGCAACCATGTGTCTGGCAGGGATACCATGCTATATTTTAATCAAATGGGGTGTGTTTGTGAAAACAGACTGTGGGGCTTGATTCCCAGTCCTACACAACACCCATAATTTCTCTACTTATTCTTATTATTTCCACGCACCTCTTTGCCTGGCAGAGAACCCAGGTGTCCTGCTCACAGGCTTGAAATATGACCAGGATGTAACAGAACTTCCAAGCTTAAAAAAACAAAACAAAAAAAGGGGGGAAACCCTCTTGGCCAGCTGCCAGAATTTTGTATGTAAAGGCCAGAACTACAAACCAGTTTCCATAATTAGCTGGAAAAAAATCTTCTTTTTTTGCATGCTTGAATGGCGCATCTCACAGATGTGCGTTAACCTCACTGAGCTCAGCAGCAACACACCATTTCACCAGCAGCAGAACAGAAGCACTTTGTGCAGTGCGTAATGAGACTATGGAACTCACTCCCACAAGAGGCAGTGATAGCCAGCGACTTGGATAGCTTAGAAGAGGATTAGACAAATTGGAGCCTGGATAGCTCAGTTGGTTAGAGCGTGGTGCTGATAACACCAAGGTTCCAGGTTCGATCCCTGTATGGGACAGCTGCATATTCCTGCATTCCAGGGGGTTGGACTAGATGATCCTCAGGGTCCCTTCCAACTCTACAATTCTATGAAATTCACGGAGGACAAGGCTATCAATGGCTACCAACCACAGAGGCTACATTCTACCTCCACTGTCAGAGGTGCTATACCTCTAAGCACCACTTCCTGGGAATCACAGGTGGGGAGAATTGCTGCTGCTGCTCACGTCCAGTTTGCAAGCTTCCCACATGCATATGTTTGACAGCTATGAGGGCAGACAGGATACTGGGTGAGATGGGGCATTGGCCTGATCCAGCAGGCCCATTCTTCTCTTCCTATGTTAAGAGGCTTCAAGGCACATGTGCGTGTTGCACAGCCTTCCCTCTCAGGTTTCATTGAGCCAGGAGGGTTTGTGTGTTGTCCTCCTCCTACTGCATTTTTCAGCAACTGCAGTGCTTTATGGCAGAACGATTCATGCCAGCACTACAGAGCTCGACCCGTTTAAAAGCAGTTTTGCAGTGCTTTGATTCCCTGATTTATAACGTTGCTTTCAAGCAGTTGTTAATCGGTACATTAAATGCTCATGTAGCTATCAGGCCTCCTTTTTTAGCCATCCTTATCCGCAGCAGCCTCTGTAATTTAAATCCTACTAAGTTCCTGGAGATGGTACAGGTGTGTCTAGGGGGCGGAAGCTGTAGGTACGAAACAGACTTGCTTCTACATCAACACTGCTTGCTAGAAAGCTGCTTGGAGTTTTGAGAAACTCCAGAATAAGGCAGGCTTATTGCAGCCTTATTGCACGAGTCCCATCAAGTTTCACCTCTGACCTGCTAGCTCTTAGTCATAGATTTATAGAATTGTAGAGCCTGATGTTTAGTCAGAATCTCCTTTTTTCTAAACTGAAGCCATTGTTTCGGGCCCTGCCCTCTGAAGCAAGAGAAAACAAGGTTGCTCCACTCTCTATGTAGCGGCCCTTTAGAAAAATGAAAATGGCTATTGCATCTCCTCTGTCTCCTCTTTACGAAGCTAAACATACCCAACTCCCTCAGCCAATCCACCCGTTTTAAACTCCTAGAATAGCCTAGGGCTGTATACACACCATACTTTTAAAAGTGCATGCCCCCCTTCCCAAAAAACACACAAAAGAATGCCGGGAACTGTAGTTTGTTAAGGATGCCAGGAATTGTAGCTCTGTGGAGGATAAACTACAATTCCCAGGATTCTTTGGGGGAGGTCACCTATGGCATGTATGCAGCCTAGGAGTTTTGGATTCCAGTAGATGGGAGTAGTAATCCAAATCATCTGGCGGACACCAAGAACATTTCCAATCTTATCCAGGATGAGGCACAGCATTCCTAGGTACAGTACTTAAAAGGGCACAAGCCCATAATACAAATTCGTATATGCTGATTTACATGTATATAGACCTCTGGACAAATTACAATGGTAGGTTGCTGGGATGTTACTCACACTGTGCTTAGCAGTACGTTTTACACACACACACACACACACACACACACACACACGAGAGAGAGAGAGAGAGAGAGAGAGAGAGAGAGAGAGAGAGAGAGAGATATCTAGGACCTGACAGAAAAGACCTGGGGCTCGAGCTACCCTGTAACTACACTCTTCCTGTAATCTTACACAACCCACTCAGATTCTTAGCCTATAAACCTCCTCCCTTTCCAAGAATCTAGTGGTTCTGGTTACCTCTTCATCTTGCATACGGCATACCCCAGAAATATCTTGTCCACAAATGAAAACAAGTGGGGAAAACGGAAAGAGAAACCAAAACAGGACAGGGAATATCGAACTACAACAGATCATAATCAGGTGCAAATCCCCACCCCACCCCTCACAATTGGGTTCTTACATTGCTGCCAGGTGATAGCAATACCACTGGGTTGAAAGTGACCCAGATGTTATTAGGTGCTGTAATTCTCATCCGCCTGACTGGTTGACACCTGGATTTGTTGCAAGGTCTGATCCCTCTGTTTCTATCTTAGGCTGTTTCAGTTATTGTTCAGATTTGGTCCTAAATGCCAGGGGGCTGTGAGAAAGAAAGCACAGGCCTTCCAGCTAATACTGTTGTCCAAAATGGGCTGTGGATCATTGATAATATATTGAGCAGGGCTTTTCTTTTCCAGCTGGAACTCAGTTCTGCCCCCTCTCAGGTGGGCACCATATCCATAATAAGAGAACAAGAGAGGTATTCATGGCAAGTCCCTGCACCTCTTTTTCTAGAAAAATTAGCACTGCTCTTAGGGAAGTAAAAAACAAAAGAGCTGTGGGTAACAAGTGACGTTTCTGTCCTTTTATTTGTAAAACTGTTGATATGCTGTCTTCTCCAAAATATCAGAGCTGTGTACAACAATATGTATGCAATAGCAAGTATACATATTGGGCTGTGTGTCCTGTAGTAGATTATTCCTGTTACAGTGGTACCTCGGGTTAAGAACTTAATTCATTCTGGAGGTTCGTTCTTAACCTGAAACCGTTCTTAACCTGAGGTACCACTTTAGCTAACGGGGCCTCTCGCTGCCGCCACTTGATTTCTGTTCTCATCCTGAAGCAAAATTCTTAACCCAAGGTACTATTTATGGGTTAGCGGAGTCTAACCTGAAGCGTCTGTAACCCGAGGTACCACTATACTGGTCTGGCCTTGTCAATTTATTTTTTCAACTTCATTGGGTGGGTATCTGATGTGCATTTACCTGATGTAAATCCTTTGCGTTCGTTTTTGTGCAACAAGCTAGAATAAATGTGGTTGCATCGTGGGGCAAGGCTATGGATCTTGTGGTGTGGAACACAGGAAAACTGCCTTATGCTGAGCCCATCTAGTTCAATGTTGTCTCTGCACCGAACTAGCAGTGGCTCTTCAGGGTTTTGGACAGGTAATATTCTCCATTCTACCTGGAGATTACAAGGATTGTAGCTGGAACCATCTGCATGAAAAGTAGAAGCAAAAAACATGTAAATGTGTACTGGCGATGGTCACTGGTTTCAGGTAAAAATAGAAAAAGTGGTAATTTGTAATCCTTCTTATTGCATAGAAAGTGACTAATACTTGATAATGAGTAACTATTTTCTCAAATTATTATGGACTGGAGCCAAGACTCCACCTTTTAGCTTGTCCTTGTGGTGACTTTCATCTTGCTGCTGTTATTGTTGTTGTTAGCCTGTTCCCTGATAAAAAGCCTCTTGTTCTGTGCCTACAAAGTGAGCAACTTTGCTTTATATTGAATAAGGAAGAACCTAACTTTCTCTCGGCCTAACCTGCCTGTTGGGGAAGATAAAACAGGGGGTGTAAAAGGGACTTTGCAAGTCACCCAGAGCTGCTTGGAGGAAGGGCGGAATTAAAAAGGAGTCGTAGACAGTTACTTGCCAGCTGAGAATAAATGGCCAGGTAGCTGTGATGAAACAAAGGTTACGCTACAATAAACCTTGCAAATGGCTGCCCTAGGCAGGAAAAAAGAAAAGTTAATTTCTGTATTGATCATGGTAAATCCCACCAGTTTTAAAAAATGAAAATGGAAAGTACGAGGAGCGTTTTCTGAACGAAGCCTCTCTTCTACTAGGAGAGTCAACGACGGGGGCAAGTACTTTCGTTTCACGTTTTGTTTCCCAACCCACCCGTCCATACTCTACTCCTCGCCCCTCCCTCTCCCCAGAACCCTCCTTCGGTCACGTCTCTCCCCCTGGCCCCGCCCCGTTCCACAACGTCACAATGTGGTGACGTAATCTCTCCCAGAACGAGTGTTTATATAGACTCGGCGTCAACAACGACGCATCCAAACATTCTATTCCTATTCACAGAAGAAAAACAGCTGCCGCCGCCGATTGAGAGACATGGGTTCTGCCGCGACCGACCGCTCTTCTGCCAAGCCCGCCGCTCGATCGCCCGATCACCGCGCCAACCCCGCAGCTGCTTGCTGGAGCGAGTTTGTTACTGGCTAATTCGATTCGAGAGGTAAGGAGGCAAAAGTCCACCATTGGGTCCTTTCTCTCCCCTTTCCTTGGAACCTAGGAGTCCTGGACCCCCGCAGGTACTGTGAACGGCTAGACCTCGCTCCGCTCCCACGCCAGACCAGGGAATTTCGCAGACCACTTGTTAACCGCTTGATCTTCCCATCCCTTCCTAGAAAACCCAGGAATCCCGGCCGGCTTCTCGCCTTCTCCCCGCCCACATCACCCGGGATCCCTCCTTCGCTTTGTACTTGGGAGTTAGACCGCCCACCACGCCTCTTTCTACACCACCCAGGTGCCTCGGCTCCTCAGCCCTAGGACCCAGGTCTTCTGCCTGCGGAGGACCCAGGAGTCCTGCCTACCACCCCGCCTCTCCAGATTCCTTCCCGCTGGTGGTGCGTGCACTGTGCCGGCCCCCACCCCCGTATATCTCTTCCGCAGGTATCCACCCAAGTCCTACACCCTTCTTAATTGCTACGTCCTCGTCCTTGCTTAATGCAAGCAAGTTCTCGAGCTTGTTTGGAGGTTCTGGCAGGGGAGCGCAGCTATCGTACACCCTTGACCCAAGAACGGTACACTCCTTTTATCTGGGATGGTCGTCCTCTTCCACTGAGGATGCACATGGAGCGGCCTAGCCAGCCAAATCAGCCAAATCAACCCTGGCGATCAATGGGGTGACAGATGTCGAAGATCGACCTCACATCCCGCTTAATGCGGGTCCATAGCTGTCAACGTTTTCCTTTTTTAAAGGGAACTTCCCTTATTCCGAATAGGATTCCTCGCAAGAAAAGGGAAAAGTTGACAGCTATGTGCGGGGCTCAGAATGGTGTCTTCGTGCCCTGCCCCAAATCTATACCCCAGTATTATCCATGTGGGGGAGATCTCCAGATACCCCATTCCAGTAGTTTCCTCAAGATTCAGTAGCAAATATTCTATATTTTTGCTGTTCTTTTTTTTTTTTAAGTATCCTTATTTTATGTTGAACCCCTTCCCCAAATTGTGGCACTGCTAGTCCTAAAACAATAGCCTTCCGTATCTTATCTATGCCTCTATGTCCTCTTTTGCATTTCGGGGAGTCATTCCCCCCATTAACCTGCACCCCAGACCTCCCCTCCCCTTTGTAAAAATGCATTAGTTATATCCACTCCTCCTTTTGAGCTCTTCCAAGATTTCGTTTTCTGTTCCTCTGCCCTCATACTGCCCCAATTTTCCACTCCCCCCAATACTGAATTCCTAGGGAAGACCAGAAAGCAGAAACTGATCTTCACCCTCATTTGGTTTCTACCTTCCCTAGCACACCTAGTTAAGAAACTGCACCATTTCCTTTTCGCTCCACATTTTCAAAAATATCCCATCCTACCTACCGGACGAGGATGAATGACAATGAGGTTGTTACTGCCACTGTTTCGGCACCCCTACCCCAAACTTAATATTTACAGTACTTCACATTAGGAATATCCTCAGCTATAACCCTGGAGGGTGTGACAGTTGTCCTGTACAGCAGGGAGGGGGTCTATTTCTGAATGGGCCCCCTTCCTGTTTTAGAGGAGGGCTTTGATCGTTAAGATTGCTGTCAAAAGCGGGGTGCTCTCCATCTGCTGTCCCACAATCCTGGGAATCCATGCATCTTTTTGCTTTGAGGGCGTTTGGAAATCTTCAGATGAACATTCCCCTCCCCTCCTTTCCTCTCCCCCTACCCACCATTTCCCGTTCTAACCTGTTGTGGGTCAGAAGGTTTGCTGTTCTTCCTCTCTCCCCGACAGCTGCACACCCGGAATCCAGTCTGTGTGTGTGTGTGTTGTGTTATTTCCCCCCCTTTCTGCTTCCGGACTGGGGTGTTGCCAGCGTTCCAGGGGCACTTGCTTGAGCTTGTTTGGGGCGCGCCCTGGATTAAATCAACCTACACATCCAAGCCAGGAAAACAACCCATAGGAAAAAGAGAGAGAGATAAACTGAGGCACACATAGGGGGCGGAAGTAATCTTGCTGGAATGTGGGGATAAGGGCCTAGAAGTGCAGGATTCCTGCCCCATGCCTTAACTTCCTACCTCCTATTTTACTCCAGAGTCTTATTCTTAGTTGGGCCTTTCCTAATCCACTTCATGAGTGCGTACACACCATACATTTAAAGCACATCTCAGAATCCTGGGAACTGTAGCTTGCTAATGGTGCTGGGAATTGTAAGTTCTATGACTGGTAACAATTCCCAGGATTCTTTTTTTGGTGGGGGGTGCTTTAAATGTGTGTTGCGTACAAAGTTAAGGTGTGTATTAAAGTTTCCTCTTCTTTTTAACTTTTTTTTTTAAAAAATACTTTGTTACAAAAGAAAACACTCACCAAAGCATTTCTTGTTAAGAACAGTTAAACAAACATTAAACCATTCATATTCCGCCCTCAAACAACCTCCAAAAAAAAACAGCAGCCTGCCATTGCACATATCATTATATTGCTTGGAACAAATAATACATACACTCTGAGCTCCCCAAAATGCAATATCAATCGGGGAAGGGTGCTACTTGCTACTGATACCATAACCCATTCTCCTTCAGGGCATTTCTTGCCTAAGGCCTCCATTCCAGAATCTGTTGTTGGTGCCAAGTCTCTGTCCATACTGGGCTTAGTCATAGCAGCCCTGGTTACACACAGAAGGCCTTTACTCACAGCTTAGAAATTAAGCAGCATATAAAATACCATATAAATAAGTAATAAATACTTCACAGCTTGAGTATACACAACCTGTTCTTCCACACTCTGGATTAAGGGAACAGGCCTTTCAGGTGGATTCCTGAGAGGTTTCAGGTTTTGTATCTCCTCTGTGTGTGTGTTTTAAATGTCTTGCTTACAGGAGAGACTACAGCTTAGTGGTAAATGAAATGCTTTGCAGGCAGAACTTCCTAGATTCAATCCTTGGCATCTCCAGGAAAAAAGGAAAATGTGGGCGGTGAGGGAAGGCCCAGGTAGTGGAGATGAAACCCTGGCAAACTATTGCCAGTTGAAAGAAGGCAAAGCTGAACTAGAGGCACAAATAGCTCCCATATGCCCTATACAGTGGTACCTCAGGTTACAGATGCTTCAGGTTACAGACTCCGCTAACCCAGAAATAGTATTTCGGGTTAAGAACTTTGCTTCAGGATGAGAACAGAAATCACGCAGAGGCAGCGGGAGGCCCCATTAGCTAAAGTGGTGCTTCAAGTTAAGAACAGTTTCAGGTTAAGAACGGACCTCCAGAACGAATTAAGTAACCAGATGTACCACTGTATATTAAAGCAGTATCATAGCGCTTTAAATAGTCATGGCTTCCCCCAAAGAATTCTGGGAAGTGTAGTTTAAGGGGGCTGAGGTTTGTTAGGAGACAGACAGACACACACACACACACACACAAAATATTCCCCTCACAGAACTGCAATTCCCTGAGTGCCCTGGCAAGAGGGATTGACTGTGAAACCACTCTGGGAATCTGTACCTCTGTGAGATGGCTTGGTGTTCTCCTAACAATTCTCAGCACCCTCAACAAATGACAGTTCCCAGGATTCTCTGGGGGGAGCCATGGCTGTTTGAAAGCAGTATCCTATTACTTTAATGTATAGTGCAGATGGGGCCTAAGTCTGACCCCTTCCTATAATGCAGCAAAACAAAGCATATTAGAATCTGACTCTCTGGGCTTTCCCAGCACCATTATCAGATTTTTAATAGCTGGTGGCTTATTTTCATTTTGCTTCTTTTCAGGTCTAAGATGCCCCCTCACATCACATCCAGCCAACTGACATCACCCCCCTCAGACACAGAGAGGTTGCTGGTTTGCTGTGACCCCTTCAGGCTCAGAATGGCTAAAATCCTCCCTGCCGAATCGAGCCGGTCCAGCCCTGCTGGCAAATTCAACATGGCGGCCATGATTCTTGGACGTATGGCCCAGATTGCTCTGGACTGGGTGAGGAGGTGGTTGCACCTCTGGCAGCATAGCCCTGCCACCCTGGTGAGGGCTGTGTTGATGGGCATTGCCAAGGGGGCAATGCCCATCTTAGGGAAGACGAAGCAACTCTTAAGAGGAACTTGGGAGGAACTTGGAAGAGAAGAAAGCAAAGTGGAGGGGCGAAACTTGAAAGCTGCCCATCTAGGGTACTTTCCCCTGGACACTCACAAGTGTTACCCTCAAAGGGATACGGAAAGCTTGGCTGAAGGCGGACATTTTGAAGAGGACCTGGCACTGCTTCTGCCTCCTTCTAATGGTCCATCCAAAATGGATAGCATGCGTTTGGAAGAGGATGGCATTTCTGAACCGTACTTGATCAGCACTTCCATTGCCTACGACCTTGGAAATGACTGGGACATTTCTTCAGAAGAAGACATGGCACTGGAAGGCAGAGAGAACCCTGGGAGTTCCCCCCAGAAATGGCTGGAATATTGTTGCCATCCACAAGCATTGGTGAAAGGATTGAATATTGGCGGATACTGTAGGGAGAATGTGGAAGGTTCCTGTAGCCACCGTGGAGAGTTAAAGGATTTTGGAGGGGGCTTTTGTTTGGAAAGTACCTCCGCTTCCCAGGGAAACAAGGAGGGCCTGGGATCTCGTGGGGATTTGGTGATGCGTGATGGGCAAAGTCCATCTGATTCCCCAAAGGATGGGGAAGAGATAGGAGAATACAAGAAAGGTGGAGATAAGGGTGTGTTCAATTCAGTCCCCTGTGTTTCCAAAAGCCCCCTTGTCCTATCCTTGTTCTACAGTCCATCAGAGGAAGAGGAGGATGGCAGTGACGATTCAGAGGACTGGTGGAGTGAAGACGAGATGGAAGAGAGCATTCAGTCTGGAGGGCACTCGGGGAATGGGGAGAACTATCTGGAAGCGGAAGCAGACTCTCTGCATCAGGATGTATTGGAGAGCCTCTGCGAATCTTTTTTTGCAAGGAACGACCCTTTCCACCCACTCTGCTTTTCCAAGCCCATTCAAGCCCCCACATCTGCCCCTCAGCCTGAGGCCGAGAACCACAAGGAAATCACGGTCACCTTTTATCAGACAAGGCTGGATTCTAAGCCTGAGGAGCTGTGTAATCCACCAACGCGACCACGTTCCAAGTGGAATCCAAGAGTTTCCTCCAGGCATCCAGCTCAGAAATGTTGCCAGCCAGACTCTGAGGAAAACTCTGATCCTGTGACCACAGAAGTGTCATCCGTTTCCCAGGAGGCAAACCAGGTGATTAAGAAGGTGAGTTGCTTTAAATACTTTGTGTGTGGACTAACCAGAACCCCTAGGTTCTCCAGAGGATGAGTCTTGAGGGAGACAGTTCAGAAACGTGTGTGTGTGTGTGTGTGTGTGTGTGTGAGAGAGAGAGAGAGAGAGAGAGAGAGAGACATTCCATAATTAGGAATTGCTAACGCCCTTGGTTCTGCCCCTCACAAATTACTAGCCTGGATTAGAGTTGCCCATTTCATTCACAAATGTTTCAGGAAGTCTTCCTAATTTTATCACTTAACTGCTGTGTATAACTACTATGTTTACACAACAGTGGTTATGAGTAGAAAATTGGGTGTTACAGAAGCTATTCCCCACCCCACCCTGTGCCCTTTTTGACAGCTGAAGTTAAGGCAGAAATTAAACAGGTATAGCTTTTGTTTACATAAATTAATCAAAATAACACTCTTCCTGCTTTTCAAGTTTTTTTAAACAATTGAAGGCATCTCAGACAGGCTTTTACAATGATAAACAATTCTTTCTGTCAGCCTCAGTAGATCAGAGCGGTTTGAAATCTTAGCTGATGAACTGAAAAGCTATTTTAAAAAAACCCTGAAAGCGGGCATCTCACAGGGTAAAGGATGCCTAGCTTAGGGTACTCTGGTGGTCTTGATGGGCACAGTATGGTCATAGCAAGGAACAAAGTGTTTCTGGTGATACTGTAGCTCTAAACCATTTTAAAGAATCGGCCTGAGTTGGAGCGATGGGGAAAGCTCCATCTGTTGAAATTATGTATTCACAGGGATTTTCTTCCTCGAAGAAAAGTGAGCATGCTGTGTGTGTCTTGGGGTGAGAACTGAACAGTAATACCTCTGGTTACAAACTGTCCTCCTTGCGAACGCTTTGGGTTACGAGCTCCGCTAACCTGGAAGTAGGTCTCCTGGTTGCGAACTTTGCCCCTGGATGCGAGCAGAAATCACGCGCCAGAGGCTCCATTAGCGAAAGCGCGCCTCAGGTTAAGAACGGTTTCAAGTTGAGAATGGACCTCCAGAACAAATTAAGTTCGTCATCGGAGGTACCACTGTATGGCTGTTGCGCAGGGAGAAAGGGGTTGCTAATAATAATAATAATAACAATAACAATAACAATAACAATAATAATATATTATTTGTACCCATCTGGGCGGCTTCCAACAAAGATTAAAATCAAGGAAATCAATAATGTTGGATTCTGCTCCCCCAACATAAAGCCTGCCCCCCTTACATAAATCCTAGCTACCCCCATTCTCCTTTTCTAAGCTGCCTTCTCTCCCATTCTAAAGATACCTTACTCAGCCCTCAGTTTTTACTTTCTGCACCCCACCTTGTTCCCTGTTAACACCACCCTAGAATCTCCTTAACGCTCCTTGGCCTCCCCCGTCCTGCTGTTGGTTTCGCCCATCCTGAAATATCGTGTAACATCCCTTTCATGCAACATGACCAACCAGGAAGTGGATGATGTAAGGCTGGGTCATTTCCCAGCAGACAGGACTCCCCTGCCTTACTCTCACTGTTCCCCCTCCCTCCTTTTGTCCACAGAGTGTCGGTAGATCTATTGGAAGCTGAGCTTAGTAGTTTGCTTAGTCACCTTCCACAAATGCCCCAAATATAAGAAGAACAGCAGCACACAAAATAACAAGATCAATTTAAGAACAATGCAAAGTGGACACCCACAACAGAAACCTACTAGTCCTACTCAGAGTAGACTCATTGAAGTTAATTAACATGACCAACTTGGGTTCATTTTAGTGGGTCTACTCTGAGTAGGACTCAGTTGTATACAGCCTCTCTTCCTCCAGCTAGGAAATGCAACTGTGTGCAGTGCCCACAGTTGTGTGAAACCCAAAGCGATGCTCAAGACGCAGCTAGAGATTAGCAATGGAACTCAAGGAGTCATGGAAAAGTGTTCCTCTGAGCATGGGTAGTGAGTGCCTTTGCCTTACTCTTGAGCAGCCACAGCCAGGCTCCACACACCTATCACTTGAGATGGTAAATCAAAATAATAGATAATATATTGTTAGTGTTTATATCCCGCTTTGTTTTCTCCAAGAAGCTCAAGATGGTGTACATGGTTTCGCCCCTTCTCATTTAATCCGCATAACAACCCTGTGAGGTAGTTTAGTCTGAGCAGCAGACTGGTCCAAGGTGAAAGTCATGGCTTGGTAGGGGATTTGAACCCTGGGCTCCCAGGTCCTACTCCAACACTTCTGACACTGTAAGAGCTGTTCAACAGAGAAACGGTCTCCCTTGGGAGATTGTGAACTCTCCTTCCTGGGAGGTTTTTAAGGAGTGGTTGGATGGCCATCTGTTCCGGATGCTTTTGAGATTCCTGCATTGCAGGGGGTTGGACTAGATAACACTTGGGGTCCCATCTAACTCTACAGTTTCATTATTCTATCACACTGGCTTTCATGTATGGTGTCTAAATAGGAGTAAGAGGTGGTTTGCATCATCTCTCTTGCCTAGGGCAAGTTTAAATTAAGGTCCTGATTCAGTACCCACAGAAAAGGAAGTGGACTAAAACTAGGGACAACACAAGGCTGTTCTTCCCTGTCCTTGGCTGGAATGGTTACAGCCAGGATGATAACCTGTTGCACATCCTGAAACATCTGGAGAGAAGCAGCTTCCCAACCCCTGGAGCACAGTGGTGGCCTTAAAACATGATATTTGGCTTGTTTAGCTGAGAAAAGACAGTAGGATTCAGCAGGGCCATTACAGGACGAAAAAAACCAACCTGTTAACTGTATGAGGTCTAGCCAATTATTTAGTTTAGTAGCATTGGCATAAATTTGCTTAAGAGCAAGAAGATACCTGTCCCACTATCCTCATAGCCTCTCAATTTCCTCAGGTCCGATTCTCTCCGGTGGTGACCGTTCACCCGCTGGTGGCCTGGAGCTACGCATCTCGGGCTGCCCGCCGTGGCCCCTGGGAAGAAATGGCCCGTGACCGATGCCGCTTCCGCCGGAGGATTGCTGAAGTGGGAGCCATCTTGGAGCCTTGCCTGAGGGCGGAACACCGGGCCAAAGCTTGGAGGGAGATCTATGGGGTTCAGGAAGAAGAAGGCAACGACAGCTCCCCTCTCCTTTCTGGTTCTGCTGAGGCAGATTAAGCTGTGCCTCCAGATTAAGTCAGGAATGAAATGGCTCTTCAAGATATGGCAGCCATGAAGTAAACCGTCCATTAGAGATACATATAAAGGGTTCTGAGGTTTTGAGAGCCAAATTGAATCCTTTTTTTAAAACACTGGAGATCGTAAGGGGAGGCTCATGGGTCTGAAAGGAGGGCCGTGTGTGTGTTGATGTAGCAAGATTTAATTCTGGGCCTGAAATCCACATTCTCTCAGGGTGAAGTGGGGCCCTGAGGTTGCTGCGAGGAGCAAGAGCTTCTGTGCTCTGATATTTCTGAATAAATGCACTGATGTAAAGCTGCTACTACCTCAGTTGATTTGAAGGATGTGGCTGCCAGGCCCTTAGTCTACAATATGTGTAGCATAACACAAGGAATTGGTGGCCCTGGTGGACACTCCAGTGTGTTATGTGCATGCTCTAGTTTACACATGATGTTAAGTGGACAGAATTTCCTAATGTATTTCTATTTTACATGCTAGTTATCTTTCAAAGCAAGCCTTTGAGATTTCTTTAATATTTCCCCCCTTAATTTCAAAATATGTATTAAATTATTAGTAATGGTGATGTGAACTCCCAGGATGGAGCAGAGACTTGATGTCTGTATGTATAATTTATCTGTCCACAAATTATTACTTTTTAAAATAATAAAAAAATTACAGCTATGACTGTGTATTCCCTCATCATCTTCTTGGTTATTGAAAATGTAATATTGAAGGCTGATTTTAGAAGTCTCCCCACAACACGTGTTTACCCCTTATTTGTGACTAGAAGCCCCCACTAGAGTTTATTCTCCAGGGGGATAGGGGTGTCTTGAGCAACAAACATGCCTCAAAAGCTGTATCTCAAAATCAGACTTTATGTGATAAAGTGATGGCAGGGTGGAAATCACAGGAAAGTGTAGGGTGGCAATCCCCCACTCCCACTTAATTTTTTGGTATTTCTGCAAAGCCTGGGATTTCCCCCAAGCCTGCTGCTACTTTCCCTCTGAAGCCCCATCGACATTCTTAAGTGAAGCAGCATCATTAAACAGTCATGGCTTCCCCCAAAGTATCCTGAGAACTGTAGGTTACAGGTGCCAAGTGTTGTTAGGAGACATTTATTACCCTCAGAGCTCTACACTTCTCAATGGATCCCTGGGGAAAGGGATTGACCCTCTCAAGAATTGTAGCTGTGGGACGGGGAATAGGGGTGTCAGGCCCTGGGCCCTTAATTTGGCTCTCCTAGCCTCTCTAAATTTGTTCCTCAGCCTAATTTTGCCCTTACCTACCACAGAAATGTGGCCCATGGAAAGTTGCCCAGTGGTGAATGTGGCCCTTAGTTTGAATTGTTCCTCACCCCTGATGCTATTTAGGATAGTGGCAACAGACAGAGTAAAATAATGGATGAAAGCCAAGCAATCTCTCCCATTTGGGTCCCTTGCTCTTCTCCCTCCCCGGATTTCCTGGAACTGTCAAATCAGAACCTAGTTTTAAGCCTGTCAAGTAGGCAGAACTTCCAAGTTTACACAAAAGAGGAAGGAAAAAGCCACTGGAGTAAGAAAACAGCCAGAACAGTATCAGCTCTTCGCAAACAACCTAATGATGGATGACGTTTCTGTTCTCTCATGGCTTAGGAATGCAGTCTTGCATACCAAAGGGCACTGACGCATAAGGCCTTAAAAATAAATGACTGGCAAACTGAAGCCAGCACCTACTAGAAATAACTTGAGCTTCTGTCCTGTTAACTCGAGTTGAGGGTGGTGGATGGGTTTTGTGAGGTAAATAGTTAAGCAAGATGGCAGCCTGTTGGTACCACACTGTTCGGCCTAGTGCGAGAGGACAAGAAAGAAAAAGAAAGATCTGGTTCTATGAAACGGAAAACTCCTGTCAGCCTTGCAAGCACGGTCAGTGGCCATGAATTGGGGGGGGGGGTTAGTTCAGCAACATCTGGGTAAAGGTTCTTCACTCCTGCTGTAGCTTCCTGGACTCCCAACTCCCATCATCCCGGCCACTGGACATGTTGCCTGGATCTGATGGAAGCAGGAGCCGGACACCCAAAGAGGGAACAGTCAACCCCTCTTCCCAGGGAACTGTCGCTCTGTGAGGGGAATGGGGGTCTCAACAACCCTCAGCAGCATCCTTAACCAACCAACCTTCGCAAGATGCTTTGGGGGTCATTGAAAGTGGTGCAATGCTGCTTTACATGTAGAGTGGAGGTGGGGCCCGGCCCTATGGTGCATTTCTAAATGGGGAGGGAAGGAAGGAAGGTAACACATCGAAAGCAGATGCATGAAACCACAGGGCACATGAAACGCACGTGGGTGGAGCTCAAGAGCAGACTGCACAACTCAGGGAAGGAACAGGTTGCTCTCTGTCACACCCACAGTATTTTCCATCCAAGGGAGAGACTGCCTATGAAATGAGATAGTGGGTTAAGGCTACTCACCTGGGCATGTGATGGCAGCTAGCACAGGCCTGCGCTTTGGCCCATTTAAACAGGCCACATACAACATGGTAGACAGCTCATGTAAGGATTTGTATAACTTTACAATATGCAGAGAATAATATAGGCTGAGAAATCAGAGGAGCTGAGAGAAGTCTCTGGGGGAGTGGAGGGAGGGTTTGGGGGAAAAAATAATATGATAGGTTTTGGTATGTTGAAATTGCTAATAAAAACTTTTTTTAAAAAAACAGGCCACGTACAAGCCTTCCCTCTGCCCAAATTGCATGCAGGTTGTTGTTGTTTAGTCGTGTCCAACTCTTCGTGACCCCATGGACCAGAGCACGCCAGGCACTCCTGTCTTCCACTGCCTCCCGCAGTTTGGTCAGACTCATGTTTGTAGCTTCGAGAACAGTGTCCAACCATCTCGTCCTCTGTCGTCCCCTTCTCCTTGTGCCCTCCATCTTTCCCAACATCAGGGTCTTTTCCAGGGAGTCTTCTCTTCTCATGAGGTGGCCAAAGTATTGGAGCCTCAGCTTCACGATCTGTCCTTCCAGTGAGCACTCAGGGCTGATGCATGCAGGGGACATGCCAAAGAGTTTCAACCCCTGACATTCTGCAACCCTTTCCAAAGTCTTGCTGCATTGGACCCCAGTTCCTGCCTTCATTTCTGCCTCCTCCATGGTGCTGCTGCTGCAGGAAGCAGTTGCGCACACAGGAGGCCTCTTAAGAAGTGACTGCGGATAAATGCTCTGCCCGCACATGACCACTCAGAAACGACGGGGGCCCAGCTGCAGCTCAATGGTTACAGCATCCGCTTTGCACGCACGAGGTCTTGGGTTCAATCCCTGTCATCTCCAGGTAGGGCTGGGAGAGACCCCCCTGCCTGGAATGCTGCTGCCTGTCTGTGCAGACAGTGCTGAGCTAGATGAGCCAATGGTCTGACTCAGTACAAGGCAACTTTCTAGATTCCATGTGGAGGTCAGGATGCAACCACTGGCATGGAGGGTGTGTATGGCCAGGGTGGATATACACACATCTACACAGTTTATTTATTGTAAAGTAAGAATGGCTCAACCTCAGCCTGGGGCCCCCGACTGATACCGACACTGAGACTCGGAGCAATTTTTGCTGTTCTTTCCCTTAAGACCCCACCGGACACAGTGGGACTTTCTCAGAAGTATGTCCATTGAGATAAGCTCCTACAGAAGGAAGCAAGAGAAGTCACTGGAAATCAGAGGTGTTTTGAGAGCTTTATTTAAATACAAGGGCCCAAATAATTAAAAATAAAAAAAGGTCAACACTGCAATCCCATTATAAAGGAATCAACTTTTGAAAAGGAGGAAGGTAGTGGCCCGAGTCTACAATACTGACATCAGCAAGAGAGACATCATGTCCCCCAACCCTGTTGATTTCCCCCCGGTGCATCCAGGAACATAGTAGAAAGTGACCAGGGCAGGTGTGGTGCTGGTCTCTCGCTCAGTTTCTTCTCCCTCCCTCTGCTCATCTTCCATGGCAAACGCTCCTCCACCTCCCTCATTAGAGCCCTGCTAAGGGCTCCCTCAGAGGCTCATTGTGGCTAAAGAGAAGCAGAGGGCCCCGATCAGTTAAATTTTAAAAAGGGGAGGATTTATGTGTGTGCGTTGTTGTTTTTTAACAGCTCCCATACCTATTTTCTCTTGTGTGCGACCAGAAGAGGAGTGGGCAGAGACTGGTTAAGGGGCAGGGCTTCCATTAAAGACTCTTCCCACAGTTTTCTGCGATAGGAGAAATCTCTTGCCTATTCCCTTTGCCCATTGTACCGGGGAAAGTTTGGATTTGGGAGCTCCAGGTGCAAAGGGGATGGGGAAAGAAGAGGAAAAGGCACCCCTAACTCCCCACAACCACACCCATCAGTGTTCCACAGGGTTCGCGTGATGCTGTTGGTTCTGGAGAGGTTCCACCTGGTTCTGCAGGGCAGGAGCATCCGGCAACGCAGGGCCTCCAGCATGGGACTCGGGTGGAGGAGGAGGTGTTTGGTCTGGGGGGAAAGGAGAAGACAAGAGCGTGGAGCTGCTGTCATCAACAGGACTTCACTTGCCTCTGCAAGAGCCTGGGAATCCTGTTCCTCCCTTTCACTTGCCCTCCTGGCGCAGGTGCCCACAACACAGGTTTAGACGGTTCCACCTGCCATGCCTGGTTGGTGCCACCCTCTGGAGAGGGTGCAGAAGTGACCAGCCCTCCTCGCAAATTTGAAGCTGCAGGCAGAGATCATCCTGGCAGCTACATGGGGACATCCCTCCCTCCTTCCCCAGCATCAGAATTGGGGAGGTGGCTGGTGGAGACTGCAAAGAATCCAGAGCGCCATGGCCAGGCAAGCCTCCCCACCCCCCTGCTATGGGGAAAGGCCGTAGCTCAGTGGTAGAGCAACTGCTTTGAATGCAGAAGGTCCCAGGTTCACTCCCCAACTTTTCCATACAGTGGTACCTCAGGTTACATACCCTTCAGGTTACAGACTCCGCTAACCCAGAAACAGTACCTCGGGTTAAGAACTTTGCTTCAGGATGAGAACAGAAATTGTGCTCCGGCGGCGCGGCGGCAGCGGGAAGCGCCATTAGCTAAAGTGGTGCTTCAAGTTAAGAACAGTTTCAGGTTAAGAACGGACCTCCGGAACGAATTAAGTATTTAACCCGAGGTACCACTGTATTGGACTGGGAATGTTCCCTCTCTGGAACCCAGGAGAACTACTGCCAGACATTATAAACAGTTCTGAAGCCATAAATTACTTGTGATTTAATTTAACCCCCCCCCCCCGTTTATAGCCCACCTCTCCTCCAAGGGGCTCCAGGTGGCCTACATGATTCTCCCCCTCCCCATTTCATTGTCCACCACCCCCTCCATGAGATGGGTTAGGCTCAGAGACAGGGACTAGCCCAAAGTCACCCAGCGAGTCCCATGGCTGAGTGGGGATTTGAAACCTGGTCTCCCCGGTCCTGGACCAACACTCTGGTCACTTTGCCACACAGCTTCTGGCGTTTGGGAGCATATTTCGAAGTACTTTTTAAAGAGGTGGCTGAACTGCGCTGCATACAGGCCCAGATCCTCGTCCCTTTCAAGAAAGCTCAGAGACCCCACCTGCCAACCACTTTTCCTCTCTCAATGGACCAGACTCCCTTATTTTCCAAGAGAACCCAGGGGATACAGCTCCTCCTACCTGCTGGGGCTGCGTGCGGCGGCTGGGCTTGGAACTTCAGTTCTCCGTCAGGTCCAGCGTGGGGTGCCTGCTCAGGCTGCTTTTGGGCTTTCCTCTGTTCCATCTGGAGCACAACCTGTACGGAACGGGAAGCTGAGTGAGCTCACACACAAACCCTCAAAGTGCAATTGCATCCTGAAAACGGCATGCATGCAATTACAAAATGCTGGGACCTTTTTTGTTTTTGTTTTTTGCACGTTCCCCCCCATGCTTTGATCTTCTTGCAGAAGAAAGGACTGCAACTGCACACTTCTCGCCACACCAAAGCCCTTTCCCCTCTCGGTTAACCTGTCTCCCAATCCGACTTCTCTCACCCAACAGCTATGCCACCCAACCAAATGTCTGCCGCTCCCCCAACCTCGTGCTTCCCACCTGCTGAAATTCCTTCTTCTGGGCATCAAGCTCCACCTGCCGCTGCTGGAGTTCCTGGTGCTGCTGGCGAAGCTGCTCCGCTTGCCGGCCTAACTCTGCCTGCTGGGCTGCCAGCTCTGCCTCAAAGCGCTGAAGCTCGGCTTCCGAGTACACTTGGGTCTCTTCCACAGTCTGGATGGGGGAAGAAGTGAGAAACAGAGCGGCTGGCTTAACTGACGAGAGAGATAGTTGAATCTGGGAGCTCTTTTAGGTAACGTGACATGGGCTTGGTCCAACACACAAACATTTCAAAGGGTGATGGTGGTGGTGATTGTATATGTAGGCAACTCCCCATTGATGCAGGGGTTACATTCCGAGGCAGCGCATGTTTAAGTGAAATTGTGTCTATTGCAAAAATCATTGAATGAGCCTGCCTGCAAACACCCTCTAAACCAGGCTTCCTCAAACTCAGCCCTCGAGAGGTTTTTTGAGACTACAATTCCCATTATCCCTGACCACTGGTCCTGCTAGCTAGGGATTATGGGAGTTGTAGGCCAAAAAACATCTGGAGGGCCGAGTTTGAGGAAGCCTGCAAGCCTCTGGAAACTCTTGAAAAAACCCCAAAATACACCAAACTCTCCACCGCAATTGCTCCCTGAAAACCTCCTTTCTCAAACTCCAACTCTCCGCAGGCCTCAAAGGTTGGTGCAAAGGCTTCTGGGATTGCTAAATGTGGTTTCTGTGCCGTTTTGTTCCACTTCTGGGGTGTGCAAGTCGCCCATGCCTCGAATGTGCCTAAGTGGGGAGTTCCCTGTAATATGGATCAAAGTACCTCTGTTGCAGATTTCACAAATACCAAGGCTTAAGCAGAGGAGGCTGGCCCATTAGGGCAAACGGGGCACTGCCCCACCAACCTCGCTCTGTCCAGGGGGAGGCGCTGCCTGGCAGCTTCCTCTCCCTCCTCAGCTTCAGGGTTGCTTTGATAGAACTCAACAGGGAAGATGAGGATAGGAACAAACCGAATACAAACTCCACTAGCCTCTGGCTCTTGGGCTCACTGTCTTCCACCCCACCAGCCCCAATGGGCACCGGCAGCTACTGGGCTTATGTTCCCATGGCTGGAACAAGTACCCACTGAAAAATACAGTTATAGCTCCTAAAAGGCTGCTGCTGCAAAAATGAAAGGTTCTGAGCATTTTTGCTCTCCTCAACAAATAAAAATGTAATCGAGCTGAAGGGTGAGAATCAGAAATGGCCACACAAGGTTGCTGGCTTCGTAGTTATGCTGCATATTAAAACGGCTTTATTAGATCTGACAGTTGTTTTTGCAATCAGTTGTTTTTTTTTAATGCTGCAAGCAACTTTGAGCAATTTATAGAAAACTCTCTTAACATACACAGGGCAGGAAAAACCAGTCACCTTCATTTATCATTTAAAAACATCTTCTGGCCCAATCTTTTTTTTTTTTTTAATTGCATGGCTTAAAATCATTTGACACATTTTTTATTAAAAAAACTTGAAACAACCTTTACCTTTAAAAACACCAGAACCTTGAGGCTTAGGGCCAACAAAGACAGCCAAGGAAAAGTCATCACGTTTTGACTGTAATCAGATGAAACTGAAATGCTGTTTTCTTGACTCTGAAGTCTCTCACAAAATCAATTTTCAAAAACTCCCACGCTATAGCGAAGGAATTGGATCAGGGACAGTAGGCCCTCTTGATACACAGCCCCAAACAATTTAAGACAAGTCTCATTCCATGCCAAGGGAACTAGCTTGCCTCAAGCAAAGACAGATGATTTGCTTTTTAGCAACTTCACATGCATGCAGCAAGATTAACCTAGTTTCAGAGAGTGTGTTAGATTTGTCTGCTCCTGGCCTCGGGATGGGCAGACCTTATTTAACCAGAGGGGCTCACTCTTTCAAGAGCCACCTTGCATCATGCCAGTAGTGGGTGTGGCCAGAGGCAAAATGGGTGTGGCTAATGATCTGACTCTTTACCTCTGTACAGTAGGCTACATTCCAGGCCTGCCAAACCCAGGCTTCTCCAAGCACCCACCCACCTAAATCTATCCTTACATATCCAAGGCATAATCACAGTTCAATGGCAGGTTTCAGCCAGGGAAAAGCACTTGGAACAAGGCTAGAACAAATGTTTGGCCCATGGAGAGTCCCAGGGCTTGAGAGAGACAGAGAAGGATGGAGGTACTTTCTGGCCCCTGCAACTGAGATGCCCCACACCCCTGAACCTGCAATCTGCTACTAGTGACCTGCTTCTTTGATCCTTGTTAGAAGACATTCAGAATATTGTTTCGCACAGCAGCCTCCCCTCCACAAACCTCCCATCCGTCGGCTTCGTTGAATTCCTTCTTCTGAGTGGACTTGAGGAACTCTTCCAGGGTCACCAGGCGGTCTTTGTTAAGGTCCACCTGCAAGAAGATAAGTTGTGTACTGACCACAGAAATCTGCCTGGGCCTTCAATCCCTCTATTAGGCCTCAATCGCCATTTTCAGCCCCTCCCTGCTTTTCTGACATTTTCCCCTCCAAGCCTGTTGGCGCCTCAGAAATCTGCAGCGTATGAGTTATGGGTCCTCCACCCTTCTCTCTTGACTCTGGGTCACTCCATACTTATACTGGCTACAGAACAACACGTCTTAAAGTTTTCACTTCTTAAAGAAAATAATGAGCAAGTTTCCAGCCTCATTTGCTGGAACATGGAAGTAAATTTTGTATATCTATATGCTGCATTTCTGCACCCACAGAAAAAACCAAAAAAACCCACCTTAATGTTACAACAGGCCCCAATTTAAATCAACAGAATTATAAATAAACAAAACCAATCACTATAAACCTGACAATAAAACTTACAAAAACAGCGAGTAGATGACAATAAGCAGGAGCAGGACAGGACAAACAACTGCTTTCGCCACAAAGGCTTTTCTAGAAAGGAAAGCCTTGACTTGCCCTTAGGATGGGGAGAACCCCCTCAAACCTCCCTGTGGAGGGAATTCCATAGGCTGGGTGCCACTACCAAAAAGGCCCCGTCTTCATTTCAGCCTTAGCAAATCTGGAAGTCATCAGGTTGGCTAACTTCCCATCACCGCCAACCCGGAGGGCACCAGGTTGGCAAAAGCTGCTCTCGTTAACAATCCTCCTCACTTCAAAAAGGTGGGGAAAGCAGAAACAGAGCCTGAGTGATGAGTCAAGCTGGTAAATGTTCAGAACAGAACAGCCTTCCCCTAGTCTTGGGTCCTCAGGTGGGAGGGCGGCATCAGGTTGGGGGAAGTTCCAGTCATCTATTCTAGATACTTGGAAAAATACCGAGGTGTAGATGACACCAGCTGATGTGAAGAATACGCAGAAAGATCTCAGAAGCCAAATGTGTGGGAGAGAAAAGGGGAAAGCCAAGTTTCCCAGTACACACACACACACACACACACACACACACACACACACAGACAAACAAACAGGCTCTGCCACCCACATATTTCCTGAAGTCAGTCTCTTTCTCCACAACCTCTCAGGGGAAAGGAAACGTGTGGTCTGGCCCTTTCAACCTCTCTGGTAGTGAAAGGATGTTAACTGGAGGGAAGCAGTTCAGTCCTCCTCCGCTCCAGTTGCAAGCTGCTTCCGTCACTATAGACGGCCAATGTTTTCTGTGCTTGCTGCACATTAGCAGAGATTCAATGACCTCGCTTGCTGCCTCCGTTCCATTTCCAGCAACTCCCATCAGCCCCAGGGCTGCATGGCCAATGATCAGGATGGCGAACAGTTCAAACAAAGATCTGGAGGCAGGCAATGGGTTCTGCCACCCCTGTTGTGGTCTCTTTTAGTGTTCACCCTCACCCACAAATTCTAGGGTTTGGGTATTTTTTTATTTTTGGGAAAGCGTTCTACTAAGACGAGTCTTCAAGACATCCCACATTAGGACTGTGAACGAGCAGAGGGAACACCACAGAGCATAAACTGTGGAACTCGCTCCCGCAGGACATTGAGCATGAGAACCCTATGAGGCAGGGCCATGCTGTGGGCAATAGGCTGGGCTGAGAGACATTAAGCCGGACTGCAACTCCCACCATCCCCCAACCATAAACCGTGACTGCTGGGGCTGAGGGTCATTGGGGGAGTCCAAAAATCAGGAGGGCGGTAAGTTGGAGGAAAGGTACATTAAGTCCTCCCACCAACAACAGGGGGAACTTGACATCTCACTCTCAGCTGATACGCTAGCACTGCGGATCGCTTTACCACCAGCAGCCTTCAAAAAACAAGCCAAAGAGACAGCGTGGTGCAGTGGTTAGCATTGGGACAAGGACCTGGGAGAGCAGGGTTCAAGTCCCCACTCGGCCATGAAGCTTGCCAGGGCTAACCCGCCTCGCAGGGATAAAACAGAAAGGGGAAGAAGCAAGTGTTTCACACAGAGAAAAGCTGGGGTGTCATAATAAGCATGTCTCGCAGTTGGAACCCCTTTGTCTTCTCTGATCGCAGGGAGCAATGGCGCTATATCGTCCTCTCCATCCGGCCCAGATGCTTACATTGTGCATGACATGCTCCCGCATGCGCAGCCGTTCCTCCTCCATTTCTAACATGTCATCCTCTTCATTCCGGGGGTCATAGACCTTCTCCAGCTGCAAAGTGGGGAACAAGGGCAAGGTGAGAGGCTAAGAAGCCCTGTTGTGCCCATCTCCCTTCTCTAACCCCCAGGAACCTCTTCCCCACAAAAAGAAAAAGGTCCAAAGGTCCTGAATCTCGGGCGCATAGGAAGCTGCCTCCTACTCCATCAGACCAGTTGGGTCTATTTAGCTTTGTCTACACTGGACTGCCGGGATGCAGGTGGCGCTGTGGGTTAAACCACAGAGCCTAGGACTTGCCGATCAGAAGGTCAGCGGTTCGAATCCCTGCGGCGGGGTGAGCTCCCGTTGCTCAGTCCCTGCTCCTGCCCACCTAGCAGTTCGAAAGCACGTCAAAGTGCAAATAAATAGATACCGCTCCGGCGGGAAGGTAAACAGCGTTTCCGTGCGCTGCTCTGGTTCGCCAGAAGTGACTTAGTCATGCTGGCCACATGACCCGAAAGCTGTACGCTGGCTCCCTCTGCCAATAAAGCGAGATGAGCGCCGCAACCCCCGAGTCGGCCACGATTGGACCTAATGGTCAGGGGTCCCTTTACCTTTACACTGGACTGCCAGTGTCTTTCTGGCTCTTCAAGCTGAGGAATCCCCCAGCCCTGCCTCGAGATGCCAGGGATCAAATCTAGGACCTCTGGCATGCACAACATGCATGCTGTATGCCTGAGCTCATGTCGTTCCCCAGAAGGGAAACCTGCCTCTCGAGACTGCTCACAACCCACACCTATCAGCCCTCTTATAAGATCATCCCTTGACAACTGGGCTGTAGCTCAGTTAGGAGAGTGCTTGCCCTGCACGCAGAATTTCCCAGGTTCAATCCCCAGCCCCTCCACTTTGGGCTGGTAAAGGGACCCCTGCCAGATAAAACTGCTAACTATATGCAGGCAAGAGGACTTATGAGGACCTGTTTCAAGGTTGCACCACAGCAGACTGCAAGGGGAGGCTCAAATGCTTGAATGCATCCCTTTCTGCCCCCAAATACAAGAAAAACTTCTTTGTATACAGAAAACAAAGTGTCAGAGAGAAGCTTTCCTCCCATGTGCTAGTTTTCTACATGCAGAGGGGCTTGCGGGCTTGCTTTTGTATGGAAGAGCATTGAAACATGCATGCCCCTTCCAGCTGCAGTCTGCTGTGGTACAGCCTAGGCACAGGCTTATTACTAAGAACCACGCAGAGAACTTACCTCCTTAGTGAAGAGAGCCTCCAGTTCCTGCTCATCTAGAACTCCATCACTATTTGTGTCTGAGGGGGGAATGTAAGGGAGATAGAGTTAGACCTAGGCAAGCCTCTCTCTCTCTCTCTCTCTCTCTCTCTCTCTCTCTCTCTGTCTGTCTGTCTGTCTCTCTGTCCCCAATGAGTAATTATGGGAGAGCCAGTGGCCTGGTTTTGTACATCACAATATGCCAGAGTTTTATGCCCACCCCAACCCCACACAAATTACGGCCTGTCATGTTACCTAAAGCCTAGGCTGTGCCTTGTTGCCTTCAAACAACATGGTGAGCTACCAATTAATCCAAGAACAAACCTTGGGTTTTTTGCACGTGGCGGGTTTGAAAAAAACCTTGCTCTGGGTTTGAACAACATTACAGCCAAAAGAATGTGGCTTTGTCCATTGTTTGAATTAATTTCAAGATTGTGTTTCTACATTACCCTGGGGCCTTGCAGTGAAGGGAGAGTAATAAATCAGATCTAGAAAATAATGTGACTTGTTTGGGGCACATGTGGAGGTGAGGGAGGAGAGAGAAGCTGTGCAGGGACAGGGTGAGGCACGTTCGGAAATAAACCATGTTTTCAATACAAACTGGCCTAAATGGCCTCTGTCCTGTATACTTGAAGGAACGTCTCCACCCCCATCGTTCAGCCAACACATTGAGGTCCAACTCCGAGGGCCTTCTGGCAGTTTCTTCACTGCGAGAAGTGAAGTTACAGGCAACCAGGCAGAGGGCCTTTTCATCAGGTGGAAGAGGGCCTTCCCATCAGATGTCAAGGAGATAAAAAACTATACAACTTTTAGAAGATACCCAAAGGCAGCCCTGTATTGGGAGATTTTTAATGTTTGATGTTTTACTGTGTTTTTATGTGTTGGAAGCCATCCAGAGCGGCTTCCAACTATTAAAAAATGTCACTAATCTACTGATCATCAGCTAAACCTGTCAGCCCTCCACTGCTATAAACCAGAGCTCCCTTCAGGGAAGCAATGAAAGACAGAAATAGAGGAACACCTTTCCTCCCCCTCCTCACCGTGTAATTTGAAGAAAGTCTTGGGATTGAACTCATTGGGGTCCAAGCCGTCAGTCTCCTGCCAGACCTCCTTGAGCTGATCGCGGCTCCCCTGCATTGGGATTACAGATGAGGCAATCAAGGCCAGTCAGAAGAAGTAATATCTCCCATCTTTGCCTCCCACAGGGTCACCTGCATGCACTCCCCCCCCCCCAAAAAAAACCCCTAGAAGTGGTTCCCTTACCGGGACGTTGACCTTGGGATGCTCCTTGTGCTTCTTCTTGAGCGCCTCAAAATGCGCCTCCTCCTCCCGGCGCTTCTCCTCATCCAGAGATTTCAAGTACTCCCGGCGCTCGTGCTCCTTCATCATCTCATAACGCTTGAACTCTTCATGGTGAGCAGCATCATAGTTCTCCAGGTCCTTAGTAGCCTGTGGGGCGAAGAGGCAAGACAGATAGTGCCAACAGTGACAAAGTGGGGTGGGAGAGCTGGGACAAAAGCATTTCCCCCTACTCTAACCCAGGATGCTCGAAGAGGGATGATTGAAGTCCCTGCAAAGCTCAAAGTAAACACAAGAATGTAAGGCGAGCTTGCTGGATCAGGCCAATGATCCATCTAGTGCAGCATATGCATACATATTTTTTGCTTTTACAATTTTTTTCACATTTGCATTCACAAAAAATAAACATTCATCATTGACTTCCCTCCTTTCCATGGTTCATTCTAATTATCTTCTGCTGCTGCATATTCTAATTAACTCCATATTAATTCTTTCTCATCTTCTCTCAGCTTAATTTATACTGCTGAATTTACTCTAATCCTGCCGACGTTTTAATTTGTTTGCAATAACTCTTCAAATATTCTACAAACGTTTTCCAATCTCCCTTAAACACTCTTTCCTCCTGATCTCTTATTCTGCTGGTTAAACTTGCCATTTCTGCATATTCCACCAGCTTTGTCTGTCATTCTTCCTTCGTTGGTACTGTTCCCTCCCTCCCATTTCTGAGCCTATACGATCCCGGCTGGCGTGGTTGCATATAGAAACAGATTCTTTAAAGACCTCTGACTCAGTTATTCGGAACAGGAGACTCCTAACTCCTCTCTCAGCTCTCTCAATAAACCACTGTAAGAACTGCAGCTCTATGAGGGGAATAAGGGACTCCTAACAACTTAATAAACTACAGTCACTCCCGGGATTCTTTGGGGAAAGCCACAAGTGGTTAAAGCGGTATAATACTGCTTTAAATGTATAGTGCAGACAGGGCCACCATCTTACTGAGCTAGGCAGAGCTCAGAATTGCACTAGGACTGCAAACTCAAAGGCTATTCCAGATTTGGGTCTTGCAACCCCACTTGATCTCAGACCTGCCATCCACCAACCATCCCTTGGGACCAAAACTAGAATAGATTGGATACACATTAAAAATCTGGATGTGCTGTGATTACTAAACGTACATGCATGAAACAAAAACACAGTATCTCCCATCCTGATCAGCCTGCCTTTCTTCAAAAGGGGATGAGCCAATAAAGAAAACATTCAGTTTACAGAAAAGCAGGGGAGCATTGTGGGGGTGGGAAGAGATTATCTTACTTCCTCGAACAAACTGTGCACGAGAATTATTGTCTTAGGAGGCTGCTCCTTCCGGAGGAATTGAATCCTCAACACAGGCAATTACCTCCAGTTTAATTCCCAAAGAATTGCTCTTTTTGTGGCTGTTTTCCTCCAGAGCATAAGGAAAGGAAAAAAACTTCACTCCCTTAAACAATATGGGGGAGGAGAAAACGACACATACGGCTGATCCCACACTGAACCACATGGCGCGTTAGGCAAAAGGCCTTGCTTTTAAACCAGTCACCCATACTTATAGATATTAATTAGCAAGTGGAGCTTCTTCCACCATGGAGCAAAGTGCGATCACCTGTTAATTGCCATGGATCACACAGCTGTCAAAAAGCGCAGCAGCAGCAGCAGCAACAGAGAATGGTTGATAAACAGGCAATAAGACCCACTGCTGCCAACAAGGATATCTTCTTGCACAGCACTTGAATCAGGCAGTTGTGTTGCATTGCACAAGTACGGACCAGGGTGAGGTGAGCAAACACCAGGGCACCAGCACACCAGAGGCTGACAAGACAGCCACATCGATTTTGGTAAGAAATAAGGAAGGAAGTTCAGACATACGGCTTGAATGAGCAACTCCAGATCCCGGGCTTCAAACGTGTGCTGGTTTTGAGGGTCCAGATGTTCGAACTGCTTCAGCAAAGAGAGGTGATCGACCTGTACATCTGGAGGGGGAGAGGAGTTTGCAGGGGAGAGGTTAAGGATGCTGGTTCACATCTGAAGCTCCAACAGGTCACAGAGAATGGGGATGAGGAGGAGCCTGCAGCCCTCCACAGGTTGTCGGACTACAAATCCCATCAACTCCAACCAGCCTGGCCAAGGACAGCACACAGAAGACAGCAGATCCCCCACCTTCCGTTTAAGCCAATGGCTATTGGTCAGAACAACTGAAAATGGAACTTCCAGACTGTATCAGTTCCTGGTGACAACAGGGGATGGGGCTCACTCTATGAAGCCTGACTCACGAGTCTCCTGAAAAGTAAGTGTGAGGGTGGGGAGACCAGGCTGGCTGCTGATGGACCAATCTAACAAGACCATTTTTATGGCTACATCTGAGGAAGCCCAGGCTGAAAATGCAACTAATAAGTAAGTAGGCTATCAGGAACAATTAGTCCCTGATCAGGAGGGATAAGTGTCCAAAGACCACTCAATGTACACATACAAATTAACTCTGCAGTGGCCCTGAACTTCTCATGCTGGAACCCAGATCTAACACTATCCAAAACTATCCAAAATGCCACAGTCCCAACCACAAAACCAGGACCCCTGACTCCCAGCACCCCCATTTCTATTCCCCAAATCCCTCCAGAAGCCCCACTCGCGCAACCCTCTTCTGTCCCAGCTCACCTTGTTCCATGGTTGCATCCATCTTGGCCTTCAGAAGCATCCGAAGCCGGGAGACCTCTTGGCGCTTCAATTCATCAAGTTTGGTGCGGACATGGTGGCTGACAAAGTCCAGCTCTTTGCTGAGCTTTCCGCTCTGAAAGAAGCCACAGATGGCAGGTTTTATTTACTATCAGCCATGCTAATTCCACCCTTCCTCCAAAGAAACCAATGCAGAACATGCATCTCGTCCCATCTTCACAACAACCTTATGAGATAGGATAGGCTGAGTGACAGAGATTGGACTAAAGTCACCTAAGTGAGCTTCGGGATTTAAAGCAGGGGTGGGGAGCCTCCAGCCCAGGGGGCAGCCTTAGCCCACTGGGTGTCCAATTTGGCCCACCAGGCCATTTGGAAAATCCATGCAAGGGATTTTGAGAGGTGGCCAAGGCTGTCATATTTGGTTTGATAAGTGTCTTGTCTATGGAGTCAAAAAAGTTCCCCACCCTGATTTAAGGACAGGTTTTCTCAGTCCAAGTTCAGGAAGTGAAGAGTTACCACACTGCAGGGAGATATGCATCCATCACTACCACAAAAATCAAAGTTCGGCTCCCAGGGAAGCCATATTTCACTATCCACCAAACCAAAACCTCAGAATGCTGGCTAACGAAGAAAACTATCTTGCTAGCACACATGACCACACAACATAGTCCAGATCACCTTGATGTCATCGGCATTGGCTGCTTGGAGCTTTTCCCGGAAGTGCCCATCTGTTTCCAACACATTGATCACTTCTTGGAGGTAGCGGTGATAATAGAGGCCTGTGTCCTGTGCAAAAGCGAGAGCAATGGGTCAGGGCAACGATCGGGGGAAGGGCTGTTGGCCAGGGGTAGAGTGTTTGCTGTGCACACGTAAGGTTCTCCAATTTAGTCCCTGGGATCTCCAGAGAAGGGGACCTGAGAGAGATGCTTGGTTAGAGAAAATACAGACCTGGGCTTAATGGATTCAGAGGTCCAATGCAACATAAGCAAACTCCATGTGCTAACCGTCATCGTCATCGTCATCATCATCATCATCATCAATAACAAACAAGTGGAGAGCTATAACAAAATTCTGCAGTGTGACATGCTCTTGCACCCCAAGATCCTTCAACTTCCTTATCACAATCAGTTCATAAATACTGTTGAGACCAACAGAAATTTTTGATGCCATCTGGTCTCTGGCTGAGACAGAGGCTGTAATTCCCCTCCCTTTCACAACCTAAACTGCTCAAAGTAGAGGCTTCGTCCTTGAAAGATGGAAAAGATATAGTTTAAGAGACAAAGACAATTAGTGACATATATATGGTGTGCGCTTCATCAAACTTTTGGGACAAAAAATCAGGCCACCCAGTCCTCTCTCTCTCTCTGAAACAAGAGGTTATTCACTTCCACTAAAGTATGAAGTTCTCAATTTCCACAGCAAAACTGTGTAAGGGCAAATCCAGCAACAAGATGGGACAAAAAACAACAAGTCCAGAGAGATGTTCTGCATGTTAAACACCTGAGATTTCATCTCATTCATTTCATTACGCAGTGATTTAAAAGTTATCTGCTTTGTCTCATGACTAACCAGAACATTTTAAGAGCTAAACCTCTATCCTTGAATTTATTTTATATCTACATAGTCACCAGATAACATGGGAAAACATCAATGACCTTAAATCTCTACTTCATGTTTTATAATCCCTCTTTACTCCATTTCCTAAGATTTATTATATTTGTAGTTTCTTTTTTTAAGAAACCACTGCATTCCAGTTTGTTCAAGCAAAAATGAAGTATTCCCATTTCAGAGTTACAACTAAAAAAATACCAACTGATAAATGGAATGATTTCTGGTACTGGCTTGCAAAGAATAACATAAGCATTTCCTGGACTGAAATCAGAAATAAAAATATATATTCTAAAGTAGTAGGAGACTGGCTCCTGACTCAAAGTTCTGCTAACCAGGAGATAGGATAATGATGATAATATCACCAACCACCATTATACATTAGGGCACTGTTCAAGAATACAGAGATGTTTAGGATTAGGATCCCTTACTGGCGCCTCAGGGGGAGTCTCCTCTTCTTGCTTCTCCTTGGGCCGTTCAATAGGCACACAGGTTGCCAACCCTAAAAGGGCAGCACTCAGGAGCCACGTCAGGTGCATTGCCTTGCGTTCCTGTCGCCCCGATCCTATGGAAACCGGGAAACACTACATTAGGAATACAGAAATGGAATTCCCAAGGCCACAAAAGGAAAGAAATGGCAAGAGCAATTGTTTCTCCACACCTCCCCCCACCCCCAGGGCCGGAAGGTACTGAAGGTAACTTGAGACCTGAGAAGGCACCCTGTGTGTGTGCAGGGCCAGATTTAGGTTTGATGAGGCTACTGAAGGTAATGGGGCCCTTTATATGTCCAGCTGTCCTTTGTCAACAACAAATTGCCGTTTTTGTCTGTTAAATATATGCTACAGTATATGGTAATTTATGGACCTAATAGGTATCTATAGCCATTTGCACATAACAAAATATGTATTTTATCAGAGTAATTGTTGAGCTTATCTTATACAGTATTTTGGAAATGTAAATCCAGTTTTCTCCTCTTTAAATTTTTTTGGGGCCCCCAAGAGAGTGGAGCCCTAAGCTATAGCTTGTTTAGCTTATACGTAAATCCGGCACTGCCCACCCCAAAGGAAAGTCGAACATAAAAGTCCAGGAACGGGCAAGTTTGCCCCACGTGGCAAATGCAAATCTGAAGTCCACAGACTATGGCTGACCAGTGTAACTTGTTGCCAATGCCAAAGTTCAGTACAGCACTTGAGAATACAGTAGTAATAATAACAATAACAACAATAAAAGCAAGGTGCCCTGGAGCAAGTGCAGAGCAGCTCCTCATTTGCTATGCCCCCTCAACATATCTTGGATCAGGGGGCAGGGCTTGCAAGTCACAGAGCAAAGCAGTAATCCCCGACATTTCACAAGCCTCAAAACACATCCCCATCAGTACCCGGAACCTAAAAGCGGAGTGGGGAGAGCTGGAGCGGTGAGCTGCCTCCTTTGACCTGGAAACCCCAATCCCTCCTGCCGGAGAGGCGGGCGGTGGTTTGGCGGCCAGCGAAATGCACTCTGGACATGCTCAAGAGGGCCGCTTTGCCCTCCTTTGTGATACTGTTCTGAACGTCGTAGGGCTAGGAGCCCCCGGCGTTGGCGAGCTATTCCGGGGCTTGGCCCTTGCGCCTGAAGCAAAGGTCCCGGGGCTGACCCTTCCCGTGACTCACCTGAGTCCAAAGGTGCCTGCGACCGAACGTTCGGCCGCCTTCTCCAGTCCGCTTCCTCTTTCCCAAGCAGGCCCCGCCCCCTATATCTGCATGCCTAGCCCCGCCCCCTCTCTAGTCCGGGCCTCGCCGGCTACGCCACCTTCGCTCTGTCACGTCCGGCGCTCTATTTGCGTCATGCCCCCTCCCTTCCAATCTCTTTTGCATAGAGGGCCACGCCCCCGTCCTCCTCCTTCCCAAATAGCTGCATCCCCCCTTTTCCTCCCTTTATCCGTGTTTTCTGGTAAACGGACGCTAGAGGGCGCAGAGAGGAAGGCGGTAGAAGTTAATTTAAGGGGCAATTAGAGCCCGGATTTATTTTGAGAGCGAGAATTTAGCAGCGGCCGCGTGTGATCTGCTAACTGGCGAATGTTTTTTTCTGAGCATGGGCAGAGTGCATTGGAAATCACAAGCTAGAGGTATAAGGCGCTTCGCGAGCCCTGATCCGGGAAAGCTTCTGCTACAGTAAAATGTATTCCTTAATATGCTGGTTACCACTCTGAAATTTGCATCGTAAGGCTGCCTGCTTTTAAAAATCTGCTGACGGAGGCACTAGGCTTTGCTGCTTCCAGTGTCAGGCAGAAATTCAACAGGGGCAGATGCCTCAGCATGGAGGCACAATAAACAGGAGGAGATCTTTACTGAGCAAAACAAAGATTGTGGGGTGGTTAATTAACTGAGGTAACTCAGTCTTATTCATTTCAGTGGGTCTACAGTATTCTGAGTAAAACATGCCTGAATGCCACCCAGTGATAACAGTGAGTAGAAGTCATTCCAGTAAATAATAATTTTAAAATAACTCTGTTGGTAGTATTTCCAGAAGGCTAATTATGTTTGTCTCTTGCAGCAAAACGAAAGAAGTCTTGTTTATAGTTCACAAGCAGCCTCATACCCAGCATTGTTTGGGAATTCAAAGAAACCAGAAAATCAGAGCCATTTCGAAATTGATTCAAATGGTGTCCAGTGGAGTCCGAACAAAGATCTCAGGAACCGTCATGCAAAATTACAGGATATTAAGAGGTGTGCAAATGCATATCAAACAGTCAACTTTCCGAAATGCATAGGCGATAGAAATGTCAGAAATGTGTTGTACAAAAATGATAGTTTTATCTGCATGGTAAGTACGCATTTCTCAATTACAGTGGTACATCTGGTTACGTACTTAATTTGTTCTGGAGGTCCGTACTTAACCTGAAACTGTTCTTAACCTGAAGCACCACTTTAGCTAATGGGGCCTCCCGCTCCTGCGCCACTGCCGCGCGATTTCTGTTCTCATCCTGAAGCAAAGTTCTTAACCCGAGGTACTATTTCTTGGTTAGCAGAGTCTGTAACCTGAAGCGTATGTCACCTGAAGCGTATGTAACCTGAGGTACCACTGCAGTGCAAGAAATGGGAAGCGTGCCAGCCAGTACGTGTATATATGAAATGTAAGTTGCATCTGTAGCCATGGGTGGAGCAAATAAGCCTTTACTGTTGGGCAACGAGTGCAAAATGCAGTGGCTCTACCATTCACTGGAGCAGGATATTGCCGCCATTTTACGACGCATACCGCCAAAAGAATTGCACAGGCTGCCAATGAGCCACCTGGATAAATTCAACCTGCTACAAAGATATATGTAGTTTGGGACCAGGATGCCTGAGCGTTTGTCTTTCCCCTTATATACGCAATCAATCACTTCTCTGCAGGTGAAGGTCTGCAGCAGATAGTCCATTCTGCACAATATAGAAACCGGGCCTTTCATGTGGTGGCACCTTCTCTTTGGAATTCCCTTGTTAAATATAAGACAGGTGCTGCCTCAGTTGTCTTCGCAGTGCCCACTGAAGACTTTCTTCTCCCAACAAGCCAACAACTTGGCTTCCAACGATAATGTAGCTCTTTCTCAGTATGTATCTGCATTGGAATTCTTTTTTAGATGTTTAAATTGTTTTATTTTGCATGTGTTTGCTGCTCTGGGCTCCTTTTGGAGGAAAGTTAGGGCACGGATAAGACTGGAATCCACTCCCCTCTGCCCATGTGAAAAGCCCCGTTGGCATAGCTACTAAGCCCATCTGGAATGAGCCAAGTCATGTCTATGTTGGCATCCAGTAGAATGGTGAGTGCCTCTGTCTCTACATTCTGGAATTCTTTATTCCAGAATGGAACATCTTTTTAATCCTTTGTGGCATCGCCAAGATTACCCATTGTCCAATCAGCCAACAGTAGCTTGTATGGTGACCTTGAGCACTGAAGGAACTAGTGTGTAAAGCAGCTGCTGAGAGCTGGAGGACGGGGGGGAAATATATTAAGCGCAAGTTCTAAGTTTTTCAACTCTGGTTGATCTATTGACCTCAGTTCCTGAACTGGAATTTGTTCTTTCCCAGCTGTAATGCTGCCTTAGAACTTGTGGTGTCTTTGCAAAGCCTGAAAGGGCTCCTTTATGCGAAGCGGACTCAAAACATACAAGCCGTAGGTTTCGTGGATTTCCTGGAAGGATATAAAGGAGGCTGGAGCCATGCTCAATTGGAACAATGATATCAACATGTCACTAAGACTGATCTCGCCCGAGGAGGTAAGCTAAGAAAGAGGAGGAAGGTGAAGCTAACGGGAGATTTTTTAATTCAGTTCAGTTTGGAGAACAGTTGGTGTCTGCAGCTTCAGGCTGTCGGACAAGATGCCCAGTGGACCCCCTTGCTGAGTGGTGGGTCCACCACCTCCTCCTCACTTCTGCCCTGCTGCCCATCTGCTTGCCCCCTACCTCTGGGCTCAGTCTCTACAACCACCGGAGGGAGAGTCAGTTGTGACTGCGCTCTTTCGACAAGGAGGGTGGAATGCAAGGAGGTCAACAGTAGGTGGCGCTAGAGCCAGTGGCAAGCAGGGGAACCGACCAATTCTAGTCTTGCCCCCATCTTCCTGCTCCCTGCCAAATTGTACAAGGGGCAACATTGAGAGCAAGGAAGAGGAAGTAGAGAGGCAGTACCACGTCCCTGGATTGGTTGTCGGTAAGAAAGTCAGCAGAGGTGAGCTGGCTCAGGGCAGACTGAGGCCGGTGGGGCAGTGCCAACATTTGCCCTAATGCATCAACCTCTGCTAGGGAGAGCACGAGGCAACAGCACAAGGTTGGTGCTGTTTCTCCTTGCTCTGGCCAGCAAGGAGAGGAGCAACGGAGCCAGGAGGAATTCTGGGGAATTCAAATTGTAGTACAGTCATACCTCGGGTTACAGCCGCTTCAGGTTGCGTTTTTTCGGGTTCGCACCCGCCAAAACCTGGAAGTAGCAGAATGGGTTACTTCTGGGTTTCGGCAGTCACACATGTGCAGAAGCGCTAAATCACGCTTTGCATATGCACAGAAGCGCCGAATCCCAATCCGCGTGTGCGAGACACACTGCTGTGGGTTGTGAACTCTGCGGGTTGCGAACGTGCATCCCGCACGGATCACGCTCACAACCCGAGCGTCCACTGTACAATAAAGTGCAATCGATAGGAAATAAAAGCAGCAATTAAAAGCACCATTAAAAATCATGCAGCATCTACCACTAGGCTTGCCAGTCTAAATCTCCAGGTGGGAGAGAGTGCCTTTACTGTTCATGCATCTTGCAAGCTTCAGCTTAGCAGGAGCTGGGTGCAAATTGCAGCATAAACACTCTGGGGGGGGGGTTCCACCCTCCTCGGCTACTGCCTCCCAATTAACCTCCATCTCCAGGGCCTGCCCTGTGGTATCACTGGGGGGCCCCCACCATAACATCACCAGGGGCTGCCCCCGGGTCTCAGGTTTGGACCATGAGATGTCAGGGTCTGAAATGCTCCTGGCTTAGCAACCCTGCCTACCACAGCGCATTACAGTTGCTACAACTGGCAGAAAAACTATGAAGTGGTCTGCCAAGACCCACAGCAGCTTTCAAGTGGGCAGGGAGAGGGGAGACGATTGGGAACCACTGCCCTATTCATATATGTGTGCATGGATGTAGCCATAGTTCTGCAGCTGCTCACTCAAATGCAAGCTTTTCCTCTTGCTCGCTCTCGACTGACACACACTGTGCAGGAAAGACTTGTTCAGGGTTTAGCAGCCCAGCGACTGGCTGCTCGCACACCTGACTCCCAAGGCCACTGGGCAGAAGGCACCTTTCGAGGCAGCCACAGGTCCTGCAGACTTAAGGCAGACAAAGTCACAAAGCTGATTAGGAGAATCTGATGCTGGTTTGGCGGGGGAAGAGGAGCTGCTCCACTGCGTGCTCCCCCCGCCCTTCCGCACCTACCTTCGCCAGCTGCAGTCCGAAGACCAGAGCTAGGAGGGAGAAGACAGGATCCGACCTCAGCCTTGCCGCTTGGGGATTTGAGCAGTTGGGGGCTTTCCCTGGGTGAAAGTGGTGAGTTAAGAAGGGAGTTTGGGCTTGTTCTTGAGCAGGATTCCGGGTGCAGGGTGTCATTTGATTGCACTGGTCAAATCGCGGCAAACTGTCGTTCTCTACCGAAAGATAAATATCTGGCACCGTTTTTTTAAGGGAGTGTTGGAAGGTGCCAGGAGTCACGCCTGGGAACTCTGGATCGAGGAGCAAAAACTAGTGATTTGTGACACTAGCAAAGAGAAGCCAAGATTGGCAGTGAAATGAGAGTCCAAAAGGCTCAGGGCAAAGATGGCTGTGTCGTAGGTGACAGCAGGGGGGGAATTAATTTTAAAAATCAAAAGTAATATTGTGCCTCTCTGTCAATCATCTGGTTTTTTCTGCTTGGCAGATGCAGTCTGATCCTGCTGTGGTCCAACCATCTCCAGCAAGGCATAAAATGTAAGCGAACGGGGCTCTTCTGGGTGGGTGGGTGGGTGTGTACTGTTGGCTGTTATTCTTGCTAATCCCTCCTGAGGCTAATTCTATCCCGTCCACCTTAGAAAGAGAACAGATGCCTTGCATGGATAGCCTCGCCCATTCGCCTTCACGCTTTTAATCCATGCTCTTAGCCTCCGGAGGTCATTTTCGTTTAAGAACCCACTTGTGAGGCTGCTGTCAGAAGAGATGTCTGTGCCACAGACTTAATCAATTCTATATGTCAGTTTAGCTGCTCTGGCTCACCGCCCCTCACTCCCCCAAAAATGTTCCCTAGGAATACATTTCAGGGCAGGCAGTTGTGTTTGTCTGTTGCACAAAGCAACCAAGAGCCTTGTGGCACCTAAAAGATTTGTTTGTGAAGGTGCAGGACTTTGTATTATAGCTTAGCAACATCTGGAGGGCCACAGGTTTCCCACTTTTGCACTGAAGCTTAAATGTATGTAAAAGAAATGGAATAATAATAATAATAATAATAATAATAATAATAATAATAATATATTTATACCTCGCCCATCTGGCTGGGTTTCCCCAGCCACTCTGGGCGGCTCCCAACAGAATATTAAAAACACAATAAAATGTCAAACATTAAAAAACTTCCCTAAACAGGGCTGCCTTCAGATGTCTTCTAAAAGTCAGATAGTTGTTTATTTCCTTGACATCTGGTGGGAGGGTGTTCTGCAGGGTGGGGGCCACCACCGAGAAGGCCCTCTGCCTGGTTCCCTGTAGCTTCACTTCTCACAGTGAGGGAACTGCCAGGAGGTGCTTGGAGCTGGACCTCAGTGTCCAGGCTGGACAATGGGGGTGGAGACGCTCCTTCAGGTATACTGGGCCGAGGAACCAGTCTAGCTGCCACATTCTGGATTAGTTGTAGTTTCTGGGTCACCTTCAAAGGTAGCCCCATGTAGAGCTGCAGTGATGCTCCTACAGCCTACCTCAACCTGATGTCCTTCAGATATTGTTGACTCTTAACTCCCATCAGCCCCAGGCAGCATGGACAATGGCCAGGGATGATGGGAGTTTGAGCCGGGTCCCTCTGGTCCTTTCAGACTGGCTCTTCAAGGCTTCCAGTAGCTGCAGTTTGGTGGCAGGGCATATGCTTGGGCTGGAGAAGGTCCCTGGTTCAGTCCCTGGCCTCTCCATATAAAACGTGATGAATATACCACTTCCGGGATGCTCTCTCCCAGAGACACTTGCTTGAGGCTGCCAATGCTGTAGTCCTTTGGGTGCTAAGTGAAAACCATCCTGCTTCCTTCTGCCGTTATGCGTCCCAAGACATAGCTCCACCCCCATCATTCTGCCCGGACACTGAGGTCCAGTGCCGAGGGCCTTCTGGCGGTTCCCTCACTGCGAGAAGCCAAGTTACATAGAACCAGGCAGAGGGCCTTCTCGGTAGTGGCGCCCTCCCTGTGGAACGCCCTCCCACCAGATGTCAAAGAGAACAACAACTACCAGACTTTTAGAAAACATCTGAAGGCAGCCCTGTTTAGGGAAGCTTTTAATGTTTGATGTATTACAGTATTTTAATATTTTTTTTGGAAGCTGCCCAGAGTGGCTGGGGAGGCCCAGCCAGATGGGCGGGGTATAAATAATAAATTATTATTATTATTATTATTATTATTATTATTATTATTATTATTGTTATTGCAAACAAAACAACTTTTCAAAATATATAGTAGATGCAAACAGCCCAGAGAGCTTGGCAGGAGGTGCAGTATGTAAGCGTAATTAAATAGAGGTGTTGTGCAACTGTCTTGGCAATCCCTTACCTGTGCTGCACTATTCTTGCAGATTGCGCTAATCTCCCAGCCTGCCATTGGGACTGGCGCTGTCCCTGTGTGGTTTGCCTGTAGGTGCACTGGACCTCTTGCAGCAAAGACAACTTTTCTGCTTGCTTAGTGTCAGCACATATTTAGGGCCCAAGCATTCAGAAAGCATTTTTCTTTTCGGTGGTCTGACCCACCTGCACCGTTTTCTTGCAGCCTCACGGAATCCACAAGTAAAAATGCTTCACCCACCCCTGGGAGGTAAGGAAGGGGAAGAAGGGAATTTAGTAAGAACTGGTGCTTCTTAGTCTGCCTAGCTAGCTAGCTGCTTAGCTGAGTATTGCAACTGAGATAACAGCATAGTGGTTAAGAGGCAGAGGCTGGTTGTACGTGGAAGCATTTGCAGCTGTATCAATGGGAAGGTGCAGCACCTGTTTTCCATGCAGAAAGTTAGGACTGGGAGAGACCCAGGTCTGAAACCCTGGAGAGCCACAGCCAGTGTGGACAATGTGGAGCCAGATGGACCAGCAGTTGGACAGCTTTGTATGTTCCCTAGCTATGCACTTATTGACAAAATCGCCCATTTCAAAATGGTATAAGGCAGAGCTAAATGAACATCAGGGCTGCAACCATTCATTGGTTGGATTGATATATTAAGGCCCTTTTTGACCGAAATGACACCGATTAATCGGGCAACTCATTTCGGCGAACGTTCACTATTTTTAAATAAAAGCACTTACAAAAACTTCAGCTGAAAAAAAGTCATTCCCCTTTAATTGTAACACAGAAGGGATGCCTCTTGGCCCCAGTGCCATCATATATATACATATAAAGAAAAACCCAGCATATTTTCTCCTTTCAAAACTATTGGTTTAGTCATAGGAAAATCTGTGCAGGTCTCATCAGTGAACGAATCCATTATTTATTCAGGCAGCACCTCTAAATAATACCAGCCTGCCGTACAGTTGTGCGTGTAAAGTGCCTTGAATGTTTCAAAGCACTTTGGAAATCCTAATCATCTTTATTAAGCATTATTTTGATTAGAACTCAGCTCCGTTCAGTCCTAGATGCTGTTAGCCTTCTGAATGGGGCTGATGGGAGGTGGAATCTGACAACGTCTGGAGGGCCACAGAATCCCCATCCCTACTTTAAGGAATGGGCCTAGTTTAAAAATAGTGGAGCCCATCTTGTTTCTTCCTCACTTGTAACTCCTCTTTCTGTCAGTGTGAACAATACGGAAGGTATCCATGTTATTCTGCTACACCAAAAATTACAGAGTGTCTTTGAGCCACCTGAAGTTGAACATATTTATTATGGCACCTAAGCCAGATGTGGCCAGATGTTGTGGATTGCAGATTCCATCATCCCCATCAGTTCGCTCTGCTGGCTGTGGCTGATGGGAGTTGTGCAATCCACAGCATCTGAGCAGCACCTCAGAATTAGCGGACTCCATCTGCTGAAATAAAACCGTAGTCCACGATAGCTTATATGCCATGGCAATTGCGGCAGGTCACATCATCCACACCGTACATTCAAAGAGTGTAGCTTCCCCCAAAGAATCATGGGAACCGTACCTTTGCTAAGGATGCTGGGAATTGTAGCTGTCTCTGAGGAGTAAGCAGCAATTTCCAGGATCCTCTGGAGGAAGCCGTGTGCTTTCAATGTGCCGTGTGAATGTGACCGTAGTTTTTAAGGTGCCACAACACTGCCATTTATTTGTGAGTGATGCAGGAGTTAGAGAGCACTGAGGGCTTTATAACTTATAAGTTACAATGAGCATGTGGACATGGCCTTGTCCACTTTTCCGCCTCCACCGTGGCTGGGCCTTTGAGGCTTTTGTGAGGTCACAAAATCCTTTCAGCGCCATGGCACTCAGAACCCCCAGGGAGCAGCAATCCTGGGGACTGACCCCTCTAGCAGGTGGGGCTGCCCCGGAGCTGGCAGAGTGATGCCACATCTCAGAATGTACCGGAATTTGTACCGCCGCCTCCACTCCCTCTCCAATTCACCTCCTGATGCTGGTACCCCTTTCTCTTCTAGCAATGGCAACGACGAAGCAGCGTTCATCCGGAAGCAGAAACTGGAGATCCAGGTACTTTGCTGTAGGAGAGGGCCAAACTCTTGGGAGTGGGGAGGAGCGGGAACATTGCTGGGGACCTTCTCGGTGGGGTGGGGTAAACAGCTCTCGAGCTGCAGGGATGCAGTTGCTTGGCATGTGTTATCTGTAAGTGGCAATGCTTGTTTAAAAGGTTCTTAAGTATGGCAAGGGCAACACACCCCATAATTCAGCTGCTGCAGTGTATTCCAACACAAGGGTTTAGATCTGGGTTTTTGGCAGAACTCATCTGTGGGATCTCTTAATGGGGGAGGCAAATAGAGGGGAATCATTGCAATTGACGTGAGTCTTAGAATCACAGAACTGTAGAGTTGGAAGGGACACAAAAGGTTATCTAATCCCCAATCCAGTGCTTTTTAGGGTAAAAAAAAATGGGCCGTCAGTATTCATCTATTGATAAAAGTGCTGTGGGTGTTGGCATAAAATGGCAAAGAAAGAGGTGACTGTACTGCAAACCACAGCCACCAAAAAAGCGTTGAATGTACACAGCACCCTCCTCTACACCAGTGTGGTGCAGTGGTTAAGAGCAGTGGATTCGTAATCTGGTGAACTGGGTTCGCGTCTCCGCTTCTCCACAGGCAGCTGCTGGGTGACCTTGGGCCAGTCACACTTCCCTGAAGTCTCTCAGCCCCACTCACCTCACAGAGGGTTTGTTGTGGGGGAGGAAGGGAAAGGAGAATATTAGCCTCTTTGAGACTCCTTCGGGTAGTGATAAAGCAGGATATCAAATCCAAACTCCTCTTCTTCTTCTTCTTCTTCTTCTGTTTAACCCTGCTTCCATTTCTGACCATCTCTCTGTACACCCTTCCAGCGCCGTATCATCGAAAAGAAGCAACGGCGCAAGCGCCAGGAGCCGCTCATGGTCCAGGCCAATACGGAGGCCAAGGTGAAGGGGCGCCGTGGGAGGCGCAAGCCGGAGGAACGCATCCCGCTCATGGAGTCTTGCAGTGAGCATAGCCTGTGCAATAGTGAGTCTCAGCAGTGTCCAGCCTGCTCTCCACATTTAAATCCTTTTGTTGGGTGGGGCTTCGGGAACGTTGACATATCCCATGGCATAGGAGGAAATTCCAATCTACGAGGAGGCTTTTTTAATTGTAATATTTTTTTTTAAATAAACAGAGCTGCAAAGTGATTAGTAACTTCAAATGTGCACATATTTAAACTGCGTGCATTTAAATTCGCACTTTTGAAGGCTACAGAAGGGGGCAATATGCAGGGGGAATTTTAATTATATTAATTAATTTAATTTAAATTATATTAAAAGCACCCCCTTTGCTCCAAGGAGCTCGAGGGGGTGCAAATGGTTCTCCCGCCCTCCTGGTATATCATCACAACCACCTTGTGAGGTAGCTTATGCTGAGAGACTGTGACTAGACCAAGATCACCCAGCGGGTCTGTGGGCGGATTCGAACTCGGATCCTTGAGGTCCACAACCAACCCACTTTGGTACTGGACCAAAATTTGCCCTTCTCAGCTAAATGGTAGATAAAATGGATGGTGTGGAGATTTCGGAGCATTTATCGGATGAGATTTGATGCCCGCTGAACGATAATCCACCTGTCTTTCCAAAGGTACAAGCAACCCTTTCCTCGTGGAATCGGTCCCAGAGGCCCACCTTGGCGCTCATATGTGGGGTAGCTCTGTGCAGATGAACCGGACGCACAACGGCCAAGGGGAATGCCAGGAACCCTTGCCAGGTAACAAAAGAACATAAGGTAATATAAGAGCTCTACTGGATCAGGCCAGTGGCCCAACAAGACGAGCATCCTGTTCTCTCAGTAGCCAGTCAGATGCCCTTGGAAAGCCCACAATCAGGGCAATGGGCACAACAGCCGCCTCTCCCCTTGAGACTTCCTCATAACCCTTCCCAGGCCACACTTCCTCTCCCCAGGCCACACTCCTCAGTAGCCTGGTTTCAGTGTTTTTGCATGGCTAATAATGACTCTTGCTTGTCTGGATGAAGGATAGAGGCAAGGGTGGGTGGGGACTAGCCTACCGTGCAATGGTAAAATTTACCTTTATTGCTCCTCCCCCTTTTGCCCTCAGAGTAATTGCCCAGAAGGCAATGTGGCCCTTGGGAAGAAAAAAGTTCCCCACCCCATAGGCTCTGAAATCTTGCACTTCTCTTTCCAGGAATAACTGGTGATTATCCCTGTTATAAGAAAATATCTCTGTTTTCCTTATGGGGAGCCCTTAAGAGTCCCTCGGGAAATCTCTTATTGGTCAGAGGGAAGCAGAGGCCAACCAGAGTATATTGAAAGCAAAGCGGCTAATAAGCCTGATCTTTATTAAAGGAAATCAACTATTGCAACAGGGTCCCCACTCACCACACGCAGGAGGGAGGAGAACCTTGAACAATGGTGCGCAAGCTCCTATAAAGACTTTTGAAATTGCCCACCCTGTAACCCAAGACCACCCCCCAAAACATCATACATACATCACAGAAAGAGGTGGTCCCCAGCAGAAATGTGAGAGCGCTGCTTCTCTCCTGTCTGCCAGGATACCTGATAATGCCTTACTTGATAGCATTTTCTGGGTAGCCTGGCCATCACTTTGAGATGGTAAATACTTTAGTTCCCTAATCTCTTAGGCATATTGATAGACTATTTACAGGGAGGTGTAAGCCCCTACAGTCCAGAGTCAATTGGAAAGCTTTTCCCATTTCCTTCCTCCTTGCAGAGAAATATTTGAGGTCAATTTGGGAGAGTCAAAATGGCTTCCTGTACTATTTCAGACATGCAGTTTATATTCTTATGTATTCATTTGCCTTGTACATTTATGAACATTTATTCTATATTTGAGACCTTAGAATTATTATAATCCCCACCACCTGTTTCCTCTCTTCCCTGAGGTCTTCAGCACCCTTTCACCTTTAATTATTTTTATTTTATTCAACAAAATTTACACAGCGCTTGATTGAACGGCCTCTATGTGGTCTTTGTTGCCCTTCCCTCTCCACAGATTTCTTTGATGAGGAGGAGCTGGAAGTGGCCATTTTGGAAGAAACCCAGCCTATCAACAGGAACGAATCAGCTCCCAAGAACGGCTGGCAGGCCAAACAAAGAGAAGGTGAGGGGGCGGGGCGGGGAGAAGAACCAGGTTACTGAACATTCACCACTGTGATACTGTTAGCGGTTGCTAAGCAACTGCCTCTGATGCTCGGTTGCCAGGCAACAGAGATGAGTCAACAAGACTCATACTGCTTTGCACATGTCCAAGGACAAAGTTTCCCTATGCAGAGAGGGGTTCCTGAAAGGCAGAGGCAGTCTGCAGGGCGCACAGGTACCCCAATGTGGGAAATACCTCTGCTGATGTTCCTAGTTGATTTGAGGGGATTCCCGCTACTAGTCGCTTCCCCAGTGCAGGGAGAGAAGGTCTCAAAGCTAAATTTATGAGGAGGAGATAGCTGGTGGTGTGGTTTCTACAAGGAGTTGCTGTGGGAATAAGGAGTAGCAAAGTTTTTATCCCTGTTCATTCCAGATATACAGCATTTAGTGAATTTTAGGGGGCTTTATAATGGATAATAATGTTGTTGCTACTCACCAGATTGTTGCGTTCCAGTATTGTCTGCCTGTGTTTTGCCCCAGACTTGATCTGTGGGAAAAAGAAAAAAAATTATAGGGCTTAGCTGCCCAGTGTAGGTAGGCAAAATTCAACCGAGGCTTCAGAACTAATGTGCTTTTAGTTAAAAACTTCTCCCTTCAAGCTTCTGCCCATTTTATTTCTTCCTGTTCAACAGAGCTTGTGATGAATTGCTGCTTAATTAGTCACTCTGGTAAGGAGGTTTGGAGAAGGCTTTCATTGTCAGTTTGTTGCCGTCTTTTATTTTCTATTGTAGCAAAATCAATAAAAGGGATTTAACCCTTTCCCCTGTGCCATCTTCTGAAACAGTCGCCACCAAAGTTGCTTTTATCCATGAACGGGGGTTGGGGAAGACGGGTATAATATGAGAAATGGCAGCTTCAAGAGAAGTGGCAAATTAAATCGATGAAGTGGTTCTACAAAAAGGGTTGTGTTGTGAACTGTCCTGAGATCTACGGGTGAAGAGTAGCATGCAACATTAATAAATAATAAAGGAATAATTAAATTACCTATCCCCACTCCCCTAGGAACAGGGCCTGTTCGAAGGTCTTCCTGCAACAGGTTTTACAAAAAGAAATCGGGAGATCCAATCAATAATCTCACACTTTGGGCCCCATTTTAAAATGGCAAGTTTCTAATTCTGATGCAGATAAAAGCTGAAAAAGTGAGAGCACAATCTGGTGAAATCACAAGAACCAGAGAGAGAGAGACTGAGCCAGACTTCCACTGATCAAATTCCAGTGGGAATTCAGGGCTTCCTATACTGCATTTCCTTCTCCCTTCCCATGGTTGGACACTAACAGCATAAATAATTCCATTTTTCTTATTTACATCCCCCTGCCCCAAGTTACAAGGATGCGGGTGGTGCTGTGGGTTAAACCACAGAGCCTAGGACTTGCTGATCAGAAGGTCGGCGGTTTGAATTCCCACGACGGGGTGAGCTCCCGTTGCTCGGTCCCTGCTCCTGCCAACCTAGCAGTTCGAAAGCACGTCAAAGTGCAAGTAGATAAATAGGTACCACTCTGGCAGGAAGGTAAACGGCATTTCCGTGCGCTGCTCTGGTTGGCCAGAAGCAGCTTAGTCATGCTGGCCACATGACCCAGAAGCTGTACGCCGGCTCCCTCGGCCAATAAAGCGAGATGAGCGCTGCAACCCCAGAGTCGGCCACAACTGGACCTAATGGTCAGGGGTCCCTTTACCTTTACCTTTACCCCAAGTTACAGATCTGGCCTTTAACTGGCTTGCTATTTAAGGCACATTTCATGCATAACCCCTGAGGTCATTGTCCTCTCTTTCTTGCCACCTGCAGGGCGCCCCAATGCCCAGCGACATAGCCAGGCTTCCAGGTCAAAGAAGGAAGTCTTATCACTCAGAGAGGCTGTTCCGTCTAACATTGTGGACATGGAAGGTGAGGCTCCTGGCTGCGAGTTCCAGGCACCCTTGTTGGAAAAGGAAGCCTCATCCCCAATACAGAAAGCTCCATCCATCATCATGGATATGGAAGGTGAGACTCCAGAATTTTGCATAAGAGTACAAGGAGGCATGGAAAGAAGAAAAGCCCACTCTTGAGGCAAGGGAGTATGAACTTGTGCTTTGAACATGTGCCCGGTTTCTAAATAACTGTGCCAGGGAAGCATGAATACTCTGAACAGGGCAGGAAAATTTGCATTTAAAGCTGTGCATATGCGAGTAGTAAGATAACATGCCACTGCTGCAACGCTTTCCGTATAAAAGCTGCTTCAAAAAAGGCAGCTCAGAAACTTCCTTTTTAAATGCAGCTGCCAAGCGGTGGGCCGCACCAATTTTTTATCTACTTCATTGGTTCCTAAACAGTTTCCAGGCTCAAGCTTAGAAGCCACCTTGACAATTATGTAGTATACAAATGACCATGTTAGTTAATAAATTACATTTCCCCCACCTTTCATACAAGGGCCTCAGGTGACATACACAGTTCTCGCCTGAAGTTTAGGTGGCAAGACACAGCGATAACAGCAAGGACCTTTATTGAACTACATGACTGGGAAACGGGGGCAAAGCAACTGCTTATATACATCCCCGAAAGCCTGGGCCACTCCCAACGTGATTGGCTGTCTAAACTTCCAAGCTGCGAATCACGACTCAAGAGTTCAAGGGCCAATGGCAGAAGCCCAAATCTTGAAATGTTCTGTGATTGGACATCATGTATCGAATCAGAACACAGGAGCTCAGAATCCTTAGTCCAGACTCAAGCTCAGGCAGACACAGACCACTGAGTACATGACATCTCCCTTCCTCATTTAATCCCCAACAACAACCCTTTGGGTAGGTTAGGCTGAGAGGCAGTGGCTGTCCCAAGGTACCCAGTGAGCTTCATGGCTGAGTAGGGATTCAAACTTCGATCTCCAGGTCCTAGTCCAGCGCTGGTCGCCCTCTGCTTTAGCAAAAGATCAGGAATGGAATGAGCGAGCAAGTATGGGGGATGCACAGTGGATCTGTGTTTAATAAGACAGAGTGCAAAGAGTGTGCAAATGGGTTCATGGAGGGAGGGGGCAAGCAAGGAAGAAGTAGAAAGACAGCAAGGCCCATCTTCGTACATTATTCCCCATGTCAAATATGAGCCTTTGTTCCTAAACTGCATGCAGACAGGAATATAGACTGGTGTGTGTGTTCCCTGGGTGCAGAAATTACATCTGATGTTCAAACAATATATGCTGAAGTGAACATACAGACACACAAAGCTATCCTATATGAGCCAAGCCAATGGACCATGGCGCCCAGTATTGTCTATTCTGACTTGCAGGCAGTTAAGGGTCTCAGGAACAGTCTTTCCCATCATCTGTTACCTGACATCAATCCTTGCTAGGCTGTTGCTCACTTGTTTTTTTTCTGGAAGCGCTGTGGAGTATACAGGGACACCTTGGTGAATGACATAGTTTGTGTGTTATGTACTTCTGGTCTCTAAAATATAAAGCAAGTGTGGGGAACTTTTGGCCTTCCGGCTGTTGTTGAACTACAACTCCCATCAGCCCCGGCAAATGGGGCCAATGGGTAGGAACAACAGGAGCTGTAGTTCAGCCACATCTAGAGGGCCTGAGACTCCCCACATGCCTGATACAAGGTCTGAAGCAGCCCTGGGACAGGAGGTAGAAGGTGGCGTGGAGACGAGAACAAGCCAGAAGAGGGCAGTAACAGAATTGATTTCACATCTTAGACCATTTCGAGAATGAACCGCAGAGAGAAGACATGGACCTAGAATCTACAGGGTCCAAGGATACCACTGGCGAAGCCTGCCATGTCGACACACTGCTCAGCAATTCTGACAGTGAGGGGGAGTCATCCCAGGAGTTGACAGTCCCACCCTCACCCATGAAAAAGCCCCAGGACAGGATGCTTGCACACAGAGGTGAGTGGCTGGAAGGGGATCATCTGCCAAACTGCTCTTTCGCTGATCTTGGCAAAGAGTTCTGAGATATAGCCAAGATATAGCCAAGAGTTGTGTGTGTTTCTGCAACTCTCTGCAAACATCCAGTGATGTTTAGCACAGAATTAAGTGTCATGAGGACCTTAGGTAGCTAGTTTTTTAAAACAACAAAAACTTTCTAGCATTAATGGCTGTTAAAATAGGCATGCAATGTATAGGCTATGCCCCTGATCTAAAGAGGTAGAAGAGAGAGACAGAGAGAGATTAGTGACTGGATTCCACCCCATCCTTCACAATCCTCCTTGCTCTTCTCAGGGTCTCTCACCAATGGAAGGAGAAGCCAGAGTGAGGAAGACGAAGATGACGAAGACGAAGAGAAGGATGACGAAGATGAAGGCTTCAAGGACAAGGATCAAGACATCCTTATGTACTTCCGTGAGGAAATTGACTCAGCCACCGTAAGAGCCTACGACTGAAATTGAGCATCCCCTTTTCAAGCATCTGAATGATCACTCAGGATATATGTGGCTGGGCGCATACCATATATTTAAAGTGCATGGCTTCCCCCCAAAATCATTGGAAGTGTAGTTTACACATACTCACATACTTACAATCCCCAGCACCCTTATCAAACTACAGTTCCCATGATTCTTTAGGGAAAACGTCACATGCTTTAAATGTATGGTGTGTACAGGATGCAGTTGTGCTAATGTGAGAGAAGGGCCCCCCCCCCATCCTAGCTGTTGCCCCCCCCCCCGATGTCCTGCAACTCTACTCGGGTGCTTTTCCATAGGTACACCTTCACCTCACCCCAGCGCCATTTTGTTCATTGTCCCGCTGCCCTGGTCTCCACAGAAACGGACAAGGTTGGGGGAAATTATTGTCAGTTTCGACAGACAAATTTTGGGGGTGGAAATAACCAGTGCATTTGTGGAAATGGACAATGCTGTCTCTCTCTCCCCTTTATCCATGGCTAGAGAACAGTAATGGAAACTGGCCACAGTGAAATGGACACGCTTTCCCCCCTCAACATACTTTTATATAGGGAGAAGTCTAAAGGTGAAAAAAGGCACTCCCAAATATGTGGAAAGAATGGTGGGTGAAGGACTTAAAAAATGAGTTCAGATGAAACACATCTGTTGCTGTGCTGCTCCCTTGAAGGGCGGTGCCACAAACTGAAAACAGGGTCTACAAATGGTTCAACTGTCATAGTTTAAGAGCATAAGACATGCTTGCTGGATCAGGCCAGTGGCCCATTTAGTCCAGCATCCTGTTCTCAAAGTGGCAGACCAGAGGCCTTCTGGGAAGTCTGCAAACTGGACATGAGCAGAAGAGCCCTCTGTTTCTGCTGAGGTAACTTGGAAACTGGTTCTTTTTGTGGGTTTGCTGAGAATTCTCTCTTGCAGGTTCTTTAGGCCAGGAGGAGATGGGCTGGGCACAGGCCTACATAACAAGTGCCTGGTTTTCTTCTCCAGCTTTACACACAGACCCTAAACACATTTCCCTTTAAAAACCAGGGACTCAAAATTTGCTATTTTAAGATTTATGTTTTAGCACAGAGCAGGGCCAGCCCAAGATATTTTGGCACCTGAGGCAAAATGGTGCCCCCCTCCCCGCCAGGGAAGAAGGGGTGAGTGAATATCTACATCAGGAACAAGGAGGAGAATAAAGATCTACACTGGGATCTGCTGCTCCTGTGGATCCAGAAGCCTGAGGCGGTCACCTCACATTGCCTCATGGGCAAGACGGCAGTGGAACAGAGTATTCCTTTTACAAGGTCATAAACCATACAGGAACGAAGAGTCTATTCTCTGCGATAATTGTGTGTTTAATTAGGCTTGGGAAATCCCAATACTCATGTTGATCTGACATTAGCTTTGAGGGAATTAATAATCACATGGCCTGAGGTGTTCGATAAAATTTGTCAGCTTTTGGCTCTCCAAAAGTTGTTGGACTCCAACTCCCAATTGCCCCACCGAGTATTGCCAATGGCCAGGGAAGCTGGGAGTTGTAGTTCAATAACATATTGAGTACCACAGGTCCCCATCCCTGCTTTAGCCTCTCACAGAACTATAATCCACAGGATTCCATGTGTTTGAAGCACTTGTAGTCCACATATAAGAGCAAGGAGCCAAGCAAGCAGTTAAAGGAGAGAACAGTTGCCTTTGACTGAGCTTCCCTACCTCATTCCTTCCAAAACACCTCCCATCTGAGGACAATGTTGCCTTGGGACGGAAAGAGAGAAGACTGAACTATCTGAAAAGCTGCCATCTAATTCCCAGTATTCCACCTGAGGGCATTTCCCTCCTTCAGATGGGCTACTTAAGGACCATCTTGCCCCAAAGGGAGGAGAGGTCGAGTTATCCAAAAGGATTTGTTCCCCCTTGTCACTTGTCTTGGTGGTTTTAATGTTGTTTCAGTTGATGCTTATTGTTTTCCTATTTCTATGTTAACTGCTTTGTGAGGTTTTCCCCAAAAGCAATCTCTTAACTAGCCTTAAGAAGCAGCCTATCCTTATTTTTTCCCCTTTCAGTCTCCCAGTGAAGAATGTAGCACCCCTTTGTCCCTCAATCTGGATGACCTAGAAGAATTTGTACTGAAACCCGCTCCTCAAGGCAGTACCATCCAGTGTCGCATTACACGGGACCGGAAGGGGATGGACAAGGGCATTTTCCCCTTCTACTACCTGCATCTGGAGATGGAAAATGGAAAGAAGGTATCTGCAAGCGAGAAAGAATTCTGTGCCTTTAGAAACAACAACAATAACCCTGCTTTCAGGGGTCAGCAAACGTTTTCCGCAGGGGGCCAGTCCACTGTCCCTCAGACCTTGTGGGGGGGCCAGACTATATTTGGGGGGATCCTCCCCACGACTCTCCCCTCCCTTCTCCACAGCACCAGACGAGCCCCGGTGGATGCTTACCTGTGCCTTGCAAGCAGCAGGGGCTGGCAGAGGTGGAGGGATGATGAGTGGCGCAAAAGGGCTGGTTCCGTAGAGGGGCTGCTTAAAATGGTGCTCAGCCAACCGCGGCTCAACAAAGCCCAGCCCCCTTCTTCCTCTAGGCAGGGCGGGGAGAAGCTAGGAGGCAGCGGCGCAGGGTGGGGTGGGGTGGGGTGGAATGGCGCAGCCCGAACAATCAGAATCCCCACAGCAATCCACACGGCGATTCCCAGACCTCCCACCAGCCGGATCCAGAAGGCAATTGGGCCGGGTCCAGCCTCCGGGCCTTAGTTTGCCGACCCATGGACTAGAGTCCATCAGATGAATGAAGTTTTAGCCCAGGGGCAGCAAACCTTTTCAGCAGGGGGCCGGTCCACTGTCCCTCAGACCTTGTGGGGGGGTCAGACTACGGTATACTTTGGGGGGGGGGAATGAACAAATTCCTATGCCCCACAAATAAACCCAGAGATGCATTTTAAATAAAAGGACACATTCTACTCCTGTAAAAATACGCTGATTCCCAGACCATCTGCACTCCAAATTTAGAAGGTGATTGGGCCAGATCCAGCCCCCGGGCCTTAGTTTGCCTACCCATGTTTTAGCCTTACTTGGTGGGGATATATAGGGAGAAAGAAAAGGTCAGAAATGGTGAACAGGGGGGTCTAATAGGAATGAAAAGTCTGGCAATTCAGTTAAGGCGGCAATCCTGGGAGCTCATCTCTCTCTCAATGGATGGCTTCCAGCCTCACGAGGGCCTTCCCCACTTCCATGGCTACCACTGTGGCCCTGGCCTTACCAACCTCTCAGCGATGTCGTTAGAGGCAAAAAGGCAAGTGCCTCACATATGCCAGCCCTCGCACTGGTGTATGTATTCTCTCTCACCTTTGAAAGATGTTCCATGGAGGAGGTCCCAGGTACAATCTCTAGGCATGGCCAGGAGAGTCTCCTGCCCAAATTCTGGAAAACTACTGTCAGATAGTGTAGTAGACAGTAATGAAAGGCTAGACGGATCCATGTTCTTAGTAGGCTGCAACAAACTTCAGAGGAGGAAGCTGCCAATGGGGATATCCAGACTAGTAATCTTATCAATAATATTGTACAAGAACCTATAGGTAATTACTCTAGAAGGCGGTGCAATTTGTACCGCTTCCTGTGATTTGACACCGTTCAGCAATTATATCCCAGGGTTGTTTTCCAATACATTTGGAACTTCACTGGAGATGTTAAAAGTAGGTCATGAGGGACCCATGGGCCTCCAGATCTGGCCAAAGTACAGCTCCCACGGCCATGCTTGCTGGGAGTTGTAGTCCCACAACATTGTGGGGTGCACAAGTCCCCCACACCTGCAATAAAGTCTCTGCAATTATTCTGAATGGAAGTGGCTTAGAACTGGGACGGAGAGCCTTGGGCCTGTAGATATCGTTGGATTCCATCTCGCATCGATCCCAGTCAGTGCAGCCGGCGGTCAGGGAGTTGTAGTCCAACAACATCCAGAGAAAGGGAAATGTAAAGATACCTGTGTGGATCAGAAAGGGGATGCTGGCCATTGCGGGAGGGAGGCTTGCCAGGGACCCGTCTCACTGACCGTTGCTGTGTATTCTCCCTCAGCGATTCATTATGTCTGGTCGGAAGAGGAAGAAAAGCAAGACTTCCAACTACCTCATTTCACTGGACCCCATTGATCTGTCAAGGGATGGAGATAACTACATTGGGAAAGTCAGGTGTGTCTGTTTCAACCCCATCTTGCATTGGCAGGGCTGTGGCACAGTTGGGAGGGTGCCTGGTTTGCGTGCAGGTGGCCCCAGGTTCAATCCCTGCCATCTCAGGAAGCTCAGGTGATGTGAAAGATCGAGACCCTGGAGCGCTAGGGCCTGTCAATGTTACACTGCTGTGGTCACGTCACCCCAAACATCCAGCGCTGCAGCACCTTAGTAGGTAAGGTAAAGGGACCCCTGACCATTAGGTCCAGTTGTGACCGACTCTGGGGTTGCAGCGCTCATCTCGCTTTACTGGCTGAGGGAGCCGGCGTACAGCTTCCAGGTCATGTGGCCAGCATGACTAAGCCGCTTCTGGCAAACCAGAGCAGCGCACGGAAATGCCGTTTACCTTCCCACTGGAGCGGTACCTATTTATCTGCTTGCACTTTGACGTGCTTTCGAACTGCTAGGTTGGCAGGAGCAGGGACCGAGCAACAGGAGCTCACCCCGTTGCGGGGATTTGAACCACCGACCTTCTGATCGGCAAGTCGTAGGCCCTCTGGTTTAACCCACAGCGCCACCCGCATCCCTAGCACCTTAGTAACCTACCCATTTATTGGGCTGAGAGCATTCATAGGCAAGGACCTACAACGCCTCCTCTAAGTTATCACCAAAGAAAACCACAGAGCAAGCGAGGCAGCCTCTTTTCTTGGAGCAATTTAAAGTTCAAAGCGATGATAGTGATCTTTTGAGCTGCCCAGTTTTTCTGGAGGAGGTGTTCAAAAACAATTCCCATAAGGAGCAGGAAATGGCTATTAAGCCATTGTCCTTTCAGGCATCTTGTTATTGAGAATTTGTCCTCATTTTTTTAATGTATGCACGAATGATCCTTAGCTGGGAGACACAAACACTTACGTTTCATTCTTGGCTGCTGCCTTTTATTTTTAGCAGTGCTCTTGTTCTTCATTTGTATTTTCTTTTGATATTGGGTTTTGGATTGTTATTTATTAATTGGGAAGTGGGGGAGTTGAGGATAAGGTATAACATTTCTAAAATAAGTCTTTCTCCCCGCCCCCCCTGCTTCTAGGTCCAACGTACTAGGAACCAAATTTACCGTGTTTGACAATGGGATGAACCCAGATAAGAAACCTTTTGTTCCAGAAACAGCCCAGCTGCGGCAAGAGCTGGTTGCCATTTGCTACGTAAGCTTGAATGGAGAGTGGGCCCTGTTGGAATGAGGGGAGGAGCCTGGGCAGTAGGAAAGACCCAAGACCTCAAAGAGCCACCAGCTGCCAAAATAGGCAACACTGAGCTAGATGGAGGAATGGCCTGTATAAGCAGAAACCTCTGTTGCTATGGTGCTGCCTTTACTACAGAGATGAGATGAGCCTGTAGTCCTCCAAAGATGTTGGGCTACAACTCCCATCGATCCCTGGCAATTAGTCTGAGGCTAACGGGAGTTTGGGTCCAACAGCATCCGGAGGCCCAGAGCTCCTCCATCCCTGCTTTATTTATCACCTTCTGGCCACTTGTGGTGTTTTCCTCCGGTATGAAGCAGATTTTTCTCCCAGTGGGACAATGATGGTTGAGTCCTCAGCCCAGTATACCTGAAGGAGCGTCTCCACCCCCGTTGTTCTGCCTGGACACTGAGGACCTTCTGGCAGTTCCCTCACTGTGAGAAGTGAGGTTACAGGGAACCAGGCAGAGGGCCTTTTCGGTAGTGGTGCCTGCCCTGCGGAACACCCTCCCATCAGATGTCAGGGAAATAAACAACTACAGTGGTACCTCAGGTTAAGAACTTAATTCGTTCCGGAGGTCCGTTCTTAACCTGAAGCACCACTTTAGCTAATGGGGCCTCCCGCTGCGCCGCTGCTGCACAATTTCTGTTCTCATCCTGAAGCAAAGTTCTTAACCCGAGGTACTATTTCTGGGTTAGCGGAGTCTGTAACCCGAAGCGTATGTAACCTGAAGCGTATGTAACCCAAGGTACCACTGTGCCTGACTTTTTGAAGATATCTGTAGGCAGCCCTGTTTAGGGAAGTTTTAAATGTCTGAAGTTTTATTGTGCTTTTAATTCTGTTGGGAGCCACCCAGAGTGGCTGGGGAAACCCAGCCAGATGGGCAGGGTATAGGTAATAAATATTATTATTACTACTACTACAAAATGAGAAAGTTGGCTTCTGTTTCAGGTGAAAGGTTTAGAATCTATCCAGTGCCTTGCACACAGATAGGAGAAGAGTTGTTTCTGGGTGCTGGGACAGCTGGTTTGCATGTAGAAGGCCCCAGGTTCAATCCCTAGCACCCACCCTCAAGTAGGCCTGGGAGAGACCCCTGCCTGAAACCCTGGAGGGTTGCTGCCAGTCAGTGTAAACAATACTGAGTGGATAGATCAGTGGTCTGACTCGTTACGAGGTGGCTTCTTAGGTATGCATTTGCAGAATTCACAATATGCTACATAAATGAATAATAAAGTGACAGTAACAACCCGATGGCAGAGTGAATAGAATCATATAATTGGAAGGGACCCCGTAGGGTCATTTAGTCCAACCCCCTGAAATGCAGAAATCTTTTGTCCAGTGTGGGGCAATAGTTTATGTTGCTTTTTGCTCCTTTCCTCTCCTCCTTTATAGGAAACCAATGTGTTGGGATTCAGAGGCCCACGAAAAATGACAGTGATAATCCCTGGTGTGGACGCAGACAACGAAAGGATCTGCATCCGGCCTAAGAATGTGAGTGGTTCACTGCGACATGGAGGCTGCCAGGCAGCCTCGCTTCTTCTAGTGCCCTTCTAGGGCTTGAAACCGGCAGCATAAAACATCCCCGCATGTCTGTGTTGTCGGTAGGAACATGAGACCCTCCTGACTCGGTACCAGAACCGGAACATGCAGAACCTGATCAAACTCCAGAACAAGATGCCGGCTTGGAACGAGGAGACCCAGTCCTACGTGCTCAACTTCCGAGGGCGCGTCACACAGGCCTCCGTCAAGAACTTCCAGATCATCTCAGAAGATGACCGTGAGTAGAGGGCGGAGTTGAGGCGAGGCGACTCGAGGCAAAAGTGCTGCATCCCAGTAACTTAAGCCACAGCCGCTCATAAGCGAGGCCAATTCACTGGGACTTCCTTCCAATCAAACAGGCTTAGAAGGACCACTTCCTTCGTGGGCAAGGGATTCTCCGGTATGGCCTCCCCAACCTGGTGCCCTCCGGATGTTGTTGGACGAACCACTCGCATCAGCCCCAAGCAGTGGAGCCAATGGTCAGGGATGATGGAAGTTGTAGTCCAGAACAAACAGAGGGCGCCAAATTAAGGGAGACCGCTCTGGCCTAACAGTCCCAGCCCGGATATTGCTGCATCTCGGCAATGCACAAGAAGCCTTCGGACATAAAGGTCGCAGCAGACCTGCGTGCACAAATTACATATTTACGGGAGTAGGTTGTACAAACATTGGCTGGTGCAGGCATGGTACACGAGGATCTCTGTGTAACCAAGTTGCCTCTATTCACCAAGCTCCATAGGTGTAAGAAAGCTATTCGCACCACCCAGCAGCCTTCTTTCAAAAGAACAGGACCTCTCAAAGATACCGTATTTTTCGCACTATAGGACGCACTTTTTCCCCTCCAAAAATGAAGGGGATATGTGTGTGCGTCCTATGGTGCGAATGCAGGCTTTTGCTGAAGCCTGGAGAGCGAGAGGGGTCCGTGCGCACCGACCCCTCTCGCTCTCCAGGCTTCAGGAAGCTATCCCAAGTCTTGCAAGCCCGGCGGGATGTCCCGCGGGCTCGCAAGGCTTGCGGGCAGCAGCCTGCACCCAAAAGCTGGGGACAGCGGGGAGGTGCAGAGCCGCCACCCCGCTATTCCCCGACCTGATCTGGAGGCTGGCGGGGGGAGAAGCAAGCCTGCTTCTCCCCCCCCAGCCCCACAAGCTCGGGGGATAGGGGGATGGCGAAGCGCCGCCATCCCGCTATTCCCCGACCTGATCTGGAGGCTGGGGGTGGGAGAAGCAAGCCCCCCCCACACCATCCCCACAACCTCCAGATCAGGTCGGGGAATAGCGGGATGGCAGCGCTCCGCCATCCCGCTATTCCACGACCTGATCTGGAGGCTGGGGGTGGGAGAAGCAAGCCTGCTTCTCCCCCCTACCATCCCCACAACCTCCAGATCAGGTCGGGGAATCGCGGGATGGCAGCGCTCCGCCATCCCGCTATTCCACGACCTGATCTGGAGGCTGGGGGTGGGAGAAGCAAGCCTGCTTCTCCCCCCCACCATACCCACAACCTCCAGATCAGGTCGGGGAATCGCGGGATGGCAGCGCTCCGCCATCCCGCTATTCCACGACCTGATCTGGAGGCTGGGGGTGGGAGAAGCAAGCCTGCTTCTCCCCCCCACCATCCCCACAACCTCCAGATCAGGTCGGGGAATCGCGGGATGGCAGCGCTCCGCCATCCCGCTATTCCACGACCTGATCTGGAGGCTGGGGGTGGGAGAAGCAAGCCTGCTTCTCCCCCCCACCATCCCCACAACCTCCAGATCAGGTCGGGGAATCGCGGGATGGCAGCGCTCCGCCATCCCGCTATTCCACGACCTGATCTGGAGGCTGGGGGTGGGAGAAGCAAGCCTGCTTCTCCCCCCCACCATACCCACAACCTCCAGATCAGGTCGGGGAATCGCGGGATGGCAGCGCTCCGCCATCCCGCTATTCCACGACCTGATCTGGAGGCTGGGGGTGGGAGAAGCAAGCCTGCTTCTCCCCCCCACCATCCCCACAACCTCCAGATCAGGTCGGGGAATCGCGGGATGGCAGCGCTCTGCCATCCCGCTATTCCCCGACCTGATCTGGAGGCTGGGGGTGGGAGAAGCAAGCCTGCTTCTCCCCGCCACCATCCCCACAACCTCCAGATCAGGTCGGGGAATCGCGGGATGGCAGCGCTCCGCCATCCCGCTATTCCGCGACCTGATCTGGAGGCTGGGGGTGGGAGAAGCAAGCCTGCTTCTCCCCCCCCCACCAGCCCCACAACCTCCAGGCTTCAGGAGAGCCCCACCGCCAGCCCCACAAGCTCGGGGGACAGCGGGAGAGGCGCAGCGCGCCCTTCCCGCTGTCCCCCAACTTGGTTAGAAGGCTGGCGGGGGGAGAAGCCTGCTCCTCCCCGTCGCCAGCCCTGCAAACTCGGGGGATAGCGGGAGAGGCGCAGCGCGCCATTCCCGCTGTCCCCCGACTTGGTTTGGAGGCTGGCGGAAGGCTTCCTCCTCCCCCAGCCCCGCAAGCTCCCAGAGCCATGCCAAAGCTGCGCGCAGCTTCGGCATGGCTCTGGGTCCCGTTCTGGGGGAGGGGGAAGCTCGGGCTTCCCCGCCCCAGCCCCGCGCCTGGCGGGGGGGGGGGATAAATTTCCCCCCCCTTTATTCCCCCCCCCCAAATCTAGGTGCGTCCTATGGACCGGTGCGTCCAATAGTCCGAAAAATACGGTACACACCCCTCCCTGTGTTTATCACAGGCTGAAGGAAAGTTTGAGCAGAGGTTTGGCTGTATGTAGAAAACGGAGGTGGTGGTGGGGTATGTATCTTTGGAAGAGAGGTCCCTGAGCATGTTGTTTTGAAGAATGGGGAGATGGGTAGTGAAATATACTCGGGAGTTGAGAGTGGATTTCATGCTCTTTATTCAGCTCATAGTGGTGAGGAGGAATGGAAGTTCCCTCAGAATGTCTGCTTTATATACATTATTTACACAATGGGCCCCACGTGATTGGCTAATTCTGGGATTCTCCTGTAAGCCAATCAGGTTGCGGATTCACTTCCACCTGGAGCTGGATTGGGTGGCTCCTGTGGACCAACCAGACTGCTGCATTCTGGGTCCTATTGTTCTAATACCAATCATCAGTACATAACAGGTGGGCAGGCCGGCGAGTTGGTGGACCAGGATAGATGTCTTCAAAGGCGTTTTGTCTGCATGTTTAGCAGCAGAGATTACGTACAGAGTTTCCTGTCTCATTGGTACTCTTTTCCCATCCCTGCCATCCAGCTAACTACATTATGCTGCAGTTTGGTCGTGTGGCGCCCGATGTGTTCACCATGGATTACCGGTTCCCTCTTTGTGCCGTTCAGGCCTTTGCCATCTGCCTGTCCAGCTTCGACGGGAAAATTGCTTGCGAGTAGAGAGCCATCCCGCCGACTTCTCTGACATCCAACCTCTGTGGCTTTTGCCCTGGATTGCTTCCTGCTGCCTCGTAAAACTGGACACAAACTGTTTTGCTTTCAGTATTGCCCACCTTCTACCTCCGACCTTCCCGTCTTTTGTCAGGCTGGACCTCCACATGACCTGTTGCCGTCAAGCTGGCATGTGATTTCCCCTTTTGCTGCTCCCCATTTGAATCCCGACAAGCCATTTCCTGCCAAAGTATCTTCACCATTCCCTGTAGCCCCCAAAGCTTCGACTTCATCTCCATCTTCCTTGTTTTGATTCTGATTTTTTATTCGCTTTGAAACTCCCCCTGCCCAAACTGATTTCTGACCTGTGTCACTTAACCTTTGAACCTTGCTACTTTGGTTAAGGCTTGTTATGTCCTAACTCCCCCCCCCCAGCCTCCCCCCCTTCAAAGTAACTAATTAATATCCATCTATGCAAGAAACATACCATCTCACCAGATGTGGACCAAAGCTCCGTTATTGAAGAAACAACAAAGCACTTGAAGAAACAGCAACTTCTGCCAGCTTCATGAATTCAGAACAAGGGAAGGGGCAGCCATTTTGAAACTATGGGCTGAAGCTGCAACCCCACCTATTTTCCCTTCTCTATCAAATTGGGTAATAGATTGGAAATAAAGCTTACCCAGAGATCAGTCCAGCCGCCTGACTTATTCTTGGGAGAAGATGGGGCTCTTTCCAGGACAACCTGCTTCTAGAGGGGTTTGACTACATCAGTTGGGGATTCCAAACTACCCTTCGTCACATCTCTGTTTTCAACCTCATCACAACCAGAGACACTGGTTTATATTGTATTTTAGGGCTCATTCAGACTACTTCTTGTTGCTTGCCTAGAAAACACAAACAGTTTTGTGCTTGTCCCATGCTTTTTCGGCACAGGCATGAGTGGATTTGCCTTTCCCCCAGAAAACCCAATCAGAACAAACGTCAATAAAACCCAGTTTATGTTTATTCAGATCCAGCAGTAGGCAGCAGGTTTTCCTGGGGGGAAGGGGGGGCAAGAGGAAGCATGGATGAGATTATACAACATATAATCATATATTACTAATAGCCTGTACCAGGCACCGTTTGGGAATTCTGAAACCCAAAAATGGGTGCAGTTTTGAAAAGTTCAGCCCACCATCTTGATTCAAAATGGCACCCAATCATATACAAACATCGACGAAAACCTGCTCCCTGATCTCAGGAACAGTCATACCAAATTTGGTTCCATTATCTTAAAAGGTGCCCAAATGTATAGTGAACAAACAAACAGCTTTCCAAAATATGGAGAATATCTGTTTATTTTATCAGGAGGTATTAAGGGCTTTATAAAATGCAGCCCCTGGGTTGTAGGTTGCTCCCCTCTGTGGTTTATAACATCAAAGTTATGAAGTGTAGATTGCAAAGTAGTATGAACTGCATCCACTAGGTTCACTCTGTGTGTGTGTGTGTGTGTGTGTGTGTGTGTGTGTGTGTGTTTATAGCAAATCTTTAACTTCCACGATGGCAGTTTGGTTTAATAAGCTGAAAAATATCCAATACAGCCTCCAAGATTAGGCCCCAATTAAAATTAGCCATGACAAGCAATTTCCATTGAAAGCAATGGGGCAGAGGTTGTTGTTTTTTGTCGTGACTTTAACTTGCTCCATTGTTTTCAATGGGACAGGCAGCTCAGTGTGCTCTCTTAAGTTTACACAGAAGCAAGTCCCCCTTACCCAGTAAGTGTGCACAGGGATCACCATCTCACTCACAAGTAACTTCAGCTGGATCGAGAGCCTAGAAAAGTACTCTGCGAATTTCACATCCCTTTGGTTTGATGGTACAGAGATTGATGGAAAAGGGGGGGCATAGGATTTGGGGGAAGGCCTGTGTCTCGGGGGTAGAACATCTGCTCTGCACGCAAAAATAAATCCCAAATTCATTCCTCAGCATCTCCAGGTAGGACAGGGAGAGGACCCCCACACTGAAACCCTGGAAAGTAAACACTACTGAGCTAGACGGACCAATAGGCTGACTCAGTATGATTATTAATGTCAATACCAGCTTACTTCAGCACTTAGGCAGGTCACCCTTTGAAAAGCATTTATGTAACAGCACACAAAATGGAGGAGGAAGAGTTTGGATTTGATATCCCGCTTTATCACTCCCCTAAGGAGTCTCAAAGCGGCTAACATTCTCCTTTCCCTTCCTCCCCCACAACAAACACTCTGTGAGGTGAGTGGGGCTGAGAGACTTCAGAGAAGTGTGACTGGCCCAAGGTCGCCCAGCAGCTGCATGTGGAGGAGCGGGGAAGCGAACCCAGTTCACCAGGTTACGAGTGTACCGCTCTTAACCACTACACCACAAGAGGTGCCGGACAGAGCTGTTCTCAGTGCTTTTCCCTGGGCTGCAGGTGCAACAACTATGTCAGTCGTTCAGCATCTTTATGGAACGGTGTGAGCCAGGCTACACCATCTGAGCCTGTAAGATTTCATCCCAGCCAACCAATTCGGATTCTGGCAAGAATTTAAGAAGATTAAAGAAAGGAGCTATTGTAAGATTAGGAAGAAAGTTGCCTGGGGATCTTCATGCAAAATGTTTGAGATGAGAAAGGTGGTGGCAATCAAAAAACGCTCCAATGTATTCAACGGGACTTGAATAGGATTGTGCTGTGAAAATTTAAAATTTCAATAGAATAACATGGGAAAACACCTAGAATAATGGATTAGATTTGGGCTATTGGGACATAATGGGCTCTATTAGCCCAGGTGTCACAGTCACTTTGCAAGATTGCTGAAGGCAACAAGCTTTGGCTGTCTAGTGTCATCAGAGAAGAAACAGTCACACTACAGATCAAAAAGGCTTGGCTTTTATTTGAGCTTGTGTAGGCGTGTGGGGGGAAAACAAGGTTAAGGGAAGTAGAAATAAATAGGTATTGGTTCTAGAGCAGCCTTTGCCATCCTGGTGCCCCCCCCCACCCCGATGCTTTAGACCAGTGTTCCCCAACCTTGGGCCTCCAGCTGTTTTTGGACTACAACTCCCATCATCCCTCACTAGCAAGACCAGTGGTCAAGGATGATGGGAATTGTAGTCCAAAAACAGCTGGAGGCCCAAGGTTGGGGAACACTGCTTTAGACTACAGAGCCCAGCAGCCCCAATTACAGCTCTCAAGGTGTTTGGGAATTGTAGTCCAAAAGATCTTGAGAGCTCTAGTCAGCAAGGATATGTTTCTAATAGAACCTCTCAGTCCACACCTACAGAAGTACAGTGGTGCCTCAGGTTAAGAACTTAATTCGTTCTGGAGGTCCGTTCTTAACCTGAAACTGTTCTTAACCTGAGGTACCACTTTAGCTAATGGGGCCTCCTGCTGCCGCTGCCGTGCAATTTCTGTTCTTATCCTGAAGCAAAGTTCTTAACCCGAGGTACTATTTCTGGGTTAGCAGAGTCTGTAACCTGAAGCGTCTGTAACCTGAGGTACCACTGTACTGCAGTCAGCATGAGCAGAAAACACCGAAAACTTTTGAATGCTACAAAGCTGGAAGGGGATACCACAAACCATGGCTGCCACACCCACAAGGCGCTCTGTATTCTCAAGACACCAACAATTTCAAGTTTTGTTGGGGAGGAAATAATGAGTGTTTAGACTGTTCCTAATGATCCGTCCTAGGATGCAGATCTCATTGAACTCAATGGAGATTGCATCTGGATAGCAGAGCAGTTTTAATCAAGCCAGTTTAAAGGCAAAGCTTGACACAGGCTTTACACCCTGGGTGTTGCAAAATGCACCGCTGCTGCCAGGAAAAGAGATGGCACCTGAAATTAAAATTAGCACCCCATTTTTCCAGGGAGAAGGTTTACAAAACAACAAGGGAGGGATTAAGAGATAAAATCTTGCAACCACCCAGCTTAAGAGAGCGGGTGTGGAGGAACAAGGAAACAGAAGACACAAATTGCTGGCGGCCCAGTAAGTTACAGTGGTACCTCTGGTTAAGAACGTAATTCGATCTGGAGGTCCGTTCTTAACCTGAAGGTGCCACTTTAGCTAATGGGGTCTTCCCCTGCTGCCACCGGGCGATTTATGTTCTCATCCTGAAGCAAAGTTCTTAACCTGAGGTACTATCTCTGGGTTAGCGGAGTCTGTAACCTGAAGCGCCTGTAACCTGAGGTACCACTGTACTGCAGTCAGCTCAGTGTTGTTGGGCTCCACTCACTACTATGAATTTCAGGAGAATTTCAAAATATGCATTGACATTATTATCCTAATTGCTGGAAACTTTGGGAGTTGGGTCCTGTTTCTGGGCTTCCCATGGACATCTGACTGGCCAAAGTGAAAATAGGATGCTGGACTAGATGGGACATTGGCCTGATCCAGCACGCTCTTCTTATGTTCTGACTAAGGGGTGCACCTCTGCTCACATTGCTTGCCAACCCCACCTACCCCTCTTGCAGAAAAAACAGCTTTATCCAAAGCTTTGCAGTTGTTCCAAACTACCATTTTGAAATCAACAGTAGCTGTGTGACGACAGCGTTACATTTTTATGTATATAGGAAGGTTAGACCAACCAAGTTGTTAGGAAATAGTATGCAGAAGCTTCAGAACTCTTCATCAAGCTAGTCACAAAAATGACCAAATGAGAGACATAAAAGACAACCCTTCTAGGAAACAACCATCACTTTTTACCTAGAAACCCTATCACAGCTTCCTCAGATCTGGGGGTGATGAGAATAATGGCATCAATGGTGCAGGAACAGCAACGCACTTCACACATGCCTAGAGGCAAGTTCCACATAATGACTCACTATATTCCAAAGCTAATTCCTCTAATTAAAAACAGGTTCTAGGATGCCTGGGTTTCATGGGGGAAAGGGAGTGTGCAATGCAGAGGCGGAGCTAGTTGCTCTGGCACATGCTGTGCACCCGGGCGTGAGACAAGCCGTCTGCAGGGGCGGGGCGGCAATGTCACCCCCCTTCAGGGATGACACCCAGGGCAGCCCGCACCCCCTTTTTCCGCCAGTGGTGCAATGAGCAGGTTGAAGAGGTGCATCAAGCATCTTCATTGCACCTCCTCCCTCATATGCTGAAAGCACACCTCTTTATTGTGGCCTTTCACTGTTAAGATATTTTTGTGGTACCCACTTCTCCTCTCTGGAGGTGTTTCCCTCGCTTTTATAATTGTATATAAACTCGTACGTTTGTTTTCTGTTGTATGATTATGTTGCTGCAACCAGCCCTGGGATATTGCAGGGAAGGACAGGGAAAGAAAGAAAGAAAGAAAGAAAGAAAGAAAGAAAGAAAGAAAGAAAGAAAGAAAGAAAGAAAGAAAGAAAGAAAGCTAACTGAGTGATTGATTGATTTAAATTATCTCCTCTTCCTTTCTAAAGTGCAGAGCAGTGTACAATTAAACCCAATACAGTGGTACCTTGGATTACATACGCTTCAGGTTACAGACGCTTCAGGTTAGACTCCGCTAACCCAGAAATAGTGCTTCAGGTTAAGAACTTTGCTTCAGGATGAGAACAGAAATCGTGCTCTGGCGGTGCGGCAGCAGCAGGAGGCCCCATTAGCTAAAGTGGTGCTTTAGGTTAAGAACAGTTTCAGGTTAAGAACGGACCTCCGTTACGAATTAAGTACTTAACTAGAGGTACCACTGTAAAATATATTATTATTATTATTATTATTATTATTATTATTATTATTATTATTATTATATTTTCACTTATTCACAAGTTCCCACCAAAAAGTCTCAAAGTGACATACAGATCCATGAAATGCACACAAAGCTTAAGAACAGTTAAAAACAAGCACAGCGATAAAAGAGAACTACAATAAAAGAGAAATATTATCCAAATAGCTCTCATTCAGTAATACTGTAAGAACAGAGAAAGATGAGAGAAAGATGAGACAATGAAACCCACCTGTGCAAATAACTAGGAGGGCACAAGAGCCCAGTGGCATAGCGTGGGTTGTCAGCACCCGGGGCAAGGCAAGTAATTTGCGCCCCCTAACCCGTGGATTTGCGCCCCCTAACCCTAACCCCCAGATGTTGCGCCCAGTGCGCCCGGCCCCCCCTGCACCCCCCACGCTACGCCTGATTAAATCGCAAAGTTTTCACTACCCTCTGAAATGCAAGCAGTCAAGGAGCTGTGAGAGTGAGGAAGATTCACAGGGTGAAGACTGCTGCCTGTAACAGACACAGACACTAAGTAGCAGGAAACAAGCTTTCGCCAGCATCACTGAGAAAAAGCTTTGTCAGGTGATTTCTACCTGTTATGCAGCTCTGTGCTGCCTGCTGAACTTAGCCGCTGCCCAGTTTTGTGCCTGCTGGTGGGGGCCAGTAATGGACAGCTTGGTGGGGGCGGAGATGCTTGAACTGTGCAAAACGTCCACTGATCCTCAGGAATCGAGGGAAAGGGGCTGCAGCTTCATGACGGAGCACTGAGAGAGATGGTCCATGTTTCAGTTTCTTACATCTCCGTTTACAGTGGTACCTCAGGTTACATACGCTTCAGGTTACAAACTCCGCTAACCCCGAAATAGTGCTTCAGGTTAAGAACTTTGCTTCAGAATGAGAACAGAAATCTTGCTCTGGAGGTGCAGCAGCAGCAGGAGGCCCCATTGGGTAAAGTGGTGCTTCAGCTTAAGAACAATTTCAGGTTAAGAATGGACCTCCGGAACGAATTAAGTACTTAACCTGAGGTACCACTGTACAAGAATCTCAAGCGCCAAGGCTGGGGGAAGGGCCCAATCCCACCCTCTCTGAATTCTTAAACAGCAATCAGGTTTAGAATTGGGGGTGGGGGAAACTGTCACGTTTGGGTTCCCTCAATTTCTCACACACACACCCCCAAATCCTCCAATCTCCACATCAGGTTTTTGGGTTTGTTTGTTTTTTAAGTCCGCATGAAAATTCACCAGCATTTTCTTAAGAATTTCTCCCAATATATATATACATGGTTGTATGCAACGTTGCCTAATATACAGACATTTGCAGAACAATTTCCGCTGATGTGATGCAATTTTTGAACGTTATTTTAATGAATTCTTGCAGTTCTTATGGACCTTTGAAAACACTTTTGCATACTTTACTTGGCATGGCAGAATTCAGAGAATTTCAAAGGATGGCTTTGTTGTCTCGGAAAGTTAAGATTACACAGATTTACCTTAAAATGCAAAATGAGTCTTCTTCCCCACCCTCTGGCCCATACTCAAAATAGACCCTACCAGGCTAGATGGATCAGCGGCCTGACTCAGTATAAGGTAGCGTTGGTCATGTGTTCAGCCCACGCGCTGAAAAGCCAGGATTCCTCCTCCCTGTCCCGTGCATCGCTGCCTCATTCCTCTTCTCACCTGCGCGAACACTTCTGGAAGTAGGCAAGCAGGCCTCTACCTGCCCTTGGGCTCCCCAGCCTGCCTCTTTACGCTAAGCCTCAGCCCTCTGTGTGGGCAGCTGAGTGACAAACTGCTGCACCCTCCTGAAGAAAACAGGCAGGAGGAACAACACCTCTCCGCCGCATCGCTTCAGGAATTCAAAATGGCTCTCCGTTGGGGGATCTGCTCCGCTGGGAAGATCAGCCACGATTTCATCGTGGCCTTGAAGACTTTGCCGGCAGTGGATCACAAGGTTGGATAACAGGCCTGGAACAAACGGTGTGGGTGGGTGGCATGGGGGCACAGGGCAGCCAAGACCATATTCTTTCACACTTTGATAATAGAATTGCCAGCTTTCTTCTGGGAGAGCTTCTGTGCCGTTAAGAGCTCCCTGTCACTAGAAACATAGCTGGCAAAGATTTCCCTCCCCATGCTAGAAAAGTGAGGAGCTTTGCGGTGGAGCACGTGGTTTTTGCAGGCAGAAGTTCTATCTCTGCTATTGCCAGTTATTTTTTTTTTAAAAATAGATTCTCATGTAGTGATTCTGGAGAAAGAATTACTTTCTGGAGAAAGACCTGGAAGAACAGCTGCCAGTCAGAGTAGGGAACAGTGGGGTAGAGGGACAAATTGCCCCATTTTCTATGAGGGGAAGCTTGGTTATAAGCTCAGCTGTGGGGCTCATTCTTTGCATACAGAAGTTCCCAAGCTCCATCCCTGGTGTATCTGGCTAGGGCTGGAATAGGCTCCCTGCCTGGAACCCTGGAAAGCTGAAGACAGTCAGTGCTGGCAATAATGAACAAGTGACGTGGACTGGCAGTTTAACATGGTGTAAGGTGGTTACTCGTGCCTCAAAAGCCCTTGTCTTCTCTGTTTCTGCTTCACAGGCGGATGTTAAAAGACACAGGTGTCCTGCCAGAAATTAAGTGTTGACAATGAGAGTGAACATGGCATAGTGGCTACAACAGTGTTTCCCAGACTTGGGTTTCCCGCTGCTGTTGGACTACAACTCCCACCCTCCCTGACTACTGGCCCTGCCAGCTAGGGATAATGGGAGTTGTAGTCCAACAGCAGCTGAGGACCCAAGTTCGAGAAAAAACTGGGGTTAGAGTGTTGAATGGCTCAGCCATAAAGCTCACTGGGTGTCCTTGGGCCATTCACGGTCTCTCAGACTAATCTCTACCTCGCAGGGTTGCTGTGAGGATAAAATGGGGAGGGGATTGCCATGCATGTCGTCTTGAGCTCCTTGGAGGAAAGTTGGGATCTAGATGTAATTTAAAAAGAAGAAGTGTCAGGGTGGAACCCCCAACAGCAATTGTATTCCATTACATGATGGGCTGCTGTTCTCCTGATCTGCCATTCCAGGAACCATCACTTTCTTTGACTGCTGGTGCTCCAGTCTCAGCCACTTTGCTGCCATACAACACTTTCTATGTGAACCTGTATGCATGGTCTGTGTGATCTATCAGGGAGCTGCCTTATACCAAGTCAAACCACTTGGTCCATCTAGCTTAGGCTTGTCAGGACGGACATGGTTTGGTCTACCAACCTGGTGCCCTCCAAAACATCTGGGAGGGCAGCAGGCTGGCAAAGGTTGGGCTAGCCTGTCTCCACTGCCTAGAAGCAGCTCTCCAGAGTAGAAAAGGTTACAAGGGAAAGAGTCGCAACATTTTGCTGCAGTTCTGGGTAGCAGTAGTCTTTTCTTTTAACCAACTGACAAAAACAACAACAAGAAGCAGAGCATGATGGCCACTCCTTCAAGAGAAAATATGTCTTCATGAGAAAAGTGCATTTTGGGCATCCACCCAAGGCTACACCCCCTGTTTCGGCTAACATCAGCTAAAATCTCCCAACTCTCTGTCTCTTGCCTTTGAAAAACTGCCAGCTGTTATTTCTGCTACCTCTCTTCTTCCTTCTCTCAGCTCAAGGGTGTCATCTTCTTCAAGCTGTGATGGGTATCTCATTCAAACAGACAAAACAAAACACAGAAAGATTCCAGATGATCTCCTCCGGATGATCTGATTACTAAGCATCCATCCTACCGTAATTTGCTTGCACAAAGCTTCCACATAAGTTAGATGGTGCCAGTTTCTTATTAAGCATTCGTTCTTATTTGTTTGTGGTGTTGTTATGTGATAATGAGCATTCATCCTGATCTGATTGTGCAGCATTTATACATCTCATTGTTAAACATTTGTGCACGCCACACTTCTCACTTGCTGACAAAGCCCATCCGCCTGCCCCTGATCCTGGCATTTCCCTGAAGCTTAGAGACACAAGTTTTAGTTTTGCAAAGCTGCTCCCTCTCTTCATCACCCACCTGGGTTCCTGGGTTTGATATGTGCAGCCTTATACAGATCCCACTTCACCTCAGGTAAGCATGAAATCCCTTCTAGGAGCCACACCTCGAGATTCAGGATTTGTCAGAACTTGATGCGCATTACAGCCAAATGCTGCAAAAAGATTTAACTCAGAAGAGTCGCTGTTCCCTGCTTCTGTGCGCATAATCACCAAAGGGCACTATCATCACTCACATGGGTTGAGGGTGAAAGGCACCATTCTTTATATTGACTTTTGAAAGGGGCCATAGCTCAGGAGGCAGAGCACCTGCTTTGCATGCAGAAGGTCCCAAGTTCAATTCCAGACATCTCCAAGTAGGGATGGGGGAAGAGGTCCCTGACTCGGTGGCGAAGGAAGGCTCTTCGGCACCCGGTGCAGGGTGTCAAGGGGCAGGGCAAATAACCCAGTGGTGCATGCGCACTGCTGATACGGACGACACTCAAGTGGCGCCCATATGGATGGCGCTCGAGCAGTGCCCATAACAACAGCGCACGCGCACCCTCGGCCACCCTACTGTGAGTGTAGCCCTTGGCTAGCTGCCATTTTGACACCCCCCTCCTCAGGGTGACACCCGGGGCAGACTCCCCGCCCCCTCCTTCCTACGCCCCTGCCCTGACTGAAACCCTGGAGCCGCTGCCTGTCAGTGCAGACGATATATATATATATATTTCAAATAAATTTTTATTGTTTTCTTCATATGATCCTTTTCCCAACAATTCTTATTATCACAATATAAACCCTTTGACTCTGCCGAGTCTTGACTTCCCACCCTCCCAGCTGCTGGTATATACATCACATACTTATTGCGTATATTATTATCATAACTCTACTAATTTACATTGAAGGTATTATTCCAGTCCTGCTAGTGTCTTTAAACTTTTATTGTTCTCCTTTATATATTCAATGAATTTATTCCAGTTGTTGTCAGTGCAGACGATATTAAAGCTAAATGGACCAATGCTCCAACTCACTATATATATATATATATTATAATATTTTATTAGGTTTTAACAACAGAAAAGTTTAGAAAAATACAAAAACGAAAAAGATACAAAATTACAAAATACAAAAATACAGACATTAAACACAAAAAGAAAAAAGAAAAAACACATATAAAAGAAAACAAAAATTCCCTCTTTCTTAATTTCTCATCTTTAGTTAACTTATTTTCCTGACTTCCTCACGTCTCCCATTTTTGTATCCCTTTTAGAAATTGGTTCAGCAAATTCATGTCCTATTAGTTTGTCTATTATTAATCCAATCTTACATTTTACCTTGTTGCTGGAACCCCTGCAATTCATTTCAATGTCATCAACATTCAAAAATTTTACAATATTTCTGCAAATAAGTTTTAAATTTCCTCCAATCTTCTTCCACCAACTCTTCTCCCTGGTCTCGGATTCTGCCAGTCATTTCCGCCATCTCCATATAGTCTATTAGTTGCATCTGCCATTCTTCCAAGGTGGGTAGGCCTTGTGTCTCAATGCTCCGACTCACTATAAAGCAGACTCCTATCATTCTTGTGATGGTACAAAAAGTGATCAGCTTGTAACTTACTTTGGCATTCGGTTACAAACTAGGGTGACGTGAGGCTCTGTCGCTCACGACCTCTTCTCTCATAGGCTGGCTCTTCTCTCCCCAGGTAGCTGCCATTGCTTCTCGAGACCTCAAGCGCTCTGAGGAATATGCCAAGCAGCATAATATTCCTAAGGCCTATGGATCGTACGAGAAATTGGCGGAGGACCCTGACATAGGTGAGGCGGGTGGAGCTTGGAAAATCAGCCCAAGTGGGGAAAGGGGAACGAGGTGTGATCTTCTAAGGCAGCCTTCCCCAGCTCGGTGCCCTCCGGGTGTTCTGGATTATGCCTCCCATCAGGCCCAACCAGCACCCAGGCCCAGAGTCAGGGATGATGGGAGTTGTACCCATCTTGAGGGTACCAAGTTAGGGAAGGCTGTTCTAATGGAATCTGGATATCAAACTGGAAACAGCTTTCAGACAGGAAGGCATCAGACGCCACCCTCTCTCTGTCCCTTGTACACATCTCTCAATGGCCCTGCAAAAGAACAATAGGAAGCTGTCTCATAGCAGGTCAGACTGCTGAGCTTGCTTAACAACGGCATTATGTGTGTCTTATGTGTATTTAAATGCACTGAATAGAGTGAAAGATTATGAGGCATAGGGGAGTGGAGAGCGTGTGTGTGAACTTAACAGCACTTAGCTTATATTTTTTAGTTGCTATTTGTTGGAATTGTTAATATTGTTTTATAGATTATAAACATCAATTTGTTAATCACATAATATTACTTTTGCTATAATTGTGATATTTTGCTTTATTATGTCATTGTTATTTATTGTTTGTAAGCCGCTTTGAGATTCATTTGAATGAAAAGCAGCATAGAAATACAATAGCTCGGCTCAGCTCAAATATCCCCTCAACCCACAGCTCTATGAGGAGATGGTAGAATTTCTAGACAGAGCTGTGTGAGAAACAGGAGTTTCATCTTCACAGTTCAGCACAGAAGTCAGAGGAAAATAGATGTCTCTCTTTCTCCATGAAGAAGCTGCATGGAAGGACTGTGCTATGAGGAAAGACAGTCTTTTTCATGCAGAGCAGAAGCTAAATGATCTGCACATGGAGAAAGGGAAGGCCGTTCCGCCTCCCCATGGACAGATTGCTAAGAGGCTGAGAAGACAGTGAGATGCTGGTGGCTCAGTTGGGAAGGCTGTGTGGGCTGGATCAGGCCAGGCCCATAGGCTGCTATATTAAACAGACCCCTGTATTAAACATACTCCAGGCTTCTCAGGATCTGGAACCCAGCCAGAATAAGGAGCAAAACTCAGATTCTTGGTTTCCCTCCAGTGGTTTCATAGTGGTGGGGTTCAAGTTACCATGGAAAGTCCCACCTTCTAACATAGAAGCTTTGCCCACTAATCCCGGATCTTTGAGAGGTTGGCTGTGATAGTGGTGAGGGAATGTTCTCTACATTTGCTCAGAAACATATTTATCATTTCACTAGTTTCAGGCCACAGAAAACAGACTGAGGTTGAGCCTACAGGTTTTGTGGCTAAAATTTTGCTTTGCTCCCCATTTTCTGCTCCCCATCTGCCGGGATCTCTCTTTCAGACGTGGTCTATGTGGGGTCGGTCCATACTCAGCATCATGCACTCGTCCTCCTCTTCCTCCGTGCGAAGAAGAACGTCCTGTGTGAAAAACCCATGGGCATGAATGCAGCAGAAGTCTGGGACATGGTACAAGTGGCTAAAGAGAACAATGTGTTCCTCATGGAGGTAGGAAATATTGGGGCAATGTGGGAAGCAGTCAGTGTGATACAGCAGAAAAAGAGTGAAGACTGTCTGCAAGATATGGGTTCAAGTCCTATTTCTGCCTGTTTATTGAGCATTCATGCTGATTTGCTTGCACAAAGCTTACACAGAGGTTAGGCTACGTCTGGTCTTCATTGAACATTCATTTTGATTTGTTTGCACTGAGGCAATGAGAACTCATCTGATTTGTTTGCACAGTAGTTCTACATCTTTCTGTTAATCAGTTGTTTATCCCACAGTTTTTAGTACATTTCTGCATCACTTTCCTAACTGCAAGAAGTCATTTTTTAAAAAATTAAAAAGTGGATTTGTTGTACAAGAGCAACATAATATTTTAATCCACTTCCATTGTGCAAAACCTAAATTTCTGGTAAACAGTTGAATCCATCCAGCAAATTACTGACAGTCTAGAGGTGGCCTTTTAGCTAATTATGGTTTACTGTGAATGAGCACTATGCTATCGCACATTCCTCCCCTGTTGCAACCGGGAAGCCTTAGTTTCCTGTTACATCTCAACCAGGGATCATGGTTTGTTTGATGATTGCTAGCCAATCTTAAAGCTGTGGTTTGTTGCTTGCATTTGCCGATACTGGCTTATTAGAAAGCAACAAACCACAATCTCTGGTAATGGGAAGCCTGATAAATTGGTAACAAGTTCAAGGGTCTTGTGTTAATTCACATGGCCCTACACAACATGGGCCCAAATTAGCTTACAAACAGAGACAGCTTCTGGCTGACATATAATGGGAGGGATTTCTAAAGGGTAGGTGTCACTATGCTAAAGGTTCGATTCTTGCATTGTACAGAATGGACCTTCCAATTAGATGCTATTTACAGAAGGCCCTCTCCTGCAGAGCATGGTGATCAGCTGGTTATATAAGGGATGAGATTCTCTTTTAGATATCTGGCTACCAAAGGAATTGCGGTTAACTGCTAGCAAGAGAACACAATTAAGCTGCTCTGAACAATGCAGGAAGCAGAGTTGTCCCCACTGATCATCTTCTGGCAACACTCCCATAGAGATACTGTGCAACAGGTAGAAATTCAGCAGGTGCAGCTCTCCCTTATGATTGCAGACATAGTGAGGAGGAATGTTTTGTCTGCTGAATGTCAGCATTGTGCAGCTGTGACAGGGAAACTGGCAATCTAATAAATGTGGCAAGCTTAAAGTTTTGCAAGGCGCGAGCTGACATTGCAACCTTTACCATGTGAACTCTGGGGCCCTGGCAAGGTCCTGGCAAGACTGTTAGCAGTCTGGGCTGTCACTGATTTCCAGTCACATGCTGCTAATCCTGCACATTTGCTTTTGTAGATCCTGACTCCAATAAACCCGCATATATTACTGCGCTCCCTCCTCATTCTCTCCCCTGCCTCCTGCACTCCCTCCTTCCTTGTTCTTCCAGTTCATCTCCCGCCTTAGGCAAAGAGGTGAGCGAGTGTAGCGGAATTCCAGATTTTTGTTTCAATTTATAACACACCCTGAAGTTTCTAGCCCTTATGATTGCCAGGATAGAATTGAAATCTGTATGAGGATTCTCCAACTTGGATAAATAATGAAAAGTTGCCTGATTTGCACATTCTACATTGGAAGCTAAGGACGCGGGTTGCGCTATGGCTTAAACCACAGGGCCTAGGACTTACCGATCAGAAGGTTGGCGGTTCGAATCCCAGCGACTGGGTGAGCTCCCATTGCTCGGTCCCTGCTCCTGCCAACCTAGCAGTTCAAAAGCATGTCAAAGTGCAAGTAGATAAATAGGTACCACTCCAGCGGGAAGGAAACGGCGTTTCCGTGCGCTGCTCTGGTTGGCCAGAAGCAGCTTAGTCATGCTGGCCACCGGCTCCCTCGGCCAATAAAGCAAGATGAGCGCCGCAACCCCAGAGTCGGTCACGACTGGACCTAATGGTCAGGGGTCCCTTTACCTTTTACATTGGAAGCTGCCTTATACCAAATCAGGCCAACGGTCCATCTAGCTCAGTATTGTCTGCACTGACTGTCAGTAGCTGTCCAGGGTTTCAAAGTTCTCCCCCAGCCCTACCTGGAGCTGCCAAGGATTGAATCTGCGACCTTCTGCACTCAAGGCAGATACTCTGCCACTGAGCAATGGCTCTTTCCCAAATTCTGTTCTTTAGTACATTCACATGTTTGAATCACTCTTTCTTTTCCATACATCCCACTTATTTTTTCAGTTTTATCTCCTGCCACTCACTACACTATACTGGCTCTCCCTAGCCAGTCTAGTGCTTTATTTGCTGGATTTATAAGCCAATGGGCTCGTTTGTTTTTTTCTTACCTAAAATTGCAGTGCACCTAACATATTAAACCATGGGTAGGCAAACTAAGGCCCGGGGGCCGGATCTGGCCCAATCACCTTCTTTCATTTATTTGTTTTTTTTTCCAAAATATAGTCCGGCCCCCACAAGGTCTTCAGGACAGTGAACCGGCCCCCTGCTGAAAAAGTTTGCTGACCCTTGCATTAAACACTAGTCACTGTGGAGGGGCAAAAAAAAAAATAAAAAATAAAAATTCAGAAGATTCACCCGCTTCTCAGCCTTCTCTTAGTTTTACAGTTTGCACCAGGCATTGCCCACACACTTTTAAATATCCTAAGGACTAGAAACTTGGTTTGCTGAGACACTTGTTAGTATGACACACAGGCTGAAGTTCCTGAGCTTCTGAAACTCTGCGTCAAATGCCAAATTGTTCTTCATACCCACTCCCACTTTCTTTTTTCGAATGGAAATGCAGGGTGTAAATTAGCCTCCATCTCTTCCAGGGCTTCTGGACAAGATTCTTCCCTGTATCCGAGCAGATCCGCACTCTGCTAAGTAAGAAGGATCTTGGGGACTTGAGGGTGCTTCGAGCTCAACTAGGCTTTCGGATGGATGACATCCCAAGGCTGGTGGATAAGAAACTGGGTGGAGGCGTCATTCTGGACTTGGGCTGCTACCTCATTCAGTTTGCTTCGATGATTTTTGGGCCTGAGAAGCCACAAAGCATTACAGCCTCAGGGTTCCTACTTGAGTCAGGTGAGGCTGCTACAGTGGGGTGAAGAGAGTGGAGTTTGTGGGAGCCCTAGGGCTATAATTAATGTTTGGGAGATATGGATTAGTGATGCATCACATCCTTTTCTGTGCTTCCCAGGAGCGGATGAAACCGTTGGCATCGTCCTCAACTACTCAGGGAACCGGCAGGCTGTGCTTAATTGCACCATGATGATCGATCTACCAGGAGAGGCATTAATTGGAGGAACTGATGGGATCATCAAGGTACTTGGCTAAGTGGTGTGGGCAGATGCCTGACTTGTGAGGTGGGCTTTGTTTACTTAACCAGAAGCACAAGGTCCACTGACAGGTACAAAATGGAGGCTTGGGTGTACAAAATGGTGGCTCAGCGAGACGGAGCCAGTGGCCTCCTATACTCTGTGATCCATACCCTGGGATAGATATGCTATAAAATCTGCACCTGAGTTTCGAGATGAAGAATTTTAAATACCAAACTTCAGGGAGAACAGGATGGACACAATTTTTGTTGTTACTATAGATAAGCTAGTAGAAGTCGGAAATCCATGTGAATTTACTGCAAATCATATAGTATTATGTCATCTCCATTCTGCCCATCCGTAGCATGGAATATTGTGGATTCATAAATGGTGATTGTATTATACATGATGGAGATGAGGAAGATGCACACTTACTTTTAAAAATTAGGATTACTTACTTCTGTATCAAATTTTCCCCCCAAGACATCCAAGGCGGCATATATAGGTCTGCCCCTCACTACTTTTAAAGTCACAACAACCCTGTGAAGTAGAACGATGACACCCAAAGTCATTCAGTGATTTTTGTGGCTCAATAGAGATCTACACCCCACTGGTTATGTTGGAGGGAAATGAAGTCCAAATGGCAAGGACAATGAAGCAGAGAGAGATTTTAGGCTTGGGTAGTGAGAGTTGCTGTAGAATTCAAGCTGCCACCCAAATGGTTCTCTGATTCATAAGTTGCCTTTGCATGTCATGAACTCCCTAGGTGACCTTAGCAAGTTGCTAGTCCTCAGTGTGAGCCGCCTCACCTGACTACATGTATAAGTGAGAACTCCTCAAGCAGCTGCAACACCCCACAGACGAGGGCAGGCCCCTAGCAACCAAAGGGCAGCAATACCAATGGTGTTTCTGGCAATTCTGCCTCCGAGCAGCAGCGGCTTCTCTTCCCCATTCACCTCACAGAACGGCAATGAACCCTGATTTCTGACCCACACACATGGAACGAAAAAGCCAACAGGGGCAACTTCCACTCCTTTCTCCATTTCTGTTGGAATTCTCTGACACCCTTAGCTAAGACTGATCAGGGAGATGGGAATCTAGCAGTCACCAGCACAGTCTGGATAATAGAACATCACCGCTTTGATTCTCCGAGTAGACAAATCCCAGAGTTTCTCTGCTTCCCATCAGAAAATGCATGTTTCTTCTCTTTCTCTAGATCCCCAACCACATGAACAGCCCCACAGTCATGTTTCTCAAAGGAAAGCGCTGGGAATGGCCCCTGCCAACTTCTCCTGAACCGCTGTTCTTCGAGCACGACATTGGGCTACGATACGAAGCTGAACATGTCCGGCTGTGCCTACTGAAGGGTAAGGCTCCTGTGGAGGTGACGTTTTTGAGGAACGTGAATAGCTCAACCAGCGAGGGCAACCACATGTCTCGAGGAGGGCTGGCCCTACCATTAGGTCAGGTGTGGGGAACCTTTGGCCCTCCAGAATGTGTCTGAACTACACCTTCCATCTTCCCAGACCATTGGGCTCTGCTTGCTGGGGCTGATGGGAGTTGAAGTTCAGCAAAATCTGGATGGCAAGATTCCCCCTAGCAACATTAGATGTAAAGCGAGCCTTCAAAATTTTAAATTACATGAAAGGACAGCAAGTCATTAGTTATTTAATGTTTTATTGCTGTTGGAAATTTATTGTAATACCAGGGAGGGGAGAGGCAACTGCAGGACAAATTATATATTTTTGCCTCAGGTGCCAAAGTAACAACCTTGGACACTATATGCCCCTGCCCTGCACTTTATGGAGTGTGATTGGCTGAGGCAGCATTTCCTGCTTGGCTCAAAGAAAATCTATTGGGCCGCCTCCACTTCCAAGCATCTCACAAGCAGCACATGAAAGGAAAGACCTCTCCCCTACTATATTACGCACCAGCAACTGTTACCCAGAGGCATACTGGCCTTGAATCTGGAGGCTTCATATAGACATCACAGCAAACCCCCCTTCTGTCCACTAACACTGCTCTCCTAAAAACTCTGCCATAAATGTGATCTTGTATAACTTGAGAGTAGTTTAGATGTGTGCTAAAACAGGGATATCTATTAGCTTAGATAAATGAATGTCCCATTTCCTACATCGTTATTACAGGCCCAGGAAAATATGCATACGATTGCAGTCTAGAACTACTTTGAAACTCAGACCTTAGAACTGTACCTATTAATCCAGGTTCTATTAACTTGTCTTTTGTGCAGGTTTGAAGGAAAGTCCTGTCATGCCTTTACACGAGAGTGAAATCATAGCAACCATCTCTGATGAAGCACGAAGGCAAGTGGGTGTGATCTACGAACAAGATCGGGTCCAATGTATCAACCAATCTGAGAGCAGAAAATAAACTTTGCACTTTTTTTGTTGGAAAACATTCTATTACCTGAAGAGTGGCTGCATTTATGAATGCTGTTGAGTACTGTCTGGGTGAGGGCATGGAAACTCGTCTACCTGGAAAACAAATTATCTGAAAATGTGGGCAGGATATATTCTCCCTGCATCTACTGTTGTTTCAAAACACCTAGTCCTTAAGAGTTTATGCATGCCTGTTAATTCCTCAAAGGGATGGCATGGAACTCAGGGGAGAAATGGCCACCCCTTTCTTATCTAGTTACTCCCATTGGTTGGATGTATTCTACAAGGCCATAATTAGCATTTTGACCTGAGAGGATGGGGTAAGAAGTCATTTTTTTGATTTAAAATATTTATCTCCCGCTCCTTATTGCCAATACTCACAACCCTAGTGGTATTCTCTCTAATGGTACCTAAACAGAACATTTATAGAAGGGGGGGGGGGGGTGAGATCTTTGGTGCAGGCCTAAAATGAGCATGCCGGCAGAATCAAAGGTGATGCTAGCAAATTTGGTTATTGGAGGGCCAGCAATTGAGAGAGATGCAAGTAGGCCAGGCATGGCCAAACTTGGCTCTCCAGATGTTTTTGGACTACAACTCCAATCATCTCTAGCTAACAGAACCAGTGGTCAGGGATGATGGGAGTTGCTAGTCCCAAAATATCTGGAGGGCCAAGTTTGGCCATGCCTGAAGTAGGCCAAACCTGTTAAGTGTGACCTAAGTAAAACAGTTCATGGCTTGGAGCTGAAGTCTTTAAGACTATTCTCATACTTAAGACGGGTTCAGCAGTTGGCAATCCTACTGTCAAAGCATAAAGAGGTTTGTGTACGGCACAAGGTCAAAAGACGGAGGGGCTTACAGGACTGAGCACCAGATGAGAAATAAAGTGTCAGTCAAGCAATTTTTTTAAAGTGACTAAGACCAATACCCCTTCCATTGTTTACCTCTTATAAAGCAATCCAACCCATTCATAGAACTATGATCTCCCAAGTGCAGCAGTTCCTCTGCCAGAGAATCAAGAACCATTTACTCACACCAACGCCTCTTTTCCCTTCAACTCCAGTCCACTGCAGAAGAGAATTTGGCTGTAGCATTTATTGATCGGCTAACTTAAAAGTGATTTTAAAGCACAGATACAAAACCAAGAACCTGTAAACTATATCATTTATTGTGAATAGTTTTATTTAAACCAGAATGCCGTAATGTTTCAAGATGTCTGTATATTTTGCAATCTTGCCCTCCACATTTTTCTCTGCCTGCTTTTGGAGTTTCTACAAGAAAAGAAAAAAAAAAAGTAAATTCATAGGTAGGCTTTGTAAGAGTAGAAGAGGTCTGATGTTAAGAGAGCACAACACGTACACACAACTTTACATACAGATGGAAGACAGACAGTTGGGGGGAATTAACCAAAGTTCAGCTTAGGTATCTTCAACGATCTGAAGCCTATTCACCTGCTGGAGTGGCATAAATACACTCTCTTGCCTGTAATAATAATAATCTAAAGGTTCTGGTTCCCCCTCCATTTTTAAATTAAAAGGGGGAAGGGAGGGAGAGGGGTTCCTTTCTCCACTAAACCCAGAACACTCCCCACAATAATTATGAATTCAGGCTAACTCACCTTCAGTTGCTTCTTCTTTGTGTAATGAATCTTGGCCTTTGCCTTGCGCTTCTCCTCCAGGGTAGCTGTGATGGCTTGGTACTTCCACCCAACCTCATGGGCAAGGCGACCCAAATAGGCAAACTGTGGTTGGGAAAGACACGTATTAACTTACAAGCCTCCAGCACTGCAGGGTGCTGTTCCAGTGCACAAGATGTCGCTGCCCACACACAAAGTTGGGAGCTACCTCCTCGCTTACCCCTTCTTGCCTCTATTCACTGAATCCCACACAGCAACTGCATGAAGGCCTTTTTCCCAACCCACATGCTATTGCCCACAGAATTCCGCTTTCAATAATATTCCTAGGGAGACTATTGGCTCCGTTCCTAGCACTTTCACCACCAGGCAAACCCTCAATGCAGCACACGTTATAAACAGGGATGTGGAGCCTGTTGCCCTCTGGTAGTTGTTGCTCCAACTCCCATCAGCCCCAACTAGAGCGACCAGGAATGATGGGAGTTGGAACGCAACAAAATCTGAACGACCCCACAGGTGACTCCTTAAGAGCCCAAATTCCTGCTGCACACGAACTGCTCTAATTTATATATGCCTTGCTGCTTACCCAAAGGGCTGTTTTGCCCCCACTCAAAGCACAAAGCTCCAACTATGAGGGGCTAGTCTCAGATGGTAGTGCATGAAGAGTTGTGGTCTCATGGTCTTGAGACTCGAACTAATGGTGGAGTGTCATCATCACTGACCAGCCAATAGCAGAACTTGCTGAGCGCAGTAGCTAAGGCCATCTTGCCAGGAACAGTCTATTAAGGCTGCTTCTGATAGGCTGAAGCAAGCACCAAAAGAAACCAGTTGCATAGGGGACAAGGCAGGCTTGACCATGACATGAGGTTTCAAGATGATCACATGGAGAAAGAAAGCTGCCATGGGTCCCATTAATAGACTAAGGATGCTCCCAAATTCAGAATTTTGTTCTTAAATACTATTTGTGGGGGCTTCCAGAAGTAACATATAAAGCTTATTGTGAGTCAGTCCATTTGCTCCAGTATTGCTGCTCTCCAAGGCCTCAGGCTACCTCTCTACAAAACTACACAAGATTTTCAACTGGAGATGCCGGAGGGCGAACCTGAGGCTTTACTGCTCCAGGTCTAACTTGGGGCCAGGGGCGTTATAGGCCCTCCCCCAGTTAGTGCTTTATGGCACTGGAGTGCAGAAATGTTGGCAAACCACCCTGTGTGCCCCTCATTGGAGCTGTAAGAAGTCTACTAAAACATAATGGTAAAAGATACCTTGCGTGTGGGCTTGAGGCGGACCACTTTCAGAGCGGCAGGGACCACCATCCTCTTGCGCTGTAAGAGAAGACATGTCCCATTAAGCAATATATGCAAGACAAAGGCAACTGTGAGCACTCCCAGAGGCGCAAAATCTGCCTCAGCGTTTGGAATTGTCTTCTCACTCTTCAAGTCAAACAATGTAGGTATAAGAGAAACATCACTGACAGAACAGGATCAGGACTAATGATGGCAAAGCACCAAAGACAGAAGGAAAGTTACCTTATCGTAAGGAGGAGGGATGCCATCAAAGACCTTCAGCCTCTCCAAGGCAGCCTGACCCCGTTTGGTCTTGTGTGGGAGCATTCCTGCAAAGGGAGAGGAGAGGTGAAGAGGCTGGAGGAGAAGCAGAACTCCCAGGATAGGATAAAGAGCAGTATGTGCCCTCTAAAAGAAGCGTGAAATTTAGAATAAAAATTTGAGGGCGGGTTATAGGAAATAAAGTCAAAAATTTGAGGGTGGGTCAAGGAAATAAAGAACTGCATAACTTTTAGAAGGCAGTCATGGATTGGGACTTTTTAATGTTTGATGTTATTCTGTTTTATTTATGCTGTAAGCTGCCCAGAGTGGGCGGGTTATAAATAATAAATGTATTATTATTATTAACAACAACTTGCCTCTTTAGGGCACATTCTGGAAATGAACACCCACTGGGATGTATATACTGACCACCCAGTATTAGGGCAGCTTTTAAGAAACTGATCTTTGCTAATTGCAATATAAACACATGAGCGGGCATTGGAACATAGCTACCCACTGGATTTCATACTTCTCTGAATACTGTGATATAGTTTTTAGGTCAGAACACATCAAAATGCACAGAACTGTGTATTTTGAGAAAACACACATTAAATATGTACAGGCAGTGAGTGACCAGTTTAGGTGTGTCTGATATGTGCATGACCATGTACGCCGAACCTGGAAGTGACCCCAAAGCATCATAAAAGGGGGTGTTTGCAGGCTTTTTCAATGGTGTTTCAAATATACTCATTCATTTCAACGCGTGGTGCCTTGGAAAATAACCCCCCATGTAAACTGGGGCTTGCTTGTATCTAACTGCATGTGTAAAAGACAGATAAAAATTCACGCATTCAACACAGAAATGGAACCAAAGAGACCCATGAGTGAATATGTGAAAAAGACACAGACCAGAAATGGTTTCATGTTAAAGTCTTAACATGTTTTAGTAAAAGTGGTAAAACACAAATTAGTAGAACTGTTGATTCCCACTGAATACTGATTTGTGAATATACCATGTGATGTGCCCCAACACATCAATTTATCTTCTTGGTTAGATAAAAGTTGTTGAGAATACACCTACCTCGCACTGTCCTCCAGAAGATCCGGCTAGGGGCACGGAAGTGGTAAGGACCACGGGACGGGTTGGTGTTCATACGCTTACGCAGGAAAGCAAGGTACTTCACTGGGAGAATGGGAAGAGAGAATGGCACGGTTAGAACAGGCTGGCAAGAAAGTTACCATGAGCACGAGGCTAGCAGATATGCAGTTATATATATACTACTTACCTAAGCGTGATGGTTTTCAAGCCAGTTTGCAGACTTTTCAAGACCCACCTACTCATTTCTTATTGTCTAGAACAGTGTTTCCCAACCGGTGTTCCGCGGCACACTAGTGTGCCGTGAGACATCGGCTGGTGTGCCGTGGGAGGAAGGCGGGCGAGTCGGGCGGCGGCGAGGATCCGCGTCGAGCCGGGGGCGGCTCCGCGGTGGTGGTGCCGAGCGGCGGGGCAGCGCGCGCAAAAGGGAGGATCGCGAGACAGCGGAGGAGGAGGAGGCCGGCATGTCCGGGCAGCAGCAGCAGCAACAGCAGCAGCAACTCCCGCCGCCGCCCCCTCCTCCGCCCGCTATCGCCGCCACCACCACAACAGCCGCCGCCGCCTCAGCTGCCCTCGCTCTGCTGCCTCCTCCCACCCCGGCAAGGGGGAGGGAAAAAACTTTCGCTTTTGTGCGTCCCTCCCGGCGTGACGCTGCGCGCTGACGTCACGGGGCGGGGCTTTAATGGTGGTGTGCCGCGATATTTTTTTCCGGCTCACAGGTGTGCCGTTGCCCAAAAACGTTTGGGAAACACTGGTCTAGAAACTATGTTTACACTGCCTCAGGTTAATAACCACAGCAGTCAGAACAGGCCCCGCAGAGCATAAAAGCCTTCAGGTCTTCATGCAGACCACAGGTCTTACAGACTCTGATTTGTACAAGAACAAGGCATACTGACGAGGAAATATTCTATATCAAATAGAGGCAGAACTTGCCATGAGAGGCGAGTGGTGGTCTCAGATGGTAGTGCATGTAAAGTTATCTCATGGCCATGACACTCGAACTAATGGTGGAAAGGCATCATCACTGACCACCATCGCACCCATCTTGTTCCTCAAGCCAATGCCATTGCACACCAATGAGCAACAGTGGCAGTTACGACTGGCTAGCTAGTCCACGACACAATATCATAAACGTGCCAACAGAAGCTGGCCAGAATGACAATAGAACAATTAAAAATGTTTTTAGATGTTCTCAATATCTGCAGAAGGTTTTAAATTGTTCGTAAATGTTTGAAATATGCTCTTAAATGTTAATAATAATTAATATGCCACCCACCCGACCGGGTTCCTCCAGCCACTGCTGGCAACTTCTAACAAATTATAACACAATACGAGACCAAAACCCTGGTATCTTTGGGAAATAGGGTGGGATATTATTATTATTATTAAAGTTATAAGCTCAATGCTATGTCTTTTGGGCAAGAAGAAAAGCCAGAATCTGAATTTATGCAAAAATGACACTTGCAGAGATGGGTCAGTTGGCACAATGCTATCTCCTTCCTCTAGACCTGGCACGGGTCTGAGCACTCCACCGTTAACTGGCTCTTTGTCCTCTGGAATTCTCTTTATGGAGTCCTTACCAGTTGCATCCACATTTGACCCAAACCACCTCTGCAGCTATAATGGCTAGAGAATTACTCCATTTAAAAGGATCAACGAAAAGACCTATTTGAAACACCGAAGAGCTGCCACAGACAATATGGAATTAGATGAAACAATGGTCTGGAGCCTGCTGTAAGGCAGCTTCCCAGGTTTCTCTCTGATCCCTAGTTATCACTTGCAAGAAAAAAGGTCTTCAGCTACATTTCATATAAATGCTGTTGCTCTCTAGTGCGTCTTCTTGAAGACTCAAGGATCACTGCCAATCCTCCCATTTGAGGAAGCATACACATTCCCCAGTAAACAAAAAAAACCACTGGGCCTCAAAGTATATAATGCCTATGCTTCAAACCTGTGAAGTCAGTACTACTTGGTCTCTGTAATAATGCCACCTTTATTCTACTCCTGGGGAGGTTAACTTGCAACGTTCAAGATACTGCTGGACTTGAACTCCCATCAGCTCCAGCCTACATGGCCAATGGTTAGAGATTATGAGAACTGGAGTCCAACAACATCTAAAGAACCACATGTTTCCCAGCCTTGTAGGGGATAAGATTGTTCAGCCTCAAAGACTGAAGGATTGGCTGTGCTTGTCACAGATGGAGACATTGCTTTATTATAGGCATGGAGAAACATTCTGTCCACAACATAATGCAAGTACTTTGAGAGACAACAGTAGAACAAGAACCCTAGCCAGACATTTAGACAGATTTTAAAATCTGCTATGGTACTCACGTTTGTTACGGTAGAAGTTGCCGGATATGTTGATCCCTTCACATCGCACGACTACCACTTTGCGCCCTGGGAAGGGGAGGGGGAAGAGTGCAAATTGAGACTGTGTCCTCACCACAGAGCACAGGCTGGACACTAAAGTTCAGAAGAGGAACTCAATACTTTACCTGCCTGCTACAGACAAGGTAATCTCATATTTCCCAGCCCCTAGCATGAGACTTGAAAACTGCAAGCTGAGCCCATTATTCTAGTACACAACAGACATCCCACTCCTTCTCAGCTGTGTGCTCCAAAGTTGGCCAAGCTCAGAAATCACATGGATCTTCCCTCACAAATCAATGTAACAGCACATGTGTCTCAAGTATAAGAACCTAGGTTGAGCCCCTACCCCAGGCTTTGGCAACTTTGTGCCCGCCAGCACAGCCACAGTTCAGAACATACCATACCATACCATATAACAAGGTTAATAGCATTCGGGGAGTAGCAGATCCTGGTTCCTTTTCATTTGTTTCTCCTACTTGGCATGCACCCCCCAGTAAATACCCCTGAGGGAATGTAACCCTCAAGAGAGAAAAAAGGTTTATCATCCTCTACACTAGAAACTATGCCTCTTAATTTGAAAATAAAAAAATTCCTTCCAGTAGCACCTTAAAGACCAACTAAGTTAGTTCTTGGTATGAGCTTTCTTAATTTGAAAGGCCACATTCACTTTGCAATCCTTTGAGAAATCTAAGTTTGAAGCACTCCCAGAGCAAAATAATTTGCTATCACAGTTGCAAGACTCAAAAAACAAACATCCTCACAATCTACCCAAAGTATATCAGAAGGAACTGAATTGTTAGCACAGAAAACTGTGTACCCTCTGCCTGCCAGTAATACTCAGTAGGTTGAGCCTCTTCCCTGGAACTGAATCTTACCCAGCAAGACTTGCTTAGCCACAATGGCAGCCAGACGACCCAGCAGGTGGCCACGTCCATCAATCACCAATACCTGGAGAAAGAAATGAGTTTTAGTTGGGGGGCATGTAAGCTGATAAAGTCCAAGTAAATGTTAATGCTACGGCAATAATAAAGGTCTCTTGAGTGAAGCCATGGGGTTTCCCCAACCCTTCCAAATCAGCAGATGAAGTTTCAGGGTTTATGCTTGGCTTACTTCAATCCATGATGTAACAAAGTCCTATCACACTGCATAGTAGTCTGGTTCATATTTCCCAACCAAGTACCTCTGCATCCTTATATGCCAGTTCTCTCCTGCATAGCCAAACTTACTGTGAAAGCTGCTATTCTTGCAATATTGCGCCTGCTGCTGCACTAGGATTTTACCTTATTGGCTCTTCCTTTTTACCCATACCAGCTTCTTATATAGTTGTACAGTTAGCCCCACTTTGTGTAACAAGCTATAACTCTCTATATTCAGGTAGGTAGCCATGTTGGTCAGATGCAGTCAAAATAAATAAATAAAAATGTTCAGTAGCACCTTATAAGTGTGCATGCACCCAAAAGCTTATACCCAGAACAAACTTAGTTGGTCTCTAAGGTGCTACTGGTTAATTTTTTAATTTATTATAACCATCTATAATGGCAAACTGGTGGAAAGGAGCAACAGAAATGGTGGCAAAATGAGAACTGAGCTGGAAATATTGGCTTGCTCAGAGGCACTACACCATTTCAGATGCGCAAAGGCTTCAGTATGGGAAGAGTGGGGCCAGAAGAGAGAGAGAACAGAGAGGAAAAATGCAACACGGTATCCCGAAAAAGAGTACAGGTTCCTGACTGGGATCCTGCACAGAAGCACTCCTTCTGGAAAAAGATGTGCTGCCACATTTAAAATAGAGAAAGAGACTGTGATGGTGCAGAGAGCAGTTGCTTGTAGGAGCCCCTCTCCTTTCATTCCAGATGAGCCAGACTGGCCTGTACCTGGTCATTTTTTCTTTCTTTTTCATACCTAGCCCACCGATTTACATTTAAGTATTAAAAAATAACCTTAAATGATTTTATATATTGCCGTTGAACACCCCCGATTCTTCCTTCCATTCAACATAAACCTGAAAATGTCAAGTCCTCCGTAGATGTTGCTTCCGATTAAATGAGGAAAACAGCAACGTGGTGATGGGGGGACGAGGCCCGCTCGCAGGAACCACGCGGTCCATATGTATCCCCATCCAAGCGGCTAGTCCGCGCTGACGGGGAGCCACTCCACACGGGCGCATCCTCAGCATGATTAACCCCGTCCGAGGCCCCGGCCCCGCACGCAAAGGCGGCAGCCTCGCCTCGCCCGCCAGGCCGCGCTTCCCTCCACGCCAGGGCCCCCCCGGCCCTCATCCCCACCAGCCGACGGAAGGGAAGGAGGAGGCAGGATGCGGCCCAGCACGAGGCCCGCCGCCCTCCCTCCCAGCGGCCTCCCTGCCCATTAGCCTCCGAGAAAAGCAACCGAAAAGCCCCCCGAATCAGCCGCACCTTTGGCTCCGCCATGGCTGCTCCTCGGCGGCCGAACGAAAAAGAGGCTCCGCCCAGCGCACGCCGCGGGGTTACCCTTTCCGGCTGCTACCGAAAAAGGTCGAAAAGCGCAGGGGCGGAAATGACGTCGACGGACAAGGCCGCGCGGCGAAGCCGACAGTGTGAGCGCCGCCTTCGTCGGCCGGGCTTGATGACGTCGAACGCAGCCTCGCCTCTCTACGCCTTTTGCGTATCTATGTATTGGAGCAACCTCCAACGTTAGACCGGGAGCGAGGCGACTTTTGCCTGGGCCTCATTTCCCCCACCCCACCCTCAGCTTGTTGTAACGCATTAGAGCTGTCACGCTTATTAATTAGTCTTTTATTTCCTTTTAAAAAAATCTTTATTATATTGCAAAGTACAGTGGTACCTCGGGTTACAGACGCTTCAGGTTACAGACTCTGCTAACCCAGAAATAGTACTTCGGGTTAAGAACTTTGCTTCAAGATGAGAACAGAAATCGTGCTCCGGCGGTGCGGCAGCAGCAGGAGGCCCCATTAGCTAAAGTGATGCTTCAGGTTAAGAACAGTTTCAGGTTAAGAACGGACCTCCGGAACGAATTAAGTACTTAACCCAGTTGTTCTTGCCTTATGGCGTTTACTGATCCCCTCCGTGTCACTTGCTATCCCACCTAGTGTGTCTGCAGAATTCCCAAGGTGGCTTCAATGTGGATCAGTGGTAAAGAAGCTGCTTTGTATGCAACATGTTCCAGATTCAATCTGCATGATCTCCAGGTAAAATTGTTCCCTCTGCCCTGTTGGCAGCCGCTCTGGATTGCTGCTGACCATCAGACAAGGTCAGGTGCAGTAGATCTTTAACCCACCCAACCTGTGGCCAAGTTTGATAGAAACTTTTTGATCAAACAGTGGTACCTTGGGTTACAGATGCTTCAGGTTACATACGCTTCAGGTTACAGACTCCGCTAACCCAGAAATAGTACCTCAGGTTAAGAACTTTACTTCAGGATGAGAACAGAAATTGTGCGCCAGTGGCACGGCGGCAGCGGGAGGCCCCATTAGCTAAAGTAGTACCTCAGGTTAAGAACAGTTTCAGGTTAAGAATTGACCTCCAGAACGAATTAAGTTCTTAACCCGAGGTACCACTGAACAATAAAAAACTAATCTAAATAAAAACAAAGAGAGAGAAATAAAAGAAAAAAGGCGAGGCCTCTCTCAAAGGTAGCTCTTGTCTCACACAGAAAGTGGTGGACCCTCCCAGCTCTCACCTGGGAGCTTTCCTTCTCCCAGTCTCGCACCTCAGGAGGTCTTCCCTTCCCTACCTCTCACTCAGAGTCCTTCCACCAACCACCCATTTTTGGACCCCAAAAATGGCCCAGAGCAGAAAACACCAAAGGGGGGGGGGATTCAATTTTCTGCCTGTGCATTACATAAAAGAAATTATTCAAAGCATTCACTCTAGAATGATATCCTGCTGAGAGGACAGGAAAGGGGAGTTTTCAAGCAAGGGGTTTCTGGGAGAGAGAAGGAGGAAGAAAGGCTGAGATCCATCTTGGAAAGGGAGACAAAAGGTTCCTTCACTGCTGTGGGCCATGTTAAGATCTGGACTCCCTCCATGCAGATTGAAGGTGTAAATAGGTGAATAAACCATCTTCTGCCGTGTCTTCTATTCTCCAAAGGGACACAGATCCTGTGTGTGTGCCTGGGGCTCCATGGGCTTTTGCCACCGCTTGGCAGAGAGAGGGGCAGACACACAGCTTTTTCAACATTATTAATTCATGTCAGCAATGGTTAAACTCTAACCAAGCATATCAGCTTTGTCCTCATACTGGCGCAATCCATGCGGACAAAGGCACAGCCTGCTAAATGCTGACAGTCATGGTCAGCGCTTCCAGATCACTATGCAGAGGACCTGGCAAGCCCCATGCTTAGCACTCGGCATGTACAATCTGCTGATCCTCGGGTCGTGTGAGGCTCCATGCTTTACAAGACCTGATGATCAGTTGGTTGGGGTTTGCGAAGCCCAGGTCTTTACCGGCACTACTGGTCAGCTGATTGATGGTACCTGCAACTCCTGCTTGGGTTGAGTCAGATCTTTAACCTGCTCCAGCTCCAAACCTTAAGTTTAAAATGCCAAATTTGGAGAGAAAAAATTGAGAGGCTACAAAACTCAGAAAAAGGCAAAACACAACAAATCATAGGCTTCTATTTACAGAACGTTAAATAAATCGACATCTCATGGCGGGTGTGGTTCACATAATAAGCAGGCGTCCCCTTCGCATCTAACTGCATTTTATTCTAAAGCTTACAATCAACATTTGTTGCAAATCCACCCACCAGACTGAAGTTTCTAATAGTAAAATCTGGTCTAGCTGCCGCCTCGCATGTATGAGCGAGGCCATTGAAATCAAGCCTGAAATGGGTCATGCGTGGTCCTGAGGATAGGACACCCCAAGCTGCCTACGGATTTCATCCAGGATAGAGTGGAGAAGCTCGCTGTCTCCATGAGACATGATGGGGCTCTCCTTCAGGCCTGAGGGAGAGGAAAGAGAAAGGAGAATAAGTCAAGATGCTCTGCTGCTGCGCACAGTCTGCCCAGGAGTGCCCAAGACTTTTACCTTGAAGGAGACATTGCCTGACGTGTTCTGCTTCATAGCACAGGCCAGTGGAGTTGACGAAGTACAGTTTTTGGGAAGGATGAGGAAGAGGAAACTCTTCCTTCTGTCCATTGACAACCAACTCTTCTGGGCACCAGAAGGGACCGGGAATCTGCCGAACACAGAGGAAGCATATACCAAAACAGGCCCTAGAGCTCTCCGAAAGGGGTTATTTTGGGCAATTCATTTGTAAAGATATAGTTATGGGGCTCAAACTTTCCCAGGAGGGAAGCTCCAGGCTGTGCTTATGCTGACATTTATGTTTTCCACAACATTTTGCACATAGGTCAAAAACTGATTCTTCCATTCAGTGCAAAATTTGCAAATTACATAAATTTCTACCCAGTGGTTGTTGTTGTTTTAACTCCACGGTCTCCAGATACACATATGTGTGTGTGTATGTGTGCTTTTCTCTGTCCTACCCTCACCCACCCAAACTGTCCTTCCTTACCCTCTTGGCCAGGAAGGGATGAGGTTAGGTCCCTAGAAGAGCCTACGGAATCCTGGATTGTGATCCTCCTGAACCTTCCTTTTGTTTCCAGGAAGATGCAAAGTGTATCCCCTTCTCCATGTGGTCCAGGACTTACCTCGATTATCCCCTTGGTGCCAGTGATGCTGGCTTTGTTGGGCATCCAGGTCATCATGGTATAAGTGAGGACAGCTTGGCGTTGGCCAGAGTAGTTCAGGATGATTGAAGCTGTTTTATCTACGTCTTGGGGGAAACAAGCAACAGTGGACATGCCAGTTAGGCTGTGTTAGGCACATCATATTCTGCATCCACTGCACACTGAGATCTTGTTTTTCCTACCTAGTCTGGACCTATTTGCACGTTTTATACCCCTGAAGGCAATTTTTCACCAACTGGGCTGTGTACACACACCATACATGCACAATGCAGCCTTTCTACTAAGTACTGCATTGGCCCAAATATAATCCGCACTCACCCCCCCCCCAAATTTGGGTCATGAAAAGTGTGACTTATATTCGTAACCTTACCACAGTGGTACCTTGGTTCTCAAATGCATTTGTACTCAAACAACTTGGAACCCAAACACTGCAAACCCGGAAGTAAGTGTTCTGGTTTGCAAACTTTTTTCGGCACCCGAACGTGCTCCGTTTTGAGTGTTACGCTTCCGCTTTGAGTGTTACACTGAGGTCTGTCTGTTTTTGCTATTTATTTTGCGTTTTTGTTTTTGCGGCTTTTTTGCTTTGTTTTTGTGACTGTGTGGAACCCAGTCCAGCTACTGACTGATTGATTGTGTGACTGCAGTACGTTGTTTATTGCTTTCATTTTATGAATCACTGGTCTCGTTAGATAGTAAAATTCATGTTAAATTGCTGTTTTAGGGGTTGTTTTTAAAAGTCTGGAACGGATCAATCCATTTTACATTACTTTCTATGGGAAAGTGCCCCTTGGTTATGGAATGCTTTGGTTTTGGAACAGACTTCCAGAATGGATTGTGTGAGAACCAAGGTACCACTGTATCTGGTATACTCTTGAATCCCTGGTGCAAAATACTGACCTCTAGAGGCGACCAGGACCAACCCAATACTAACCTGTTTCATGCAGGAACCCCGAAGCCACAACGGACTCTGGCTTCTCCCCATCAAAAACCATGCAGGCCAGCTGAACACAGTAGATACCAATATCCAGTAAGGCGCCTCCACCAAGATCTTTCTTCACAACCCTGGGGACAGTTAGGAGAGGGACACCAAACTCGGCTTGAACAACCAACACATCCCCCACAGTCCTTTGATGGAGCAGAGAGCGGATCTTCTCCAAAGCAGGGAAGAAGCGGGTCCAGCAAGCCTGAGGACAAATCAGAACATTCACCTGCTGCTGCCCCACACCAGGGGCTCGTGCTCCCTTTGCAGGGGTTGGAGATGCCAGGCCAAAGCCCATCAGTTCCATATGGTACCCCTTTGGCCATCAGGGAGTGCTTCTGCCTCTTACCTCCATGAGGAAGACCTCCTTTTCCCGAGCTGCCTGCACCATCTTCTTGACCTCTGCAGCGTTCATGCCCAGGGGCTTCTCACAGAGCACATTCTTCCCAGCCTGGATGAAGAGGAGGGTGGCTGGCAGGTGGTGGGGATGCACCACTCCCACATACACCACATCTGCAAAAAGAAAGGGAAGTCCGGAGGAAAGCTTCGCTCCTGAGCTCAGCCACAGCCAACATTTATCTTGAGAAAGAGGCTGAGCCATACATTTACAGTGGTACCTCGGGTTACAGACGCTTCAGGTTACAGACTCCACTAACCCAGAAATAGTACCTCGGGTTAAGAACTTTGCTTCAGGATGAGAAGAGAAATCGTGCAGCGGCAGCGCAACGGCAGCAGGAGGCCCCATTAGCTAAAGCGGTGCTTCAGGTTAAGAACAGTTTCAGGTTAAGAACAGACCTCCAGAACGAATTAAGTTCTTAACCCGAGGTACCACTGTATACCACATCTCCCTTAGCAAGCTACAGTTCCCAGGATTCTTGTGCTTTAAATGTGCTTCCAATGTATGCAGCTAGAGTCTGAATGGTTGGGGAGACTCTCCAGGCCTGCCCATCTCCCCTCCCCTTTTGCTCTTGGTACTTTTCCTCCCTGCGCCCCCTTGCCTCAAGCCCCACTCCTCAATGACCTTGCTTCTCACCCTCCTTCAATGTTTTGCTTGGCTGGAATATGCCCTTGAACTCCAACAATGCCTCTTGCTTGTTTGGAAAGAGAACAGAAAGGGGTGAGAGAGTTTATGTAGAAACTGTGGTGCTTGCAGCCAAAATCACAAATGCATGTTTTCTATTTCTCCTACGCACGTGGGATAGGAGGTTTTAAATCTAGACCTACAGAGTTAAATCCATTCCCAACAGAAAATGCTCTACTGTACAAATGTAAACATGCATATCGGTTGCTCCGCCCACTTTTGCCTCTGGCTTCTCCCACCAGGGGTATGTGGCCCTTGGAAAGTTTCCCAGAAGGGAATGTGGCCCCCAGGTTGGAAAAGCTTCTCCACCTCTGTTGGATGATATTCCCATTCCAAAACCCAGTTTACATTGTATGGTAGAGGAGGATTTCCCCTCTCCCTTGGGGGACAGATGTGGCACATCTGCTGCACATGCAGAAGATCCAAAGATTTGCAATAAAAATGTAATGCTGATTGATCAGGAGAATAACTAGGTTAAGTTATCCCTCCTGCGTCAATCTTCATAAGGGGGGAGGAATGTGGCATTTGCCTCCTAGGATGGGTCATAAGGAAAGGGTTAAAATAGGTGTGATGTGATTGGCCAGTGAGAATGCAAGAGGGGAATAAAAGTTAGAGTGGGAGGTTTTGAAATTGAGTTGAGTTGAGTTGGTTGAGGTTTGGGAGGTGAAGAAGGAAGAGGGAGGATTAGGTGTGGGTTGGTCAAGTTGTATTGTGAGAGAGTGAGAGGAATTGTTAGGTTGAGTCAGATAGATAGTTGGAATAATCAGTTTGGAGTTGTTAGGAACTAAGATTAAGAAACTGACAAGAGAAAAATTAACTGAATAAGCTTGTTCCTGCATTTAAAAATAAACTTGATTATTTGTTTATGTTGTTTATGTTGACAACTGACTGGACTCCGTGTCCCCCTGTGAGATACAGGGTGGTGGCAGCAGAAAAAGCAATCGCAGTGGCGGCACAGGGTCAATAGACCGTCAATCCTCCAGCATTTCCAGGTGGGGCAAAAAAGTGTAGACCATACTGAGCTGTATGGACCCCATGGTCTGACTTGGAACAAGGCAGTTTCCTCCCTCCCGATGTCCCCAGGGTTTCGAGGAAGCTTTCTCACCAACATCCGGATCCTGAGCCAGTTCTGCATAAGAGCCATAGGCCTTGGGGATGCTGTGGTTCTTGGCGTATTCCTGTGCCCGGCTCAGCTCACGAGAAGCAATGGCCACCACCTGGGAGGTGGATGGGGCGAGAGACAGAGGAACAGAGTATGACCCTAAAACAGCACAGGACTGGAGCACAAGAAAGACCACCTTCTGCTGGAAGGGCTTGGCCAGATTGAGCAGCTATTATTTTCAAGGGGCCTTTTGCTTGTCCGTCCTCCATCTGAAGACAGGAACATAACCTGGCCTGCTGGATCAAGCCAAAAGCCTATCTGCTTTTCCTGGTGCTGTCGACTGGATTAGACATTGTATAGAGACTTGTGACTGCATACCTCCAACATTTCTCTGATGAAAATAGGGACGTCCCATCCCATAATAACAGTTTTACTATTTATACCCTGCACACATCTTACTGGGTTGTCCCAGCACTCTGGGCAGCTTCCAACATATAGAAAAACATAATAAAACATTAAGAAACCCTTCCCTATACAGGATGGCCTTCAGACGGTTCAGGGGTCAGTTAACTCCACAATTCTGTATACCTGAAGGAGCGTCTCCACCCCCACCGTTCATCCCGGACACTGAGATCCAGCGCCGAGGGCCTTCTGGCGGTTCCCTCATTCCGAGAAGTGAGGTTACAGGGAACCAGACAGAGGGCCTTCTTGGTAGTGGCACCCACCCTGTGGAACACCCTCCCTTCAGATGTGAAGGAAATAAGCAGCTTTCCTATCTTTAAAAGACATCTGAAGGCAGCCCTGTTCAGGGACGTTTTTAATATTTAACGCTGTGCTGTTTTTAACACTTGATTGGGAGCCGCCCAGAGTGGCTGGGGAGACTCAGCCAGATGGGCAGGGTATAAATAATAAATTATTATTATTATTATTATTATTATTATTATTATTATTATTATTATTATTATTATCCAATGAAAATAGGGACATCCTAAGGAAAAGTGGGACATTCCGGGATCAAACAGAAATTGGGATGGCTTCTCTAGATCAGGGACGTCCCTGAAAATAGGGGCGTTTGGAGGGTCTGTGACTGCTTGTCCCACTGCCAGATGAATCCCAGGGGAGGCTGCCAGCTAAGTTAGGGGCCGCAGTAATCCAGCTGCATTGTTTTATACTTTTTGAATGTCCCACAATCTTATCATGAAGCAGCTGTGTTCTTATAAATCAAGCACGGCTTGTTGTTTCTTTTTGTATTCCAACATATTCCTTATCATTAAAAAATCTGGTGTGGCACGAGAAAGGGTGGCCCAGAGAAAAAAGTTTGAGAACCACCGGGCTAGTGCAACCATGGATGGGAGCTCCACTGCCCAGATCAGACAGAACCTGCCAGCTATTGGTGAATAGTAGCTACACAAGTAAATCAGGATGAATGCTCAACAAATAGGTCATCTGGAGGAGCGTCTAGTTAGTAGGCCAGGGAGAGCCTCTAGGTTTACAAATTCTTAAATAAAGGAATCCAAATTCCCCCTTTCCTTAAAGCCAGCCCCGCTGCCTTCTTCCAAATCGCAAGTTGCCTGAAGTCGTATTTTTTCTGCATCTATAATGGAAACCACAGAACCACCTGCCTTCTCCAGTGATCTGGCACAGGGATGGGAACTGTTGGCCTTCCTGATGTTGTGGGTCTCCAAATCCCATCACTCCCAGCCAGCACAGCCAATGGTCAGGGATGATGGGATTTGTAGTCCAACATCATCAGGTGACAGATTCTCCACCCCTGATCTTGGCTTTCAGAGACCCCAGTCTCTTTATTTCTAGTTCTCCCTTCTTTCCCGAGGACCTGGGAATCCTAGGTGCCCTAGGACCACTGTATTTTAATAGACCACTGTATTTTAATACTTTGTTGGAAGCCGCCCAGAGTGGCTGGGGAAACCAAGCCAGATGGGTGGGGTATAAATAATAAATTCTATTCTATTCTATTCTATTCTATTCTATTCTATTCTATTCTATTCTATTCTATTCTATTCTTCCCAGTTTGAGCTTCCCATTCAGTTCCATAGGTGGGAATAGCCCCCCTCCATCCATCTTCAGTCTGTGCTCCACTTATTACCTTGTGGTCCTCTGGCGGCAGAGTCTTCAGAGCCACCAGGAAATCGTGGCTAATCTTGCCAGCAGAGCAGATCCCCCAGCGGGTGGCTGTCATGGTAGCAGAGAGGAAGAGAGAGAGAGGCGTCGTGTGTGGACGGAGAAAGGCAAGCAGCGCTTGGTGTGGCCTCTAGCGCAGGGAAAGGACCGCTGCCCCTCAGTCAACGTGGGTGAAGCTTGGACTCTGGACTTGGGCACTTGGCCAGCTGTGGCGCGAGAGAACCAGCAGGGGGCAGCAAATCCCTCGAAATGAGAAGGGACAGCACAGGTATGTATGTGGGGGTTATTCCAGGAGCCAGGTATCTTAAGAGGGCTTCAATTTTGGGGGTGGGAAGTGGTTGGACAAGGAGTTATCCACATTTACTTTTGGCCCTGCTCTTTCCAGGCACAGGCTCCTGCTTTAAATATCTGTGTCTGGGTGCTCTGAAAACCAGCAGGGATAATAGGGGCATTCTGGGATTAAATCAGAATCGGGGGGTGGGGTGGGGTGCCCTTCGTAATACCGGGACTGTCCCTGGAAAATCTTGGGACACTTGGGGGGGATGTAGGGAGCTGCCTCGTTTACACTGACTTGTCAGCTGCTCCTGAGGGTTTTAGACAGGAGTTTTCTCCACACATAGCTGGAGACTGGGCCATCCCAGGATGTTTTGCCACTGTGGGCCGCCACAATGCAGCAGCAGTGGCGAGGACGAAGTGGTCAGGACGACGGTGCTGTGGCAGTGGGGAGGGCAAAGCCTGGGCAGGCTGGCAGCGTGGAGTCAGGGGTCAGATCTGCCACCTGAGGCAAGTGGTTTCACCTTGCCTCATGGATGGGCCACCCCTGCCTGGAGAGGCCGAAGATTGAATCTGGGGACTTCTGCATGCAAAGCAGATGTTCCACCGCTGAGCTATGGCCCCTCTGCAAAAGGAGCCTTGCTGGATTCAGGCCAAATGGTGTTCATGTGGCACTGAGTTCCACAGTTTAACTGGGCACCTTGTGAAGGAGTGCTTCAGGGCTTCATTGGCAAACAGGTCATTGAGACAAACAGGTCATTGGCCACAGGGTGTGGTTTGTTCCTTTGTTCTAGTTTCTCAGATTTTTTTTTCTAGAAAGGGTATATCTGAATTAAACTGGAGGGTGGTGGGAGATATGGACTGGCATTGTTATGCACACTACGGCAACTAAACAGCAGAGGGGAGGCTTGAATCCAATAATTGAGCCCATGGAGCAACGTCTGCTTGTGCAACGCCCCCCCTTCTGCTGCCCCCGCCAGCCCCTTCCGCTCTCTCAGGGCAGATTTGGTGAGCACCCAGTGAGAGGAGAGGAAGCTCTGCTGTGTGAGAGGAAGTCACAATGACTTAATTGGACACAATCCAATGCATTTAATGTGGAATGATCATGCCTCATTCGAGAACATTTTACACGTGTATGTGTGTGTGTTTCCACATGACACAGTTGTCCTTTTGTCATCTGCCCATGTTCAGTTTCGGTTTCAGTTCTGTTAAGTGGTTCTCGTGGGAAACTTGCAGATTCTAGCTTCACCAATTAACTCCAGCTGGTGTCAATTTACTCTTGGCAGAAAGCCCAGGTCTGCTTGACCTAGAAACTACTCGCTCTGATTGGTTAACGAGCAGCACTCAACTCTGTTATCTAGGGATTGCTAGCACAGTTTGATGTGAGGTGTGTTAGGAGTTAGAAGTGCTGTGTATGGTTATGAGAGAGAGAGAGAAAGAAAGAAAGAGGATTTATTTTGCTTTTATTTGTATGCAGAAACTCTGCTGGTTTTATTTTTCTTTTTAATAAATCCTGTAAATAGTTATTCTGAGTCTAGCTGACTAGTCATTACTGCCGCAACTAGCTTCTTCGCTGTGCAGGAAAACTCTGCTACGTTTGGGCTAAAGCCAGTAGGGCTATGCCTGACACTCCAAAGTTCCATGAGGTTATGGGCATTGTGCTGCCAGCCTGAGTTGCGGTGGTGTCAGCATCAACGGCGTTGGTTCCAGTAGTTCCAGAGGTTGTTGTTTCTGGCTGGTTCCTGACCGTGGTGAGCTGGTGACGCAGCGGACACAAGGACAACAGCTGCAGCGTGTGAGTGCTGGGTGCTGTGGTTCCTGTTTTCTCTCTCGGTGGTCGTGAGTAGCTGGTTCCGGGTTCCAGGGACATCGCTCTCAAGATGGCCTCACAACCAGTTCAGATGGCTTTTGAGCGTCTGAATGACTCCAATTACTTGCTGTGGTCGGAACGCATGCAGGCAGTGCTGCAGAGGGATCGTCTCTGGCAAGTGGTGAGTAAGTTTCCTGCGAAGCCTGATGATGAAGACCTCGATAAAGACCAAAGAGCAAGGGCCACAATTGTCTTGGGGCTGGAAGATTCCCAGTTGCTGTATGTGAGGGGAATCAAGACAGCTAGAGGTGTGTGGCAAGCACTTAAAGAACTCCATGTGCGTGAGACAGCGGTTTCCAAGCTGTTCATTCGCAAGGCATTGTACAAGGCAATGTTACAGCCTGGGGTTACAATGCAGGAACACCTACACAGTTTACAGTTAAAGTTTTCTGCGCTACAGGAAAGAGACTGTGCGTTAGACCAGCAGGAGAAGGTGGCTATTATTTTGAGTTCTCTCCCGGAAAGCTGGGATAATTTAGTTTTGTCTCTAGAAGGCATACAGGAGCATGATTTATCAGTCAGTTACGTTACTGGGCGTTTGATTGAAGAATGGCAGAAGAGGGAAGAAAGGTCGGTGGCTGCAGAGGCTTCTACAGGTGGACGGTTTGGAAGGAGTTCTCATGCCGTGCCAGAGGTGAAGCAAGAGCAGCGTACCGGTGAGGAGTCAGCGTTTGCTGTTAGGCGTTGTTTCCGATGTGGGTCTTCAGCGCATCTAAAACGACAATGTCCGGAGTTGGTCAAGTCTCAGTTGCCGGTGCAGGAGCAGAGACGAGATCAGCAGCAGCAGCAGCGTAAAAAGAAATTCTTCAAACGAAAACAGTCGGCTCAGCTGGTGACCGGCGAGGTCAAGATTGCTGATGAGAAACAAACGGTCTGGGTGGTCGATTCGGGAGCGTCTCGCCACATCGTGAATTCAGATGAATTGTTTGTTTCCAAGAACTCAGCACAGCGCAGCCAGGTGGCTCTAGCAGACGGAAGTACTTCCGAAGTGATTTCGGGGGGTGCAGTTTTTGTTCCTTGTCTGCGTGAATGCCTGCAAAATGTACTTTGTGTGCCGTCATTAAGGAGCAATCTGATGTCTGTAGATTGTTTGCTAAAAGCTGGGTTTAAAGTGTATTTTGAAGGAGACAGTTGCATTATTAAGAAGGCTGGTGAGATTTTAGGCACTGCTAAGTCAGAGGGAGGCTTGTTTTGGCTTAAAGCAGGATCTCAAGTTGCAGCAGTAGTCAGTAAATCTCAGCCTGCAGTGAGTAACAAAGCTATACATGACAACTGTGTGCACTTATTGCATAGGAAAATGGGGCATGCTTGCTGGAAAAGTGTACTAAAAATGTCTGAATTGGCTGATGGGGGTAATTTAAAGAGTTGTAACAAGTACCTTGATTGTAATGTTTGTAAAAAGGTTAAAACCCACAGAGTCTCTTACCCCAGAAGTGACAGAGTTAGTGAGTCACCGCTACAGCTGGTTCACATGGACGTAATTGGTCCATTTGCTGTAAGCAGGGGTGGATCGCGCTTTTCACTAACAATTGTGGATGACGCCACGCGTTACTCCTGGGTTTTTCCCATGAAGAATAAGGGTGACGTGTTCACTAAGTTTAAAGGCTGGGTGGCATCTGTGGAAAGATTTCTGTCCATTAAACTCAAAAGGATTCAGACGGACAGAGGTGGCGAATTTATGTCAAATGCCTTTAGAGATTGGTTACAAAAGCGTGGCATTGGGCATAGAAAAACGAACGTTTTTTCCCCAGAGGAGAATGGCGTTGCAGAGCGAAAAAACAGATCTTTACAAGATATGATGTTTGCCATGCTTGATGATGCTGATTTGCCCATGTCTTATTGGGGGGAGAGCATGCTCACCGCGTGTTATCTCCAAAATAGGCTCTTTCATCAAACAATAGGTACAACCCCGTACTTTAAATTGTTTCAGAAAAAACCCAAAATTGACCATTTGCATGTGTTTGGATCAAAAGCCTGGGTATTAATTCCGAAACAAATGAGAAAAAAGGGAGATCCTAAGACCAAACAGCTAGTGTTTGTGGGTTACCAGGAGCTGGGAAAAGGTTTCCGCTTTGCTGAAGGGACAAATGGCATTGTGATCTCCAGGAATGCCAGTTTTTGTGAACATAGTGGCTGGGAGAGACTACATGCCAATACTGAGGTTTGGTTTGAACCTTCCCAGGAGCTTCATGACTCTGAAGGTAGACACAGAGAATCAGAGTCTGAGGGGGAGGAAAGTTCAGACAAGAGCTCTCAAGAAAGTGAGAGACCAGTTGCTAAGCAACAAAAGAGAGGTCGTAGTTCTGAGGAGGAAAGTGGGTCAGAAGAAAAATTTTCTCCCAGAAGATCTAAAAGACAAAACAAAGGAGTGCCTCCAGTGCGGTTTTCTCCTGATACTGCAAATGTGTTTAGTGTAAGTGCAGAGCCCAAGAGTTTTCAGGAGGTGTTAAAGTTACCAAAAGAGGAGGCAGAGCTCTGGAAACAGGCAATGGAGGAAGAGATGTCCTCTCTGAATGAGCACAAGGTTTTTACACCAGTAGCAGCGCCTGAGGGGGCAAAGATTGTAGGCTGCAGGTGGGTGTACAAACTTAAACCTCTGGTGACAGGAGAGTACAAATACAAAGCTCGTTTAGTTGCTCAAGGATACTCTCAGAGGCCTGGAAAAGATTATGACGAGACTTTTTCCCCTACTGCTAAGGGGGACAGTGTAAGACTGATTCTAACGCTTGGAGCAAAGAGAAAACTCCTGTTAAACCATTTTGATATCCAGACTGCATATTTACATGCACCAATATCAGAAGACCTGTATCTAGCCGAACCGCCTGGTTATGAGACAGGTTCCAATAGAGTGTTAAAATTAAACAAAGCTCTATACGGTCTCAAACAGGCTGCAAGATCTTGGAACAGATGTTTCCATGAGGCCTTAGTGTCATTTGGTTTCAAGCAGAGTACAGCTGACAATTGTGTTTATGTACGTGGTACAGGCAGTGATCAAGAGTTTTGTCTGATTTATGTAGATGATGTATTGTATGCCTGTAAAACAGATAAACAAACTAAAAGGTTTGCCAAGCAATTGTCCAGTAAGTTCAAAGTGAAGGACTTAGGCCCGGTTAGGACATATCTAGGATTGGAAGTGTGCTGGGCCCAAGATGGCAGCTGCCTAATTAGTCAGCAGAACAAAGTTAAACAACTACTGACTACATACAGGATGCAGGATTGCAAAGGGGCAGCGGTGCCTATGGATCCAGGTTTCATAAAAACACTTCATATAGATGAGAGTCCTGAATTTGAACATCCTGATGTATATCACTCTGTAATTGGAAGTTTATTGTATATAGCACAGTGGTCCAGACCTGATATTAGCTACGCAGTAGGCATATTAAGTAGATTGGTCTCAAAACCCACACTAAATGCCTGGAAAGGGGTAAAACAAGTTCTGAGGTATCTCAAACAGACAATTGGCTATATGTTACAATTAAATTCTTCAGAGGATGAAATGTTGAGTTGCTACTGTGATAGTGACTGGGGAAATTTGCCAGATAGAAAATCTGTCACAGGACTAGTCATAATGGTCGGTGGAGCTTTAATCAGCTGGCGGTCACGCAAGCAAGACATTGTAAGTGTGTCATCAACGGAATCAGAGTACGCCGCATTGAGTGAATTGTGCAACGAGGTGATTTATTTCAAGCATTTGTTAGCAGATTTAAATGTAAATTGTGGAGAACCAGTACAAGTTTACATTGATAATCAAGCTTGTATAACATTAAGTAAAACAGAGGGTTTCAAATCGCGTTCCAAACATATCTCTGTAAAATACCAAAATGTACGTTGCTGTGTACAAGACAATGTAATCACCTGTACTTATGTGTCAAGTGAAGAAAATGTAGCAGATGTATTAACTAAACCATTGGCAAAGATAAAGAACAAGCGAATGTGCAAGGGTTTAGGTTTGCTGGAAAAATGATCTCCTACATAGGTGTATTTGGTGTTAATTGTTCAGCAGAATCTGTGAGGGGGTGTTCAGTTTCGGTTTCAGTTCTGTTAAGTGGTTCTCGTGGGAAACTTGCAGATTCTAGCTTCACCAATTAACTCCAGCTGGTGTCAATTTACTCTTGGCAGAAAGCCCAGGTCTGCTTGACCTAGAAACTACTCGCTCTGATTGGTTAACGAGCAGCACTCAACTCTGTTATCTAGGGATTGCTAGCACAGTTTGATGTGAGGTGTGTTAGGAGTTAGAAGTGCTGTGTATGGTTATGAGAGAGAGAGAGAAAGAAAGAAAGAGGATTTATTTTGCTTTTATTTGTATGCAGAAACTCTGCTGGTTTTATTTTTCTTTTTAATAAATCCTGTAAATAGTTATTCTGAGTCTAGCTGACTAGTCATTACTGCCGCAACTAGCTTCTTCGCTGTGCAGGAAAACTCTGCTACGTTTGGGCTAAAGCCAGTAGGGCTATGCCTGACACTCCAAAGTTCCATGATTCCCGTCAGTTGTTCTGTGTTGTCCCCACACTGGAAGGAACCTTTTTTTTCTAAAGGAAAAGAATGGAATAGCGCAAACTCCACAGGTGTGGAAGTTATTGCTTATTCTCCACATGGTATGGAATTTATGTAGTGGTGTTTGGAGCGGTTGAGGCTCTTGCAGCCTGACACATTTCCACCCCGTGCCTTCTCAGCTGCCTTTCTGGTGACCAACAGATGGGCTTCAGAATTATTCAGCTTTCCTCTTGATTTCGTTTTCTCAAAAAATAATAATTGTGCAGTGGTTATAAGACAGCTCCATCTAGCGGTTGTTATCCTGTACATTTCTCTATCACTTGCTGCAAAAAGTTTGATTGTGGAAAGGTGATGTAAAGTCACGCTATCTAGCAACCACTAGATAGTTATATAACGTTATTATATGTTGTATAACTTCGTAAAAATATTGAATGTGCTAATTCAGATGAATGCAGAATGGAACAAGTGAGGTGACACAAGTGATGTATAACCTCTGTGCCAACAAATCAGGATTTATGCCCAATGAACAGACATCTGGAAACAGCCCAGTCCATTGTGGACCATTTAGCCTTAATTTTGATTTAATTTCCCTAACAAAAATGTGTGTGGCCTGCTGCGAGACACTAAAAAAAAAAAAAAAAGCTCACTCTTTCTGGCTCTTTTAACTCTCTCCTGCTCTCAGTCTTAAAACAGTGGAATGAAATGAACCTTTAAAAAAGAAAAAGGAAAAAGAATTCTGGCTAAATGCAAATTCAGGAATCCCACTCTGCTTAAACCAAAGTATTACAGTGGTACCTCGGGTTACAGACGCTTCAGGTTACAGACTCCGCTAACCCAGAAATAGTACCTCGGGTTAAGAACTTTGCTTCAGGATGACAACAGAAATTGTGCTCCTGCGGCACGGCGGCAGCGGGAGGCCCCATTAGCTAAAGTGGTGCTTCAGGCTAAGAACAGTTTCAGGTTAAGAACGGACCTCCGGAATGAATTAAGTACTTAACCCGAGGTACCACTGTACTTAAATGTAAAAGAAGGACCCAGCAGAAGGACAACTTGAGCACTGCTGGTTTCTTAGGACAGTTTTATCCTGTGTTTCTGCCTCCCTTCTTAAGCTGGGGAATACCTGGCCTGTTGTTTAACCCCTCCGCTCCCCATGTCCCACAGCCCTTATTCCCAGCCCTGTTGTTCCAAATTTCTCCCCTTGCCCATGCTCCCAGTCCCTTCTCCCACTCCCTGTCCAGGCCTCCTTGGAAGACACAATAACTCCCCGTCCAAAATTGGCAAGAGCTGCTTTATTGGCCATACATGTCTGTACCATAGCCCAAGTCCATCTGTGTGCAATTTTATTTTTGAAACTGAATATGGGGTTTTGCAGGAGGGCGGGTAATGGAGTGTGTGTCACACTTTGTCCTGAGGGTAAAACACACCCACTTGTCGGCGAGCTTCCTCCAGGATGGAATTGACCAGTTCGCTGTCCGCATGTGTCAGGATGGGACTTTCTTTCAAACCTAGAAGATGTGGGAAGGGAGGAGAGAAGGCTAAAAAAACACAACAGGTTTCCAAATTCCTACTTGGCCAGGAAGCTCACTGGGGGACCTGCACCAGTGGATGTAGTCCCAAAGGCTGGTTTTGAAGCAAACTTTCCCCCTTCTCTCACTCTACCCCTTGCTTTTTAAAAACGTGGCTTATTGAATTTCGGTCCAGGCAATCTAATAAAAGCGAGTCTGCGGTTTTTCGAACTGTTACCTTTGAGGAGACACTGCCGGACATGCTCCGCTTCGTAGCGCAGGCCGGTGCTGTTCTGGAAGTGCATTTTCTGGGACGGGGGAGGCAGGGGAAACTCTTCTCTCTCCCCGTTGACCACCAACTCGGTTGGGCACCAGAAGTGAGATGGAATCTGGCAGGAAGCAAGGGAACTGAGAGAAAACTGGGGAGGGTGTGTGCTCCTGCCTATGCCACAAAACTGGCTTCACACAGCCACCTTCGAAGGAAACGGACAACACCACCCTGTATTATTCTAGCTCCTGTTTCCTTCTCCTCATCTGCCTAGAATGCCCTTCTTTACATACAAGGTGTTTCTGTTGCAACATTTGGGCCATATTCACACACCCTACATGTAAGGAAGCTTTAAACGCTCATGGCTTTCCTCCAAACGATTCCGGGAGCTAAGGATGCTGAGAACTGTCAGGAGACCCCATATTCCCCTCCCAGAGCTACATTTCCCATTGCTCCCTTGGAAGAGGGATAGATGGTTAAACCACTATAGAAATTCTAGCCCTGAGAGTTGCCTATCAACACCTTTAACAAACTACAGTTCCCATAATTCTTTGCAGGAAGCCACAGCTGTTTAAAGTGGTATCATAGTGCCTTAAATATGGGAGTAAATGTGGCATTGCTTTCCAGCTAAGGACTCCATTTCGGATTACAACACAGGGCTGCCTCCATTCCTAGGCTCCAGTTCTTTGACCCCGGGTCCCCTAATGTTATTGGACTACAAATCCCATCGTCTCTAGCCTGTTTGGCCAATGCATAGTGACGAAGAGAGTTGTAGTCCAACAATATTGGGGGAGGGGGGGTCAGGGTTGAAAAAATACATTTCTAACCATGTTATGTACTGAAGTTCTCACCCTGGGCCAGCAGGGGGATACTGTACATAGTTTTCACTCAGGTCCACATATGAAAATAAGGGGTTGAAAGTGACATTCAGTGATTGGATAGTTACAGAAAGTAGTTACTGTTGCGTTGTAGTGGATCTCTATATACGCAGGCAGGGTGAACTCTCCAGTTCAGTTCTGTTCTGGCTTGTGAATAAACAAGAGCTGTTTGAAGAATTGCTGTGTCGTCTGATATGTTCACCCACAACTTAACAAACCAGGTACAATTTCCCCCCTCAGACTGCTTTAGGCCCTGGATCGGAAACTAGGAGTTACCTCGATCATGCCCTTGGTGCCGTTAATGCTGGCTCGATTTGGCATCCTGGCTGTCATGGTGCAGGTGAGGACAGCCTGGCGATTTCCCGAGTAGTTCAGGATGACTGACACGGTTTTGTCCACACCTGGGGAAACCGAAACACAAGCCTGTCACTGGGGGGGGGGACCTCTCCTGCCCTCAGTCTTCTTTGGCACCCACTCACAGATACACCTCAGCAGTTTTTATTTCTTCTTTTAAATGTTACCATCGCAGCACAAACCCGCCACCCTGTCCCCCCTCAGGCTGAAAAGCAGAGGCAGGGATTATAAATGCTCACACCAGAGTGGAGAAAAACCAAACTAAAGTTTGACAAAGCAAAAAGAAGTTTCTATAGCGTGTCAAAATAACAACAACAATCATCATCCTTTGTATTACTTGCCCTTCACTAGCAAGTCCTAGGCAGGTGACAACAATTGAAAATTGAAAACATTTTACAGTATAGTCTCAGATTATAGTCACAGGAATTTGATGGACTCTGAAGGTGTCAAAGAGGTGCATCTTCTGGATTTCCACATCTTCATCGTTAGTGTAGCTCCTCAGTTCTTCTCATCTGTTTGTGGGAATTAAGGTATCCCAACCTCCACATCCGTACTGCTCCCCTTCCTTCCCCAGTAAGAAGGGCCAGCTCTACCATTGGGCAAAATGAAGTGAGAAACTTCAGGCAGCAGAATGAGACACCATTTTTTTAAAAGGCAGCAAATGATTCAGTAAAATGTAATTACAGCTCCTGGCTGCCCTTTCCTTTGTTTTTCCTTCCCTTTCTGGATTGTTGGCTCAGATTCCAGGGTCATCTTGTTTTGTCAGCTAATGCTTGGGAGATGGTCTCTTAAAATCTGAGGCACTCTGTGTGCTTGTGAATGAGATCCCTGGGAGAGTTTGGAGAAGACGTTCTTCCAGCTGAACAGTCAGAGACAGGAAGTAGCAAAGGGAAGTTTGAAAGAAAGAGGCACAGAGACAGGGAGATGGCAGAAAGCATGTGGCCTCTGTGGGGAACAGATGTGACATAGTGGATCTATAGTCCTGCAGTTTGTCCCCACTTGTCTTCTGCTTGTCAATTTGTAATTGGCAATAAATATTAAAAGAATCCCATAAGCAAGCAATGTTCTGTCACCCACAGCAAAATCAAACCTGCTAGCACTACCCTGAGACAGCAGAGAGTGCATAGGGATGGAAGGATCTGTCAGTTGTAAAATCTGGAAAAGTGAGAGTTTAGAAACATGACTGTGCTTTAGCTCTTATATTATATGGATTTGATAGATTTGACTTTAATTGTGAATTGTACTGAATTTCTCCCCATATGTAAGAGCGCATTCTGAAAAAATTTACACATCACTTGCGAAGACAGGCAAACTAATACCAGTGTACTGGAAGAAGCAAAGATCACCGGTGTTGAAGCAATGATTCTTCAATGCCAACTTTGTTGGATTCGTAATGTTGTGCGGATGCCTGATTATGGTCTTCCAAAGCAACTACTCTATTCTGAACTTAAAAATGGAAAGCGTAATGCTGGTGGTCAACGAAAGAGGTTTAAAGACTCTCTCAAGGCAAATCTTTAAAAATGTAGTGTAAGCACTGACAATTGGGAAACACTGGCCTGTGAGTGCTCCAACTGGAGAACAGCCATTACCAAAGGTGTCATGGGTTTTGAAGACGCTCGAACTCAGGACGAAAGGGAGAAGCATGCTAAGAGGAAGGAACGTTTGACAAACCCTCACCATGATCAACTCCCACCTGGAAACCTATGTCCCCACTGTGGAAGGACATGTGGATCCAGAATTGGCCTCCACAGTCATTTACAGACTCATTATTAAAACCGTGTTCATGGAAGATAATCATACTTGGCTATGAGTGATCACTGAAGAAGAAGAAGAAGAAGAAGAAGAAGAAGAAGAAGAAGAAGAAGAAGAAGAAGAAGAAGAAAAAGAAGAAGAAAAAGAAGAAGAAAAAGAAGAAGAAAAAGAAGATATTTATTTAAGGAGGGCACCTTAAATACTGTAGGAACTTTCTGTCTCATGACTTGGGCCAGCCCTTTTTTTCATTTGGTTTCCTTGATGGACAGTTTCTGAAACTCCTTACTTCTTCCCCTGACAAGGAAAGTGACCAGCCAAGTACTCACCTGTATCGTGCAGGAATCCAGAGGCCAGAATGGACTCCGGCTTCTCTCCATTGAAGACCATGCAGGCAAACTGGATGCAATAGCAGCCAATATCCAGAAGGCCACCTCCCCCCAGCTCTTTCTCCACACATCTGGGGATGGAGAGTTGCGGGCTCCCAAATTCAGCATGTAACACCATCACATCCCCGATAGAACCCTGGCTGAGCAAGGAACGGATCTTCTCTGAAGCAGGGAAAAAACGTGTCCACAGACCCTGGCGTACAAAAATTGCAGGTAGCCATGTTGGCACATTGTGTTTGTGGGGGGTATCCAGAACTGGTCCTTTATTATGACAAGCTACGTAAAACCCCATAAAAAAGTGAGCAAGGTAAAAAAATATTCCTCAAGCTGTGTATACAGTGATAAAACCCTCAGTTTGCATTTTTGATAGTCTTAAGAACAGGGGTCGGCAACCTTTTTCAGCAGGGGGCCGGTCCACTGTCCCTCAGACTTTGTGGGGGGCCGGACTATATTTTTTGGGGGGAAATGAATGAATTCCTATGCCCCACAAATAACCCAGAGATGCATTTTAAATAAAAGGACACATTCTACTCATGTAAAAACACGCTGATTCCTGGACCGTCCATGGGCAAGATTGAGAAGGTGATTGGGCCACATCTGGCCCCCAGGCCTTAGGTTGCCTACCCCTGCTTAAGAACATGGGGGGTTTGATGCCAAGAATGGCTGAACCTTCAGATGTTGCTGGATTGCAACTCCCATCACCCTGACCATTGGCCAACCTGATGGGAGTTGTAGTCTAAAACATCTGGAAGGCACCCAGCTAGGGAAGGCTGTGTTAGGGCAGCAGGTAGAAGGGTTGGTTCGAATACTGGCAACCGGCTGCCAGCCTTTTTGGACTTCTAGTGTTGGGCCAGAAGAAACAGCATTTCCACAAGCAATGCCAAAACATTGGGGGGTCTAGTTTCCAGCAGGGTCCCCCCCCCTCCAGGGTGGCCAGATTTGCTTCCCATTTGAATTCCCCACAGTTTAGTGTTTATATTTGAACCCTAAACCATAGCTAAGTTTAACTATGGCTTGTTTAAACAAGTCAGTTTCGTAACCTATGGTTTGGAGCGAGCTTGCTTCAAACAAACCATAAGTGCAGATGATGCAATGAGCGGCAATTAATCAAAAACAGGAGTCAAATGTTCAAGGGGGAAAGATGTCTAAGCCTGGTGGGTGGGGAGGCTAGGCTGGTTCACACCACAACAAACCATGGTTTGTAATCACGTCCAAACATAGCCAGTGACTTGGTTTGAACATAATGCTAAACTAAACCATGGTTTAGTGCAAAGAAGCAAACATACAGGACTCCACAGTAAAGACTGCAGCAGCTATGTTCCTCCCCTGGTCTTGCTGCTGCTGCTGCTGTGTTACATGGGGCTAATCCATGGTTTGATTTAGCATTATGTCCAAACCCAGGCTCACAGTTTGCTCCAGACAAAGCATGAGCTGCAACGCTTACTCTTTGTTTACCACTCCTCCAGACAAACCACAACCCTGGATTTGATTCTAATGCTCAGGCAAATTGTAGCTTAGCTCATAGCAATGTGGCAGCAGAAGGACCTAGGCAAGAGTGGGATCTCCGCTCTAGGAAGTTGCACCTTTGCTAGTTGGCACTAAGGGCTTATCCTTACTTAACTTCTGCCCTGCTCTTTCCAGGCAGAGGTCCACACTTTAAAGTTCCATGTCCAAGGGACCTTTTTTTTTTTTCCCTGGAGCTTTCCCTGAGAAAAACACGCTCTTTAGTGCTCATTTGGAGCAAATGACAATTTGAGTCTTTCATGGGTTGCCGTTCGCTCTGATTCAGCTTTAAAGAGAGGGTTTTGTGGGGGAAGCCAAAAAAACGGATGCTTGGACGTGGAACTTTAAAGTGCAGGCCATGCTTGGAAAGAGCAGAGGAAAAGTAAGCATGGATAATCCCTAAGCCATGGTTTGGTGAAACTCCAGTGGGTGCAGAATGCTGCGGCGAGACTCCTTACGGGATCCTCGCTGCCAGATCACATTCACCCAGTGCTATACCAGCTGCACTGGCTCCCGGTGGAGTACAGGATCAGGTTTAAGGTGCTGGTTTTAACCTTCAAAGCCCTATACGGCCTAGGACCCTCGTACCTACGGGACCGCCTCTCCTGGTATGTCCCACAGAGGAACTTACAGTCTTCAAACAAAAACATCTTGAAGGTCCCAGGCCACAGAGAGGTTAGGCTAGCCTCAACCAGAGCCAGGGCTTTTTTGGCTGTAGCTCCGATCTGGTGGAACGCTCTGTCACAAGAGACTAGGGCCCTGCAGGACCTGACATCTTTCCGCAGGGCCTGCAAGACAGAGCTGTTCCACTAGTCCTTTGGCCAGGGCAGGGCCTGACTCCCTCCTTTGGCAATCCTCACAGAACTTCTAGCCCAATGGTTGCCATTAATTTGATTGGAATTAATTTTATAATGAAATGATTTTAGAATGTTTTATCATTTTACTGTTGTTAGCTGCTCTGAGCCCAGCTTTCGCTGGGGAGGGCAGGATATAAATAAAATTTATTTTTATTATTATTATATGTGAACCAACAGGCTGTGGTGGACATTGGGTTTTGAAATTCCAGCGGCGCTGAATGCCGCTGTGCGATGCCAACACTCGCCCCCCCTCCGCCTCTTGCTTGCCGTTGTTCATCGTTGTTGCAATGCCCTCTAGGCTTGGCGCCCAGTGTGGACGGGCCGGTTGTGATCCCCTAAGTCTGCCTCTGCTTCAGGGGGACTGCCTTTGCCTTGTACCTCCATGAAGAAGACGTTCTTTTGCCGAGCTGCCTGCACCAGGGCCTTCACTTCTGCGGTGTTCATGCCCAGCGGTTTCTCACACAGCACGTTCTTCCCAGCCTGGATGAAGAGGAGGCTGGTAGGGAGATGGTATGGATTCACCACCCCGATGTGGACCACATCTGTAACAGAGATTTGAGAGAGTGAATACATAGCTAAGACCAGCAGGAAATGGGGGGTGGGCGAGAGACAGTGGGAAAGACCCTGATTCTACCCGCCTACTTAGTTCTGTGCAGTTCAGATAATCTTTTTTTATGCCCCACGAGTATTGAGTGTTTGTTGCCAATGTCAAGAGGCAGCAGCGATTTCCACGATTTGGGCAGTCCTTGCAGGGAAGTCTTTTGTTAGCAGACTACCTGACAGTACTAAAGTGTGCTAAAGTGAATCAGACTCACAGTCCACCTAATGGCTACGGGAAAGAACTGGGTAACAAAAAACAAACTTTGCAGGGTGCATAGGGTAATCTGAAATGTTGTTCTCAAGCTAACAATAGAGGTATTGCTTGAAAGGACTGGCTATCGTAAAATATCTTGTCTCCATGCTTCTTTTGATTTGCTTTTCGTGACCCAGTCTCAGTTCTACTTGGAAGGTCAATGCATGTTGGAAATAAATAAATAAATAAATAAATAAATAAATAATAGCAACAACAACAACAACAATAATAATTGTACCTTGCCCATCTGACTGAGTTACGCCAGCTACTCTGGGTGGCTTCCAACAAAATACAAAAACACAATAAAACATCAAAAATTAAAAACTTCCTGAAACAGGGCTGCTCTCAGATGTCTTCTAAAAGTCATATAGTTGTTTATCTGTTTGACATCTGATGGGAGGGCATTCTACAGGGAGGGTGCCACTGCCAAGAAGGCCCTCTGCCTCGTTCCCTGTAACCTCACTTCTCACAATGAGAGAAACACCAGAAGGCCCTCAGAGCTGGACCCCAGCATCCGGGCTGAACGATGGGGGTGGAGACCCTCCTTCAGGTATACAGAGCCAAGTCTGCTTTAGTTTTGCACACTGTATTATTGTCAAGCAGTCTGCTAACAAAAGAACCCCTGGCACAGACAAGTGCCAGCCCCTCATACAACAGGGAATCAAATCAAGCGTTACGCATTGTGCATATGGTAACCAATTAAATACCCCACATCTCAAGCTCCTGCTGGCTCCCAACATAACCTTGGATAACCTCGGCAGAAAGAAGGGAGGGAATCAGATGAGCCTGATATGTCCATGTTTGCTGAGTCAGCTGCTCACCAGCACAGAAGCTTTTTCTTAGATGTAGCAAAAAGTGGTGAGGCACATAGATAACAGATTATTTCTTTCTGAGGAGAGAGTTTAGAAAGGCCACAAATTATATTTCCAAGAAGTGGGTCGCTACAACAGCTCAATAGATCCTTTGTTCCTAAAAATAATAATTAAAAAGCTTCAGAAACTTGCAAGCAAAGGATACAAAGGGCATCAGTGTTCCTCAGGGGACAGATCCTATTTTATCATCCTGTAGTAGCCATGTGGCATTGTCTGTAAGAGAGCTGGCAGGCACAAGCTCTAAGGCAGTGGTTCTCAACCTGTGGGTCCCCAGATGTTGTTGGACCACAACTCCCATCATCCCTGAGCTCTGGCCTTGCTAGCAAGGGGTGATGGGAGTTGTAGTCCAACAACATCTGGGGACCCACAGGTTGAGAAAGGCTGCAGACACTTCGCATCAGGCATCAGACTTGGACAGACAGTGAGGTCACAGCACCTGGAAAGACCCCAGCGCTGCCTCGAAGGAAAGGCCATAGTAGCTCATTGGCAGAAGGACCCGAGTTCAATTCCTGACATCTCCAGAAAGAGCTGGGATTGTCCTGCTTGAATCCCTGGAAGCCCACCCAGGTCTCCCCAGCAGCCCTTGGAAGAAGGCTGGGAAGCAAGTTTTATACTCACAGAAGTGGGAACTCAGTTTTGGGGGCAAGGATGGGCCTGCCGGATGTCACTGGACTCCTGTTCCCATGAGTCCCGGCCGGCAGTGCCAAGGATGGTCAAGGACGATGGGAGTTGCCCTCTCTCTAGCCACAAGTCCCCCAGCCCTGTTTTAGGAGGGAGGGCAGCTCACCAACATCAGCATCCTCAGCCAGTTCTGTGTACGAGCCGTAGGCCTTGGGGATGCCGTGGATCTTGGCATATTGCTGAGCCCGGCTGAGGTCACGAGAAGCAATGGCCACTACCTGGAGGAGAAGAAAGAGTTAACGGGCAGGAACTCATCCTTCCCCCCCCCCCGCAACTTTCTTATAGTGCCTGCATTATGTCTTAGGTATCAAAATGCCAACCCATTCCACCCCCTTATTGAGGGGGCAATCCTATGGCTAGGATCCACCAGGATGAGCATTTTAGGATCCAGTGGATCTTTGTCTCCACAGCTTGATTTGTGGCTCAGCTGCCCTTAAGTCCCTTGACCTTGGCTCAGCTGAACTTACGAAGCCATATACCTTCCGATGCTTTCAGACACCTGCCTTCAGATGTCTTTTAAAGGTTGTATAGTTACTTATCTCCTTGGCTCAGGGGTTCCATTACTCCATACCCTCCAACATTTATCCAGTGAAAATAGGGACGTCCTAAGGAAAAGTGGGACATTCCAAGGTCAAATCAGAAACCGGGGCGGCTTCTGTAAATCCGGGACTGTCCTGGAAAATAGGGACACTTGGAGGGTATGCAATACAGTGGTACCTCAGGTGAAGTACTTAATTCATTCCGGAGGTCTGTTCTTAACCTGAAACTGTTCTTAACCTGAAGCACCACTTTAGCTAATGGGGCCTCCTGCTGCCGCTGCGCCGCTGGAACACGATTTCTGTTCTCATCCTGAAACAAAGTTCTTAACCCGAGGTACTATTTCTGGGTTAGCGGAGTCTGTAACCTGAAGCGTATGTAACCTGAAGCGTATGTAACCCGAGGTACCACTGTACGGGCGAGCTTTAGGCCAGCTTCTTGTGAACAGGATTGTCTTCCCTTTCCAGAGAAAACCTGAAGAGTTGTTTTTGTTTTAAATATGTGGGCAACAACCCATTTGTGATATTTGCCAGGCTGCTTACAAAGTCAAGTGCCTGTGTAGAAGGATCCTTGACACCAAAGGAGTGAGAAGGGTTACTACGTTCCAGCGCAAGCCGTTTCCTAGAGAGGCCAGAAAGGGAGCAGCAATCCAGGAAGGGCGTCTTCTCGAAGCTGAGAGGAAGTTTCTGCTGCCAATTGAGGTCACAAGCTCTGGGCTTCAGTCCCACAGCTGCCTCCCTCTCTCTTTCTAGGACAAACACCGACGCACAAGGCACAGCGAAGCACTTTGCAAACAGAGTCAACCAAACACTCTCCAGCGCAGGCAACCAATAATGAAAAAGAGAAGTCGTTTGCAAACATCCAGATCCAGCACCTGCGCCATAGGTGGGGCTCACAGGTTAAACACTTGGGCTGTGGAGAGCTGGAATTAAAATTCTTTCTAAAATGGTACAGAACTCCAGCCCAGCTAGCTAATATGGTAGCAGGATTGAATTCTAACTGTTGGCACTGTAAACTAGCCAAGGGATGGGATGGGAATGCCCAGAAGTAAAGGAATTCTGGAATAAAATCCTAAAGGTTATTAATGAAATTTTTAAAGTGAAGCTTTCAACAGACTTTGATTTCATGACAATGGGTATACCTGGAAACACGGCTATGGAGAAAGGTGACCAGCTTACCTTCAAAGCTATGATTTTAGCGGGAAAGGCAACAATAGCTTTAGGTTGGAAAGAGAGAGAAAAATGGACAGTAGAGGCATGGAATAGTTATTTGTTTGAATTTATTCAGTTGGACATTGTGGCAGTCATGTCACAGGAAACATGGAAGGTCAAGTCTACCACGATAAGGAACAGATGGAACCCCTATCTTCAATGGATAGAAACTACTGGAACAAAAGACATTTGGTGGAAACTAAAGATGCTATGCCCGTGGCTGAGGATAATTGTTTGAACCCTTCCAATGGAGATGGGTGGGTGGGAAGGGAGGGAAAGAAAAAATTGTACAGGAAATTTAAAAATTGGAAGGAGATAATATAATGTATGTAAGAATCCCGAACTAAACAAAAATAAAAAATAAAAAATACTTGGGCTGTGAACACACCCAAAATGTATAGCGCACCCCCCAATAATCCCAGGAACTGTAGTCTGTTAAGGGTGCTAGGAACTGTAGGTCAGGGGGTTAACTACAGTTCTCAGGATTCATGGGTGGGTGTGCCTTAAAGGGATGGTGTGTAAGCAGCCTCTGAGGCCCCAAACTCCCCCTTCAGATCTCTGGGACAGAAAGCTGCTGAAAGTGTTCACAGAGCCTAACCCCATCCCACTCATTTTCTGTCTTCCACGCTGGTCACTTCCGGGTAGGGATGCAAGAGAAATGTGATTGGGTTCACATTTAAAGCCAGATATATCAAATTTGCAGTTTCCAAAACAGCGTGAGAATGGAAACTTAGGACTCGGCTATACAGCTGCAAATAAAACGTTGTGAATGTGTTGTAAAGTGCAATATACAACTGTGGCACTAGGTGGCGGTGGTGAGCTATAGCAAATTCAATGCATTTTTCAAAACGATTTTTTTAAAAAAGCATTTTCACAACGTTTTTAGCACATGGTGTGTAGATTCCACCTCAGCCATCTTTCAAAAGTTGCACATATCTGAATTTTGCGATGCAAGTTCTCCAACAGAACAATGCTTACAACAATGCACATATCAGGGGAAACACTTCCTGAAAATGAATATACCAGTGAAATTTTTTTATATATATGAACGCATTATATCAGGAGAAGTTGCTTGCAAAAATGTGCACATCAGTCAAAGCAGCATACAAAAATGTGTTTCTCAGAAGAAAATGACGACAGTCTAGTTTCTGTGACTGCATAGGCACCATACATTTAAAGCACATTTCCTCCCCAGAAAAGAATCCTGGGAACCTTAGTTTGCTAAGAGTGCTGCAATTGTAATTCTGTCTTGGGTAAACTTCAGTTCCCATGATTCTTTTCAGTGTGGGGTGGCGGAAACTGCTTTAAATGTGTGGTGTGTACACAGACTTAGTCTCACACTCAGAGTTTCATTTCTCTTTGCATGAAGCCACCTAAATCTCATCATTTCCTAGCTGGGATGGTGGGTTGGGGTCAGCTATTGAGAGCCCTCTCCAGCACTACCTCTCCTGGTTCTGTGCATCTGTCCAGCCCCCGGTCCTCCGACACAAGTCACCTTTCTGCTGTATGCGGTACCTTTTATTATCAAATTAGCTTTTATTAAAAAATTTGTTGTGAAAACAAACAAATAAACAAGGAAAAGTACAAATAGCATCTCCACTTTCAGTTCATAAGAGTCTTTGGAATGAGACACCATCAGGGCTTTCTTTCAGCTACAACTTGCCAGAACTCAGTTCTATCATCTCTCATGTGGGTGTTGTTGCCATTATAAGAGAACAAGAGAGGTGCTCATGGTGAGTTCTGGCTCTTCTTTTTCTAGAAAAATAGCACTGTATGTGGTATTTAACAACCTAAGCAAGAGACAGCTGTTGCCCCAAGGAGATGAAAGTCTTAGCAGAAGGTTCATGGAACAGGAAACTGTGAGTACATATGAGTCTGGATCAACCCGTCATTTAAGAACATCAGATCAAGCCAGAAGCCCATCTATTCCAGCATTCTCTTTTATTTTTAAATAATTACAGTGGTACCTCGGGTTACAGATGCTTCAGGTTACAGACTCCGCTAAGCCAGAAATAGTGCTTCAGGTTAAGAACTTTGCTTCAGGATGAGAACAGAAATCGTGCAGCGGCAGCACGGCAGCAGCGGGAGGCACCATTAGCTAAAGTGGTGCTTCAGGTTAAGAACAGTTTCAGAATGAATTAAGTTCTCAACCCGAGGCACCACTGTATTGTGGACTGACTAGCTGCTTCAAAGAGAACAGCCGTTCTCCCAACCATGGAAGAGGGACTGGATCTTGTTTCTTATGAGAAATGGTGGCAAAACCCCAAGAGCATGGGTGTCACCTCCTCCGACAGGAAGCTGTGATAGAAAATGGGCTTCTGCTGCCCAAGTGCTTTCCCTCTCAAAAACCACCCCTGCTACCTTGTGATCCTCGGGTGGCAAAGTCTTCAGGGCGACCAGGAAGTCGTGGGCGATCTTCCCTGCAGAGCAGATCCCCCAGCGTGTGACCACCATGGCAGAAGAGGGCGAGAGGCAGCAGATCTAGGAAGCATCAGCACACGGCTAATGGCAGAGCGGCGAGCTGCTCCGAGGAGGGAAACTTTCGTAACAGTTTAAGAGTTTGCTGCTTTTAAAAGCTCTCGGGAGTGGCGAGGAGCCAGCAGGGGGCAGCAGAAGCTCATGATAGGGATGGGAATGGCAGGGGTTGAATCCGGGAAAGGGAACCTCACTGCCTCAAAGTCCTGGGTTCTTTTAAGTCAAGGTTGGGGGACCAGTGGCCCTCCTGGACTACAACTCCATCATGCCTCACAATTAGCCCCACTGATTTGAGTTGATAGGAACTGGAGGGCAGCAATATTGGGAGGGCAGCAGGTTCCCCACCCTGTGCCCTAGGGAAAGAACAATTCCCACTGCCCCACAACAGTGGCAACAGGGCTCTACGCCTTTCAGAGCTTCACGGGCTGCCATGTTAGGAAGAACTTCCCTATGGCATGCAGTGAGCAAACAGTCTTACATGGAGGGACGCGGGTGGCGCTGTGGTCTAAACCACAGAGCCTAGGAGTTGCCGATCGGAAGGTTGGTGGTTCGAATCCCCGCAACGGAGTGAGCTCCCGTTGCTCTGTCCCAGCTCCTGCCCACCTAGCAGTTTGAAAGCACGCCAGTGCAAGTAGATAAATAGGTACCACTGCGGCGGGAAGGTAAATGGCGTTTCCATGCGCTCTGGTTTCCGTCACGGTGTCCTGTTGCACCAGAAGCTGTTTAGTCATGCTGGCCACATGACCCGGAAAGCTGTCTGTGGACAAACACCGGCTTCCTTGGCCTGAAAGGAGATGAGCGCCACAACCCCATAGTTGCCTTTGACTGGACTTAAACGTCCAGGGGTCCTTTACCTTTTTACCTTTTCACATGGAGATAAAGGCTCTCAGTGGCTACTAGCAGCCATAGCTATGCTCTGCCTTTGCAGATGGTGGTAATAATGCTTCTGAATACCAGCTGCTGGAAATCTCAGGAGGGGAAAGCGCTCTGGCGTTTGGGTCCTGCTTGTGGTCTTCCCAAAGGGGCATCTGCTTGGCCGCTGCAAGAGCAGAACGCTGAACTAGATGGACCATGGGCAGTGGCGGACTTGGAGCTTTCAAATTTCAGCAGCGTGTTGTGCAGTGCCAAAATCCCCCCTTCACCTCTCATCTTCTGTTCATTGTTGGCGCCCCATGCAGGCAAACCGGTCTTGCTCCCCTAAATCCGCCTTTGCAGTGGGCCTGATTCAGCAGGGCTCTCCTTGCACGTTTAGCTGTTTGGCAGTGGAACACAGGCTGCCTCAGAAGGCGGCAGTAGGGATGATGAGGAAGGACACACAAATCTGCTTTCTGCTTACACAGGTGGTGTACAGCTCTGATGTATCGCTCGTTCATCAGTTATTGTGTATAACAAGGGTAAGGGTAAAGGGACCCCTGACCGTTAGGTCCAGTCGCGGACGACTCTGGGGTTGCGGCGCTCATCTCGCTTTCAGGCTGGGGGAGCTGGCGTTTGTCCAAAGACAGCTTTCCAGGTCATGTGGCCAGCATGACTAAACAGCTTCTGGTGCAACGGAACACCGTGACGGAAACCGGAGCGCATGGAAATGCCGTTTACCTTCCTGCCGGAGCGGTACCTATTTATCTACTTGCACTGTGTGTTTTTGAAATGCTAGGTTGGTAGGAGCAGGGACCGAGCAATGGGAGCTCACACCGTCATGGGGATTCAAACCACAGACTTTCTGATCGGCAAGTCCTAGGCTCTGTGGTTTAATCCACAGCACCACCCACATCCCTATAACAAGGATAGGTAACCCTTTTTTGGCCCAAGATCTACATTCCATTCTGGCCTACCTTTGGAGGGTCACATGGTGGTGGTGGGCGGGGCCAGAGGTGAAAGTGGGTGGAGCAATGAATGTCAACGTTATCTCTGGACAGGAGGCAAATGTCTGCACCAACATTCTTTCCTCCGTCCAGGCAATCAGGAAACGTCATCAGAGTTCAAGGTCACCTCCTAGCCAGCCGAAAACACTCAGGATCTGAAGCTGGACCGGTGAGGAGGTGTGGCCTGGAGATAGGTGGCGTGGCCTGAGAAGACTTCCAAAAGCCAAAACAGACTTTCTGATGCTCCTTACCTCAGGATTATACAGTGGAAATGATGGCAAAGTATTTTTACGTTGCTTTATGGCTGTGCTATGTTCACCGCCTAGCAACTCTTTAAGTGTGCGACATATAGTCTATAAATAAAATATATGTCACCTTGAGCACCTTAGCAGAAAGTTTAGCTAGAAATCAATAAAATAATCAATAGTGAGTAGAGCAGGGTAGAAGCTGGTGCTCCTGGGTTCTCTGTTGAGAGGCATGTGGCATAGACCTAAGGAGGCAGGAGAGGTGGGTTCTGGTGTGGGTGGGTGGGTGGGTGTTGTAGGGGAGAAGTCGGCCTGTTTCTTTTTAGGCATGAGAACAAGTGAAATTCAAGCTGGGGTCACCTTGTCCCCTCCCTGTCTGCACCAAAGACTGATCTAAGGCGATGGAGAGCTGCACTGCTGAGCCAGGGGAAATTGGAGCCGAGTGCATTGGGATCCAGCTGCGACCAAAAAGGCAGGAGATGCAACCTGTGCCAGGCTTCTCAAAAAAATAAAATAAACTAGCCTGCAGTCTGAAGCCCATGTGCACGACACAGGTGCAATTTAAGGCACCCATGATTTGCTTTACCAATGATATTAATAATAGGGGCTGGGGCTGGGTCATTCACTGGGTTCTATGGAAGGAAGTGCTGGAAGCCACCTGCCAACCCGAAACTGGTCTCCTTGCAAGGTTCTGTGGCCACAGTCCTTTGCCTCTAAGGCTAAAGTCACACCATCAATTTAAAGCAACATGACACCACTTTAAGCAGGCATGGCTTCCTCCAAAGAATTCTGGGAGCTGTAGCTTGTTAAGGGTGCTGGGGGGGTGTTAGGAGGCCCCCTGTCCCCTACAATTATTTGATTGTTAAACTACAATGTGAGTTGTAGCTCTGGGAGGGGAATTGGGGCCTCCCATCAGCTCCCAGCACTGTAGAAGTGCCTGATGAATGAACAATAAAAAGGGGGTCTGGAGGCGCCCTTTATTGAGCATTGATTTTGATTGGTTTGGCCAAGTTCCAGACATACAGAAGTCATGGGTTTCTAAATTCACACACACTTCTGTCCTCTGTCCAGGCAAGAAAGAGGCAGAGTCTGAAGGGGGGTGGGGGAAGGGGGGCTATAGGGTTGCTTTTGGCCTTTAGGGAGCTGTAAAGATTCCAGCCAAGGTGGCCAGCCTCAAGTACTTAAGTACTATTAAAAAAGAGAGAAAAGGCCATGAACCCTGAAAATACTATGGAAATAATGAATGGCATTGACTCTGAGCCCGTTTGAGGACTTGGTTATTGAGTAAAGGATGTGTTATGTACTGAAGTTCTCACCCTGGGCCAGCAGGGGGGTACTGTAGATAGCTTTCACTCAGGTCCACATATGCAAATAAGGAATTGAAAGTGACGTTCAGTGATTGGATAGTTACGGAAAGTTGTTACTGTTGCGTTGTAGCTGAGCTCTATATAAGCAGGTTGGCTGAACCCTTCAGCTCAGTTCTGTTCTGGCCTGTGAATAAACAAGAGTTGTTTGAAGAATCGCTGTGTCGTCTGATATGTTCACCCACAACTTAACAGGATGACAACAAGGAATAGGGCCCTTTCGGTGGTCCAGCCTTCGTTCCTGTTTGTGGAACGCTCTCCCAAGAGAGGCTCACCTGGTGCCAACTTTGACAACGTAGCAGAGCCAGACAAAAACTTTGTTTCTATCACCAGGTATTTGAGTGTTGCGTTTATCACCCTTGGGGATGACTTCATTCTTTAAATTATTTTGTAATAATCGTGCTGATGGCTGTGAGAGAACACGCTTTGTAGATTGAGGTATATTTTCTCGATGTGTTCACCAGATTTGATTGTTTTATTGTGCATTGAACTCTGAATTTGTATGTGGGTTTTCTACTCAATGTGTGCTACTTTATATTGTACACCACCTCTAGGCATGTTCGAATAAGGCGCTTCATAAATATGAAGTAATAATAATAGAGAAGTGTGATGACAGAATATAATTTTTCATGACATTCTTGAAGAGATAGAACTCAGTTTACGTAAAGTAGGTTTGGCGGATAAATTTGATTCAGTCCACATTTAAAGGCGAACCAGCTTAATCCGCACTTTCAGAAAAAAATATGCAAACAGCCATCTTTCCAAATTTGCACTTTTCTGAATTTTGCCAGGCAGCTCTCCATTAAAGTAACATGCACAGAACTGCACAGACTAGACTAAAGCCTGTTAGAGAAAATCAAACACATTACTCCAGGGGGAAACTGCTTTGCAAAACTGCATGCTAAAACAGTGACGAATTTTCATGAGGACTTGAAAAAATTCATGAACTGATTTTGAAGTGTGGAGACTGCTAAACTAAGAAACAGAGAACCTGAAATTGACTCCTTTATCCTCCCCACAGCCTCAAGGCCTACTCAGTGAGATTCGTTCTGGGACAAGACTCTCTCCCACTATCCCAGAGATTCCTGGTGAATCGACTCTGTGTACTCTCCCCTCTGTGCTCCCAGGAGTACACACTGCAGGGTTTTGCAGCTGTGAATACCTGAGCAAGCACAGCAGGAACCTGAGTGACCCTGAAATGATGCAGTTTCCCAGCGGCCAACCTGAAGCTAGGCTGAAAGGACACGACACCGGCGAGTTTATCTCCTCTACAGTTCCTTTTGCATCTCTGATCTGCCCTGCCTGAACCTCTCCCTCGGCTCCCACCCTGCCCCTCTCCTCCGCCTAATAATCCCTGAGCCAACTGTCTATTCCTGGTTTAATCCGACTGCAGCTGGCCAGCCACGTGCCAACCTAGCTGTCCCCTCCCGCCTACAGATAAAGTTGCCAACTGGCAGGGCGGGCCGGGAAGCAACCTGACTTGCTCCTACCCCTTCAACAGAGGGGTGGTTGATATGTAAAAAATAAATAAATCTGCAAGCAAAGCAAAGCACAGCTTGATATCAAATGGCTTGTAAAGGAACAGCTGCTGGGCCTGCTGGTTCTGGAACTAGCAATGTTACCTTGAGGTGCCTGGATACTGGTCCATCTCTTGCTTCTCTAGATTACTAGGATGAGAACCTGTGGTCCTGCAGATGGTATTGGACTCCACCCCTGACCGTTGGCCATGCTGGCTGGAGCTGATGGGCACTTGGGGTCCAACTAGCTACCCCAGCTCTGTGTTGTCTACATCTGTGCCCTGTAGTTTCTTCAAGTGGGGGCAGCAAGAAGCAGCAGCAGAGCGGACTGCCCCTGTCCCGGATACTCCGTTCCATTGCTGCTCTGCCTTCTCAACAAGCCTCCCTCTCATGGGTGGATGGCAATGGCATCTTCAGCCTGACTCTGAGAAACAGAGGGAATTAATGGTGTTCAGACTCTGTTTCTGTGCCCCTAGCTCAGGGATTCCAGTCCTGGGGACAGCCTCTGTACATTCAGTAGGATTGTCTTTTAGGGATGAGCTCCTTCTGTGTAGATAGACTAGAATGTATGTATGCTGAGCTATGATATGATAGGACCCATTTCCTGATACAGATGTGGGGAGGGGGATCTGATTCAGCACTTACCTAATCTGCACTTTTTGAAACAACATGCGAACTGAAACGCACCCATCCTACAAAATTTGCATTTCTCTGAATTTTGCAAAGCAGTTCTCAAGCCAAGTCAGGTGTACGAAATGTGTACACGTGTACTAATGTGTACATATACTAGGGGAAAGAATGCATTAAAAATGTATATATCTCTGAAAATACCACACAGAAGGCTTTAGACAAGAGAACATTGCATTGCAAAAATGTGTATATTAGGGAAAAGGGCATATAAAAATGTGTGTGCCAGCAGAAATCTGACATTAAAAATAAAAAAGTCTAACGTATGGGGAACCATAGAGAAGCGAACCTGAGACTGGAAAAATGAGAAACTTGAGAGAAACTGACAGATTTACCCATCCCCATCTCCTGTTATGTCACTGCCCATGTCAAAATGCTGCCCAAAAGGTAGAATAAGCATTTTATAAACAGGGGTCCTCAAATTTTCTGCTTCGGGGCCCACTTGAGAGGGCTGAAAATTACTGAGGCCCACCAGTCACAAAATAGCAGTGTTGGGGCAGAGCCAGTAACAAAATGGTGGCGGAGGGAAGGCAGTTTTCCCTAATCAGGTGGCAATTACTGGCAATCGTTTTCTATTAATATCTAACACATTTTTTTGAATAGGCCACATTCTTAGCCACAGTGACTTTCTTGTGGTAAGGAGATGCGACTTCTATAGTTAAACTTTCTTAAAGCTATGTACAGACGTTGGCTTGGAAAGTATCATGAATCAACCTTTCCATTTGCTCAAAGGTTCTAACTGGAGGAGGTGGGATATATATATATATATATATATATATATATATATATATATATATATATTCTCTCCCCTCTGTTATACACACAACCCTGAAAGAATTTTTACTCATCTCCTGCCATTTCTTTCCCCCTTCTCCTTTCATGCTTGACTTATGCCATATTCTCCTCAAAAGTCGCATCCACTTTCAAAGCGTTGCGATACTACTTTAAATCCCCCAAAGAATTCTGGGAGCTGTAGTTTAAGGGTGCTGAGAATTGTTAGAAGGCCCCTACTCCCCCCACAGAGCTACAGTTCCCAGAGTTTGGGAAAGGGATTGTCCAACCACTCTAGAAATTGTAGCTCTCTGAGGGGAATAGGGGCATAGCTGTCAACTTTTCCTGCGAGAAATCCTATTCGGAATAATGGCATCTCCCTTAAAAAAAGGGAAACGTTGACAGCTATGAATAGGGGTCTCTTCGTGACTCTCAGCACCCTTAACAAACCTCTTTATATGTATGATATGCATGCAACTGGCGTTATATGACAGAGGTCCAAACTGATCATAATTGAATAGAGAGTGGATATATGGAGAAATTTCTGGGTGAAGGATAGTCAGGCAGCGGCAGTTCAGTCCCCCAGCGCCACGCACACAAGTACGCTCCTTTCCAAACCCATGTTTGGTTTCGTATATAATATTTATATTTATATATTTACACAAGAACAGGGTATTTATTCCAACTGTTTGGGGGTTATCCAGGGAGGGAGGTTACACGTACAGAGCAAACGCCAGACAGACCAACCAACCCACAGAGGGAACTTTGGGGCAGAGGGGGCTGAGGGGGGGGAGAACTTATGGGGTGGGGGTGGGGGGAAAGAGAGCCTTTCCCTAGCATGGGGCCTGAACGCTGTCAGCCCCTTGATATTCTGGGAACCGGCTTTTGTGAGACTGGATCAACTGCCACAAGGAGCTGTGGGATTATCGGAGGTGCCTCTGGAACATGGCAAACGACTTGCACTCCAATGAACTCAAGCAAGTCAGTTTCCGATGCAAAAGCTGCAGGTGTGTTTTGGGGTGACCAGAAACCAACAGCTCCGCCAACCCCAGAATTTGCTGACACCGTTAGGAATCATTTCCTAACAGAGTGCTTTACAATCTTCTTTGGCCCATCCTTCCAACAATCCTCTAAGGTAGGCCACTGTCCTTTTTGTACACGTCTGAATTGCTGAGGGCCATTTTAAGATGAAACTCTCAAAACATCTCAGACCCTAAAGCAGTATTTCCCCAACCTGGTGCCCTGTAAGATATTTCGGACTACAACTCCCATCAGCTCCAGCCAGGGAGCCGTGCTAGCTGGGGCTGATGGGAGTTGTAGTCCGAAACATCTGACAGGGCACCAGGTTGGGCGTGGTCATCCTAACGGAACATTCTAGTGTCCACTGGGTAATGCTGGCTCCTGTCATGGTGCAAAAACCCTACGTTGTGTTCACACTAAGGCAGTTAAAGCACCTTGCAGCTGCAATGGGAGTATGTCCCACTGAACTCAGCGATGCTTGCTTCTGAGTAAACATGCATACAATTGCACTGTAAATAGCTTGTGATGCTTACAACACAGATAACTAATTTGCGCTTACACAGTATGTCTGTACTACACATTTAAACCAGTCCCTGTGCCCTCTGGGAATTGCTGATTTGATAATGGTTCAGTGTGGTATAATGGCTGGAATTTTGAAATTTGCCCAGGGAGACCTGGGTTCAAATTCTTCATTCAACTACCGGCTGAACTTGAGCTAGTCGTTCTCTGTAAGTTTAGCCTAGCTCACGGGGTGGTTGTGAGGACAAAAGGATGCAATCACCTTCTGGGAGTAAAAAAGGGGTGAAAAGACAATTTATAATAATAATCAGCTTTGTAAGGAGAGTATCCTAAAAAGTGGGATAGAGATCTATGAACTAGCTAAGTAAAATACTCAGATCAGCACCCTCGGGCACCAACAACCCCCAGGGTCCTTTGATAGAAACCAAAAGAGATAAAACACAATACTGCTTTAAATTTGTAATGTAGATGTGGCCAGCTTCATAATGTTTCACAGCCACTCAAAACTGCACTTGAAACACTTTTAATATATACTATTTTAAGCATAGTGTGAACCTTTATCATGTTCTAGTTAAGAATCTAGAGTAGGAGGGAAACCTGTGGCCCTCCCATTGTTACTGGACTACAACTTCCATTCACCCTGACCATTGGCCATGCTGGCTGGGGCTGATGGGAGTTGGAGTCCAACAACATTTGAAGGGAGCATAGCCACCCTTTGCCCCCCCCCCCCACTGAGGTCTTTGGTGACAAAGCTTGGATTATTATTTTTTTAGGGATTTTTTTTTAAATTTAGGTTTCAAATAATTTTGAAGCACTGTAAGCCTGAAAGCGCTATAACAACACTGTGTGAACACATGCCTAGAATTATTTTTGGAGCGAGTAAAGGAGGGGGGGCTCTTGAAACTACCATCCATAAGTATTTGGGGGCGGGGAGGCGGTGTCACTTGAAACCACTATGCAGATTTTCACTTGTCCATTGAGAAAAACGTCAACCAGTGTAGCACTGAAAGCATTTTGTGGCTTGGGGAGGTGGGGAAAACACACATTTACAGTGACAAGCAAGTGGAGTATTTAGAAATGATGGCCTGTGGGCATTTTTAACGGAGAGGCTGGATTTGTGCCACAGAAGAAGCATGGCTTGACTGGTTCTCAGCATAGGAGCAAGGGGTCTGCCTTAGGGCCAAGGTGAGCTGCTCCCCACCCCCTCCTCAGTGCAGGGTCATTTTTGGCGCATGAATGCTGAAGGCATAAGATGCTCTGCCCCTCACAAATTAAAGCTCCCCAGATACATTCACAGGAAGGGGAAAATATTTGATTTGTTCCTAAGAAAGAGAGAGGGGCCTGAGGCATAGTCTAAGGCAGGCTTCGTCAACCTGGTGCCTTCCGGGCGTCGTGCGCTACAACTCCCATCAACCCCGGCCACAATGGCCAGGCTGGCTGCAGGCTGATGGGAGATGTAGTCCAAAACACCTGGTTGGCACCAGGTTTGGCGACAGGCTGGTCTAAGGTGCTGAAGCAGTGAGTGGCAGAGTGGGGGGCGAGGCGACCAAACACAGCTCCATCCCGGGAGTGGAGGATGCTGAATCGAGGTGCCTGCTTCACATGGAGCCAGACAATTGGCCCATCTAGGCCAGTGCTGTCTACTCTAGCTGGCAGAGGCCTTCCAAGGCTCAGCCAGCCATCTTTCCCAGAGCCACTCCTTGACGTCCTTTGATTAGAAGAGACTGGGAATCAAACCTAGAACTTGATGTATGCAAAGCGCATTTTCTGCCACAGACCTACGGCTCCCTCCACCTGGGTAACCCAGAGGCCATAGGTCATAAATCAGTGCTATTGCGCTGTGTCCAAAGGTCTTTATTAGGGCTCAAGGGGTGTTTGGGTGTAACTTAACTCCACCCACCCCTTGCTCCCATATCCTGAGGATAGGGGGAGGTACCACAACTGGAGGGGTCAGAGTAGGTGGCGTTGGGTCTGTGTGAGGCATGGCGGCTGTCATGACAACACACGGGGGCCTGTGGAAAAGGAAGGAGGGCGGTTTGGGGTGTGTGGGTGCCCTTGGGTTTTTTTTTACCAAGGCGTATGAGGCTGAAGAGGGAGGCAGTTTTCATTGGGTCTGGACGGTTGTACCAGAACTGAGGGGTGGGTGGGAAAGGACGGTAAAGTGAAAGGGGAGGGGCAGAAGCAACCTAAACACAGGCCTTTCCCCCCTCACTCCAGAGGACTGAACCAAGGCCCCAGCACCCCAGGCGGAAGGAGGGGTGGGGCATCTCTACGACAAGTCCCGCTCTCCTGGCGTGCCATACATATACGAATCTTTGCCAGGCTCCTGGACGTATTCGTCCTTCTTGTCCCAGTCAGCCGTCCAGCCTCCATTGGCAAAACTGGTGCTCTTGGTAGCGCCGTAGCCCCCGCCTCCCCCTCCCCCGCCCCCTCCTGCGGCCATGCGAGCCGCTTCGTCCTCCTCGTCGGCCAGTTCGTCCTCGTTGATGAAGCCGCACTTCTCCTCGCTGATCTCTTCCGGCTCGGCCCAGGGCTGCTTCTCGCCAGAGGCGAAAATCCCATAGAAGATGACACCCCCATAATGCACTAGAGAGGCGATGAGGAAGACGTATTGCCACTCCTCCCGTGTCTGTGGGGAATGAAAGAGGGAAGAGGTCAGTGTGGATAACCGAAGAAAGTACAGTGGTACCTCAGGTTACATACGCTTCAGGTTACAGACTCCACTAACCCAGAAATAGTGCTTCAGGTTAAGAACTTTGCTTCAGGTTGAGAACAGAAATCGTGCTCCGGCAGCGAGGCAGCTGCAGGAGGCCCCATTAGCTAAAGTGGTGCTTCAGGTTAAGAACAGTTTCAGGTTAAGAACGGACCTCCGGAACAAATTAAGTACTTAACCTGAGGTACCACTGTACTTCATTCATTTATTCCAGTGGTTCTTAATGGTTGGTCCTCAGACCCCAGGGAGTCCATGTAGGCCACCCAGAGGGTTCATGGCAAGTATCCGTCAACTGTCCGGGACATCTTGTTTTGTGGGACGTGAGAGTACAGCGCGTCAAAACTCACAAGACTGCAGTGGCCCAAAAGGCACGTTTTTAGGTGCTGCACTCTCATGTTGATCATGTGACTCACACAGGAGTGCAGTTCAGAAAACATGCGTTCCGGTTTTGCACCATTGACCATAGTGCCTCATTTGCCCTAATGGACTAGGCCCATTTAACAGAGACATGTGATAGGGCCTTCTCTCATAATTAAATTTTCTGTTTTACAATTTAAAGTACTCATTTTTACATCCTTAAGAATGAAAGAATTTTTACATCCCTTTTTCTCTTTCCATGGTTCATATTACGTATCATAAATCCCTGTGTATTTTACAAAGACTATACCATTCAGTATTCCATTATTACACCCATGAAAACTTATTTACACTGTTGAATTTATCAGTGTTGCCGGCATTTTCAGCTGTACACAGTTGTTTCCCATATATTCAATAAACGTTTTCCAATCTTCTCTAAATGTATGTTCTCCTTGTTCTCTTATTTTATAGGTTAAGTCTGCAAGCTGTGCATATTCTGTTAACTTAAGCTGCCATTTGTCTTTGGTTGGGACCTTACTCGTTTTCCATTTTTGGGCTAACAAAAAATGGGCCGCAGTAGTGGCATATATAAATAACCTTTTTTGATACCTGGGAATTTCAGTCTGAATTATCCCCCAACCGAAAGGATTCTGGGGGTGTTTTTTTTGGGGGGGGGAGTTCTTTTAAACATTTTTTTCCAATTCATTATGGATCATTTCCATGATCCACAGTAACAGGACCTTCTCTTCTCCATTGTTGCTTGACCAGACAATCCTTTTGTTGCCCACCTTGCTGGATAAAGTGGTCCCCCCCCCTTTTGGTCCTGGGCCCAAAAGATGCCCAAGTTCTGAGTCTTGCACTCTTTGCCTTTTTTTCTCTTTGCTTATTCTCTCTTACAATTTAATTGGTGTTATCTGCTGGTGCTTCCAGCCCGCTTCATCTTTCTCCCTCCCCTGCCCAACCCCTGTTTATATATTCCATTGATTTTCTTAAGTGCCTCATATTGCGTGTGGCAGAAAGGCAGGGTAAAAATGTTCTCAATACACATTTTTTTAATTAAAAAACAACAACCAAAGTGTGAGTTTAGAGTGTCTGCTATTAGAAAAGAACACAGATACTGTGGGGATATCAGAAATCTGGTAGGGCAGGGATAATCAATGGGATACAATTATCCCCAGATATAAAATATACAGGAAGGACCGAGGGGTTTGCACTGGTAATGGTGCTGCTCTATAGGTCAAAGAGGACATTGACCGCAATAAATGAGAAACCTGAGGAAGGACAAATCCAGTCAAGAATCACTGCATATGGAAATAACAGTCTAAAAATGTAACATAGTACTGGGGGGAATGCAACAAAGCTTCTGAGAAGGAGAAAGAGCCATGATAGCTAAGTGAAACATTCATGTTCAGAAGCAACGTTAACATACCTAACATGTAGTATATCCATGGTATTCATGTAATATTTTAACCGTTTGTAATTCTAGATGTTAACATTGCACCCTGCCCTCGGATCCACCGAAAAAATGCAACCTGAAGCGTCTGTAACCCGAAGTATGACTGTGAGCCAGTGTGGTGTAGTGGTTAAGAGCGGTAGTCTCGTAATCTGGGGAACCGGGTTCACCTCTCCGCTCCTCCACATGCAGCTGCTGGGTGACCTTGGGCCAGTCACACTTCTGTGAAGTCTCTCAGCCCCACTCACCTCACAGAGTGTTTGTTGTGAGGGGGGGAGGGAAAGGAGAATGTTAGCCGCTTTGAGACTCCTTAAAGGGAGTGAAAGGCGGGATATCAAATCCAAACTCTTCTTCTTCTTCTTCTACAGGAAACTCCTCACTTGTGTGAGACCAACTCGCATGCCACCATGTACATATGTGGCGCTGCGAAATAAATAATTCAATTCGAACCCAGAAGTGGTACAAAAAAATGGGCAACAACGGCCCGAGAAGAGCACAGGAATAGCAAAAAGAGCCGCTAGCAATCCCAGGAGCCATTGCACCGACCTTTGAAACCTGTGGAGAATTGGAGTTTGAGAAAGGAGGCTTGGAGGAAACAGTGCTCTTCTCCCCCCCCCAAAAAAAATGTTTAGGGGTACTCTCATTTTCCTACACATATTGAAATACTGCCCCTCAATGAGGCCAGGCTTAGATTCACAAAATGTTTAGGGGTATGCGTACCCCTGCATCTCGTCCCCCCCCAGGAAAAAAGCACTGGGAGGGAGTCTGGTAAGCAGTTTTTTAAAGGGTTTTTCAAGAGTTTCCAGGGATTTAGAGAGCGCTTGCAGGCTTTCTAGGTGGTGTTCCCGCTATATGTGATTTCACTCCCAGAAACTTAACCCCCGCATGACTGAAACGAAACAACAACAACAATGTATTTCTTCCTCTGTCCTCCTTTTCTAGCTGCTCCATTCCATTGCCCCCCTTCAGTTTTTCAGCCTCCCCACCCAACTGCTCTCAACCATCAGGAAGAGAGCATATTGTTAGGCAGCATGCTCAGACCCCCTCCGTGTGTGGCTGTTGCCATTCTGGCTACATAAACGGCACTTGGAGAACCAAATCAGAAGGTTAGAAATTATGGGGACAGGAAGTTCTCAGGAAGTGCTTTCAGGAGCTTTGATTCCTACCTTGTGTTTGGTCATAGCTCCAACGATGAGTGGACACACCATCCCTGACAGAGTTCCCACGCCATTGGAGATCCCCATGAGGATGCTGGCATATCGGGGGGCAATGTCCAAGTGATTGACGTTAAATCCTGGAAGCGAGGAGGCGGGTTATAGAAAGGAATTTACATCAGTTTCTCCTCTAACTTTGGAGCTAACGTACTCCACAGATTGCCTCTAACTGAGGCTGCTTCCAGATTATCAGTATTTTAAAGTGGTATACAATTACATACAGGCCAATCCAGGTAGCGCAATGATTGGGAAGTCCTGAACAAACCTGCTTCCCTAAAATGATCAGACGTTTTGCAATAAAGGAAATGACAGAAAATACGCACTGGAAAAAGTGGGATGACACTTGTTTTGAGGACTATCGTCTAACCTCCCCACAAACAAATCAGAATGAATGCTGATTAAATAACCAATGTCATCTACTCTCTCCGCAAACATACCAGGTTGTCTGGAAGCATCCAAATGTGCTAAAATGTTACAGTTTACTGCTAGAACTACTAACGGGTATTCCCCGCCCCTGTAAGTTCATGCAAGATCACAGTCGTTTGGTATTAGACTGCAGTTAGAGTGTGAAAGATCTCTTACTTCTGCAGTCATAAACAGAAACAAAGTTCAAAGGAATAAGCATGTGGGCCCCTTGCCTTGATTTTCCACCCTCCTTTTGCGTTTTTCCTAATCATGATCTCCTGAAAGAGCTATCACCCTTATTGCCTCTTACGGAGCAATCCTGTGCTCTGGTTAAAAAAGATTTTCAAAACCCATTAAATGCTGTACAAAACAATCATCAAAATGATTGAAACACCTGGCTACTCATCCAAAAATGTAAACACCCCCATAACCCTGTTGACATAAAAAAAAGTCTTCCCAAAAAATCAAAAGTGGGGATGCCTGCCAAATCTCTGCTGGAAGAGTGTTCCTTCCATAGCTTGAAAATGCCCAAATTTGGTTGAGGCCGGTCAGGAACATGGAGGACCTCACAACTCAATGCATATGCCGGCCAGGCAAAAGCACCCAGAGGGCACAGGGCAAGGGGGGTTAGGGGTGTGGTCAAAGGAGAGGGGGCATGGACTAGACTTTGAGGGCCATGCAAAAAATGGTGCACCTAATGAGGATGAACCCTTCACAGGGTTGAACTATATGGGTATCAGAAAGCCTCCATGTCAGGCGTCCCACTGTGTGGGAGTTGTGGGCAAGGATGGGCGAACCTTACAATTTCAGGTTTTCTCAGTTTATTTTTCCAATTTTAAATACCAATCTTAGACTCGGTTCTTCAGTCTGCTAAAAAAACAAAAAACAAAACAGTCCTCATGAAAGTTCATCAGCATTTTACCTAATACAGTTCATCAGCATTTTGCCTAATACAGTTGTACCTTGGAAGTCGAACGGAATCCGTTCCGGAAGTCTATTCGACTTCCAAAATGCTTGAAAACCAAAGCGCAGCTTCTGATTGGTTGCAGGAAGCTCCTGCTGGATGTTCAGCTTCCAAAAATAGTTCGCAAACTGGAACAGTCACTTCCAGGTTTGCAATGTTCAGGAGCCAAAACGTTCAGGAATTAAGCCATTCGACTTCCAAGGTACAACTGTATACATATTTTTGCAGGCCAATTCCCCCTGATATAATGTTATTTTCACAAATATATGCATTTTGATGCACATTTTACCCCAGTATGTGTTCTTCTACACACATTGCTTGGTTAGAGAAGTGCATTGCAAACTTCAGAGAATTTCGCACTTCAGAGCATGGCTGTTTGGGTTTGTGTGTTGTTTCAGAAAGAACAACTTAGGTAGGAGCACAAACTTAATTTCTCTCTGATCCCTACTTGTTGGGGGGAAGCAGAGGACCTTTAATTTGGAATGCCACAATGCCCTAACCATAGCTGTCAACTTTTCCCTTTTCTTGTGAGGAATCCTATTCGGAATAAGGGAATTTCCCTTAAAAAAAAGGGAAACGTTGACAGCTATGGCCCTGACACAGGTGTGGGGAATCTTTTGTGGCTGAACTACAGTTCCCATCGGTCCCAGCAAGCATGACCAGTAGCTGAGGACATAGGAAGTTGTAGTTCAGCAACAACTGGAGGGTCTCACCTTCCTCAGAAGGTCAACCCAGCTCCCTAAGAGCAGTGGCAGAGCTTCATGCTCTGGCACCGGGGGCGGGTGTGGAGAGCAGGCGGGGGCGGGGCTGGTGCGCGTCTTGGGGATGTAGCACGACGCCTGTGGCGGTGTGGCGCCCAATGCGAGCAGGCGGCAGCCGCGATGGCACCCTACCAGGATCACGCTGCCGGGGGCAGTGCGCTCCCCCCGCACTCCTCTTCCTCCGCCAGTGCTAAGAGCTTACCTGAAATAGCAAAACCGCTGAAACCCACGGCCAGAACAAGGAAAGAAATTGCTACGCCTTTGCTGTGGGAATAGCCAACCACTAAGAGGAGTGTGGCTTCCATGCCAAAACCTGACGAAGAAGGAAGAAGAGAGAAAGTGAGTGCGGATACACAGCTCCCGCACAGCTGTGTCTATTTTCAACTTCTGACTGTGATCACGCTGCATAAGAAACTAGAGCAGGGTGTACATAAAACTTACATGTGGCTGTGCAGGCTGCTAATTTTTTAAATTTTTTTGCTAATGGAAGGGGAAGGGTGTCATAACTTAGCAGGGCTGCAAATGAGCCATAGAGCATATGCTCTGCATAAAGAAGGCCTCAGTTTTTGGCAATTGCAGGTGGAAAAAATTGCTGTTGCACCCAGATCCCGCTTGCCGGCTGCCCTCAGGTATCTGGCTGGCTGCTGCGAGAACAGAGTGCTGCACTAGAAGGGCCTTTGACCTGGTCCAGAAGGGATCGTGTGATGTTCTTAAGCTCAATCCCCCAACATCTGCAACACATGGTATGCATGTGTCATTTCAACACCAATTCATTCTCCCAGGTGTTAAAAATCCTTTTAAGCCACTCTGGAAGCTTGTGTTTTATTTATCCACTGTGTGGTTGCTTTTTAAAAAATCTATTGTGTTATAGCTGATGTTTTACTCTGTTTGATCTTATGGTTGATTGTGTAACTTTATTTTATTTTTGTCTTAAGCTGTCCTGAGAGCTGAGATGCACTGATGGTGCAGGATGAAAATGTAACAAATGAGCTAACGAATAAAAAGCCAGCCTTGAGTGGAAAAGATCAAAGGCAGTGATGAGCAGTGGCGTAGCGTGGGGGGTGCAGGGGGGGCCGGCCGCACCGGGCACAACATCTGGGGGTTAGGGTTATGGGGCGCAAATCCACGTGTTAGGGGGCGCAAATTACTTGCCTTGCCCCGGGTGCTGACAACCCACGCTACGCCACTGGTGATGAGAAAGACCTTTCTTCGCATAAGGCAGGATTCCCCAACCTGGGCTGGGCTACACTTCCCATCATCCTTGACCATGGGCTGATGGGAGTTGTAGTCCAACCACGCCTGAAATGTGCCAAATTGGGGAAGGCCAGCATTAAGGTATTTGTCAGCAGTATGGTCCTGGGTTATATGGACTTGGTATAAGACTGACTCATGAATAAATGAGGGTCAGGGGAGGTTGCAACTTTGTGAAAAGTGAACTGGCAAGAGGAGAGCTTGCTAAAAGCAAGAGCGCAGGGTCCACTGCAATCCGCAGGATAGGGATACAGGACAGAAATACGTGGTGATTTCTCATGCCCTCCTACTGGAAACTAGGGCTGGGAGATATCAGCTTTTCAACACTGCGATGTATCAGCAGCTAAACATTGTGATAGAGTGACACACTGCAACGTTGAAAAGCAGAGGGAGGAGCAAGCTGCATTCTCCTCAGCCCCGCAAGGTGCTGGGGTGAAACTGCCTCCACTCCCAGTGTAGCTTTTTCCTTCCTCTCTGCACCAGGCGCTGGTGGCTGAGGGACTCAGGAGCGACGGCAGTTTCACCCATGATATACTGCTGGGTGAAGGCGCCATCACCCAGGCCTACTAGAAACTCCAGAAAAGCATTCTAAGCAGGACATGGAAACCTCTAAGGGATTTTGCATCCACAAGTGCTAAAAAACTGAGGTGTGCCCATCCCTGCGAAAGAAAGAAAGACATCTCAGTGAAAACAGAGATTCTCAGAAACCTGTGCAAGTTCCTGGATTCTGTCTCTAATGCATTTGCTTCAAATATTGTGGCACTCTCAGCACTGCCTAGATGCTGCTGGGCTCCAACTTCCATCATCCCTGGATATTTGCCATGCTAGTTGGGGGCAGATGGGAGCTGGAGTCCAGCAGCAGGTTCTGGAGGGCAGCAAGTCCCCTACTCCTGGCCTGGGCACTTTTCTCTAGAAACCTTTCCCACCGCCAAGCCAGCCACCTGCCCCTTACTGGAGTCCGGGTATCTCTCACCCAAGCCTTAACCCTCCTCCCCGAGCCTTTTCTCCAACAATGCCTTTCTCTCTCACCCCCACAGTTCATCATCTTGCGGACGTTTGTGGTAGACATGATCCTCCGTGTCCGCAGGTAGTCGGCGATTTGGCCCCCAATGGGCACGATGATCGTCATGACCAGGTGAGGCAAAGCGGAAAGCATGCCCACCTGCACAGGGAGGGACAAAAAGGAAGAGGCAGCCCATAAGTTCCCGGCACAGGAGGATGTTTAAAAACAGTTAAGAAAATCCAGCTGTCGTATGGGGTCTTTTTTCGTTTGAACATTACGTTTATGACCAAGGGCACCCGCAGAATATTTTTCAAGTAGGAAGAAGGGCAGTGTATGTGTGTGTGTGTCCAAGTAGAACACTGGAAGGGCGGGATAAGGCTTATTTCTCACACACAAAATGAGAATAGTGCCCATATGTTTTGTCTCATGTAGCAGGTTCTGCAAACTTAAGAGTTTTATCCAGCTGAAGTCTTATTCAGAGTAGACCCACTGAAAGTAATACTGCCATGACCATGAATTTCAATGGGTTGACTAATACGTAGGGCTCAGTTGAAGACAACTCTTAAGTTGTGTAAAACTGATGTACAAGACAAAATGTGCAGGTACAGTGGTAGCTTGGGTTACAGACGCTTCAGGTTACAGACTCTGCTAACCCAGAAATATTACCTTAGGTTAAGAACTTTGCTTCAGGATGAGAACAGAAACCGCGCAGTGGTGGCACGGCAGCAGTGGGAGGCCCCATTAGCTAAAGTGGTACCTCAAGTTAAGAACAGTTTCAGGTTAAGAACGGACCTCCAGAACGAATTAAGTTCTTAACCAAAGGTACCACTGTACCTTTCTTCTCGCTTTTTTGGTGAGAAATTAGCCTGATAACATTGGGTGGCGTTTAAATATGTTTTACTCAAAGCAGACCCACTGAAATGAATGAACATGGCTAAGTCAGGCCCGTTAATTCCAACGGGTCTAGTCTGAGTGGAATTTAGTTGCCAGCCACCCATTGGATATAACCTGTGCTCTCTTTAAAAACAAAAACGAAAGCCTGGAATCTTGGGATTATAGTTCCTGGTGGGGGGAAACTGCCCTTCCACAGACACCCATGTTGAAAACATTATATAATTCTGTCAAAGGACTTCAAACCCAATTCCAGTACTCCTCTTCGCCATCACCATCTGCTTCCTAGTAGTAGTTGTGGCAGGAGCAGCGGTGGCAGGTGAGGGTGCAGAGTGACGGAACTGAGCTTGCCAAGAGAGGGAAGAGACAAGGCCAGGTGTGATGAGGTCAGAGGAGCTCTGGGCTGGTAGTGGCCATTCAAGTGCACCTGCAGGGCCGCCAATGTCAATTCAAAGCGCCCTTGGTCTTGCCGAAGCCTCATGGTACCCCAATCCTTTCCTTACAAGTGCCATTGCCAGTGGGAGGCTGCCATTGGCACTCCAACCACACACACACACCCTGCCCATGCGCTGCGACTGTGTAGATGTATGTTTTGGAATCCTGAAATTTGATCCTGCTAATTTCTGAAGTTTTATACTGCACATAGAATAAAAAAAAAATGGAACATCTTCGTTCCTTTTCTCTCTGTGTGTCTTTGTTTTAGATTTTTGAACCTGTTTTCTCTCAGAGTGCATTCCTGCTCAGCCCTTGCCCCAGCATACGATGGAAGAACAATTGGCACGTGGCTAGGGCCACCTTTTCTTTCTCTTATCAGCACAGAATGAAACACCCTCTGCTAATTAATTAATGACGACAGCAATATTCGCCACTCTTCACTGGCAGGCCCCAAGACCGGGTTAGAACAATTTGAAATTCAGTATTAAAAACAGCGAAGAGAACTTATGGACAAGTCTCCAATTTCTTGCCCCGACACGTGCAAGCGCACACACACACCTCAAACCAAGGGCAATTTTTCTCACCTTGCTGATTTCAAAGCCAAAGACTTCTTCAAAATAGGCCGGCTGGCTAATTAAGAGCAAATAGAAGGTCCAGCTTCGGCAAAAGTTGGCCACAATAATGGCGTAGACAGGCATAGAAGTGAAGAACTTGCGCCAGGGCGCTTTGAATTTCTGCCAAGAGGTAGGGAGGAGAGAGAGAGAGATGAAAACGTTAACAGAGTTGCCTCACATCCTTGCATATCCCCACCGCAGTGCTGTTGCAGGACTTCAGAAGCCACTTGCCTCCTCAAAAATGGTGCCCCATGAAGGTCCTGAGAGCTTCCCTACTGCAGAGAGATCTTCAACGCCTGCCGCCTCACCACCATACATTTAAAGCATATGCTTCCCTGCTCCCCAGATCCTGGGAGCTGTAGTTTCCTGCTCACAGAGTTCTAACGCTCAGCATCCTTAAACTACCGTTCCCAAGATTCTTTGGGGGAAGTCGTGCTTTAAATGTATGGCGTGTGAACAGTTTCCCTCTCTGTTCTCTCATATCCTTGCCCTTTGCTCCTCCACCTTCACCACCCTCACCTGTCCAAATGTCTCTTTTCCCTCCTCATATGAACCTGCCCTGCAGCCCAGTATGCTTGGAGCTGCCTCCCAGGACACCCGCCTGATACCACCACTAGGCCCCATATGCACTCGGCATTTGAAGCAGTATTCTACCACTTGGAACAATTAGGCTTCCCCCAAAGAATCCTGGGAACTGTAGTTTGTTAAGGGTGCCGAGGGTTTCTAGGTGGCCTCTATTCCCCTCACACAGCTACCATTCTCAGAGTGGTTTAGCAGTCAGCCCCTCTTCCCAGGGAACTCCATAGCTTGGGACCTGTCTTTTTGACCTCCTGCCTTCTTTCTCATTTTCATTTTTCAACGCTTCATCCTATGAGCTCAAGGTAGCGCACGTGGTTCTCCCCCCCTCCCCATATTATCCTCACAAGAACCCTGTGAGGTAGGTTAGCCCGAGAGGCAGTAACCAGGCTTCGCAGCCAAGGGGGGATTCGAACCCTTGTTTCCCGGCGTGGTAGTCTGGCACTCTAGCCACTACGCCACACTCTGTTAAGGCTCCGTGCACCTTGATGGCGCCATAGGAATGGCAAGAGAGCAATGCAAGGCACTGACCAGAAGGGGATTCATAAGACTGGCGCTTTCTCCAATGCTTTCTTCTATGTATTTCCTCTCTTCCTCGGTGATGGTTGGGTGCTGGGCAGGACTCTCGTAGGAAACCAGCAGCCAGAACATATACCAGAAGATACCAAAGCTGCCTGCCAAGGAACAGAATTGCAGAAGCCGTTGGAGGGAAGGGACCTACGATCTGATCCAACGAGGCTTAGGCAACCGAGAAGGCATGGTAGCCAAAGAGTTGGCCTCCCCCCCCCCCCAATTTTTTAATTAATTTTCCAAATTTATAACAAATAAGACCCACAAATAAAGGGGAAAAACATTACAATACTAAAACAAAAAGCAACAAAAACCAACCTATAAATACCTAATCTTTTAATGCCTAATTTAGTTTTCATTGTTAACTGACATCCTCGAATTTCATTGAATCACTTTTTAACAGCTTTCCAATGTCCTCTTTCTAATCAAATTAACACCTTTAGTTTACAATCTTCGTCTCTTTTCATAATTTTCCAACTCCATAATATTTTACAATTCACTCTAACTCTAGTCCTAGGCTCATTTGGTCCTTTCAGGTAACTTCTACTTATCGTATGTTACAATATTTAGCTAAATAGCCTTTGAATTTCTTCCACTCTTCTTGGCATGACCTCCTGGTTGGCTTACCGTAGACGTAGAATACTGAGCTCCACCCGGAATACTGCACTAGGATCCCCGCGAGAGGCATGGCCACCACAGCCCCTGCGTAAGAGCCTGTAAAGGCAGAGGGGAAAGGTTAGCCAGAGACACAAGCTGAGATTCCTAACTCCAGTGGGGACTGGTGCCCATTGGGACTGGCAGGGCAGAAGTCCGGGTGACCAGCTGGCTGTAAGTAAGAAGGCAGCCAGGCGTGGGGTCTGGCTGAGGGCAGGCTGAGCTGGTGGGGCAGTGCCCCCATTTGCCCGACTGCACCAGCCTTTACTGCCTGACTCCCAGCAGCCCTCGCTACCCCTCTGAGGTTGCTCCCACACTCGCCGTTCCATGACTAGCTGCCGTCCTTTGTTATAGCTATGAAAAAGGAAGAAAAAATGGTGGGGGGAGGATGAGAGGAAAGCAGTGTTCAACGCCCTCTCCTTGCAGAACAGGAACTGTCAAATAATGGGACAATTCGGGGGGCAATTCGTCAGTTACCCACCAGCGGTGCTGTTTCCTGCTCAGCAAGAACAGTAAGAGGGACAGAATTTGCAAGGGGGGAAACTGCGAAAGTCGCAAGGGACCTTTGCTAACTGGGAATTTATTCCTTCTGAATAAACACTACAGAAGGATCCTGGTTGTGGAGTTAGGAATTGCTAGACAACGTGGCATTTTGTTAAACTCTGTATGGAACCACTGTTTCAATTCCTCAGAAGCGAAGCAGTCCTCGTGTGAAAGCAACTTACTAGTGAGTTTTGCTAAAGTGAGTCACTCACCAAGCGCTGTTCCAACATGTAAAACCAAACCAAGATGTGATGCGTCATCTAGACTTTGGGACAGGTCTTCTAGGCTTCTGTTTAAGAAGTTTCAACAAGCCAGAAGCCAAAGGACATCAGGTTCAAGGGGGCAACCATGGTTTTGTTGCATGGGAGGCCCTCCCTGCCCATTTAACTTCGATGGTCGGTGAACATGTTACCTTACCACAGAAGGCTGTTGTCGCCAGGCGGCTGCGTTCCAGGGGGGGTGCCCATTTGCTCCAGATACCGTGGCATGCTGGGTAGGTGACCCCCTGGAGGTGGAGGGCACAGAGAGTTACATAGAGATCAGAGCTACCTTTCCACTGGAGAGAGAGGGAGAGAAGAGGCAGGCCCAAGGAACAAGCTCTGCTTCTGACCCATAACTCTGTCCCACCTTGACTCTGTTCTTTACAAGGGGGCTAAGCGCCCCCAGGACAGCTCTGAGGGAAGGGAGCTGAGGCTTCGGAGAGGAAGGTGGAGAGGTTGATATAACGGGGCGGTGCGAAAGCGTGGAGATTAGGGGTGCGGGCCTTACCTCCACAAGGCCTTGCAGGATCCGCACGAAGATCACGCAGCCAAAGTGGACCCTTGCGGCCGATGGAATGAGCATGTTCAGGGTTGATGTCGCCACAATGGCAAAGCCAAAAACCCTGTGGACCAAAAGGCAGGTGTTAAGAAAAGCTGTAAGGAAAAAAAAGAAAGCCCAGGCCGTTTGCTTTCCCTCTCCCCATTATTCTTTTGATATTTACAGAGGTTTTTTTGTTCCACGTGAGCCTGTGAAGTGATAAGGGAGTCAATGGCCCTAATCACCAGCGACTTTCATGGCTGAAGGAGGATTTGAACCCATGTCCCACATCCACATTCTGATGGTCAGCCAATTGCTCTGAACAGCTCCCTGCCTCTTCCCGCAAAGTGCTGTAGAGACTAGAGACCTGCACAGCGAGAGGACAGGCCTAGGAAACACCATAAGGAACCTCTGCTTTCTCTAGCGAGGGTCTATGTACGCATGTGTGTTTCGAGATAGGTGTTTATTGTGGGGTCAGTGATGTTCCTCATGCTTGCAAATTTCTTGCACGCTAAACTTCTTAAATTATCAACTAAAGTTTACTTGGAAAGAACCACAAACTTAAAAAAAAGACACAAAATGCCAAATTTTTGCTGTAGTGATAATCTGCTTTACACAAAGGTACAGTCAATTTTCATGATCTTCATCTTTCACCAGATAGTGAGCTAACCCAAATGGACCAGGGTATCTTTCTATTCCTGTTCTAAAGAATGAGATCACCAGGGGTGAGCCAAAATCTGCATGTTCCCCCTCTTTGATTTACACATACACACTAAAAAAAAATACCCTACCTGCATCTTACCTGTTAGCAGCAAATTTCTGTGCTATGAACCCTCCTGGGATCTGGGTGACAATGTAACCCCAGAAGAAGGATCCATGAATCATGCCTACTGTCTCAGGATCCCAGTTGAACTCCGCTTTCTAAAGTGGTGAGAAGAATAGAGGAAAGATTTGTTTCCTGATTACAGCCAGCAGCAGGACTTCGGTCACAGCAGCACCATCCATTCAACGCTCATGGCTCCCCCTCCAGCCAAGAATCCTGGGAACTGTAGTTTACGTTAATGGTACTCTGCATTGTAGCGCTGTCAGGAGTGAACTACATTTCCCATAATTCTTTGGGAGGAAGCTTGTGCTTTAAGTGTATGTTGTGTATCCAACCATAGAATAATAGAGTTGGAAGGTCATCCTAGTCCAGGTGTGGGGAACCAGCGGCCCTCTAGATGCTGCTGAACTACAACTTCCAGCATCCCTAGCCATCGAGCATGCTTGCTGGGGCTGATGGGAGTTGTAGTTCAGCAACATCTGGAGGGCCAAGAGGTCCCCACATCTGCTATAGAAGATTGACCCTGGGAAACAGTCAGGGCTCTGGAATGTGTGAAGCAATAGTAAAAAAAGGGAGTGCCTCATTAAATCCAGAAGTGCTTATCTCTGAGTAGACCTATGCAGGACTGGGGATGCTGATCTGATTAGGCATGGTGAAAAACTGAAAAACTTCATTCTGGTTTAGTTATTCCAGAACACTTTTGTCTCTGGCTCTGTCCATAATTGGTTCTGGCTCCACCCAGCACTGCCCTGTGGCCTCCAATGAATTAAAGGTAAATGTAAAGGACCCCTGGACGGTTAAGTCCAGTCAAAAGCGACTGTGGGAATGCGGCACTCATTTCACTTACAGGCCGAGGGAACCGGTGTTTGTCCACAGACAGCTTTCCAGGTCATGGAAGTGGTTTCCAAGCCACTTCTGGCGCAACGGGACACCGTGACGGAATCCAGAACGCATGGAAACGCCATTTATCTTCCTGCTGCAGCGGTACCTATTTATCTAATTGCACTGGTGTGCTTTCAGACTGCTAGGTTAGCAGAAGTTGGGACAGAGCAACGGGAGCTCACCCCGTCGTGGGGATTCGAACCACCGACCTTCCAATCGGCAAGCCCAAGAGGCTCAGTGGTTTAGACCACAGCGCCACCTGCGTCCCTTGGCCCTCAACAGAAAAAAAAGCCTGCCCCTGCTCCAGAGGGAGAACAGTCTCACCTTCACAACGAGTTTGTCCCCTTCGTAGACGGTGTTGTTGTTGACCATGCTGACAATGGCCACGCCCAGGTTGCAGCGGATGCCAAAGCTGATGCAGAAGCCCAGGCCGCAGAGGATGGCGATGATGTAGCGGCGAGGGAGGCCAAAGCAGGTGCAGTCGACGATGGGCGGGTGCTTCTCGGTCACCTCAACAGCCCGGCCCTCTTCAGTCAGCTCGATGGTCTCCCCACCTGCCTGTTTCTTATCAAGGATCCTAGAAGTCAGAGATAAGAGGAAGGCTTGAAGGGATGGGTAGGACTGAAAGCTGACAACCCAGAAAAAGCAATGGTTCCCATAAGGTGAGCAGATTCTGTCTCATTGCCTTCTTTCCACTTTATTGATATCACGGAAGTCTCTAACATTGGGGAAAGGAAGGCAGCTGCCTCAGGCGGTCATGAAAGGGCAGCAAGTTGTCAGTTAAGTGGTTATTGTTGTATTTTTTCCTGCCAGGGAGGCAAAGGAAGTGCTTGTGGGAAAGAATGGGTGAATTGGGAAGTTTTGGTTTCTCATTTTTTCCAATCTTAAATTCAAAGAGGCTTGTGGCCTCTTTGTTTTATGTTTTTAAAGTTCTCCCCAAAACCCACCAGCATTTTGGTGTGGATTTCTCCTAATACCCCCATTTCTGTATGCAGTTTTGCAAAGCAATAATGTATTTTCCCACTATATTTTCACAAGTATGTGTACACTTTACCCTAAGTTATGAATTTTTGTATACATCAATTGGCTGGAAAACCGAATAGCACAACCTGGAGAAGTCCAAATTTCGAAAGATCGCTCTTATGGTTGGTTTAGTCTTTTGGAAAGCGAGAATTTGGTAGGTATGCCTTTCAACGCGAACTGAATCAAATTCCTCCTCCATCCCTACTTGTGGGATTTTCTGCCTCAGATGCCAAAATTACCTGAGTACCTTTGGCCACTCTGCACCTTGCCTTCAGGTGAGAAAGGGGGCATCAACATCAACATCAGCATCAGGAAGGAGCGTCTCCACCTCCATTGTTCTGCCCGGACACTGAGGTCCAACGCCGAGGGCCTTCTGGCGGTTCCCTTGCTACGAGAAGCCAAGTTACAGGGAACCAGGCAGAGGGCCATCTTGGTAGTGGCACCCGCCCTGTGGAACACCCTCCCACCAGATGTCAAAGAGAAAAATAACTACCAAACTTTTAGAAGACATCTGAAGGCAGCCCTGTTTAGGGAAGCTTTTAATGTTTAATAGGTTATTGTATTTTAGTGTTCTGTTGGAAGCCGCCCAGAGTGGCTGGGGAAACCCAGCCAGATGGGCGAGGTATAAATAAATTATTATTATTATTATTATTATTATTATTATTATTATTATTATTATTATCATTATCATTATCATCATCATCATCATCATCATCATTTTATTTGTATGCCACCTTTCCACAGTTAAAACAATGCTCAAGGCGGCTTACAATATGAAAAGATTTACATAATTACTAACAGCAAAATAGTCATAAAAATAAAGAAAGCACATTAAAAACTACATAACCAAACTGAACAATTGCCACATAAAAATAACGATACAAAAGGTTAATATCAGTAATATCAGTTAATATCAGTAACAGCAAAACCTCCCAACAAAGCTTCCCCCCAAATTCCCCAGCCCTTGCTAAGCAACAACTGCAGCAGCAGTCCTTATGAAGCCTGTCAGGCGCCGCCCTGGGCCAGGTGGAGAGAGGCAGGAACGGGACCCTCAGGCTCTCAGCAGGAGAGTCCTCCTGTTTGATGCCCTGCTTCAGGGGGCACATTATTTGGGGATGGCCCTGGGGACGCACTCTCCGCCCTGCCCTCCAGAAGGAGGGTTGAACTGGGACAATTTTCTAACTAATTCTGAAGCTGGAAGATGCCCTCTTTGCCACAGCTCTCAGTTCCTTCATTTTCATTAATGTCTCCCCCTCTTCTCCTCCTTTCACTTCTCTGTTTACGAAGCACCTGAAGTATCACAGAGCGAGCCAGTCTGTAAATCACACTGTGCACACAATCACACAAGAGTTGGAGTTAACTCTTTATTAGTGAAAACACAATCTACACGGACTTGGCTGGGTGTTGGCCTAATGAGCACGGCATCTCATTCTTGGTGGTTTTACTCCATGGAATCAGTTGCCAAGACTAAAGGTCCCCACCTCCCCACAACCATGTATGTCTCCTCCTCTCCAGGGCTTTCTCCAAGCAATCAGAGACTTCGCCTGCATGCAGCCAATCTCTGCTCTGCTCTTTTCATGTATCTCCTGGTTCTGGGAGACAGGGTGGAAGGAGCCAGACTCAACTCTGCCTCTTGGCCACCTTCCTCCCACTCACAAACTTTAGCTTCTGCCTCTGATTCTGGACTGCTCTCTGCCACTGCCTCTTCCTGCTCACTAAACCCGGTTACCCCTTGAGCTTCTGACACCTCCTCCTCCCAGTCTTCTCCCTCTTCTACCGCTGACCACCCATTGTTGTCCCACCACCACTCCCTGGGCTCTGAGCCTTCTTCCTTGGGGATTCCCCAGCTGATTCCTCCCACCATCCCTCTGTGTCCAACCTGTCTATGACATAAAACGCTGCCAAAGAAAAGTGGGGGGAAGGGGAGGCAGAATCGATGTGATGGTGCTGCATCTGCAGTTGTGGCAAGATCTCTTTCGGGCAGCACTTTGCATACGTGCTCTAGAACATGGACAACACGTCACGCATACCCTGGTCCGTGTTGACTGTTAATTTGGGATTGGTGGATCTGACCATTTTGGTTTTTCTCAGTTTCCCATATTTCCATTCTTAAATCATCCATCCATCCATCCATTGCATTCATATCCCACCTTTTCCGCTAACAAACTCAAGGTGGTGTACAGTGGTACCTTGGGTTACAGACGCTTCAGGTTACAGACTCCGCTAACCAGAAATAGTACCTCAGGAGGTTAAGAACTTTACCTCAGGATGAGAACAGAAATCGCGCGGCAGCAGCGGGAGGCCCCATTAGCTCAAGTGGTACCTCAGGTTAAGAACAGTTTCAGGTTAAGAACGGACCTCCAGAACGAATTAAGTTCTTAACCCGAGGTACCACTGTACATGGTTCTTTCTCCCCTCCTCAATTAATTCACACAACAACCCTGTGAGGTAGGTGAGGCGGAGAGAGGCAGTGACTGACCCAAAGTCACTCAGTTAGCCTCATGGCCTACTGAGGATTTGAACCCTGGTCTGCCAGGTCCTAATCCGACACTCTAAATACTACGCCATAGTGGTTTTCCAGTTCTTCACATTTCCACATCAGTTCATCAGTTTTGTGATAATATATATTAAGTCCTCATGAAAATTCACCAGCATTTTAGTGTGAATTTCTCTTAAAGCACACATTTTAATGCAGCTTTGCCTCAAATGCACCCTGTTGCAAAGCGATTTCCCTTAAGATAATGCATTTTTGCACACTTTGATCACTATAATATTTTTACTTTTATGCACACATTTTACACATATGCATTTTTGCACATATTTGCTTGGCTGGAGAACTGCCTTGCAAAATTCAGAGAAGCGCAAATTTCACAGGACAATATTGTTCCATTCTGTGTACAGTGGTACTTCAGGTTAAGTACTTAATTTGTTCCGGAGGTCCGTTCTTAACCTGAAACTGTTCTTAACCTGAAGCACCACTTTACCTAATGGGGCCTCCTGCTGCCACCGGAGCACAATTTCTGTTCTCATCCTGAAGCAAAGTTCTTAACCCGAGGTAATATTTCTGGGTTAGCAGAGTCTGGAACCTGAAGCGTATGTAACCTGAAGCGTATGTAACCTGAGGTACCACTGTATTGCTTCAGAAAGTGTGAGTGAGGAAGGTTCACCTTTAAATGTGATCTGAATCTGAATTCTCCCCCATCCTTCATGCTAAGCAGTGGCGAAGCTGCATGCTCCACTACTGGGGGCGGAGAGCAGGTGAGGGCGTGGCTGGCACCCCGGGGGCGTGGCACACGCTCTGGGGGCATGGCATGCTGCCTGTGGGGGCGTGGTGCCCGGAGCACGGGGGGATGTGGGATGTGCAGTGCATGTCTAGGGGGGCTGCCGCGATGGCACCCTACTGGAATAGTGGTGCTGGGGCGGTCCACTCCCTCTGCACTCCCATTCCTCTGCCAGTGACACTAACATGCCTTCTGAAAATGAGCTTGGAAACTTCATTTGGTGGCCCAGCTGGCATCCGTGGTCCACTCTTGCCAATCATATCTCACTCACTTTAGAGTTTCACAGAACTCTTCAATTTTCAGTGTTAAATGAAGAAAACTGGGTGGAGGAAGGGGGAAAGAGGGTGAGGAAGGCCTCCTGCCATGGGGAAAGGTGCATTGGCAATAGATTAAAAGTTTTGAGATGGCGACTTAGGAAGCCTTGCAGACTAATGAGGTTAGTTTGGGTCCAGTGCAGAATCAGGCCCAGACCGGGGGGGGGGCATATGGGCCACTTGGCCTGGGCCTCTGATTCCAAAGGGGGCCTCGGTCATCATATTCACAATCGCAGGGGATGTGCTGGGGCGAAATATGCAGATACAGTTCAAGCCTTGAAATAAAATTATTTGTCAGCATAACTTTGTGAAAATTATTTATATACTTACTTATTTCTAAGACTTCAGTTACCCCCAGGGTAAAAAAAAGGGGGGCACATTATCTACCTGGCCTGGGCCTCTGCCTGGCTCTGCAAGGCCCTGTGCAGAATCTGTGGGTTAACTTGCAGAAAAAGGCTCCTACCCCCCCCCCCTTGTGTATTACAGAAGTGGGGAATCTCAGGTCTGGGGAAAAGTGTGGCCCTCCAAGCCCCTCTACTTGGCCCTCAGAAATCTCCCCAGGCCACGCCCTTCTCTGGCCTTCCTTCACTTCCACAAATGTTTATGATTGGCTGGAATGCGTCTCTGAGCTCTGATGGTGCGTCTGGCCTGCCTACATGGAGGATATGGATGTGTGAGCATGTGTACAAACTGACCTCCTGGGCAAAGGTAAAATTCACATCCACGGCTCCACCCACATTTGCCTCTGGCTCCGCCCACTGCCCATGCGGCCCTCAGAAGGCTGCCCTGAAGGGAATGCAGTCCTCTGGCTGGTCCTCCGACCCCTGGCTTCTTGGAGCTCAACATGCCAAAGCTGTAAGGCAGAGAGCAGAAAATGGAAGAAAAGTGTGGTGGTCCTTATCCTAGGAAAGCAGGAGAATTGTGTTGGATGACAGGGAGCTGCATATGGACTTGACAGGAGCAGCAGAAATGGGATAGCTATAGCATTAGCTAAGCCACCATTGCATCCTTGTAAGGAACTGCATCAGGTGACTCTGCGTAGATGCAGGCAGTCGGGCCAGACTGACCTGAGAGCAGAGAGGGTGGGCTCAGACGCGGGGAAGGTCCCTCCCTGCCAAAGATTTCAGAGGGGCTTGGAGCACCCCCAAGTCCTCGTCCATCACCGCCCCCTTCCCGCTCTTACACACTGTCTCGTCAGCCTGGTGGGGAGGCGGCGGATGCCCACGCAGAAGCTGTTCCCATCAGAGCTGGTGCAGATGGGCTCTGAGCTCAATCTCGGCACTGGGCCCGAGAACAACTCCTTTCCCTTAGCAACGGAGGCGACAGAAAGGCCTTCTTTCTGAGCCCCCTCGTATCGTCCCTTCCCCTCAGTCCCTCCTTCCTCCCTGCCCTTCCTGCACACGCAGCCTCCACCAGATCCGTAAGCCAACCAGTGTTAGTGAGTACAAATATGCGCCTGACATTGCACACCTATTCTGTATGTTCAAAGCACATCCCACCCGCTTCCGGATAGTCCTGGAAGACATCGTTTGCCCCTCACAGAGCTACAATTCCCAGCAGCGCATTTAACAAAATACAGCTCCCAGCGTCCTTTGAGGCGGCAGTGGCGGAATGTGCTTTAAATGTATGGTGTACATGCAGAGTCCATATCTTAGCAAGGAGGGATTCTTAAAACAGTTGGGCGACACTCTTCCCAAACCCCCTAGTTACAGGAGACTATGGATCATAATTTGGCTAAAATTGCAAATAGGTGGCATTGTGAGGTTGTGGCCCAGCGGTCCTGAGCTCCAGGTCCTCTGTGTCAGGCCCCAGATCTCTGGTTCATCCCCCATCCAATTTTTATTTTTTATTTTTTAAACCCTCTGCTGGCATGCTGCAAAGTGGCTGCGTACACACCTTACATTTGAAAGCACATGACTTCCCCTAAGGAATCCTGGGAATTGTAGTTTGTTAAAGGGTGCTCAGAATTGCAGTTCTGTGAGCAGCAAACTACAGTTCCCAGGGTTATTTGGCAGATGCCAATTGCTTTAAATGTATGGTGTGTGCACAAGCCCTAGTTGTGCTAGTGCGACTCCAGGCACACGCCATCTTATTTTGCCCCCAAATTTGTGTCATGGGCCTGTGTGCTGAATTCTTTAAGAGCCCAGAGTAGTGGTGGTGGTCAGAAGGAAGAGGGTTCTGGATTTCCTCAGAGCTTCCCCCCTACATTTCTCCCCACATCACTGGAGCACTGAACACCCCACATTTCCACGAATACTTGTTTAAAACTGTTCAACCTAATCCAGCCAGAAACTACAAGTGACTGTCATTTGTCATGTAGTGGTGAGAGCATTCGAGCAAAAATCCTTGGCACAGAGCTTGCCGAGTGACCTTGGGCCAGATATTAAGCCTGGCCTCCCTCACAGGACTGTTGTAACAATACTGAGCTCATTGGATGAAAAAACGATATAGAAATCTGATAGGCTATGCCAGAGTTCCGACACTGGTGGCAGCTGTTGCTAGGATAGGCTCGTTTCCTCTTAGCCCGCCCCCTAATATGATCCCACAAGCAAGACAACCACCTGGATTACACCTTAACAGGATCTCAGCATGCAGAAACAATTTGGCTAGTGACTAGTTTCCCACCAACTTGTCAGGAAAATCTTTGCCTGCTAGATTTCTACACATCGGAACCCTTCCCGAGGGCAGCATTTCAGACAGCCTCCTTGGGGTCACTATTTTTTAAATATAAAAAAGCCCTTTTCACTGTCTCTTTAACAGACAACTCAATCTGCTTCAGAAAAAAAATAAAATTCTGAAAGACTGCCATTTCTTCAAACGGTGACTAAAGCACATCGTGCATCAACACCCAAAATGCTCAGGAAGATGTGCTATTATCACATACCAAAAAAGACTCCTGAAATCACATGCACGCACAAACACACAGCGCTGGAAACACCCCTAAGCATTTGGGTGCAATTTGTCTGACATTAAACCATATATATTGCTTGAATTACAACAGCAGTCCTCGTCGGTGGGGGGGGGTGTTTAGGTGACAAGCTTCGGGCGGCGACATGCTGGTTTCAACCTTCTCTCTAAAAAAAGAGAATATTGTTTTCTGGCCAGCTGGCAATGCCATCCCTCCCTACTCTCTGAGAAATACTTTGGGCGACCCAGCACCCCTCACATGCCCCTTGATCTGATTTTATAGGGCACTCCTGTGCTACATGATTTCATTTCAATAACTGCTGCTTATGTACATATATTAATTTCGCCTAGCCTACCTGCCAACCTAGGGACGCGGGTGGCGCTGTGGGTTAAACCACAGAGTCTAGGGCTTGCCAATCAGAAGGTCGGCGGTTCAAATCCCCGTGACGGGGTGAGCTTCCGTTGCTCGGTCCATGCTCCTGCCAACCTAGCTCGAAAGCACCTCAAAGTGCAAGTAGATAAATAGGTACCACTCTGGCGGGAAGGTAAACGGCATTTCCATGCGCTGCTCTGGTTCGCCAGAAGCGGCTTAGTCATGCTGGCCACATGACCCGGAAGCTGTACGCCGGCTCCCTCAGCCAGTAAAGTGAGATGAGTCGTCCGCGACTGGACCTAATGGTCAGGGGTCCCTTTACTTGTACCTTTACCTCACAGGGCTGTTTCCGATAAAAAAGGGGGGAGGGGAGAAAAGCATACCCAGCCCTGAGCTCCTGGGTTTGCCACACAGCTATAACTGAGCCCATGACACCAGTTGGCTACCAATCAGTTTCCAGGCCCAAATCAAAGTTCTGATCTGGGCATTTTGGAGGGAGATTCTGTGCCTTCGTCCTCTTGCTGCTGCCTGGGGAGGGAATGCAACTATAGCATGGAAGGGGAGAAGGAGTTGTGGATCCAGGGAGCTCCAAGGGTTGGTTGCTGTCGTTTTTTGTTGTTGTCGACACCTTTGTTTTTTTAAAAAAGCACACACATGGAAAAATGGCTTCCTTGCTTTGCTGGAATTGTACTCCACTCTTTCCCTTCTCAAAGGAGTTGCTCAAAGCAGCTTTCAGCTATCAAAGCACACATAAATTCAAGGATGATACTGCCATTACGAAAAAAAGAAATTAGCAAAATATAAAAGCAGCAGGAACAACGAAAATAAAAATAAATGAAAATGCAGCAAAGCCACCTCCAGACTGCCAGGGGAGGATTCGAGGGCATACTGGAAATTTAGCTTTTGCACAATTGAAGCAGATGAAAGCACCACAACGCAGAAGATCCTTCCGGTTAGGAAGCTGATGGGGAAATGTACTGGAAAGTACTGAGGCACGCTCAGTAAAGACCAGACATAGTCAAGCCCTCTGCGTATGCTTTGTGCAAGCAAATCAGGCTCAATAAACAGGCCTTATGGAAGAGCTCCAAGAGCAACAACAACAACAAGTATTTTCTTCCTTTCTTTTGCAAGAGTTGAATTGGTCACACCCAACCAAATAGCTTCCTTGCTTGAGAAATGGAAGAAGATACACCCAAGTCCTTCCAAAGAGGAAGAGCGCCCTCTACTGGTTGGGCTTCACACCCTTCTCTCTGGAATACAGAAACACACACACACACACACACACACACACACACACACAGTCCTGCACTGGATCTTGCCCGACTTTGGATATGATCCTTTTCACTGACGTCAGCTCAAGACGGCCGTGTTGGCAGCTTAGGAGGCAAGGTTTTAAATATCCCTGGCTAAGCTGCCCACCGCCAGCAGGTTTGCAGTGACCTTGGGTGGTGCCATAAGCTTATCAGCCTCCGGTTTCTTGCCTGGCTTCACGTTCACACCACCAGATCTCGGCATCAACCCACTGAAAGCACAGAGAGGGCCCCAAAGACATGAGTGCTATAAGGATCATGCACAATGGTGACCCAAAATCAGGCATGAACTGCTGGATCCTGGGCTTGCTTACTCAATCCATTGATCCCAGAGAACCTGACCTTACTCTCTGTTGTGTTCTTAGGATTTCACCCAAACAGCTATATCCTGTGCAAAATAAGGGACCCCATGCCTATTATAAACAATGAGCTCGTGCACACCTAGCATTGCATACAATCGGGCTGCAAGTGACCTAACCTTTCTGTCATGTGTCCACTTGACAGATCGTTGCATGTGCCAATCATATGGACAGATTTCCCCCAGTTAACTGAAGACACCATCTCCTAAATAGTCAATGCAGGTGTTTTTGTTTTTTTAACCCAACTGCAAAATCAGGGCCTGTCCCTCAGGTTGGACATTTATCCTGGATACTGGCTTGGAAGGCAGTGTTCCTAGACTGTGGGATACTGAAAGCACCAATTTACCTAGTAAGCAGGTCTAGATTTAGAGGCAGGCATCTGCCTTAGGAACTGGGCGTAGGGGGCAGTGGGCTTTGGGGAGGGGCACCTGTCACAGGATTCAGCTCAAATGTCTGCCTGATAGCTGAAACAAACAGTTCGTCTTCACCTGTAAAGCAGACAAGTGTTGCATTAATAGACCAATAAAATGTTTGTTTTTGTGCATTTTGAATCATATAACTTTAACTTTAACTTTAACTTATATTAACCTATGGTCTCTGTGTGTGGTTTGGGAGCTGCACGGTCAGGGAAAAAACAATGCTGTCCAAGGTTGTAAAGACTGTGGAGAGAATAATTGGGTGCACTCTTCCCAACTTGCATCAAATCTATGCTTCCAGGTGCCATAAGAAAGCTGCAGAGATAGTGCAGGATAGTGCACACCCTGGAAATGAACTCTTTCAGCTTCTGCCTTCTGGAAGAAGGTACAGGGTTACAAAGACTAGGACTAGCCGCCTGAGAAACAGTTTCTATCCAAATGCGATTTTGGTTTTAAATGCAGTGTAAGGTAGTCTTTATGTGAGTATATTGTATTCAGTTATGGGGTATCAGAGTTTTTAGGGGCTAACCAGGCAGGGATAGCAGGCTTGTGGATTTTTGAATGTCTGATGTAGATTTTTTCAATTTTGTTGTTCTGTACGGGACAATGACAATAAAGATTATCGTATCATATAATTGTAGAGTTGGAAGAAACCCTGAGGAACATCCAGCCCTGCAATGCAGAAATATTTAGCTGTCCCATACGGGGACTGAACCGGCAGCCTTGGTGCTATCAGCTTCATGCTCTAACCAACTGAGCTATCTCCTGCCCTGCCTATCCACCCATATTATTGGGGTCTTCCCTCCTTTGGTTTCCCAAAGAGCCGTTTTAACACACATTCCCCTTCCCCCTTTATTCATGGGGAAATTGATATCACCAGTGCTCATTCAACAGTGTCTATGTAAAACCATTGTGAGCAACTGTGTAAACCTATCATTTTTATATAACAGGGATAAATCATGCGTCCAAGCTGGGAAACAGGATACAAATGCAATTCAAAAACCTAAAGGCTTTCAAAAATCAAAGCAAATTGAGGGGATGCTAAAGATGCTCCTTGTCCGTGGTGCTGTTTGGCCTTTTTGAACACCCTTGGTTATACATTGCTCCTTCTGACTTGTCCTACAGCTTCTGGTTCCCGACTCCCCTCAAGGTGCTACCCACAGGCCAGCCTGCCGGCAACAATGATGAGATGCAGCAACGCAACCTATTCTTGAAGGAGGCTGCCCACTGCATCTCTGCCTGAGTCTGTACTCTGGGAGTGCCTCCCTCCCCTAACAAATAAAGTGAATTCAGTGTCTGGGAAGATGCAAACAGATTAAAGTGGCAGCAGAGTCAGTCTAAGAAAAGGTCAAAACTCTGGAGTTTCTTTGGAGTAAGAAGCACACACACCCCGAAACCTGGTGGGAGAATAGTATTTGTTGGAGCAGGTTTAAGCTGCGAAACCTCCACCTAAGCTCAGCCTGCATATTTGCAATTAAATGCATATGCCGTATTTTCCCGTCTATAAGACGCCCCCATGTATAAGACTATTTTGGGGGACTCAGATTCAAGAAAATGGGGGAAATCTATCCGTGTATAAGATGCCCCCTAATTTTTGACATTATTTTTAAGGGGGGGGGAAACCCTAGTCTTATACATGGAAAAATACAGTAGTTACAAACCACTCTCATTCAAAGGAAACCAACCTAAGAGTACTCACTGGATCCCCTGAAACCACACCATTAACATAACAATTCTGTTGTATTACATTTTAACACCATCATTCAACCCAATGATCACCAGGGCAGCATACAAACATATTCCAATAAAATATAACATTATCCATGTAGATTTTTTTTTAAAAAATCATCATAACACCAATAAGCATCAATAAGCAATTTGCGGCAAAACATACATTCCTGCAGCAGACAGACCAGCTCTTTAATCCATCCATTGCCAAAAGCCTAAAGGAAAAAGCTTCACTTGCTGTTGGAACTGTCAACATGGAGAAGACTCCACAACCGAGGTGACACGACAGAAAACTAGAGAAGGCCCTGCATCCCATTGCCACACAATGAGCCACCTATAAACATACATGGTATATGTGTGCACATAATTACCGTATTTTTCGCCCTATAGGACGCACTTTTTCCCCTCCAAAAATGAAGGGGAAATGTGTGTGCGTCCTATGGGGCGAATGCAGGCTTTCGCTGAAGCCTGGAGAGCGAGAGGGGTCGGTGTGCACCGACCCCTCTCGCTCTCCAGGCTTCAGGAGAGCCCCACCGCCAGACCCACAAGGTCGGGGGACAGCGGGGAGGCACAGCGTGCCTTTCCCGCTGTCCCCCGACTTGGTTGGAAGGCTGGCGGGGGGAGAAGCCTGCTCCTCCCCGTCGCCAGCCCCGCAAATTCGGGAGACAGCAGGAGGCGCAGCGTGCCTTTCCCGCTGTCCCCCGACTTGGTTAGAAGGCTGGCGGGGGGGGGGGAGAAGCCTGCTCCTCCCCGTCGCCAGCCCCGCAAACTGGGGGACAGCGGGAGGCGCAGCGCGCCTTTCCCGCTGTCCCCCGACTTGGTTAGAAGGCTGACGGAGGGCTTCCCCCTCCTCCAGCCCCGCAAGCTCCCAGAGCCATGCCAAAGCTGCGCGCAGCTTCGGCATCGCTCTGGGTCCTGTTCTGGGGGCCCCGCGCCTGGGGGAGGGGAAAATAATTTTCCCCCCTTTATTTCCCCCCCCCCAAAAAAATCTAGGTGCGTCCTATAGGGCGAAAAATACGGTATATATTACACCTGCCAACTGATCTATATCTGATCAGGTTGACTTTGGTCCTTGGTCCAATAAACCTGTTTTAAGGGTGTCATAAGCCTCTTTGTGGGTTCCTTAGGAAATTGCAGGAGAGAAATTGCAGGAACTAGAATTAGGAATCTCCTGATCTGTGTGCTGCTGCCCTGGGCAATGAGCCACCAGGTCCATTGGGAGGAGTTAATATCTGGACTGCATACCTAGTTTCCAGGGTGCATCTGATGCCTGAGGTGGCTGTCTCACCATGACTGATGCCTGGAGAGAACTTGCCCACCCAGGCTGGCCATTGGGTCCCCCAGAGCTGGAAGGACCATAAAAGGTTTCCAGTTCTGGCAAAGGCTTTAGGTGTGTGTGATTTGGAAGCTGTCAAAGAAAGACCAGCACTGAGAGGCTGGCAGGTGGCTCAGCCTAGAATGGGCTCCCTGATAGTTGAAAGCAGCGCTAAGCCTGGAATTCTCAGGGTGCTTCCTGCTGTTTTGGGGTAACATCCAATCACATACCGGCATACCACTGACAAACTGGAACGTGTCCAGAGGAGGGCAACCAAAATGGTCAAAGGCCTGGAAACGATGCCTTATGAGGAACGGCTAAGGGAGCTGGGCATGTTTAGCCTGGAGAAGAAGAGGTTAAGGGGTGATATGATAGCCATGTTCAAATATATAAAAGGATGTCACATAGAGGAGGGAGAAAGGTTGTTTTCTGCTGCTCCAGAGAAGCGGACACGGAGCAATGGATCCAAACTACAAGAAAGAAGATTCCACCTAAACATTAGGAAGAACTTCCTGACAGTAAGAGCTGTTTGACAGTGGAATTTGCTGCCAAGGTGTGTGGTGGAGTCTCCTCCTTTGGAGGTCTTTAAGCAGAGGCTTGACAACCATATGTCAGGAGTGCTCTGATGGTGTTTCCTGCTTGGCAGGGGGTTGGACTCGATGGCCCTTGTGGTCTCTTCCAACTCTATGATTCTAATTCAAGAATTGAGGGCCCAAACTTGAGATCTAGGGGTGGGCTTTGGTGATGACACAGAGTGGCCTCCTCCTTTAAACCAGTCCTCAAAACGTATTATTTCAATGAATGCTGCCCCCGCCATCCTTATTTCACCATTTTTTATCCCGCTTTGCTGCAACAAGGCAGCTCAGGGGATAAGACTAAAAGCAGTCAAAACAAAAAGAGATAAAGCTGTAAAACAGAAAACAACAACAACACCAAGGAGATACCAACAGTTAAAAACATTCCTGAGGTAAAAAAGACGAAAAAGTTAGTCAAAAGCATGCTGGAATGGAGCTGTCTTTAAATTTATAGTGCGCATGGGGCTTTGTGAGTGGGTGGGTGCAAAGTGGAGGCCAGTCTGGGCATAAGGAGAGGCCTGCCAAAGTCCCATCACAGTCCAGCATTCTGTTCTCACAGGGGTGAACCAGATGCCTATAGGAAACCCCAAAGTAGACCCTGAGTGATACAGGAATTCTCCCCACCTGTGCTCCCAGGCAGTTGGTACTCAGAGACATGCCGCCTTGAAAACAGGAGGTAGCCCACAGCTATGATGTCTGACAGCCATTCATAGCTGTCTAAATTTGTCTGAATCCCTTTTAAAGCCGCATTCAGGCTGGTCACCGTCACTACCTCTTGTGGCAGCAAATTCCAGTTTAACTTTGCTCCGCTTAACATCGCGCTGTTGTCATTCACAGTGGGAAGAAAAACAACAAGAAAGATGTCCAAGCTAAGAGCAAGCCCCGCCACTGAGAAAAGTACTACAATGCCGGGGAATTTCTCCTCTCAGTGGAGAAATTCAATTAAATGGTGTGGACACATCTAGGACTGTGCTGTCTAGGAACTCAGTCAATGGGGTGAATTACTCCCCCCCTTTTTTTATTTCTGTATGGTCAACAGCCATCAACATTCCATAAGTTCTGATAGCTCACAGGTACTTGTCTGTGGGAAGGGGGGTTCCTCTTTAAAAATAAAAGAAAATCTCTTTTTCGCTTGCAAACTTAGATACTTCTGCATATCTGGAAAATATGCCAAGTATATAGAAACTGCCACCTTAGTTTGGGGTGGTGTGTGATGTAAGTGCTTCCAAAATTCTGGCATGCTTTTTTGCTACAAAAGGTGGCAATCACATACCGTCAGCATTTGAAGTGTCTAAAGCTAAACCCCTAGCATAGTTATTATATGGGGCTCAGATATGGACAGGCACTCACTTTGGATGTACAGAAGCTGTTCAATCTACCGGTAAGTTCCTAAGGCAACTTTTTTCTGTTCCATCCTGTGTTCCAAATGTTTCATTGCGCTTGGAGGCTAATCTCCCCTCTGTTGAATTACAGATTTGGTGTAGGACATTTAATTATTGGCTTCGGTTAAATTCAAACCCCACTGGTCTAACTACCCTTAGTACCGCAAGATTGTCATGAGAGCGCTTGGACTAAAATTGTCCACCAAAAGCTTTACTTTTCTGGTTTATCACCACAACAATTATTAACACTGGGCTTCAGTAAAGCCAACTAGACAGCGCCTATATGATATCGAGCGACAGAATAATTTGGCCACAATAAGGAAATTTTGTCCACGGTATGATTATTTTCCACCTAGTCATTTTGACACGTTGGCACCCTACTTGCAAAAGTTAACAATTCCAAAATACAGACGCACTTTCACTTACGCAATAATGAATATACTGCCTTCAGCTGTACTTGAGGGTCAATTTCAAAAAATTCTGCTGAAAAACGGTTTTGTCCATGTGGAGATGGCAGTATTGAGTCAGTGGCTCATGCGCTTCTGGCTTGCACTCTTTATAAAGATTTGGGGAGTGAGGTTATTACCCCTCTACTATTGTCCGTGCCGGATGCCGGGTCACTCAACCATTGCTACTGTGTTCTTTCTTCTAGCAGATCAAGATAATCAGGTGACATAAAAAACTGCAACATTATTAGCAGGGGCAATTAGAAAAAATATATATTGTTTGATTATTGATGTAAACCTCCAAAATGTATTTTGCATAGTTAAGTTTTTACCTCTATCTTCAGTACATTTTATTTTATTTTATTGCTCTGACTAGTGGCTGATGCAAATAAAGATTCTTCTGATCTGATCTGTGTAAGTGCTTATAAACTGATAGGCTCTTGCCCACCTGAGTTTGTTATTATTTAATTACAAATGCACAAGTTGAATAGTGCAAAGCAAGCAGGCTCCCATGGCTCTTGCTTGCCAACCACCTGCGAAAAACCAAATTTCTTTCTCTAACTAAACAGCAAAACTGTTTTCTTTAGTTTTGCTATCCAGGCAGGAGGGATGTACAGTGGTACCTTGGGTTAAGAACTTAATTCGTTCCGGGGGTCAGTTCTTAACCTGAAACTGTTCTTAACCTGAGGTACCACTTTAGCTAATGGGGCCTCCCACTACCGCCGTGCAATTTTTGTTCTCATCCTGAAGCAAAGTTCTTAACCCGAGGTAATATTTCTGGGTAGCGGAGTCTGTAACCTGAAGCATCTGTAACTTGAAGCGTCTGTAACCCGAGGTACCACTGTACGATAAATCCCAGTGTCTTGGGGAAGCCACCAGACCAGTGTCTTTTGCTTTAGGCCAGAGCAGTTCTCAACCTGTGGGTCCCCAGATGTTGTTGGACTACAGCTCCCGTCATCCCTGAGCTCTGGCCTTGCTAGCTAGGGATGATGGGAGTTGTAGTTCAACAACATCTGGGGACCCATAGGTTGAGAAGGGCTACTTTAGGGAAAGCACTGTAGCTCACTGGTAGAGCATCTGCTTTGCATGAAAAAAAGTCCTGGGTTCAATCCCTGGCACCTCCAGATTAGGCCGGGGGAGACTCTCTGTCTGAAGCCTTGGAAAGCTGCTTCCAGTCAGAGCCAATGAGGAGCTAGATGGACCAAATGTTCCATCAGTCATTGTCTGGCCTAGGGCCAGATCTCCCATTGCCCTTGACGGTTGCTGGTTGGGGCCAATGGGAGTTGGGTTGCAGCAACATCTGGAGAGAAACCCAGGTGTGTAATTCCTGTCCTCATGGATTTGCCCAAGAACCCTGGGAACTGTTGATTACTGCAAACGGAATTACGACACCCGACAACCTTAACAAACTACAGCTCCCAGGATTCTGTTGGGGAAGCAATGCACTTTAATTGGGCCTTAGATGTTTGGTGTGTGCACAGCCATTCAGCTAACCCCTGTGGATTCGCATCAACAGGAGCAACAGGGACGTGCACGGCCTCCCTGCGTGGCTGTCTTATCTTGATGGTATTTTTGTCCTCCCTCTCCTCCTTTCGCAGTGTTAACGGAACAGGTGTCAAAAATGGCACCTTGTCAGTTTTTGTGTGTGCAGGGAAGTTCCAAAATAGAATGTGGAGACGAGGAGGTTGCAGAACAAGGGAGGCACGTCTCTCTTCCTACACCTCCCTGCCCTGCCCTGAACCTTTTCCCTTTGCAACACAGCACCCCCTACAGAACGCTTTGTGTCCTGCTCCTTGCGGAACAGGGACCAGAAGACAAAACCTGGTGCGATTCTGAGCACGTCGCTGCATGCGTGTGAGAGAGAGAAAGATTGTTGGCATTGGATAAGAAGGCAGCAGGGAACATATGGAGGTAGCTTTAAAGCTCAGCACTTCTGTACAGCAGCCAAAGCCTCTTCTCCCAGCCCCCCCCCCCTCCGTCACCTTGCTCATGAAATATGCAGCAAGGAAGCCGAGAATAACACATGCGCAAACACACACGGGCATCCGGGCACACGCAGTTCCCCCCTTCCTAGAAGCATCCTGCTCACAAGCTGTCACTGGCAGGCGTTTTACACACGCACGCATGCATGCGCGCACACAGAGGACTCAGAAATTTGGGCAACATCTATGATCTATATTTGTTGGGTGGGGCGGGGGGAGAAAGTCAAAGAGTAGGTGATGTGCCAGCAAAAGGAGATGGAGAATCAGCCACGACCCTGAATAGCAACATCATTGCTGAGCAACGTGTGCCTGACCGCAAGAGCATGGTGCTTATGTTTTTTTGGGGAAGGAGGCCATAGCCCAGTGAGCAGAGCATCTTGTTATGCATGCAGAAGACTTCAGGTTCAATCTCTGGGGTCTCTGCCAACAGGGCTGGGAAACTGGGAGTGATGCTTCAGAACTCTCCAGCATGGACTGGCAATGGTGCGCCGGGATTTCAGGCGAAATGCTACCTATGAAACCCTGAAAGAGACACTGCCAATCAGTACAGATGATACTCAGCTAGATGGACCAATAGTCTGACTGGGTATAAGGCACCTGGGACATGGAGAGAGGGCCTTTAGACTCTGGACTTAATCATCTTAAAGGGGACCCCTCCCCCTCTTTAGAGGGCATTGTGTACTTCAAAATGTGGTAAGTTGGCCCTGCTAAACTCAGGGCCACCATAGCTAGTTAGCAGGGACAGTCAGTGGAGCATGAGACTCTTAATCTTAGGGTTGTGGGTTTGAGCCCCACACTGATTCCTGCATTGCAGGGGGTGGGACTAGGCAACCCTCGTGGTCACTTCCAACCCTACAATTCTATTATTCTATGTTTCTATTATCATTCTGCTGCATGGAGTCCTGGGCATCTGCCACAAAGTCCCCCCCTGGTGGTGCCACTGACCATAGACTTAGAAAATGACCAAGCACCCGTTAGTTTTCCATTTCAGGCTGTGTGTGACTTGCCTTTTCCACTCCTCTGGGAGATAAGGGGACAGGGATTTGTAGCCTGCAGCAGCAACCTGAACCTGTGTTTGGGGGGGGGATTAACTCCTGTGTTTAATTCCCTACCAGGAAGGTCACTGCACAGCGGGGAGGTTCAAAGGGTGGGGGGTCTGAAAGCCGCAAGGATCCCCTTCCAAGAAGCAGTCAAACCTTAGATTTGACACCTGGCAATGAGGGCGGAGAAAGGCAGCAAAAAGAAGGGGTGGTGGTGGGCATATATATGGGTTCTGACAATAGCTCAGTGACAGAGCAACTGCCTTGCATGCAGAAGGTCCCTAGTTCCATCCCCGCCATCTCCAGGTAGGGCTGGAAAAGATTCCTCACCTGAAACCCTGGAGAGATGCTGTCAGCCAGTGTAGAAAATACTGGGCTAGATGGGCTTGCGATCTCACTCTGAATATGACAGCTTCCTTAGGCTGTGATTACAGAGCTGTCCATTTTTCCCATATTATATTTTTTAGAGAGAGAGGGCTGCCATGTAGAAGTTTAAGCTTTGCCCAACATGGCATCTCCATGCCGGGGAGGAAGCCACGCCTTGTGAATTTCTGCCAGCCACATGTTTCTTAACTGTCCCAGTGTGCTGGAGTGATGGAGAGTGCTTGGCTAGGACCAGGGAGGCCCAGGAATGAAGCCATGCTCAGCCATGGAGACCACAGGGTGAGCTTAGGCAAGGCACTCACAGGGTTGTTGTGAGGCTAGTGGTGTGGGATGTGAAACACAAGAGCAGTCAAGTACAACATTCCTAGAGTGAACATGTTTACACATGGGGAGTAATGTTTGTCCAGCCAGCAGGTAAACTTCCTGTTTCCTTCTGGGCTGGGACAGACTTCTTCTGCATGTGACTAGAGGTGGGCGTGGCCTCACCTGTGCAGGTAACGACAAAAGCACAGGGCAGGGCAACCATCTCTCTCTCTTTGCCTACATGATAGAAGAAGCAACATCTGCTTAGCCAAAGATGCCCTCTTGGCTTCCAGCCAAGAGAGGACAAAGGGGCTGTCTTCTTATGGGATAGTTTCCAAGTGTATGTTACTTTTCTAAGCTAAGTCTGCCTTCTGGGATCCGATTGTGAACAGAATGTGAGTAAACTCTTTTTATACTTTTATAGAAGACTGTGTCGTGTCTTATCTTTTATGAGGGAATAAGGGGGAAACACCAGAACAGTTATTATAGAGGCTTTAGTGAGCCTGAGCAAACATAGCCGCTGAGTTTAAAAAGGGGAATGTTACTCTGCTAAATTGTGAACTTGTTAACACAAGTTGGAAAGGCTATAATCAGACAATATATCCTCTCCTGCATCCCTGAACATTCCCACAAGTGGCAGGTGACACAAAGGAGCGCAGAGCCTCCCCCAACACATCAATGCGACTGCATGCCCCCACCTTGCTGCTCCCCTGCCCCATCCCTGTCCAGGTAAGCAGCAGTTCCTGCCCTGCCACACACAGAGATGCAGCCCTGCTCAGCTTCAGCAAGAGGGATGCAGCATGGGCCCTATGGCCACAAGAAGAACCCTGATGGATAGAGGCAATGGTTCATTCCTGTCAAGTTCTTGCAGTTGGCCAACCAGGTGTCTAGGGAAGGCCTGCAAGCAGGACCTGAGGGCAGCAGCAACTCTCCTCACTGGTGACACCCAGCGACTGGCATTCAAAGAAATACTGGCTTTGACAGTGGAAGCGGAACAGAGTCACAGTGGCCAGCAGCCTTATGTCCAGCTAGCAGACCTGCCTCTATTCCTTCCCGACGACTCTTTCACTTGGGACCCCTGGAGTCCTGCTTGCCTCAATGTAGAATGGGGAGATATATAGGTGGGATGTCTAGGTTGCGACGACAGTGGCTCAGCTCTGTCCGCAGAGCATGAGACTCTTAATATTGGGGTTGTGGGTTTGAGCCCCACGTTGGGCAAAAGATTCCTGCATCTGCAGGGGGTTGGCCTAGAGGTGACCCTCATGGTCCCTTCCAACTCTATGATTCTATGAGTGGAAATCAGAAATCAGCACACCTCTGACACACAACAGGGGGGAGTTTTCGCCTCCTGCCCCACTTATGAGCTTCCCAGGAGCATCTTGTTGGCCGCTGTGTAAAGTTGGTGCTGGAGGAAATGCACCTTTGGTCTGACCAGGTAGGGCTCTGGATATATTCTGTAACTTGGCAACTCTCTTGAAAGAGGTGTACATTCGCAAGTTCAACCTGAGTTTACAGCAGGTTACAAGGCATTTTTAAGGCAATTTTTTTACCCTGTTCTGCTAGGGGAAGCCAGTGCAAGGACTCCTGCTAGAGCAGCAGGCCTTTCTCCCCTTTCTCTCCCCCCCCCATATGCCTCCCCCAAATTCACTATAAGGGGGACAGGAGACCCCCCCCCAAAAAAAACACAGTGTGGGGTGGGAGAGGAGAAGGGAGATCTTACTGCCAGGCAAGCAGAAATGGTTGCCATCTCCTTAGCACTACCTTGAATTCCCACCCAGAGTTTTTGCTTCTTTAGTTGGCCAGCTTGTCGGCTTGCTCTGAATTTGACTTTTGGACATTTCAAATCATCTTGCTTTAGGAACACTGCTCAAGGAACTGAAAACCTTCAGTCTAGTTTAACTAACCAGGCAAATCGGGTCAAGAATCAGTGGGCTTCATTCCATACTTGATGGAATAAGATTTTATCCTGTGAGCCACCCTGACATCTTATGTTGAAGGGTGGTATATAAATCAAATAAATAAACTTGGCATGCAGAAAGTACCCAGGTCTCTTGGAATCTCCAGCTAAAGGGGCAAGGGGGGTGTCAAAGACCCTTAGTGGAGCTCCTGGAAAGCCACTGCTAGTGCGAACAGGGCAGGGATGGGGAAGCTCCAGCCCAGTGGTCAACGGTGGCCTAGGAGAATTTTCAGTCTGCTCTTTGCACTCCCCCTCAGGCGATCTCATCTCCCCAGCCAATGCCCCTTTACCAACCTCAGGGGCTTTTGCCTGGTTGGAATTAGTTTTTGAACCCAGAACATGCATGCTTCTCGCATGCTTGGATGGAGGACAGAGAGGGGTGCCGGTGAACATGTGTTGAGACAAGCCTCCTTTGCCAATCCACATTTGTTGCCCTGCCCACTTCTGCTCACCCCTGGCATGTGGCCTTTGGAAGGTTGCCCAGAAGGAAACGTGGTCCTCAGGCTGAACGAGATTTCCCCACATCTGGAGCAGACAACAGATAGTCTGCCCTGGTGTGTGAGGCAGCTCCCTGTGTTCCTTAGCTAGGTGGCAACTCTTCTCTGGGTTTCCTGTCATAGGACCATGTGAAGCAGCCATCTGTGATGGTCAGCAACTGCACCTGCTCTTGAGATCTTCAAGGAAAGGCATTTCCTGAGCTCTGCTCCCTGACATGTCCTGGTGGCATCTCTGAAACCAGGACAGAACTACGACCCCACACAATGGTTTCTCAACTCTCTTAGCTTCCCTGAGGTCCATCACTCCACCATTCCCAGCTCTCATCCTTCATACCACCGTCCTGCAAATCGCACTCAAACTCCCATGATCCCACAGGAAGCCTTAGCTGCCAAGCTAAGCTTCCCTCCCAGGAACAGTGTAGCCAGTCAACATGCAGTCACAGAAAGCTTTTCCCCAGAGCAGTTGGAATGTGCCCAAGGGTTCCGTGTGTTGTCTCAGCGGACCGGCCAATGGCTGAGATTCTGGGTGTTCAGGTAGGCAATGGGCAGGTAACATACATTAACCCTTTGGCCGGAGCATCTGTTGCTCCAAAGGCAACCATTTTTTTCAGTTCAGAGCGAGTCCGAGGCATCGCGACGTAATGGCTTCTAGCGAAGGTGCGCTGGCTGGGAGACGCAAGGGCCTTGTCTCACAACCTTTCCTGTCATGCTGAGCAACAAAGGTGGCCAGGGACCGCAGGAATGCGCACGCGGGATGCCTTTTAAACCTGCTCCAGGCCATCTTGAATAATTCATGCCCCTCTAGCACTCAGTGCTTCCTCCTCCATCTATATTTCATGTAATTAAAACTTTGCTTGTGCTTTCTCTGCCCCCCCTCGCTGCTTCCTTAAAAAAAAATATTTTTAACATTGCCTTGCATTTGGGTCTCCTGGGTTCTTTTCGCATGGGGACGAGTGTCTTGGGGGCAGTGGTGACAGAAGAAACATATTCACCGGGCCCTACTTATAAACATTCCAAGGGCATATCTTGGCCACTGTTGGACAGAGAGTCATGAACAAGCTGGAGCTTTGGTCTGATCCAGCATGGGGTATGTAGGTGAGGAAAAGCTTGCAAACACTGAGTGACGACACCAAAGGGGCAGTAGTGACATTGGCCACATCTCCTTGTAAGAATTCAAGCTTAGAATTGAAGATCAAGCTTGCCAAGGAGTCAGCTGCCAATCATCTGAGACTAGCTCTGGAAAGAAGATAAAAATCCCTACCAGAGATAAGAATGGCAGACCAAGTTGATGGACTATGCCTAAATGGCTAAAATGACCAGAAGAATCAGAAATCAGGAAGACCAAAATTTTAATAAGGAATGGGGAAATTTTATAACTTAAAGACCATTGTAGACAGTTAAAATCGTCAGTAGGATTGGAGTATCACTTGTAGTTTAATGGTGAATTTTGCATACAATGGAGAAGTAAAATATTTTGATTATAATAAAAGATGCAGGAGGAAATGATTAACAGTAGGACCCACAAAGGGGAGGAGGGAAGTCTAAGAGATACCTTGGAATCTTGTTTTTACGTTGTATGTTGGATATGTGACTGTAAAGTTTTAATCTGAAAAACCAAATAAATAAATTATAAAAAAGAAGAGAGAGACTAGCTCTGCCCAAAAGGTCAGAAAGAGAAATGCTTAACTATGTATAGGTTTCTGGTTTTATTCTATTACATAGACCTGGCCAAAGCCAGAAGGAAGAACAGCCTCTGAGCATGCCTAAAGTGCAGTATACCTCTGAAGGCAGTATGGCTCTCAATGCCAGTTGATGGGAATCACAGGCGGGGAGAGTAATCTTGCTCTGAGGTTCTGTTCGTGGTCTTCCAAAGAGAGATCTGGGTTGACTACTGAGAGACCAGGATGCTGGACTAAGATGGGCCTTTGGCCTGACCCAGCAGGGGTCTTCTGACCTTCTGCTGTGCTTCAAATGGGCCACTCAGATATTGTGAATTTGGCAACCGCATCATTGTTGTTTTGAACTTATTGTGTTTTCCAACTTCAGTGGGAGGGAAAATACAGGTTGGCATTTTGAGGCCAACAATGTCACACAGACTCTGCAAAAACCTTGCATATACGAATAGCACCAATCCCACAACATACAATCGCGTGAAAGGGCCTTAACTGGCTAACGTTGGCATCTGTGTCTCTAAATAACAGTTCACTGCTTACAATGGATGGATTGACAAAATGATGTGCTGAAACAAATGTCAGAAAGACTCTGGGGCCTGTGAATTTGGCACAGTACTGAGGTTTCATTGCTTTACAACTTAACAGCAAGAGGAAAGATTCTTGCCTTTTTCTGTCTCCTGCAAATTTGGATATCCAAAACAAAATATGATGTGTTTTGAAACGGTGACAGATTAATTCGAACTCTGTTATTGCATCAAATTCTAGATAATTTGCAAAATTTGATTTGAACCCTGATTTGAACAGTCACACAGAGAGAGACACACAAACACACAGGGGATTCAGAAGACCAGGAACCTTCTATAAGCACATTGCAGAACGTGGATAGGGAAGCAGTGACCCTCTGGACATTGATGGACTACAACTCCCATCATCCCTGACCATTGGCCATGCTGCCTAAAGCTGATGGGAATTGTAGTCCAAGAACACCCAGAGGACCATGGGTATAGTGAAAGTGGATAAATCTTTTTCTCCCCTCCTTCCCATCTCATCACAGGATCACTCTATGAAACTGATTGGCGAACATACTAAATATACTTCTCACACAACACATGGCTGATTTGCAGCTGTGTGATATGGCTGTGGGAATTAGCTTAGATGGCTCTAAAAGCAAAGAGGGATAGGCTACAAGAATTTATAGAAGGCCCGGCCAATCCAGAGGCTTCTTCTTATCACCTGCCAATCACAGTATCTGTTATTCTATATCCCTATTCCCTTCTGTTCCTAAACAGGACTCTGAAGCCTGGGCGTCCATAGCCTCAGAATGCATGGTTCCCTCCAGATGTTCTTGGAGTACAGCTTCCACCATCCCTGACTATTGGCCATTCTCGCAGGGGATTCTGGGAGTTGTAGTCCCGCATGATCAGGAAGGGAACCCTGTGAACTACCCTGAGTTAAGTTATAGCCCAGAGTCCCTGACAGTTGTGTCACTTGCTAAGGTGGAATTCTGACAGTTATATCTGGCCTGTACCGTTTCACCCAGGTGGAGGGAAGGAAGCGAGCTTTTTGATATCTCTGCACGCAATACAATTAAAGTTTGATTCAATCAATCTCCGTACAGTTTCACCACCTTACAGTCTACTTCCTACCTTGCTTTCATTGTGGCACACTTATCTAGGTAGAGTCTCTTTCTTGAAGCATCTTAGCTGATGTTATTGGCAGTTTACTTAAGAATTAAATTTATATACCACCCTTCATCAAAAAAATCTCAGGGCGATTTACAGAATAAAATCAAGATGAACTTTGCAAAAGCTGAGGTGCTGTAGCAAACCAAAGCTCCTTGAAAATCCTCCTCTGTGAGGCCACCAGGATAACTGCAATAATAATGGCCAGAGTGGAGCTACTGGATCCTAACACCAAACTTTGAAAAGCGCTCCTTTGCAAATTTAGATAAGCTTTGACTGGAACTGAGCTGCTAGGCCATATTAGAGCACCTCCGATTAGGGTGGACAAGACTAGCGAGAGCTGAGCTGCTACTTCACAAATCCACTGTTCTTTCAAGAAATTCTCTGCAAGTTAATTGAAATAAGCGAGATAAGCTTGGCAAGCAGCCAGCTGCATGTCAATTAAGATGAGAACTCACGAACAGCGAGAAACAAAAGAAGCCTTAAAATCTACTGTTAGGCATCAACAGATGGCAACAGGATAACAATTTTGCTTTTTGTTGCGCATGTGTATCTTTAGGAATGTGGTGTGCTAATAATATTAAAATGCCCACACTAGTGCTATGATCTTGGCTCTCTGGTTGGGTGAAAGGGTTGAGATAAGAGCCTTAAGAGGCGCACTGGGAAGCAGCCACGACACACACACCCACGTATGAAAGACGTATGGTGGGACATTGGCGGGGAGGGGAGGGCTGCATCTCAGTGGCAGAGTGTCTGCTTTGCGTGCAGAAGGTCCCAGGTTTGATCCCTGGCATCTCCAGCTAGGGCTGGGACAGATCTCCTGGCCAAAAACCTGGAGAGCCACTGCCAGGCAATGTAGAGACCATGCAGCAAGTACAAGGCAGCTTCCTGAAAGGCAGTGGAATAAGACAAGAGTCGGGCTCTGCACAGATGATAAGCTTTTGAGGCTCTGCAGAGATAGCAAAACTAGGGCAGTTTGGGAGTGCTTCCCCCAGTACAACTTGAGAATCCAGTACAACTTGAGAGCCATACTATAGATAATGGGGGGAAACATATGGGGAGAGTGTCTTCTTCCTGGAGGTGTGGCCTGGCAGAAGCCTTTTGATTCTCGTCTTGATCTCCATTCTCCACTACTTCCTCCCCCCCAACAATTCCATGGAAGGGTTTGTGGAATGGATGGGATGGATCATCATAAGTTTCACCCTCTGCCTGGCCTAGTCAATTTCACTCCCTGAGAAACAGGAAGTGGACATGATCACGAGAGCAAGAGGCATAAGGATGCCTTTTTTCCTCCTCCACCCTTTGCTATGTAAGGCTATTGTTATGGTGTCAGTAACAGGGAAGATGCTCTGCAGAAATTTTCATCAGCGTACACAGCTCCAGAGGCGGAGCTAGCTGCTCTGGCACCCAGAGCGGGGCGGGGCGAGCGTCCCAGGGTGATGGGGGGGGGCGATGTCACACCCCCTCAGGGATGACACCCAGGCAAGCCGCTCCTACTGCACCCCCTTCCTCCACCAATGCCCAGCTCCTGACTTACTTTAATCTCTGTAGTGGCGCCTTCCCTGTGGAACTCCCTTGACTCCCTTCAGATGTCAAGGAGATAAAAACTACATAACTTTTAGAAGACATCTGAAGGCAGCCCTGTGTCGGGAAGTTTTTAATATTTGATGTTTTATTATGTTTCAATATATGCTGTAAGCCATCCAGAGTGGCTGGGGAAACCCAGCCAGATGGGTGGGGTGTAAATAAAATTATTATTAAATCACTGGGTGGTTGAAATCACTGAGTGGTGGGAACCCAGTGAGGGAAAATGCTTTGAATATTGATCTGGTGCCTCAAAAATCCTCCCTCCTTAGGATTTCTACTTTGCTTTTCTACCTAAAATATAATCTGAGCAGCTAGCTGGGAACACTTAATGTCTGCAATGTCTCCTCAATCCCACACAGCCAATTGAGTAAATTTCAGGACTAAATTGTCACAATCCAGGCCTGAGTCTATTCCACAAGCTGAAATTCAACACCATTGCTTTTTAAAGCTAGGGCAGGCTTCTAGCCAATTAAGGGTGTGTAAAGAGTGAGAACATAATAGGTAAAAGGTAAAGGACCCCTGGATGGTTAAGTCCAGTCAAAGGCGACTATGGGTTTGCGGCACTTATCTCACTTTCAGGCCGAGGGAGTCAGCGTTTGTCCACAGACAGCCTTCTGGGTTATGTGGTCGGCATGACTAAACTACTTCTGGTGCAACAGAACACCAAAGCGCACGGAAACGCCGTTTTCCTTCCCACCACAGTGGTACCTATTTATCTACTTGCACTGGCGTACTTTCGAACTGCTAGGTTGGCAGGAGCTGGGACAGAGCAATGGGAGCTCACCCCGTTGTGGGGATTCAAACTGTCAACCTTCCGATCAGCAAGCCCAAGAAGCTCAGTGGTTTAGACCACAGCGCCACCAGCATCCTAAGAACGTAATAAAAGCCCATGGATCTAGCCATTCCAGCATTGTGCTTTCCTCACAGTGGCTCATCAGATGCCCCACCAAAGCCCGTAAGCTTGAGACAAGAGCCCTAGCACTCTTCCAGTGCTGCTCTCTAGTAACTGGTCTTTGGTCAGACAGACAGGAGGGCGAGCAGAGGCAGGAGGTGGCATGGAAGAGAAATTAGGAAGTTCAGGTAAGGAGACAGAAGGTAAGGCAGATCAAGACAATGGTAGTGCCTCAAGTTTCCTTCAGCAGGGTGAGGAGGGCAGATTGGCAGTCAGTCTAATGACTATAACAATATCTATTTGATATCATAAGATTAAAAAGTGTGAATGCTCAAGCGATGAATGAATGAACAGTTTTAACAACAAGTATACACAACCTTCATTACCCAATTCGAACCACTGCAGGTTCCTTGGCAGCAGGTGTATTTGTTGAATGAATGATGCAATCTAAGTTTTGCTTGTTGATGGTGCAATGGCCATGTGACCTACTTTACAAAGGACAGTCCACCTAATCCCTTATATCCATGTCCAATCGCTGAGGTCTTGGGGAGAGTCACTGTTAGTGGTCCCCTATGGCTTGGATGCAAAGCTCGCATCCACCAGGAGTCATGAGTTTAGTATTGTGGACCCAATCTTATGGAACTTCTTCCTAGTTGAGATCAGGCAAGCCCCCTTTCCTGCTGAACTTCTGACACCGACTGAAAGCACCTTTTTATTTCAGCAGGCATTTTAACTGAAGTTTGATTTTGTAGTTTTTATAGAATATGATATCTAAGAAGTATATAAATTGCATAAGTAAATAAACATGTGCAAATTCTATGCAAATATCTGTCCTCTTTTCTCACCTCTTTTTTTGGTGAAGCATTCCCACCCCCCTTTCTCTCTTTCTTACATACACATGATGTGTGTCCGGGGGGGTGCATCCAGGTAGCAAGAGTGGGCCCACAGCATCTGAAGGGCCACATGTAAAGGAGTGGAGGGCCACGCACAGCCCCTAAGCTGCGGTTTTCCCAAATTCCCAGCCTCCTTTGGCAGCTGCATGACAAGTAATACGGTCACAGAACAGGCTCGGCAGTGAGTATTTTGTATGTCTACTCAGAAGGAAGTTCTAGGCAGGGTACTTACTCCCTTGTAAGCACATTTATAATTGCAGCACATGTTTGTCAATAGGGAAGCCTTTGGCTCACTTATTATTAAACAAGGAAGCGGCATTCTTTCATTCTTTTTTCCCTTCTTAGATAAGTGATTATCACAATAAGATGCCCTGAGAACAAGAACTGCTGATTTAGGCCCCACTTAACTTAAATCATGTAACAGGTCCATCTGCCAAAGGCTAATTGTGTGGGCTTATACATCTGAGAATGTGCAGCCTTTTCCCACATGCTAAAATGTCTCAGTCATAGCTGAGAACCTGACAGGGTGAATTTCCACACATTTCCCCACTGTGTGTGTGTGTGTGTGTGTGTGTGTGTGTGTGTGTGTGTGTGTGTGTTAATTCTGTTTTGTTTTTCAGGAACATCACTGGCAACTGAACTTCTTCTATCCACTGAATGCACAAACCCTCTCTCTCTCTCTCTCTCTCTCTCTCTCTCTCTCTCACACACACACACACACACACACACACACACACCCAGAGACAGTCACATTATATAAGGGTTAGAGTATTGGGGGCGGGAAAGCCAAACAGCATCTATGAAAAGATTTTATGCCGGATGCTAGGCGGAGGATTAGCTCTGGGGCCAGCTGTCTTATTCTCTGCAAACGCACACAAAATGTTACAGCCGTCGGCCGGCTCCAGAGAAAAAGGGAGCCGGCAAATGAGTGATACGGCTTCGATTCTCCCTCTATTACAGGCGTTGAAGGTGCCGAGATATATTTGGCTGAAGTCAACTTGGAAACTCCATTTTTGACTGTGACAGAGCCATAACTCTGGGCTGGATGGGTGGAAGGCGAGATTGGGAGGTGGTATGGGCAGGTGGGTGAACTAGACCGACAGATGACTGGGGAAATGTCAGGATCCACACAAAACTGCAGTTCCGAGAGTTCTTTGGCCGCTGGTACTGATTGATGTAGGGTTGATATCACCCTTTTGCACTAGATTGGGAAAGGTGTTGGTCTGGGGAGCGCTAAGAGTGGAAGAAGGACCTTTGGGGAAAGTCTGGCCTAAATGACCCACAACACCAGGATGAAAGGCATGTAAGGCAAGAATGAATGCCAGGAAAATGGGAAGAGGAAAGGAAAGGTTTTAACACCTTGGCTTCAGTGGAGAGAGAGTTAGTCACACACACACTGCAGTGCTGCTGAAATCAACAGCAGAATTAGATCCTGATTTCATATCCCGTTTTGTTGGGAGCCATCAAAACCACCCTTTCCTCATTCAGGTGTCATGGGAAATTGTGGTTTAACAAAACAGGATATAAGCACTGAAACTGGCTGCATGAAAGGCGGAGAGAGGATATGGGTACACTGCTCAATCTTTGCCCAGTAAGCCATGGTTTATTGGACCAAGATTTTTTACATTTGAACTGAGCCTATGCATTGCTTATTTTCTCCAGTTAGGGGGCTTTATAGATATATGTGTCTGTGTATGTATCATAGTCTGCTGTGAATTTCAGAAGTAGGTGGTAGCAGCAAAAGTTAGAAGGAGAGAATGGGAAGGAAAAGGAGACAGTGGGCAGAAAGAGGATGGCCACAGATGGATGGGTGGTTAGTTGTAATGGGAGTTATAAAGAAACAAAGTGGGTGGATGATGTATGTATGCATATGGATAACAAACTGACAGATAGTGATGTATTAGGACCAGGTTCTTAAATGCAAGGACCTCACTTGATTTATCTGCATTTTATGACTGGCAGGTGAATGTGTGAACTAATTCCTATGTGTGTGTGGTGATGTGTTACTTCTGTTGCTGCGGCTAGATCTGTGATTGCCTATTCACACATGCAAGTCATCTGTGATGACAGCAGTCATCTTATTATATATATAAAGGTAAAGGGACCCCTGACCATTAGGTCCAGTCGCAGATGACTCTGGGGTTGCAGTGCTCATCTCGCTTTATTGGCCGAGGGAGCCGGCGTATAGCTTCCGGGTCATGTGGCCAGCATGACTAAGCCACTTCCGGCGAACCAGAGCAATGCACAGAAACGCCGTTTACGTTCCCGCCAGAGTGGTACCTATTTATCTACTTGCACTTTGATGTGCTTTCGAACTGCTAGGTTGGCAGGAGCAGGGACCGAGCAATGAGAGCTCACCCCGTCCCGGGGAGTTGGACTGTCGACCTTCCTATCGGCAAGCCCTAGGCTCTGTGGTTTAGACTACAGTGCCACTCATGTCCCTTATTATATATATATATATATATATATATATATGCACGTCTTAATCAGGCCTTGATGTGTAGCAATTATGGTGCAGAAATAAACAATGGGATAGATATCTGGAAAGTGCTGAAGACTTGAGTGGGGGGGGGGTGGTAGGAGACAGGCTTCATTTTCTTCCTGCACTTATTGGGCCATGGGAACCACAGTTTACTAGGACATCCAAATCTGGCAAACCATGGTTACCACTCACCATTTTTGCCTCCAAAACCAGCAATGGCTTCTGACTCTGCTTTGGAATCAAACTATGATTACCGTATTTTTCGCTCTATAACACACAGATTTTTTCTCCTAAAAAGGAAGGGGAAATGTCTGTGCGTGTTATGGAGCGAATGTGTGGTCCCTGGAGCCGAAAAATAAAGCAAAAATCAAACCGCGCTTCAGGGAGAAGGGAGCTCCGTGAGACAGGAAGTTGCTGCTTTCCTGCATTCTGCCTCAGGGTCTTACTGCCCACCCTCTCTGTTTCGTTGCTGTGTTTGCTCAAACGGAACAAAGAGCAGGGAAAGCCCCTCCCCTCCAGGCAAGAAGAGAGGAAAGCAGAGCGTCCGAACAAAGAGCAGGGAAAGCCCCTCCCCTCCAGGCAAGTAGAGAGGAAAGCAGAGCGTCGCTCTATCCTGTCCCTGCTCCGGAGGGAACAATGTATGTGAAGGGAAGAGAGATTACAGGTTCGGCTTAAAATTCTGATTTGACTTCCTGCTTTTTGTTTTTGGGGACACACAGCATTCAAATATGCTTTCTTCCATTTAAAAGGATGAAATCCTTAAACAGTGGCTGGCTTGGGTGGGTGGGTGGGGGAAAACTTTTGCCTTCCTTTCCTCACGTTATAGCCCTCTCCTGCATTCTTAGCCTTCTGTGTTTTTCCTTCCCTCCCCACTTAAAATGTGGTTACAAAGCATGGATCCACATGGATCCTCAGGATCTTTGCATTGGGTCACCCCAAATTCACCATCAGAGCACACAGCACGTCCATGGCTACAGCCTGCCCCCCCAAAATCACACACCCATTGTTGCCTGGGGCTGCAATGGTGCAAAAACGTGGTTACAAAGCATGGATCCACATGGATCCTCAGGATCTTTGCATTGGGTCAGCCAAAATTCACCATCAGAGCACATAGCATGTCCATGGCTACAGCCTGCCCCCCCCCAAAAAAAATCACGCACCCACTGTTGCCTGGGGCTGCAATGGTACAAAAACGTGGTTACAAAGCATGGATCCACAGGGATCCTCAGGAACTTTGCATTGGGTCAGCCAAAATTCACCATCAGAGCACATAGCATGTCCATGGCTACAGCCTGCCCCCCCAAAAAAAATCACGCACCCACTGTTGCCTGGGGCTGCAATGGTGCAAAAACGTGGTTACAAAGCATGGATCCACAGGGATTCTCAGGATTTTTGCATTGGGTCACCCCAAATTCACCATCAGATCACATGTCTGTGGCCACAGCATGAAGCACAAAAATGATACGTCCACTGTTTGATTCAGAATATTTTTTCCCTTGTTTTCCTCCTCTAAAAACGATGTGCGTGTTATGGTCAGGTGCGTGTTATAGAGCGAAAAATACGGTAGGGAAGATATGTAAAGAGAAAGTAAAGGGAGCCGCAGGAGAACAGATTTATTATTTTTAATTTCATTTATTTCCTACCTTTCCTCCAAGGAGATCTGAGTAGCATACAAAGACCCCACTAAGCATTTTATCCTCGCCACAGCCCTGGGCGACAGGATGGGCTGAGAGAAAGACTAGGCCGAGCGTTAACCCATTAAGAATCAGCGCTGAGTGAGGATTTGAACTTGGACCTCTCCGCCGCAGGCCAACGCTCTTGCCTCATGAACAAATGGGTAAGGAAATGGAAAGGCTTAGGTGATGTTATAGGTGATGGAGACTCAGGAGTTTGAGTTTATACCGACAAAGTTCATGCGAAGAGTGTGGGGAGCTCATCCTTTTGTATGAAAGAAATTAGAATTAAACATCAAACTCTGTATTGCCTTGTCATTCCAGACTGGTGACATAAATACGCCCCCAGTTAATGAAAAAGTCCCCCTCTGCCACTGTGCGCACTGAGGATCAGGTTAGCAGAAAATGCACTCGAAAACTGTTGTAACAACCTTCAGGCTTTTGAATCTGTCCCTTTCTCCACCTCACCCCCCAGCCTTGGCTTTCAAAGACAGGGCAGCTTTGACTGTCTAGGGGCACCCATTTCACACACAAAATTTGTCTTGCTGCTTTGTTAGCTTTGGGAAATGATTTGCTGTTAGTCAGGATGTCATTGCTGGTGCAGGATGAGGGTGTCTTGAACCTTAACACAGGAATTGTGCCTGTCTGGGTCACTCACACCAAAGTCCGTCTGCCCAGCAGGGATTTCTTTGAGTCTGCATTTTTTAAAGATAACACACCTGAACTGCACTTCCCAGACTAGTGACTTTGATAAGAATTAGGGATGGGCAAATTGGTGCGTTTCAGTTTCTCTCTTTTTCTCCCCAGTCCTAAGTCCAGTTCTGCTCATTTCTGGAACAGTTTTTGTGTGTGTGTTTAATCAGTCCTTATAAAAATTAATGATCATTTTTGGCTTAATTTTTCCTAATATGCACATTGTTGTAAGATTCTCCCCCCCCCCAAATAAACACATTTTTGCAAAGTGTTTTGAAAGTTATTTTCACTAATATGTGCATTTTTATACACACTTTCCCCTAGTATATGCATTTTTGAAAAACGTAATACTTGGCTGAAGAACTGCATAGTGTTTTTATTTTATTTTTTAAGAGCAAATTTTGAAGGCAGGCTGCATTTCTGTTTTGGTATTGTTTTGGAAAGCACAGAACCATTAAGTCCACCTTTAAATGCAAAGTCTACCGCCCCAGTCAGAATGCGTTTATCCCCTCCCTCTTGAATTCATCTGATTATTGACTCAAAGATGCCCATCAGTACCCCAAAATGCATGTTTTAGAGGAGAATCCATCGATTTCCCCTAAAGCAGGCAGGATCACACTGTCTGCTTCAGAGCTGTGTGGTGGGCTTGGGCTCCCCGCTTTCCTAAATGACCCCACCTCCTTGCCACCGTCAGCTCTGCCTGTTGATTTATTCTCCCGTAAGCCCAATTGGCGTCATTGTCCACAAGGAGCAGGGAAGGCAAGCAAAGGCAGGCTGCTACGCTTTCGCCTTGCTCGTGCCCCGCTTGCAAGTGAGTAGGCAGCTACAGCAGGCAAAAGGATCAGGGCCATGGAGAGGAGCTGGGGAGACCCTGCTGGGGTGTGGGCCTTGGGAGATGGCCCCAAATCCCAATCCCAGGTTCCAGGGGGCAGGGGAGACGGTCCTTAAGGCACCAGCATATAGAGAACACATATTCCTGGTTATTATGAGGTCACCATTAATGAAAGGAACAGTGCTGAAGAATGAATGTGCTTCCTGAAAGTTCCCTTTAAGAGGCCACGAGAGAGCAATGCAATAAAACTTGCATGAAATACACAGACAGCCTCATTGCATCTCCCTGATGAAATGCAGATCACCCGACGTCACACCTAGATTAAAATTTAGCAGAGCTACCAGGGGCAGTGTGTGTGTGTGTGTGTGTGTGTGAGAGAGAGAGAGAGAGAGAAATAAAGTTGCTTTGGGGGCACATGTGGCTCATTGGCCACCTCTGATCCAACTCCTCCTCCTGATTTATGAATCAAACCCATCTAAAGTAATCCGGCTGAAATATTAGCCTGGCCATTTCTCAAAGACTCCCAGGGTTGACAATGTCATGTGTTTCTAAGCCATCCTTTTCCCTTTCCAGTGGGCTGCCACCACCCTTAGAGTATGGATGCTCATCTTGGAATGTCCTACCTGAACCTCATCCTTTTAGACTTACTTCCCACTCAAGTGAGCATTCATAGGCTTGGTCCTCAAAAGACCTGCCTCCCAAGTTGCAGGCTGCAAAGTGAAGGGGCCTTGGGACGATTTGGCGGGATGAGGCGGAAGTCACAGCCAAAGCCAGAGGTTCTCCAAGCAGCTGTTGGCCGTTGGCAGATGTCACTTCCTAAACACCCACCCAAAGTCCCCAGAATGATGTTCTGTAATGACACTGATGGGAGCTTCCAGGAACTAATGATGGTCACCAGTGGAAGGTGTCATTCTGCCCCTCGAAAAAGGAGCTCCCCTTAAGCTGACCCTACGCCCTCAAGTAACGTAGCAATTTTGGAAGAGGAACCACATGGCCACGGTGACGAATTTCCACCCAACTTTGGGACCAGTTTACTTGCAGGATCACCTCACCCCATACTGGGCCCACTAAACCACATTGGTCTGCAGAACTGGCACTGCTATAAGTACTACTTAATACTTGCTTCATGCCTGTAAAAAACTGAACATTTTGTGTGGCACCACTACACTTTGGAACTTGCTGTTGACATTGGGCTGGTGATTTCACTGTGCTCTTTTCAGCAGCTGCTTAAAAACAATTTTGTTTGGGTAAGTCTGTAGAATGCTGAACTGTTTTCTTCTTTTTTTTTAAGCTACTGTTGATTTTCATCACCTTTTGAAATATTTTAATACTTGTTTTAACAACAGCTTTCAATGTTTTATTTTCTATTGCTGTAAATCATCTAGAGGGTTGTTTCTTTTTTACAATCAAGTAGTATATAATTTTCTTCAACAAATGAAATAAAAACCCACCTAACCCCACCCTTAAATTGACGAAGGGCTAATTGCCCTCCTCCCCTTCCATCAGTCCAAATTTGAATTGAAAGTTATGGTAATGTTTGGCTTAATTCTGCACCGGGCTCAATTCTATGTAAATCAGTCTGCTTAGAGGACCACAAAACATCCAGCCTAATTCTGTGGGTAGCTGTTTCTGACTAAGGGCACTTCTACACCAGGGATTTAAATGCAGAATTCCCACTCTTTGCCCTGCGAAAAGGTGAGGGGAAATTGGCATGGCAGAAGATGGCAGTACTTGATGAGGCATGGAAAGTGGTTTTAGCTGTCAGTAGGAGAACAAGGAATGGGCAGGTCTAAAGACCCTCAGCCTGGAAGTACCATTGCAGTGAGACCTTTTGACCCCCATCCTACACACTGCCTTTGTAACAGACATTTTATAAAGGGATTATATACAATGTAGGTGGAGAACCTTATAGCCAGGGGCCAAATGTGGCCCTCTATCTGGCTCTCCAGATTCTCTCGAGTCCTCACTGTCTCGCTGGCCAAGCATCACACCCCAAGAGTTTTTGCCTAGTTGGAATGTGCCCCTGAACTCTGATCATGCCTCTTGCTTGTCTAGATGGAGGGCAAGTGAGGGTCATGTGAGTGCGTGCAGAAACTGGCCTACTGTGCAAAGGCAATATTTGCATGCGTTGCTCCACCCACATCTGTCTCTGGCCCCGCCCACCATCTGGCCCTTGGAAGGTTTTCCAGAAGGGAATGTGGCCCTGAAGTGGAAAAGAGTTTCATATCCCTGATGTGCAGGGACCGACCCAGCCCTTAAAAACATCCAAATGCAATCCGAATTCTGCAGGATGAAAAGCCAGATTCTGCCATCCAAATGGATTGTGAAAAATAAACCCTTAATTTTGCATAATTAAGGCTGATTCCAAATTCAACTCTGCTGCCATAAGGTCTAGAAACCTTTGGATCTAGGCAAGTCAATTGAACAACTTTGGGGTTTTCCTAAAAAATATGGCAGCCCTAGTTATAGAATTTCCCTATTAGAAACATGCTTTATAAATGCTTCTGGTCCCCAGGCATCCACATTTGGGGGAAGGACGTTCTATTGCATCTGCACAGTTATCCATCTCAGCCAAACACGTCAAGAGCCACAGAATATATGTGAGTAAATATATTTATATATAGGGAGAGAGAGGCAAGAGAGATCTCCGTGTAGCCACTTATAACTCTGGTGAATATTTTATGAAGTTCTGCTATGACGGTGCATATTTCGAACTGGAACTCATGCCAGTTATGTAAAGCAATTTTGCTATGGCCGCCAACCTTTGCTTCCGTCTCCAAGGTGGGCTGGGAATTTTAATTTATTATTATTTTCCCTGCTTGGCTTAACTTTTTTTTTTTTTTTTAAAGAAAGCAACCATCCTCTAGCTGCATCAATCAGGACCTTGCGTGACCTCTCTGAGCCCTGGAGAGCTTTGGTTTGACAGAAACCTGGGAGGAGGAGGAAGAGGAGGAGGAGGAGGAGGAGGGTTGGTGAAATGGCAAGCCCCATTGCCCCTTAATTATAGAAAAGTTTGCTTCTTCAGTTGGGTCTGTGCCAAGTATCTAGACCCTACTGATCCCTAAATTAGGGTTGTGTTGAGCCATGATGGGTCTGGCTGCCCCGAGCCTTGAGGATCCACAGCTCATCTTGCTAAACTCCTGAAGGATTCCTCGCTTGCTCTCCTTTCCACCAGCTCCATTTCCCCACCCTAGAGAAACTGGCAACCTCTCCGAACTCAACCCCCGGTAGGCTTAAGGAGATAATATGGGTTTGATACATTCATAATCGCCACTGCTCTCTCCCGCCCACCTCCTATCTGACTGTTTTTAAGCCCATTCAGGGGCTGCTCTCCTCTCCTCTCTATTATTTCCCCTGTGCTGGTGGAGGAGAGATCAAATTTAATCAAGGGGAAAAAGAACACGGAGCATTCAGCCCGGCAAAATAAATAAATAAACCTAGATACATTGGGGAGTTGTGTGTGTTGTGGGGTTGGCGGGGTAGATTACCGCATGGGGGGGCAGATGAATGGATGAAGGTTAAAAATAGAAATTTGTTTCCCTCCTCTTGTTTTTATTGCATTCACCTCTTTCTCCACCCCCCTCACCACTCCCTGCTTTCCTGATGACCCAACATGCAATGGTTAGTAAGAGTTAAGTGTTAAGTGGTGACATGGTAAAGCCAAAAGTGCCAGGGAGGGAGGAGAGAGGGTGGGGTTTTTTAATGCAATTGTTAAGGCCAAAGCAATAACAACAAAAATTTGTTTTGCACATGTGGTTCAAGCAAACAAGCAGAACAGGATGATGCAAAAGACACCCAAATGCCCAGGTTTGCAGCAGAGAGAGAGAGAGAGAGAGAGAGAGAGAGAGAGAGAGAGAGAGAGAGAGAGACTCCATCTGGCTAAAAGCAAGGGAAGAGAGTTTTAAAAATAAACTGGATGGAAGGTGGATTGGTGGAGAGGGAGGGGTGAATAGGGCTGTGGTGGAGATGATGTACGTGCAGGACAAAAGTTGCGAGGAAAAGGAAGAGGTATGTTGAGGGAGAGAGCTTGTGGAAGAGTGTCAGAAAAGATAATAAGGCTGCGCACACAGCATACATTCAAAGCACACTTAAAACACACTTGCCCCACCCAAAGAATCCTGAAGTTTACTCCTTGTGGAGCTACAATTCCTAGGACCCTTAACATGCTACAGTTCCCAGGATTTGTGTGGGTGGGGGGAAGAACTGCACTTTAAACATTTGGTGTGTCTGCAGCTGGAAAGTGGGCCTGTGACAATTGGGTGTGACCCTCAGTCCCTGAGCACAAGACTGTATGTGACATATTCTCTTCACCCCCCCCCATGTTATCCTCACAACAGTCCTGCAAAGTAGGTTTGACCTGAGAGGTGGCCATTGGCCTGAGGTTACCCAGCGAGCCTCCTGGCTGAGTGGGGGTTTGGAGCCTAAGCCTCTCCACAGGCTAATCACAGCACTCTAGCCATTATGCCGCACTTCCTATCCTGACCGCGAACAAGAGAATTTGCACTAGATCATATTGCTGGGACGAGGGAGCTGTGGTGACAGAGAAGGAGCACAAGGGGTTGTTGCAATAGGCTGCGTTAGTGTGAATGCAAGGGCACACTTGTGAGCCTACGTGCACACAGGGATGTGAGTCCACAGCATCTGGGTCTGCATATGTGGCTATGAGTGTACAAGGAGTGAGCATTCCCACTTCAGATCTGAACCATTGGCACGCCACACACACGCACACCCAATGACATTTATTAATAAGCTCAAGAAGTAGAAATACACAGAATATTGTTTGTGGGTAAAGCTAAACTGGAGCTTTGAACCAGCGCTCCTCCACCTAGTCTTCCCAACATTGCATTAAACTTCCTTCCAACGCTGAAAATATTGTTCACAGACACACACACACACTCCAAACCTTACCTGTTTAACTGCCCTAAGGTCCTCCCAGCGAACTTCCTTAATTCATCTGTCCGAATCTCCATGGCTTCTGGCTTCTTCTGCTAAAAGAAAGAGGCAGAGTCCCCCCGGGCTATGTCCCAGTATCACCTTTGGCGACACGGAGGTTAAAAATAAATTAAAGACTCCACCAAAACATCGCGGAGGCTTCTTTGGGGAGGGCGCGAGGTCACTGCTGGTGCGGTCGATAATAGGATCTCTTTATTTGTCCGTTTCCCCTTTCTTCTTTCCTTCTCTCGTTCTCTGTCCTCTCTTCTCCTTCCCTCGCTCTCTCTCTTTCTTCTTTCCCCCTCTTCCTCTTCTTCCCTCTTCCTGCAGCGCAAATCCTTTTCTTTTACACCCCCCTCTCTCTTATGGCACCACGATCTCAACTTGATGAACGGTGCGTGGGGATGCAACCATCACCGGCTCTGCCTGCCTGGCCCCGTGCCCGTTCCGCCACCGACACGGGCTTGAAGCGTCATTGGGGCAGCGTTTGCCCACATGCACTAATGCCCGTGCCCTGCGTGGGACGCTGCAGAGGCATCCGATCTCTCTCTTTCACACGCACACCTAGACAACTCCTCCCTCTCCTCAGGCAAGATTTCCACCAGCCTGGCTCGGGTCCGCCTCTCGCTCCCGGCCCCGAGAGGGTCTGCGAGGGGAGGCGCGGCGCTGCTCCGGGCCGGCGGAGAACTTTGAGCGTCCCAGAGAACTGGGCGGCGCCCGGAGAGGGGATTTCAGCACCGCGGAGAGCGACGCGCGCGGAGAGCGCAGGACTCCGGCGCGGGATTAAGGGACTCAATCTACGCGTGTGTGAGTGTGAGCGAGCGAGTGTGTGTGTGAGAGGGGGGGGGGATCTAGATAAGAGATTAGAGAGGTGTGGGGGATGGATAGGCGGACAGATAAAGAGTGCGCGGACAGAGAGCTTTATTAGGAGGAAAGCAGAGGTCGAGAGGAGGAAAGGGAGAGAAAGAGTGCACGAAAGAAAAAGAATAAAAGAAAGAACGGAAACTAGGAAAAGAGAGAGGAGGAGGACGAATGTATCGACCCGTTCTTATTTTTAGGGCTGGGAAGAGAAATACACTCTAATGAGGACGGACGGACGTCTGCAGGAAAAAAATAATAATGACACAATAAATACGAACGAGGGCTGTGCGTCCCTCTCTGGAGAAAGAGGAGCGAGCAACGGGAGAGCGTGTGCGTGCGCGAGTTCCCTGCAAGTCCCGGCCGCGTCCCAAGAGGAAGGCAGGCAAACAGCTCCGTCATTAATCTTTCAAAAGTACTTAACTAAGCAGAGGCAGGAGGAAGCTGGGAAGGGCTTAGGGAGCGGAGCAACTGCAGACCCAGCAGGTCAAACAGACAGCGGCGCGGAGGTGCCTCTTTGCTGGCGGAGGCAAAGGGAGGCTGCTTCCCCTCCCGAGACCTCAGACGCGCCCGGGGCTGGGAGATCAGATGGGGGCGGGGGGAGAGATAGAGAGGTCTCCTGAGAAACTGCTCAGTAGAACACCTGCAGACCTGGGAATGGATTCCGCTCGTTCCCACGATACAGCCCAGCAGCACCCGATTACTCGGGCACTCCGGGGTGTGTTGCGTAACAAGGGGGGCGGGGAGGTGCTGCTGATCCATAGCTTTTCTGCTTTTCTGCAAGGCGACCGTTCCTCTATCTCCGCGCGGGGCCTTTCCCAACATGTTAAGCTGGGACTCGGGGTTTCTAAGGAATTGTGTTGGACTCTGGAGACGATGGAATTCGCTCCCGCAAAGAGGCAGTGACGGGCACCAAGTTGGGGGGGCTTTGAAGGAGGATCAGACAAATTCGTGGAGATTAAGGATAGCAATGGCTGCTAGACTCTGATGCTTCTGAGTATCGATTGCTCAGGGTTGCCATATTTCAAAAAGTAAACAACAGGACACCCCGAAAGTTGTTGAGCTAAGACAAAACACAAAGTTGCTGAGCTTTTTAAAAAACAAAAACCGAGAAACCATGATTTTTCGGTTCACTTCTCTAAGATCTAGGACAAAGCACTTTTTGGAAATTCCTGGACATCAATTCCGCCTTTGAACTTCCAGTAATGTCCGGGGAAAGTAAGACGTATGGTAGCCCTACGTTTGCTAGAAAGGGCTGGGTGGGAGAGGACTCTTGTGCTCACGTGTCCTGCTTGTGGGTTTCTCACAGGTATCTGGTTGGCTACGGTGAGAGCAGGATGCTGGACTAGATAGGTCTTTATCCTGATTCAGCAGGGATATTCTCCATGTTCTCCTGTTGTGAGCACATGATGATTTCATGAGTAGTAAGGGCACGAAGCAACCCATTCACAGGATCTTTCCAGGGAAAATGGCATGGCCAACCCCTTGTGACATGGGCTTCCAGTTGGCATGCACTTATGGGGTTGCTTCTGAGAGAGAGAGAGAGAGAGAGAGAGAGAGAGAGAGAGAACAGCCCAACACTCCCTGGTTTGTGTGTTCGCAATACATTATACACAGTGTGGCCACTGTGTTTTCTACTGTGGCCAACTGCAAAACAGAAAAGGGCTCCTGGACTTTAATTGAGAGTATATTAGTAGGTGGAACTTGCATGACAAACAGCATCTGCTGAACGTTGTCTCCGCAGCAAAATCCTGTATTAAAGGTTCAGGAGTCCTGTCCTCCACATTCTGGGCAGTGCAATATGGGACTGATGTGTTTCACTTGAGTAATACTATCCTTTTGTGCCATAGAGAGAAGTGTGCTTGTGTGGCTTCCTTTTGTCCTCACTGACATCAGCAGAAGCTGATGAGGGCTTTTTTGTTTGCTTGCTTTTTGGGTTAGGCAGATGCATATTTTATTGATTGGTTGATTGGTTGAATGAGTGATGGATCACATATTTAGCCTTCTCTTCCACCAAGGAGCTCAGCATGGGATGCATTGGAGTTTAATTCCCAAAGTAGCCCACCAAGAGAACCTATGGCGAACCTGTGGTCCTTCCAATCCCCATCACCCCTGATGACTGGCCATGCTGGCTAGGGCTGATGGAAGTTGTAATCCAACCCCTGGAGAGCTACAGCCAGGTCACCCCACACAGGCTGAGAGATAACAAGTGGTATAAGGCCCCCTCAGCCAGCTTCATGGCAGGGGGTTAGAACTAAGTTGACTAGTTCAATGATGGTTTTGGGGGGCATTCTTCTTAATAAAATAAAAGAGTTCAGTGAAAAATGACTTTTTAAATATGCATGTGCGTATTTTCAAGGAAATTATAAAATAGAACTTCATATACCATTATGAAAAAACCTAAGAATTGCCTTTTTGAATTACACACACACACTTTTACGCAAATTATACATCCTGCATATCATTACATTAGTGTAATAGTGCACCTATGCACACAAAACCCACCTACCCCCCAGCCACACTATAGAATTCAGGTTTTGGAGTTTATATAGAGCCTATAGCATAGTAAATATAATAGTAGCACAAGATAGGAGTTCAGAAAGTCTGCTCCCTGGTTAATTGGGTATTGAATTAGAAATTGATTATGTGGATAAATATCCTAGGAGAATCCACACATTTTAGTGCTTATTTCTAGACCTTCCCCCTTAAACGCATCACAAAAGCCAACCTTACAAGGGGGATTTTCCTTTGCCTGCATCCCTGGGTTCCGCAGGTTTTCTAAAACCAAAACACCTCCCCTTTGCAATTGCCCCATTACACCAGCAAAGCAAGCAGGAACTAGAGTTTTAGAGCAAAGGCGCTGATATTCCAGGCATTGTGACATGTCAGTCCAGGTAGGAGAAAGACACTAGAGGGGGAGAGGTCTTTTCTGGGTTCTTCATGAGCCGGGAGGGGGGATTAAGGAGCAGGGATGGGGGTTGCTGGGAAGCAAGAGTCCTCAAACACACACACACACACACCCTGAATGTCCTGCCCATCCCACCTTGCCATGCACAAAGCAGCTAAAAAGTGTGTGCTCTCAAGGACTTCCTAATGAGGTTTGTTCATAATTCTGATGGCAGGAGGCGGTGGAGGGTGGACTTAGGCCAAGCACAGGAAGCAGCAGGGGGAGGAAAGGAGGACTTGACACAGCAAAATGTCAAGAATTCAACCTGCAAAGGTCCTTGTTTCCCTCTGGTTTGTCGGCTCAGGAATTTCTCTCTAAAAACCTGGTTGCCAGACCAACTGCTGCTAACCAGATACACCTGCAGGGATGGCATCCAGCCTTGGCATCCCTGGGCACCTGCTGAGGCTCCTCACCCCACCAGGTGGCCCACAGCTGCTGACCTACTGCCCAGGGACCCTGGCTTCTCTTCTGTTGCTTCCAAGGTTTTAGTAGGGCTGCAGTGACAAGAGCAAGAAGGAGCAGGAGTAGCTTAAGAGAAGGATCCTAGAACAGGCATAGAGCGTCTGCTTTGCATGCAGAAGGTCCCGGGTTCAATCCTTAGCGTCTCCAGGTAAGGCTGGGAACATTCCCCTTTTGAAACCCTGGAGAGCCTCTGCCAGTCAGTGTAAGCAGAACTGAGCTAGATGGACCAATGGTTTGACTCTGCATAAAGCTATATTGACAGTTTAGTCCATTTTCTTTCATAAAATTTATACACCACTTGGTTGTAACAACATCAACAACAACAAATGCTTCAAAGCATTTTACAAAAAATATATAAAACAGTACAGGCATACCTCAGAGATATTGTGGGTTTGGTTCCAGACCACCTGAGTGAATATTGCAATAAAGCGAGTCACACAATTTTATTGGTTTCCTAGTGCATATAAAAGTTATGTTTGCACTGTACTGTGAAGCCGGGCCCTCTTGGAAGGAAGGGAAAAACTTGGCTCTAGCCCTAGCCAGCTCCACTCCTGTGGCTAGAAGGGGGACTTCCTTCCCCTGGAAGTGTCTGGGCTGCCTGAGGCTTGTACCCATGTCCTTGGAAGGAGCAATACAACCATCCTTCAGAATTCACACTGTCGTAATTCTCCAGCCAAGTGATGTGTACAGAAATCCATATGCTCTTGCAAAGTGTGCATATAAATGCGTATGCGAATGAAAGAAACATTAAAATGCACCACATCAGGGGAAGTTGCTTGCAAATATGTGCATGTTATTCAAAACTGTATACAAAAAAAATGTGTTTATTAGGTGAAATTCGCACTAAAATACTGGTGAATTTTCATGAGTATTAGTTTAACTAAAATCTGCAAATTGCAGAAATGTGGAGAACTGAATTTGAGATTGGGAATACTGAGAAGCAGAGAGTTTCGAAACGGACAGCTTTGTCCATCCCTAGTGAGGACTCAGCCAATGAGTGGGGAGCTTTCCTTTGCTGAATATGCAAGTTCTCAGGTATCTCCATCAGGTGCCAAGCCCCCTCTACACACACACACACACACACAGAGAGAGAGAGAGAGAGAGAGAGAGAGAGAGAGAGAGAGAAAGAGAGAGAGAGAGAATGCCCTTTTGATGAAATCGTTGGAAACATGGCAGAATATACAAAGGTATACACTGTCAGAAACAGCTGGACACACCGACAATTTAAAAATAACTCTTTAATCAGTTGACAAGTTTAGTCCTGAGGCTAGCGCTCTGATCCTCTGCATGTGTACATGCCATACATTTAAAGCACATCCCCCCAAAGAACTAAAATTCCTAGCATCCTTAAAAACTACAGTTCCCAGGATTCTTTTTGGGGGGAGCCATGTGCTTTAAATCTACTTTAAATCGTGTCTGCGCAATTTCCACTGTGGCACTGGGGTCTCCCTTTCAGCTAAGGATTGCAGCTTACACTTTTGCAAACCAGGGCTTCAAGGAAGCCCAGCCAATCATCCTTCATCCCTCCCTCATGAGAGACGGGGACTTCTGTTTCGGACTTGGAGGGCCCCACCAGGGCCAGATTTAGGTTTGATGAGGCCCTAAGCCACTGAAGGTAATGGGGCCCTTTATATGTCCAGCTGTCAACAACAAATTGTCACTGTTTTTTGTTGTTGAATATATGCTATATGGCAATTTATGGACCTAATAGGTATCTAAAACCATTTGCACATGTTGTCATGCAACCAGGCCATGCAGAATGTAGGCACCCTATATATAGAAATGAGCAAACCAGTGATATTTTAGGGAGCAGGGGAGCAGGCGGGGCCCATTACTTACATCATAGGAGCCTACACAACACAAAACACTCTTGCTGTATGTAGGTTTTATTTTATTTGTTTTTTGTATCTTATATTTTGCAAATGTACATCCATTGTGGGTTTTTTCCTTTAATTTTTTTGGGGGGCCCCAAGAGAGTGGGACCCTAAACTATAGCTTGTTTAGCTTATATGTAAATCCCTGCAAACAGGCAGAGGCAAGAAGATGTCAGGATTGTCAGAGGCTGGCTCATCTCTCAGCCTCCACTAGGCTCTGGGGATAGGCCAGCTGTCAGCTGAGTCACAGACGGCCAGGGAGTTGGCTGCTCTGGATGAGGAGTGTGACTCTGGAAGGGAAGGAGGGAGGGAGGGGGGACCCAGCGGGACCCAGATGGCGCTGTGTGTCGGGATGAAGAAAGGGCTGATGTACGGGAAGGAGCCAGTAGCGCTGAGGGCAAAGGGGAGATGAGTTGAAGACAGGAAGCTTCCTTACAGCAAGTCATGATAACACAGGGAACTGCTTTATACTGACTCAGACGTCTGGTCCACCTAGCTCAGTACTGTCTGGCCAGCAGTGAATTCCCAGGGTGTCTCTCAGACTTACCTGGAGATGCTGGGGTTTGAACCTGCGACCTTCTGAATGCAAAGCAGATGCTCTACCACTGAGCTATGGCTCTTCTCATCCACTCTGGCTGTCCGCTGCTCCCCATCACCTCTCCCCACTTGCAATACCGCAAGGCTTGCTGTGTGCTGGGAGAGAATAAAACCGCAACGCAAACCCAGCCAGGTTTGTGGTCTGGCCAGGCTGTTCCTTTCAGTCTCTGCAGTGAAGGTCCATAACCACATTCAAGACCAAAGAGCCTGATAGCAGGGGTGGGAAGCCTTTTTTTTCAGCCAGAGGGTCACATTCCCTTCCGGGCAACTTTTGAGGTCACATGACACGGGTGGGTGGAGCCAAACATGGGCGGAGCAAGGAATGTAAATTTTTATCTTTGTACGGTAGGCTAGTTTTGACACACGCTCCTCCAGGCAACCCAAGAGGCATAACCATGAGTTCAAGGACACATTCCAACTAGGAAAACAGAATTGGGATGTCCAGCTGGGCCATAACAAGGTGTGGCCTGGGGAATGTTCTGAGTGCCATATAGAAAGGTCTGGAGAGCCACATCCAGCCTTCCAGGCCTGAGGTTCCCCTCTCCTGCTTTCTGGGTGCAAAGGAAGCTATCTTACACCACATCGGGATACTATTGTTATTATTATTATTACTATTATTACAATTGATTCATTAATCTTCAAAACTAGCGTCTAAGACAATTTACAGATGAGATAATTAAAAACAGTTAAAGCTCAAAGGCAGTTCCTCCAACTTGCCCAGTGTTTTCTAGTTCATCCAGAGTCTCAGGCCAAGGCCTTTCTCAGTGGTGGACTTTGGCGTCTCAAATTTCAGTGGCACCCTTTGCAATGCCAAAATTCGGCTTGTGTCCCCACCTCTCACCTTCTGTTGGGCATCATAACTGCAGCCCTGCAGAAGCTCCACATGCGATGTGACAGAAGCAGACACACTCTTCTAGATTGGCCGTTGTCTTTCGCATCATCTGATCCTTGACCCTTTCTACTGGAAAGACATGGGACCAAACCTCAGATTTCCTGCATGCGAAGCTAGACTACCACTAAGTTCTTATGGTCCCTCCCCTTGAAGATGTCTAGGTGGGAATCTAGGGACTCCTGGATTCTCCGGAAGAAAGAATAAATGATGCCTAAGTTAGTTTTCCGTCCTCCATACACCGCTGTCAGGGGCGGACTTTGGTCTTTCGAATTTCAGGGGCCAAAATCCCCCTCCCAGCATCCCACCTTCCATTCTGCTCAATTCGCATGGTCAGAGTTGAGCCACCCTGTGGCGCTCCCTGGGCTTGGCACCCAGTGTGATGGAACAGGTTGCCCTGCCCTAAATCCACCTCTGCTGCTATGAGATAATACCCACCATCTCTGGCTCTTGGCTATGCCCACCGAGGCTGATGGGTGTTGTAGTTCCCCCACATCTGGAGGGCCAAAGATCCTACAACCCTTGCACTAACTGCGCAATCCTATGCATGTTGACTTTGGGGTAAACCCCACCAGCTTCAACAGGGCTTGGTCCCAGGGAAATGGGTATATAGGACTGCAGCCTCAAACCTCTGTCTCTTTGAAATTAAAGAAAGTGTCCAGGGTACAAGAAGACTGCTGTTTCAACCATGCAGCAACATTTGGGAGAGCCCCAGGGCCTATGGGAGACAGAAGGCTCCACCAATCTGTGCCCTGAGCCCAGCACGGTCCTTAACGCAGCTTCCCTGCTGCTCTCCAAGCAGGACAGGAGGATGGAGGATGGTGGAAGGTGGTGCAAGCAGCGTGAACTCTATGGGAGAGGAAATGCCAGAGATGAACCACTGGCTGCATGAAGTACAAGCAGAGAAGTACTTGAGCAAATTGACAGTACCCTGCTGTCTTTTGGGGACGGGGGGGGGGAGGCAGGGGGGTCGATGAGGGGAGAATATTTAAGCAGCCTGTTTTTTGCAATGCTAGAATTCCTTCCACAAGAACTAACTCCCCCAGATACGCTTTTCCAGCAGTGTAACAACCTGCTAGACGCTGAAATGGATATCTCAGGGTTTTAGTCCCACCCCCACCCTGCCCTCCCCCCACCCCACTCCTGCAAAAGGCCTTGGAGAATTTGTGAAAGTGCTCGGTTGTTTAAAATACCTTCACTTGCCCTCACTATCTCTCTCAATTGCCTTCATTTGCCCAAAGTTGGTTAATGATGTGGATCCACATTATACTGAACAGTGGTCAATTATAAAAAAAATCCCTTCCAGTAGCACCTTAAAGACCAACTAAGTTAGTTCTTGGTATGAGCTTTCGTGTGCATGCACACTTCTTCAGATACCCTTCCACTTTCAGGTATCTGAAGAAGTGTGCATGCACACGAAAGCTCATACCAAGAACTAACTTAGTTGGTCTTTAAGGTGCTACTGGAAGGGATTTTTTTTATTTTGACTATGGCAGACCAACACGGCTACCTATCTACAAGTGGTCAATTATGTCATCCCATCCAACATATGACACCAGCCTGTTCACTTCAGCTGGATGTCACTTGACTCCGACTCGTCTCCGCTCCAGCCAGCATGGCCAGTGGGTCAAGGATGATGATGGAAGTTGCGTCCCAGTGGTATCTGGAAAGTCAGTGAGGTTTGTGTCCCTGCTGCTACATCTTACCTGATTGGGTGGGATCACCCATGTGACTAATTCAAGGCGGGGATATAAGTAGTAGCCAAGTGAAACCAGGAAGTCAAAGAGTTTTTAGAAGTGAATATTCGCACAATATATATTTGCTTCCTCCAGCTTAGGGTAGGATAGGGAGGCAATGCCTTTGCAACTGATAAGCAGCCAGAGGGATAAAGTACGCAACCTCCAGTATGGTTCTTTCCTCTTTAACATGCTTGGGAAAAGCCCTTATGAGAAGAGGCAGTGTCGTATAGTGGTTAGAGTGTCAGACTAAAACCCTGGGAAGCTGGGGTTCAAATCCCCACTTAGCTATGAGGCTCACTGGGTGATCTTGGGCCAGTCACTCACTCTTCAGCCTAATCTACTTTATGTTAGGGTTACCAGATGTCCCCGGTTCCCAGGGACAGTTCCCGGATTTGCAAATCTGTCCCCGGACAAATTCTGTCCCCGGAATGTCCCCAGATTTGCAAATCGGTCCCCGGGAAATGTGGCAGCGGCACCCTCAGCAGCCCAGAGCCAGCCTGGTAGCGCAGTTGGCTCTGGCTGGCTTCAGGAGCTGAACGCCTGCCATTTTTCCTTGCCGGAAGTCCCCATATGATCATAAATTTATAAATTTAAAGCAATATCGTAGCTAAGAATCCTCGGAATTGTAGTTTGTTGTGGGTGCTGAGAGTTGCTAAGAGGCCCCTAGTTACCTCTCAGACCTATAATTGCCACAGTGCTTTAACTATCAACCCCTCTTCACAGCGGAGGGGGACTATGGGAGGGGAATGGGGAGGGGTGGTCTCCTAACAATTCTCAGAACTCGCAACAAACTACAGCTCCCAGAATCCTTTGAGGGAAGCCAGGGCTGTTTAAAGTGGCATCATAGTGCTTTAAACGTATGGCGTTAATAGGGCCATAGTTGGCCAAAGGGAGGGAGGGAGGAGGGCAAAGAATACGCCCTAGTGGGCTGGATTGGGCCCAGGAACCTGCAACTGCCAACCCTGTAAGGCAGGGGAGAGGAACCAGCACCTCCATGGCTTAATTACACGCAGGTTGGGGGCAGGGGAGAGAGAGGAGCAGGGGAAATAGATGGGTGGCATATCAGGAGGAGGAGCTGCAAGCCCTCGAGGGGGCAAGAGTGATTTGTTCTTCTTCCAGCAACTCATGCTGGGCAAGGTGTGAATGTGGTGTTAGTCTCCTGTCTCCATTAAAGCACAAAATGGGAAGGAGGACGGCGGGGTGGTGGTGGTGGGGAGCCTGCCCCCCCAGCTGTCTCCCCCAACTTAGAGCACAAATGCAACAGATGGTGCCTCTTTTCCTTTGCTCTTTCCCACGAAATCGCTTCTCGGAGGGGGGGAGAAAGAGGCAAGCGGCAAGCGGCCTGAGCAGATCAATCCTATTTCCCTTAAGTAGAAAGCGGCAGCCCCTTGACCCAAGCCCGTTTTTGCTCTTTGCAAAGATCCCACCACACGCTCTCTGCCAAGCGGCAATTAACAGATATCGCAGCGGGGGAAGAGAAAATCCCCCACAGTGAGAGCTGTTCTGTGTGTGTGTGTGTGTGTGTGTGTGTGTGTGTGTGTGTGTGTGTTAGTGCTAATAAGATGCAAATATATTCACAGTGGAAGCAGTGTCAGCAGAGGACAGTATGGAGGGGGGCAGGTTCTTGGATATTTCTCCGGTGCTAGATCATCACCCTTTTCCCTCTCCCCCCCTTTTCCCTATTTGGCAAAGGCTGCTGTGCGGCAGCAGGGTGGGGAAGAGAAAAAAACAGTGAAGGGAAGACACACACACAACACACACACACACTGGTGCCCTTGCCAGGTTAATTCTGACAGGGCTAGAATTCTTCCTGCGACGGATGGCTTTATGGTGGTGGTCTCGGGTCACTCACTCTTGGCCTAACCTACCTCGCAAGGTTGTTGTAAGGATTGGGATGCGGGTGGTGCTGTGGTCTAAACCACTGAGCCTCTTGGGCTTGCTGATCAGAAGGTCAGTGGTTCGAATCCCCGCGACGGGGTTAGGATAGAATGGAGAGGAAAACTATGTACCATATTTTTTGCTCTATAAGACTCACCTTTTCCCTCCTAAAAAGTAAGGGGAAATGTGTGTGCATCTTATGGAACGAATGCAGGCTGCGCAGCTATCCCAGAAGCCAGAACAGCAAGAGGGATTGCTGCTTTCACTGCACAGCGATCCCTCTTGCTGTTCTGGCTTCTGAGATTCTGAATATTTTTTTTCTTGTTTTCCTCCTCCAAAAACTAGGTGCGTCTTGTGGTCTGGTGCGTCTTATAGAGCGAAAAATACATTACCTCGAGCTCCTTGGAGTTGGGATAGAAATTTATTAAACTAACAAATAAACAAATCCAAAATTAAACGTAAAGGGACCACTGACCATTAGGTCCAGTCATGACCGACTCTGGGGTTGCAGCACTCATGCCACTTTATTGGCCGAGGGAGCCAGTGTACAGCTTCCAGGCCATGTGGCCAGCATGACTAAGCCGCTTCTGGCGAACCAGAGCAGCGCACGGAAATGCCGTTTACCTTCCCGCCGGAGCGGTACCTATTTATCTACTTGCACTCTGACGTGCTTTCAAACTGGTAGGTTGGCAGGAGCAGGGGCTGAACAATGGGAGGTCACTCTATTGCGGGGATTCAAACCGCCGACCTTCTGATCGGCAAGTTTTAGCTCTGTGGTTTAACCCACAGCGCCACCCGCGTCTTTAAATCCAACATTAAAGGAAGACAAAAGAGCCCTTGGGGAATATAAGTTGGCACCTAACATGAATCAAAAGCCCTGTCTCCACGGTACGTTAAAAGCTGTATCTATTTTCTGCAGAGCACACGTCTGCCATACAGGCCTAGCATTGCAGCTCAGTGTGGAAATTCCCATGCAGTTCACAGGGACACAAAGACGCTCTGCAAAGCAGGCTTGGCCACAGTGCCCACTATAGCAAGGGTGGCCCACTAGGCGTTGTTGGATGTCATGGACTGGTTGAAATGGTGGAAGGAATGGTGGAAAGAAGACTCAGAGCCTGGGGATTGGTGGAGGGATGACGATGAGCAGCCAAAGAGAGAAGAAGGGGAAGAGGAGGTGGTGGAAGCTAAAGGGGTAACAGGGCTTAGTGAGCTGGGAAAGTCTGTGGGAGAGAGGAAACCAGAATCATAGGCAGAAGCGGAAGCAGGGAACGAGGGAGGCCAAGAGGAGTCACAGATGTCCCCCACCCACTGCAACCCACCCGCTTCTGCTTCCCCCGCCCCCATGTCTCCCAAAACCCAGAGAGGCATGAAGTGGGAGGAGCAGAGACAGACATGCAGGCAAAGTCTCAGATTTCTTGGGGAAAGCCCTGGAGAGGCGGGGGCAATCGGACTCCACAACTGCTTCATAGCGGGCAAGAGTTACCAAAGAAGAGTTGCTGTGCTCACTAGGCCTGGCACTCCAGTGCAGAGCCTGTTTTTATAATAGTCGACTTCACTCGATGTGATTCGTTGCTTCCTCCCAACACTGGATTCCAGCTGCCATCAGCCCCAGGCAGTATCACCAATTGCCGTGGATCATGGAAGCTGTGGTCCAACTTCACCTGGGTGTCGTACAGCATCGATGGGGAACCTGTGGCCTGCTTGGTTGTTGTTTGATTCCAACTCCTATTAGCCCTGGCCACTATATCTCATTGTCATGGACCATGGGAACTGTAGTCCAGCTGCATCCATTAGTCTTGCAGCAGGGATAGGGACATTTGACTTTGGCTCCCATGAGCCCCAGTCAACATAATGGCCAATGGACAGGGATGATGGGAATTGTAGTCCAACGACACAGGCTCCCTAGCTCTGTTCTAGGCACTCTGCCACATCAGATGCCCTGCCCTGCCCTGTAGCCAGATACCCTGAAGAAGGGGGGTGGAAAGCATTTTGTAGTAAACATATATCCTACAGTCCCCTTCATCTCTTTCCTCCAGCAAAGTGGATGTGAGGGAAAACAGGTTGTATGAAGGAAAAAAAGGAAGAGACAGAAGGAGCGAGGGGGGGAGCTGGCGGGGGTGGCAGTGATGGGCATGTGCTTCTGGAACAGGCTGTACAAGCAGGGGGGAGAGGAGAGCAAGCTGAGACAGGAACAGAGGAAGAAGAATTTGCAGCTTCATGTGATGTGTGTGCGCGCGCACCAGAAACTTGCATATTTAAAACTTAATGGAAGAGAAGGTTAGTAGGGCAATCCAATAGCTCAGTCGTAGAGCCCCTGCCCTGCATGCAATAGGTTGCAGGTTCCATCCCCCACTTATCTGGTTGAAAGATCAAAGAGCTGGTGTGGTGTGATGGTTAAGAGTGCTGGACTAGGACACAGTAGGTTGGCAGTTGAAATCCCCACTCAGCCACAAAGCCCACTGGGTGGTCTTGAGCCAGTCATTGCCTCTCAGCCTAACCTACCTCACAGGGTTGTTGTGGTGATTAAATGAAGGGCAGAACCACGTACACCACCTTGAGGCCTTGGGAGAAGGGGGGGGATATAAATGCAATCAAACAATCCACCACAAATGCACCATTGTTCCGTCAGTGATCTTTTGTTGAATACAGCACCGGGGGGGGGGGGATCACGCCAGTCTGGAAGGGCCTCAATTCTGGTACTGAAAACAAATCCCCTGGGCTGAGGATGTGTGCAGATGGACACCACATTTTATTCCCACAAATCACGACGTCTGCCTGCATCTGGGCTAAGAAACTTTGCGTTAACTTTTTCTCTTAATTATTAAGGTCACACGAGAAGTATCCAAACATTTTAAATGCCCCATTAGAGCCGCTCTGCAACTTTCCCTTCTGAACTTGTGCAACAAGCAAGCAACAACTCTTTGATCTAATGAGCTTCTTCGGTGTATGCTGGCGGCACTGAAAACTTCCTTGGCTCAGAAGTTGAAGGCACGGCAGCAGTTAGCCTACACATTGTGGTGCAAAGATATGGGGACTCTAGACATTGCTGAGAAAGTAACTCACATATTAGGTGTTTCTAGGGGTAAAGAAAACCTGGAACATTTTAAACTCTCTTCTCCCACCAAATCACAGAATTTGGCTTTCATGATGTGTCATGCTTCTTTTATTTTTCTACATGATCTGCTCTCTATTTTATGTTTTCTATTCATGTTTTCTGTTTGTTTGCACTTTTGAAGTACAGTACAGTCATACCTCGGGTTACAGATGCTTCGGGTTGTGCACTGCGCTGAACCCGGAAGTACCGGAACAGGTTACTTCCGGGTTTTGGCGCTTGTGCATGTGCAGAAGCGCCGAATCGCAACCCATGCATGCACAGACTGTGGGTTGCGGACGCTGCGGGTTGTGAACGTGCATCCCGCACGGATCACGTTCGCAACCCAAGCTTCCACTGTACATTAATATTACACGCACATACATACACACAAGTCCACACGTAAAATAACCAGAAACGTGAAATGTTTTAATGGATGCCAAACCAAACCAATCCAGGGTACAAATAGCTCAGCCCCTGCTCCTCTCCCCCCACAGAAGATGCACCACCCTCCCTTGTCTCCAAAAGTATGGGGGCGCAGGGGCCTCTCCCCGCCTCAACACCATCTCACCTTCCACTGAAAAGGCAGGCAGGTAGCATGCAAAGGAAGCACTGCCAACACCTGTACCAAAAACCTGTGTTATGTTGGCTCACACTTACTTGCTTCAAAAACCTACGGAGATTTAAGCTTAAAAAAACACACACCAAAATGTTGGGAGGTTGCAGAGATGGGCAAAAATTAAAAACAGCATCATAAGGAATCCTTCAACTTTTTACCAAAGAGAAGATTTAGCTCAAAGTTCTCAGAAGAGACAATGCTGACACACTTCAGCTATATGGCTTATTTCAGACTTCTCTTTTCAACTCAAAGATAGAAATCTTGGCATTTCCCCCCAGGAAATGGTTTGAACAGAAGATGCCTGAGAATGAGTTTTTCACAACTGCATTGGGAGTTGTTGTGACGATGAAGAGATGCCACAAAGAATTTTGGACATAACGTACCAACTCTGGAAAATAAATTTGTGGGTCACCCTTCTCAGGAGGAGAGGGGACATCTCGTTTCTTCTGAGCATTATGCAATACAGGGGATGCGCTAGTGGCAGCAGAATTAGATAAAGGGTGCTACTGCAGGATCCATGAAAAAGGCGGAACCATGCATAGAACTATGAGGGCGGCTGGGTTAACTGGGAGGCTATGAACTTTAGAGTACATTGCCTTGGTTAGACGCTGGGACTCCAATAGAGCATCACTGAACGCACCTTCGCTCCAGAGAAGGCTGCCTTGCTCTCTCCAAGGATGCTTTCAAAAACCCACGCAGCTCAGAACAAAGGGGTAAAGATGAAACCACTTGCACCCTGGGCTCCTCATTAAAAAGACCCAGAGAAGTCTGCATCTTATAGCAGCCATGAGGAAAAAACAAACCATCGCCAGCTGCAGTCAGGCAAGGACTGGCAAGAATGCAGTGGCAGAGGGCAGGCTGGACTGTACCATATCAGAAGGCAGGGGAGGATTCTGTTTCTGAGTGGTCCTTCGGCATTCTCATGTGCAAACGTAACACAACAGGAAGAAAAATACTGACCTACCCACTTTCCTGATGTGGTAGGTGGTTTTTTGTGTTTTGTTTTTTAAAGCTTTAAAAAGTGTCCCCCACCTTCAGCCCGAAGTGTACATATAACCCGTCCCTTTGCCACAGGATTCATTTGTCCTTTCTCACCCCAGCATGTTTTGACTCAGAGCAGGTCCTCCATTTTTTGCTAACGGGGTCAAGGGGGGAGGTTTGGAAGCCCAGAGCCCGTCCCGATTCAAAACACAGAGAGAGAGAGAGGAGCTGAACTGACTGCAGGCGTCAGCAGAGACAAGCAGGTCACATGTACAGACCGAAAAAGAGGAGGTAATAGAAAAGCCAAAAAGAACAGCAGCTGTTGCGGGTGGAAGGGAAGTTTGAGAACACAAATCGTGGGAGGAGAGATGGAGGCAAGTCCTGGCTCCCATCCAACATGTACAACACACTCTCTCTTTCTCTTCCGCTGTGTGTGTGTGTGTGTGTGTGTGTGTGTGTGTGTTTAGGTGCAGAGTCTGCATTGTGGAGGTTGCCACCCCTGACCAAAACCTAGCCCCCTTCCTTCGACAGGAAGTCCAGCCTCTTGCCCAGCACCTCCCTTCTTCACTCTGCTGTTTCCTCCGCTGGCTGGTATCTCAAAGAAGGGCCTCCGCCTCCAGGATGGTTTTTCCTCCTCCGAGCTCACGGCAACAGTAAGGGGCGCTGGATGGGCATCAGTAAAGTCAGGACCTGGAAAGGGAGGAGAGAGGAAAATGGGTCGTTTCAGAGGCTAGAGCGCCCCCTTGCTGCTGCAGTTAAGCTGCACAGGGGTTTTTACGGTAAATGGTGCAGAAGCTAAATTGAGTCAGACCGCACAATGCCAAGCAAAGAGGAAGCTGCCGGCTCATCGGCCATTTGTGGTTTAAGGGCACGCAGCTTGGCATGACTTACGCAGATCACAGAATCTGGAATGACCGAAGGTGAAGAATTTTTTAATTATTATTTGAAAATAGTGCAGAATGCACAGCGTCCTGATAATGACCAGGAAAATCTAGGAGAAGCCACTAGCTGGATTATCAGGCCGGCAGACCATAGCTGCAAGTGGCTGAAGAAAGGAAGCCAGGTCACATGCTCAAGGCCACAGGGGGCCCCTGAGTCTCATAGGGGTGCTGGAAAGGCCAGTGTTGCAACCCTGCATGTCGTCATACACCCCCTTCAACTGGGGAAGCCCTAAAGGAAACGTTTGGGCCATGCAAATTTGCCTACCTTAGGAAATCTCCAGACACACATTCCCCGTGTGTGTGTGTTATTATTATTGCCTGGCAAGGACTATGGTGTTCTAGTGTCCATCACAAACACCTACACCTGTATCACTTCTACCTTTCCAAAGAGTTGTTCCTCCTTTATTCAAAGTGGTTCTCATGATGGTCAAAAGAGCAAACAGCTCCACTTTTGGAATTTTTCCATAGCAAAGGCTGCAATGCACTTGGCCTGGGGTCTTGTGCTCTTCTAACACCACCAGTGTCCTTGGAAAGCAGCCTCAGAGGCTACTGGGTCCTGTACTAAGAGAGAACGGGCTAAGCGGCCTGGGATGTAGCCAAAACAAGGCTTCCTTTGAACTAGAGCGACCACTTTCTTAAGTTATCAGTCTACTGCTGACAAAGGTGATGCCGGTCATCTGATACCGGCCTGTAGCACCTCATCACATTGTCAAAGGCACTAACAACTTAGACCTTTCCTTCAAAGGCACACATTTACAAAGGAAGGGGAAGCCTCTTAAGAGCTAAACACCTCAGGTGTGGTTCGGAAGGAGGGAGAAGATTTCTGCAAGTCTCACTCTCTCTCTCATCCTAGTTACTCACCTTTGTTCCTCTGTGGAACTGGGCCCTACTCTCCTCGGGAACAATGATGTAGGGGAGGAAGATGTCCAAATGGTAGAGTTGGGGGTGTCCCTGTAACACAATGCGGTCCTCTCCCAGGTCCAGCTCGAGAGATCTTACTGAGGTCTGATTAGGGTGGGAGAACAAAGAAACACTGAAAAAAATACAATTTTATTGCTATTTCCCCAGCTTGGGGACCAGAGCACCCAAGACACCACCCTACAAACCGCATGCCAAATTACCATTTTAGGGAGGCTGATTTTCGCGACCAGGTGGTCAGGGTGGCTGATAGATGGCTCAGCAACTATGGTGAATTCAGGAACTGTGGCCGAGCTGCGGAATGAAGCACAACAGAATCAGCAAGGGAGAAGGGGGGGGGGGAGTGTCATGATAAAAACACTCAGTTGGAATCAGATATTGCCAACTCATAAAAACAGGGACAGGCAACATGTTAATAGATTAAAGAGCCAAGTCAGAAATGCAGCTGTGGGCTTCTGACACACAATATCCTGCCCGATCTAACTGAACTTTATTTAATTCATTAGACATACAACCTGCACTATGGGCGGCTGATGACAGAGTCCTATTCTGGCCACTATCGGCCAGTTTAAATAAACTTGCTTTATTGTACTTCTGGGAGATGCAAAGGCTAGGGCTTTGCCAAGTCTCCAAGGGCAGAAAACTCTGACACTTAAGGGCAGCTATTCAGAATGCCTCTGTGTGTGTGTTTGCAGACCCAATTTGACACCCAGGTAGCATACTCAAAACATCACTCCTGGTTGCTCTTAAATGCCTGGTACAACCGAGCAGTCCAGAGGGGTTCCTTGGGCTTGTACTAGTGGCAGTTTCTGGCCAGTCTTCAGAGGACTGCCCCATGAGCAATGCATTGCACCAGTCCAACCTATCATAGCAGACCATATTTGAGATCACGGGTCATTCCATTCCTCCATTACCCTGACCCCCATCCTCATTGTACAGTCCCTCCCATCCCAACCACACCGTACCTCTGTGACGCAGATGGCTGCAAAAGGTTCCTGCCTTCCTCCTTGACTTGGCTGCAGAAAGAGAAAAACGCCTTGTAAAAATGAAGAAGGAAGTATTGATCTGACTACTACAGTTGTACCAAGTCCCCATTCAAGTCTGGGCCAACAGCTCTCTCTGCTCTGTCCAGAGTCCCAAACACTTTTAACAGGCCCCAGAGATTGGTTTCTGCTTCAGCTGACAAGATGCCGTAGAATGCTAACAATTGAATGCTAACAATGACTTAATTCTCCCTCTGCCGCCCCTCATGTGTTACAAGCCCCTCCCATGCTAACATTTCCATATAGCAGCCGCTCACTGGAAAGATCTCTCCTAACTCGACTACCCTCAACTTGGACTCCAGCTCCCATCAGCCCCAGCCAACATGGCCGATAGTTAAGGATGATGGGAACTGTAATCTAACAGCATCTAGAGGGCACCAGATTGGGGAAGACTCTCCTAATTCATCCAGATGGTCCAATGGCAGCCAGTGATTCTCATGCTAAGAGGAGGAGGAGATAAGCTTACCCCAATACTAGTCCATTGCAGAAAAATGAAGTGTCTCAAGGCCCCTGAAAATTTAACTAATCTTGCAGGGCACAAGAGCCCACTTCACCAGATGAATGACAAGTATAATCCCAATTTAGCAGCATCCTCTTGGGTGTTAAGATGAGCAGAGGGGGACCCCTCTTGGTAGTCCCACCACTCTCAGAGGTCCGGGTGGGAGGACTCCCGGTAGAGGACCCTCTGTGTGGCATTCCCCTAAGTTGTGGCATTCCGCCAACGTACCTGCTATCCATCTCTTGGATGAAAGGCTTGGATTTGGTGCGGATGGTCTGCTCGGCTATGGAGCCCATAAACTTCCTGTTCTTCAGAATCCGCCATTCTGGAAAGGGGCGCAAGCAGCCTTGTTAGCTTGGCTGCAGGGGTAAAAGGCTCTGACCCAGCCCCAAAGGGATGGAAGCACCCAGAACGGATGTTAGAAGTCTCCCAAACCAAGGTCGCTTTTCTTTCAAGGGTATGCCCCCCCCACAAGGAGGGGAAATGTTACCTCAGGATTGGCCCCAAGAGGGGGCCCTGTTGCCTGCCGGCAGCAACACCTGTACCTTGGTTGTTGACATCCATCTTGTATTTCTCCGACAATCCTTCCATGGCGATTGTGATGAAGAACTCTTTGAGGAAGTCGTTGTTCTTGAGGCAGCGAGGGAAAACAGAGAGATGGGGGTGGGGAGAAGGTTAGGTTCCCTTCTCTCAGGACATGGATTACTCCATGAAGAAGTAGCTGCCACCCAACTGCATGCATAGGTAGGAAGTCCCAAGGCCTTGTGATTATGAAAATAAGAAGTCCAGCTGAATTGGGCCACAGGCCCACCGAGTCCAGCTCATGACAGCTGTGGGAAGCCCTCAAGCAAGGGCCAAGTAGAACAGAGCTCATCACTTGTGATTGCTGGAAACTGATATTCAGACACATACCGATTGGGGAGATGGTGCGGAGGAAGGGATGCATCCATTCATGGCATAAGCAGCCGAAGATACATTAAAGAGGCTCACCTGCCTACCTTGCAGGTGTAAACTTGCAGGAGTAAACTTAGGGAAGCTTTTAATGTTTGATGCATTACTGTATTTTAATATTTTGTTGGAAGCTGCCCAGAGTGGCTGGGGAAGCCCAGCCAGATGGGTGGGGTATAAATAAATTATTATTATTATTATTTATTATTATTATTATTATTATTATTATTATTATTATGTTACCAGATTTTTTTTCCAATGAATCCGGGGAACTTCAATGGATTTTGTATGGGGACTGATTTGTAAATCCAGGGACTGTCCCCAGGAAATGGGGACATCTGGTAACCTTATGCCCCTGTCTCCCAACATCATCCCCCTACTCTGGCACAGCAAACAGCACCCAGGTGGTTTTGGGAAAGAGAGGTTCCTGCCTGCCATGGACACAGCAGGAATTCTGCCCCTGAGCGGAACAGGAGAAGCCGTTTGGGACACAAAGGCTCCCTTTCAAAAAGGCAACTCACCTCCATCTTGTTGTAAAAGGTGGTGCTGATGGAAACGTCATAGACGGTGCAAGCATTGCCACCTGGGAAAGAAGAAAGAAGGGTCAGGCCGCTTCTACAGAAGAGGGGGCTATTCCTAAAACCTCCAAGGCAGAAGGAGCCTTGGTTTCACAGTTGCCCTTCAAGGGCTGAGTCCACACTGCACCACCTCACTTGGGAGACGCTCTTATGCAGAGACATCCCCACGAGGAAAAACAAAGAGATCGGGTGTGTTTCTCTCTCTTGAGCCAGGGTGGGTACAAATCAATGCTTTCTTAAAAACATCTGAACTTTCCCCCTCCACAAAGCTGCATTCGTCTGCAAGTTTCTGTTTCTGTGAGCTACGCAAAAAATGGATCATCCGTATAAAAATAAAAAGGGAGCAAGTGTGTTTTGGATGCCAACTGATTCCTAGGCAAAAACGTTCCTCTTTAACCAGGCCGTTGGTCGGTTGTCATCTGATGCCCTTTTAAAATGGGGGGGAGGGGGGTTACTCAGGTGTTTGTTTTTATTTTGATTATGTAGTCTGTGTTTTTATCCTATAAACTGTCCTGAGATCTGTGGGTATAGGGGAGTATATAAATTATAAATAAATAAATAGTAGTAGAACAGTCATACCTTGGGTTACAGACGCTTCAGGTTGCACGTTTTTGGGTTGCGCACCACGCCGAACCCAGAAGTACCCGGGTTACTTCCAAGTTTCAGTGCTCACGCATGTGCAGAAGCGCTAAATCACGCTTTGCACATGCGCAGAAACGCCGAATTGCAACCTGTGCGTGCGCAGACGTGGCGCTGTGGGTTGCGAACGTGCCTCCCGCACGGCTCATGTTCACAACCCGAGCGCCCACTGTAGTAGTAGGAGTGTCCTTCAAATGATGAGAGGGATTGAGCCAGGGATTTAGGTGACCAAGTTCCTTACTCCTTGTGCTACTCAGACAGCTCTCTTAGGCAGAAGGACCAAAAAGTCCACCAAGACCTGGCTGGCTCTGTAGAAGCACGTGCTCCAGCCTTGGTTTTCCTTAAGACTTAGCAACTCATTTCACGGCTAGCCCGTCCTCTCAGCATCAATGAGGCGGATGCTCACTCTTGTCCACTTCCGCGTGGGGCTCTCCCAAGCTCATGGGGATCCTGAAGGTGGAGGCATTCTCCGACTCAATGAGGCAGGCAAGCTCTTCGTTGGTCAGGTCAGGAGGTGGGGGGATGTGGGGAGACCGGCAGACGTTCACAAAGACCTTCTCACCGGAACTTGTGCGGGTTTTAAGGCAGAATCCTGGGAAGGATGAGAGAAGCAAGTCATAGATTTGCAGGTTTCTCTAAACAACTAGGGAATCTGCTTTTGCCGGCCATGGACCACTTTCACCTTGTCTCCCCATTGCACCTCTAACATCCACCCCACTCCCCTGTAATCCCAAGATCTCTGCTTTTCTGGTTATATGAGACAGGGAGAAAAGCTTCTCTTTCTGCTCTTTATATAATTTTATACACCTCTACCATCTCCCTGCTTTCTCACCCTTTCTCTCTAAACTAGAAGGCCCCAAATGTTGCACCCTTTCCTTAAAGGGGAGTTGGTCTACCCCTTTGATAATTTTGATGGCCTTTTCTGAACTTTTCCCAGCTCTGCAATATCCTTTTTGAGATGAGATGGCTGGATAAATAGCACATATGTACATAATAGTCCAAGCGTGGTCACACCACAGATTTGTATAACGGCATTATGATATTGACAGTTTTATTTTCAATTCCTTTCCTAATGATCCCCAGTGTGGCATTTGCCTTTTTCACAGCTGCTGCACAATGGATCAGCTTCTCCATCAAGCTACCCACTATGACCCAAACATCTCATCCTGGTTAGTCACCCCATGAGCTTATATGTGAAATTTAGATTATTATTATTTTGCGCCCCAGCTTGCATCACTTTGCCCTTGTTTGCAATGAAAGGCATTTGCCATTTGACTGCCCAAGCTTATATCCAGTTTAGAAAAAAGTTCATTTAGAAACCTTCACAATTCCTTTTGTTCTTTACCTGGGAGTGGACGGATAGGCTTGGATTCTGCCGGAGAGGGCACGAAGCTCTGGATTTTCTGGGTTGCCTAAGAGGCAGAGATAAATTTATGACACAGCTACACAACTCAGACTTTAGAGAATTTTTTTATGTTTGATGTTTTATTGTGCTTTTAATATTCTCTTGGGAGCTACCCAGAGTGGCTGGGGAAACTCAGCTAGATGGGTGGGCTATAAATAATAAATTATTATTATTTTTTTATTATTATTACTTAAACCGATCCCATTTCTTTCCGAGATGAAAGGCTGCAGCCCCTTACGTCTGGAATTAGACATTCCAAGAGCCCCATGTCCTTCCCTGAGCCCAACCCTTCATGTCACATTCATCAACATTCAACCCAAAAGGTCTTTTCACTTTGTGCATCTCAGGTCAGCTTCATTGAACTCCATTATAAATTTGAAGCAGTATTATACCACTTTAAACAGTCACGGCTTCCCCAAAAACAATCCTGGGAACTGTAGTTTGTTAAGGGATGCTGAGAGTTGTTAGGCGACACCCCCCTTCCCCTCACAAAGCTACAATTCTGAGTTCCCTGGGAATAAGAGCTGGTTATTAAATCATCTGAGAATTGTAGCTCTATGAGGGGAACAGAGGTCTCCTAACAACTCTCAGCAACCTTAACAGACTATACTTCCCAGGAATCGGGGGGGGGGGGACCATGGCTGTTTAATGTGGTATGAAACAGATTTAATTACATAGTGCAGATGGGGCCTAGAAAAGAGTCCATCAGCTACACATGGTCCCTGATCCCCAATTTTTCCTCCCCACCCCCACCACAGGCCTTCATGCAAACCTGGAGTAGAAGACGTTGGAACTCCTTCTCTTCCTCCTCCTCCTGCAGCTCGGCTGATAACAGGGATGTGTCAGCTACAGATGCCATGGTGGTGCTAGCTGGACCCTGCAGAGGTTAATATTTATATTTTATAAAGGTGATTTCAGTTAAAAGAAATAAAGTGATACAGGAAAAAAGAAGGAAATGTGAGGAGAAAAACAACAGCAAAGATACATATAAAAACGAAAATATACCCCCAAAAGCAATATATAATATACATTCTTGTATAAATTGGTATAGTGTTATTGGTATTGTCCTAGTGCTTATGGAAATGCTAATAGCTTACTACATTTTGTATAAACTCATTCCAAATGTTATCATGGTTATCCATACAGAGTCTGCGGCTGTAAGCAGTTCCGTTCATAAACTGCCAGTGATATCATATCATCAGCCCATTGATTGAAAGGTATCATATATTTTATTCCCCCCCCCAAAAAAAAAAACACACCTCAATATCAATCTCTTGGCCGCCATTAAGGCACGGAAAAACCATTTCCGTTGTCCTGTTGATAATTTCCATATTGCAGGCATCTAATTCAATAAAATTTTCTCTGCTGAAAGACTTAACTTTTAAGATTTAAGTTTAACACACACCCTAAACCAAAATCAAGCCTCAAGGGTCCCAACTCACTGCTCCCCCCCCCCACAGACTTGCTGCTACACCCTCCCTCCAAGGAGACCAGCGCAAGGAGATGACGTTTTCTCAACTCTCCACTTCATCCTCAAGAAAACAACCCCGTGAAGTAGGCCTACCAAGGCTACTTGGCTGAAGCTGGGTTTGAATACAAGCTCGTGATATCTCAGCTTCACGCTTTGCTGTCTCCAAAAATAAAAAAGGGGGGACCCTTTTAAGATCTCCCCTTCCAGGAATCAAGATCCCGCACCTGCCTCTGCCAAATCGAACTTCCTTTCCAGTCAGCGGATCAAACTTCCGTTGTTGCTATGGCAGCGACTCCCGACCTCAGCTGTACTGACTACCGAGAAAAGGACGGGAGGAAATAGTGCCTAATGGTTACAGCAACGGACTGGAAGTGCGGGGGGGGGAGAGAAATACTTGCCTCTCTATACGCCCTGAACTTTAATGCCACTCCTCTTCCCAAGTCCCATGCACATGATCTATAAATAACGATTTTAAAAAATCATAGCTTCCAGGGTCATGTTTACCTTGGTATCGTTGCTAGTTTATATATCTGTCTGTCGTCGGCTCCGTGGCGAAGGAAGCGACGACACGCGCGGGCGCCAGAAGGTTCGATATGCGGAGAAGCGGGACCGGAAGTCGAGTTCTCTTTGCCTCTTTCTCATAGGCTTCCTATCTCTGCGCTCTGTATTGAGGATGCAGGAACTCCATAGAGTTAAGGACGCGAGGTCAGACAAATGTTAGACTAGCATCTCAAACATCCGGTTAGATTCGGGGTTTTCCTTTGGATTAAGGCGGGGCTGGGCGCGCTATTAGACAAGAGTGAGCTTTTGGTGTCATGTAAGAGCAGCAATTTGTTGTTGCGTTTAATTTTTTTTGTTTTAATGCTAATACTGGGGGGGGGGGTTATTTCCTTAAATGCTGTTGGGGCAATGCAAGCATTTTAATATAAAACACCATTTATATAACAAACCAGATTCTTCAACTACACCAATAGCCAGGCTTTGGTATATGTTACTAAGTATGTAAGAATCTTAGAATACTGTACATTGCAGCTCCTCTCTATCTCTCAGTTCCTCCCCTGTAACCTGCAGTGTTGAGATAATAAAGGTTAAATCCTATACACATTTACCAGGGAACCTTGGATTGCTCTGTAAGGCTGAGCTCTGGTTTTTCTTCTCTTGGGGTGGGGGGCAGGGGGTGGGGAAGGGTAAGGCAATAGCCTCTGGCCAATCAATCCCATTCACGCCAAAATCCTGGATTTCGCTGTTGATTCCGAAGGTTACCTGATATTTATAATCCCAACTAGCAAACAAAACAGCTTTCAAAAGTAACCAAGAAGATGCAACCTCAATGTTGGAGGGTTTTCCTTGTTATGCATTTCATTTTGTGGTAAACAAATAAAAAGTAACCAGGAAGCCTCGTCTGTAGTCATGAAGGTTTATAAGAATTCTTAAAAGGTTACAAAGACTTTTTCTCCCCCCCCCCAGCTCTTAGATAGCAATATACCTCTTCCCTCTCCATCTCTATGGTGCCAATGCGTCCCTTCTCTCCACCTCCCAGTCTCTATGGAAGCCAGGAGTCCGGAAGTGCCGCCCTAAAGGGGCGGGTGGCTGAATGTTTAGCCTGGCTGGTGCTTAGTCCAACTGTCAAGGGGGAAGAAGCCCAATTACTGTAGTGCCCATGGCTGGCTCAGCAGCAGCGGCGGGAGGCGGCAGCAGGCGCGGGGCCCCTGCAGTGCCCGATATCTACAGCTCCATGGAGTATGGGCCTGTCCCAGAGGGCACTGGGGCAGCCCAGGTAAGGGAAGCAGGCTGGGAGGCGCCCCCCGGACGCCTGGGTCCCCGAAGAGGAGAGCGCGGGAGAGGGATCCAGTGGGGGGTAGGAATTCAGGGAGAAGTTGGAAGAGGAGAAAAGTGTGGATTTCTTTTCTTCAAAAGCAAAGGCTATTTAGTAAGCAGGGTGGGAGCAGGAGTAGATTGCAAACAGGAGGGTCTAGGGGAGGGTCTGCCTTCCTTCCCCAGAACCCGCCGCCCTTTGCCCTGGTCTTTGCCCCTCTCTTCCCCGCCGCTCTCCAGCCCTGACCTTCGCTCCTCTGCTGAGCCAGCGGTCTCTGCTGGCTGGACTCGCCGCCTCTCACGTGGGTGTCGTTGACCATCCGAGCTCTAAAGGTCTCCCTCTTCACGGCGGCACGTTTCAACTATTACTGTTATTTAAGTCTGCATTTAGGAAAAGGGACGCGGAAGAACCTGCGCGTGCTGCAACGTCAGCTCTAACTAAGAGAGCTGGGATCCCCTGTAGAACCCAGGATTCCGGCCGATCCTTGCTGCAGCGCACAAAACACCCTTAGAATGGGAAGCAAAGTCTCGCCCGTGCTCGAATCCTGGCAAAGCTCCCGCTTCGCTCCTTTCTCTCTCTTGTCTCGTCTGAATGTCAATGCACCTCTGCATCCCAACCCCGTGTAGGACATCCACTCCGCCCCTTGAGAGAACACATGAACTAACTACTACGGATATGCAAGCCCCAAACTATGCTTTTCTTGCTGAGCTGCAGCTAGACTAGCTATCCTTGGGAGGAGGGCGGGGGAGACCAGTCCGTGCCGTGCAGGGATCTGCTGCGTTGAAGGAGCAGAGCGCCCAAAGGAGGCGAGGTAGACGAAGCTGTGCTCGGACTCCTGGGTTCCCCGGGAGGTTCAGCGCCTCGCTCTCTGCTTCGCGGGGGCAAAGAGAGGTTCTCTTCCAACAGGCGTGGCCGAGCGGCCCGATTTGAATCAGGGTCATATGCATACTGCGCGCCCATTGGCCAGCGCGCCCGTGGTAAGTCCCACCTCGGGTTACGTGCTACCGCGGAGGTACCCGCCCCTCTTACTCCGCCTCGCTCGGTCTTCTGGGTTAGGGAGGGGGCTGTATCCCAGCGTGCACCGGGGTTAGGCTCCTCATTAAACCGAGCCGGGGGGGACCCCCTATTCCATTTCATTTTATTATATGATTGCTTTTATTATTTTATTATTATTATCATAATCGCCGGTCCTTTCCCATCCCGGGCATGTCCTCGCCTTCCCCTTCTTCCTTCCTGGGCCCCAAGAGCACGGATCGCCCCAAAGTGCCCCGCACCCGGGCAGCCACTTGGAGCCACCGGGAGACGCTGGATTTCCTCGCCCTGTGGGGGGAGGAAGGGATCCAGACGCAGCTGAACCGCTGCCACCGGAATGCCGACGTCTACCAGTGGATCTCGGAGCGGATGGCGGAGAAAGGCTATTTCCGCGACGAGGACCAGTGCCGGACCAAAGGCAAAGACCTGAAGAAGAGTTACAAGCAAGCCAAGCTGCAGGACGGCATCGCCCGCCAGAGGTGCCGCTTCTTCCACGAACTCGACGCCATCCTGGGCAGCGGCGGGAGCGGCAGCGGAGGCGCGGCGCCCTGGTGCCAGGTGGTGATCAAGGAGGAGAGCGACCCCGAGCTCGACCCCGAGCTCCACGAGGACGAGTACGCGTGGACCCAGGTGTCCGTGACCGACGGCAGCGACGGGGATCCGCAGGGCGAGCCTTCCTCCTCCGCGGTAGCGGCCGCCGCCGCCTCGTCGTCCTCCTCCTCCCAGGCAGGGGTCGGGGGCTTGCTCCACTCCGAGGACCCGGCCCTCCACCACCACGTGGCAGGCGGGATCGTCAAGGAGGAGAAAAGTCCCGGGAGAGAAGAGAGCGGCCTCCGGGGCGGAGGGGGAGCCTACCTCTACGGCCAGGAGGACGCCCACGTGGAGACCCCCGGCGGGGCGGACCAGCCTCACCTTCGCCGGGAGAGCCGGGCGCACTTGGAGGCTCCTTGGAGACCAGGGCTGAACCGGAGAGGTGAGTGGAGCGAGAGGTGGAGTTTTTGGATGGGACGGGGAGGAGGACTATATGTGACACGTGATTTTATATATACATATCCTGTGGCTGCTCTTCAGAGAACCCAGGAGTCCTGGTCCTCAGCCCTTTTCTATCCAGCCCTCCCCTGGTGCTACAGCCCTGATGCCAGGGTTGTCAGAATTGCCTTGCACTCTGTTCCTATTGACACTGAAGCCAGGAATCCTGTCTCTCATAGCTTCCCCACAATTCCACTCCAAAGGTTTCCCCAATAAATGGCTTCTTTCTGCCTGGCCCGGGAAACCCTGATGACCTGGCCCAGGGGTCTGCAACCCGCGGCTCCGGAGCCGCATGTGGCTCTTTTACACCTTTGCTGCGGCTCCGGGGCAGATACTAGCGAGGGGAGGAGGCGCATTGTGCGTCCCGACACTCCCCACTGTGGCGGGCGCTTTACTGGCTGTGACGTCGCATGGGGGCGGTGCGTGCGTTAGTCATGCACCGTCCCAACGTCACCTTCCCACCTGCCCGCTACATTGTAAGGGGCATGTACGCTGGTCACTGCATTGAAAGGGGGCATGTACGCTGGTCACTGTTTTGAAGGGGAGTGAAGAACACACACAAATAATAATAATAATAATAATAATAATAATAATAATAATAATAATAATAATAATTTATTTATACCCCGCCCATCTGGCTGGGCTTCCCCAGCCACTCTGGGCGGCTTCCAAAAGAATATTAAAATACTATAATACATCAAACATTAAAAGCTTCCCGAAACAGGGCTGCCTTCAGATGTCTTCTAAAAGTCAGATAGTACTGTACTTTATTTCCTTGACATCAGATGGGAGGGCGTTCCACAGGGAGGGCACCACCACTGAGAAGGCCCCCTGCCTGGTTCCCTGTAACTTGGCGTCTCGCAGGAAGTGAACCACCAGAAGGCCCTCGGTGCTGGACCTCAGTGTCCGGGTAGAACGATGGGGGTGGAGACGCTCCTTCAGATATACTGGACACAAAAAGGTAACTTGTTAATTTAATGTTTATTTCTATGAGGAGGAGTAATTCTGAGGGGTCAAACGAAGAAATAATAAAAAAGTGACAAAAAAGTTATTTTTATAATGACGAGTTTTGCGGCTCCCAGTTTTTTTTCCCCTTCGGAAACGGGTCCAAGTGGCTGTTTTTGTCTTAAAGGTTGCAGACCCCTGACCTGGCCAAACTCCCTTTTCCTGCACCCACCTTCCCAACGTGGCATCCCTGCTAAACCCACTTCCTACTGGAGAACCCAGGAAATCTTGGCAGCTTCTTTCCCACCCATCACCCACCTGCCTTCCTGATTGTCTGGCTTGACACTATTGGCCACCTCTACCTTTCTTGAGGCTCAGGATTCCAAAAGCACTACATCCCTTTCCTAAGGCTCCTAAGCAGTCCTTCCTTCACCTTCCTGCTGACAACTGCTAGGCATCACCACCTTCCAGTATGCCCAGGATTCCTGTCTGGCTTTCAAACTCCCTCCTTTCCGTGGGCACTGAGTTGCTTAAGTGGTCATTCATCCGCTCTGCATAGCAGAAAGTCCCAGGTTTGGTCGCCGGCATCTGCAGGTAATGCTGGGAGGATTTCTGCCTGATAACCTGGAGCGCTACTGTCAGTCAGTGTGGACAGTATTGAGCTAGACGCATCCAGTGGGTCAGACTCGGTATATATATATATATATATATATATATATATATATATATATATATATGCTTTCGTAGATTTTCACGGGTACAGGAATGTAGGTTTTGGTGTCTTCGGGTGTCTTCCCGTGTAAGAGTTGGGGTGTCTAGGCGACGTTTCGACGAGGTCTCACTCGTCATCTTCAGGCTGGTGCTTTCGGCTTCTTGTTACTAGAACAGAGCAGGATCTCAGTGTTTGAGTTCTATCTACCGGAAAAAAACACACACCAACCGCTACTTACATGCACAATCACACCACCACCCTGCACAAATAAACTCCGTAGCCAAGACTCTCATCTCCAGAACCAAACGTCTGGCTGACAAAGACCACTTGACAACTGAGTTACAGAATCTCTCAAATGTGTTAATCGCCAACGGATACCAGCAAAACAGGGTTACGAAGCTAATCCAAAAAGAAACACCCCCCAAAAACCAAGACACAGAAGAAAACAATGGCATGGCCCTCCTTCCTTATATCAAGGGCACTACAGATAAAATTAGCAAAATCCTCCATAAACACAATATCAAAACAGCCTTTTGCACCAACCAAAAAATAGCCAATATCCTCAGAAACCCAAAAGATAAAATCCAGTTAGAAAACCAAGGGGTCTATGAAATACCCTGCAAAGTCTGCCCAGCCACGTACATTGGACAAACAAACAGACGAATAAATGCACGTATCGCAGAACACAAGAATGCCGTCAAAAAAGAAGAAAAAACTTCCTCTCTTTACCAACACATGAAAGAAACAGGACACGAAATTAATTTTGCAGATTCCAAATTGCTCTTTAACATGGAACATCACCACAAGAGAATAATCATGGAAGCCATCGAGATAGAGAAACACCCTCACAACATGAACAAGCGTGACGACACGTCCCGCCTGCCAGACATCTGGAAATTAGCCCTCCCCACAAAAACCGACACCAGAACCAGAGGCACACAGAACGCCATCTCCAATCAACCACACCAGACCCAAACCCAGACCCTCTCCACAGATAAATTACAGACACCATCCAGTAGCCAAACCATAGTGGCACCTCCGGATGCTGCACCCCCCTGCAATCCCTACACAGATCTGGCTGGCACAGGGCACAAAACCACAGCTCGCCCCTATACACGAAGCCAAGCCAGAGCACAACTAAGTGCAGTACAGCCATCTTCTCAGAAAAACTCTTCACAAGGTCAAGAGGTCAAGACACGAAAGCTTTAGCAACTAATCCACACCTAATGACCCTCCTAAGTGGTACTCAGAATATCACTCAAGTAATCACTCAAGATATCCCTCAAGTAATTAATGAACAAAAGAAGAAAAGGCACATTAACCTAGGAACTTCCTATCTGCCCTGAACGTTGGAGGCTATACACCCCACCCCCTCAACAGTATTTATAGGAACTCAAACACTGAGATCCTGCTCTGTTCTAGTAACAAGAAGCCGAAAGCACCAGCCTGAAGATGACGAGTGAGACCTCGTCGAAACGTCGCCTAGACACCCCAACTCTTACACGGGAAGACACCCGAAGACACCAAAACCTACATATATATATATATATATATATATATATATATATATGCTTTCGTAGATTTTCACGGGTACAGGAATGCAGGTTTTGGTGTCTTCGGGTGTCTTCCCGTGTAAGAGTTGGGGTGTCTAGGCGACGTTTCGACGAGGTCTCACTCGTCATCTTCAGGCTGGTGCTTTCGGCTTCTTGTTACTAGAACAGAGCTAGTAACAAGAACTGTTCTAGTTACAAGAAGCCGAAAGCACCAGCCTGAAGATGACGAGTGAGACCTCGTCGAAACGTCGCCTAGACACCCCAACTCTTACACGGGAAGACACCCGAAGACACCAAAACCTGCATATATATATATATATATATATATATATATATATATATAAAAGTTTTTATTGTATTTTACAAAATATAGAAAAAATACAAAGACAAGAACAAGAAAAAGATAGACACAAATGCATACTACAAAATACAACAATACACACATTAAGCACAAAAATACAAAATACATACATTAAAGACTAATAACAAAAAGAAAAAGCACATATAAGAAAAACACAAAAATTACTTCTTTCTTAATTTTAGATCCTAAATTCACATATTCTCCTGACTTCCTCGCGTCCCCCGTTCTTGTATCCCTTTTCAAAGTTAGTTCAGCAAATTCATAGCCTTAATTTACCTGTTGTTGGTTTAATCTTAGATTTTATCTTGTTGCTAGAACCCCCACAATTCATTTCAATGTCATCAACATTCAGAAATTTTACAATATTTCTGCAGATAGATTTTAAGTTTCCCCCAATCTTCTTCCACTTGCTCTTCTCCCTGGTCTCGGATTCTGCCAGTCATCTCCGCCATCTCCATGTAGTCAATTAGTTGCATCTGCCAGTCTTCCACAGTGGGTAGATCTTCTGTCTTCCAATGTTTTGCAATTTGGCCCATAACCTTTTCCTTCGAACTGGTCTCTGCCTAGTCTTTTTTTCTCATAATAGGAACCTAGACATGTGCTGGCTATTGGGCTCTGATGGCCAAAGGGATGCTGAACTTAAAATCCTGAAAGCTTTCCTGATATATCTATGTGTGTTGGAGCCGATCCAGGCTAAAAAGCCAGGAAACATAAAAAATACCAACCTATTAATATCCCAGCCAATATGCTGAAATCACTCTTTTTTTAAAAAACCCAACAATTTTGCATCCCGTTCATGGTATCAGTTTGTTACTCCATGGTCTGTTTTTGCTACTGTATTATATCTGGATGATCAGAGTAAGTGGAATATCATTGGCATGCAAAATAGAGCCTTGTATTTTAAGGCGTTACCCATTTGCCTTGGGCAACAAGGACGGGAAGGCAGGCAAGTGAGTGGGTTGGTGAAGAAGTGATGGAACCTCATCCATCCTCTGTGCCCAGTGCAGGAACAAGACAAGCTTCCAGATGAGGGAAGCCCCTTCACAGAAATGCAGTCTGCTTCTGCAGGAGGAGGGTGGGGTTCTCTGTATCTCCCCTCCCCACCCTCAAGGCTAGCACATTTGTTTTAGGCAGGCTAATAACGTTAGTGGGCTTATGTACAAAGCTTGTCTAAGAAGCAAAGAGGCACAGGGGCCTCTTAGGATGAATGAACCAACTGCGTCTTTATGAGGTCATTCTTGCCCCACTGTTTTCCATCTTGCTCTTTTTTAAAAAAAAATCAATATAATGCTGCTTGGGCTGTGATTGGATTGTTTTCCAATTCTTAAATATTTTCTGGGAGAACGTAAGGAAGCCAATCTACAATTCACAGCTACGCTTCATAAAAGCAGCCTTGCAGGTTACTTAATCCATGTAACCCATGTGGGCAAGCTGTTGGCCAGGAGAAAAGAGGAAGAGGAAAAAAACCAACCCTCCTCAACTTTACACAATTATTATTTTTTAATTGCCAGAGGTAAACAGGCAAGTTGAAGTGATCGGCAGTTGCCTGTACTGCACTGAGGCTCTTAGCCAGGGGTCAGCAAACTTTTTCAGCCAGGGGACGGTCCACTGTTCCTCAGACCTTGTTGGGGGGCCAGACTATATTTTGGAAGGGGGGGGACCCAAATTCCTATGCCCCACAAATAACCCAGAGATGCATTTTAAATAAACAGACACATTCTACTCATGTAAAAAGACGCTGATTCCCAGACTGTCTACAGGCCAGATTTGGAAGGCGATTGGGCCATATCCGGTCCCCAGGCCTTAGTTTGCCTCTTAGAGATGGGTTGGATTTTATCCTGGTTTATGTGTAGTTTTATCAGCTGACCTGATGGTGGTGCTATTTCATATAGAATCGGTGATGCTTTATTTCCTCCAATGGTGGCATTGGGCTGGGTAGGGTATGTGATATCACATATAGAATCATAGAGTTGGAAGGGAATCTGAGGATCGTTTAGTCCAATCTCCTGGAATGCAGCTGCCCCTTGCGGGGAATCGAACCTACAACCTTGGCATTGTGAGCAATGTGCTCTAACCAACTGAGCTATCCAGCTTCAAGATAGCTTGCTTGAGTTTGGCCCAAGCTCCTTAGGGCTTTCATCACCACAACCTCAGACCTGGCCCATTGGCAAATTGGCAACAGCGATCCTCTGCAGATAAGGAACATGTTTCTGGTAGCTTGCTGCTGTGAGCAGTCCTTGCACTAACTGCAGCTTCTAGAGCAGGTACCAGGGCAGCCCCACATAAAGCATGTTACAAAAATTAAATAACTCCTTCCCTTTCCCCCTGCAGTTTTCTCCAGGCCACGGACCCTGCTGAGCACCCGGGAGAAGCTGGCTCAGCTCCGCAACAGGAGGAAGAGGCCCCGGGAAGACAAGTTCGATGATCTTGTGCGGGACATCCGGGCACACTTCCGGGAGAGGGAGAAGCTGTTCCAGGGCTTGTGGGAGGAGGAGAAAGCCCAGCGGGAGAAGGACCGGAGGCTGTGGACAGCCGAGATGGACTGGATCCGGCAGATGTGGGCCAAGAGCCAGAAGGAGCGAGAGGCAGCGGGAGACAGCAAGGAGGCAGATGGGCCTCGGCAAGTCAAGGAGGAGAGCTGGAGCAGGGAGCTCTGCAAGGACCCTGAAGGAGGACCTCGGAAAGACACCAGCATTCAAGAGCCCCTCCTCTTAAAGGTTGCCTGCGCTGTAGCAGCCTGATAGGACCTCTGCTCCTTTTTTGGAGAACCCAGGATTCCAGATCCCCAGTCCCCACCCTGTCAATTTTTCCCAGTTCCTTAGGATCGCCAAAGTGCCCTTTCTTAGGGCCTCTCTGATCTTATTGCTATTATTTATTTGAGAGATATCCTGCCCTTCCTCCCGAAGGAGCCCCAAGCAGCAGGCACAGCAGCAATAAAACCTTTTAAAATAAAACCTGAAAACAGCTTTTGGAAAAAATCTGAAAACATTCTAAAAGCCTCTTAACCAGTGATCTCAGGGTTATGATAAGTCGGCAGTGGTTGGTGCCCATTGTGTCGGTAGGGCGGAAGGCAGGGAGTCCGTCAGTAGGTGGCGCCAGAGACAATAGCAGGCCAGCTAATTCTACTTTTGCCCTCCCTTCCCTGAGGGTCAGCATTGAGACTAAGGAGGAGGAGGAGGAGGAGGCCATCCTCTGGACTGGTTGTTGTCAGTAAGAAGGCAGGCAGGTGGGGATCGGCAGAGGGCAGAGTGAGGTTGATGGGGCAGTGCCCCACTGGCCTTAATGGGCCAGCCTCTTTTGTGATTGGCAGTTCCATGAATGGCTGTAGCCTTAAGACCCTTGATCGTTTAAACAAAATATAAGTAGAGACCGTGAACAAAAAAGAAAGCAGAGACCCATGCAGTCATTGTGGCAGTAGATTGTTTCTTTCTCTAGATGTGTTCTTCTTGAAGTGACCTTGCCAATGTGGTTGAGTCTCTGGCGTGCAGAGGCAGGTGGATCTGTCAAAATACAGCAAGCACATAATGACCAGACAACAGCCCACAATAGGCAAAGCAAGTGAGAAAGAGAGCATGCATGCATTCACCCACCTATAGCTGGAATAGACTCTAGACCCTTGGATAGGTAAACGAAAAGTTGAGCATTCAGGGTAACACCCCTGGACTTCCGTCTCCGCCGGGGGTCTCTAAGCAGCACACACTGCAACTCCCTCCTGCCTCATCAAATCGAGAGGCTGGTCTGGGGCGCAGTCAGCTGGGAGCCTTTGGCCGACCCAGTGATGGCGCAAGTCTCAAGGCCCTTGCAAGTTGCCTCAATACCAGGCTGTTTATCCATCAGCCCATCTGTCTTCTGTGTTCAGTTTTCCGTGTGCTCAGTCGTCTTCCCGGTTTTTGTGGATCTTTTTTTATAAAAAGAAGCGCACCCAAAAATCCACATTTTAAAAACATGCTTTTTATATGCATTTCCAAAAAATACACATTTCTCTATGTATTCCTTTCTAGAAAATATGCCTCCTTTTTTTTTTTTGCCCGTTTTCTGAACCAAAACCACATCACAGATTTAATCCTATCGGTAGCTGTGTTTCCATCCAAATAAATGGCTGTATTTAAAGCGTACACACCCAATAATCCTGTAGTTTAAGGATGCTGGGAATTGTAGCACATTGAGAGATACACTACAGCTCCCATGATTCTTGCTCTGTGTGTGTGCATGCTTTAAATGTATGTTGTGTACCTAGCCTAAGTTGAGGTTTAGCAAATTAGGCTTGAAGTGTAGACTGAACAAATTCATCCTCCCGTCCCTACACCTGGCCCAGTATTGTCTGCTCTGTCTGGCAGCACCCTGGGGGGGGGTCAGTGGTCTTTCCCCATCACTGGCTCTCAACCAGGGGTTGAACCAAAGCATGTGGTTGGGTGTCCCTCTCCTGCCAGATTCTAGCATCATTGTTGGTCACATTACACTGATTCAGACTCTTGCCTGATCTAGCATTGTCTACTCTGACTAGCAGTGGTTTCAGGCAGGGCTCTTTTCTGACCGGAGAAGCCGGGAATCAAACCTGGGGCCTTCTGCATGCAAAGCAGATGCTCTACCGCTGAGCTATGGCCTCTTCTTCGCTTCATTAAAGAATTCCATCACTGCTGTCCTTTGTTCACTCAACCTAAAAAATAAGCTCCTTTGATCTGGTTTAGTTCCAAATTAGCTTGCACAGGATTGTGCTGTTGGTTGATTAATCGTTTAAGCTTTAGCTGATTGGATCCATTAATAAATAGCTTGGATATGTGTAGATTTGCATATGGCAGTACTTTGGGTTGTGGGGTGGGGTGGATGAATACTTCCTGTGAATTGTCACCAGCACATGCCCTCCAACATTTCTCCAATGAAAATAGAGACATCCCATTCCACAATGATAATTTTACCATTTATACCCACACATGTTACTGGGGACCCCCAGCCACTCTGGACAGCTTCCGACATATAAAAACATAATTAAACATTAACAAAACTTACCTATACAGGATTTCCTTCAGGTGGCTCGGGGATCGGATAGCTCCATACCCTCTAACATTTCTCCAATGAAAATAGGGACATCCTAAAGAAAAGTGGGACATTCTGGGATCAAATCAGAAACCGGATGGCTTCTCTAAATCAGGGACATCCCTGGAAAATAGGGACACTTGGAGGGTCTGTGGCCATATCTTGGAATTGCTTTGTATGTGAGGAAGAATGTGGGGAAGACATCTTCTATTTGCTTGTTTAAGAAGGGCTTATGCAGCCTTACAGGCACAGTTAAACTCATTTCTTAAAAACATGTAGAAGCATCCAATTGCAACACTAAATACGGCAGCGGTTTTAAAAGCCCAGCACGCTTTTGGTGAAACATTGAAGTTTCTAAGGTCTGTTTGAAAAGAAGAAAGATGGAGTTCACAAACCTGGGTGTCCCTTTAATTTTTTGTTTTCTCTCCCCGCCCCCTTAATTTTTAGACCTGGCTGGAATCCCACGGCCGTAGTTTCGGGCATTTCATAGGCGGAGAATGGCTGAAGCCAGACGGAAGGGAGACCTGCACCACCAAGAATCCTACCACAGGTAGAGGCAGATGAGATGAGCTCCACAGCTTAGGGGTTGCCACAGAGCATGCCCTCTCCCCAAGCTTCTGCGGACAACCAAAAGAGCTTCCTCCACTGATTTTTACACCCATGGGATCTCTGTAGGGAAAGAGGCAGTCTGTGTGGGGCCTGATTTTTTAGGGCTTTAAACACTAATGTGAGCATTTTGAATTTGACTCAGAAACAAAGTGGCAGCCAAGGCAGCTGTTTTAAAAGCTAGTAACCTGCCCACTGCATTTCGGACAAATATCTTTTCCTGAGTCGTCTTCAAGAGCAGCCTCATGTAGGCAGAATTCATTGCAATAACACCACAATATCCCAAAGGTCTCTTGCAGATCATCCAGGGGTCTCCCAGTGGATCCCAAACTGCCTTCTGTCCATTCCTGTTTCAGATGCTGTCAAATTGTCAAACAGATTAATATTCCTGGTTTTTTAAGAGACAGAATCTGACGCTGCTTTTTTTTTTTTTAACATAGAGTTCCAAAAAGCTGCAGGGGTGTCTGGGGGGGGGGGCTGTCTGTTATTCTTTGTGTGAATTTTAAAGCTCAGTTCCTGTGATGTTCAGAGAAGAAAAAGCTATCTGTGCAAGCAGTGGCTTGGATCTAGATATTGCCCTCCATCCATACAAGGCTTTTGATCTAGCAGTGGGACTCTTCCTGGTGGAAAGAGGCGGGGAAGCTCCCTCTTCAGTCCCCAGCACCATCTCCTACCCTGTTCCAGAGGGTCCCTCACCCAACCCTGACAACCCTCTGGAGCAGGTTTTTGGATGGCGGAAAGTGTTGCAGGGGGGGGAGGGGAATTGGCAAAGGAGCCTCCTATACCCTTATCTTCTGAAGGTAGTAATGGTTAGATCCAAGCTGTTTATTTGTATATTTGTATATCTTGGTTCTGAGAGCTCATTGGCATGGATTGGGCAGGGAAGGTTAGGATGGGCGGGGAACACATTGCAGAGCTATTAACCAAGGTAAGCTGAGACTGAAAGGCTGTTTCTGAGTATTGATATTACCCAGGTGTAGTCTTTTTCCAGGGGCCTAGTGGCACCTCCATTGCCTTTCTTGTTTCCAAACTGGAATGGCTGTTACTGCTTTGACCAAAATAGTGAGGACTAGAACCTTCTTCTTCTTCTCTCTCTCTCCTTCTTCTTTGTCTTCATCGTCGTCTTCAACTGCTGGATTCTTCTTAGCTTAAAACAGGGATGAGCAGTGGCCCTCCAGAAGTTGTTGGGCTCCAGCTCACATCAGCCGCAGCCAGCCTGGTCAAGGATACTGGGAACTGCAGGCCAACAACATCTGGAGGGGCTACAGATTCCCCATCCCTGAAATGGCTTCTGCATCCTTCCTTCCACAATGTGCTGATGCCTTTGCAGAGTTGCTATAAAACCAGCCCTGGGAGTGGTGAGAGAGACCTCTTCTCCTTTCTTCCACACCCCACAGGGGAGCCACTGGCCACCACCCTTCAGGGCAGCACAGAAGACGTGGACGCAGCGGTTGATGCTGCCACCAAAGCGTTCAAAACTTGGAGCCAGCTCCCTGGCCACGTCCGGGCCCGGCACCTGTACAAGTAAGTGGCCTTTTCTGACTCTTGAAAACTTTTCCTAGGCTTCTTTTGTTCCCTCCTATAAAAACTGTGCAAGGCACTTTTTCAAAGTTTGGATAACAATAACTTTTACTCACAGTGCCCTTTGCACTTGTTAGATTCAATATACACGTAAAAGGCCGGCAGGTATTACCTACGTTACTAATGTGTTATATATAGATTTATCGGCAAGACTAGCATTCTTACAGACATGGACTAATTCCCAGGCAGGCAGTGGCTGAATAGATCAGGCCTACTGCTCAGCTGCTCTTAACAACACAAAAAGACTGTTATTAGCAGGTATGACTGTGTAAATTTACACAACTGCCTCAGGCACAAGGTATCGGACCTCACAAGGTCCTTTCTTGGAATGTTGCAGCCCTTGTGAGTATCAGCCCTTTACAGTGGTACCTCGGGTTACAAACGCTTCCGGTTACAGACGCTTCAGGTTACAGACTCCTCTAAGCCAGAAATAGTACCTCGGGTTAAGAACTTAGCTTCAGGATGAGAACAGAAATCGTGTGGTGGCGGCGCAGCAGCAGCAGGAGGCACCATTTACTAAAGTGATACCTCAGGTTAAGAGCAGTTTCAGGTTAAGAATGGACCTCCAGAACGAATTAAGTTCTTAACCCAAGGTACCACTGTACTTAGCATTTTGGATGCTCATCTCTCACATAAACAGGCGACCTGCTTCCTCTCTTAAGGTGTCACAGCTCCCTCTTTTTACTGTGAAACATACAAAGGCCCTTTGGGTATCCTCTGAGGCCTACTTACACTTGACTGGCAGCCATCTCTTCTTCCCCCTCTCCCCAGCGTGGCCAGGACCATCCAGAAACACCAGCGTCTCCTCGGTCTCCTCGAGAGCCTAGACAGCGGGAAGCTGATCCGGGAAGCCCGAGATGCAGACCTGCCTTTGGTCGTCCGCCATTTTTACCATCATGCCGGCTGGGCCCAGCTGATGGAGGTGGAGATGAAGGGCTGGAAGCCTCTTGGTGAGTTGGAGGGGCTGGATAGTCTTCCCAGGGCAGAGTGGGGCCTCCACCCCCTCCTCCTTGCCCCACCTTTCCCCGCTGAACATGGCAGCACCTCAGCTCACTGCCCTCTCCCTGTTTTTTTTAACACTGCGGTTTCTAATTGTGCCCAGAGGTCCGATAAAAACCCGACCTTCCCTCCAATAGGTGTCGTGGCAGCTCTCATTCCCAGGAGTTTCCCGCTGCTGACTTTGACTTGGAAGGTGTGTCCGGCGCTGGCCATGGGTATGTGAAGTGGAGGGGGGGCAGTGGAAGCATCTGTTGACCCTGAGAAAAGGGGCAAAGTGGTTGGACTAGAGCTGGTGGGACTCGGGTTCAAATCTCTGCTCTGCTCGCCGGCCGACTTGGAAGAAGGCTCCACAGTTCTGTCAGTTTTCTTGAGCTCTAGTGACAAGTGGGGATGTGGAGGGTGGGAGAATCTCTCACCCTCCCCAACTTTCCACACCATTTCATACTTTTGCAAACCTTTAGCAGGCGCCCTCCCAAGTCAACTTGGCATAAAAATTGTTTATATTTCATTGACATGCTGGCTTATTTTTTTACTATTAAAAAAAACAGAGACGTGAAAACTGGAGCTGTAAAATATCAGGGCACAGTGTATCCTGTTGGGATAACTCCTGGATCCACCTGGAACATAGGAGCCAACTCCTAGGGGCCGAGGTCCCTTCAGCTCCCCTCCCCAGTAAAATATTTGAGGGGGCCAACCCCCCACAAAGTTGTTGAGCATTGCCTTTCAAGTGGTGTGCATGCAGCATGTCTGGTGATCAATTATTCAGGGCTTACTTGGGCCCGCCAATATTTTATTCAAATTGGCACCCCTGTGAGGCACAAGTGGCCTCTGTGGCCTGGAGTGTTTTTCACTAGTTTTAACCGGTCACATTCCTGCATCCCCATATGGATGTGAATCTCCTAGTTCCAGCTGAAGGGAAAACAATGTGCCTTCTTGCATCCCTAGCAAGCAAGGTTGTAAACAGAAAACGGGGGACCAGAATGCGTGATTCTAGTCTTTGCTCTGTTTCCTTAGTTGCCAGTACAGCATGACCAGGGCAGAGTGCAGACTACAAAGCTGGGTATTTTGTTTGCTTTCTACTTCACATCTTCTCCTTTTTTCTCTCTCTCTCTCTCTCTTCCCCTCAACCTGCCCCTCGTTTCTTGCCATATAGGAAACACCATAGTCCTGAAACCAGCCAGCTCCACCCGGCTGACGGCTCTGCTCCTGGCTGAGATTTGCGCCCAGGCTGGGCTCCCTCCGGGGGTCCTCAATGTCATCACAGGCGACCAGGGTCTGGGAGAAGCTTTGGCCGCCCACCCAGGCATTGACAAAGTGGCCTTTGCTGGCTCTGCTGAGGTGAGTGCTTCTTTCCCCTCAGAGAAGTGGCTTACAATAGGCCTGGTCTGGGGCCTCACAATTCCGGTATCCATTACCCTTCAGAGAGCTGCAACATTCTGTCCCTGTGGCTTATGCATGAGTGCAGTTGGGATACTCCTTTGCAGCTGATGGATTTGCAGAAAGTTTGCTTTTCCATTTCCTATGTTTTTGATGCGGTCGCGGCCGGCACATGACTTCTTTCCTGCTGGGTTGCTTCTGCACACCAAGTGGAGGAGGGGCGGCAAGGTTGGCGCGGGGCAAACTCCTTGGCAGAGCCAATCCGGTGCTCCTGCCAGCAGGTATTCACCGCGCTAACCTCTCCTCTCCCCTTCTCCGCCTCGGTATGCCACAGCGACTCTGATGGAGGGAGGCCTGGTGAGCAGCACAGCTCCGCCTTGCTGCCCGTTACCGATTAAACGTTGATAGAGAGTTATATGTAGGGCTTGCTATTTCCAATGCCGAATTCTAAATTGTTCGGCCTTGACAAAGTGATGCTCCGAAAGGCGGCCCATGAATATTTTAAAACAAGTGTGCCGCCTTAAATACGCACAAAGCCGTGTTCTCATGTGCACAGACCCTTTGCTATCGCTTCAGGTGGGCCGCAGCCTGCGCCGGACCACCGCTGGGACTGGCAAGAAGCTGTCTCTGCAGCTCGGAGGGAAGTCGCCCTTCATTGTCTTTGACTCGGCTGACCTGGACAGTGCCGTTGACGGGCTGGTAGATGCCGTCTGGCAGAACTGGGGGCAGGTAGGTTGAACTGGGGGTAGGCAGACTGAGGCCTAGAACAGGCATTTTTTAATTATTATTATTATTATTATTTATTGAATTAACATACCGCTGGGGCCCCTCCCTTTCTACCACAGAGTTGGCACCTAGTAGCCTGCAGGTCTGGGGCAGCCCCTACATTTTGCCAGGCCTCTGGTAGGCGTTTTGGCTCTTGCTGAGGAGTGGGAGCTGAATGCGGCCCTCCCAAGCCTCTCGATTCTTTCAGGCCACACTCCCTCCTTCAGGCAACATTGACCCTACTGCCCACCCACCCCTTGAGCATTTTTGCCTGGCTGGAATGAAGTCCTTGAACTCTGGATAATGCTTCTTCCTTGCCTGGATGGAGGATAGAGAGAACTGTAGAAAGAACTGTTTGCTACAAAGGTTGCTCCACTCCCTTTTTTCCTCTGGCGTGTGGCCCTGGGAAGGTTGCCCAGAAAGGAATGTGGCCCTTGGGTTTAAAGTGCTTCCTCACCCCTGACGTAGTAGGAACTCTGACAGGTTTTTCAGTCATGTGGAAGAGAAAATGTTTCTCCAAAGCTGGGCAGGTGTTACCACATACAGTGGTACCTCGGGTTAAGTACTTAATTCATTCCGGAGGTCCATTCTTAAACTGAAACTGTTCTTAACCTGAAGACCACTTTAGCTAATGGGGCCTCCTGCTGCTGCCACTGCGCCACCACCACACAATTTCTGTTCTGTTCTGTTCTCATCCTGAAGCAAAGTTATTAACCTGAAGCACTATTTCTGGGTTAGCGGAGTATGTAACCTGAAGCGTATGTAACCTGAAGCGTATGTAACCCGAGGTACCACTGTAGAGTGCAACAGGGTTTTTTTGGGGGGTGGGGGGGAGTATTAATTCGGTTTAAATCAATTCCCTCAAGATGTTGGCATTTTCCTCCCCTGCTCAGGCCCAGAGTGCCGGGTCTCAGCTGCTCCTGCAGGAATCCATTGCCAAAGACTTTGTTCAACGCCTGAAGCGCCGAATGGGGCAGCTCCGCGCGGGGGACTCTCTGGACAAGGCCGTGGACTTGGGAGCCTTGGTCAGCGAGAAGCAGCGGCACGCCATCGAGGGCCTGGTGGAGGAAGCTCGAGCGGAAGGCGCTGAGGTGAGGGGCTTGGGCCTCTTGGGGCTTCTGGAGAAGGGGGGGTGGTCTTTAAGGCCACACGCACACCATATGTTTAAAGTGCTGCGATGCTACTTCAAACAGACATGCTCAGAGGATCGGAGAATTGTAGAGCTGGAAGGGACCCGAGGGTCATCTAGTCCAACCCTCCTGAAATCCAGGAATCTTTCACCCAACGTGGGGCTCAAACCCATGTTCCTGAGATTAAGGGTCTCATGCATTACCACCTGAGCTATCTTGACATGGTTTTCCCCAAATAATCGTTGCGGGGGCAGGGTGTAGTTTCTTAAGGGTGCTGAGAGTTGTTAGCTGTCTCCCCTCACAGAGCTACGACTCCCAGAATTCCCTGTGAAGAGCGGCCAGTTGTTAAACCACTCTGGGAATTGTAGCTCTTGCTCAGGCGCATGACAAAGCATTATTCCAGCAGGCATTTTACAGTAGCGTTTCCGCTTCTGTTTGGTTTTATGACGATTTTATTGTTCTGTATGATTTCTTTTCTGTACACTGCTTAGCAAATAATTAGCAGAAGCTTTGCATTTTAAAATGTGCAATTTCAGAATGCTTTTGGCATGGCCTATTCCTGGATTTGTAAAATATGTCGCCTCCTGATAGTTTTGCCTTTTTAAACTGTGTTATGCTCTTGGGCACCTCAGTGATGCGATATATAGAAATAAATCATTTCCCTCCCCTTTTAGGTTTTCCAGGCATGGGCATCCCTTCCTTCAAGTGGGCTGTTCTACCCTCCGACCTTAATCACCGGCGTGTATCCTACCTCCCGTTGCGTCAGGGAAGAGGTAGGAGGATGTGACTGCCAAGACTTTAGTCCCATAGTTTTCTGGTTGGTGTGAGTTCCCCCACCCCCAAAAAAAAGATTAAGCAGGGGACATATTACTTGTTCATAATTGTCCACTTGTTGAGCCTGTCTAGGAAAGACAACTAACCAATAAGAGAAAGGAGAAGGGAGCCCTCTTTTGGCAGAAATCAGTATTACCACATAAAATACTGTTTATCAAAGAAATGGTATAGTACCTTTAGAAGAAAAGTTTGGATTTGATATCCCGCTTTATCACTACCCGAAGGAGTCTCAGTGCGGCTAACATTCTCCTTTCCCTTCCTCCCCCACAACAAACACTCTGTGAGGTGAGTGGGGCTGAGAGACTTCAGAGAAGTGTGACTGGCCCAAGGTCACCCAGCAGCTGCATGTGGAGGAGCGGGGAAGCGAACCCGGTTCACCAGATTATGAGTCCACCGCTCTTAACCACTACACCACACTGGCTCTGCTTTACTTTACTCTTTACTTCAGATGTCCTTTTTATTTTTATTTATGATAATTCATGCTCCTGATGGAATCAAGGTGGTTATACGCAGTCCCACTTCAATACTGTTAGTGTCTGCAAATGTTTTGGGGCAGACATGCTAATGCATGATTATGGCGTCAATGATACGTTGCAGAATACACTTGCAGAAAGACACCAGTATGGAGGGACCCCAGGACCAGCTAGAACAACAAAGTGGGCAAATTTTCACCAAGACTCCTTTATCAGACTGGATATTAAGCAAAAAAGGAGCACATGGGATGTGGTGGTAAATACGTCACTGTGTGCAGCCGGAAAAGCTCCAGGCGGGTGTAAAAAGATATCTGACTGAGCTCCTGAGACAGAGAAGTGACAGCTGCCCTCCCTTTTGGTTTCTCTCTCTACCTCCTAATCAAAAATGCAAAGGGGTCATTGTAATACAGAGAGGGACAGGAGGTAAAAAAAGCCCCACCAAGCTACTCCTTACGAAGGTTGAAGATTTAATTGCAGGTGATGAGTTAATCAAAGAGTGGTGGTGCCCCAACTTTCTCCCTCTCTTCCCCTGCTTGAAAGCTTCTGAGGGTCTTGATGTACCACTTAATAGTTTTTCTGCCAGATGTAGCAATTGCAATGCGCTGTGCTGGATGCTGTGTAATCTTTAAGTCTTATTTTTACAAGTATGCCACGAACCACCTGAATGAAGCTTGTGGACCACTGACCACCATTGGGGAAACCCCTGGTATGGAGTGAACAGAAACTAACCTGGGTAGTGTGGCCTAATGGTTAGAGGGCATATTGAATTCCCTTCTCACCCCAGTAGGCAAGGCCCTAACATGGCAGTCCACCCCTGTATGGCATCTCCCTTCAACTAGCAGGGCCTGTTCCCATATTCTGTGCTATAAAAAAAACCCCTTAGAGTTAGCCAAAGCAAGGGGAACTTCTTCTCCTTGATGTTGACGTGGGTGGGTGTCCGCCCCGTTCTACTGACTCTCTACCAGATTGGGATCCTAGGTCCAGGAGAACTGATGGAATGTCTGTTTACAAAACTTGGTTGATTAAGAATCCGGCTCTTTTTCCATCCTTTTCTCCAGCAAGTGAAAATACGTCAATAAATTAAGTGATGGCCAATGTGAACGGCTCTCGTTCATAGAATCATAGGATTGTAGATTTGGATGGGACCACATGGGTCATCTAGTCCAACCCCCTGCAATGCAGGAATCTTTTCTTCAATGTGGGGTTCGAAACCACAACCCTGAGATTAAGAGTCTCGTGCTCTACTGCCTGAGATGGCCTCTCCTCTCTTCCTGACAGCAGAGCAAAACCTTGCTAAGGAATTAAGAGACCCACGCAGAGCAATGGCGTAAAGAATTCCTGCCTTGCAACCACAGAAGACTTTAATTTTTGAGCTTTCTGCATGCACTGCTCTCGTGCTTCCAGTCCTGTCTCTATCCTCCCAAACCAGGAGGACTGGAATCTTGCATGAGTTTTTCAAGACCTTACTTGGAAAATAAATGCCACCCAGGTGGTTAAGAAAGCCCAACAGAAACTCCATCTCCTCAGAATATTGCGAAAGAATGATGTCAGTCAACATTTGATGATCTGCTTCTACCGGTCAACAATAGAAAGTGTCCTTTCATACTGCATCACGGTGTGGTACGCTCGTTTGACATCAGCTGATAGGAAGTGCCTACAGAGGGTGGTGAATACAGCACAAGATATTATGGGCTATCCCATGAATCCAGTGGATGAAGCAGCGGAAGAATGTTGCCTCAAGAAAGTGAGGAAAATTCTCAGGGATGATTCACACCCTGGCCGGCACTTTCTCGATCTCCTGCCCTCAGGCAGAAGATATAGAAGCATGATTAGTCGCACCAACAGGGTAAAGAACAGCTTCTATCCATGGGCTGTTAGGCTGCTGAATGAAAAGATAACAACAGAGCAACTGACTTGTGGGTTTGGTGGGTTTGTGTCAGTAAACGAGGGGAATTAAGACTAAGAGAGTTGCGTGGGGGGTGCTCGTGTAATCTCACTGTATGCAAGTTGTACAAGTGACAATAAAGTATTTCAATATTCAATATTTTAGTGAAAGAGCTTTTGAGACAAGGTTTTTTCTTTTCTTCTTGTGACATTCTAGGCAGGCATAGGCAAACTCAGCCCTCCAGATGTTTTGGAACTACAACTCCCATCATCCCTGACCACTGGTCCTGTTAGCTAGGGATGATGGGAGTTGTAGTCCCAAAACATCTGGAGGTCCAAGTTTGCCTATGCCTGCATTCTAGGATTGGACTATGCTGCATGTCAGATCCTAGAATCCTCTTCCCTTCCCCCTCTTGTTCAAAATTCGTTTCGTGTGTTCCAGATCTTTGGCCCCATTCTGGTATCATTGACTTTCCGGACAGCCAAGGAGGCGTTGGCGTTGGGGAACAGCACCCCCTATGGGTTGGCTGCCAGTGTGTGGACGGAGACCCTTCCCCTGGCTCTGGAAGTTGCTCACAGGTAGGTTTTGTCACTCCAGCCTAGCTTTCCCACCCCACTAACACAGAAGTTTGCAAATCACCTGGGAGACTGTCTCTGATCTGGTCTATGTCTGCAGTAGAACAAGGCGGTAGAATCATGAGGTGGTAGAGTGAAATGTTTCACTTCAGAATGCAAGTGGGGAATAGCATATTTTAAATGGTCTTCTGCTTTATTTTATTTTTAAAATCTTCCCTGCAAGTAAAACAAGCAAGCAGGGAGAAAGGCTCTAGCCCACGGGTAGGCAACCTAAGGCCCGGGGGCCGGATGCGGCCCAATTGCCTTCTCAATCCGGCCCACAGATGGTCCGGGAATCAGCCTGTTTTTACATGAGTAGAATGTGTGCTTTTATTTCAAATGCATCTCTGGGTTATTTGTGGGGCATAGGAATTCGTTCATTTTTTTTTTTTTCCAAAATATAGTCCAGCCCAGCACATGGTCTGAGGGACGGTGGACCGGCCCATGGCTGAAAATGATTGCTGCCGCTCGCTCTAGCCTATCCTGTTCCATTTTGTGCCTAGTTTTGCCTTGCAGATAAATGCCCTTCGCCCCTGTGTTCTGATGTGGTACGGCCCATTCTGCCGCCTCCTTCTCATTCTTCTGCCAGGCTTTGCACGGACCACACGGAGCAATGTGAGGTGTTTTCCAAAATGCCTCGGAACCTGAGTTCCCTCAGGAGATTTAAGGAGCCCTCTGTCCAGGGCCGGCCTTCTCTGACCCTCTCCCTTTCCACCTCCCCAGTTTGCAGGTGGGGACTGTCTGGATCAATGGCCACAACATGCTAGATGCTGCATCTGCTTTCGGGGGCTACAAGGAAAGCGGTTATGGCCGAGACGGAGGCAAAGAGGTTAGCTGGAGAAGCTGGCTTCATGCTGGCGCAGAGGGATCTCTGGGGTCTGGCTCTGGTTCATTGGGGGGGGGATACAAAATAAAACAATTTGACTTTTCAATTTTATTATCTTCTTTCCTCAGGGCCTTTTTGAGTACGTGAGACCAAACTGGCAGGCTCGCCCGCATCCCGGCGCTGTGGATCTGGACTTCAAGACCTTTGCTACCTCACAAGGGGCTGAAATCCCCTCGGTTGCTGCAGACAGTAGAGTCCCACGTTCCTCAGCGTCTGACCTGGAAGGAAACATTCCAAAGTAAGGGTGCATTGGGCCAGATCCAAACCTCGCATTCAAAGCATGTGACTTCCCCCCCCCCCCAGAAATAACCCTGGGAACTGTAGTTTGTTGTGGGTCCTTGGAATTGCAGCACTATGAGAGGGTAACTACAGTTCCCAGGATTCTTTGGGGCTTTAAATGTGCTCTAAATCTGCCACCTAGAATGTGCCTGCTTTCACTGTATCCCCCTCCCCCCTCCAGTATTATGCTTTAAATGTAGGCACTTGGGGTGGGGAGGAGAATTTGCTTTGGTAAAGTTATGCAGCCCAACCAGGGTGGATAAAAATCAATGGTTTTTTTTTAAAAAAACCCAATTTTTTTTATTTAAATCAGATTTTTTTATTTAAATCAGATTTTAAAAATAAAATGCTTTTGGGGGGGGATCTTTCTAAGGATTTCTATTTAAGTTACATTGTAGTCCAACGGCTATTCATCAGGAAATAAGGATTTGTTTTAAGTTTTTCATATATGCTAAAACTCAGTCTAAGTTTTTTTAATTGTTTAAGCACATCAGTTAACAAACATGGATAAATATGCTATAATGTTATTGTTTTAGTTAAATAAATTGTTCAAATTGTTATTAAGGAAATTATTATTTTTCTCCTTCCAATAAAGTAGAGAAGAAAAGTTGTCCAAATATAAACAGTTAACTTATTAAACCTCACAAGAATTTCTTAAGTATCTATGTATTTCTAATATAGCAGTATAACCAAATCAGTAATTTTTGATATAACAATAAAAACTACTCTGAAAATTTGCTATTCCAAAAATGAAACCTTCATCTGGTTGTAAATATTAAGTTTATACTAGCAAGAATCAGCCTTTCTGAAAAAAATAATGATTTAAATCAAGTCTTACTGACTAGTGATTTAAATCGTGATTTAAATCAATTTGATTTAAACCAAATCTACCCTGAGCCCAGCCTCAACAGTTCTTTCCCCTAATCCTTTGCGAGCCCTTCCACCTTCTCTTTTGTGCTTATGCTCAGCACAACCACTGGAATGGGTGGCTTCCTGAAGAGATGAATTGAGGAGGTGTCTTTTTTTTCCCCATGGAAGAATTCACTGTGAGAATAGGGTTACACAGGCCTTTTCTTGCGATCTTAATTCACAAACTAAAAGTCCAGGAATTAGGGGGTTTGTGTAGTAGGGGCTGAGCAAGAAATCTGTGCCATTTTGGACTTCGTGACAAAAGGCAACATTCGGGAAGTGTGGCGTTTTCTCTGAACCAAGCAGGCCAGTGAGCTAGCGGCACAAAATGCTGGGCCTTTACCCCTTACCCTTCTCCTCTGTGATGGCAGTGTGGACCGAACCTACAAGCTGTACTACGGGGGTGCGCAGAAGAGGCCAGACTCCATGAGTTCCCGAGCCATCCTTGACCACACTGGCAAGATAGCAGCTTACGTGGCAGATGGGGGCATCAAAGACATCCGTAATGCTGTGGAAGCCGCTCACAAGGCTGCTCCGGGGTGAGTCTGAGCAGGGGAAGGAGGTGGGAGGCAGAGGAGAGCCACTGCCTCAATGGGAGTCAGCTAAGCAGTGGGGCCTTCAGGGTAGGGCTTGAGGGTTTGGCCCCACTCAGTAGAAAGGGACCCCAAAACGCAGACATTTTACCATTCAAAGAAGACTGTCCACATTAAGTCCATAAAGGCCTCATTCACATTTATTATTATTATTATTATTATTACTACAGTGGTACCTCAGGATGCAAACGGGATCCATTCCGGAGCCCCATTCGCATCCTGAATGGAGCATAAGACGCGGTGGTATGTCTGCACGGGTCACGTTTTGCCACTTCCGCACATGCGTGTGACGTCATTTTGAGAGTCTGCACATGCGCATGCGCGAGCGGCGAAACCCAAAATACAACCCAAAAGCACTCAACCTGAAACGTATTCAACCCAAGGTATGACTGTATTAAAATTGATATACCGCCCTATACCCGGAAGTCTCAGGGCGGTTCACAGAACAAAATCAAAATATAAACCACAAAATACATAATCAAAGTAAAAACAACAACCCAATAACAGCCACGCCCCCCGCTTTTTTTAAGGGAATAGGATGTCAACCATGATACCACTTTAAACAGCCATGGCTTTCCCCTAAGAATTCTAGGAACGGTAGTTAATGGTGCTGAGCGTTCTTCGGAGACCCCCTATTCACTCTGCAGAGCTGCAATTCCCAGAGTGGTTTAACAATCAATCCCTTTTCCCAGGGAACTCTGGGAATTGTAGCTCTGTGAGGGGAATAGGGGTCTCTGAAGAGCTCCCAGCACCCTTAACAAACGACACTTCCCAGAATTCTTTGGGGGAAACCACGGCTATTTCAAGTGGTGTCATAACACTTTAAATGTGTGTGGTGTGGATGTGGTTTATGTCCAGAGTCCAAAAGTACTTCACTGCTGCCTCACTGCAGGTAAGACTATTCAGTCCTAAATAAATAACTTAATGTAACAGAAAATACAAAAAGCTCTGCTATGGAACTGTAAAGCAGGGGGTGCATTTGTTCTCCGAAAAAGTTTCGAGGTCTCCAGGGTTCATGAGGCCCCAGATATGCCTTTATAGTTTTGCCTCCGTTGTAATACAGTTCAGTATATTTTACATGCATTTGGAGTCATTGATGAATGTACAGTATGTCACTTTTTAAAACAAGAAAACCCCACTTTGATTAATTATCTGATAACGAAGCATATCCTACAAGAGTAACAAGTCTTTAAAATGTCTTCATTGACGTGACAAGATTGATTTGCTATGAACTGCTCTGTTTACAAGAACAGCAATTATGCATTGTGGTACTTCCAAGGGAGGCCAGGGGGCAGAACTCTCCGGAATTGTGATTAGGCTCTTGTGAACAATTTTGGCACATGCACACAAACAAAAAGAGGCAGGCGAATCGCTCGTGGCATTGCGGCTCCTTTGTTTGGCCAGGTGTTTCATTTCTTGAGTCAGAGACAAGTTTTTCTTCGCCGTGATCTTGACAAACCAACAGAGGCAACAGTCTTTGCCATATTATTGGGGAAAGATTGCCATCCTGCCCCTTGAGTCAGTTGTAGCCTCCTCTCTACCTCCAGGCTGACAATGGGTGGCCTGGGTTTTCAGAAGGGCTTCCTGCCCCCCCCCGGCCCCCCTAACCTAACGTACATAGGCCTGGCTGCCTCCTGCTGAATCAAATAAATTGGTTCATCTAGAGGTGGGGAACTGGATCCATGCAGCGGGTGGGATCGTTCTCTCCCCTGCCAGTGCAGGCCAAAATCCAACCAACTGCCAGTTGTCTGATGCCACAACCAGGTGATCTGTTGGATCTTTCAAAGCCCTCTGTGCTTTGAAGCTGCAGGGGCAGGAGGCTACTGGTCTTCCGAAGCTCTCTGATCCCCAAGCTGCCATACACAGAGCTTTGTGCAGGGGCTTTGCTGATTGGCAGTGCCTGCGAAAAGACAATGGCAGTCGCCTTTCAACTGAGCCATGTTTTCACCTGTCCCACAACCTCAGGTGTGTGGCAGGCTCCGCCCTGTTCCCCTTCCAGGCATTCTGAGGCATGTCTGCAGGGTGCTGACAGACGTGCAAGTTGAGAGCCTTGCAAAGGCCTGTTTCCTGATCGCGTGCATTTGCCACAAGGTCGCTTTTGAAAGGTACTTCCAGGCTTCTTTAAATTGGCCTTGCATATCAGACCTTATGCATGCAAAGCAAGGGCTCTACCATTGAGGCAAGGCCTCTGAAGGTACCACCTTGCAGCAGTGGAACCGAGCCTGAACAGTGCCTGGGCCTGGGGATTTGCAGGTCCATTGTTCCATAGCACAAGGAAGGTGAGATACAAGCAGGGATGACGCGTCCTGTTTTGCCGCTTGAGAAGTGCCGCCCTGCCCTGTGACACTTGGTCTGCTGCACTGGCGCAGATTTCTCCTGATGCCGCATGATTTTGGCAACATCTAGCCAGAAATCAGCGCTGATGGCAGCGACTGAGGCATCAGGGTGCCCATGGAGGTGCTGTCCCTACCTGAGGCAATGGCTTTATCCCACCTAATGTCTGGGCCGGCCCTGGGTGCAAGTGTAGGAAAAACCAAAGGAAAATCCAATTCCAAAACATCTCCTTCCTCCAGAACATTTCTTCCACATAATGTGGACGCACAAAGCCCTAAACGCCCAAATAGCCAAAGGAATGCCTTTCCTTATTTATGCTGGGCTTTCCTATCTAGGGCAGGATGGGAAACTTGTAGGCCTCTGGAAGTTGGTGGGTGAAAACTCAGCCCCGGCCAGTGTGACTAATGGCCAGGGATGCTGGGAGCTTCATGGATGGATGGTTATTCATTTGGTACTCCGCCCTTCCTCCCAAAGGAGCCCAGGGCAGCAGACAACAGATGATAAAACAGTAAAAAAATTATGTGTAAGAGAAGGCAATGCAGCTGCAGGCAAAAGACGAACTCAGTTGAAAAGCCTTGTGGAGAGATGAAGGCTGTAATCCAACATCATTCTTCTCTATTTACTGGCACGGGTTGGGGAGAGATACGCCTGGGAATCCCTATACTAGTAAAGTAACTTGGCTGGCTTTGGGTGCTACGCAGAGTGCCATAATAATAATAATAATAATAATTGTTATTATTATTATTATTTATTTATCAATATATCAATACAGTGCCCATCTGGCTGGGTTTCCCCAGCCACTCTGGGCGGCTCCCAACTGAATATTAAAAATAATACAGCACCAGACATTAAAAACTTCCCTAAATAGGGCCGCCTTCGGTTGTCTTTTAAAAGTAAAATAGTTGCTTATTGCCTTGACATCTGATGGGAGGGTGTTCCACAGGGCAGGCACCACTACCGAGAAGACCCTGTGCCTGGTTCCCTGTAACCTCACTTCTCGCAGGGAGGGAACCACCAGAAGGCCCTCGGCGCTGGAATCTCAGTGTCTGGACTGGACGATGGGGGTGGAGTCGCTCCTTCAGGTATACAGGACCTCGGCTGTTTAGGGCTTTAAAGGTCAGCACCAACACTTTGAATTGTGCTCGGAAACATACTGGGAGCCTTGGGCAGGGGATGGGCTCTTTCAGCTGCTCTGCCTCAGAGCAACTAGGCCTGAGAGTCAGCACCAAGGTAGACAGACCAGCTTCCCCAGTGCATCATGGGAGTTGCAGACCCCCGGGCCTTTGTTGTTTTCCCCCAGAGGGCCTTTTTCTCAAAGATGCTGAGCCCCGGGGACTTTGCTCAGGTGAGAATCTCAAAGTCCAGCAGCGCCAAAGTGGCAGCCGGCCAGGTGGTGATGTAAGCCAGCTGCAGATAAGGCACGAGAGGAAACCGGGGGAAAGGAAAAAGGAGGTTGCATTGTGCTTTGTTTCATGATTAGCATGATAAGGTGTGTGTTTTCATTGGTTTTTATTTGTCTGAAAACTGCCTAGAGGACTTTGGTCAACGGGGTGGTCTGGAAATGAAATAAAGTGGGAAGTGGGAGGAGATACGGCCGGCAAATACGCCTGCTGGCTTGCCAGAGCTGCTCCGTTCTCAACCGCGACATCTCATCTCTCGCAGGAGGCTGGGCTAGCAGCCTGTGTTCTCTTCTGTTGTTTAGGTTTTTTTAACAGCATCACCAGGTGTGATGCAAGTGGACAGGCCCCTGCCCTGAGGAGTTTACAGCCTAAAATTTGATGCCTATGGAGGAGACAAAGAGAAAAGGAGGGAAGTAAACCGAGAAACGATATGCCACTGGTTTTGGTCCTTTTCTTAAAATAAGGATAAGGTGACACCCATAGTCATTGATAGGCCTGTTCCCTAGTAGTCGTGATAGCCAATGAACCTGCAGTCCAGCCTCAGACGCCGTATGCTTCTGAAAACCAGGTGCTTAAGACAAACGCTGCGAGAGAGCGCTTGCCTCCCTGCCATACCTGTCAGGCTTCCCAAAAGCACCTGGCTGTGGTCACACTGGGAATCCAGAATCAGAACTCGATGGACCAGGGCAAATTTCACGTCACGTCCCTAGTTCGGTGTGATGTGCTGAAGCCTCAGGCTCATCTGCTCCTTCCTCTCCTCTCGCACACGAGGTGGTGTTCAGCTACGTTTTATTCAGAGCAGACCTATGGAAATTAATGGACCTAACTTGGTCATGTTCCTTTATTTCAAGTGGGTCTACTCTGAGGAAAAAACTGTTGAATATTGCCCATAATGATTAGCTCCCTTCTTTCCAAGTTTGAGCCCAACCATGGTTTGCCATTTCTCCATACCCAGCAAACAATGGTTTGCACGTTTCCTGGCACAGAGCTTGATCCTAGCTTTGGTTCGCCATTTGCGGGATGAAATAGGAGACTGCAATTTGCCTCAGACCAGAAAAAGTGGAGGAAGGAATTTCCATGTGTTGAGGGGCTGGGGGAGAGGGTGGCAGGCTTACACCAGGTTTCTTTCTCTAGCTCCAAACCATTGCTATTATTATTATTATTAGTAGTAGTAGTAGTAGTAGTAGTATTTATTACTATTATTATTTATACGCCACCCATCTGGCTGGGTTGCCCCAGCCACTCTGAGAGGCTTGCAACACATATAAAAACAGCTGGATGCTGCCTCTGAACAACCTCAAGAGTTGCTGTTTGTATGAGATTTTGGTTACATTCACCTTGACCCTACTCAGCAAGGCCCTCAACGGAGGAAGAATTAGAACGAGGCGAAGGAAGAAGATTTTGATTTACACCCACTCACTCTGGAAGCTCCAGCAGATCCTCACCCACGGCCATAGAGTGCCTGCCGGTCTCAAGACGTCCAGTTTTAGATGGCGAGCCAAAGTTTTGTTGACAGATGCACAGCTGTGTGGCTCTTTTTCTTTTCCTCCCCAATGGCCTTTGCATCGACTTCATCCGGTTGGAACTGAATCCGCAGCAATCTTGGAAGCCGCAGAGAAGATTGTTGTTGGAAACATTGCAAAAGAGCTCCAATATTTCCTATAGTTCAGCTTATAATAACCAACAGGTTCTTTTCATGTGGGCAGCGGCTGCATAATCCCTCCGTCGATTCGAGCCTTTTCTCTCCTGTTGCTCCGTATTGTCTGGTTTGTAGGCACAAAGCGCACTGCTGAAAGCCAGACTCTTGCAGAGCCAGCCAGATAGAGACGCAATCGCTGATCACCATGAATGCACAGTGAAAAAGATGCCTGGCACAATGCAGGGAGGCGGGCAGGCCTTAGGGTGTTTCTGAAATATATTTTGTTTGGTTGGTTGGATTAGTTGCTGTGTTGAACTCCGTGGGGCTCAATCTGGCATGAATGCTTCTTAACAAATATGCAGAGTCTGGGTGTGAGAGGCAAAAGAGGGATCTCCTGCTGCTAAGGATCACGCAGGGATTCCTGGGCCAAGTTATGCACACAAAAACCCCGAATCAATGGGCTTGCTTAGAATCTAAAGATTGTAACTGCAATAAAAGTCATGCTGAGGCATTTGTATGCCTATTACTGTATTCCATTATGAGTCATAACAGCCTGTTAATCTTTATGATTGCTTGCCTGGTAGATGCTTATTCATCTGTCTCTGGGCCTGATTCTGGCACGGACGTTTCCTTGGTTGCACCTGGTGGGTGACGTTCTCCAAGGAACAGGAACGAAGGATCCTGGGAACTGTAGTTTGCTAAGGGTACCTGCATTGGCTCCCAGTACATTTCCGAGCACAATTCAGAGTGCTGGTGCTGACCTTTAAAGCCCTAAACGGCCTCGGCCCAGTATACCTGAAGGAGCGTCTCCACCCCCATCGTTCAGCCCGGACACTGAGGTCCAGGGCTGAGGCCTTCTGGTGGTTCCCTCCCTGCGAGAAGTGAGGTTACAGGGAACCAGGCAGAGGGCCTTCTCAGTAGTGGCGCCTGCCCTGTGGAGCACTCTCCCATCAGATGTCCAGGTAATAGGCAACTATCTTACTTTTAAAGGACATGTGAAGGCCGCCCTGTTTAGGGAAGTTTTTAATGTTTACTGCTGTATTGTGTTTTTAATATTCGATTGGGAGCTGCCCAGAGTGGCTGGGGAAACCCAGCCAGATGGGCAGGGTATAAATAATAAATTATCATCATCATCATCATCATCATCATCATCATCATCATCATCTGTGAGGGGCAGACTAAAGTTCCCATGGTTCCATGAAGGAAGCCATGCGCTTTAAATGTATGGTGTGCACAGAACATTTCCTCCTGGCTCCATTCCCCCCTCTGTTGTCCCCTCCGTAAGTCCCTTGAGGGCAGTGTTAGTTGATGATGTTGAGAATTGTTAGGAGACCCCTGTTCCCCTCACAGAGTGATGATTTCCAGAGTGGCTTAACAGCCCGTCCTTCCCAAGAGACCTGTGGCTGTCTTACATCCAGTCCGCCTGACAAGCCCTTGACAACAGCCTGATAGGTTGCAGGGACAAAGGGCATCTTCAGATGCAACGAAAAGGCTTGAGGCACAGGATCTAAGAGTGGAATTAGGAAACTGCTGAGGCTGGTAGTCAATGGGCCTGTGCAGGATGGTGAGGTGAAGGGAAAGGGGTGTGATAGAGGAGATGATGAAGAAATATAGGCAGGCCTGGTTTTTGGTTTAAGGCCGCTTCCCATGGCCTGTGTTTCTTGAGATAAGGCCACTTCCTTTGACCTGTGTTTGCTGAGCATCAGGCCGTCCATGCCACACAGCAAACGTCTTTTGAATCCCCAAGGGATTTCTCAAAATCAGAGTAGTTTTTGGGGAGTGGGGGTTGCTGATTTTACAGGGAAGCATTAAAACTTTCACCAAGCAATGTTGCAAGTAGATATTTGGATCCTGGCCCTTGATCGCAATATCATTTCCAGTTGGGGGGGGAGGTTATCCAGTTCTCCTCCCTTTTAAGACACTATAGGGATGAACAAGGCCTGGCTTTTGACAAATGGGGTGAGATTTGATGCAAAGTGACAAGATGTAGAGGCAGCTGCTAAGATACAGGCAGCTTTGCTTCCTGACAGTGTTGGAGCGATGACATTAAGCTCAGGGGGCTTCCAATTCCCCCTTTGCCAGATGTCCACATCCATCTTTTCTGCTATGTCATCTGTGGGAATGCTCTCTTCCCTCTGCCACCAGTTATTTCTGGCGACTCCTCCAGTGTCGTCTGTTGCTCGTTTTCCTGCCTTGTTTCTGTTCCTTTGAATGACTTTTCACGTTTTAAATGTTTTCGGTTCCTGCAGTGCTCATGTTTCCTCCTTTCTCCTCTTTTTTTTAAAAAAAAAATTCGGCGGAGGTTCCTGGAAATTAGCCCACGTCCTTGCCACTGCTCAGCTGTTTTAAGGACAGATCTGCAGCATAAATATAGAGTGCATCCGATTCATATTTAAAACACATCATTTGCCACCCCCTCTAGAATCCTCAGAACTGCAGTCCGTCTGTCCCCCCAGCTGCAATTCCCAGAACCTTTAACAAACTACCGTACTGTTCCCAGGATTCTTTGTGGTGGGGGGAGGGAAGTCATGTGCTTTAAATGAGCCTTGGATGTGTGGATCTGCCCTAAATCGCCCCTGTTTCTGAACAATCTTCTCTACTCCCCCCCCCAACCCGGCCGCCTGTGTTTGTCCGTTGTCTGTGCAAGTGTGAGGTGTCTGCCCACTGCCAGGCCTAGTCATGGCACTTTGGTCCTGCCCTGAACCTTTAGTTCCAAGTTGTAAATCTTGGGTCCAAACTAAGTCAAATGCACCAATGGAAAAATTAGTGCTGAGTTGCGTTAGGGTGCCGCCCTGAGCACACTTGACTTGCAGAACACGACTCGCTGAACACAGTTTCTCCCTGATGAAGGGAGCAGGGAGGACAGCAGGCGGAGATTCACAGCAGAAGGTGCCATAGCTTAGTGGTACAGCGGAACCTTGGAAGCTGGGCGTAATCTGTTCCGGAAGGACGTTCGAATTCCAAAACGTTCAAATTCCGAGGCACGACTTCCGATAGGCTGATAGCTAGGCTTTTTTGCGGATCGGAAGCTGCATTGGATGTTCAGATTCTGAGGAACTTTCAAAAACTGGAACACTTACTTCCAGGTTTTCGACGTTTGGGAGCCGAAACGTTTGGGAACAGAGCGGTTCGAGAACCGAGGTTCCACTGTAGTATCAGGAGCCGGCCTGTGACGTTAACTCTCCCCCCCCCCCAAAGAAACCAAAACAGCACAGGCCTAGCGATCACAGCAACTCTTCCCTGGAGGTCTTGCCCCAGTGAGGCAGTTGCGAGGACTGAAGGTCCCTGCCCTCCCACCGCTCTCTAAGGCTTCTCCCCTGGGTCCTACCCCAGCAAGGCTCCTTCGCCTTGTCTCTCTTGGCTCCACCCTCCTCATTCCTCTCTCTGTACTGGGAGACCAGAGGGGAGGGGAGCTGGTCACAGCAGGAGGGGGGGACTCCTTGGCTTCTTCAGCAGCCTTCACTCACCTCTGCCTTTCTTGCATCTCTCCCTCTGGCATTTGCCTGGCTCTTGTGGGGAATAGCAGAATTTTGGGTTGGGTGGGGATCTTCCATCTGGTCCGAGAGAGGCTCTCCAGGCATTCTTAGGAAGAGCAACGAAGCCTTCTGTGGTCTCCAAAGTGTACATTGCCAGGAGGTGTGAGACCACCAGAACCCACATTTCCTCTGCCTGCCCTTTCCCCCGATCTAACACGGAGTTGGTCTCCCCAGGTGGGCGAAGCAGACGCCTCATGCCCGGGCACAGATCTTGTACTACCTGGCTGAGAACCTGGAACTCCGCCGAGCAGAGGTTGCATCGCGGCTGGAGGCGTTGGCCGGTGCCAAGAAAGAGGCGGCTCTGCAGGAGGTGGACCTCTGCGTGCAGCGGCTCTTCTACTGGGCGGCGTACTCCGATAAATATGGAGGAGCTGTGCAGGTGCGAACTGGGCAGGCAGGGCCATAGAGCTAAGCACATGCCGTAGGACACTCCCCACCCCTATAGCTTTTGGGGGGCTTGGCTCTACAAGCTTGGAAAGGTTTGGGAGAAGGGCCACAACTCAGCAGGGAAGCATGGGCTTTTCAGGCAGAAGGTCCCAGCTTCAGTTCCTGGCATGTCCCGGTAAAAGGATCCAGCAGCAGAGGATGGGAAAGGCCTTCAGCTGAGATCCTGGATTAAAGAGACACGAAACCTCCTATATCCCAAGGGTCAGCTGCAGTTCCTCCCAGATGCCGAACAGCTGGATGGGAAGTTTTGCACATATTTTTTGTTTGGGTGACCCTGTGTTTTAGTCTCTATCTTTTAATGAGCACCATAGGATGTCTGCACTTAGCCAGATTATAGAGAAGGCAGACTTTGGGGAGCGGGCTGGATGGTGGGGGTGTCCACATGGAGCTTCCATTTGGGGGTGGGTTTATTATCCCCTTTCACAGTCTATGTTAACCCCCCCCCAAACCTCACTCACTGAACGCCTTCTGCTTGCTTTTCTTTTCTTTATGCTTTATTTACAACACCATCTTATTATCATCAAATCAAAAACATCATAAAGCACATAAAGAATAGAACAACTTTCAAACAATAAGTTTCTTCATGAACATTAGACTTCCCTTCCCTTCCATATCCATTACTTAAACTTGTCTGATATATTATTAACAGAATATTACTGCTTCTATCTATTTTTTTCTTCACATATATTATCTACAGAAATTACTCTCTCTGTTGCAGGAAACCTCTTTGTACGGTGCCTCCCTCCTCTTTCGGGAACCTCTCGGTGTCGTCGGCATCGCCTGCCCCGATGAACAGCCTCTCCTCGCTTTCGTCAGCTTGCTGGCTCCTGCTGTTGTCCGCGGCAACTGTGTGGTGATGGTGCCCAGCGAGCGGTTCCCGTTACTCGCCCTGGATTTCTACCAGGTACAATTCTTTCTAGCCTATCTTGTAGATCTGGGTGCAGGGGGTCTGAGTCCCAGGGACCAAATGCAGCCCCCAGGCCTCTCTGCCTGGTCCTTGTGACTTTTGCCAGACCACAGCCCTTACTGGCTCTGCTTAATACTGTTGAATGGTTTCTTTAAATGTAAAGGTTCATCATTGTTCCACTCCATGTGTATGTCTTTAAGGGGCCGGAGCAAGGGCCAGAGAAAACTAACGAGACCCAGCTTTACATCTGTGAAACGTAGCAGGTGCTGCTGAGTTGTATTTGATTAAGGCGTGTCAGCATTTGGGTAGAGTATATAAGGAGCAGCACCTAGCTCTCCCATTTCCCTGGGGGATGGGTTGGTGGTTGGGTCATGTTTGTTTGTTAATATATTTAGTGTTAATGGAGTTTTTGTTTTTCTTATTAAAACCTTCTTTAAGTTATTTTTGAGTCCTTTCTTTTTAATGCATGGTCTCCCCAGCAAGCTCTCTGCAGCGCTACCATACTGCAAAAAGCCAACATCTTTGGTTATGGGCCCAGCTGCTGAGTGGATGACTGCATATTTTTGGACTCTGATAAAGGTTTGAAAACTCCTTCTCCTGTTAGCGTAGTTTTTGTGGGTCTGGAAGAGTTCCAGAATGGTTGACCGGGTTCCTGAAGCTGAGAAGGCTCTGGTCTTCCCACAGCTGACAGATGAGAACTATAGTTTATGGTCTTTTCGGGTGGAGGCGCTTTTGACCTCTAGAGAAGTATGGACCTATGTAACTGATGACCCTCCTAACCCTGTAACTAATGCTTGGTCGAAAGGAGATGCAAAAGCCAGGGCGATAATTAATTTGGCAGTCAGCGACCAGCAAGTAGTCTATATAAGAAATAAGAAAACTGCCAAAGAAATGTGGGACAGTCTTGCAGCAGTGCATGTTAGAAAAGAGTCAGCGTCTGCATTGACGTTTTTCAAGCAGTTGTACCAGACGAAGTTGCAGCCTGGTGGTGATTTGGCAGCACACTTGAGACGTCTGGAGGCAATACGCGGCGAGTTAATTCGAAGGGACATGGAGATACCTGATATTCAGTATGTTTTTATCATCCTTTGTTCCCTTAATGAGGACTTTGATGGTATAGCTAGCCAGATATCTGCTGTTCCACCAGCACAATTAACTGTGGAAGGGGTAACGGCAAGATTAATGGGCGAGTTGGATAGAAGGGAGGCTTGTGCCATAAGCACTCCTGTTTCCAGAAAGAATGAGGAACGCCATATGCAAACCTGTGGTGATACAACTGCATTTAAAGCTGCAAAGCGTTGTTGGTTCTGCAATAAGCAAGGACATTTTGCAAGGGACTGCAGATCCAAAAGAAAGCAAAGTTCTCCCAAGCCTGTTTCTGTTCGTCAATCACAGTCGTCAGCCCAGCAGCCGACATCGTACCGTAAGGACAGAAACGAGCCGCGAGCTTTTCACGCTCGGACTAAAGATCGTAAAAGAATTAAAGATGCCAAGTGGAAGTCTTTTGTTATCGACTCAGGAGCATCGCAGCACGTCTGCAATGATCGAAGCTTGTTTATTTCTTTCGAAGAGGAAATTGGTAATGTACATTTAGCCAATTCACAAGTCCTGCAGTCGCTTGGCAGGGGTACCGTTAAACTTGACTCTTTAAACATTACAATAGCGAACTGCATTTACTGCCCGTCAATAGACAATTTATTATCAGTAAGGTGTTTTGCTCATCAAGGGATAACTGTGCGTTTCTTAAAGTCAATGTGTGAGTTTTTCGAGGGGAACAAACGTCTATTATATGCCCGGGAATCTGATGGTTTATATAGACTGTATTTTCGAACCTACTCCCAATCGCCTATAAATTGCAGAGCAGCACAGTCAAGCCAGGGGTTGAGGAATGTAAGACCACATTCTGGGTGTATTCACGTGGCGCACAGAATTCTGGGACACCTGAATTTTGCTGATGTAATTAAGACACAGAATATTGTCAATGGCCTCAACTTAAAACCATGTAAATTCTTTATGCAGTGTCTATCCTGTTGCAAGAATAAGATTAAGGTTGCACGCAAGGGTAGGTGCTCAGATAGGAAAGTAACTGAGCCATTTGAACGTGTACATTGTGATTTAGTTGGGCCACTCCCACCATCATTAGGAGGTTCGAAGTACTGGCTTACCCTGATAGACCAGTATAGTAGATATTGTTGGACTTATGCAATCGCTGAGAAGTCCCAAGCATTTGAGAAGTACAAGGTTTTTTGCAACTGGGTAAAAACGCACTTTAACAAACCTATTAAGAACCTGTTTTCTGACCGGGGCGGGGAATTTGTTTCTGAGGATTTTGAGAAATTCCTGGAAGCGCAGGGGACTACTCATGAGTTATCTTGCCCCCGAAGTCCCTGGCAAAATGGGCTTGTTGAAGTTGTGCAGCGTGACCTGCAGGCAGGGGTTAAAACTTATCTGCACGATGCTAATCTGCCCAAAGACTTTTGGGCTGAAGCACTCCATGCCTTTTGTTATGTTAGAAATCGCAGTTATCATTCTGGTTTAGATGTCACCCCCTATGAGAAGCTGTTTAAAAAACGCCCTAATCTGAAATACCTACGTATTTGGGGTTCAGATGTAATTATGCATTATCCTGCTAAGCAGAAATTGGGTGAACGTAGTGTTCAGGGAAAATTAATGGGCTATCAGCAGGGGGCGTACAGAATTTACATACCAGCAACTGGCAAATTTCATATTACCAGAAGCATGATACAAACTGTAAATTGGAATGGGGTTGCTGTTTTCCAAGATACTGATGGTATAAATGATACTGAGGAAGAAGAGGAAGAAGCAGCAGCAGGAGAAAATGGTGCTTCTGAATTAATAGAAAAAGACAAAAAGCCTGTTGAATCTGATAATTTGTTTGATTTAAAGTCACAGGCACCCGAGGGGAGGTTAGATTCTCTTGAGTTTTCTGACCGTGAGCTTAGCCTACAGGCACCTCTTCAGTCTGACAATGATGATTTACAACCTGAAACTAGTAGTTCACTCAGTCCCATTAAGTCTGAGAAGCCTGACTCTCCTTCCGGACTAAGACGTTCAGATAGAAAGAGGCAGAAGCCACAACGATTTGCAGATGAACATTTTAATACTGTGTATGCCAATAAGGCGGTTTTTGAGCCAAAAAGCTACAAAGATGTTCAGAATTTACCTAAGCACCAAGCTGTAAATTGGTATAAAGCTATGAACTCTGAGATAGCTTCTTTAAAGGAGCATAACACTTGGTCTCTTGTACCACAAACCCCAGATATGAGACTTATTGATTAAAAATGGGTTTATAGAGTTAAAATGAATGACAAAAATGAAGTTGTAAGGTACAAGGCAAGACTAGTTGCTAGAGGTTTTCAACAAATTCCAGGTGAAGATTATGTTTTGTGTTATTCACCAAGTGTAAAATATGAAACAGTTAAGCTTTTGTTGAAAGAAGCTTCACAGTGTGGAAAAGCCCACTATGCAATGTTTCTCTGCACTTAAGAGAGTGGTGATGTACCTTAAACATACCAAACATAATAGGTTGCAGTTTACATCACACATGAAAAACATGTACAAAGTATGCTTTATGTTTTTGTTCCACAATGATGAACCGCAGGGGAAATGTTGAATGGTTTCTTTAAATGTAAAGGTTCATCATTGTTCCACTCCATGTGTATGTCTTTAAGGGGCCGGAGCAAGGGCCAGAGAAAACTAACGAGACCCAGCTTTACATCTGTGAAACGTAGCAGGTGCTGCTGAGTTGTATTTGATTAAGGCGTGTCAGCATTTGGGTAGAGTATATAAGGAGCAGCACCTAGCTCTCCCATTTCCCTGGGGGATGGGTTGGTGGTTGGGTCATGTTTGTTTGTTAATATATTTAGTGTTAATGGAGTTTTTGTTTTTCTTATTAAAACCTTCTTTAAGTTATTTTTGAGTCCTTTCTTTTTAATGCATGATCTCCCCAGCAAGCTCTCTGCAGCGTTACCACACTGCAAAAAGCCAACAAATACCCTCCTTGAATGTTTTTGCACTGGCTGCTCCGTCCACTTTTGTCTCTGGCTCTACCCCTGGACGGGATTGTGGCCCTCAGGGATGCAGGAGGTTCCTTGTCCCATTTGTAGATCAAATTAAGTGTACCTCTGTGTCCGCTCCATCCATTCAGATGGTCTTTTATGCAGTGGTCATTTGTTCTCATTGGGTTCATTAGCATTTAAGTGTATAGATCTTAGAACCTTTGATGTGTGTGCACGCCAAGATAATTCAAACCAGAGTATCGCTGGGATCTTTCCAGCTGGGATCTTTCCAAGTTTTTAAGGGACAGTGTAAGCATAGCTTCTACACGCACCCCTTTTCCTTCTCCTATCTGTTATTAAAATGATCCCAAATCCCCACTATAGAGGGGAAGGGTTTAGATTGGCCATGTTGCTCAATTTCATATACTTTGACTTGGAATATGAATCTCAGCAACTCACTGCACTTACACCAGTACACCTCCGTTTTTCTCTGACTTGGATTTTAATCTGAGCCAGGGAAGAATTCATCTCCCCTCCTCCTCATCCCATTAGCTGGCTTCCATCCTCCTCCTCCAGCTTCTCACCTTGCTGCGGTTCTGGCAGATATTAACCATAGCTTCTGGTGCATGGCTTGCTGCATTTGAAGTACAAGATACCAGGAGTCAAGGGCAGGAAGGGGGAGAAAAGGAGAGACCGGCCTCCCATCCTCTTCAGTCAGTAGTAGCAACACCTGAGCAAAGTCAGAAGATGCAGGTGGGAGGAAATCAGACTGCATTGCACTTCCAGGGATGTCATTTTCAGGGCAATGGCACCCACTTTTTCATTCAGCTGGACCATGGAGGTTTCTCTTCGACCCATTTGCCTGGGGATTTCTCGCACGGTTCCCTTTTTAAAGAACTTCTGGCATGAACACAGGCAAGTGTGGCTTCTGTGGTCCCCATGAAGGAATGCAGATTCCCTCACTTGGGGAAACCCAAAGTCTGCGCTCCATAAGCTGCATAACTGAAGACAGTAGCAGACATGTACTTGGCTCTGATATGGGGGGATAATTCAGCTTTTCCAGAGAGGTGCATCCCCCCCCCCCGTTTTGCAAAGAAATGAATAAGAAGGGGGAGATGAAAAAGATGTTGCTTAGCCACTTCAGTCAAACGTGATTTGCTAACTGGAAGGCAGGAGATGAATATAACACCTCCCCATGAATTTTTCTCTTTCGGGGAAAGAAGAAGCTTTCTCAGTTTCTCTTCCCCACCAGCCTCATTCACAAATGGTGGTGCTTTGGGGATGCAGAATGGAGGAAGTTTTGGGAGGTCATGGCACCCTTCATTTTCCTGCTTGAATAAGCATGATTTTCAAGACTGGAAACGAAAGCTTCCTGTTTTCATCCCTTCTGTTCCTAATGTAGTTCTTTTGTTCTCCCATGTACAAAATGCACCCTAAATGTTTTCTTTCTTTATTGTTTTAAATTGGGAGCGGGCAACTTTTATTTGATAGTTTATTTGATAGTTTAATAATAACTTTTGAAGGTTTCTTCCTTAAAAATATAAAGCGGTGTAGAAATGAAATTATTGTTATTATTATTATTAATACAGAACTTGGCTTCGCAAGAGTGCAGCTTGGTGAGGTTACGCATGTGTCACGTATAGTTGTCCAGGGAATGAACTCCTCCAATGAAATAATCCCAGGGGATGGGGGGGCAGTGTTAGTTGAGGGAATGTGATGCAAGTTTCTATAAAATGTAGGCACAGTGTGAAGAAAGTGGTTTAGGGAAAACCGCTCTCGGAATGACTCAGACCCGCAAGAGGGCAGCAGCAGCAGCCTCCAGTGAAACAGACAAGGGGACAGTTCAGGGCAGGCAAAAGGAAGCTCTTGTTTACATATTATGGGATTAATTTGTGGAATTCTCTGTCGGAAGGTAAAAGTGATGGCTGCAGGCGTAGGCAGCTGTTGATCTGGTGGAACGCTCTGTCACAAGAGACTAGGGCCCTGCGGGACTTGACATCTTTCCGCAGGGCCTGCAAGACAGAGCTGTTCCACCCTCTCTCTCCTTCTGTAATCTTCATAGAACTCTAGCCCCAATGGTTGCCATTAATTTGATTCTGAACTGATTTTAAAATGTATTTCAATTAATTGACTGTGATTTTATGTAAACTATGCTATTTTTACTGTTGTTAGCCGCTCTGAGCCCGGCTTTGGCTGGGGAGGGTGGGGTATAAATTATTATTATTATTATTATTATTATTATTATTATTATTATTAGATATTAGACAGTTTCATGGAGGGTGTCAGTGCATCTGTGGTTTTCCAGTGACCGTTCAGGTTGCAGCAACTACAGCATCTGGGACAGGTGTCTGCTCAGCCTCTGTTTAAATATTTCCAGTGAAAAGAGGGCATTGCCTTCCACAGCAGCCTCTCCTGAAAGTAGGAATAAATATATCCTAACAACATTCATTGAGGTTGTAGGGGTTTTTTTTTTTTTTGTTTTGTTTTTTTACTAAAACTGGGGTGGAGAATATTATTACTGATATCAGTACTACACTGTAAATACGTGAATACAAGTCATTAACGAAAGGAAACAAGCTGTTACCTCCGTATGTTACGTAAAAAGAAACGGCCAACACACAAACACTTGAGTAGCCAGGGCATACAGTGAATTGGCCCGTTATTCATGGAGAAATGGCGATATAGTAGAATAATAGATTTGTCGAGTTGGAAGGGACCCAAAGTGTCATCTAGTCCAGCCCCTGCAATGCAAACCCCTGCAATATGGTTAGTGATCAATTAATTAATTAATATTGTTATTGGTACTCTGTCTGTTTACCTGTACTTGAGCATGTATTAAATGAACTGGACCAGCAGACATCCCATTATCTGCATTTCATCCATTCATTCATTTTACTTGTGTGCCCTTTTTCCACCCAGAAACTCATTCTCAAAGAGGCTTACAACCAAGAAACGGGGGATTAATTTCAAGCAAATCCTATGAAAACAATTTCACAAGAACGTAGGAAAACATAGCAGCAATTTCATAACATAGCACAACAGTAGCAATTCCATAATAACATGGCAAAACAATAGCAAATATAATAACATACAGAAACCACATTCCAATACAATATAACAAGATTACTTAAGCAGTGGTCAAGTTGCTTGCGGGGTGAGAGGGAACCGGCAACAATAGCATTCCACAATGGCGGCCTTTTCCCACTTCTGCTTTTTCCTTTGGTTGTGTGGATCAGGATACCGGTCTGATTCGGTGTGAGGATTCAAATTTCGTTGCCATTTTTTATATTCTCGATTTCTTCTTCATGGCCCACTTTCGGATTCGGGGGGCGGGGCGGGAGAGAACCTCGTGTGGCGTTTATGAAAGCATCCAAAGCAGAAACCGCGCTCTCTTTGGCAGATGTTGTATATGCATTTCCAGAATTTGTCTTGCCAAGGATTGCAAAATACTGTGCTGAGCCCAGAGTGTTTTGTCCCAATTTAGTCAAGGAATGTGGAGGAGCCTTTCTGTGAGACTCTCCATCTATGTGACCAGGCAAAGCAGAGAGACAGAGAGAGAGAGAGAGAGAGAGAGAGAGAGAGAGAGAGAGAGAGAGAAGGTCGTATCCAATGCTAGTCCTGTTCAGACCCATTGAAACGAATTGGCATGATTAACTAAGGTTTATGAACTTCAGTGGGTCTGCTCAAGAACGCAACCCGGTGGAATCACCAGGCTGGTTCTAGGAGCATGGCAGAGCAGAAGCTAAAATGATGGCTCTTCATCTTCATCATGTTGTGAACCCCCCTGCCTTATTACCGTATTTTTCGCTCTATAACACGCATCTGACCGTAACACGCACGTAGTTTTTAGAGGAGGAAAACAAGGAAAAAATATTCTAAATGAAACAGTGGATGTATGATTTTTATGGTTCATGCTGTGGCCACAGACATGTGATCTGACAGTGAGTTTGGGGTAGCCCAATGCAAAAATCCTGAGGATCCATGTGGATCCATGCTTTGTAACCTCGTTTTTGCGCCATTACGGCCCCATGAAACAGTGGGTGCATGTGTGTTTTTTGGTGCAGGCTGTAGCCATGGAAATGCTATGTGATCTGATGGTGAATTTGGGGTGACCCAGTGCAAAAATCCTGAGGATCCATGTGGATCCGTGCTTTGTAACCACGTTTTAAGTGGGGAGGGAAGGAAAAGAACTCAAGGGACAAGGAGCACGCGTGGGGTGTGTGTGGAGAAGGAGCTTTTCGGCGAGCTGAGCGGGGAGGAGGGAGGAAAAGAGCACTGTTGCTTTAAAGGCATACTTAAGGTATTTGCCCTGTGCCTGGGGTTTTTTTCCATTTAACAGTTTGCAGCCTTTTCCTTCCGCTCCTTGTTTTGAGGCAGAATAGATTTGAGCAAGTGAGGAGGACTTGGATTGCAGGGGATTCGCCATTAGCTGTGTAAAAGCGCTCCTCCTTGCAGCCTGAATGATAAGCAGCCACCAGCAGCAATAGAATGGGGCACAAAAAAGCAGTAGGGGTACTAGGACCCAGACAATGCTCAAATCTATCCTGCCTTAAAACAAGATGCTCGGTCCCAGTGGATCAGCTGAGAAGCGGGGGATTTGCAAAGTTTTCCCCTCTCCCTCATGCCCTCCCCAGCCTTTTTTTTTACTTCCTGGTTTTCACTGCGCTGGCTCAGAGCTCGAGGTTGGTTTTATTTTGCTGCTGGTTGCTTAAATTTTATCTTTCCTGCCGTCCCTCTGCAGCCTCATTGCTCTGTTTAGAGAGAGCGCGGACTTTTGCTAGCGTCTGTCCCTCCTCCCGTGTAAGCGGCTGCTGCCGGCTTTGCTGCCGTGGCTCTCCTTCCCTCCCTCCTTCCTGTCTCCAGGTCGCTTTAAAGCAAGCAAAGTGAGAGCCTCGTAGAGCGTGTAAGCGGCTCTCGCTTTGCTTGACTGACGGCAGCCATGGCTCCGATCCGTGCATTCGCTCCGTAACACGCACAGGCATTTTCCCTTACTTTCTAGGAGCAAAAAAGTGCGTGTTTTGGAGCAAAAATTACGGTACTTCAATCTAGAGGAGAGGATGACACAAGAAACCAGTCAGGTTGAGATTAGGACTCATAAGAGCAAAATAAACTTATATTACTATATTACCATACTTCTCTAAAGTAAACTTGTTAAACTATCTACTGTAATAAAAGACCTGGAAGTCTCAGCACTGAGTCCCTGTCTGTATAATAAGTTCAAAAAGAAAGCAGCATGTGCTATAGCCCTACCTATCCCAAAACTCTCAGCCCACCTCTATAGTAACTCTAGGGTTGCCTGGTATTTCCCAGACGTAGCCTGAATGCTGCAGCTGGAAGCAGTGCCTGTGCGGAAATCACCAAAAATCCAGATGTATGGCAACTGAAGTGTATATTTTGGTGTGTGACCTTAAAAATAGCTCAAACTTTGTTTATTCAGATCCTGCCAAAAAAGCTCAACAACTTTGGCCAATTTTTTTTTTAAAGTTCAACTTTAGCCAAAACAACAACAACAACAACAACCCTAAGTAGTTCATCAAATAGGACACCATCTCCATTTGATCTATGTGAGTTGGTGGTTCTGCTTTATCACCATTGTTTAGTATAAAGGTAAAAGGACCCCTGACCATTAGGTCCAGTCGTGGCCGACTCTGGGGTTGCGGCGCTCATCTCGCTTTATTGGCCGAGGGAGCCGGCGTACAGCTTCCGGGTCATGTGGCCAGCATGACTAAGCCGCTTCTGGCGAACCAGAGCAGCTCACGGAAACGCCGTTTACCTTCCCGCTGGAGCGGTACCTATTTATCTACTTGACTTTGACGTGCTTTCGAACTGCTAGGTTGGCAGGAGCAGGGACCGAGCAACGGGAGCTCACCACGCCGCGGGGATTCGAACCGCTGGCCTTCTGATCGGCAAGTCCTAGGCTCTGTGGTTTAACCCACAGCGCCACCCGTGTCCCTATTGTTTAGTATACTTTGATATTAAGAAACACCAGGAATGATAGCTATTAGCAGCTTGAGAAAGAAAAGAGAGTAACTTCCTGATTCTGCACCACAGAATGATGTTCCTTATGCATATAGCCTAGTGTCCATTTGTCAAGAGAAACCTAAAACTATTAGCCTTTAAAGTACCACAATCCACATATATAAATCGGGAGGCGAGAGCGGAGCTACACGTCCACCTTCCTACTTTGCCACATGTGTGAATGCGCCCCCTCAGGAAAATAAGGATCCTGCAAAACATTTAGTAGCCAGGGCAACCAATGGCTCTTTAGCATAGAAAGCTGTGCAGCTGAAAACATTGAGGATGACAGCTGCAATGGCAACTGGTTTGAGAACAGACAAAAAGACCAAATAAGTCTTATCCCAAGGAGACACAGGGCGTTTCTCCAATTCCCTGCACAGACTCTTCAAGAGGTTCCTGCCAGCAATGCAACCTCCTTTTCATCACTGATGCAGGAATGTACCCCTATCTAGTTTGAAATTATCTGTTTCTGGCCACTAGGATTAGTTCAACAATTTAAGGGGGAAATCAGTCTTCTCCTTGTCAAGATCTTGGGGCCTCTTAAGCAGCAGGTGCTCAGAATAATAAACAAGCTGTAACTCCCTTTCAATTTTTATTTTTTAAAAATCTATTTGTACTACAAGCAACTCCCCATTTACGTGGAGGTTACATTCCGGGCCTCCATGTGTGCCTGTGAAATTCGCATAAATGGGAAGCACCTAGTGGCTTGCGAGGAGACCCTCCCTGGAATCCGAAGAGGACATTTTTGGACTCCAGGGAGGGTCTCCTCGTAAGCCACGAGGACTCTCCAAACTTAATCAAGTTTATAATACCAGCAGCTCAACAGGTAATAGTGAAGAATTCAAAGATGGCTGGCTGCTTAATCCCAAATCAGTGGTATTGGGAATTATGGCAAAGAGCAATTATTGGAATACAGCATTCATTCAAACAAGGGCGTGGCAAATAATTTAGATTTTTACATGTTCCGGCATGGCTTCATAACCTACTAAATGTGAGGAACCTCTCAGATGTTGCTAAACTGCTGCTTCCATCAGCCTTGTCCACTGACCATGCTCGCTGGGGGTGATGGGATTTGTAGTTCAACATCTAGCAGGACAAATGTTCCCCACACCTGACCTACACAAGGGAGAAAGGGCTATCAAATCCCTTCTAAAACCTTTATTTGAGTGTGGAAGTCCATCTGGAAGAGTAACTGCCTATCTTCACAGTGCGGACACAAATTGTACAGAAAGGATGTCAGACAAAGCCAAGATGGAAAAGAGAAATGAACACAGAACTTAAAACTATTGCTATATATTGCTGTGTAAAAGCTTCTAAACCAGGCATAGGCAAACTTGGCCCTCCAGATGTTTTGAGACTACAATTCCCATCATCCCTGACCACTGGTCCTGTTAGTTAGGGATGATGGGAGTTGTAGTCCCAAAACATCTGGAGGGCCGAGTTTGCCTATGCCTGCTGTAAGCAACGGCTTGCAGCTTTCTGTTCTCTCTGGTTTGGTGTTCATTTTTATTACTCTAATAAAAAAAATGTGTTTATACAAAAATCTGGGAGGGAGTTATAATTTTCCCCGAGAGAACTAAAGGCTTATAATAACAAGTGATTTCAAAATTACGCAGCGACTAATTCATAAATCACTGTCACAAAAAGCTTGTAAAATTGCTGGCTGGAACCCTTTGGGATTCTCTCTTCTCTCTTATCCCACTTTAATAATCATGGCTTCCCACCCTACAAAAAACAATAGTAAATCCTGGAACTGTAGTTTTGTGAAGGGTATTCTAGCAATTCTGAGCACCCTGAACAAACTACAGTTCCCACGATTCTTCACGGAAAGCCATGATTGTTAAAATGATACAAGTGTTTGCATTAGCCCAGGTTTCCTTTACTGCTGCCTGGTAAGGAAAATGCTATGATTTTCCCATGAAGGAACATGTAGCTGTCATTATTCTGAAGCAAGTGCCATCTGCAATGTTCAGGCATTGAATCCCCAACTACTTTTACATGGAATGAAAAGGAGCACAAATATATCTGTGGGACTGTATGCTTCTGGAGTGGATGGTGTTTGCCCAATAGTACAGTGTCTGGGTTTTCGGTTTTGTATATTTTCTGACAGATGGCTAAGTGGAGACAGCTGGTAACATGCAGTTGAAAGTCAATGCCCCAGATTCCTTCCTTTTCTACTCTTTTCCCACACAAGATCTGAAAAGTTACATTATCCCTCAAATGTCGATGCGCATTCTGCACAGTCCATTCTCTTCCATGGCACACCTGAAGTATTCCAACATGTTGTGGGTCTCTCCCAGTAGTCCTCTGGGACCCAAATGGGACAAAAAAGTGTGCAATTTAGAACTTCAAACTCTTAACACCAGCCAGAAGATTTTGGAGCTGTAGCCAACAAAAGAAATTTCAGGCACTTTTGTATAGAACCCAAGGACAATGGGGTTATTGCATTATTTTAAAAAAACAAAAACCAGATATTACATAATCCTTGGTGTGTTACCAATAAACCCATATTTTAAAATGTGTTTCCAGTTTGCCTCATAGCCTATATGGGACCTTTGAAATCTTGCCTCCAATATTTATTTTGGTGCCGGCCAGTACAATGGTGCAGTCAGGAAATAGTTGCAGAGGCAATACAGGGTACAGTTATTAATTGAACAGAACAACAACTGCGTTAGCAGGTCTCATCCAGGCTACAATGAACTAACCTCCCAGGCTCTAGGCATGTGACCAGAATTCTCTAGGAGTTTGTCTTAAAGTGCCAGTCACCTTTGCAACAAATGGCGTCCATCTCTTCTCTGTCAGGTACTAGATACTTCGGACGTCCCTGGTGGAGTGGTGAACATCATCTCTGGCAACCGGAACCATTTGAGCCGGACCTTAGCCGAACACCAAGATGTGCAAGCTGTGTGGTACTTTGGCTCTAAGGAGGTGAGTATCCCTTGCAAATACTGCGGCAATCTAATGCAGTTGCCCTGGGAGGAAAAATGCAGAATATGCTACCAGGACAGAGCTGAGCTTCCTGAGAATCTCTGCTTTCGTTCTGTATAAATAAAGCAAGTTCCAGATCCTTGCATATGCAATAGTACACCTTCTTCTCTCAGGGAAATGAAGTCGTCATCATCAAGGCTGTACAGTGGTACCTTGGGTTAAGAACTTAATTCGTTCCGGTGGTCAGTTCTTAACCTGAAACTGTTCTTAACCTGAGGTACCACTTTAGCTAATGGGGCCTACCACTACCGCCGTGCAATTTTTGTTCTCATCCTGAAGCAAAGTTCTTAACCCGAGGTAATATTTCTGGGTAGCAGAGTCTGTAACCTGAAGTTTCTGCAAGCTGAAGCATCTGTAACCCGAGGTACCACTGTATGTACTTATTTCTGCACCATGAAGAGGTGAATTCTGTGACCTGTGTAAAAGCACACATGCATGGTTTCTCACGTTGCATGAAGCTCTGCATTTTTAGTATGAAAGAGCAATATCGGAGTAGTATTAGCACATGCTCAATCGCTGGCATCTACTGGGTGAAAACACCCCATACCTTGCACAGCTGTTGCCACTCTGTGTAGACATTGCTGAGCTAGAGGGGCTTGGTATCCTGTGGCCTCACAATGCAACACACAAACCAGACTTTGCAAAGTATACAGGTAGAAATTAGCTACAGACTTTGCAAAGTATACAGGTAGAAATTAGCTACAGCAGCGAACACACAGAAAAATTAAGCAGCTGCCCTGTGATGCCCTAGCTGGCCAGTTAGCTCAGTTGGTTGGAGCGTGGTGCTGATAACCCCAAGGTTGCAGGTTCGATCCCTGTGTAGAACCGTTGCATATTCCTGCATTTCAGGACTATATGTTCCTCAGGGTCCCCTTCCAACTCTTGGATTCTATGGTTACCAACTTCATTAATGGTAGCATTGAAGAAGGTCTCCAGCGCTCACCAACACTGGGGCAAGGTGCGAATCAATAGGAAATTAGTTCCAAAGTTCTGGGGCCGCCACCGAAAAGGCCCAGCTTTGTGTGTGTAGGTCAACCTAACCGATATTTTGAGGCGGAAACTCAAGGCCCACCAAAGCAGAACTTAGGCTGGTGCAGGACTATATGAGTGAAAATGGTCCTTTAAATAACTTTGCCCCAAGCTCTTTAGGACTCTCAACCTTTAAAGGAAGCTTTGCCCACAGCCGGCACAGCTTCAGAGTTATGCTTCAGACATCTGGCTTTCCCCAGCATCCAACAGGCCGAATTTTGTGCCAGCTGCAATTTACAGCCCTTCAGAGCTAAGCCCATGTGAAAATACTGGTATATACAAAGTAGAAAAGTCAGGGGTTATCTTGGAGCGAATGTTTTGAATAATTTTCTATATATAGCTAGACAGACAATGAATTGGAAGTTACCCCTTCCTTTTTCCCATTCTTTTTTGCTTTGCATACTTTATTTCCTTATTTTATTTCCCTTTTCACAAGTTTTAAACCTTTTCTTCCTCTTTCTTTATCCTTGCTTGTTTTTAAGCATTAGAAAAGGATATTTTGTACTAAATTGTGTGCATGTGGACTTAATAAACTTACAATAATAATAGAGCCAGCCCCAGGTGAAGTCCATTCCAGTAGCCTGGTTTTGGAACTAACCAGTCTGGCACAGCTGCATTGGTCTGACCGACCCCCCAAAGGCTCACTCCCCCATTGTCTTCTGAGACGGACATACGCCAACAAAAACAGGGCACGGATGACTAAGAGCGAGTCCAACTGCTCCAGACAGGGTTGTGACTGGTGTACAAGCTTGAGCTCGTAGAAAGTGTTCCTGCCTATAGCTGCTACCTGCGACTCACTAGATGAGGATGAATCCAGGAGTCCCTCCCAAGCTACCAGGCAGATTAATTTTCAGCTTCTCTTCCTACCTATTAGTATACTGGCACATCTCAACCTCCATCAGTAGCTGTGTGCACATCATACATTTAAAGCACATTTCCCCTCCCTCCAGGAACTGTAGTTTGTTCAGGGTGCTGGGAATTGTAGCTCTGTGAGAAGTAAACTACAGTTCCCAGGATTTGGGGGGAGTATATGCTTCAGATGTATGGTTAGTATGCAGCCAGTGTTTCTCATCTGTAGAAAGTCTGAGAACAGATTGTCTGCTTCCAAGAAATCTGCTGCTTCTGCATTCTTGTCTCAATACACAGAAGTGTGTCAGGGGAAAATTTAGCAGGGCTACAGGACTCTCTGAAATTGGGGTTTTTTTAAATTGAAGCCAGAGCCCATTAAGTGGTCTCGGCTCAACCTGAAAAGCAATTTTATTCTGTCCACCAATGGCCCCTATAGGTAAAGGTAAAGGGACCCCTGACCATTAGGTCCAGTCGTGGACGACTCTGGGGTTGCAGCGCTCATCTCGCTTTATTGGCCGAGGGAGCCGGCGTACAGCTTCCAGGTCATGTGGCCAGCATGACTAAGCCGCTTCTGGCGAACCAGAGCAGCGCATGGAAACGCCGATTACCTTCCCACCGGAGCAGTACCTATTTATCTACTTGCACTTTGACGTGCTTTCGAACTGCTAGGTTGGCAGGAGCAGGGACTGAGCAACGGGAGCTCACCCCGCTGCAGGGATTCGAACCGCCAACTTTCTGATCGGCAAGTCCTAGGCTCTGTGGTTTAACCCACAGCGCCACCCGTGTCCCCCAATGGCCGCTACCTAGGTTTAATTAAGGTGCAGCCGAGAGAGAGATTGAGAGAGATTACTGCTTTCAGGCTTCGCATGAAAGAGAAACCATGTGTGAAGAAAAAGGTTATGTAACATTGTTTAATGATTTTTTTAGGTTTTTGTGGAGTAATGCCCAAGCCCAGCCCTTGATAATAGTGAGGCCTTTATAGGGAGGTAGTGCATTGCCTTTATTATTCTAGCCTGGCAATCAACTGTGTTTGGGTGAGATAATGGTTCTGGAGAATCCAAATATCTCTAAGAGCAGTAACAACTTTGTATTCTCCAGAACCATCCCTATTCTCTCAGGAGCAGTCTGGAGGCCAAAAGTACATTTTACCTCACCCAAACACAGTTTGTCATGGTTTCCTCGGGGAGAAAACCAGCAGTGACGGACAAACGTCTCTGAAAGACACCATGCCTGCCGCCACGGGTGTTACACTGAGATCCTCTGACGGGGCGCATGTGGTGGTTCCCCATTCCCCTGAGGTTTGGCTTTAGTGTGGCAGGCCTTGTCCTGTGGAACTCCCAGCCTGTATTGGTTTGGCAGAAACCACCCCCTTCCTCCTTTTATACGTCTTCTGAAAACTGTACTGTTTAGACAGGCCTTCATAATCTGAATTTTTCTTTTGACCAACCAGTATTTCCTGATGTTTCTATTTTGTTTTATAGATGTTTATGAACTGATTCTTTGGATTTTTTTATGTTCTGTGAACCACCTTGATATATATACAATGAAAGCACAAATTATAAAATTTCACATTAATAAATACTTTTTATCATTTGTTATACGTTATTAGTCGCTTGTTACCTTAAAGGTCACCAAGTGATTTACGTTTCATAATATGTGAATAGGCCTAAGGCCAGCAGCACACAGCAGTCTTGACAAACTGTCGAACCCCATGACCGCGATGGGGCACACTGCTGGTGCGATGGGCCCCATTTAGGGGTTTGTGACCCTCACCAGGTAGATCACTGTTCAAGGGCATACTCTCAGCTCATAGGGCATGATGCTGAGGCCTGTCAAGACAGCGGGACTGAGCACATCCATGAGAATATTTCCCAGAAGCCTCTGCAGTGGGCAGGAGTTTCACATGATAGATAAGTCAATTGGGGGCAGAAATGACCCCTGAAGATCAAGAACTTTTTTAAAAAAAACACACCTCTGCCCGAGATCAGTGAAGGTACCCCTTAACTTGGAAGAGTTCCAATTCCTCTGCTTCATTTTGTTTTTATTTCCTCTTCCGCCTAGGGTTCTGCACTTGTTGAATGGGCCTCGGCTGGGAACCTGAAGAGGACCTGGGTGAATTATGGAGCGGAGGAGCGTTGCTGGGCTGACCCACAAGAGGGGGCTGGGGAAGAGTTTCTCTACCAGGCCACGCAGTGTAAAAGCGTTTGGATGCCCATGGGCGATATATTTGCCAACTGAGCCGCTGGATCAGTGGGGCTGAACTGAAAAGCAATCAGGGTTGGGAAACATTGAGATTGAGAATAAAGATTGTTTAGTAGTTTTTTATATATAAGAAAACCCCTCTGCTGTGGAAATGTTTCTATATTTATAGCTGGTTGAATCTGTTCCTTATCCAGGAGAATCAAATCAAATCAAATTTTATTAAATGGTCACAGACCAGATTAACTTGTACAACTAGTCAGCGAAGCATAGCACTGGAAAAAACAAAGGACAATTTCAATACAGATTAGGCCAAAACAGCAATTTAAAATTAGACAACATACATAAAATTAAGTATTTGCCTTCGCCTGCATATTGACATTAGAAAGCTCTTGTTTCCTACGCCTAATAGCGGCTACACAAAATTTGGCCAATCCAGGAGAATCAATGGTTGTCATCTTCCCTTGTCCCATTCACAAAGCTCCACTCCCTTCCAATGAAACCAGCCCCCTGCCCTGCCATGTAGGGATTAGATCAAGGGTTCAGAACTGGATGTGGGCCAAATCCTTATCTCCCCTCCGCCAAGCCCTGCAGACTAGGCAGGGGTGCTCACCTGTCAGCCATGAATATCACAGAGACGTCAGGCAACTCATTTCTGCTCCATGTAATTCTCTGAAGCCCTGACAATCAGGTGACAGGCAGGTTGTTGTGGCTTGGCCAAAAGAGCTTCGCAGGCCAGAGGTACCCCCCCCCCCGCACTAGTTAAACCAGGATGGGGAACCTGTGGCACTCCAGATGTTGCTAGACCAGCATGGCTGATGGTCAGCGAGGATGGGAGTTGTAGTACTGCATCTGGAAGGCCACAGGTTCCCCAACCAAGTTAGGCAGATCACTCTTTATTTCCGCTGGGTGTGTGGCGCTGTGGGTTAAACCACAGAGCCTAGGGCTTGCTGATCAGAAGGTCGGCAGTTTGAATCCCCGTGACGGGGTGAGCTCCCTTTGCTCGGTCCCTGGTCCTGCCAACCTAGCAGTTTGAAAGCACGTCAAAGTGCAAGTAGATACCTTCCTGTGGGAAGGTAAACGGCGTTTCCGTGTGCTGCTCTGGTTTGCCAGAAGCGGCTTAGTCATGCTGGCCACATGACCCGGAAGCTGTACACCGGCTCCCTCGGCCAATAAAGCGAGATGAGCGCTGCAACCCCAGAGTTGGCCACGACGACCTAATGGTCAGGTGTCCCTTTACCTTTATTTGCCTCGCAGAGCTACAGTTCCCAGAGTGGTTTAATGGCCAATCCCTCTTCACAAGGAACCTTGTGGGGGCAGCCCATCTGCCCATCACCTGACATCATTGTGGTGTCAAGGGATGCTGCACTTGGAAGCCCCGCTTGCTGGGACATCAAAGCGCAGAGAGCAGCGCTGTCGCAAAGCTCACAAACAACTGCACCTTTAACCTTCTGGTTTTTCAGAGGTCGAAAGGAGCAGTACAAAGGTGTTTCAGAGCATTGGATAGAAGAAGAAGAAGAAGAAGAAGAAGAAGAAGAAGAAGAAGAAGAAGAAGAAAAGTAGTAGTTTGGATTTGATATCCCGCCTTTCACTCCCTTTAAGGAGTCTCAAAGCGGCTAACATTCTCCTTTCCCTTCCTCCCCCACAACAAACACTCTGTGAGGTGAGTGGGGCTGAGAGACTTCAGAGAAGTGTGACTGGCCCAAGGTCACACAGCAGCTGCATGTGGAGGAGCGGAGAGGTAAACCCAGTTCCCCAGATTACGGGTCTACCGCTCTTAACCACTACACCACACTGGCTCTCCCCACCCAACCACTCCTTGAGCAAGGCACTCTGCCACTGCCCATTGTTTTTACATATTTTCAAATTGCCAACTGAAAAGGAAAATCGAGAACCAAACTTGGGCTGGGAAAATGAAAAAAGGGGCGGGGGGGTTGCCAGATCATTCTTGCCCCAAGCCAAGTGTTCCTTGGTATGGGTGGGAAACCCCCGCCATGCCAGCTGTTCTCCGACTCTGTCTCCTCCTTTGGCATGGCACTGCTCATAGCAGGGGGCTCATTCTGTTCATGTTCTCATTTGCAGAGTCCCTGCTCAATTCCGGAGCCTGACTGGGGAAAAACAACAACACCCCGCTGTTGAGGTTTTCTGATGCTTTACCATTTGGGGTGGGAGATGGTAGCGATGTGATATTAATCAGAAGCGGCTGTGGTATTTCAAACACTTGCTCTGAAGAGATAAAGGTCAGAAGGATGGTGGGTTGAGCTGGGGGGAAACAGTTCTGAGAGGCGTTCTCTGTTAGTCAGAAATGGAAAGTCACTTGTCCTTTTTGCAGCCTGTGTTGAGGTCTCATGCAAAGGTTTGGTGAGGCGGTTGAGAGAGAGAAAGAGAGAGGCGTCATGCAGTGGTTAGGCCATTGGGCTTAAAGGTGAGAGGCCTGGGTGTAAATCTCCCACTCAGTCATGAAACTCAATGGAACATCATACGCAAGTTGTCTGACCTACTGCGGTTGGAGGGAGGCAGTAATTCTTCTGAATATCAGTTGCTGGAAACCACAGGAGGGGAGGGTGCTTTTGCGTCCCACTTGCGGGTTTCCCCAGGCATCTGGTTGGTCACTGTGGGGATAGGATGTGGGGCTAGATTGGTTACTAGCCTGAGCCAGCAGCCCCTTCTTATGTTTGTTATGATGGGGTTCTTGTGGGGATAAGACTGGACACACAATGCTACAGTCCATGAGCTCCTAAGAGGGAGGGTGAGATACAAACTGTCATATAAGTAATTGAATCTAGCACAACTGTTAGAAACTTGGATGCCTAAGGCTGGAAAAGCGTCCAGTTTGGAAGACCAGAGGGATCCTACACACAACTGTTGCTGCAACTGACCTTAATAGATTGGAGAACTGAGCCAAAACATATCAAAATGAATTGAAACATGGACAAAAGCAAAGTTATACACTTAATCAGGAAGAACCAGATGCATAGATAATAATAATTTATTATTTGTCCCCAGCCACTCTGGGCAGCTTCCAACAAAGATTAAAAATACATTAAAATGTCACACATAAAAAACTTCCCTAAACAGGGCTGCCTTCAGATGTCTTCTAAATGTCAGGTAGTTGTTTATCTCTTTGACATCTGCTGGGAGGGCGTTCCACAGGGCAGGTGCCACTACTGAGAAGACCCTCTGCCTGGTTCCCTGTAGCTTTGCTTCTCGCAGGGAGGGAACCGCCAGAAGGCCCTTGGCGCTGGGCCAACACCCTGTTTGCCAGTAGTACATGTAAAAAGCATCGAGGGGGGGTCTTAACATGACTCAGTGGTGTGATGCAGCGGCAAAAAAAAAAAAAAGCTAATGTTCTTCTAGGCTGCATCAGCAAAGGTGTCCAGATCAAGGAAATAATAGTCCCGCTCTATTCTGCCTTGGTCAGACTACACCTGGAGTGCTGTGTCCAGTTCTGGGTGCCACAATTTAAGAAGGATGTTGACAAGCTGGGACGTGCGCAAAGTTGGGCAACCAAGATGATAAAGGGTCTGGAAGCCAAGCCTGTTGAGGAACGGTTGAGAGAATTGCGTATGTTTAGCCTGGGGGAAAGGGAGACTGAGAGGAAATATGATGGGCTCCTTCAAATATCTAAAGAACTGTCACATGGAGGATGGAACACGCTTCTTTTCTCCTGCTCCAGAAGCTAGGTCCCAAATCGATGACATCGGTTTACGAGAAGGGAGATTCCAACTAAACATCAGGAAGAACTTTCTGACAGTAAGAGCTGTTAGGCAGTGGAACAGACTCCCACAAGAGGCGGTGGACTCTTTCATTGGAGGTTTTAAAGCAGGGCTTGGTTTGGGATTTAGTTTGAGGTTTCAAAGTAGAGCTTGGTTTGGGATTTTCTGACTGTTGGAGCTGGCCCCACACAGTTTTGTGGTTTTTCAGATGTCCACCCTGGGGCAGCAGCTGAGGAGGGGTAACTGAGGGGCCTTGCCCCAGCCCCAATTTTTTTCAAGGAGCTCCTACGGCAATGTGAGCCTGCCTCCCCCTCCCCCTGTCCTGAAGGGCAGGAGCAGTTTATGCCATTGACCCTGGATGGAATGAGGAACAACATATGAAGCCAGATAGAGCCGGTCACAATTACTGATTTATAGAGATGAGAAATGAACCATAGAGAAGGAATTTGTTGGAACCATCTGCATAGGTGATAACCATCCGGAACAGCTATACCTAGGGGGCTGATCAATATCCATTGTGTTGGGCTTTCTTTAAAGCTGGACTTTCTGAGCACTGCTGGGATTCTGAACAGGGAAAGCATGGGAGGAACATCTTTATGAGCACAGCTTGCATATGTGAGAAGAGAGAGCGACTAAAATGGGGCTATTTCCACAGAGTAGAAGCAGCCTGAGACTTGGCTCTGCAGTGGATGAGACCGAAATTACTGGGAACCTTGAGAGTGAAAGCGACCAGGTGATGCTGGAATTTGTAGTGTTATGTAAACCTCAGATTTCAGGACAGTTGGTTTTAATAAGCTTTGATAAATGATTATCAGGATGATGCCCATGGCTCAATAATCCTGGTTGGCAACGCAGAGTCCACGACAAGCAGAAGAAACTCAAAAAGGAGTTACTAAACAGGGCAGAATTTTTAAAATAATTCTACCCAATTCTTGCTCTCTAAACAATACAGAAACGAAGATGCAGCCTGCCTTTGAAATTCGCACTTCGAATTTTGCAACACAGTTCTCAATTCACATAATGTGTACAAAAATGCACATACTACATGGATAAAAATGTAGTTTATTTAGAAGTGTTGATAGTTGCTGGGAGAATTTCTATTCACCTGTGTATAAAAATACGATTCCCAGAGTTCCCAGGTCAAAGGGATTGACGGTTAAATCTGGGAAAGATTGTGACTTCCTATGTGCTGTTAAGAATCTGCTTTTGTCGCTTTTCTCAAGTTTAGGTCCCGCCCTGTGAAACCAAGGAAGTTTCCTGGTTTGAGACTAAGTTTGGGGAAATTTTACCAGAATGGGAAGGCGTGTGAGAGTTCAGCAAGAGAGCACATGAATTATATATACCAGCTGGTGAATTCAATCCCTGACTTAATCCCTTAAATAAATGGAAAGGCTGCATAGCTTGCAAAGATCTGTTCCCGGAAGCTTGCAAGGGCTGTAGCCAATAGATCTATTTATTTATTGGATTTTTGAAAAAAATGCTGTTATGGTCACTGATGATCTGACAAGGCACTTTCATAGGCTCAGTAATGGGGTTTTCCCAATTGTTCTACCACTGTGGGAACTTCAGCTAAATCAACACAATGCCAGGGAATTCCCTGTCTCAGTGAACACATTCAAGCCCCGATTTCACCCACCCCACTCTCTCAGTCCCCCATATCCTACCCTGTTCCCACCCCTGCATTAACAGAAGAACAATACTTTACAGTATAAGGAATGCAGACCATGTATCTATCAAATAAATATAACCCTTCATATCAAATAGAATAAGGGGGGAAACAAAAAGGCAAGTGTCATTATTCAAGCAACTTATAACAGAAGAAATAAATGCAGAAGTACAACAACTCTTCTTAAAAAAAAACCCAAACAACGCAAAGGGTCACCCTCTCCTCCCAAAACTCAGACCAATGCGAGCAGAGAATGCTCAGTGGTCACCGAATGCTGGGTGTTAGAACTGATGGACCTAAAAATGAGTTGAGGGGGGAAATAACACAGCTATATTTGTAATGTATGAGAACAGTAGCCAGGCAGGGTAGGCTTAATCGGGGGGAGATTTCACTTTTTTGCTCCCAGAAAGGGAAATCTAGCCACAATCTCTGTTAATAATTGGCTTGAATCTGCCAAAGGATCGCTCAGCCCTGTGGGGTAAATTAAGCTGAGAGTAAGTGAATGGCTCAAGTTCACCCAGTGAACTTCATGCCTGAGTGGGGATTTGAACCCTGCTTTCTCGGGTCCTAGTCCAGCACTCTAACCACTGCACCACACTGCCTTTTGCACACAGATACACACAGAGCTGGTGATTATGGGTTTTAACAAAAGCCATTGTCACAAGCCTTCCCCCACCCCCCGGCTTGGGTTTGCCCTTTGGAAACACACCCACCTCCAAGCTTTTCCGCCTCAACACTCGTCCTGTGGGTCGCTTTGTTGCTGCTATTTCAATGTGTGTTTATTTGCTGCCTCTTTTCTTTTGAGCTGTGCGCTTCCGGCACTGAAACGCAGAAAACCTTTTACCTCAAAACCACCAAGTTGAATGTTCTGCGAAGTGTCTGGCTGCTGGAGCGCAGTCGGAGGAAGAGAGGCTGAGGTGTTGAAACCTGTGGTTGATTTCTAAGAGGGGATGTGCTGAAGCCTACCAGGAATGGAAACCACATCCCAACCCATAACCTAAAAGCCATCTCCTTTAACCTTAGGCTTGAAGGGACAGGTTGCTCCCCTGCACATCTTCAGAGGGCCTTTCTGTTGTGATGCGCCCAAGGGAACAGGGGCAATTGGCAGACCCCCAGCTGGCTCCAGCCCACCAGCCGGCAGTCGGTCGAACTCCAGTCCTCGGTTCTGCATCAAAACTGTGACCCAGAGCTTCAGACGCCTTTCAGAAGCTGAGCACACAAGCCAGCAGAGATAACAAACTCTTCGCGACGGAAGGGCAGACAGAGGCATATGTAAAGCATATTTACAAGCAGTTTATTCAGGACAAAGAAAACATATCTGCTCTCCTTCATGTCCAACGAAGAAGCGGCATAAAGCAAAAGCTATCCACAAACGGAAGTTCCCAGCAAGCTGTGCTGGAATGTAAACAGACATGTGACATACAACAGCTCCACACAGCTTTTTAGGTGGAACAGAACATCAATATCCTAACACTTTCTTCCTGTCTCGCTTCTTATTTTCCAGGAGTGAGCCCCAGGCATCAAGTACAACTGCTTCTATGGCTAAAGGCAGCAGGTTGTGGGGCTGACATTTTCTGGGGGTGCTGAGCTTTGGGTAGGGTGGCGACTTATGCATCACCAAAGGAAGGCAGGTGTTTGCATAAAGTCTGCATGTGCTGGTAATAGGTGCAAATGTAGAAGGAATTGCTAGAATTTCCAAAGAAATACAACCTAGCTCACTGGAGCAGGTAAGATGGTAAACCGGTGACCTGCTGCAGGCCTGATGCATCTGCTGTCTGGATGTACTAACTAGTGATGAGCAGCTTCAAGCCCTTCCTGCTTCCTTCCTGATAGGGTTCTTTAGCTTTAAAGCAGACAGCCCTTCAAAGAGAGGACCACGACCCGTGGAAAGTGAATCGGGTCAAGATTGTCTTAATCTTTCCCCCAGCACCATTTTGTGGGAATGTTCAGGGAGGCAGGAGAGGATATATTGTTTATTAATATCCTTCCTCACTTGCGCTAGCAAGTTCTATAACTTAGCAGAGTTTTATATTTCCCTTTTAAATGCACAGCAGATAGCTGGTTGCAGGCTTGTTTAAGCCTCTCAATATTAGGTTCCTGGTAATTTCCCTCATGTCCCTCTTAAAAGAATAAACACACCACAATCTTGTGTAAAGTATATAAAAGAAGTTTACTCACATCATCTGTTGGATCTCTGAAGGCAGACTTAGTTACAAAGTATATACATGTGGAACTATCCCATGGGTAGGCAAACTAAGGCCCGGGGGCCAGATGCAGCCCAATCACCTTCTAAATCCGGCCCGTGGACGGTCTGGGAATCAGCGTGTTTTTACATGAGTAGAATGTGTCCTGTTATTTAAAATGCCTCTTTGGGTTATTTGTGGGGCCTGCCTGGTGTTTATACATGAGTGGAATGTGTCCTTTTATTTAAAATGCATCTCTGGGTTATTTGTGGGGCATAGGAATTCATTCATTATTATTTTTTTGAAATATAGTCCGGGCCCCCACAAGATCTGAGGGACAGTGGACCGGCCCCCTGCTGAAAAAGTTTGCTGACCCCTGATCTATCCCATATGTAGATAATCACAGTGTGCTGTGTTGGCTGAGAGCCAAAAGAGCTATTCTAGCTAAAAGCTGCTCCAACAACGGAGGAGGTCAAAGAGGGAGGGCGTGCTGTGTGACTTGCCCTTTTGTTACCTGGACAGGTAAGGTCACGCCCACCTCTAGTCACATGCAAAAGGAAGTATGTCCCAGCCAGGAGGAAACCAGAAGTTTTCAACTGGCTGGACAAAACATTCCCCCGCATGTCCACTCTAGGAAAACAAGGAATGTTGTACTTGACTGCTACTTATGTATCACATCCCACACATTTCCCTAATCAAACTCCCCACCCACCGTTTCCATTGTGCAAACTGCAGTTTTGAGGATTGGGACATGTAGATAAGGAAAACAGAAGCACAAAGAATGCTGAGGGGGCCTGACGCAGTGTCTTGACATCGTGCACGCGACATCACAAAATGTCCTGATGTCACATTTGCAACATACACGATGTCGCTCTGCCCCTGGCCCCACATTCAGTCTTGACAATGGGAGCCCCCGGTTCCCTAAAAAAAAAGTTTGAGGGGGCCCAAAGAGCCTCACCCCCTCTGGAGCCGGCGCCTATGCAGGAAAACTTTACCACCAACCTCTTTCATCAGCATCGTGGTACTGATGTGATTCACATTTCCCCCTTCTCAGCTGTTTCTTTTTTTAAGTGCAAGACAGATGCTATTCACGGGCGCGCACGCGCGCACACGCACACACACACTTACAATGTCTCATGTCCCCCTATGCAGGAAAACTTTACCACCAACCTCTTTCATCAGCATCGTGGTACTGATGTGATTCACATTTCCCCCTTCTCAGCTGTTTCTTTTTTTAAGTGCAAGACAGATGCTATTCACGGGCGCGCACGCGCGCACACGCACACACACACTTACAATGTCTCATGTCCCCTAGGTGTGCTCAGCTTGCAGTAGCAACTGGGCTTTTAGTGTTGCAGCTCCAGCCCTCTAGACTCAGTCACAAGCTAAAACTAGACAGGCACCTGAAGCCTGGATGTTTAAGGGCCTACTGAAGACATTTTTATTCCAGGTTTTTGGGGAGGGGATGAGGGGAGTGACTTAGCACCTACGGAATATTAACTGCCTATTTGCGGAGCAGAGATTATTTTATTGTTTTCTGTAAACTCTGGTTTTTGTGTTCTTTTGAGTTTTCTAAAGATGCTTCTGTGGCTTTTAGGAATTGGTCTCTGGCCATGATGCAGTTTCTAAACCTATTAAATAATAAATACCAGATGAAGATAATAAAAGTGGCACATGCCACTGGGTTACTTTAAGAATTATTAAGATTACATATACAGAGGTACCTTGGGTTGCAAATACTTCGGGTTACAAACACTTCAGGTTACAAACTCCGCTAACCTGGAAGTAGTACCTTGGGTTGCGAACTTTGCCCCAGGATAAGAACGAAAATTGCACACTGGCGGCGCAGCAGCAGCAGGAGGCCCCATTAGCGAAAGCGCGCCTCAGGTTAAGAATGGTTTCGGATTAAGAATGGACCTCCGGAACAAATTAAGTTCGTAACCCGAGGTATCACTGTACTAACAACCCCACCCAATATTTAATACGATTATATTTCATTGCTATCAATAATACTTAACATCTTATTCCATCCTTTTAATCTCCCAGCAGCTCAGTTACAGTAAGAGTGGTTAAACAATATTGGTTTACCAAAGGAAGCCCACAAAGAGTCATGACTCACCCAAAATTGTCTCATTTCCATTTTTTTCCAAAAGCACCTTGTTTTCCACTTTTCACCCTGGATTACTTCGTTGTAGAGAAAAGTAGGTGAAATAACAATGTCTCGAACAGGAAGTGCTGGCATCTCGTTGGAACAACTCCATTTTCCCATAAGTATTTTGTTTGTTACACTTCTTTTCTTCCAGGCTTCTTCCAAAGAATTTGGAAAATACTTATTAGTTTCCTGCTTTTTACCTCACACAAAAAAAACCACAGCACGGCGAGGTATTCTGGGTTGAGAGACAACGATTGCTCACCGTCACTCTGGCAGCTTCAATAATACAGTGGAACCTCGGTTTTTTAGCGTCTTGGAAGCCGAATGCCGAAAACCCAGAAGTAATTGCTTCCGTTTTTGAACGTGCCTCAGAAGTCGAACGGTTTCCGCTGTGTGTTCTTCTTTTTTCGCAATTGATTTTGCTGACTGCCCAATGCTCCTCAGTTTTTGAACGTTTTGGAAGTCGAACGGTCTTCAGGAACAGATTAAGTTTGAAAACCGAGGTTCCACTGTTATAGTAATAATAATAATAATAATAATAATAATAATACCCTGCCTATCTGGCTGGGATTCCCCAGCCACTCTGAGTGGCTTACAGCATATCTAAAAGCATAATAAAAACATGAAACATTTTTTAAAAACCCAATACAGGGCTGCCTTCAGATGTCTTCTGAAAGTTGTGTAATTCTTTATCTCCTTGACATCTGAAGGGATGTTCCACAGGGAGGGCGCCACTACCGAGAAGGCCCTCTGCCTGGTTCCCTGCAACTTTGCTTCTCACAGTAAGAAACCAGCAGAAGATCCTCAGAGTAGGACCTTGGTGTCCAGGCTGAACGATGGGGGAGGAGACTGGGATTTGTGATGGGGATTTGAACCATGGCTTCCTGAGTCTGACCATTGAAACACCACACATTTCAAGCCCTGTGATGCAACATTCAACCGTCACAGCTTCCCCTAAAGAATCTGGGAACTGTAGTTTGCTAAGGGTGCTGAGAGTTGCCAGGAGACACTTATTTCCCTCACAGAGCTACAATTCCCAGAGTGCTTGAACTTTCAATCCCTCTTCTCAGAGAACTCTGGTAGTCTGATAATTTGAGCACAATGCCATGTGGACAGAGGAAAAAACTGCTTTGCACAAACAGCTGTAATGTTTTTAAGCGATAATGTTTATCTTCCACATGTTCACAGGCTGAAAGGTGAACTTACCTAATTTATAATGATGATTTATTATCTGTCCTTCATTCTAAGGTCCCAGGGTGGGCTGCACGTTCTGAAATGAGATACAAACTTGAAAGACAGCCAAGCAATGCACATAAAAAGCACATATACCAGTGCAAAGCATGCCTGTAACTGAACGCATTACTGAATATATATAAAAAGGCATTGCATCCAGGGAAATTGCTTAGCAAAAAAATTGTGCATATTAAGCAAAATTGCATACAAAAATGAGCATATGAAATGTGGAGAACTGGATTTAAGATGAGAAAAATTAGGAACTGAAATTTGCACACTTGCGGTTGCCAAGATATATTTTAGAAACAGGTTGTAAAATCCTGTAGGCAGACTTGTAGGATTATTTTTCCAGCCTATCATTAACCAAATATCCTCCTACCATTAATATCAGTGGAAGATAGGCAGTTGCACAGGAAATGAGCCTAGCAAGCAGATAGACAGCACAATAGAGTCTTCAGCAAATATGTAATTTTGTGGGGAAGGATGTTTGGACAAAACTTTGCTTGGTATTGGGGTGTCCCCATAGTCATCTGCAAAATGTTGCATATGTATTACTAGCTGTTTCTCTAACATAAACTCTTTTGTATGCCTATAAAAGCGAAACCTGCCGTCATTTCTTTGCCACCCTTTAAACAAGCTACAATTATCAAGGCTTAGGCAGTCCCTATTCTTCTGGTTCCTGGTAAATCACTGTTCCGATCTCTTTTTGTCTTTGACAAATGCTCTGTTAAAACATGGTTGGTGCAAGCAGATAACATTTTTAAGGATCCGGTTCACACTTCTCATGGCCACAGAATCAGATCTGGAGGGGACATCAGAGGACATCTAGTCCAACCCCCTGTCAATGCACTGGCATTTATATGTATGTTCACTGGAAACAAGAGGCAACTTCCTATGTTCCTATACAGTGGTACCTCGGGTTACATATGCTTCAGGTTACAGATGCTTCAGGTTACAGACTCCGCTAACCTAGAAATAGTGCTTCAGGTTAAGAACTTTGCTTCAGGATGAGAACAGAAATCGTGCTCCAGTGGCGCAGCGGCAGCAGGAGGCCCCATTAGCTAAAGTGGTGCTTCAGGTTAAGAACAGTTTTGGGTTAAGAACAGACCTCCAGAACAAATTAAGTACTTAACCTGAGGTACCACTGTACTAGAAATATCTCTATGGCCAAGCAACTGTCGCTGCAATAATTCTAATCAAAACTGGTGGGGCAGAGGTTCGGGGGGGGGTTACCCAATGCTCTGTTAGTGCTCATTGAACCCAGACAAAGCTTACAGCTCGTTCTGCTCCGTTTCAGACTTTTGTGGGATTAAGAAATAAGCCCCCAGCTCCAGCCTCATAAGTCATCCTTGATATGAGAGTAAAGGGCTGGTTGCAAGAATGTGGAGACTTCCGTGCTCTCGCCACCCACAGCTAGTAGCATTAACAACCAACCCAAGGGTTATCAGAAAACACAAAGGACAAACAATTTCGCACCCACACAGAGAGTCAAGTCCCACCCATCTGGCTCTAGGGATTTCCCCAGGGAAAGTTCCCTTCTCCTGTCCATACTTTCTCCTTACACCCACACAGAGCAAATGTTGATTCCCTGAGGTGGTGACAGCCATCTAACCTGAACTCCTACGTGTTCAGCCCCTAAGCTTGGCTGCACACCCCACTTCCATTATTTCCACCACACACGGCCCTTTTATTGTCTGACAGCCCACATACTATTTCCCTTTAGAGCCCACTCAGAGCACATTCTTTCCTTCAAAGAATCCTGGGTGCTGTGGTTTGTTAAGGGTTGCTGGGAACAAGAACTCTGCGAGGGGCAAACTACCATGCCCAGAATTCTTTGTGGTGGGAAACGTGCTTTGAATGTGCTTTAAAGGTATAGTAAGGGATGCGGGTGGCGCTGTGGGTTAAACCACAGAGCCTAGGACTTGCTGATCAGAAGGTCGGCAGTTCGAATCCCCGCGACGGAGTGAGCTCCCATTGTTTGGTCCCAGCTCCTGCCAACCTAGCAATCTGAAAGCACGTCAAAGTGCAAGTAGATAAATAGGTACCGCTCCGGCGGGAAGGTAAATGGCGTTTCCGTGCACTGCTCTGGTTCGCCAGAAGTGGCTTAGTCATGCTGGCCACATGACCCGGAAGCTGTACACCGGCTCCCTCGGCCAATAAAGCGAGATGAGCGCTGCAACCCCAGAGTCGGTCACGACTGGACCTAATGGTCAGGGGTCCCTTTACCTTTAAGTATGCACCCTTATTTTCCTTACGGGGAGGAGAGAATGCACAGAGGTCAGAAGTCTGTCAGAAGTCAAGTCTCTCCTTGTGACATAACCTCCTGACCCCGAAGTCTTGTCCCTTAATTCCCCGTAAGCCCCCAGTGAGAGGCAGCTGCTTGTGGTTATATTAAGATGAGCATAGGAGCCAATTCCTAGGGGCCGAGGAGTCTTCACCCCCCTCAATAAAATATTTGAGGGGGCTGCTCCCCCCAGTTGATGGTCATTGCCATTCAAATAGTGTGTGTGTGCCACATCATGTGATCGATTATGCAGGGCGGGGCTTACCTGGGTCGCCAACGTGATTTTCCCCAGAATCACGTCCTCTTTCCCCCCTTTTTTTGGCTACACATGCAAAACTGAATGCCCACAAGTTAATTTGGCATAAATTGCGGGCTTACTGTATTTCAGTTTAATTTAGGCCATTGGCGCTCTGGTCTGCTCTAAGTAATAGAAAATATTCTATATTATTCAGGAGATTCCAGAATACCTGTCCTGTTGAGCATTTGCCAGAAGGGAGAATAGATGGCAACAGCTATTTCATGAGCATTCATTTGGATTTGTTTGCAGGGAGATTAGATGACGTTGCCTCAAAGTAAGTTTCACATCCCACACCTTTCAGTGCATTCCCTTATCACAAAAAGTCTGATTTTGGAAAGGGTGGGAGTGCTGTTGTGCAGAACCTCCCCATCAACGATAACTGTGCAACCTGGATTTGCCAGTTTGTGGCTGAATCCCACCCCAAAATAGGGAGTGTGGAAACACACCCTGAGTGTATTAAGAAGAGCATCTTTCCCAGAGATCATGAGAATTTGAGAATTCCACTCTCTTCTGTGCTGGACAGCCCAAAGAACTCTGGCTGGCTTACTTAGTGACTGAGACGAACAAGAGCAATAGGAACATTTGCAAGATTTCCCCTCTTCACCCTGCTGCTAAGACTTGCAAATAAATCCTGTCATGTTTGGCTTGTTTCCTTTCCTATTTTTGCGCCACAAATTTTAATGCGATTTTGATGCTATGTTTTCAACAATTTGTGATTGCATTAAAAAAAAAAAATGCCATCGGCCCTGGATCTGGCAGTGGTCACATTTTGCGAAGGCTGTTGCTGCCCAATGGAAATTAGCAGACGTGTTCAGTCAACAGTTATCTAGGACAGAGCAAGGGAAGGTCCAAAAGATCTTCATATATCATCCTTTCGAACAGCAACAGCAACAAAGAATAGAGAGGTCTTTCACAAGCTTATTCTTGCAAAAGATCACAAGACCTCTGCTTTTTAAATTTTGCATGGAGGTGTAATTGCCCTTGTTGTTGTTCTTCAGTCATTTAGTCATGTCCGACTCTTCGTGACCCCATGGACCAGAGCATGCAAGGCACTTCTGTCTTCCACTGCCTCCCGCAGTTTAGTCAAACTCATGCTGGTAGCTTCAAGAACACTGTCCAAACATCTCATCCTCTGTCGTCCCCTTCTCCCTGTGCCCTCCATCTTTCCCAACATCAGGGTCTTTTCTAGGGAGTCTTCTCTTCTCATGAGGTGTCCAAAGTATTGGAGCCTCAGCTTCAGGATCTGTCCTTCCAGTGAGCACTCAGGGCTGATTTCCTTAAGAATGGACATGTTTGATCTTCTTGCAGTCCATGGGACTCTCAAGAGTCTCCTCCAGCACCATAATTCAAAAGCAAGGCAGTGATCCATGAAGGGGGTAATTACCCTATCAGGAGATAATTCTAGAAAGGACCCCCCTCCCATCGCCAGCCATTTCCCCATAGAAGGGAAAGTTGGAGTTGGAGACTACCAGGGTCTACGGCTTGGCTGAGTTCCAAGGGCCAGCCGAAAGAACAAACATGACTGTGGCAAGCAGCCTCTGACTTGCACTTGTCCCATGCCTAGATAGCAGGGGGCTGAGCAGTTTCCCCGCTTGCCCCATGTTTTTTCTGGCACGGGTATGAGTGGCTATGCCCTTGCCGCCGCCCCCCCCCCCGATCCCTGACCCTGTCTTGCTTAGATTCAGCTTTTCTGCACCCTCTACACCCTGGGGTCCATCCATGCATGAGGGGGCCAGACCTGCGTTGAACGCTGCGCTCTGCCAGCAACACCAGCCCCCTTCCTCCCCCCCTCCTGCTCCCCCTTTGCCACCATCTCTCCCTCCCAACTCCTTGGCCACAACTTTCTCCCAGATTCCTCGACCTCCCAGATGCTTTTCCTAACCCCAGACCCCCACAGGGACCCTGTGGTGAGGCCAGAAAGTGGGAGGGGGGCCCACAACTTTGCAACATGGCCCACTGTTGACCTTGAGGGGGGGTGACTGTGTCTTGAGTTTGGTCACTTTCTCTCGCTTCTTAGAAAAGGCTCGGATCCAGACATGGGAAGTACCCAGGGTCAGGGAAGGTCTTGGAGAAGGCGATGGGGAACCGTCCCCAGGCGACCCTTAAGTGGGCTGTGTGTGGTATGCCAGTACCCCACATCTCAAGCCCCTCATGTCAGGATTGGGAATATCTCTTGCCAGGAACCCCAAAGGGCTGCTTCTGCCATGTAAACCAGGTATTTTCAGACCCCTGGGCCCACTTTTAACCCAAAACATGCATTTGGGGGACCCATTTCTTAAGTTCCCCCTCCCTCCATATATTTTCATGGCGGCAGTGCTCCTGTTTGGACCTGCCTTGGGCCAGGCCACAACCCACCGATTCAAGACCAGTGGAAGCTGGATATGCCAACGGTCTCTGATGCAGAGGAAGATTCCTGTGTCCCTAAAGGGCTTGTGTGGGGAATGATAGGGCAGGAGGTAGGGGGATTTTAGTGGTTTTGAAGAAGCAATTTAATTAATGGACTCTAGGAAATAGGAAGTGGCAGATCATTGGGTATGGCTAAGAGGGAAGAACATGTGTGTTTTTTTGTGACAAGAACAATGGAGTTATAGGACTCCTGAGATTTGCGAGAGCAGAACATTTGGAACCTGTGGCAAGGGGAAATGCCTGAGAGGTGGTGTTGTGTGTTGTCTAGTGTTGTCTAGGTGGTGTCTAGTGTTGTGTGTGTTATGAGTTTGTAGGAAATTCCCTTTTGTGTGTGTTTATGAGTTTGTGGGAAATTCCCTTATTCCGAATTGGATTCCTCACAAGAAAAGGGAAAAGTCGACAGCTATGTAGATGCCAAATCCTAAATCCCTGGATCCGGCAAGTTTTAAAATATAAACCAGGTTAGCTTCCTGATGAGGTAATCGCTTGGGTAATGGGCCATCAAGAGAACAAAGGGGGCTCTGTGCTAGATACCAAATGGGTCCTCTCTCAACTTGCAGGTAGTGAGAAGAACAAAAGCCAGTTTTCTAGCAGAACTTGGCAGGGATGTGACTTAGAAGCAAAGCTGAAAGCAGAGGGCCAGAGAGCAATGCTTGTTTTCAACTTGAATCCAAGGCTGCTTGAAGAATCCAAGGGAGAAACAAGACCCATATATATCTTTAGGGCATATGGTAAATAATCCATATTCGATATACCCTAAAGACATCACAGGCTCCTCTGTGCCTCATTCCCAAAAGGAAACATAAACAATATGTATGCGTGAATAGCTTAGTCGGTAGAGCATAAGATTGTAGATCTCGGGGGTGTGGGTTCGAGCCCCACGTTGGGCAAAAGATTTCTGTATGCTCAGCGCTCACCCTCGCCCTTTCCGAGATCGCACGAGCCGCTCTCCTTCTGGCCGATTGCTGGGACACGTGGAGAGGCGGAACCGAGCCCGGAGCGCGACTTGGGCTCGTGGCTGCGGAGCCCCGGGGGCGGGCGAGTGGGGGCGTCCCGACGTGCGGGAAAATATCTCTCCCCCCCCCCACCGCGAATATTTGGGGACGGGGGTGCGGGGGAGCGAGGAGGGGCGTCACCCCGGACCAAGCCCTCCCTCTTCGGAAAGACTTTCACTTTCGCCTAAACAAAACCCAGGCAGCCCTGTACTCGGGCAACTGCTTTTTCGTGGGGTTCGCGAAGCATGTGAGAAGCCCGAAGGACGCTGGGGAGAAACCCCGCTTCCTCCGCCCTCCCTCTAAACCTCGATCGATCATAGGTAAGTTAGGGCGTTATGGGAAATACAGGAAGCTAGCTCCCCTCTTCGACCGGTTAGGCGAAGGGTCGGCACTGACTGGCAGAGGCTCTCCGGGCGTTTTCCCGATCCCTTGCGCCTTACCTGGGCAAGATGTCAGGATTCCAACCCGGCGCCTCCCGCGTGCGTGGCGCCAGCAGTCAGGGCAAGGGGGTCGGCGCAGGGGGGGAATCGAGAGGGGGAGGGACCTGCCGCTTCCAACCTTGGCTTCCGCGCTTGCGGAGGGAGCCCCCAAGCGCCAAGATCGCGGAGGCTTCATAGAATCTCAGAATTCTACAGCGGGAAGGGACCTCTAGGGTCATCTAGTCCAACCCCCTGCAGCGAAGTAATATTTTGCCCAATGGGGGGCTCGAACCCGCGGCCCTGAGGTGAAGAGTCTTACGCTCTGCCAACTGAGCTGCTCTCTCACTCCTTGTGGTTCTTTCTCAGCTTCACGATGATTTTTGGATTTATATCCCGCCCTTGTATCAAGGAGGTGCCTATATAGGTGTTTGGGGGGGGGGGCTGCAGAGAGAAGGGCCTCCGATGGGGCAGGGCTTGAAGGTAAAGGAGCCAGTGGGGAGAGACCCCTGCCTGAAATCCTGGAGGGCTGCTGCCGGTCAGTGTAGGCACCACTATGGTAGATGGGGATAGTGGACCTGGCAGCATGTTCTGAAAGGGATGGTAAAAAGTGACAGGTGAAATGAAGAAGTTGCCTCTGCTCCCCACTTGAAGAGTCGTGGAGAATCCCAGGAACCATAGTCTGCTCGGAGGGCTGGGAATTGTCCGGCCTGTGAGGTCAGCACCCTTAGCAAACTACAGTTCCCAGAATCTTTCCGGAGGAGCCCTGAGTGTGCTCTAAATGCACAGTGTGGATGGGACCTATCTCTGGAAGTGGACGGCTTCTGCCGCTTGTTTCCGACTGACGTGGAACTGACTCCCTCAGGAGGTTGTGGAGGTTTCTAAGCAGAGGCTGGATGGCCATCCATCAGGAATGCTGTAGCTGAGATTCCTGCGTTGCAGGGGGTTGGACTGGATGACCCCTGGGGTCCCTTCCAACACTACGATTCTATGATAAAGCCTTTCCCAGCCCTGCCTGGAAATGCCAGGGTCTGAACCCGGGACCTCCTGCATGCTCTCCCACTGAGCCACAACTCCTCCCCATGTGCTCAAGCCAGGCTACTGTTTTTATTGGCTCTCTCTTGCTTATTCAATAGAGAGGTGCAGAAGCAGCCCAGACAGTTTTGCCCACTGCCGCTCTCCCATCCACACACAAAACCATCCTGCCAATTGAAGCAGCGCCTCTGCGCTGTCTCGGGGTCTAGCCTACGGCATCTTTGCCATGCGGTCCCGGTCCAGCTTTGTTGCTGCTCAGCAGATATCAGAGGGTTGTCAGTAGCATGCCAGATTCACACAGGCAGCCCTGAAGCTTGGGAACCGCATGCATATCAGAACACGCCCTCTGCCTCCAGCTGACTTATCAAAACGTGCTTTCTCTAAACCAAATGTGTGCAACCAGAGAAAAAGCAAGGAATGATCCATGCCTCTTGAGAAAGTGGATGGAATTCCCCCCCCCCCATAACACTGTAACTTGTGGACATTCAACAGAGATGACTGGGGGGGCAGGGGGTTGGACTAGATTACTCTTGGAGTCCCTTCCAACTCTGTGATTCCATGTGGGAAGATCCAGGACAGATGAAAGGAAGTACGTCTTCATGCAGGAGAGAGGAAAATGTGGGTGGAATGGAATGGAGTATCCTGGAAGTGAGCATGGCTGACTAGAATCTAGAAGAAGCCCAGGGCCCCTCCAGATGTGTTGTGGGTTGTGTACTTGCGATAGTATCAGCAGTTGGTTATACTCCATCTCGCTTTCCATACAGCTTGTACCTGCAATGGTATTGGGGTGGACATATGCTGCTTTGTTTCCTATTAGTGCATGTCCTAGAGTCTAGGACAGGGTCAGCAAACTTTTTCAGCAGGGGGCCGGTCCACTGTCCCTCAGACCTTGTGGGGGGGCCGGACTATATTTGCCTTAGTTTGCCTACCCATGGTCTAGGACATGCCCTAATTCAGGCATAGGCAACCTCAGTCATCCAGATATTTTGGGACTACAACTCCCATCATCCCTGACCACTGGCCCTGTAAGCTAGGGATGATGGGAGTTGGAGTCCCAAAACATCTAGAGGGACAAGGTTACCTATGCCTGTCTTAGAGCTTCCTGCTGAAATCCTGGAACTTTTCTGACTTCTCCTTCATTGGAGGTTGTGAAACAGAGGCTGGATGGCTCTTTAGCTGTGATTCCTGCATTGCAAGATGACCCTCGTGGTCCCTTACAGCTCTGTAATTCTGCGGTTCTATGAAACGTTCTGGTTTTGTTTTGGTGGCCCCACTTTTGTTGCATTGTGGTGCAAGAGTGCCTCTCCAGATGGCAGTAACAGGGGGAAGCAATTGCAGAACGATGCAGAATGCACTGTGATTGCAGACCTGGGCAATTTATGTGGCGATTGTTTCAGTTTGTTTGTGTGCTTTTTGATGCCTTTCATTTATTGCTTATTACTTTTGTTATGCTTGCAGTTATGTGAATCTTGTTATGTTATAAGCTGCCTTGCGCATGGTTTTAACTATGAAATAAGATGGTGATGGTGATGGTGATGGTGATGGTGATGGTGATGATGATGAAACCCACAGGGAAATGGCACTGGGGAGGGTGAGATAAAGCTTGTTTTGACACATCCTCTAGCCTCTCCACAAACAAATCAGAATGGATGTTCATTAAACAGCCCATGTTGTCTGATCTCCCTGTGAACAAACTCGGATGAATGTTCGACAAACAGGTTGTCTGGAAACACCCAATGGCGTGTTGCAGAATATACCTCGTTAAGTGGGCCTCACTCATACTGCAAGATTTGGTTGCAGGTGCCATTTGTTGTACGGTCAAGCTATTGGGTTGGGAGCCTATTAAGAATAATGCTGGATCCTGACCAGTCGTATCCTGGAATCCTGGGAACTGAACATTCTTGGAATTGTAGCGCTGTGAGGGGTAAACTGCAGTTCCCAAGATTCTTGAGTGGGAGCCTTGTGCTTTACATGTGTGGTGTGTTCACGGCAGGGGTGCTGACTTGCCTCCCACATTGAGGGGGTGTAGTCATGTGACGTGTCACGTGATGCCTCTGGCATGCACCAGGCTGGGACACGTTTGTCCCAGCCACCGCCTGGCTCCTGGGCTGCTGGGCAGAGGTTGGGGCTGGGACGCACTGAGGGCTCCCGGCAGTGGCAGGGGGTGGTGACCCCCTCAATATTAGGGGGCACCACGCCCTGCCAAAAAATATTGGGGAAGCTGAAGCTCCCTTCACCCCATTTACCTGGCGCCGCTGGTTCACAGACTTGCAGAATGGAGGGCAGAACACTTGCATGCCATGTAAACAGCTAGGACCTGCAATAAAATGTTGTGGTTTGGGGCCCTCTCCCCCAATTTTCCGTCCCCCCTCTGACTCCATTTTCAGTTCATCCTTCCTCCAGCAGTCAGTCAGCATTCTGTAGTCACTGAGCATGCTTAATCCTGGAGTGCACTGGGTTTCTCCCCACTCTTACAGTTTGATTTCCTCAAGTTTTTTTTGTACTTCTGCATACCTGGGGATTCCCCTAACACATTCCTCTTGCTTCTTGCGGCTTTGACCACATAAGCAATGGCACTCATGCACGCATGAACATGAGAAATAGAAGAAATTTGATATACCTATACTTTTTTCATTTGGTTGGCTGTGTACCACATCCTCCCCCTAGGGAGTGTAGAGCAGTCTAGATAGGGGTAGTTGTTATTATTCCATTTTATCCTCCTAACGACCCTGTGAGGTAGGCTAGCCTGAGCTAATTGTTGTGGGAGCTCCATGGATGTGTGAGGACTTGGAACCCCAGGAAGTTCAGGACCCTGTTTCCTGCTACACAACACAGGCTTTCTAGCCATCTGGCTGCTTAAAACATAGCAGAGTGGTGAATTATCCTTCCCCATTCTTTTCAGTGCATGGATATGGGTGAAATATTCACTGTCATCTTAATATTTCTGACTATTCAACTGGAATAGTAATCCATTCACATGGACGGATGGATGGCCATTGTACTCTCAATGTGAGCTAATGGGATTCCCCCACTTTCCTTCCTCTGCTTTTTTTTATTAAATGTGTTATAAACAATTAATTTTAAAAGAATAAGCTAGTCTCATGCAGAAAGGTAAAACCTAAACCCGCTGCCTCCAGAGCTATCAGTGGCCTTACGTGGAGGATGGGATCAGTACAGTGGTACCTTGCTTCTCAAACAACTTGGAACCCATAGACTGTACTGCAAACCCGGTAGTAAGTGTTCCAGTTTGCGAACTTTTTTTGGCAGCCGAACATGCTCCGTTTTGAGTGTTACGCTTCCATTTTGAGTGTTACGCTGAGGTTTGTCCATTTATTTTGTGTTTTTGTTTTTGCAGCTCTCTCTTTTTGTGTGTGTGTGACTGTGTGGAACCCAGTTCAGCTACTGATTGATTCATTGATTGATTGAGTGACTGCAGTACATTATTGCTTTCATTTTGTGGATCAATGGTCTCGTTAGATAGTAATGTTCATGTTAAATTGCTGTTTTAGGGGTTGTTGTTAAAAGTCTGGAACAGATTAATCCATTTTGCATTACTTTCTATGGGAAAGCGTCCCTTGGTTTTAGAACGCTTCGGTTTTGGAATGGACTTCCAGAATGGATTAAGTGTGAGAACCAAGGTACCACTGTATAGCTCTGGCTACCAAATGGGGTGAGAGGGGCAAACAGCATTTGTGCTTCTTCCACACTATTGGTTATTGGTTTATTAATACCCTGCCTTTTCCCCTCAGTTGGACTCAAGGCGGCTTACATATAAAAATAAGAACTGCTAAAACCTTTTTTTGAAAAATTGAACATTGATAGGCATAATACTAGGGACACGGGTGGCGCTGTGGGTTAAACCACAGAGCCTACGGCTTGCGGATCAGAAGGTCGTGGTTCTAATCCCCATGACAGGGTGAGCTCCTGTTGCTCGGGCCCTGCTCCTGCCAACCTAGCAGTTCGAAAGCACGTCAAAGTGCAAGTAGATAAATAGGTACCGCTCCGGCGGGAAGGTAAACGGCATTTTCGTGCGCTGCTCTGGTTGGCCAGAAGTGGCTTAGTCATGTTGGCCACATGACCCAGAAGCTGTACGCCAGCTCCCTCGGCCAGTAAAGCGAGATGAGCGCCGCAACCCCAGAGTCGGCCACGACTGGACCTAATGGTCAGGGGTCCCTTTACCTTTTACTAGGCATAAGACTATAAAACTCTTCGGGGTTGAAGGAGAATCCCTTTTCTGCTGCTGGCTGTCAGTGTAAATTGGGATGGTGATTCCACACTGTCTCCAGAAATATTCAGCAATGTACATCTGCGGGGTTGGTGAGAGTGGAATGGGGCGCGCGCGCGCGTGTGTGTGGTTTGACAGGACACCTGAGGAGAAGGCGGTGCCGATAAAGCAAACACCCCCTCCCACCACTTCCTTGTTGCGCTAAAGCTTTGCAAAACAGTGGAGATGTCTCGCTGTTACTGTTTGCAGAGCTCTCAGCAGCTCAGCTCAACCAAGAGGGATTCCATACACCCCCTTCTCTTCTTCATAGGAGTTAGGGAGCTGCTGCTTTCGGAGGTGTCCCTATGTGTCATTCAGCGCCAAGCTGCACCTGATCTGGAGTTAGGAATGTGTGTGGGAACGGGGAATTGAAGCTCTTTCACATTTAAAGGCAAACACACCTCCTTTGTGCTTTCCTGCGCCCAGCCGCCTTTTGAAATCTGCAGCTCTCCGAAGCTTGCAGTACCGTTATCCAGCTAAGCAACGTGTACGAAAGATGCATGTGCTAAGGTTAGGTGTGCATGAAAATAATGTGCCAAACAAACAAACAAACAAACAAACCCACAACCAAAAGGGCGGAAATCACTTTGAACTTTGGGCAACTTTTCACATAAACGTTTGCACATTTGGAAACATTTGCACTAGAAGCTGATGAATTGTCACTGTTTTTAAAAAAGCAAAACTATTGCGGAAACGTAGGGGACTGAACTTAAGGCTGGAATAACAAGAAACTAAAATTGATTCGTTTATTCCTGCAGGGAGACACTTTGTATCCATACTTCATAGTAACTCATTTATTTGGTTTTGTGTTCACCACTTAATGGATTTTTAAAAATACACAGTTTATAAATTCTTCTAAACAAGGAAATAACATAAAGGGAAGGAGTTTAGAAAATGCATATTGCATTAGCTCATGGGGTGGACGACCAGCCTGTTAATGGGGTTGGAGAAGATGTGAGAAGATAGTTGTTTAACCCTCTTGCACTGAGCCTTGGAGAGCTTTGCAAAACACCAAGATCTTTTGCAACTAGGTGCAACCCATGGACCAAATGCCTCCCCTCTACTTGGCAGCTGAAGAAATGGGTTTTATAAGCATTGATTGCTTACTCTCTGTGCAGCAAGGAAGTGAGAGTGGGGAAACTGTTAGAATAATGGAGGAAGGGACTGGAACTTAAAAGCAGAAGAGTCCTGCTGATATTGCTGATCCTGTAAGACCATAGCCCTGTCAGCATAATAAAATTTGCAAAAAAAACCCCAAACCCAGCAATAACCACCACCCAAAACCAGCTTAGCATTAGATCAGTGCAAGACTGTTTGTCAGTGTCAGCGATACTCTCCCCGATGCTTTTCAACATCTTTATGCGCCCCCTCGCCCAGCTTGTTCGGAGTTTTGGGCTGGGTTGCCATCAGTATGCTGATGACACCCAACTCTATCTGTTGATGGATGGCCATCCTGACTCGGCCCCAGACACACTGACCAGATGTTTGGAAGCTGTGGCTGGATGGTTACGTGGGAGCCGGTTGAAGCTAAATCCTTCGAAGACAGAGGTCCTGTGGCTGGGACGGGACGATATGGGATCGAGGGGGCATCTCCCATCTCTTGCGGGGGTGCAATTAGTGCCAGCACCGTCCGTTAAGAGTTTGGGTGTAATCTTCGATACCTCCCTCTCTATGGAGGCGCAGATTGCAGCTATAACAAAGGCGGCATTTTTCCATCTCCGCCAAGCTAAGCAGTTGGCTCCTTACCTCTCTCGCCCTGACCTAGCCACTGTGATCCACGCGACGGTCACCTCCAGACTGGATTATTGTAACTCGCTCTACGTGGGGCTGCCCTTGAGACTGACCCAAAAACTCCAGCGGGTGCAGAATGCTGCAGCAAGACTCCTTACGAGGTCTTCGCTGCGAGATCACATTCACCCGGTGCTATACCAGCTGCACTGGCTCCCGGTGGAGTACAGGAGCAGGTTTAAGGTGCTGGTTTTAACCTTTAAAGCCCTATACAGCCTAGGACCCTCGTACCTATGGGACCGCCTCTCCTGGTATGCCCCACAGAGAAACTTATGGTCTTCAAATAAAAACATCTTGAAGGTCCCAGGCCACAGAGAAGTTAGGCTGGCCTCAACTAGAGCCAGGGCTTTTTCGGCTGTGGCTCCGATCTGGTGGAACACTCTGTCACAAGAGACCAGGGCCCTGCGGGACTTGACATCTTTCCACAGGGCCTGCACCAGGCCTTTGGCCAGGGCACAGCCTGACTCCCTCCCTGGGCAATCTTCGCGGAGCTCTGGCCCAATGGTTGCCAGTGGCTTGAATTAATTAATTTCATAATGAATGATTTTAGAGTGTTGTTTATGCTGTACTTTTGTACTGTTTTATTGTTGTTAGCCGCCCTGAGCCCGGCTTCGGCTGGGGAGGGCGGGATATAAATAAAAATTATTATTATTATTATTATTATTATTATTATTATTATTATTATTAGTGTGAATTGTAGGAGTTATGTATGGAAATGATATGGTCCTAAGGATGGAAAATCTTGAGAGGCAGCAATGTCTTTGAAATAAATTCTCAATCACATTTATGGTTTTGATTGATTGATTGATTCTTATTCAGTGATATACAAAAAATACATACCCATTAGAAAGTATTTTTTTATGTTATACTGAGATAAAACAGCTACTTAGAGAGCAAAATCAGAAGGAAGAAAAGACAAGGAAAGGAGAAACCTAAAGAATGAGAAAGCAAGAGAAAAGAAAAAAAACTAAAGAAGGATAAAGAAGAAAACAATAAAAGGATTTCTGGCTCTCTGTCCTTGCAGCTACAGTATTTTTTCAATCTTCAAATCCAGTTACTAAAAGTTCATTTTCTCTTTCATGCAAAAAGTCCTTAAGAAATTTCCAGTCCTTAACAAATGTCAGTAATGATTTTTCTCTAATTATACATGTTAACTTTGCCATCTCAGCCAAGTCCAATAGCTTTATCACCATTCTTCTATAGTGGGCGGGGCTCTGTCTTTCCATCTTTGTGCATATAGCAGGCACGTCCAGCATCCAACAGGTTGCAATCCACCATCCAATATTAAAAAAACTGGCCAGACAGGATATAGCGAGTCATTGGAAAAATGCAGAAGAGCTAAGGGTGAACTAATAGAGGAAAAAATTGAATAATATTATAATTTTGGAATATTTAACTGTGAAGATACACAGGAGGAAAGTGTTTTACGGTCAGTGAGAAAGTGGAGGATTGGTTTGAGAAGATATTAAATTATTTGGGTAGATTTGAACAATTTGGGGCAATTAAAATGTTAAAAGTTAAATAAACCTTGTGGAGCGAGGAGTGTTAATGTATATGGAATTGTACATATGGTTGATTCGAATATGTTATTATTGATTATGTATACTCAATGTATCAGCTGCCTGGGGAGTTTCACTGTTGGGTTTTGGTTGTTGGTAAAAAGGGGGGGATGTGGCCTACCTTAGTTCTGGGTAAGCATGCATAGAATTGCACTGTAAGATTTCTTCTTATGCTAAAAATGGTAATGTATTAAGTTTTGTATATATATAATTCTCTTAATTTCCATTTATGTTATGTGGATAAATTACAATCTTTGTGATGGAATTTTGTGCACTTCTAATCAGGTGCCTTACTGATCTAAGTCCTGTACAGTGGTACCTCGGGTTACATACGCTTCGGGTTACATACGCTTCAGGTTACATACGCTTCAGGTTACAGACTCTGGTAACCCAGAAATAGTGCTTAACCTGAGGTACTATTTCTGGGTTAGCGGAGTCTGTATGCAATCTAATGCAGTTGCCCTGGAAGGAAAAATGCAGAATATGCTACCAGGACAGAGCTGAGCTTCCTGAGCATCTCTGCTTTCGTTCTGTATAAATAAAGCAAGTTCCAGATCCTTACATATGCAATAGTACACCTTCTTCTCTCAGGGAAATGAAGTCATCATCAAGGCTGTACAGTGGTACCTCGGGTTAAGAACTTAATTCGTTCTGGAGGTCCATTCTTAACCTGAAACTGTTCTTAACCTGAGGTACCACTTTAGCTAATGGGGCCTACCGCTGCCGCTGCACAATTTCTGTTCTCATCCTGAAGCAAAGTTCTTAACCCGAGGTACTATTTCTGGGTTAGCGGAGTCTGTAACCTGAAGCGTCTGTAACCTGAAGCATATTTAACCCAAGGTAACCCAGTTCGAAAGCACGTCAAAGTGCAAGTAGATAAATAGGTACCGCTCCTGCGGGAAGGTAAACGGCGTTTCCGTGCGCTGCTCTGGTTCGCCAGAAGAGGCTTAGTCATGCTGGCCACATGACCCGGAAGCTGTACGCTGGCTTCCTCGGCCAATAAAGCAAGATGAGCACCACAACCCCAGAGATGGTCACGACTTGACCTAATGGTCAGGGGTCCCTTTACCTTTACCTTACCACTGTATTGCAGTCCTCTTCCATAACCCCTTTCTAATTGTGTGTCCCCTAGCAATTGTGTGCCCGAAAAGCAAGAGTTCTGGCTTCAACTGAACAGTAACCTTTATCCACGGAGAGCATGAGACTCTTAATCTCAGAATTGTGGGTTTGAAGCCTATTATTAGCACTGCATTGCATTGCTTGGGCTGGACTAGATGACCCCCAGGGTCCCTTCCAACTCCACAGTTCTATGATTTTATGATTCTGTGTATTCGTATCCAGTATATTTTAGCTTTTTTTTACATGCCCCCCAGGCATGGTAAAATGTCCCTTCATGTTCTTGGCATTTTCCAGCAAACATTTGAAACATCTTTATACATTCTAAATAGTTTCTCAGGAGTTGAATACCTGTTGAAATCAAGAAACCCGAGTTCATCCAGGCCATGGACTTCAGTGGTTCTAATCTGAGTAGGACTAGCATTGACTCCCAACCCCTAGTGCAGAAGCAGCCTTCGAGGCACCTGGTTCTTTGCTGTGAGCAACAATAGTCTGGGATGGATGGGCCTTTGGTTGGACCCAGCAGCTCTCTTCATTCTTACGCCTCTTTCCCGGATAGTAGCAGCTAATATAGACCCTGTCAGAATGCACATGGAATCTCGTCCCATTGTGCCAACATTTTGCAGCAACCTGCAGGCTAAATTTCATCTGCTATTCTGTTTGGCTGAGTTTGGAGAGAGGTTTACCAGGTGGCCAGGTAAGGAAGAGATCAGGCAGTGCTCATGTATCATTAATAGTTGTGTTAAAGAAGGAATTTCAGTAGCTGTACCTTGTCCCCTTTTTTGCCTCTGGTGGCCCTGTCAGGTAGACACCCATTCCCCTTGCACAGGCATGACTTAACTGAAAGGCACTCTTCTCCTTTCCAAATCCTAATTTAGCTTTCATCCTCTTTTCCTGCCCTGCACCCCGAATCATTTGTGGCTTTTTCGTATCCTTCTTAATTTGGTTTTGGAGTTGCCACCCTTGGCTCACCCAAATTTTTTAACGGGGAATTCACATGATGTCATTTCCCGCCCATTGTATTCCAGTCATTCCCCCCCGCACATGCACACCTAATTTGTGGCAAGGTAAACAGCTTAAAATCCTGCCATTGTGTACTGGCAAAGTGCTATTACGGCTTTCCAAGAAAGGCCAGAGATCACTGATAAAAGCTTTGTATGCAGAAAGTCTCAAGTTCACTTCTGGCATCTTCTGTTTAAAAAGGAACAGATGGCAGCGTACAGAAAAGCTCTTTCCTAAGGAAGGGGTGAGGAAGTTTCGTTTATTTTTCCATTAAAGGCCATAGGAAAGTCAACCAGGGCTGTGGAAAATGGTGGGTGGAGTTAGAGCCAGCGGTGGGTGGCATTAGAGCCAGCGGTGGGTGGAGTCAGAGCCAGCGGTGGGTGGAGTCAGAGCCCCAAGTGGGTGGGGTCTGAAACAATGCAGGATTGCATAGCATTGTAATGTATTGTTCTATGTGCCTCCCCATATCTCTCTCTGTGGGCCTAATAATAATAATAACAACAACAACAATCTTTCAAATCTACTGATGATTACAGCTGCCTCTGCTATGCTTCCTCAACTGGAATCTAGGTTAGCAAAAGGTTAGCAAAAGCAAATGATTAACATCCGGGCTATAATAAATGAATTAATTGTATGCTCCTCTGTTTGCTGTATGAGTCTTCTCATCACTTGCTAGTGGGACAATCTATAAAACCCTCTGCTCTAGTCTTCTAACCCACTAATAAGTCCCTGTTCCAAATTTACAATGCAATCCAGGAGCCCTGTCTCTGTTTTACCTTCAAAGACACCTGTGATTCTGTTTGGGTGTTGATCTTCTTTATCTCTTTTACTCAGTCTATGATGAGGATAAGATGCATGTGCTACACATACAAAAAAAAAATCTCAGAGTGAAGGAAGGCAAAGTCTTATTAAAACAAATGGTGCAAATAAAGTAGGCAACTTATTTAACAACAACAACAACCTGCCATTCATTCAAAAGCCCCAGAGAGGGTTACAATTTAAAAAAACAGTTAAATAAAGAAAAACAGTTTTAAACAATTTACAATTACAGAAGTAAGGTGGGCCTTAAAAATATTCATCTCAGTTGTCAAAAGCCAGGGTAAAGCAGTGTATCTTTAGGCTGAGGGCCACTTGTTACTCACAGACCACAACATCCACATTCTAGCATTGTTGTTATCATCATCATCATCATCATTATATTCAATTTATATACTGCCCTTTATCAAAAGATCTCAGGGCGGTTTGCAACATTAAGAACACATTTTACGGTGCATCAATAATAAAAAGGTCCTTTTCTTCTAGCCGTGGCAGTTTTAATCTGAAATCTTAGGCTCAGTACTGCGCCCAGAGCTCAGAAACTGCTCGTGCTAATGGAATTCCCTGTCGTAAAACGCGCCTAGAACAATGGGAGTTTCAAATGCTGCCTCTTCCACTGTCAAACAGCTCTTACTTTCAGAAAGTTTTTTCTGAATGTTTAGTCGGAATCTCCTTTCTTGTGACTTGAAGCCGTTGCTTCGAGTCCAACCCTCCAGAGCAGGAGAAAAGAAGCTCCAGTTTGCTTACTCATATATAGAATTTCTTACTTGGCTGGTAAGTCCCTATTTTAGTCCTGGAAGACGCATGTTGGACAGGATGTTACACTGGCAGGGCTTGGACCTAATGTGAGCAATTAACTGTGGTTACGGAAATTAAGGTGTGCACAAGCTGTTAAACCAACCACAATCAAGAAACAAACCGCAGACACCAGGCTTGGGTTCCCAATTGTGGTTTATTTAGGAGAATAAGTAGGAGAATGCTATGATTCAGATTAAATATTAAACCTGCTACTCCTTTGTTCTTTCCATTGGAAGCACAGATGGAAGGCTCTGCCAATTTCAGTCCCCAAGTTCACATTTTTTCCAATCTTAAATTCAGTTTTCCACGTTTTGCAGCAATTTTTGCAAGCAATTATTTTCCCTAACATAATAACCTTTTATATGTTATTTTCCACAAACGTCTTCATTGTTATACACACTTAATATATGTGTTTTTGCAAGCATTCTTTGGTTGGACAACTGCATGGGAAGGTGTGAATTTTGAAGGACAGCAGTTTCCCAGTGTGGTAAACTTTCGCCCCCAGCCACTCGCTCCTCCCTCACCTGTCTCTGCTCACCGGCCAGACTAGGTTTCTTGAGCAGGGCTGGCAGGCGTGTTTACTTTTTACAGAACAGGACAAAATAACACCGGTAAGGCTGCCACCACTCCCTTTGTTCCGGGGAACCCAGAGCCACAACCCAGGGAGAAGGCTGTGCCCCGTTATTGCTGGTTATCCCCCCTCCACAGGCTGTATCCACAGACCTGCAGACAGAAATTCTACGGTAGAGCGTAACTGAGCGTAAGGCTAGGAATTAGCTATTCCCCCGGAAAGGCACACAAACCAAGAACAGTTTCTTTCTTTAAAATTTATTTTAAAAAAAACATAAGAAAACATGCTAAAATAGCAGGCACTCTTTAGTAGTTTACAGGCAAGAAAAATAAGAACATTGCAAAGTCTAACTAACTTACATACTCACATCGAAACAAAGAGAGAATAGTTAGAGTCCTTTCAAGTCTGCATTCAAAAGCTTTCGCATTTCTCCATCACAAAGGATGTAAGGACAGCTACTTAGATGGAACTTCAGCAGCTGGGCGATTTGCAGATTGCAGAGCGTGCTTTCTCAGCCATTCCCAAGATTTTTTATCCCCGGTTTGCATGTGGGTCGGAACCCCCAAAACCAATCATAACTCTTGATTATTTTTCAAATTCTCCAATGACCGGCGTGCAGGCTAATCAGTCTAACTTCTGGCAGCTGGGTCAGTTAAGAACCCAGGGCCTAAATCAAAGGGGTTCCTCCCTTCTGTGGGGTTTCTACAGATGCACATTCCCAGGCAATCAAGGCCAGATAACATCACTGAGGGAATGCACATAACTTCGGACCCAGGTGTCAAACCTTCCATTAAATCAGAGGTTTCCTTTCCCATGATAAACCTTTCACACCCTGGGAGCCTGTTAGTCTGGGGTTAAAGGGACAGAACTTATTTCCCATGGTCCTTGTGGCTTGCTGGTTACCCACAAGGCCTCACTCTTGTTGCTTGACCAAGGAATAGCTTCTAAACAAACACTAGCTTTACTACACCCAGTTTGCAATTTCTCTGTGCAAATTTGCAAAGTTGATTCAGCTTTATAAATGCACCCTGTTCTCACAATGGCCAGCCAGATTCCTGTGGGAAACCCTCAGGCAAGACATGACTATCTTGCGGTTCCCAGCAACTGGCATTCAGAAGCATACTGTCTCCATCCATGGAGGCAGCACTCTGATAATGGTCTCGCCTGCTTTACGTCAACAGGAGCGCCCACCATGTCAGTCAGAAAATTCCCCAGAGCATTCAGGAATCCAGTGGATTCCATAAGTCTCTGAGGGCAGGCCAACCTAACAGGCCGGGTCTCATAATTCCCAGGGGCTGCCGACTAACCAAACCTCACCAAGAAATGGTCCATCCACAACAATGGGAGTTAGAAAAACCTGTCAGCGCACCAACCAGCCCTCCTGTTGAAAAGACTGTCTTGGGAGTGTGACCTGCCACATCCATCAGGCTGGTGCTGTGCTGAGACTGGAATTCAACGTCCGGTACACTTCCACTTCAACTCAGTGTTGTCCCGGCATTTAGCAGAGATTGTACACAGCGGTCTGTGTTCTGTGTGGTTACTGTTGCGTTCTAGTGGAGCTCTATATAAGCAGGCTGGCTGAACCCTTCAGTTCAGTTCTGTTCTGGCCTGTGAATAAACAAGAGCTGTTTGAAGAATCGCTATGTCGTCTGATATGTTCACCCACAACTTAACAGAGATTACTCAAGCATGCAGAAAAGTCTCTGTACGCAGCTTATTTCCTAATTTAAGAAGCGTTTATTTTACAACAGCAATTAATCAGCAGCCGATTAATTCGGTTGCCAATTGTAATTGCTGCTGTAAAACAATAAGACTGTGACCAGAGCAACGTGCTTCGGGACCACTCCTCCCAGTTCTGCCCAATGAGCCTCCCAAATGGGATGGTGTAGGACTCCTGGACTTCCGCCATCTTCTCCCCCGGGGCTTAGCCTACTCATGTTCAGTAGCACCTGGCACCCGGTCCTGAAGAGGCGTCCTTCACCAGCGAGTTTCACTGCCCACAGGCAGGTCCTCCAGCCGGCCTTTCTCCCACACAGATACAGCCACGCAGCTGACTCCGTAACCTGTGGAATCACATACACAGGAACTTCAACAGAGACAACCCCATGGATGTGATGGAGGCTCTGATGCCGCAGGCTGCTCCATCAAGTTGGCCCCTGCGTGGATGTTGAAATCCCCCACTACAGGTCAAATGGTGGATGACTGAAGAATCATTATGCGTAATGTGGCGTAATGGTTAGAGCGTTGGACTAGGACCCTGGAGAGCAGAGTTTGAATCCCCACTCAGCTGGGTGACCTTGGGCCAGTCACCATCTCATAGGCTAGCCTACCTCACAGGGCTGTTGTGAGGATGAAATGGGGAGGAGGAGACCCATGTTCACCACCTTGAGATCCTTGGAAGATAAATGCAATGAATAAATGAATAAACAGTGTTTCATGTGAACCAGTGCTATTTTTCTAGAAAAAGAGGTGCTGAAACTCACCCTGAGTGCCTCCCTTGTTCCCTTATAATGGCGAGTTCCGGAGAGTTCCAGCTCAAAAGAAGCCCTGATATTAGGTATTTTTTATTATTTTGCATAAGTTGCAGTGCAAAACATCTGGAAGGCCCCACGTTGGTAAATGCTGGTTTTGCTACATCCCAAGCCCATGTTTCCTTGGCCTCTTAACCCCTAACGATCCTTTCTTTTATCCCCACAGTTCCCCCCCCTTTCTAGAGGGGTAATCCTCAGCATGTTCGTCATCCACCAGACCATGTGGAGATGATTTGGCGCCATGCAACCCCAGAGTCTTTTGTCGTAAGTTTTCAAAAACAATTGGCAGGATCAAGGAAGAGGCCTCAGCTTCTCCTGATATACTAGTCCAGGAATGGTGGCCAGAGAGGAAGAGGGAGAGGGAGGTTCTTTGGGCCTCTCCTTATTGCATCACCATTATCTCCCCAGAACCAGGTGGCCTTAGTTCAATGCATGCTTTCCAGCACTCAAAATCTGCGTTGCTCAAAAAGGCAGTGAATGACAGAAAGCAAATTACTCAGAAAGCAATTTCCTTTCTATCATTCACTGCCTTTTTGAGCAATGCAGATTTCCCTTTTTAAAAAGTTTTTTTTGTCCTCATGATTGCAGACTGGGGGGGGATGTTTCTGCAATCAGCCTCTTCCAGGCTATTCCATTCTCCTCGCCGCCACCTTTTCAGTCTTCGCTTCTCCAACTGTCAGTCTACTGAGCTGTAGAGTTTACCTATTAGCAACAAATGACTGGGACCCACAAGAAATGTTGCAGTATGACATGCTGCAGAGGGAAATGAGGAGCAGATGGGGCTTGTCAACCTGGGAAGGTAGCTCACCTGGGAGAAGGAAAACTCTGATTCGCAACCTCTGCTGCCTTGTGGCTACACTCATTCGTGAGAAAGGTTTTGGGAGTAAACCCTCCATACCCCTGGCCTTGCAAGACATCTTCGGGAGAAGAAAAAGCTATGGAGTAAGCCCTACACAAATTCAGAGTGGTTGAATGGTGTCTTGTACATCTTCCAACAACTCCTGTAGCCAAACAGATGCCAAACGTATTGCTCTGCTTTCCTTTGGGCCACGTCAGTGAGGCTGAGAGGGGGGTCTTGTCATCTGGGCAGCCCAGGAACTCCATTGCCTAGGTTTGCATGCTGAAATAGTCACTTTGGTGGTCTCTGCAGCCACAGCAAGTGCTATGATTCTCCGGTAGTTTGACTTCACCCCCGGAGTCACACTCCATTGTCTCTTGGGAAAGTCCAATGCCAACATTCCCATTCTACTGTAAAGGAAGGAGGGTAAGATTTGGATGCCTTTAAAAGAGGATCAGGCAGGTAACAGATTTGCTCTGTCATGTATGTGACAGTTCTTCAGATATTTGAAGATGGAAGTTTGGGTCTGCATTACATGCTAGCTGAGAGATGCTTGAGAGTTCTTTTGAACTCTCAAGCCAAATATATAAGCCAAATAATTTTTTCCTGTCCTTCTAGGTCTTTGTTCTGCTGCTGCTGTTTCTCACCCAATGTGAGTCAAGCAAGAATTGCGTCTTTCAGCATGTTCCGTTTGAGTCAACGAACAACACTCAGCTTTTTTTATCTAAAATTAAAGAACTGGTGAGTGTGCCCTCAAGCAGACTATATCAGGGCAGTGCTATTTTTCTAGAAAAATAGGTGCCAAAACTCACCATGAACCTCCCTCAAATAGATGTTGAACAGCATTGGGGATGTGATAAAGTGTTGTAGGGACCATAGAGTTTAATTGCCAAGGGGCTGAGCCAATCATCCCATGCTACCACCTGAAATTGGCCCTGCAGGTAGAAACGCAACATTGCAGCGCTCATGGGAGTTGTGGTCCAAAACATGGAGAATTGTGCCAGGGTGATGAAGGCTCATCTAGATAAACCTAGATCAGGGGTTGGCAACCTTTTTTGAGGCTGGTCTGGTCCACTCCCTGGCAGACTTCTTGGTGGGCCGGCGTGCGCGCGCCTGTGTATGTGCTCAAGCTAGTTCCAGTGCTCTTCCAGGTTGGAAGAGCGCCGGAAATAGCGTGTACACATACATGTGGGCGCTCCTCTGTGCTGGAAGTGCGCTGGAAATAGCACGTACTCATGCGTACAGGCGCTCCTCTGGGTGAGGAGCACCCATGTGCATGCGCACCTGCTATTTCTGGCGCTTTTCTGGGACAGAAGTTGATCCCTGCAGTGAGAAAAAAATAGTACCATGGAAAAAAGCATGGACTCCCCACGCCGATCCACAGAACGGCCGTGGGCCGGTTTGAGGAGGCTCCTGGGCCAGAACCAGCCCATGGGCCTTAGATTGCCAACCTCTGACCTAGAGGGACCTTTAAAGCCTATTTAGAAACATTTTGTGGATAGACTTTTCTTGCTCTTTAATCCATCCTCTCCCCTCATTCAACCCAGGCCTGTCTCTTTCTCTCCGCAGAAGCAGTACCTGCTCCTCAATTACCCAGTAGATATGCCATCCAACCTGAAACCGGTAAAGTCTTAAAAAACAACCTGTTAACTAAGGAAACAACTAGACATATGTTACCTACCATTGTGTTGTTATGTTACTTGAAAGGGCTGATCAGTTGCAATTATTTTAATTCAGGAGCGAATTTTTGCATGGAGATGAAAATGTGCGCTGCCTCTCCTGTTACAAAAAGCAGAAGTTCCACCAGGAGTGGAAGGATTTGAAAGACAATTCCTCTTATGTCAATTGTGCTGCTGCCAGCCTGTGTGGGCAATGCTGAGTTAGATAGACCAAAAGTCTGGCTCACTATAAAGGCTTACCTACACTTACCTTTTCTCTGTGCTTTCCAGGAAATGGTCCATGCTTTAAAACTCCGTATCCAGGTGCCCTTTCCCACCCACCCCACTCCGGAGCTTTCCTTGGGGAAAAAAACCCCTGCTCTTTATAGCTGAATTGGAGCAAACAGCAATGGGGGGGGGGCGGAAACTGAACTGCTGTTTGTTGCACTTCTGCTTCAAAGAGCAGGTTTTCACAGGGAAATATCGGGGGGGGGGGAGTGCTTGGACACAGAGCTTTAAAGTGTGGACCTGAGCCTGGAAAACGTGGGTCAAAAGGTAAGTTTGGATGAGCTTTGTATGTTCTTAGTGGTTTCGAAAAAGAATACACCCCTGACTTTTTCCTAATCATGCATTCCTTCCATATATCCCCCCCCCCAATAATTCCCCCCAGGATGGATTCTGCCAGGAATTATGGGAAATTCATCTCATAAACAAAAAGCTGAAGCATCTGGCCAGCGTATCCGGGAGAAGACTGGAGGAAATGTTCTTCAATATAACAGATCACATTGCCTCCTTTATTAAAGAATGTAACATTGAGGTAGGTCATGGGTGCTTTGGAAGGCAGCACAGGTCATTCCCCCCTCTTACTTATTCATCTAATAGCTGTTTTGAACCTGACCAGTCCTAAACGCTAGCAATTATTTGTATTTGTTAAGGATATTTAAAAATAATTAAGTTAAAATTTGGATCAGAATGAAATACCACAAGGTGCTCCTCCCTCCAGATTAAGCCAGGCCCCTGCTCATGCCAGGTAGGAATGGAGAAGAATTTCAATTAAGTTCGCATTGAAAGGTGAACTTACCTAACTTCCAAAGCAAAATACAAGCTGAAACGCAGCCATCCTTCAGAATTCACACTTCTCCAAATTCTGCAGTTCTCCAGCCAAGTACAGTCGTACCTTGGTTGCAAAACATTTTGGAACTCGTACATTTCGGCTCCCGAACAATCAAAAACCGGAAGTGAGTGTTCCAGTTTTCAAATGGTTTTCGGAAGCCGAACGTCTGGCACGGCTTCTGCAGCTTCCGATTGGATGCAGGACGCTCCTGCAGCCAATCAGAAGCTGTGTCTTGGTTTTCAAACGGTTCTGGGAGTCGACTGCACTCCCGGGAGTGGATTCTGTTCGAGAACCAAGGTACGACTGTAATGTATCCAAAAACGCATGAACTTGTGAAAATAATGTCCAGAAATCATTTATTACAGGGGAAAGTATTCTCCAAAAGTGTGTATCTTGGGCAAAATTGCAAAGAAAAAAATGTGTATATTAGGAGACCTTTTCAACGAAGGAGCAATTCCATTGGCACCAAGCTAGTGTAAAGTCAGTTGGCATAAAGGTACACCAGATCCAAAACCCATTTACCAGTAGGATTGCTGCTGCTGCTCTGGAAGAATGAAAACAAGCCTTTAAACTAGTGTTCTGTGCTGGGTTGGCAGGCCACATGACCAAACTGAACAGGCTTAGGATCCAGCCCAAGTCGTCCCCCGAGACCCCTTGAATGCCCCTTGGGGGGTGGGACCTACACCTTGGCTCAGCTGACTAAGCCCTGGCTCAGCCAGGGTGAGCAAGTTAAACTGGTGTTTCTTCAACTGAACCAGAGCCAAGAATTAATGCAGCTGAACCAAAGATCTGCTGCATCCTAAGCTGTTCATCCCAGCCATAGGATTGCCCCCAAAACGCTGGTGAATGGGGCCTTAAAAACGATGCTCAGGTTTTCACTTTAGGGGTTGGAGGGTCCCCTTCTAGCAATAGAGGGTACAGTAAGTCCACAGGAAGATTCACACCGTATTCTGCCTCTCCTCCTACTGCTCCCTCACCTGAGACTGGTGTTCTTCAACCTTCGGCCCCTAAGGTCAATGGAGAAATCCAGTTTTGCTTGCATTTTCATTAAAAACTACCTAATTCAAGCTTTTTAAATCTATTTGGCTCCAGAGTTAATGCCTGCAGTCAGCAGCAGCAGTAGGAGCAAAGAACAGCTGAGGAAGAGGGCGATTTTCAGCAAGAAACTGCCACAGGGCCCTGATCCAGAGTAGGGGCCTGCGGCTGTTTTGTCTTCAAAACAGAAGTAGCCCCATTTAAGTGCCGCAACTTCACGTGTAATTTGGCCCCAGTTCCTAAGGTGTGGTGGCATGGCTTGTGGGCTCACTATACATCAGGACAAAGCTGCTGGGCTTGACTTTTTTCTCTTGCGCCTTAACAGGATAGTTGTGTCCGTTTTGTGGGGACAAACATCACTCAGTTCTTGAATCCAGTTCCTTACCACATCGGAACCCTGGCGGACAAGATGGAGAAACTCATCGAACTGAAAGAGTCTGCTGACTACAGTAATTGCACCATTATTCAATGCCAACCAGGTAACATTCCAGGTGGTCAGGGTGTGGGGGAGCAAGGCTGTGGGGATACAGAGGGGATACATTTCTGCCATGGGGGGCTGACACAGTGGGACAGTGGCATGGAGCTGCCCTCATAAAACTGGCGTCGCTGCTTCTTATCAAGGTGGTTCACTGGCATGGCAGGGGGGTGGCAAACTTGGAGCAGAGCCAATCTGTGCCCACACAGCCCTGAGCTCCCTACCACCTCCCTGCACCCCAACCCGGTCAGTGGCAGTGATGACAGTATTAAGAAGGTGGCTTCGCAGCCCTGCCCCACTGCCCCACTGCCCCAGCTGCTCCTGTTCTCCGCTGGGTGAACAACTTGCCATGGTGTGTATGAAACTGTAAGTGGTGAGCTGATCAAAGAGGATGGTTTCACCCCAGTGTCGACAATATGGGGAGGCAGAGAAAACGAGCGAAAGTCGCCTCGCTTTCTTGGCAGGAGGGTGCCTACCAAGTGGTTGCATGGATGCTCTGAAGGTTCGTTTCCGCCAGAAATAATACTTAGCATCCATACGGTGCTTTGGAGATTTCAGAATGCTTCACAAACATTATCCCAGTAGCCATGACAACCAGGCCCAACGTCAACACTTCTGCCCGTCTCCCAACTTCTAGGCCCACCTGGTTGCAATAGGTCCTTGGCATACTGCGCCACTCTGGGTAAATTTAAATAGCTGCCCTTGGTGGCTTCCCTGTGGCTGCCACTGTAATTTCCCAGAATTCCTCAGACCAACATGACTTCAGGGGCATTGTGGGAAGTTTAAAATGGCAACTCACAGCTGTTGGTAAGTAAGCTCAAGGGCAGAGGCTTAGCAGAGGGCATTTTGCCAGGGAGCCCCTCAGACCTGAAGCTGCCCCTGTTTACAAAATTGGAATTATCATGCCCAGCTTGCAGTAAGGGGGAACTGAGGCAGAGAGAAAAGTCAGTTGCCTAAGCCCACTGAGTGAGTATGTGGCTGTGGTCTGATTTGAACTCAGGACTTCCCAACTTACAGCTCACCCCCAGCTGTCAGTGTCACCAACTTCTGCAGCCCCAGGACTGCATGAAACCCTAGTTTCTACCACAGGGCTCACTTTAATTATTGAACAAACTTTATATACCTCTGGTTTGTATCAAAACCTCTTAAGTGGTTTACAATTTTATCTCTCTTTCTCTTGTCTCTTCCCCCCATCCTTTCTTTTCTGTCTTTCCCAAGGCATATCTACACTTGAGGACCCATACTGGTTTATCTCTCCCCCAGGAAATCATGGGAGTTTTAGTTTAGCAAAGGGAGAATTTAGAGGCCCTGAACAGCATTCTCAGCACCTGCAATAAACTCCAATTCCCATGATTGCTTCGGGTGGGGGAGTCCATGACAATTAAACCAGTGGACCATTGTTAATAATTTGTGGTGTAGAGATGCTCTCGCTCTTTCTCCTTCTTCTCACCATTGACTATCTCCCCCTTTTTCTCACTCTCCCCTTAAAAAACAAAACAAAATATTGTAGTGCCAATCACCTGATGTCAGGCCACCATCCGCTTCTTGTGAAACCAATGCAATATTCTACATCTGTTGTCATAAAAAGGTGGTTCAGCAAGACTCTGTGGGTATCCTCTCAATATTATCTGCTCTCTGCCCCTCGCTTGTTACCGGAAGGCATTCAATCTGCCCCTATAGGTCAGTCTCTCTCTGTACTGCAGACTCTTTTACTCCAGTCACCGAAAACGTCCACTCGTCTCAGAGATCTCACTGGGGACCATTTCTACTTCTGCTTCTCATTCCCATTTCCTGCTTTCTACTCATCATGACATGTCCATTAAGGAACCTATTTCAGGTAAGCAAGAAGCCTTTTCAAAGAGCTCTGGGATATTATGTTCTGGGCACTCACTGAGCCATGGCTGACAAGGATCTGGTGGGAATTGCAGTCCCAAGTTTCTAAAGGGCACGAGGTTGGGAAATACTGCCCTAGGTAAGGATTGGGGGTGTTCCGATTCAGTTTGTCTTTAAAGGCAAACCTATTTGATTCGTTGTTTCTGAAGCAATCTGAGAACCCAAACATGGCCATCCTTTGACATTTGCGCTTCCCCAAATTTTGCAATTCTCCAGCCCAGCAAATGTGTACGAAAATCCATACACTGGGGTAAACCATCCCTAAAAATGCATATATTGGTGAAAATAACATACAAAAATGCAGTGTTTCCCAGACTTAACAATAATCGCATGCCCCTTTTGAGAGTTTACCTCTTCTCAGACAAAGATAATTTGGGGGTAGTTTTAATAATGCAATTTTATCTAGGCTAGAGTCGCATGTTTGTGCTTGCAGTATACATGGGGGGGCACACAGCATCCCTGCCTTTGATCAATCATCCCAGGATAGGTAACCACGGAATCCTGTCACGCTCGCATGGGCCCAATCCTCACCTTTCAGCACTATGTGTGACATTGGCTCCACCATCACCAGTAGTACTATTATCTCCTCCACCCACATCCGTCAATTTGAGATGTAATCATAGCTCCATATTTCATCCCCCAGAGGCTCCCAAGGTTTCAGGAAACGCCCGTTTGAGCCTTCAGAGCACCTTTGGGGAATAAAGGTAAGGGTAAGACTTTCCTGTATTTACGTATTTCTGTGGCAAAAGGCGCATAGAAATAAATTTCTCAGAAAATAATTTCTGTTGGGGGAAATTGCTTTGCAAAAACGTGCGTTCGATAAAATCACATGCAAAGATTAAATTTGCACTAAAATGCCGGTGAGTTTTCACGAGGACTTTTAAATTTGTGTTTTTTTTATGAAACTGTAAACCGATGAGGATATGTGGAGAACTGAACGTAAGTTTAGAAAAATGAGAAACTGATAAAAAGCCCCCAAATGGACAGATTTCATCCATTCCTACGGAGGAACAACCAATTACATAAGCTCCACGCTTGAACTCTGAAACGTTACTTGCCTGGCACACCTGAGTGAGAATTAGACTCCAGGGCAAGCTTCAGGGTCTTACCTAGTGGGGAATATTGCAAAATGACCAAATGATTTGTGGGGTGTTTTGCAACCTCCTCACTCCTGGCTTCTCTTCTGCCCAGGCCCCAACCAATTTTTTTTAATTTATTTTTTTGTCATCTTATCTTCCTCCCACAGCATCTTCAGGCATGAATGGCCCCCTGCACAGTGAATGGGACGGCGTCCTTTTGCGCACACACCATCAACAGCAGCGCATGCCCCGCTCCCACTGTTTTCTCCCTGGAGGACTGGACTTCCATAGCTATTGGGGGGAGACAGGCAGTGGGGAGAGAGACTCATCTGCAGCATCCCTCTGAGGAGGAGCTGTGGGGGCATCAGTTCCGGATTCTGCCACTGGGTGCTGCTGCACCGCCATTTTTATATTGAGAAGTATGAGAGGAGAAAGACATGCACAGGTTTTTTTTGTTAATATATATATGTATATATATTATTTTGTATAAATAAAAATAAAATACAAATAAACAAAAATGTTTAGTAGCCATGTGAACGTATCATTTAAGTAGCATGACGCCAAAAGAAATTTTGGCTTCAGTACCTAGCCTGCTCAGGGAAGGGCAGCTGGACCTGACAGCCCCCTGCCTTTTTGAATTCCTCACAAAGTACCACAGAGTTCTTAATGTAGTGTTGCTCGGGCTCATGGGGGAAATTTAAAATGGTGGCCAGAGGGTCACTGATATAGGTGGTGCCCCTCAAATTGGAACAGGAACCTCTAGGCTTACATGGCCTTACCTCACTTGAACAATAAAGTCTTCTCACCCTTCAAAGGTTTATTTTAGCATAAGCTTTTGTGGACCAGCTTCAGGAAATGCATGGAGTATATCATCCCCTGATGAAGGGAGCTCTTGCCCCCATTTAAAGCTGGCACCACGATAAATGTTTCAGACTTTGTGGAGGGCCACCCAAGGCTATATATTTATATTTTATATCTATATTTATTTTTGCTGTTGGAGATTTGACCTCTGGAGTGAAGGGAGAGTTCTCTCTAAAGAGGAAAAACTGCATGCTCCCATTATGGGCAATAATCACCTCAGCCACATCGTCTCTGCCAGAGAGCAGTAACTTTTTCTCTTTTGTTGTGACGTAGATGCCCAAACCGCCCCAAAGGCAAGAGGGTTCCCCAGTTAAAGGCCACCGGCGGCTGTTGCGTGTGAGTAGGCCTGAATGGTGCCATACTGGTATTATTTATTTATTCTGAGATTTTGTACCCAGCTCTTCAGCCAAAAAAAGGCTCCCAGAGTGGAGTCCCTGCCCCACGACATGCAAGGTAAAAAGGATGGGGAAGGAAGAGGGGGAAACATGAATTGGGCACCAGATGGAGCTGCAGAAGAGAGCCTGTGGCCCTCCAGAAGTCGCTTCCATCATCCACCACCTTTCGCCATGTTACCAGGGAGGGACTGATGGGAGCTGGGACAACATCTGGGGCCCACAAATTCCCCGTGCCCAGACTGCAGCTTCCTGTGGGGCAAGCGCCCATACAGTGGTACCTCGGGTTAAGAACTTAATTCGTTCTGGAGGTCCGTTCTTAACCTGAAACTGTTCTTAACCTGAAGCATCACTTTAGCTAATGGGGCCTCTCGCTGCTGCTGCGCCGCTGCCACAGATTTCCTGTTCTCATCCTGAAGCAAAGTCCTTAACCCGAGGTAATATTTCTGGGTTAGCGGAGTCTGTAACCTGAAGCGTCTATAACCCGAGGTACCACTGTATTGATCAGGCCCAGAGGGTCAGATGTAGGGCTAGGGTTCAAAGCCCACTTGGCCATAAGCTCACTGAGAGGCCCTGGGCCAGTCACTCTCTCTGTCACTGTCTCTCAGTCTAGCCTACCTACTTGCCTAGCTGCCTGCCTACCTCACAGAGCTGTTGGCTGAGGGTGGCATATCTTTATTTAAAAGCAAATGCTGAAAGGGGGGAACGCACACACAAATGAGAAAGAAGGAACAGTGCCTGCACATTTTGCCTTATATCTTAGGTTTTATAAATGCTCTAAACTCTCCCCTTTGAAAAGAAGAAGAAGAAAGGACCTGGGAATATGGGGTTATGGATGCCCATGCTTCTAGAATGGTTTGCAACTTTCCTGTATTCCTTGGAGAAAGTCACTTTGCAGAGCCTTCATAAGCATTAAATATATGTTCTGCGTTTACCAGTGTAGTACTGTTAGTAAAACAGTTCCGCCATATTCTCTCCCTCTCTCTGAACATCAGTGACTTTTCCATTCTGCCTGGGGTACTGTGTAACTAAAGCTTCCCCCCGTTGTTGTTTTTTTTACTCTGATCATCAGTTTAACTTCTATTAACATGTGGGGCCGGCCCAAGATTCTCTGTCCTATTACAAGCAATGATCTGTCTTCAAGGAGGTAACAATACCTATGTTTTAAAAACGAAATCAAGTTACTGGTGTGGCAAGCGGTTCGAGGTGAGTTAAGACAGCGAAACGTCAGTGGTTGGAATGACACTAAATCTCTCTCTGTGGGACAGATGGCATTTGCTAACAGACCCCCCCCTCAAAAAAAAAACACCCCACATTGCCTGTGAAACTGCAGTAGGACCAAGTCTGTATTTCATAAAATAAATTCTTCACTGTGAGAGCCTACCCCAACCTGCCACCTCTGATGACTCTCCCTGCCCCCCCCTTTCTTTTTAAAGGCCGCTGATTAAACGGCGCTGTCTGCTCAGCCCCCAGTTAGGGGTATTATCCTCATGTCCATTTTTCCTGTCCTTTGCATAGCTCTGCTCCTTTTTCTGTTCGTAATCTTTCTTTACTCCCCCCCCTTGCCTGACCACACTTGTTCTTTGACGTCGTCGAGTGACGGGGGCACTAAGCCACCAGAGTCTCCCCCTTTGCCGCCTGCCGTCTTCAGATCCCCCTTCGCCTCCCGCCGAGACGCACCGTCCCCCCCTCCCTACGTGGGGTAAGGAGCAAGGCAGCCAGGGGAAATGGTGGGGGGCAGGGGACAAGAAGGGGTGCAGGGAGGCAGAGATTAGGGGGCAGATGTTGCCCAGCCTCTTCAAGGGCTCTTTTGGACAAGGGGGGGGGGGGAGAAGATTGAACAAAAGGTCATGGGGAGATTTCCCCTCTAGAGGGAGCTGCCCTCTCTTCTGTGATAAACTCATCCCAGAAGAGAGTTGGAAAATGGGTAGTCTTTTTTTGGGGGGTATAAGCCAGCATTTCTGAGGTGGCAGTGGAGAATTTATGTGTGTTAAATTCTAAATAACAATGCTTCCAATGTAGATCTGCTGCTTTCCTAAGCAGGTCCTGCCGCTGTGTTGAACACAGGCATAAAGAGAAAACTTCACCCACTTATTTTCTGGATGTTAAAGGCACAGGAGCAGGGGCAGCTAAAAGAATTTGGCAACCCGTGTACAACTTAGAAATAGAGGGTTCTCTGAGAAATGACGGGGTAGGGGCAAAAAAAATTGTTGGCCTTTTCTTTCTCTCTGGGGAATCCTGAGTCTACTCGAGTACTGACTACTAAAAGATAAGTTGAATATGGGGTCATTTCTGTATGTACTCTGTATGAACATGGGAAGACATAGAGCTTTTTCCATTTAAGGGGTTAATGCTTTTGTAAGTGTCTTTGGTAGTATGGTGATCCCAAAATATAGGAGCTAGAAAGCAGATGAAATTGTATCTTTTTATTGCATGGTGCTGAGGGATGGTGCAAGCTTTTGAGTTCCGCGGGACACTTTGTCTTCATCAGGACTGCCTGAAGAAGAATCCTGTGAGACACAAACTCTTGCATACACTTGCATCAATCAAAGATGATGGTGTTGATATATTATTATTATTATTATTATTATTATTATTATTATTATTATTATTATTAATACCCTGCCCATCTGGCTGGGTTTCCCCAGCCACTCTGAGCAGCTTCCAACAAAATATTTAAAAAGCAAAATATTGTTGCATCTGCTTTCTCCTTTCAACCCCAAATTTGCCAAGTTTTGCCAGAAAAGGTGTGTGTGTATGTGTGTGTTGGGAAATGGCTGGGGGCGGGGGGGGGCGGTTCACCTTTATGAGATTTTGCCTCTGATCCTGCATTGGCTTGCTCAGTAGAAATGTAGAATCCTTGTCTTTTCTTGGTTTAATCTAAACCCGATTGCATCCTTAAAAAAAACCCCAAAAAACTTTTAAAATGGTTCCACTGCCCCCTCGTTGGAAAGGAATCTGTGACTTAATTAAGAGGAGAAGGATGAATTTTTGCATGTGCCCCTTTTCTATATTTATTCTCATGACTGAAATCGTTGAACCACCCAGAGGTTCCAAATCCTGCAAATTAATATGGATTAGGAGATTCGACGTATGGGAGCCAGCTGCTGGTCAACAGAAGAAGGGGAGAGGAGAATTTCGAACAAAATGCAGAAGGGGGAAATGTATGTGTGGACCAGTGATAGGGGATAAATTTGATTCACTTCACATTTATTTAAGCAAACCTCATTCACACTTTCTGAAACAGTGTGCAAACCGAAACTTAGCCAGCCTTTGAAATTCACACTTCTCTGAATTTTGCAATGCAGTTCTCCAGCCAAGTATATTGTGGGATGCATAAAGATACATATACTTGTGAAATTAACACACAAACATGCATGATGTGAGGCCAACTTGTTTTGCAAATATTTGTATATTAGTCAAAATTGCAATAAAAATGCATATATTAGGAGTAATTCGCACTAAAATGCTGGTGGGTTTTGATGAAGAGTTAAAAAAGTCAGACTGATGTGGAAATGTGGAGAACTGAACTTCAGATTGGAAAACATTAGAAATGCAGTCATACCTCGGGTTGCGAATGTGATCCGTGTGGGAGGCATGTTCACAACCTGCAGAGTTCGCAGCCTGAAGCGCTGCATCTGCGCACGCACGTGACGCAATTCGGCGCTGCTGCACATGCGCGTGACGTCATTTTGTGGTTCTGCGTGAGCGCCAAAACCCAGAAGTAACCCATTCTGGTACTTCCGGGTTCGGCGCGGTCCGCAACCCAAAAACGCGCAACCCATAGTGTTCGTAACCTGAGGTACGACTGTAGAGAGAAACCTTAATTGAGAGATTCATCCCTAAAGTTTGGACCCATAATTCTCTGTCTGCACCATCTCCTTGCATTGTGTGATATGCCAATCCTTCCTTTAATAATTTCCACCCATGCCCCAGTGCTCACTCTATCCCCAGTGAACTGGCCAGATTCATCTTTAACACAGATATACGCCCGCAACTCAGATTCACTCGTGTACAGCTGGCGCTAGATTGGGGCCTATGTCTATATCTTTGCACAAATGGCATCGCTTGTCGTACAGGGCAGGGATCTGTTTCTCCTCTGCAAATGACCTTTACACTACTGGGTTTATTGATCTGCTCACCATTACAAATTTATATCTGGTTTCATGCTAAGTGAACGGTCACGGCATCCCCCAGAAAATCCTGGGAGTTGTTGGAGAGACAGAAAACCACAGCTTCCTGGGAAACGCATGAGTCAATGAAAGGAATCTCCCTCTGCATAGTGTGATTTTTATCGAATGAAGGGAAGAGGGAATTGTCTTTAACAAACAGAGAAATCTCACAGGAGAAAAGAAAACTAGCGCTTGATTTTGTTCGTTTTGACTCTTCCTGTATGTCCAAAATGTGCTTTGAGACACAGCTCCCTCTCACCTGGTCTGACAAGCCTCTTCTCACTGGAAAGGTGTCCAGGCAACCTTCAGAAGGAAGGAGGCCCCTATTTTTTTTTATACCTGTCCCTGACCGCTGCCCTATTTCCTGTTGTTTTGCCTTTGTAGGATGCCTTGTTAAACTCCTGTTGATGTGAATTGCTAGCACTGTCATTTCCACTCCACCTTCCGGGTCTCTAGAAGTTTCCCTTCTTCCCAAAAGCAGAACTGTTCTGATTTTGCCTAGAGCACGCAACATGGCCAGGGAGGCAGCTGACGGCAGACGCTTCCACTTGAGTGTCCTGCCAAGTCCAGGTTAAGAGGACTCCTTGGTGCCATCTCACCGCAGGGAACCAGTTCCCTGGTATGAAGTGCTTTTTCATTTGCAGCCACACTCTGACCTTCTGACAGTCCTGTAGGTCCGTTTGCACAGAACTGGCAGGTGTCATGGAAGAAACCTGTATGTTTCTGAACCCCCAAATCTGCCTTAATGATTGACATGGGAATTCATGCATGGAACACATAAAATCATAAGCAGTGCTGCATTGGATTGTTGTTGTTTAGTCACTTAGTCGTGTCTGACTCTTCATGACCCCCTGGACCAGAGCACGCCAGGCACTCCTGTCTTCCACTGCCTCCCGCAGTTTCGTCAAACTCATGCTGGTAGCTTCGAGAACACTGTCCAACCATCTCGTCCTCTGTCGTCCCCTTCTCCTTGTGCCCTCCATCTTTCCCAACATCAGGGTCTTTTCCAGGGAGTCTTCTCTTCTCATGAGGTGGCCAAAGTATTGGAGCCTCAGCTTCATGATCTGTCCTTCCAGTGAGCACTCAGGGCTGATTTCCTTAAGAATGGATAGGTTTGATCTTATTGCAGTCCATGGGACTGCATTGGATTAGACCAACTCTAATTTTCCTGGACCATGAGGACCGTAGCTCAGTTTTACAGCACCAGATAAAGGTCCCAGGTAGCATCCCTGGCATTTCCAGGTAGGGCTGTGAGAGAACCATGCACCGAATCCTGGAGAGCCTCTGCCAGTCAGTGTAGGCTGTACTAAACTTGATGGACCAATGGTCTGACTCAGTATAAGACATACTCAGAGGCGGAGCAAATGGGGGTGCTAGCTCCACCCCATCCCTACCCGCTATGGGCAGTTCGCACTGCCTCTGGGCACACCGCCCCAGATGCCCAAGAGACTTCCTCCGCCACTGCTTATACTGTGCCTAACCCTTCTAGGCTTGGATCAGCTGGCATTGCATCTGTGCTTAGTTGCTGACCTGTGCTGTTTTGTGCCTGATTTTCCATGGCTGGCACACCAAACCTGTTCCGACACCTTTGCCTTACTTGTTGCGCCTGAGATTGTGTTCCAGAAATTATTGCGACCATAACAGGAAATGTGATTGGGGGAGGGGGGCCGCCGAGAGAACTACTTGAGAAGAAGGAATGGCCTGGTCCTATGGTGCCTGTATCAGTGACTCACACAGGAACCAATAAAACCGTTAAGCCAGTTTAAATCTGCAGAGCGGATCACGCCCACTCGCTTAACGGGGACGGAGTTTCGTGATCTGGTTAGATGCCGTGACCAAAATCCAATACGTCCATTTGATTATCCCCTAGCTGATTAACGGCAGGAAGGCTCATCAGTCGGGGCCCAGATTGTCTGTCCCATTCCCGGCTAGTTCTTTGCTTCCCAGCTAGACGGTGCCAAATATTCTTCTTGACCCCTTGCTTGAGCAGAAGGATTGTCCCACAATCAAAGTCAGGGCAGTCTCAAGGAAGACCTTTCTAGCCAACCCACCACCACCCAGTAGTATCTCAGCATTTATTCCATTTGGACGGAGAACGAAAAGAGGGTTCCTTTAAGGGAGGGTGTATTGAGGAAGTCAGGCCAAATTTATCCCCTTATAGGACCATACTCCTGCCAAGTAGACTGCCTGCTGAGCTTTGCTATTGAGTCAGGCTCCTCAAAGGTGTTGGTTGTGCCGCTTCGTACAGCTCACGAGCAGGGTTCTTAACACAGGCCTCAGGCTAGGTTTCCCCTAGTCACCCGGGAAGAGAGATGGGAATCCGGAGGTCATGTTGCCCTTAAGGGGACAGCCAGTGCTATTTTTTTAGGATGAGAGATACCAGAACTTACCCTGAGCACCTCCCTCATTCCTTAGAAGTCTATTTCTGGCACTGGGCGAAGAAAAGAAGTCAAGTTGGCAACTGATGGACTAGCTGGCACTCTCAAGAGGCCATATTTGGCTCTAGGGCTGCCAGCAGCAAACCCAATTCATGACCTGAGCCAATGTTTGTGAAGTGTTTTGAAATCTTGAAATGCACCACATAGGCGAAACTCCATTATTATTGTTGTTATTGTCATTTCTCTCTCACCTGATTAAATAAATCTCAGTTAATCTTATACTTAATTAGATTAATCTGTTAGCCAGTCAATTAAATTCACATGCATTTGTATATGGGGGGGGGGAAATACTTCTGAAGCAAAAAAACATACTTTGTTTTCAGATAATGGGTCAGATCTAGATTCCTAACATACTTAGAGTAGTCCCATTGACTTCAATGGGCCTGCCTTCAGTAGGATGGGTATATGGAACCATCTCTATGTATGCTCTTCTGTTGTAGAGGCTTTCGCTCCTACCTGCGAGAAAAAGGAAGAGGCCTGCTGTTATTGTTAAGTAATCATGTTAAAAATAATGCATTTTTAAAATAAATAAAAAATGCTGCCTGATTAAACAGGGGCACATTTTTAGTAAATTAAAAGTCTTGCTAATTGATTAATCTACCTGGTTCATCTATTAATTTTTGTTGTTATTGTTGTTGTCGTCTTGGTCAAAGGGGGTGCCCTCCAGAGTGGCCTGTGCCCCAGCCCCTCTCTGTTCTGAAGTGGAAAAACAGAGTTTTGTTTCCATCCAAATTAACTTTTTGTTTTCTCCCCTCTCCCCCCTCTCCTCTTGAGACGAAACAAGGGGCTTTGGGAGTTGCCCCGGAAATGACTAACCATGTGGAGGTCCCCATGGCGGATGGGCCCCACATCAGCTTGGAAGAGCTGCCAAAACCTTGCCTGGATAAATACTGTGGGTGGCTGATGCGAAACCTGCTGCTGACCCTCACCATCGTTGGTAAGATTTATCTATCTATCTAAGATGACTTATGAACCACTTATTTTTTTTAAAAAAGCAATCAATCTCTAAGCAGTGCACATAAAAGAGGATAGTTATCCATAAAATACAGATAAAAATCAACAGAATTTGAAAGCAACTATAGACAATGGGCTTAGGTGTTGGGATGGACTTGCTGGTGCTGAAACTGTAAAACTGCAGGTGCTACACACTTAGAGATTGCTTTATCATAGGTACGGAATGCAGATTATTTGGCACTTGTGAAAGTGCAAGCTCGATCCCTCAAGTAAACTAGTCCCAAGCTGTTAATTGGTAAAATGACACACAGCCTCCGTCTGGGAACAACCTCCTTAGTCTCTGTTTATCCCTTTCTGTCTCTCTGCGGTTTTTCATGCCTGAAGTAACTTCCATCTTCCTTTAAGTCCTTCTAGGCAGGGGTGGCATCTGTTCTAGGTTCTGTGCAGCATCTAGCACAGTCTGCAAATGACAAATAGTAGTAGTGAGATAGGCAGATCAGCAAAGCAGTGGTCAGGAACTGACGGGCTGTGCGTGAAATATGGCCAAGAAATATCTGCCAGTTGGCCCATTAGATTAAAACAACCTTTCTAACTGTAGCCGTTCTCTTCAAAACCAGATGTTCCCATAGGAAGGGGCAGTTTCCAAAACAGACGTGTGTGTGTGTATCTCTGTGCGTGCCCCCACATGCTTAAGTTTTGGCACACTGCTTTCTCTCTCCCAGATCGGGAATTCTGCCAATATGGCGTTTACAGTGACATGATGGAGGAGGGGATGGCCTCTTGCTAGCCTCTATCCTTATTTGACCCATCAACTGATCTACTTGCCCCACTGCTCTAGGGTGGATCTACACATGGGGGGGGGGACACTTTAAATCAAAAATTAAATCGTTATAACAAAAGAAAAAACACTGTGGAAAATTGCTTAGAAATTTGTTTTGCTCTCTGGCACCATCTGGTGTTGCATGTTTATAACGCATTCAAAACGCTGTTTCTTGACGAATGTAGCTGAGTCCATAGATTATTGTAGCTGGAAGGGCCTTTGAAGGTCATTAGCTCAACACCCCCTGGCTGTTGCTAGAAGACCACTACCGCATTTGCTTCAGAGCATGTAAAGAAAGAGAACCCACCATCTTCCAAGGCAGCCGGTTCCTCTGTCAAACAGCTTGTATCATCTTGAAGTTCTTCTTAAGCTTCAGTTAAAATCCTTTCTCTTATAATTAGAAGCTCTTGGTTCAAAGCCTCACCCTCACTAGAGCTACAGAAAACAAGTGTGCTGCATCATCGTCCTATGCAGTAGCCTTTCGAGTACAGTGGTACCTCAGGTTAAGTACTTAATTCGTTCCAGAGGTCCGTTCTTAACCTGAAACTGTTTTTAACCTGAAGCACCACTTTAGCTAATGGGGCCTCCTGCTGCTGCCACGCCGCCGGAGCCCGATTTCTGTTCTTATCCTGAAGCAAAGTTCTGAAGCACTATTTCTGGGTTAGCAGAGTGTGTAACCTGAAGCGTATGTAACCTGAAGCGTATGTAACCCGATGTACCACTGTAGTGGAAGATAGCTATCCGATCACTTCTTAATTGTCTCTTTCTTCTCTGCGAACAGTAACAACCCCACTCAGAGCTGTCTCCCATCCTGTGTTGCAGGTTGTGAGCTGATCCCTTGTCTTGTTACATATGCAGCACACCTGATCTGCAAGGCACTTGAGCCAGTGCAATTAGTTTAGGGTCCCTCCAGAGATGTCCTTTTTATGATTTGTGCTCAGGAGGATGCTATCGGAGCAGTCACTTGCAATTGCGCTTTCAATACCATTCAAAAGGTTTAAAGAGGTCACACCGCTGCATTTCTAGTCCATAACTTCCTGCTGAAATCCTGTAACTTTTTATACCACAAACATCCTGCTTTATTTTTACCCCACTTTGGTTCCGCTACAGCCCCTCCTGATAGCAATAATGAGGTAGCCTTGGAGAAGCATCACGGAATAAATGAAAGCAGAATAGAATCATAGAATCATAGAGTTGGAAGAGACCACAAGGGCCATCGAGTCCAACCCCCTGCCAAGCAGGAAACACCATCAGAACACTCCTGACATATGGTTGTCAAGCCTCTGCTTAAAGACCTCCAAAGTAGGAGACTCCACCACACTCCTTGGCAGCAAATTCCACTGTCGAACAGCTCTTACTGTCAGGAAGTTCTTCCTAATGTTTAGGTGGAATCTTCTTTCTTGTAGTTTGGATCCATTGCTCCGTGTCCGCTTCTCTGGAGCAGCAGAAAACAACCTTTCTCCCTCCTCTATGTGACATCCTTTTATATATTTGAACATGGCTATCATATCACCCCTTAACCTCCTCTTCTCCAGGCTAAACACGCCCAGCTCCCTTAGCCGTTCCTCACAAGGCATCGTTTCCAGGCCTTTGACCATTTTGGTTGCCCTCCTCTGGACACGTTCCAGTTTGTCAGTGTCCTTCTTGAACTGTGGTGCCCAGAACTGGACACAGTACTCCAAGAGAGGTCTGACCAGAGCAGAATACAGTGGCACTATTACTTCCCTTGATCTAGATGCTATACTATTGATGCAGCCCAGAATTGCATTGGCATAAACCCACCGCTGATAAACCCACTGCTGATGCAATATTCTTGTGTTAAGAACATGTGGCAGGCTATATCCACAATGAAACACCCGTCTGGGTTGAAGCTTAGGTGTGGAGAACAATGTCGTACAACATTCTCAGAAACAAATCAGAAGGGATGCTCAATAAGTAGCTATCATCTGAACTCCCTGAAAAATTCGTGCAAACCAATGAAGATAAACTTTCAGTCACCATTATACCTACACTCATTTTCCTTATTGTAAAAAGTCTGATGGGGGGGTAGGGGATGAATGGTTCCAGAAAGACTTTGTGATTGTTCTAGAATTACCTCTCTGATCCATAAATAAATAAATCCATAAATAAATAAATAAATGAAGCAAGCAAGCAAGCAAGCTGTCTGTCAATGAGGCTACTTTCTCCTTTTAAAAATACCCATCTGGGTAGTAACTTTCCATAGCCCCTCATCTAATCTCCTATCTCTGGGCAAGCTGCCATATCTTCCAGCCGTACACACACCCTTTCGTCGTCCTGCAGCATGGCTGGCTTCTTGGCCCTGGATGACCTCTTCAGGGATAGGCAGAGGGCAGAGGAGCTAAAGAAAAAGGACCCGTTTCTTAGACGTGGAGGAGGGAAAGGGTGTGGAATTGACGTATGAACAGGACCCATAAAACAAGGAGGGAAGCTTTCAAAGTGTGCGCTATCTGAGATACTCTCACTGCATGTATTGCTATCAAGTTCAAGTTCTGTTGTGTGCAGCAGTACGCAAGCACCCACAGACCTCTTTGTCTGTTCTTCGTTGGCTGCAAACACACAAGCTTGTGTACCTTTGAACAGTAGCTTAATAACTGGTTTATTTCCTCCACTGGATGCATTCCCTGCCCTTCCTCACGAATGAGCACAGGACAGCTAACAATATAAAACAATACAGACAACATCATAGCTCAACTGGTTAGAGCGTGGTGCTGAAGACCCCAAGGTTGCAGGTTCGGTTCCTGTATGGGACAGCTGCATATTCCTGCATTCCAGGGGGTTGGACTAGATGATCCTCAAGGTCCCCTTTCAACTCTAGGATTCTATGGTTCTGTGGAATACAATCAATCAATTTTTATTGCAGTCCAAATCCATGAAAAACAATGATGGAAAGATGCTTTGAAAAAGGAAGAGAAGATCAACATTATCAGCCGCACAGTTATTCTCTTTCTGGCTCCTTCCTTCCTTCCTTCCTTGACATCTTCATAATATTTTGGCACTTTCTTGATCTCCTGCCCTCAGGCAGAAGATATAGAAGCCTGATTAGTCACACCAACAGGGTAAAGAACAGCTTCTATCCGTGGGCTGTTAGGCTGCTGAGTGAAAAGATAACAACAGGGCAACTGGCTTTTGGGTTTGGTGGGTGTGCGTCAGTAAATGAGGGGAATTAAGACTAAGAGAGCTGAGTGGAGGGTGCTCGTGTAATCTCACTGTATACAAGTTGTACAAGTGACAATAAAGTATTTCAAATAAACACATAAGCACATAAGGGGAGCGGTGCTGGATCAGACTAATGGCCCGTCATGTGCAGCACACTCTTCTCACAGTGGCTAACCAAATGCCCAAGCTGAACATGAGCACTGCAGCACACTGCTCACCTGTGATCCTCACCAACTGGTATTCAGAGGCTTCATTGCTACTGACAGCGGAGGGAGACTATAGCCATCACGGCTAGTAGCCACGGCTAGGTTAAAAAGGTAAAGGGACCGCTGACCATTAGGTCCAGTCGTGACCAACTCTGGGGTTGCGGCGCTCATCTCGCTTTATTGGCCGAGGGAGCCGGCGTACAGCTTCCGGGTCATGTGGCCAGCATGACTAAGCCGCTTCTGGCGAACCAGAGCAGCGCACGGAAACGCCGTTTACCTTCCCGCCGGAGTGGTACCTATTTATCTACTTGCACTTTGACGTGCTTTCGAACTGCTAGGTTGGCAGGGGCAGGGACCAAACAACGGGAGCTCACCCCGTCGCGGGGATTCGAACCACCGACCTTCTGATCAGCAAGTCCTAGGCTCTGTGGTTTAACTCACAGCGCCACCCGCGTCCCTTTTACGGCTAGGTTGGTCCTCCACAAATTTGACTAATCCTCTTTCGAAACCACCCCAAAGTTGGTAGCCATTGCTGGCTCTCGTGGAAAGGGATGATTCCACAGTTCAACTATACATCGCATGTGACCAATATCTGTATGGTTAACTTGTCTTTCTCTCAAATCGCCATACAGATTCAAACAGGAAAAAACGCACACGCTCCATCTACCCATCCAGTCTCGTAGCACAGGGTAAAAGGCCAGGATTTCATTAGTCTCTCATTGTTTCTTTTACGTCATTGCCCTGGAGAAAGAAAATTAAACAGGGTCTAATCCCTGTAGCTTCACCCAAGGCCCCCACCCCACCCTCCCTGCGTCCACTGACAGCTCCTAATCAGCTTGAAGGAGAGGGCGAAAGGGTCCAGAGGACACCAGCATCTCATGCGCTGAGAAAAAGGGAACAGGGAGCTTTGTGCCACAGAGCAAACTGCCAGCAGGGCTGGCCATGTGTGTGTGTGAAAGAGAGGGAGATCTCGTTTTGAGTTACTGTCGCACTTCTCCAAATATTGCAGTGCAGGTAATGTGTGCAAAAATGGATCATATTAGGGGGAAATTGGTTTTTTGCAAAAATGTGTGTATTAAAAGAGAAAAATGCTGATATTGTCATCAGGACTTTTTTTGGGGGGGTAGAAATTAAAAAACTGATGTGGGAATCTGGAGAGCCGAATTTAAGATTGGAAACTGGAGAAACCGAAACACGCAGATTAGGTCATCTGACTGAGGTGGTATTTAGAGGAGTCCAAGGAGAGGGGTTTTTTCCCCATGAAGGGGGCTCAGGCATGAGTCTTGCCCTCTGAAGCTGTTAAGAGCAGTCTGCAATCTCAATAACCAAAGGAAGGTGCTTGACAGCTGTGCTGGGGTTCTTCATTTCCAGCTGTGCTTCTCATGACCAGCCCTGGACTGATAACACAATAAAACATTTGCTGCTCCAAACCTCATAAATGGCTTTATACAGGAGGCTGAAGCCTTATATCACTTGATTCTGGCAATTGTACACACTGGCCTTTATTCATATTTTTTTTCCAGGATACCTGCATGTGCATAATACCACACCATGTGTGATATATGGTTCAAAATGCAGACCCTTGAGAATCTCGGCTTCTGTTGCTGTTGCCATTTGAGCAAGTTCCTAGCTCTCAGCGCTGTTGAAAAATGTTTGTGGGAAATGCAAACAATGTCTAGAACAAAATGCTTTTGCATTATGCATTCATAATACCCTTCCCTATTTGCATTTCTCTGTCGCCCCTCACCTCTCCTATCCGTGGCTAAAATAATTTTTCACGCACCCTTGCCAAACCTCTATAGACGTAGTTCAAAATAAAACCTACACCTCTGGACCAGTTTCTCTGATTTATACAGTTCGTTTTGAACGTTGTTTCATTGGACAAGAGAACCCATGGGTTTCAATGCAACAACAACAATGAAAAGACCTCCAGTAAGTTTAATAAGGGGGTCTCTGCAGCACTGGATACAATAAGTAGGATCAGGAGAGGGTTGGTTTATTGCCCTTCCTTCCCTCCCAGCTGTCCTGACTTTGCCCTGGCAGTATCCAGCAATTTTTATCCTGGATCTTTTCCCAGCGAGGATTCGGGGGCGTGAACCCCTGTAGCCTGGCTTTACTCCAAGTAGGACACTGACTCTGTGAACAGATCCCATGAAAAGATCCTGTTTTCACCAAACGGTTTAGAAATCGGTATCATCATGATCCTGCCCTGAATGCTTGAATTTAGCACACCCACACAGCATCCAGAGCAGCAGTTCGGCTTTGCGTGGGGGGCGGTATCTGTGCACTACAATCGCGAGCCAGTTTCAGATAGTTTTGCAAACTGAACAGACTGCTTTCTGTCCTGTGCATTTAATGGCATCTCGGTGTGCCAATTTTAGCAGGTGGCAAGTGGCCACTCAGGATTCCAGGCACTCATTTCCATTAAATGCCCCCCCACACACACACACAGTTGTCACCCCCACACCCAACATTCAGTCAGCATTCCATGACCACTGAGCTCGCTCAGCCCTAATTGTTATTATTATTTATTTCATTAAATTCATACACTGCTTGATTGTAAACAACAGCAACAACCTCAAAGTTGTTTACTAAAGATAAAACAGTAAAACCAAGAAACAAATCACAGTTATATTTTTAAACAGTTAAAACACTAAAACAGATGGAAATTACCTCACTGAATTTGGTGGGACTTGGATAGCTCAGTTGGCTAGAGCGTGGTGCTGACAACGCCAAAGTTGCAGATTCGGTCCCCATATGGGACAGCTGCATATTCCTGGGGTTGGACTAGATGATCCTCAGGGTCCCCTTCCAACTCCACAATTCTATGATTCCTCCCAGGTAAGTGTTTAATGGGACAGTGGTCTTAGACTCTGATGTAATGGATTTATCAGGGTGTCCATCTTTAGAGATTATTATTATTAATAATGATTAGCTTTCTGAGGGAAAGCCTCCCTGCTCCATTGGCTCCACCCCCTGGCACAGCCCAAGTCCCAGCCTGTATCCCCTCTTGCCAAATCAGGATGCAAGCTAGGATCCAGTTCATGATAGATTGGGGGGGCGAGGCTTCTGACACACACACACACACACCACCTATCAGGAAGGGCATGGCAGTTCCAGTTGCCACATCGGGGCCCCAGTGAAGCCTCTGCCATCCCTCAATGCCGCTGCACCAAGAGGGGTGAGCGGACATGTGGTAAATGGGGTCTGTGGTAAATGAAAGACCTACATTGGCTCCCAGTACGTTTCCGAGCACAATTCAAAGTGTTGGTGTTGACCTTTAAAGCCCTAAACAGCCTCGGTCCAGTATACCTGAAGGAGCGTCTCCACCCCCATCGTTCTGCCCAGACACTGAGGTCCAGCGCTGAGGGCCTTCTGGCGGTTCCCTCACTTCAAGAAGCCAAGTTACAGGGAACCAGCCAGAGGGCCTTCTCGGTAGTGGCACCCGCCCAGTGGAACACCTTCCCACCAGATGTACCAGACTTTTAGAAGACATCTGAAGGCAGCCCTGTTTAGGGAAGCTTTTAATGTTTAATAGGTTATTGTATTTTAATATTCTGTTGAAAGCTGCCCAGAGTCCTGGGGAAACCCAGCCAGATGGGCGGGGTATAAATAAATAATAATAATAATAATAATAATAATAATAATTATTATTATTATTATTATTATTATTATTATTATTATTATTATTATTATTATTATTATTCTCCTGAGGAACTATGAGAACCCTCCTTTTCATTAGGCTCCATGGGACCTTGGACATCTGCCCCAAAGCCCAACCCTAGTGCTACCACTGATAAAGGACCCCCTGTCGATAAAGAGCCTAGTCCTGCTCTCAACCTGGTGACAGCTACTTCTGAAGTATCCTGGGACCTTCTCTTTTTCCTCTTCGTTTCAGGAGTGATTTTGGGATCTCTGTTTGGAAGTCTCCTGAGGTTGCTCCCACCTCTCGACAGTGACCTGATCATGCTGATTTCTTTTCCTGGGGACATCCTTATGCGCATGTTGAAAATGCTGATCTTGCCTCTTGTGATATCCAGTCTCATTTCAGGTGAGAGGGGGAGGGGGGAGAAATGGCTCCAGATCCCAAACCTGAGAAGTGGGGCGCTAGCCTCTGTATAACTTAGCTGGCCTTCCAAGAGATTGGGTTTTCGCTGAAAGGAACAAGGAACAAATTGTGAAACTGTGGGGGAAATGGCATCCAAGGTGAGTTCATAAGAGCCCCCCCCCCCATGCCTTGAAAGAATGTAAGAGAGGAAAGATTGGAAGGATCGGTCAATTTCATTTCTCTCTGTTTCTCCTTTTCCCAGTCTTAAATTCAGTTCTCCACACTTCTGCAATAATGAAAAATCATCAGAAATTTAGAGCAAATTTATCCTAACAAGCGCATTTTTATAAGCAGTTTTGACTAGCAAACATATTTTTGCAAGCAATTCCCCCTAATTTAATGCATTTTTGTATGTTATATTTGTAGGAGGAAAATATCAGTCCCTGTGATCCCTGTGTGAGTTAAATAACAAAAGAATCAGCTGGGTGCCCAGATTGAAAACACAGGGATAAAGTCACTCTCCAGCAGGCGGGAGCACCCAGGAGTAGAGTTTAAGCTCACAAAAGTCAAGCAGCAGTATAGCATTAGGAATATAGGTTGTTAGACCCTTTTATCCTGTTTAGTTGCATACAGCACTTCACCCATTTTCTACTCCTCTTGCAATGATCAGAGCACACACTGTTAAATAAGTTTTAAATGTTTTACTTACAAAATGCTCCAAAGGTCAGATTCATGCATTTATCCTAGTAGCAGCAAGGTGAACACAGGCAGAATACTCTTGGGTAGAAAATACAGAAAGCTTAAAATATGTGTTCTAAGCTTGCAGTTTGCTTAGACACATCATCCTTGGTCAGTTAAATGGCATGGAAAGAGTGAGAGTAAGAGAAGCTGCTTCACTTCCTCCCTCATGGAAGTGAGGGGGCATGGCTTAGCTGAGTATAGGAACAGAACTCTCCAGTCTTAATCCTGTTGTGCACTAAATAGCATTCATGCATAGTTATGTCCAACTGCACCATCATCACTAATATGTTCATTTTTATACACACACTCTGCCCTATACATGAATTTTTGTAGACACTGGTTGGAGAACCGTATTGCTAAATCTGAATAAGTGTGAATTTTGTAGGACAGCTGTGTTTTGATTCACATATTATTTCGTAAATATACGTCTTTAAAATGTGAACTGAATTAAACTCCTTCCCCATCCCTAGTTGTGGGAGACCAGCCCCTATCACTATCAACACATGCAGTGAACATGCCACCTGATCTGTGCATTTGACTGGTGTGTGAAGGGGCTCTACATGTGAGCTAGGTTAAGGTGTCAGGCAGTGACTGGCCCAAGGTTTCTCAGTGAGATTCAAACCCTGGTCTCCCACATCCTAATCTGACATTGTAACCACCACGCTGGCTCTCTCCTTGACCAGGTCTTTGTACACCTCTCTTTGCCAATAAGAGATTTGTGTTAGAAACCCCAATTTGTTCTACATCAGATGCAGATTTGTTATTGTATTGTATGCGCATTAGGTAAAGGTAAAGGGACCCCTGACCATTAGGTCCAGTCGTGGCCGACGCTGGGGTTGCGGCGTTCATCTCGCTTTATTGGCTGAGGGAGCCGGCGTACAGCTTCCAAGTCATGTGGACAGCATGGCGAACCAGAGCAGCATGCGGAAACACCGTTTACCTCCCCGCCAGAGCGGTACCTATTTATCTACTTGCACTTGACGTGCTTTCAAACTGCTAGGCTGGCAGGAGCTGGGACTGAGCAAAGGGAGCTCATCCTGTTGTGGGGATTCGAACCACCGACCTTCTTATCGGCAAGCCCTAGGCTCTGTGATTTAACCCACAACGCCACCCGCTTCCCCTGTATGCTCATTATCTCAGTGCAAACGGCGCTTCCATACGCTCTGGCACTCGTCACGGTGTTCCGTGTGCCAGAAGCAGTTTAGTCATGCTAGCCACGTGATCTGGAAAGCTGTCTGCGGACAAACACCAGCTCCTTTGGCCTGAAAGCGGGGATGAGCGCCACACCCCATAATCAAATTTGACTGGACTTAATCATCAGGAGTCCTTTACCTTTAGCTATCCCAGTGTATGGCTCGTCATGAGCAGCAGAAGGAAGCTGGTCCCACTCCCTGAGACACCATTCTGCAACTGCCTCCTCTCCTTCCAACTATTATTTTCTTTGTGACTCTCTGTTTGGTCTGTCCACCTCTTACATACTTCCATGGAGGATGGGCTTAGGCAGGGTGGCCTCTCTCCATCCCTTGACCCCGTAACCTCTTGTGATGTGTTTTGTGGGCAGGTCTGGCCAGCCTCGATGCCAAATCCAGCGGGCGCATGGGCACTCGCGCCATGGTTTATTACATGTCCACCACTGTGGTGGCGGCCATATTGGGCGTCATTCTGGTCTTGTCTATCCACCCTGGCAACCCAAAACTCAAGAAATCCCCCACGGTGATGACTAGGAACGAGGAGGTCTCCAGTCTGGACGCTTTTCTGGACTTGATCAGGAACCTGTTCCCCGAAAACCTGGTCCAAGCCTGTTTCCAGCAGGTAACGCAAGTAGCAAATGTATGGATCAGGGAGGCAAAGGCCGGCAGGGCCTGGGACAGTGGTTTGGCAGTGGTTGGTTGCTTCCAAACCGCCCTCTCCACCTACCATGCCGCCTCTTTTTCACACAGATCCAAACCGTCTCGACGAAGATCCCTGTGCCCCCGGTTGTGGTCCGTAAGGAAAACGTGAGTCAGATAGTCCACGCCAGTGGGTCAGTGCTCAACACCACTATCACGGAGGTCAACGTGGGTCCCAGCACCGTGACCCAGAAGCAGCTGGAGTTCAAGGCTGGAATGAACGTTTTGGGTGAGACTTTGGTCAAGAGCAAAAGTGGAAGAGCTCGGCAGAGGCCAGGAGCAAATATGGAGGGTGCTGTGGACAAACAACTCACGCAGTCATAGCCACACCACGTGGAATCATTTTTAAATTTCAAAACTATATATGCATGCTTTTAGAATGTCCTCCGTCATGAATGCTATTCATGCAGCAGAATGAAGTGGTAGAAGCCTGAGATGGTGGGAATTAAGGACCGTACCACTGCAGGCTGCAGGTAGAGGATGGCATTTTATTCCCCAGGGGGGAAACTCCTGCCAAAACCACACAAACAAGAGGAGAGGGGGTGGACCCAGGACATCAGCAGGAAAGGTTTGGTCTCAACCTTCTCTTTGCTGTGAGTGCTTTCTGCTTTAGGTTGTTTCTTTATAATATGGGAGCATTCGCAACTGTGATCTCCCCTCTGCTGTCTGAAATGGTACTGCCCAGTCTACCACCTGGGAATTCGGACACCTTCCTCTCTACATGTAGACAAGGCCTTAGCTATTTGCGTTTTAATTGTGTGGTTTTTAAAACTGTGCCCCCTCCCCCAAAAAACCCCACTGTTAATTGGGCAGTACATTAATTCAAAAGTAAATAAATAAAATAGGGGAGGGGTAGAAAAGCAGAGAAGAAATTGAATTTGGCACATTAATACTTAATCCTTTTTTTGGCCTTCAAAAGGCATTGGTTAAGACTCGTTTTTACATGTTTTACATGTTTTTCAAACTCAATGTTATTTCAGTATTTCAGATTTGAATTTTGAAATTTTCAAACTCAACATTGTTTCAACATTTCACTCTTGAATTTTGAAATTTAGCATTTTTAATAATAAACATAAATTAAGCACACCTCTCCTCCTCCTACCTGCATCTGGTGTGCAGGTAAGAGACGAGAGGTAGGTAGGTTCGTGATTTTTTACCTGTTCATTCAGCGTCCTGTATTGGGGAGACAGAGCACAGGGTTGGCCAGAGATCCCTCCTTCTCCCTGACTCCCCCTTTCTCTCCTCACCCCCCTCCCTTGCAGGTTTGATTGGCTTCTTCATTGCTTTTGGCATTTGCATGGGGAAGATGGGCGAGCAGGCTAAGCCCATGGCCGACTTCTTCAACATCCTCAACGAGATCATCATGAAGCTGGTCTCTATGATCATGTGGTAAGAGAGACTCACATTCAGATATGCAACCTAGAGATTAATTTCTTTTAAAAAAACAACCAATGCCAGTTTCCTTCTAAGTATGGAAGCAAGAACTACAGACCTGTGGGCTTATTGCTGTTGGGTTTTTTTGCCATCAGAGATAGCAACAGCAAAACCATTATTTGAATGCTGAGCCGTATGTAGCCAAAATGGCATTATTTAAGTGTAAGAGGGAGGTAATATTGTTGTTGTTTAGTCGTTTAGTCATGTCCGACTCTTCGTGACCCCCTGGACCAGAGCACGCCAGGCACTTCTGTCTTCCACTGCCTCCCACAGTTTGGTCAAACTCATGCTGGTAGCTTCGAGAACACTGTCCAACCATCTCGTCCTCTGTCGTCCCCTTCTCCTTGTGCCCTCCATCTTTCCCAACATCAGGGTCTTTACCAGGGAGTCTTCTCTTCTCATGAGGTGGCCAAAGTATTGGAGCCTCAGCTTCAGGATCTGTCCTTCCAGTGAGCACTCAGGGCTGATCTCCTTAAGAATGGAGAGGTTTGATCTTCTTGCAGTCCATGGGACTCTCAAGAGTCTCCTCCAGCACCATAATTCAAAAGCATCAATTCTTCACCGATCAGCCTTCTTTATGGTCCAGCTCTCACTTCCATACATCACTACTGGGAAAACCATAGCTTTAACTATACGGTCCGTATAGTTAAGAGGGAGCTAATAGCAGATTTTAAAAAGCTTGGGTGGAGATCCCTAAAATAAAAAGTGAGTGTGCCCATTGGCCACAGAACACTGAGCAGCATCTGACTGCCTTGAGGGAAACCAGCCAGGGGGCAGGAGATGGATTAGTCTGGAATGGAGTGCCCTGCAAAGGGCATGGCTGGCTGGAACCCTAAAGGAGGAGACCTCCACAAAGAAGTGTTGAGTTGCAGGTCACAACTGTACCTGGTTATTTTCAAACATACAAGTCGAGTAGGCTGTGCCAGGCACCCAGAAAGTGCTTGTCTTTAAAGCAGGTGTTGGAAGCTTCTAAAGCAGTGTTTCTCAACCTGTGGGTCCCCAGATGTTGTTGGACTACAACTCCCATCATTCCTAGCCAGCATGGCCAGTGGCCAGGGATGATGGGAGTTGTAGTCCAACAACATCTGGGGACCCACAGGTTGAGAAACACTGTAAAGGCAGTGATCAAATAATGGGGGGGGGGAATTAGGGGACCCTTTTCGAAACACACTCAAACTAACCACTAATTCCCTCTCCCCCCCATGCCCTTCCACTAATGGGGCCATCATTAAAGATAGGGAGGCCTAGATCCCTCTGACTCCTGCACCCCTATTAATTCGAGCACCACCCAGACGTAGAAATGAGCTCCTGTATCTCCATGTACAACTCCCCCGTGTGGTGAGAGCTGGGGGGGTGTAGACTAGAGGAACATGCGAGGCAACAAAGGATTCCCAGGGGTTGAAATGGCCCAGCCTAGCCATCAAGGCTTCCTACTCTGGATGGGATTTTACCTGAGCAATGGTGCTTTACTCACTGCTTCCTCACCAGCCTGATTCATCTCTGCCTCTTGGCTTCCCTCCTCTCCTGCTTCTGTCCCCACTCTGATTCTGGACTGCTCTCTGCCGCAGGCTCTTCCTGCTCACTAAACCCTGTTTCTTCTTCAGTTTCCAACTCATCCCAGTCTTCTCTCTTTGACCACTCGTCGTCGTCCCACCGCTAATCCCCTGACTCTGAGCCTTTTTCCCTCAGGGGGCTCCCCAGCTGGTGCCTCCCACCATTCCTCTGTGTCTAGCCAGTCCATGACAATGGCCATACCTGTTTCCTGTGGGAGGGAGTTCCATAGTCTATCTGTGCACTGCTCATTCAGCTGCTGCGGCACCATCTGACAGTCTTCTGAACGTCCCCTTCCTCAATGTAGGTACTCTCCGTTTGGCATCGCTTCTCTCATCTGCGGCAAGATTGCCGGTATCAAAGACCTGGAGATGGTGGCCCGTCAGCTGGGCATGTACATGGTGACGGTCATTGTGGGGCTGGTCATCCACGGTGCTATGGTGCTGCCCCTCATCTTCTTCGTCATCACGCGCCAGAACCCCTTCCTTTTCTACGCTGGCATCTTCCAGGCCTGGATTACGGCTCTTGGCACAGCCTCCAGGTACGGGCAGCTCTCGCGTGGCTTCCTTTTTAGCAGACACTCTTTATGTGGTGATGGACATTTCATTTTCTGCTCACTTGGGAAAATTTATAGACCACATAATTATTATTTTTAAAAAAAACAAACAAACCTCTATGTGGTTTACATAAAATAGTATTTATCTTTTTTAAAAAAAATACTTACCAGTTAAGCATATTGTTAATTTATGAACTTGGGTGTATGTTGGCAGGTGGTTTATGGAACATGTTCAGGGTGTGTGTGTGTGTGTGTGTGTGTGTGTGTGTGTGTGTATATATATATATATATATATATATATATATATATATATATATATAGTTGTTTGTTATTTATTTATTTACAGCCTTTATAGGGAAGTTTAGGGAAGTTTTTAATGTTCGATGTTTTATCGTATTTTTAATATTCTGTTGGGTGCCGCCCAGAGTGGCTGGGGAAACCCAGCCAGATGGGTGAGGGATACATAATAAAATTATTATTATTATTATTATTATTATTATTATTATTATTATTCCTCCTCATGGAATGTTTTCAGTCCCAGAGCAAGGGAACAAAGTTAATGCAAATGAACAGAGGAAAATAGCATACAAAGATTTCAAAAAGACATATAAACAGGACCAATAGGCAACTAAGAAATTCTATCATATGCTAAATGAGCAGAATTACAAGAACGTAAGTTAGCATTTCCAATTTAACGAAATATGGGCCTCAAGGTCAGCAGGTAGTGATGGGCGGGTGGGTTTGCTGGCCTCCCCCGTTTCTCTTCTTGCCAGGCAGTGTTCAGGGTGGAATTCCTCAGGATCGAATTCCTCTCTTTGGAGAGAGAGGAGCAGCCAACCTCAGCAGCGGCCATGTTACTCAAATTAAGTATGGATTGGGCCTTTAGGATTGTCGGCTACAGGGTGTACAAACAATGCGTCCAGATACGGGTGCATGAGGAGGAAGGGGTGTTATGGAGAAATTACGTATGGACATACAGCTTTTAAAATCACTTTTCCCTACGTCTCTGCTACCCCTGCCGCCTCCTTTGCACACCAGCGCCGGGACGCTGCCTGTCACTTTCCGCTGCCTTGAGGAGAACTTGAAAATCGACAAGCGGGTGACCCGCTTTGTGCTGCCCATTGGGGCCACCATAAACATGGACGGCACCGCTCTCTATGAGGCTGTGGCAGCCATCTTCATTGCACAGATGAACAGCATACACTTAGATGGCGGACAGATCGCAACAGTCAGGTGAGGTGACTCGGTAGGCCTGGTTTGTTTTTCCCCCTCATGAGCTGGCTGGTGCCCAAGTCAGCTGTAACTCACCCCAAGGGCAGGAGAGTCGATCTCATTTCACATACAAAGTTGCCCACTTATTAAGCGGTTCGTCAGAGTCCTTGTTTGCAGCCTTCGGAAAAGTAGTAGTGGCAGAGTACAGGGCCTTTTTGGTAGTGGCACCGGGGTTGTGGAATTCCCTCCAGCAAAGATTTGTATAGCTTCTTTGCTACAGGGCTTTCGTACTTGAGCCATTAAAGCTAGCACTGTTCCAAAGCATTTGTCCAAGACTTTTTCCACAGTTTTGGTGGGCAAAAACATCCCCAAATGTTCTTACCATGTCAGACCACTTGTCCATTTAGTCCTCCAGGGTTTCAGACTGGGGTCTCTCCCAGCCCTACCTGTGGATGCAGAGGATTGAACCTGGGACCTTCTGCATGCCAAGCAGCTGCTCTGGCCCTGAGCTACAGCTGCCTTCCGCAATTACGTTGCTTATTTTAATAATGGCTTTGTTTACTTGTTTTGAATTTTGTAAGCTGCTTTGATGCTCTGCGGCCTATAAATGTGAACGAACATCTCATTTCTCTCCCTTTCTGTTCCCACAGCCTAACAGCCACATTGGCTAGTGTAGGGGCAGCCAGTATACCCAGTGCGGGGCTGGTCACCATGCTTTTAATCCTGACAGCCGTGGGACTCCCGACCCAGGACATCAGCCTCCTCATTGCTGTGGACTGGCTACTGTGAGTGACGTCAAGGGCAGGGGCTTGGTAGTGGAGTGTGGTCAAACCACGACATCAATGTCCCCCTTCAGGGTCATTCAAAAAACAACAACCCACAATACGTCTGAGAGACAGTGCAGGATTGCGGTTAGTGTGTTGGACTGGACCCTGGGTGACCAGGGTTCATAATCCCCACTCAGCTGTGAAGCTCTCATTTGGCGACCTTAAACCACTCACAGCCTCTCAGCCTAACATACCTTCCAAGGTTGTTGTGGAAATAAAATGGGAAGGGGAAGAACCTCATCCATTGCCTTTTTATCTCCTCAGGCATTAATTTGTTTATTTTTAGAAAAATGTGTGGAATTTGCATATGTTAATTTATACCTTTAGAGGCGGTCACACACAATCCCGCTTTCAGTACCGCTCACGCCTGCAAAAGTTGCAGGGTGGTCATACTGCTTCATTTCCAGTCCTTGCCTATTTCTGCCAAAGTCCCATTAACCCGCATAGGCCTGGCCCAAGGAAGTGCGAGGCAATATGATGTGGGCTTTTCTGCGAAGTAGCTCCTTCAAGAGAGGTCTTATCTTCCTGGAAGGCTGTCCAACGGACAGAGAGCTCCAGCGATGGCAAAACGTAATGACCACATATGCAAGCAGATAGGTGGGAAGCAAGGACAATGGCAGGATGGGAAGCGAAGGCAATGGTAGGCCTTGACCACGTCACTCTAACCCAGGCTACCTCAACCTCAGCCCTCCAGATGTTTTGAGACTACAATTCTCATCATCCCTGACCACTGGTCCTGCTAGCTAGGGATGATGGGAGTTGTAGGCCAAAAACATCTGGAGGGCCGAGGTTGAGGAAGCCCGCTCTAACCCTCTCCTCCCTGTTTTCCTCCCTCCTCCTTTCAGGGACCGCATGAGGACCTCCATCAACGTGGTAGGCGACTCCTTTGGTGCCGGCATCGTCCATTTCCTCTCCCAGAAAGAGTTGGCGCTCATTGACGGAAGGGGGGAGGAGCTTGAGATAGACCCCACTACCCTTAAGCTGCAGGCTCTGGCCAATCACCAGGAGGGCTCCATCGGGTCTGGCTACACCGTCTTGCCCAGCCAGGACGAGGAAGAGGTGAGCAGGAGAACGTTCCCGGTGAATGTTCAGTGGGCCTGGGAGAAGCCAACAGTCACTGGGGACATAAGAACATCAGGACATGAGAGCTGAGCCCACACAGCTCAGGACAGTCTTCCTTCGGGCTTCTATTCTCATGCCTACTGTGCCTGTATGTAACAGGGAACCATTGTGGCGCTGAGGGCCAGATTTAGATTCAGAGCAGGGCCTTTTTAGTGCTGGCCTCTTTGGTTTTGAATCCCGTCTCTGGGTAAATCCACAGTGCAAGGGGCATGGCTGGCCCAACACTCAGCATGTTGAGAAGCCCCAAGCATAGGGCTAGCAATACAATTCTTTCTGCCATTCCCATCAGCTGAGGTGATAAGGAGGAACCTGCATCCTCAGGGACCTCTGCGTACGAGAGAAGTCCCTCTCTCACAGCAAATGTCTGGGAAAATGGCTGGAAAAATAAAACGGGGCTGTTTGCTTTCACTAAAGAGAGGCAGGAAGGTCTCTCTTTAATAGTGACAGCAGCTCCAATGAAAAGCAGAGCCTTCAAAGAGATATGTTTGTAAAGGGGCACAGAAAGCTCTAAGCTTTAATTTTGTTCGATTTTTTCTTAATACATCTTGTTCACACATGCTGTGATCCACAAGGAGTGAGTGCGCCTGAGTGAACAAACCCAGCAAGTCCTATTGGTGCTCAGTTTTGCATCATGGAATGGGGAAAAATGTCCTTCCCTTTGCTTCAACCTACTGCCTTGATTATAGTGGGTGGCCCCTGAATACCTGCTTTTGAGATGGGGCAAATCACTTTTTCCTCATCACTGTTTCCATCCCTGTGTATCTCTGTGGCCCTTTCTACGTGGTTGCATTCCAACTCCCATCCTCCCTGGTCATGTTGGTTGTGGCTGATGGGAGTCAGCACCCAACAACATTCAGAAGTCCACAGGCTCCCCAGTCCTGCTGTATGTGATCTCCCAAACCTCTTCGTGTGCTGCGTTTCCTGCCTTCTCCACCCTCTTTTTCTCTAAACTAAGATGTTTGCTGTAAGCCTTTATTCACAAGGAAGATAATCTTTGAGCCCCGGTGACCTACCTTTCCGTTGTTACCTGTAACTCTGAGCTAAGACTTGATCTGAGCCAGGGATCAGGAACGTTGTCTGGATTTAGCCGCAGGGCATGTGAAGTAAAGTGAACCCCTGGGCATGTACAAAGTTAATTTCTCTCATCACTGGGTTAAACACAGCCAATTCACTTCTGTGTTGCAAGCTAAAGTCGCGCAGTGGCATAGCTGTCAACTTTTCCCTTTTCTTGCGAAGAATCCTATTCGGAATAAGGGAATTTCCCTTTAAAAAAGGGAAAAGTTGACAGCTATGTGCAGTGGAAATCCTTTCTGTTCCAAAATGGGCTTTAGCTCCAGTGCCTTTTCAGAAAAAAAGTATAAATGTGAAAGTCCTGCTGCATGCAAATCAAGCTAATTAGATAAACTTTTCCTGATTTGCAATATCGAGGGCAGGATCTGAATTTGCTCGCTGCTTGGCAGAGACTCCTGCTTATTTTAAGAAGCCGAAGCCAGTTCAGGGGAGAGAATTCAACAGGTATTTTGCTCTTCCCTGCATTATTGTGCTTGTATTGCTTTGCTGTGCTCCCTGCCATGCAGATGTTAATAGCACAGGAGCTTCTGCGAAGGAAAAGCCCCCGGAATCCTTGTTTGCTGATCAAAGGGATTTAGAGAGATTTCAGCACAGAAGTCTAGACACCAAACAAGCACACTCACACATGCCCAGATAATAAATAATAACCCAACCCCCCCCCCTGTTTTTTCTGCTTCCAGCTTCCAGAAAAAATGGATGCGGCGTCGCAGTATAGTGAGAAGGATGAGGAGGAGCCTGATGAAGAGGAGGAAGAGAAGAAAAAGGAAGAAGAATAAGCACCTTCCCTCCACTCACTTCACACAAACACACACACACACACACACACACACACACACACACACACACACACACACTGGTAGCATCAGCAACACAAATGGGGCAGGAGGAATGGCAGGGGCCCCCAAACTAATTTGATTATTATCTTTATGAATATTGTACCCAATGGAAGGCTGGTCCATTCAGGTGCATGGGTCAACTGCCCCACACACCTCATTCTGCCTTCAGCCTGCCCCTACCCCAACACCTGTCTTCCTGCTTAACAACCAGTCCAGGAGGAGCCACTGCCTGTCCGTTCCATCCTCTTTCTTCTCCCTGTTGCCCTTTGTATAACTCAGCAGGAGAAGGACAGGGGACGGGGACAAAACTAGAATTAGTTGGCTCCACCTGCCATTGGCTCTATGGCGCCACCTACTGTTGGGCTCCCTGCCTTCCGCCCAACCAGTCCCAAGGAGACTAGTTCCACAGTTCATACCTGAACCCGCTTTTTGCAGCAACCTCAGCTGTGAATGAGAGATACCTGGATAACTTAAACAGCCACACACAGAGAGACACAGCTGCTGTATCTACGCATTGTCTTGTACGTGTGTGTGTACACATATACATAGACTTGTATATTTTTTTGCACATACCTTTTGTAGATTGCTTGGGGTGGGAAGAGGGGATCTATTTTTCTTACACAGCCACATCCCACCTTTGAGATTCTCGTAGGATATAGAAATCTGCCTTATACCAGGTCAGACTGTTTTGTCCATCTAGCAGCAGCCCTCCAGAGCCTTCAGCAGAGAAAGGTCTTTCCCATCACTTCCTACCTGTTCATGTTAACTAGAGAGGTCAGGGACAAGCTTTCCACCTTCTACACTCAAAGCATGTGCTCTGCCACTGAGGTTTGCACCTCAATTCCCTTCATGCACACCTATCTATTCATTCACCTTCAGAGACCGAGCGTGTGGTTTGGAGCTTCTAGGCTCTGCCATGAACCGAGGCAAGCCTTGTTGTTTCCCTTCTCCCATCTGTAAAATGGAAATAATAATTCTGGGCCAATTTTGCAGGATCGTATTGTGAGCTTTATGCAGAAAATGTAAGTGAAGCGCTTTGAGCACTTTGGGGGGAAATACTATATAAATACTAAGTATTATTACTATTATTATTATCTTCATGCATATCCACACTCCCTCTCACCGAGCGTCATAGACATTTAGCACCCTAGAGTGGAATAGCCCCATTGGATCAGTTCCACCCTGTCCCACAACAGGGTAAAATTCACATATATACCAAATGCCTGTCTTTCCTCCTCTGGAAAACTTCCAGCAAATAACACTTCATACATGCTTTGGCCACTTCTGTCATTGCCAAAACTGCCCTCGTAAATGAGGAAATCTTATCCTCTTCTAGTTTCTTCAGGTATTTTTCAGGCCTCCATTGCCTCACAATCATTACCTCCTTCATTGACTGTGAGAGCTCTATATAACCTTCCTGCCAATGTTAAAAACAACACTCAATGCCAAATGATCTATTGACAATCTGTTGCTTTATTCTCCGCACTGGGTAAATTTTAGTCTAGGAATCTTCTGCTAGTTTGCTGTTTTTTAACTAAAGAGCTTTCCTAATCCCAAACAGCTATGTAACTGAGACCTAAGGTTGGGCAAGCAGCTCTTGCAAGGCCTTGGAGAGATCTGAGCTATTCAGAAGCTCAGATTCGATAAGGTTATCCTAATTAACTTGCAGAAGAGCGGAACTCTGTTTCCATGTTCTCAGCTCAGCTCCCAAGGTGTGTATAAACCTTAATTAACCCATTATGAAACTGAACAGAACAGAGGCAACGTTGGGCCGTATCTGAAAGTAGTAGGCAGGCTGGTCAATCTGTGGAAAGAGCGGTCGTCTCAGTGGGTTTTGGCCAGGATCTGTCCCACTTTGTTCCCACAAGTGCTTTACTGTTTTGCCCACAGTCTGAAAGGTAAGCAATCCCTCCCCCATCTTAACTGCTCTTCAGACAGCACACTGTGAATCGCCCTGCATGTTTCTCTTAAAAAGAGGGTACAAAAACTGGTGCATATGCAACAATGCCAACTCGACCAAACGTTTCTGGAGTACCGGTAATTCTGAATTCCTTTCCTGTCCAATAACTTTGCCATTCACTATTTTGCAATGCCTTCTGGCTCTTACAGCATTAACCCCAACTGGGGGTGATGAAATGTTAAAAAAAAATATATCGTGGGGAATCTTTGACAGGTGTCCCAGTGGTAAGGGAATACATTTGCTCCTTGTTCCCACCTCTACCCTACAGCAACCGAAAATGCATTTTTGAGAGAGCCTGGCCTAACCTTTGCACATCTCACTACTGCACAGCAGTCGGGGGGAAGCAAGCACAATGGGAATGCTCAGGCCAGGGGGCAGGAGGAACATCAGCAGCACCGGATCTGAGCTACAGGAAGCAGGGCTGTACCTATCTCAGGGGAGGTGGAAGAGAGAGATAGAGAGACAGAACAGATTGAAGAGAGATGGGGAGGGAGGGAAAGAAGGAGACGCCGTCTGTCGGGCTTAAGAAGCCGAAAGCCAGGAATTTAATCAATGTCTGGGGACTGGCAGGAGGTGATGACGCAGAGCGAGGCTTCGTCAGTATGGATTCAGCTAGCTGGCCTAATCCAGCACAATGGCTGAGCCGCGGCTCTCTCCCCCTGCCTAGCAGTCTGGCGAAAAGGGGAGTGAGATTTTGTGTGTACGCACAATGGGCCGAGATGTATATTTTGTGCGTGTGCATTTTTGAAATATCAGATTGAGGTTATGCAAGGTCATGCAATACATTTACTTTCAAATTACTTGGTTAGCCCACGGTTAAAGGTTAAGGAACTTTACACATCGCAGTTTAACTCTCCCACCCCTTGTCTGGAGTAGACCTCAGATTTCCCCACCAGGCAAGGATGGGATATTTGACCCCATGTTGCCATCTAGTGTTTAGCTTGAGAGTTACACCTTTTCCCTGGATTTATTTTGGCAAGACTGGTCACACGCCACAAATGGTTGTTACAGGGTAAGGTTGCCAACTGACTAGAAAAGCAACAGCAGATCTAGACAGGCCTGCTCACGTGCTTTTACCAGCAGACTGGAGGCGCCGCAATCAGCTGGTGAGACTTCTCACATAATGGATATAAGCCATATCGCCTGATGTCAACAAATCAAGCTTATTTCAGAGAAACTGCCATGGCAGCTGATGGCAGCATAAGCAACAAGTCTTGGGGCACCTTAAAGAATGCATTCGATCAGGCTACTGTGAAAGACACAGCTGCAGCAGCTAGTTAAAAAGTTGGCAGCCCTATTCCTAAAGATTGGAAGCTTCCCCCTATCAATGCATGAAGTTCAGGAGGCTAGGGTACCTTTAAGCATGTGCAGAGTGCACTTACCAAAAGCACTTCCCAAAAGCCAGTCTCTATGCTTTCAAGGTTTGGACAGGGATTTGGGTTTTTTTTTTATTTATTTAGAACGTGGAGCTTCCTGTTTGGGTTTCCATGTCTCTATTTATTTAAAATATTTCCGCCTTTCCATACATATTCTCAAATTGACTTACAACACCTCGCATTAAAAACACGTATCACATAATTTTTTAGAAAAAAATATGCAATGAAATATAACTGGCAGCATTCAAAACCAGCGATGCAGATGAGGATCCACTACTGTGAGAATGCCCACCTCACTTCCAAAAGTGGGGGCACCTGGAGATACGCTGTGCTCTATAGCACATGTGGGCAAACTTCAGGACTGCAAGATCTGTTTGGTGTTTGCTTTACTAGGAAGCTGAGCTCCACCAATCAGAGCAAGGAGCAAAGTAGTGACTTGAGGTGTGGGGTGGAGATGGAGTCAATTACTTCCTGCACCCGTAACCCATGCAGGGGAAGAATATACCTAAAATTCCAAGCAGCATCTGCATTTCTACAGATCAGGACTTCTAAAAAAAAAATCTATATTTGGGAAAGGGGTGGATTTTTTCTCATTACTTTTTTGGGGAGCCAATCTACCGCAAATTCTCCAGCAGCAGCCTATCAGTAAATAGGCTGTCCTACCTTCTGCCTAACCCTGGCCTAGAGAATTCAGTCTGCAGGAGTGGGGAGAGGGATTTGCACATAGCCCATATTTTATTCTGGAAAGGGTCCAGAGCCTCAGATGAAGTTCCCAGTGCGCAGGTTGGCTGGGGACAGGCACTCCAGCTTCACAGGGCTTGCTTGGGGCTGCTTGGAGTCTTGCCCTGCCTCGGAAGACGCCAGCTTCCCTGATGACCCATCGAGAGCAGAGGGGGGTTGCTTGAGAGCTGGGATCGAGAGGGTCTGGATTGGCTGAGGCTGGGCTTGGGAAGCCGTTGGGTAGACGTAACCGTCAGTCTCGTAGAAGAACCAGTCGTAATCCTTTGGGCTGTCCAGGAAGAGGGCTGGGAAGAAAATGGGGGGGGGGGAGCGGAGTAAGAAATAAACCCATTCATGGACCATTGCATCACATGACCATGTCAGGTGCCACTTGAAGTTGCTTTTCACTAAGTCAATCTGTTTTGCCTGGTATTGGCTGACTGGCAAAAAAAAAATCTTTTTCAACACCTGTTAGCTGCAGCTGGGGGAAAAGGGTCTCTTTAGTGGTGGCCCCTTATTTAGGCAATTCTCTCCCTAGGGAGGCTCACTTAACACCCACATCGACATGTTTCACTTCTCAAGGCTTCTACTACTCAGGTCACCATCTTATTCAGTTATTGTCACTGGTGGTCTATTTGTTGTTTCCTTTTACTTATTTACCTTACAATTGTGTGTAGGTTAAACCACCCTGCTCATCTTTGCCCTGAAGGGTACCATTAAAGTAACCTATTATGTTAAGAAAAAATACATAGGCAGACCACGCAACACTTCCGAATTAAGCGGGAGATCCCAGAATTACAGAAGCCAATCCTGGCTTCTGTTTGGATCTAGGAATGTCCCATTGGTGGCTTCTGCCAGAGCGCTGGACCAGAAGACACTTGTTTTTTGGCCTTGCGAGAACAAAAAATGGATGTATTTTGGTCTCTTGGGACCAAATAAAGGAGCGTCCCAATTTTGGCCTCCAAGATGTTGGAGGGTATGCAGGGGAAACCAGTGATGATCTTCCCCAGCTGTGAAGAACCTTTGGCCCTTGAGATGTTCTTGGACTCCAACTCCCATCAGCCCCCACCAGCACAGCCAACAGCCAAGGATGATGGGGACCGCAGTCCAATCACGGGTTCTCCATCCTGATCTTTCCCCTTCAACAGTGCAGACAGGCGGCTGGTATCAAAGCATAGTCCAGCCGCCTGCACTGTTCTCCTCAATCCTAGCCCACCAGGTCCCACTCACTCTCCTTCCCAAAGACCACCCATCACTTACCAGGGTCATCAAATCCGTCCTCATACAAGCGATGGTGGGAAAACGGTTCTTTCTTGGATCCTCGGCTGTAGGCACAATAGACCCCAATGAAGAGGCAGAGCAGCAGGCCGCAGCCAGCGAGAAACAGCCCCATGGCATGGCTAGCTGCGGTGTGGGCTTCCCCAGCTGACAGTTGCCCTGTGCAAGAAGGAAGAATGATATCATGTGGTCCACACTAGGGGTGAAGGAGAGGTCCCATCCGCATTTAAAGCCAAACCTTATCAAGTCCTCACTTTATGAAACAATACACAAACCAAAATACAGCTCTCCTCAGAAGTTCGCACTTCTCGCAGTTTTGCAATGCAGTCCTCAAAGTTTGCAGCAGTGTGTGTGTGTGTGTGTGTGTGTGTGTGTGTGTGTGTAAAGCACCCATGAGAATGAAGGTGTTAGTGGGGCGGGGGAAACACAAAATGCATTATATGTGGGGGAATTGCATTGCAAAAATGCGTATGTCAGTCAAAGCTGCATATAAAAATGTGTTTCTCAGAAAGAAAAATTGCACTAAAAAGATGATGAATTTTCGTAAGGATTTTTCATTAAAAACACTCTCACACACAAATGCCTGCAAAATGTGGGGAACTGAATTTAAGACTGGGAAAATATGAAACGGAGAGAATCTGGATGAAAAGATCTTTTTCATCCCTAGCCCACGCAGAGAGCTTCGTGGGAAGCATGGACATGTCTCCTACTTTACGAAACACAGTCCTCCCTTCTAAGGTAATAATAATAATAATAATAATAATAATAATAATAATAATAATAATAATAATAATTTATTATTTATACCCCGCCCATCTGGCTGGTCTTCCCCAGCCACTCTGGGCAGCTTCCAAAAAAATATTAAAATACTATAATACATCAAACATAATACATCTATGAAATAGAGGAGCCAGTCCTAGCAAGCCTCCCGTGTCAAGGAACAGTCAGGAGGGTGTGACATGGAAATGGCCCCATGGGCCAAGCTGAGACCCATGCGGAGTCTCACTAGGCCCACAAACAGAAAGTTCCCCCTCCCTTTGTCTGTTTGAAGGGTTGTCTCATCCAGGTCAAGTTTAAGACTGGAAGACAATAAGTTGCCTTGAAATTGCCAGTTAACAGTTAGCACCCTGTAAGCAGGCTGAGCAGGCAGTCGCCCAGGTCACCTTCTCTACTATGGTGAGATTCATAGATCCATAAAGGGACCCCCAGGGACATCTAGTCCAACCCCTGCAATGCAGGAACCCTGCCCACAGCCATCCCTGGGTCGGCTCAAACTACCAACCTTCTGGTTAACAGCCAGACGCACTGACCCAGATGTATTGCATTTCTATATAAATAATAGAAATTATTTCTAATGCTGCGTCTATCCACATAAGTCAGCAGGCGTGTGCAGTTTTTATGCAAACGTGTATCCTCGTTTGTCCACTTTCTTGACAATGCACTTCATTTGGACTACATGTGAGCAGCCAAGCAAGGCCTCATCTACATTTAAAGCAGCATCATGCCGCATGAAACAGTCAAGGCTTCCCCCAGAGAATCCTGGGAACTGTAGTTTGTTAAGGCTGCTGAGAGTTATCAGGAGACCCCTATTCCCCTTACAGTGCTACAGTTCCCAGAGGGTTGAACAGTCAATCCCTCCTCCCAGGGAATTCATACAATTGTAGTTCTCCCAGGAGAATAGGGGTCTCCTCTCAGGGTGCTTAACAAACTGCAGCTCCCAGGATTCACTGGAGGAAGCCATGACTGTTTAAAGTGGTATGATGCAGCTTTAAATGCGTAGTACGGATGGGGCCTGAATCTGGGTCTAGCCCATTCTAACCCCAATTTTACAGATATAGCAACTGAGGCTGAGAGATGCCAGCTTGCTTAGGGTCACTCAATAGCCACAAGTTCTCCCAGGTCCATGATTTCATACTGGTCTGTGAGCTACTCGACCCCAGTGCCCTTCTGGAGAATCCAGGATTGGAATTGCAATCAGCTAATCCCTCCACAAACAGGGACGCGGGTGGCGCTGTGGGTTAAACCACTGAGCCTCTTGGGCTTGCCAATCAGAAGGTCGGCGGTTCGAATCCCCGCTCCCGTTGCTCGGGCCCTGCTCCTGCCAACCTAGCAGTTTGAAAGCACATCAAAGTGCAAGTAGATAAATAGGTACCGCTCCAGTGGGAAGGTAAACGGCGTTTCCGTGCGCTGCTCTGGTTCGCCAGAAGCTGCTTAGTCATGCTGGCCACATGACCTGGAAGCTGTATGCCGGCTCCCTCGGCCAATAAAGCAAGATGAGTGCCTCAACCCCAGAGTTGGCCACAACTGGACCTAATGGTCAGGGGTCCCTTTACCTTTACCTAATCCGTCCACAAAACCCCACACAGGCATAGGAAGATGCCTCATCCTCCAGCCCTACCTGGCAAGGCCAAGGATTGCACCTGAGGCCTTCTGCATGCAAAGCAGACGTTCTACCCATGATTCACAGCCCTTCCCCTGTCTGAAAGCCCAGGAGAAGCACCTTCACCTTTGGGTTTCATCAGCATAATGGCCACTCCCTGAGCTGCAGTCTCCCATTGCTGACTTCCGCCAGACTCCTCGATGTCAACCTCAGGAAACTTGAAAGGAGCAGCCTCCATCTTCTCTTGGGGAAGCCTGGGTTTCTCTGTCTGTGGGCTGGAGACCGAGGACTCCTTGTGGTCCTGGTCCTGCTGCGTCAGGGAAGGTTTGGGCGAAGATGTCGCATCAGTGGCGTCTGATGTGGGACCTGATGTGGATTCGGGGGATGTTTGTGGGGTGGAGGACCAGGTGGTAGGGAGAGGAGAAGGAGAGGAGAAAAGGGGCGTGCTGGGAGCTTCGTCAGTGGTAGCGTGGCTTGCACCCAGGAACAGCAGCAGCAGGCAAGTGAGAAGGTGGTTGAGATCCATTTTCAAACTGCCAGACCAGGGAGTCTCTGCAGAGGAAGATAAAATGCTGGCCTGTGGAACAATACAAACCAAGGAGACCTTCCACACATAAACCCAGGAGTGCAAGTGGGACGTCCGTGGAACAGAAAGCCATGACCACCCCCAAAGACCAAGGCCACCTCCAGACCATCCCTGTTTTGTGGAAGAGACTCAATTGCAGACCGGAAATGTAGGTTTGCCTTAGTCAGATTTATTTGTTGAAAACCTTTGGTGGTCACAAAAATACAAGCGGCACAGGAGTGAACAGAAAACAGATGGTCCCCACCAGTGCACAGGACCCCGTGATGGAGAGTGAAATTGTGTCTGGTCTGCCGAGCTGCTAAGGGGAACATCGAAACCTTATATGTAGCATAGTACATATAGTCCATATGAACCTACCCGGACCTGGAGATCATCTTCTGAGGCCCTCCTTCGTGTGCCTCCTCCTCAAGAGGTCAGGAGGGTGGCAACACAAGAACGGGGCCTTCTCTGCAGTGGCTTCCCATCTGTGGAATGCTCTCCCCAGGGAAATTCACCTGGCGCCTTCATTATGCATCTTAAGGCACAAGGCAAAAACCGTCCTTTTTAACCAGGCCTTTGGTTGACCTGATTTACATCCCATGCCCTTTTAAAATGTGTTGGGGGGGGCTATTGGGTTGTTGTTTTTATTTTTATTAGGTATTTTGTGGTTTATATCTTGATTTTATTCTATTATTATTAACAACAACAACAACAACAACAACATATCCCCATCCACCAAGAAATAGCAGTTTTTCTCCCTATTGTCCAAAAAGAAAACTCTGTGCAGAGGCAACATGAGAGGAGACTTGGCATGCGCCTGTCGTGTAATGTATAGCTTGAGCACTTGTTTATCCCAAAAGAAACTCAAAACACGTTAGCTTACACATGGTGGGGGACCAGCGGGTGGCGAGACTGAAAGTTGTAGGTGCAACAGAAGAGGCACACGAAGCCATGCAGAGCACCAAGCCTCCCACTACTTGTGCTAGGAAGCCTGATCGTTGAGACGCTAGCAAATGCAGCCTACACAGGTGGAAAACCTCTTCTCAGTTCCATGAGGACTAGAAGCTTGAGCATCTTAGCAAGCCATGTACTGGATACATATGTTGCCACCAATGTCACACATATGCAAAATGTGTCTGACGTTTATCTGAAGCAATAGCAGGGGTGGACCTTCGTAATGTGACGTCCTGTGGGAGGCCAAAATTTGACACCCCCTCCCAGCCCTCATGGTGCCTTCCCAAAGCTGGGTAAGGGAGGTGCCAGGCTTTGGGAAGGAGGTTGTGATGGCCTGGGAATCCGATTCAGAGGCTGAACTGGAGGAACCCCAGCCTGCACAGGAGTCCCCGCCTCCAGGGCCAGCTGAACTGGGGCAGGGCCTTGGATCTGAAGCACCTGCACCTGTGCCGGATCCTCAGGAGCAGGCACCAGGTGAATCCTCTCTGGCTCCGGAGGTGATTGAAGACAGAGTGCCTACAGGTGCACCTCTCTCAGCCCTGTCAGGGGAAGGTGAGCCTCCCCCTGGGTCCATTAACCCTCCAGCCTCTCCTGAGCTGCAGAGGCTCAGGGCAGAGAGGCAGAGGGAACTGGTTTCTCCCAGGAGGAGTGCTCGCCTTAAGGCCAGGAGAGGTGGGTCTCCTGGGGGCCAGGACTGCCCCTGGCCTCAGAGAAGATAAAGGCCAGTCAGCCTGGTCCCAGGTTGCGGGAGCAACGTCGCTGAAGAGCCGTTTCGGCCAGCACCCTGTCCTGTTCCTCGAGAGTTCCTGTCCTTGCCCTGCTCCTCGCCCTGGACCCCGCTTCGCCCGTGGAGGACTGTCTGCCAACCCTCAACTCAGGTCCTGGACCTCGCCCCAGGGTAACCTCCCCCTGGGACCAGCACAGAGGTGCCAGGCTCTGGCAGGGTCCTAGAGCCCTTCCAGCTCCTTCCCAAAACTGGGCAAGCATTTCTAGGCTTTAGGAACGAAGCATGAAGGTGCTCCCTTGGCACAGGGGAACCGGTCATGTTGCCCTAAATCTATTTCTGGTAAGCTGGGAACTGAGACCCCCAGTCCTGCCAGACGTTCAGCAATCTCACAAACAGCATGGTATTTTAAAAACAGGAGCTGGGGATTCAGGCCACCTGGATATCCCTGCACTCTAGCTACAGACCTGCAAGGCCCTGCAAAGCTCCTTGGGGCTTAAAGAAATGCACTCTGCTCATTCTCAGAGGCGCTCTTCACTGACATGTTTCCTGGCCAAGCATTTGCCATCGAAACAGCTTCCCCAGTCCAAGCACAGGATCTAATTGAGTCCGGCTGCCCACAAGCCCTCAAGGATAACCATGAGCAACAAATCTTTCCTTTCACAGCCACCTCTGACAAAGCTGTGGCACAACCCTAGATATGCAACAGCGGGTCAAACTCTCTTGTGTGTCAACGTGGTCCACAGGGAAGCCCTTGTTTACAGCTCTCTTGACTACTGATCGTTCCCCCATCATCATCAAGCAAACACAATTTTACTTGTAAGAGCCATTCGACAGAGCAGAGCGACTTCGGAGACCTTGTTGCAAGGCAGATGCTATTCTGACGGGAGCAAAGAGATATCGCATAAAGAAGATGGAAGGCGCGGCCACCCACCCTCGATTGCTCCTTGGCCATTCCTTCAGTCAAAAAGAATTGCAGGATTGTAGCTCACACCTGCACCATATATTTTAAAGCACCTTTATGCCACTTTCACAGTCATGACTTCCTTCACAGTTTATCCTGGGAACTGTAGTTTGTTAAGAGTGCTGATAGTGGTTAAGAGACCCCTCACAGAGCGACAACACCCAGCTCCCTTAACAAACTACAGTTCCCAGAATTCTTTGGGGGAAAGCTCTGTTAAGTATATGCTGTGGACGTTCTCAGGGACTGTGAGCTACACAACGGGGCAAACAGCAAGACTTCTTTATTCTGCCAAGCTTTCAATGCAGATTAAACCGTTGGCCCCAGGGTTTCCACCTGATTGATTTACCCTGCTCTTGACTAATATAATTTGAAATTCGGACTGTTTTCCTGTTCTTGTTGTTGTTGTTTGCAAGCTGGCTTGAGTTTGCTTTACCAAAAGAAAAAGCGCAGTGTGGATTTCTAAACACATACACACACATAACCTAAATGCAGAGTCTGCATTTAAAACTGGAACGTTACTGTGCGATACAGAAAGCATGAGAAAAGGGACCCCATTCTAAAGCTGTAGAGTGTGTATGTTATCTATCCATGTACCGTATTTTTTGCTCTATAAGACCCACCAGACCACAAGACGCACCTAGTTTTTGGAGGAGGAAAACAAGAAAAAAAATATTCTGAATCTCAGAAGCCAGAACAGCAAGAGGGATCGCTAAGCAGTGAAAGCAGCAATCCCCCTTGCTGTTCTGGCTTCTGTGACAGCTGTGCAGCCTGCATTCGCTCCATAAGACGCACACACATTTCCCCTTACTTTTTAGGAGGGAAAAAGTGAGTCTTATAGAGCAAAAAATACGGTAGGTTTATTCCATGCTTTACAGCAGAGGTGGCAAACCTGCGGACCTGCTGGAAGCAGGTTGGCAATGCTGGCTGTGGCTGGTAGGAGTTGCAATTCCACCACTTATGAAGAGTTTAACAAGGATGCATTGGGAGATATTTAATCAAAAAGTTGGCATAGCATAAGGAAAGGGTGCTGGATTAGGCCAAGCAGAAGCCTGTGGGAAACCAGCAAGACCTAAACACAAGAGACCCTCCCCCTCCTGCCGTTTCCAGCAAGTGATATTCAGAATAAGGACTAGTAGCCTTCTTCTCCTCCACAAAGCTGCCTAATCCTCTTTTAAAGCCATCGCTGTCCTGCGAGGGTGAGTTCCACAATTTCACTGTTTGCTGTGTTTTACAAACTTCTATCATGTCACCTAATTTCGTCTTTTCTCTAAACTAAAAAAATCCCCGAAGCTACAGCCTCTCTGCACAAAGGAGTTCCGCCCTTCCCTCCATCATCTTGGTTGCCCTTTTCTGAATCTCAGGTGGATAAACATTTAAATAAATGAATTTCCTAAAAAGCAGGAGGCTAACGAATAACTTTCAAGAGGTACCGTATTTTAAAAAAATGAAAAATGAAACCAGCTGAAAATTACTGAGCTCCTCCTGGTAGAGGATTTGTAGATACCTGAATTCTTTCTGCTAGGTTTGCTTTTCGAAAGGCGTAACAAACAAGAAGGAAAGTCTTTAAGATCTACCTACCATCCAGTGTAGGTTAAGGAGGGGTCTCCTGTTTGGACACTCGCCCAAGGAAGGGGACTAGAGCGCGGTGATGCTCAAAGGAACCGCTTGCCACTAAATGCAACAACATCGGAGCAGAATGAGAGGCCCCACCCAAAACATCTTAACTCCCCACAAGGGATAGAAACAGCTAACAAAACACAAGCCCCAGGAGAGGCCGACTTAGCAACACAGTTGTAGCTAACACTGCATCCCTTTTATGAACGGCTGGAAGTAGCAGCTGTCAGAGTTCAGTCTGGAGGGTCAAATGTTAGCTCTAATGTTGTGCCTCCCTCATTCAGAAATGAAGATTTAGAAACGCACACCCACGTTTTGAAAGCAAGGGGAAATTGATTCCTTTTTTAAAAGGGGGGGGGAGAAGTCAAAATTTTGTAATAAGTTTTTATTGGTTTTACAATTTAATTTTACATTCACACATAAAATAGAATCAAAAAGTGTAGAATTCTCCGAATTCTCAGACTTCCTTCCCACCCACCACCCACCCCGTGGAGTCTGCTAATAACCATTTTCCACTGCATAGCATATCGTCCTCTATCCTTAAAACTCTGTTTAGAAGAAGTCAAAATTTGTGCAGTCTTTCAGGCAAATTGAGAATTGTCTGCAGTATACCACATTGGCATATATGCACGTATATAATACATAATCATATGATGTGCTACATATAGCACGCATCAAATCAAAAGGCTTTTTTATTTTTTTTAAAAAAGGACTGTGCTTATAATTTATTAGTTACAGCCTTATGCTAGCACTGACTTATCTCTATAAAGTTAGTAACAAAATATATAGGTCAATGTTATCTTGAAATTTGTTGCACCAGGCTTCCCCCCCCCCAAAAAAAATTGTGTTGTCTTCTTTCTTTCTTTTAATGATTTGTTTTGGGGGACAGAGCACTTTTAATACATTTTAATTGTGCAAACCTAAATTTCATGGTATGCACTTCAATCCCTTCCACAAACTAGTGACCAGTGGGAGGGAACCCGTGTATCTATAAAAATAAACAACTAGTAGTGTTTTGTTGTTGTTTTTTAGAAAGACACAGGTTGTGTTCCCACTCCCATTTCCTGTACCCTCACTCCATTTACAGTGCTGGGTTTCTAACCCGTGTTCACACAGTGTTATCCAAAACACATATGTATCCTGTACTTTGGTATAATATAGTATTGTCTGAGGTGTTGTTTCTCAAACCAGCTTCACATCCATGGGAGTCCTTGAGCTGTTTTCAATTCCTCTCCAGCCAAGATGAGAAAACACACCTGCATAAGAACACCCCAGCCTTGCCAATGCCAAACTGACAGCGCTGATATGAACAGCTGGTGGGAAGTCGCAGGAGGAAGAGCTGTGAGATGGACCACAACTTCACTGTGCTCTAGGGTGGTAATGTGAACACACCCATAAAAATCAGTACTGCTTTCGGGTGGTTCTGCAAGTAGCAGCATCAGGGAACACTGAGCTACTTCACTCTGGAGATTTGATGTGGGATGGTGGATACGGTTGTCTGTTGGGAGCTGTTAAAATGGTACTTCCACCACCTAGGGACGCAGGTGGCGCTGTGGTCTAAAACACTGAGCCTCTTGGGCTTGCCGATCAGAAGGTTGGCGGTTCGAATCTGAGTGGTGGTGGTGAGCTCCCGTTGCTATGCCCCAGGTTCTGCCAACCTAGCGGTTTGAATGCACACCAGTGCAAGTAGATATCGCTGCAGCAAGAAGGTAAACAGCGTTTTCATGCGCTCTGGCTTCCATCACGATGTTCCGTTGTGCCAGAAGCAGTTTAGTCATGGTGGCCACAGGACCCAGAAAAGCTGTCTGTGGACAAATGCCGGCTCCCTCGGCCTGAAGTGAGATGAGCACCACAACCCCATAGTTGCCTTTGACTGGACTTAACCGTCTAGGGGTCCTTTACCTTTTTACCTTTTACTTCCACCACCTACGTTCAACCTGTATATTTGTAAATATTACAAAACTCCACAAGCTCCCAGCGACCCCCTGCCAAAGGAAATGTAACTTCACAGTGCTGGGAGAGGTGGGGTAAGTTTAACAATGTGAAGCTGTTGAATCCTGAGTCTGACCTACTCTAGACTTCAAGAGTTGGGGGTCTCGAGATGATGTTCGTCTCCATCAGCCTCACCCAGCACAGTTGTGAGTTGCCACCCCCAGCAAAAACACTCAATCCAGAGAAGAGCTAGAAGATCGAAAGGCAAGGCACATTTATTAGGCTGCAACAAGAACATTGATGACTGGAATGTGGGCAGGTCTTGGAATCCTACACTGGGTCAGGATTCCGTCATTAAGTGCTTCCGGTTCACAAAGCTGGGGAAGATCACTGCTGCCACCCAGCCACGATTAACCAAGCAGCCCCCAAAAGTAGGAACACAGTGATGCTTAGCAGGACTATGACAGCCACCAGCCCTCCTGAGAGGCCTCCGAATGCAACATCCATGGAACGGAAACTGATAGGTAGACCTACCATGGGAGGAAAGGGAAAAGAGACGAGACACATTTAGTATATGTAGTTAGCCCGTAATACGCACAGGGGTCATGTTCTGGGGATTGCACCTAAAGCCAAAACCATGTGCTTTTACTATATTTTGGAAACAAGGTGTTGCTCAGCAGGCACCCAGAGAGAAGAGCTTCCTTAAATTGCTTCACATTTTCTCTTCCCCCAAAGAACTCTGGGTTCCCCTTTCCCTGCATTTTATCATAACAACAAGCTGGCAGCCAAGCAGGTCATGCAGTAACCTCTATGGCTAACTGGGATTTGAACCCAGGACTCTGAAGTCCAGCCTTCTAACCGTTACACCGCACCGTTTCTCAAACGCCTGTTGGAGGACAAATGTAGGAAGTTGGTCTCACTCTAAAGAAGGGGTGGGGGACCTGTGGACCTCCAGACGATGCAGGACTCCAACTCCCTTCATCCCCAGCTAACACGGCCAATGGTCAGGGATGATGGGAAATGTAGTGCAGCAGTATCTCTGAAGGATCACAGGTTTCACCACCGTTCTTCTAGGAAGGAAGCCTCTCTCCAGTCCTCTATCTCACTCCCACTCCCCCCCCAAAAAAACCCCTCTATAAATCTTGGACCTGGACTACCAAGATGCCTGAAAGCTGTAGTTCCCCTTGTACCACCACCACCCCTCTGCCCCGCATGTCACCTCGTGTGTGGAAAGGCCGGGACCAGTTGGTTGCAGCAAGGAGGGTCTGGATTTGATTGTAGAGAAGGTACCGGGCACTGTCCAAAGTGGGAAGGGCAAGAAAAACAGATTTGGGCATGATGTGGTTAATGCTTTATGGGACACACACACATAAAGCCCACTTTCCCCCCAGAGGTTTTTCAGATTATTATCCTTCTCTTGGTGTTGGTGCTGACCTTTAAAGCCCTAAGTGGCCTCGGTCCTGTATACCTAAAGGAGCGTCTCCACCCCCATCGTTCAGCCCAGACACTGAGGTCCAGTGCCGAGGGCCTTCTAGTAGTTCCCTCCCTGCAAGAAGCCAAGTTACAGGGAACCAGGGAGAGGGCCTTCTCGGTAGTGGCACCCATCCTGTGAAACACCCTCCCACCAGATGTCAAAGAGAAAAACAACTACCAGTCTTTTAGAAGACATCTGAAGGCAGCCCTGTTTAGGGAAGCTCTTAATGTTTAATAGACTATTGTATTTTAATATTTTGTTGGAAGCCGCCCAGAGTCGCTGGGGAAACCCAGCCAGATGGGCAGGGTATAAATAAATTATTATTATTATTATTATTATTATTATTATTATTATTATTATTCTCCTGAGGAACTATGAGCAGGAAAGATATTGGTTGCTTCCAGATGACCTGTTTATTAGGCATTCGTCCTGATTCGTTTGCACAAAGTTTGTAGGGAGGTTATACAACAGGCATTGTTTATTGCGCATTCTTTCCCTCGCTCCCTCAGGAGGTAGTGATGGCTACCAGCTAGGATTAGACAAATTCATGGAGGGCAAGGCATGCAACCGAGACCCAGATGACACCATTCCTCTGTAAATAAGATATTTATCCAATGAGACCAAATAAACTTCTCACCTGTACCCTCGCCCAGGAAGGACCGCTTTTGTGCAGTTTTCCTGGAGGCAAACTAAGGTGGGCCCCACCTCATAAGCAAGGTCTTTTGTGATCAAAGGCTCCTCTGTCACTGGGCCACAATAGGGTATAGGGAACTTCCTACCAATCTTGTAAGTGTGGTTGTGTCCTGGAAGGAAAAAGAAGAATCTGATCTATTCTCTCTTAAGAACCCAGGAGAGGCGGGAGATTCAAATTACTTGGTGATAGATGTTGATATGCAGTGTAGCATCTGCCAACTGCCCAACAGTAGGGCCAGACCCAGCAGCAATATGGCAAGCCTCTCCAAACAGGTGATTTTATTAGGTACATTTGGAAAGAGATAATAATAATACATCCATTTCCCTCCCCCCTTACAATAACCCTATAAGGTAGATCGGGCTGAGCCGGTGAGCTTCATGGAGTGGAGAACTTAACCCACATCTCCCCAAGTATTAGTCCATGTTCTCAACGTTTACTGACCCAACCTTCCCTCCAGCTTCTTCCCAGAGAAGGTGGAAATGATAAAGAGAGACAAACAAAGGACTAATTACTTTCAGGATTATACGGAATGGAGCACCACAGTTTCTGTACAAGTCAGGGATGTTGCGCTTTCCAAAACAGCACTGGAAGGAGAATTTTTTTGAAGTGCCAACTTAATCAACAAAACTCTTGAGCAACTTTTTGCTTTATTCTACCTGTTCACCACTTCCGTTACCTTCTGGTTTCACTTCCACCTCTATGGTAGCTGTCTTCCGGGAGGCCTGGCTAGGATCCAAGTCCTCTCTGGTCCACTGTTCATACAGGCAGTAGGCAGGTCGGAGCCAAAGAACAGTTGAGAGGCGGGAGTCCGGGTAGTATAAGGAAACAGGGTAATCTAATGAGTAAAGGAGGAGGGAGGGAAAGGGAACAAATACAGGCAGATGGGAAATCAGTTGAGGAAAAGAAGGACACAGTGCTTGGAAGTTATAGCTTCTATATCACACTTCTCTCAGCTAACTGTATTGCCTCCTTATGCCCCCCACCCCAAATTCCCAGAGGGACAGAATCCCAGCATCCTTCATCCAATGAGCTTATGCTCCTTCTCCTTTCCAAAATTCAGCAATCTCCCATGGTTTCATTTCAAGGTTAAAGCCCTAAACGGCCCAGTATACCTGAAGGTTGCTCCTGCCAACCTAGCAGTTCGAAAGCACGTCAAAGTGCAAGTAGATAAATAGGTACCGCTCCAGCGGGAAGGTAAACGGCGTTTCCATGTGTTGCTCTGGTTCACCAGAAGTGGCTTAGTCATGCTGGCCACATGACCCAGAAAGCTGTCTGTGGACAAACACTGGCTCCCTCAGCCAGTAAAGTGAGATGAGCACCACAACCGCAGAGTCATCTGCGACTGGACTTAACAGTTGGGGTCCTTTTACCTTTAAGTATGGTTGCAGCCTGAGTCACTCACCTAGTACCAACAGAGAAGCAGATCCGCCATATAGCAGAAGGTTTATGCCAAACAATAACATTGCCCCCTTCATCTTTGAAACAGGATAAAGGAAACCCTCCACAAAGGCTATAAAGATTGCTTTCCCGAACCTACAACTGATCTGAGCTAGAGGGGAAGGAGCAGACAGGGATATTTAAAGGGGAAAAGACTCAGGCCACATGAGCTCCTAACATTTAAAGAACTGTGATACCACTTTAAACAGTCATAGCCTCTTCCACAAAGAATTCTGGGAGCAGGAGTTTGTGAAGGGTGCTGAGGGTTGTCAGGAGTCACCCCACAACACACACACACACACACACACACACACACACACACCGCTACAGTTCACAGAGTTCCCTGTGAACAGGGATTCACTGTGAGCCACTCCATGAAAAGCAGCTCTGTGAGGAGAATTGGCGTCTCCTAACTTCTCTCAGCACCCTTAACTCAATGCAGTTTCGGGGGGTTTTGTTGCCAAAGAGTGCCAAATCAGCTTTCATTGTGCAACCTCAATTGGCTGTGTGTGTAAATGCATCTCACCTAAAAATATTTCTAGGACAATCCTAGACCTCTCTACTCAGAAGTAAGTCCTGTTAAACTCAAGAAGACTTTACTCTCTGGTAATTGAGCACAAGATTTCAGTCTGTTCTGTTCTTTTCTTTCTTTTTTGGTTGATAAATGAATACCCTGTGTCCTTCGAGCATGTTCCATGTGGCTTATGGGGAGGGGGATGGAATTATAAATGCCACAAAATCAAATCACATGCACTTAAAAAAAAACAACAACCTGCCAAATATATAAACAGCAAAGCAGGAAATAAAAACCGCCTGGATAAAAATCAATGTTAGGTTAACAAAAAGTAAGTTCAAACAAATGTGCAAAGCAGCAGCAATAAAACACACACATACGCTGAATTAAAATGCCTTGATGAATAAAAATGTTTTTCTCTTGCCCTGAAAAGTGGCAACAAATTTAGATGCCAGCCAGGTAAGGCCTGTTGCGTCTCCCCAACAGAGCTTGCAGAAAATCCCTACCCTAAAGTTGTTCATGCAGAAGTTTCACTGAATTCAACAGTATTTCTTCCAACCCCAATAAATATGGTCTTAGTCTTGCTCTCTGTGTTCTGTCCACCTCCTACCCTTATGTAACTTGTGTAAAAACAGTGCGGATAGTCCTCCAGATGAATTGCAGGCGTGGCCAGCCCAACCATAGGACAGAGTGAGGCGGCTGAATCTTTGGTGTTATGAAAGGGTAGCAAATTGTTTCTTATTTAATTTATTCTTACTGGATTGTATCCAGCTGAATTCTAGATGTGTTGAAATGATTGGGCCTAAATTAGCTGTGGCCATTAATTTCAATGGGCCTGTTCGATGACTGATGTTGAATACAATCCACTGCATTTTTGCTGCCAAGCAGGGATGGGTGAATTTGTCCATTTCTGTTTACTCATTTTCCCAGTCTTAAATTCAGTACTGCGCATCAAGTTCGCATTTCGTTTAAGTTCTCTTTAAAACTTATCAGCATTACCCTGTTTCCTTATACTACCCGGACTCCCGCCTCTCAACTGTTCTTTGGCTCCGACCTGCCTACTGCTCCTAATAGAAATGTGTTTGTGTGAAATTTTGCCTAATATATTGATTTCTAAGCACACCTTACCCTCTCTCTTTTTTGTACATATTACTTGGTTGGAGAACCGAGTTACAAGCACAGTTTTCAAAGGATGGCATTTTGAATCCTGTTATGTACTGAAGTTCTCACCCTGGGCCAGCAGGAGGATACTGTAGATAGTTATGCAAATGAAGGATCGAAAGTGATGTTCAGTGATTGGATAGTTTGTATGCAAATGAAGAGTCAAAAGTGACTTTCAGTGATTGGATAGTTTTAGAAAGTTGTTACAGTAACAAGGTACTGGAGCTCTATATAAGCAGGCTGACTGAGGCCTTCAGTTCAGTTCTGTTCCAACTTACAAATAAAGAGCTGCTTTGGAGAAATTGCTGTGTTGTCTGCTATGTCAACCCACAACTTAACAAATCCCATATCATTTCAGAAAGAGCCGGTTATGTAGGTTCCCCTTCAAATGTTAACCGAATCAAATTTCTCCCCCATCCCTGCTGCCAAGTAAATACAGTTCAGTTCTGTTCCAACTTACAAATAAAGAGCTGCTTTGGAGAAATTGCTGTGTTGTCTGCTATGTCAACCCACAACTTAACAAATCCCGTATCATTTCAGAAAGAGCCGGTTATGTAGGTTCCCCTTCAAATGTTAACCAAATCAAATTTCTCCCCCATCCCTGCTGCCAAGTAAATACAGTACATTTGCAGGGTTGTCTGCCTTGGGCATCGATAACAACTTAGCCAACCTTAGGTGCTATACACATCATGAGAACAAAGGACGAGGCTGCTGGATCAGGCCAATGGCCCATCTAGTCCAGCATCCTGTACTCACAGAGGCCAAACAGATCCCTGGGGGGAACTCTCAGAAAGGACCACAAGAGCCTTCTTTCCTCCCCCTGTGGTTTCCAGCAACGGAGATTCAGAAACATCACTGCTTTCAGCTGTGCAGGCAGGAGATAACCACCATAGCCTGACTTGTGGGGTGGGCATTGGCTCTTTTGCCTCAGTCAGGCAGCAAAATAAAAAGCCCACCCCACCCCCACCTGAGGGCATTGCATGGGCGATCTCCCTGCCCATGACTGAACCCTCCTCAAGTTCAGGCAAACATCTCTTGCGCAAAACACACACCAAACTAGTTGCCAGCATCTGCTTCACATCTGCGAAAGGCCTGTGTTGCTTTTATACTGGAATGTTTAGACCATGGGTAGGCAAACTAAGGCCCGGGGGCCGGATCCAGCCCAATCGCCTTCTAAATCCGGCCCATGGATGGTCTGGGAATCAGTGTGTTTTTACATGAGTAGAATGTGTGCTTTTATTTAAAATGGACCTCTGGGTTATTTGTGTGGCATAGGAATTCATTCATTTTTTCTTCCTCACAATATAGTCTGCCCCCCTCCCACAAGGTCTGAGGGACAGTGGACTGGCCTCCTGCAGAAAAAGTTTGCTGACCCCTGGTTTAGACCCCCTTATCTCTACAGGCTGAGGCTTCCATGTCTTTCTGTTTGTGTGTGTGTGCTGGGATTAAAGTCAAGTGCCACCTTTGAGAGCACTGGCTACGTCTGAGAAGCCCGCACATCCTGAGAGGCTTGTGCACCCGGGGGTGGGGGTGGGTGCCCGGCTCCGTTAATTTACGAAAGCAATTGAGCATCTGGCTGTGCGTCTCTGATCCTGACGCCCAATTAGCCGCATTGGGGTCAGTGCTGGCAGCTGAGGTGCTATTGATAACTTCAGCGACGACAACGCCTCGCTGTGTTCCCTCCAGCAAAGTCGGCATCTGAATGTCTGATTAAGATATTCCCTGACAAAACCCAGAGTCTGCTCTTCCCCACACCTTCTCCTCTCTTAATCCACCAGGTCCTTTTAAATGTATAGTCCCGTGTTCTCAGCAGCCTGGTCCAGATATACCTCATATCGAGATATCTGTAGATAGGAAGCAGCTGTGAATTAAGCTGCTGTTATTAGACCCTGTATTCCCCCAGAACCAGAAGGTCCTGCCTCTTTCCACAACAAATGCAAAGGATTGAAATATGGGTTCTGCTTGTGGACCCATGGCATAAATTGAGGAGCATAGCTGGATCTCTTCAGGAATATAGAACTGCTGCTTCCAGTCTGGCAATTCAGCAGGGCTGCTAAAATCGAAGTTCTTCTTGGTGGGAAGAACTTTGCCATTTTAGGCCTTGCTCTTTTACTATACAAAGAATCCTGGAAACTGTGGTTTGTGAAAGGTTCTGGGAATTGCAGCTTTGTGAAGGGTAAACTGAGGTACCTAGGATTATTTGGGGGAAGTCAGATGCTTTCATGGTGTGTCCATCTTCCTTCTCCTTTTCTTCTGGTAGCCTGTTATTAAACAATCCTGGTTAGATGGCTGCTGATGGAAGCTATTTTGGGAGAAGAGAAGCCAAATGGCCATTGGTTTCAGCTAGGCCCATATGGGGAAGCCAGGTGGAAGGCCCTTTGAAAGGACACTTCTGGAGAAGGCTTCATCTAGCATGACTGATAAGGCAGGTCTTTCTTCTCCCTCAGACACAGCCAAGTAGAATTGCAGGTGATGGAGACAGTCTTGGAAGAGGAACTCCAAACAACAATTGCTTTCAACCAGGCTGGTGGAGCAGACCTCAGTGAATATGTACATACCCTCCAAAATCCAAATAGCAAAAACTGGGACGCCATCTTCCCATTTTTTGTCACAAGAGGACAGTGACCATGTGATCACTGCACGATTTCACACTGCAAACCCCACCCCCAATGCTTTTTTCAGACCAAAAGCGTGTGTTTTGTGGTGCCACACAAGATTGCGACCCTGAAAAAAGCATTCTTTTTCAAGGGGAAATTACAGCACGAAATCATGCAAGATCATGGCACCCAAAATGGCTGCCATTCTCTTGCAAGAAAAAATGGGATGTCCCAGTTTTTCCGGGACACTTGTGAGGTATATGCGCAAGAGGCAGCACTATTGCCTCTTGCAAACACTATGGAAATGGTGGATCTAATGACAAATACCAAAGGCCATGTTTGGCTCATGTCTGCACTCCAACTTGAGTTTGATGCACAGTCCCTTCTCAAGAGTTGCTGTGACCCAGGATGCACTTCTTCCACCACCCAACGCAAAGGCCTGTCTCCTTGCCCTACCCTCAGTCACATCAACTGCAACTTGTTTGCGTGCCTATTAGCGAGCCTTGTGTTAATGAGGCCCGGAGGGAAGTGAGACCACCCAGCCGCCCACCCTCCATCGACAACCAAGCGGTGAGTCACGCCATAGTGTAGGAGCAGGTTTCATTAGCGGTGGTGCTGAATGAGACCTTCCAAGTGGGGTCAAGGGGATCCGATAGCGTTTGCTCTGATAATGAGAAGAACACAAGCAGCCTAATTTCCCTGTCTTGTTAACATTCACATCATCTCCATAGACACACACTTCTGTTTGCTCCTTGACTTCTAGGCACAAGTTCAAAAGGTTTTCAGCGGGACAAAAGAAAACCTCTTGAACCTGTGCATAGAAGCCCCGGACCAAAGTGAAGAAATTGCAGGCAAAGGGAAGGGTGGCTGAGGGCCCCCCTCTCCACAAAGACACCACAAATGCATATTAAACCTGCAATTTATTTGCACTAAAAATTCCACTCTGTCTGTGCCTATGGACTTTTAACATCAGTGTGTTCTCACCAAAGTCTCCCCACTATCCCTCACAATAATTTTCCATCCTTCTGTTTAGTTCCATCATCTTTAATCACCCATCCTTTATTTCTCTCAGTCACACTTTAAAAAATCCTCTCTCTCTTTCTCTCTCTCTCTCTCTCTCTCTCTCTCTCTCACACAATTACTCTCCTATCTCGTATTTTCCCCTCCACAGTCCATATTCTGACCCCATTCCTTACTGTGCCTCATTATTTTCTTTTATTAGAGTGACCCGGGGGCAACCCATTCCAATCTGATCCATTCCATCTTTTCCCGCCTCAAAGCATCGTCTTCCCATTGATCTGGACCCCGACGCCTCCACTTGCCCCCTGTGCTGATGTCACAAGCAGAGGCAGAGGGGTATAAATTCACCAGAGGGAGATTGCTGGAGGCAGGAAACAGAGGACTGGGATACAAGAACCCCTGTGCTGTGTCACCAACATACATAGGTAAGGAATCCGGGGTCGGGAGCCTGCCGGAGTTGCCCTTTTCACACACCAATCCCTTTCCCTGTCTTTCCCTCCTAGCCTCAGGAGCCATGGAAGCAGCGTTTGGAGCCTGCAAAAGTCCCAGGGCCGCCTTAGTCATTCTCAGTTCTTGCTTGCTGCTGTCTTCAGGGGCTGTGGTGCACAACTCAGGCAGGTAAGTTGAAGGGGTTTTTCTTTGTGTGGGGTTTTTTACCTGACCACCTTTTCCATCGGTCATTCTAGATCTGTTAAAAACCATGCGAGTCATTTTCCATCTGAACCAGATTTACAGTAGACAAGATTGGGCAGGGTTGGCAGGGGTGGGTGTGTGTGCATTTAAAGTTTAGTAACATGACTAAAGTCTTGCAAAAGAGAATGTGGCAGAGAAGGGGATTGGGAAAGGAAAGGTGAAAGTTCTTCACCCCGAATAGTTTTTAAGAATGTGTTGGTCAGGGGCAGCCAACACAGTGCCGTCCAGATGCAGCCAGTGTAGTGTCGTCCCATCAGCCCCAGTCAATGTGAGCGATGGTCAGGGATGAGGGGAGTTGTAGTGGGACAACATCTTGGTGGAACCAAGTTGACTATCCCAATATAGGTAGTGGAATAAATCGGGGGGACACCTTTTTGGGAACCTCCTCTCTCACTTTTTCAACAGCTGGTTGCTTCTTTCTCTTCCGAAAGAAGCTAGGCTGGGGGGGGGGGAGACATTAATACAGACTCTTTAACCTTTTCGGGGGGAGAAGAGGCAGCAAGAAGGTGCAAAGGGAGAAGTATGACGTTGCAGGAGCGGGGAAAGAGGGGCTGGGCTGGGAAGGGTTAAGCAGAATGTGGATGGAGCAGGGGCTTTGTTTCAAAGTATAATGAGAGGTTCTAGAGTTGGAAAGATTTAGGGCTCTTCCAGACTGTCGCTATTTTCAGGTGAGATTCACTCACATACCCGCAGACTCGTGTCTCACAATTACAATTGATTGGGAGTCCTTGCACAAGAAACCCTGTACCCAAAAGATCAGACGTTTTGCAGTAAGGAAAGTGGCAGGAAAATGCACCGGGAAGGGGGGGGGTCGGCACTTGCATTGACACAACTGCCATGTGACCAACCTGCAAACAGCTCAGAATGAAGGTTCATAGTCAAGGTTGTCCAATCTCCCTGCAGACAAACCAGGATGAACAAACAGGTTGTCTGGAAGAAGTGCTCAAATAATCCACAATTCTATTATTGATTTAAGAACTAGCTCCACCATTTTTGTCCGTAATTTGCTCATGGAATTCTTCAACATGAATTCCAATGTAATGGCCAATTTCTTAGTCATGTGGGGCCTGCAACAAAACGTTGCAGTGTTTGTGGAGTGCTTCTATTCAAGATTCGAGGCCATCTTCTCCACCACCAACACCCCATATTTTCATTTCCCACCCTCAACTGCTTCTCAGTATTTCGTAGCCACACTGAGCATGCTCATTCCTTGGGCTGTTTTTAAGGTTCCCTTCTCCTTAGGTTTGTTCCCCCCTTAAAGTAGTTTTCGGACTTGTGCAAACTTTGCAGTTTCCTTGAGTCCACAATAGCTCCCTCTTCTGCCGAGGCGGTGCTTTTTTTTTGTCTAAATAAACGATGAAACTCATAGCCTGGACATAAGTAATGGAGGGAATGACAGTTTTGAAGAAGAGAGCTGAAAAGGCACAGAGAACAGGGGCCTCTTCAGACTGGTGTTTTATTGCGGGTGTATTCTGCAACATGTTCCTGACACAATCATAACGTGTCAGTAGTGGGTTTATTCTTCACGCTTTATTTGTCATTCAGCGCTTCCTTGATGCTACGACATTATTGCTTTCTGAAGGGGCTAAAGCACGACAAAAGCAGGACAAAAATAAACCAGAATGTTTGGCGTAAAGGAAGTTATGGGATCCCAGCAACAGGATACGGGATTATTACTGATTGTAGACAAAGCAGTATATGACTGCCCCAAAACTTTTGCAGGCACGCTGAATGGAAAACCGTGCATGGCCAACCTTATTGCCTCGTGAGTACTTCAGTGAGAATGCACAATGAAACAGATGTCTGGAGCGGCCCAAAGTCTATCAAATGTCTAGTTGAACAGTTGAACAGAACAGGGAATTACTGTGTTTTTCGCTCTATAAGACGCATCAGACCACAAGATGCACCTAGTTTTTGGAGGAGGAAAACAAGAAAAAAAATATTCAGAATCTCAGAAGCCAGAACAGCAAGAGGGATCGCTGTGCAGTGAAAGCAGCAATTCCTCTTGCTGTTCTGGCTTCTGTGATGGCTGTGCAGCCTGCATTCGCTCCATAAGACGCGGGAAGGGAAAAAGTGAGTCTTATAGAGCAAAACATATGGTAATAACAGGGAATGCCTGTCCCCTCCTTGCCTCTCTTGAGAGCATCCCGGAGACATCTGCCTGGCAGGGACAGAATGCTGTAGGCAGACACTGAGCCGGCAATGCCCCCCCCCCCCCCGAATCTGAACTCTCCCCTCAAGGGACCTTACTGGTGCAGGTGGCTCCTAGGTGTCTTCCAGCAGGCTTAAGACTATGGGTTTCTTACTCCACTTCCTGCCTATTAATTAAGCTTCCATTATTTCCCACGAACTAACAGCCGCCAGGTTACAGTATATCAAATTACTGGCGCAGGATTGGGGAACCCACAGAGCTCACGTTTGAAGCAATGCAGCTCTCTTCAGCGCCAGCCAGCAGGGCCAATGGTCAGGGGCAGCAGGAGTTAAAAGCACCCAACTCCCCTCTCGTCAAAGAACTGTAGTTTGTGAAGGGTGCTGGGAATTGTAGCTGTGTGAGGGATGAATTGCAGCTGCCGGGACTCTTTGGGTGGGTGCGCTGTAAATGCGCAGCCTAAATCTTTATAAATATATTTAGTCTTTATTAAGGCGCCCAAAAGCTTGTTTTTGCTGCAACAGGCTAACACGGGTGGCTTTCTGGAGATTGCATATTGTGTGGGCAAGACCTTAGAGGGATCCATACTTGTTCTGTGCTTCCTTCAGAAGGCAATATTAGGACTCCTCCTCGGTTCCAATCTACTTGATCCCTCCTCTGGAGAACTCAGGTTTCCTATACTTTTTCTCCCAGCAGGCTCTGGAGACGTGAAGTGTCCCAGTATCCTCCAGCAGGGGGCAGCGTTGACCTCAAAGGAGCCCCTGTTCCCTGGAGCCTCCGCATCCCATCCACTACCTTGCATGACTGGATGCTCAAATGGATGTCCTCAGATGTCACTGCCCCCTGGGCTGAGGACAATGAAGATGAAGGGCGAAACAGGAAGTCCCGCTTGTGGGGCCCAATGAGACAGGAAGCTCCGTCTCCTAGGGGCCAGAAGGTGGCGCTGTACCAAGCCAGCTGGGTTCCAGGTTGGGGCGGGAAGCGAAGTATTGTGCTAGCGGATGATGCCGCCTTCAGGGAGAAAAGCAAGATGCTGACAGCCATGGAGAGGCAGAAATGGCTCAACTCCTACATGCAAAAGCTTTTGGTGGTGAACTCTGAGTAGGAGGAAGTGGGGGAATTGGCAGGAGGTAGAGTGGGCAGGGAGATGCGAGATGCAAGAAGGGTCAAGCCAGCTGCATTTCGCCTCTCTCAGAACCAAATCCAGAGCATTGCTTGAGTGACTGAGTTTACTTACGTGCTGCTTTTCCACAAGGAGTGGGGCCCAAAGCAAAACGACTACAGAGGAACCTCGGTTTTCGAACTCAATCCATTCTGGAAGACCGTTCGGCTTCCGAAAAGTTCGAAAACCAAGGATCAATGGGCTGGCTGCAAAGTCAATGGGGGGGGGGGAGAAAAATGTGGCCATTCGGCTTCTGAAAATCATTTTGAAAACCGGAGCAGTGGGTTTTCGGTGTTCGGAAGCCGAAACGTTCCAAAACGGAGGCATTCAGGAACCGAGGTTTGTCTAATGGTTCATTTTTGCCATTTTTGAATTTACTGACACACTCTGTATTCCGTACACGGAAGCCGAAACATTCCAAAATGGAGGCATTCGGGAACCAAGGTTTGCCCGTGTACGGAATACAGAGCATGTCAGTAAATTCAAAAATGGCAAAAATGAACCATTAGACAAACACATAATAAATTACCGGTACACACACACCCACACACCCACACAATGGTACCTCGGGTTACATACGCTTCACGTTACATACACTTCAGGTTACAGACTCTGCTAACCCAGAAATATTACCTCGGGTTAAGAACTTTGCTTCAGGATGAAACAGAAATTGTGCAGCCGCAGCGCAGCGGCAGCAGGAGGCCCCATTAGCTAAAGTGGTGCTTCAGGTTAAGAACAGTTTCAGGTTAAGAACAGACTGCCAGAACGAATTAAGTTCTTAACCCGAGGTACCACTGTATAACTAATCTAGGTTTAGGTACATAAATAAAAAACAAAACAAAACAAGAGTTAACTGACAATAAGGTTTCTGCTTCTGGTCTTCCTGCACTCTGAGGTAGGCAATGTATCAACTGATCATTTAGAACAGGAATAGGCAATTGGAAGTCTGGAAGCAGCATTTTACCACCCCTCCACCCTAAAAGGCTTTTTACCGCTTGTGCTCCGGCACAGCTCCTGATGCCAGGGAACTCGGACGCACCCAAAACACATCCAGGGTTGAGTTGCTCAGTGATTTATCCCTAGCTGAGAGCCAGGCGAAATCTCTTTCACCCCTGCAGTTGGGATGGCTAGCTGGTGACCCTGTAGGATTCCAACCCCCATAATCACTGCTAGGCTCCTCCAGATGATATATTTATTCAGCATTCATCCTCATTTGTTTGTACAAAGCTGTGTGTGCTGAGTAGACTATGGCTGTGCTCACATAACTGGCTTAAAACACAGCGGGGTTGTGTCATTTCACCCTCTAAATGCCTCCTCTTTGAGCTGCTATTAGGTCCACAGTGGGTGAAAATGCAGGTACCTGCATCTTCCCTGCCTGCCCCACATATGCAGGTCTAATAGCTGCAGGTGCATGTGATTTAGATTAGGGAAATGGTTCATTGGAAATGATTAAGCCTTGCCTCCATATCATAGCTGATTTAAAGTGAAGCGGGGGGAAACACTTGGGGAGCCAATAATGGATTTTCTCCTTCAGCCCTTAGGTGGTGAAATGTAGAAGGTCTGTTGCAGTAAAAACCCTTGAAGAAAAAGAGAATCAGGTTGAATAAGATAATTTAGAGCTGGATGGGTCCTTAGAGGTCATCTCATCCACCCTTGCTCAGGGCAGGAAACCTGCAACTACAGCCAGTGGCGTAGCGTGGGGGGTGCAGGGGGGGCCGGCCGCACCGGGCGCAACATCTGGGGGTTAGGGTTAGGGTGCGCAAATCCACGGGTTAGGGGGCGCAAATTATTTGCCTTGCCCCGGGTGCTGACAACCCACGCTACGCCACTGACTACAGCAGGAAAGGGGAAGCTCTGACCCTCCAGAGATTCTGATAGACTCCATCTTCCATCAGCTGGAGTCAGTGCAACCAAGAGACAGGGATGATGGGAGCAGCAGTCAAAGGTTCCCCATCTCTGAACTATGCCATTCCTGGCTGATAGCCACCAAGCCTCTTAAAACACCTGCAGTGTAGGAGAGCCCGCTAACTCCTAAGGCAGACCACCCCACATACAAAACACGTTTTTCAGTTGAGAAGGGTCTAACGTTCTGCCAAAATCTGCTTCCCTGCAAATTCCACCCACTTTGGTCTCGTCCTGTCCTGTGAGCGACAAATAGCAAGTCTGTCTTGAGACTGCGTAGCAAGCGGATTTATTACTGCATGAGCCTCACTAAAGGCTGTCTGAGACAGCAGTTGTGCTTAGTTTCCTAGAAAAGATGGTCACTTGGCGTTGCCAGTTGGCCAGGGTTGTGGGAGAAGAGAAGTCACAGGAAGGTCACCAAGCGGGTTGCCTCTGCCCTTTGCTGAACATCTGTTTCACACTCTCTCCACTTATGTTCACTTCAACAACATCTGTACCGAAATTGGAAGGATACAGAAAAGTTTAGGAAAGCCTCCGTGCTTGTATCTCACACTCTCCACTTGGCTGTTTTATTTTTCCTGTTCTAATAAAATATGAGATTTAATTTGTTTTGTTTTGTATTTCCTCTGTTGGGGGTGGGAACGAACAGCACAACGAGGTTTCTCCAGGGAAAGGGTTGACAAGTTATTTATTAAAAAAATTATCCCTCCTAATATTTTTATGCATACCAAAAGTGCAAACAGTTGTATTCAACAGAATTTCCTAAAAGCTAAGTAAAAACAACAAAACTATATGAAACAGAGCAATGTGTAAAATGGCAAACTAAAAATTAAAAAGTCTCAGTCCAGGCGTTTATGATTTTCTGTGTCCACTTCATGAATTACATAAGGGCAGTGCCTTTTTTCTGGGGAGACGCAGGGGTATGCATACCCCTAAACATTTTGTGAATCTAAGTTTGGCCTCATTGAGGGGGTCCGTATTTCAAAATGAATAGGAAAATGAGAGTACCCCTAAACATTATTTTTAGAAAAAAATGTACTGCATAAGGGAGGGAATCTAAAAGGCCCACTTCTCCATTATCAACAAGTGAAAAGCCACAGGCTGTGGACTGTCCAGCAGGATCTCCTCAATATATTAAAAATCGGTGTGTTCTGGTATTAGGTATCCTGTTCCCAAGTTTTTTAGGGCAGCAAAACACTGAACTTGGCTCAGTAGTGTACAGAGTTTTCAACGCCACTGTGATATGTGTAAAGCTGGGTGTCCACCTGAGCACCCTAGTAACTAAATTTTATACTAGCTGCAGCTTCCAAGCCAGGCAGAAAGATAGTACTATGTATGGGGCAGTGTGGTGCAATGGTTAGAGCATTGAACCGGGGTTCAAATCCTCACTCAGCCACAGCACTCCCTGAATCACCTCAGGCCAGCCCGTCACTCACTCTCAGCCTAGCCCTAACCTACCACATGGAGTAGTTGTGAGGATAAAATGAGGAGGAAGAGGAACTATGTACAGTGCCTTCAGCTCCAGTTAACTAGACTGCATTCAGGTACCCATTTAGGGTCTGCACAGCCTCTCCTGATTCAGATTTTTCAGGGAACAGAGCTGGGCAACCCCTTGTGCCAAATCACCTAATGACCCCCCCTCCCTATGGTTTCAGCTAGCTAGGATACGAAGCGCTGAGAACAAAAGTAGCACGGAGGTCAAAATAGTGCTCTCTGGCACCCTGCAGACCAACAGCTCCAGCCGCCAGCATCACAAAAGGGCAGGAATGGTGGCTGTGGAGCCCATCTAAACGGCTTCCTGCATTATGGGTTGTTAAAAGATTAAGAAATGGCAGTACCCAGCCCAACACAGACAGACTCAGAAGCAATAAGCTGCTCAGAACCTGTGGAAGAACAGCAAGGTAGGACTATTTCCTCTGGGTTTTGCTTGTGGGGACCTGGTTTGTTGATGCACACAAGACAGACTGCCAGACTAGATAAACCTTTGGTCAGATCTATCCGAGCTCTTAGCCTTCTCACGAACCCACAACTGCAGCTGCCCCCTTTGCAGCCATTCCATCTGCGGCACATTAGCAGGGGATCCTGTTTCGCTCCTTGCCACAAAAAGCATCGCCTCCGTTCTTTTTTTAGGGATAGAGAAAGCTGTGCTATGCCAAGTCAGACCGCTGGTTCATTTAGCCCAGCACTGGCTGGCTGGCATTGGCTCTCCAGGTCTCAGGTAGGGATCTCTCCCAGCCCTGCCTAGAAGTCCTAGGAATGAGCGCTGGGCCCTTCTGCATGCAAAGCAGATGTCCTGACCGCAGAGCTCATCCCTTTCCCTCTAGTTTAGCATGTCAGGCTGCTGTTAAAGGCCCAGTAACAAAAATCCTGTTCTGGCAGGAGCGAGCCAGCAGTCTCAGCACCTGCTTCTTAGGGGCAGGACCTGCTAGTGATCATTAGGTCTGACACTCCTGTGCAGATCCTGTTTTTGTGAATAGCTCCTATTTCCCCAAACTGACTTAAGTTGTGACTGGGCTGTGATTGAATCCCACCCCCAAAATGGAAACAGCCTGGTAGCACCTCCCTCTGTAGATTCTGAGCTCCGTCTCCCATGGACCTGTGCTGATCAAAGACATCAACACTAGAGAGACCAGCAAATTCAGAAGAGAAATGTTTATTCATTCAGTTCATTTACAGGGCTTCTTCTCCCCTGTTCCCAGGTCTCCTGTCCATAACCACATCCCCACATTCTGTTCTCTCCATTCTCAAAGCAGGGTGAATACGCTTGTTCAGAGTGAAAATGTAGCAGCAGGGATGAGGGCACAGCTAGGGGTAGAAAGTAGGTGTGCACAGTTGTTTCATCTACTGCAGTGCTGTGTGTGTGGGGGGGTCTATTTTAAACAAAATAACATTGAAAGACTAAAAATTCTCAGGGGCTCCGTTCCAGGGATAGGGAAGTTGGTTGGGGTGAAAGATAGCAGTACGGTGCTGATGTGGAAAAGAGGACAGGGCTCCTGCCCCTTTAAGTGTTATGTGTAGCAGAGGGGATTTCAGAAGAGGGAGCTTCTACACAAAGGTGCAGGAGCCCCATATAGATATAGATATATAGATATAGATGATATAGATATATAGAATTCAACTGATCACAACAGCAAGCAGAGCTCTCTCTTTCTCCCCATCTCTAGTTTTCTCGTCCACTGTATGCTACCCAACAATAATTAGGCTTAGAAAAGAAGGTTAAATTTGTGTGTTCTCCATGCAGATCATGTCTTCTACCACTGAGCTATGGCTATTCCTACTAAGGTTCACGAGCATGGCAAGGGTGCGACACTGGGCAGGTGCCAAAGGAGCACATGTGGGCATGTGTTCATCTACACTCCAACATTTCTTCCTATACAAACTCACACATTACAAATGATGCATACAGGATTGTGCGTGGATATACGTGTGTGTCTCTAGAAAGGAGTGCGTAAAGGTGTAGTGCTGATGGGGGAGGCTGAGCTAATTTGAGTGTATAGCTCTGCACACACCATATATTTAAAGCACATTGGAAGCATGTGACTTCCCCCACCCAAAGAATCCTGGGAACTGTAGTTTGTTGAATATAGTAGTAGTAGTAGTAGTAGTAGTAGTAGTAGTAGTAGTATTTGTTGTTGTTGTTGTTGTTGTTGTTGTTGTTGTTGTTGTTGTTGTTGTTATTCCCCACCCATCTGAGCAGCTTCCAGCAAAATATAAAAAATAATAAAATGTCAAACATTAAAATCTTCCCAATACAGGGCTGCCTTTGGATGTCTTCTAAAAGTTGTGTAATTCTTTATCTCCTTGACATCTGATGGGAGGGCGTCCCACAGGGAGGGCGCCACTGCTGAGAAGCAGATGCTGAGAATGTTGACTGTGTTGAACTACAGTTCCCAGAATTCTTTGGGAGAAGTCATGTGCTTTAACTGTATGGCGTGTTTATAGCCTATATCTCTGGGGTGGCTTAGTCAAAGGGAGGGGGATTCTCTCAAAAGGGGGGGGCGCTTAGCTCTGAAATGGCTGTGCAACAGGCACAGTTGTTTGGGGCACCAGATTGTATCAAGGTGACTTTGTGTCAGGAATAAAGCAGAATCCTGTATGTGTGGGGGGTGGGGAGGAGTCTGAGGGGTGGTGGCAGCAGCAAGCAAATCCGAAGGGCGCGGGCTGGAGGCCAGGCCGCTACTGCCGCAAGGACTCTTCCTCCGACAGCAAGAGGGGCAGGCGTGAAACAGCTCTTTGATCTGTAAAAGACAACAGAGAAGAGATTTGATTTTCCAGGTTTCCAGCCCTATCCTGCCCTGCTCCACACAGAGCTCCCAGCATTCCTTGTTCCAAAGCAGAGAAGATTCAGAACCAGATTTCCCAACTCCCTAAAAAAAATGCCCCTCTTCTCCCAGAGAATCCAGCATCTGTCCATACCTTGGGGGTTCAGGTAGGCTAGAAAATCCATCAGGGTTTGAAAGGTGCCGTCATCTAAGGAGCGCAGAGCATGTGCTGAAAGACAGGTGAAATGGAGTTGACGGGGACAGGCAAGTGTTATAGGAATTCTAAGGTCTTATATATAAAAAATAAATGTTCATAAATTTACAAGGCAAACATATACATAAGTATAGAAACTAAGGTTTCCAGATTTTTTTCAATGAATCCGGGGACACTTTTCAACTTCAATGGATTTTGTATGGGGACTTATTTGTAAATCTGGGGATGTCTGGTAACCTTAATATAAATCACGTGCCTGAAATAGTACAGGAGAACCATCCTGAAGCCATTTTGATTCTTCCAGTAACCTCAAATATTCTCCCCATTGCATCTTTGCTCACAAATCCTGTCTTAAGGGCGTATTTGTGTATGAATAGGGTGAGCCTGTGATCTGGACTTAGGAACTAAGTATTTAGCATCTCAAAAGGAATGGCCAGGCTGCCCAGGTAAAACAATCCATGACCATTACAGTGGTACCTCAGGTTACATACGCTTCAGGTTACATACGCTTCAGGTTACATACGGGTTAAGAACTTTGCTTCAAGATGAGAACATAAATCGTGCTCCGGCGGCGCGGCAGCAGCGGAAGGCCCCATTAGCTAAAGTGGTGCTTCAGGTTAAGAACGGTTTCAGGTTAAGAACAGACCTCCAGAACGAATTAAGTTCTTAACCCGAGGTACCACTGTATCCGTATCCTGCCAGACAGGATTTCTGCTGGATTTCCCGTCCCTTTCAGTGATGTTTCAGGGGGGTGGTATTGAACTACAGGGTGGGCAATTTCAAAAGTCTATATAAGGGCTTGCACACCATTGTTTGGGGTTCCTCTCCTCCTCCCTGCATGGGGTGAGCGGGGGACCCTGTTGCAACAGTTTAATAAAGATCAGGCTTACTGGCTGTTTTGCTTCTCAATATTCTCTGGTTGGCCTCAGTTATTTTTTCCTCCCGATAGGGAACCCACCTAAGGATTCTATACGGGCTCTTGGATACCCCATAAGGGAAAAGGAGCAGCTTTTTTTTCTTATAACACAAGCATAATGGAGCATGCGGGGAGAGGGCAGAGAAGTCAGTGAAAGGGTGCTCACCCAAGGAATCCTGCCCTACGGAATACAAGTCCTCCATAGCATCTCGCTTATGCGCCAGGCTCCCTTTGTTGGACAGTGTCTGGTGAGCATCTGCTTTGGGGAGAGGAGAGTGCAAGGGGAGAAGTGCTGCAGGTTACATAGGGGGAAAAATACAGATTACATCAGGTTTGTGAACAGCCTTTTGGCTAGTGGCACATAAGAATCACCCCTTAGCTACCAGACAGGACGTTTTCATACACTGGAATATAACTTGTTCTTTCCTCTTACGCCATCAACGGGCTATAAACGAACTAACATGGATCCGGGAGGTTATGTGGACCAGTAGCAATCTCTGAGGACTAGCAACTTGTGCAGACTTAACTTGCACACCTGACTGTCTGGATTACACTACAGAAAACTAATTTAAAGAGCGAGGAGATGGAATTTATTATGATAAAGCTGACGGATAGGAAGTATTTTCCCTCCCTCCTTGTTTTCCTCCAAAGACTTATTGCAAGCTCCTTGGGGCAGAGACCTGTCCAATTTTATTCTTCGACTCTTTGAAGGGCCTTGTACATCAATAGCACTGAGTTACTCTTAACATGCAGCCCCTTGACACCCTGCCTCTTTTACCCTAACAAGAAGATGGCTGGTCCAGCTCCAAGTCTGAGGAGGCCTTCAGATGTGCATCTTCTGGTGGGCCCACTCCGGGGGGGGGGGGTTGAAGACCAGTGGCAGTGGCAGATGGCAGCAGTGTTGCAAACAACCAGCATTGGGGTCATTCCACATCAGCTCAACATGGTCATGTCACCCACCGTCTCAGATTTTGATGAAACTTGGTGTACACCCTTCCCTTATGGTTGAAAGAAACCCCCTTAATTCCCCCCCCCATCTCAAATGGTTTTAATTTTATAGCACTTCAAAGTTTCGTGAAATCTGCGTTTCTGTCCCTCTTGAGATCCTTGGCCTTGTGTACATAAAAGACCCATAAATTTTATTCTTTGTTGAGAAAGAGCATGTCTTTGCAATAATTTTCACCATCAAAAACTTTTGATTCCATCATGCCCACACGCTGAAAATTTAGGTTTACTAAACCTAGTTTTTCCACCCAAAAAACTACATTTATACATTTTTAAGGCCTTTATAAAATCTTTTGAGTGCTGGTGTATTTTTTCCTCAAGTCCTCATCTTGTAATTGAGCTCTGTGTAAAATTTCAAAGAGATCTGATCATTGGTTATGGGGGAAAGAATAAAATGTACACAAGCCCAAAGATCAAAAGAGGGACAGAAATGCAGATCTCATGAAACTTTGAAGTGGTATAAAATTCAAACCGTTTGAGATAGAGGGGGGGGGAATTAAGGGGGTTTCTTTCAACCATAAGGGAAGGGTGTACACCAAGTTTCATCAAAATCTGAGATGGTGGGTGACAAAACCCTTGTTTTTTGCATTGATTTGATGTGGAATGACCCATTGGGCAGCTGTCTAAGAAGAGGCCTGGCTAGATCAGACCAAGGGCCTTTCTAGTCCAGCCTCCTGTTCTCACAGTGGCCAGACAGAAGCTGCAGGCAGGAGATGGCTGCAGCAGCACTCTTTCCCTTAAGGAAGTTGCCTTAGAGCTAGTCAATATGAATGGACAAAGCTGTCCATGATTTTGACTTCCCCCAGTTTCTCATTTTTCTCAGTTCTACACATTCATTCACTCATTTTGCCCATTCTCAATTTCTTATGAGCCCCATGGAAAGTTGCCAGCGTATCGGTGCAAGTATCGCCTCAAATGCACATTTTTTTATATGCAAATTTGCCCAATATACACATTTCTGCAAGACATCATGCCTTTTATACATTAGTTTTTACTGACACATGCATTTTTAGGCACACTTTCCCATCCCATAATAACAGTATACGCATGCTTGGATTGGAGAGATGCATCCTGCAATTTGGAAAAGTGCATATTTCGAGTAATAGCTGTGTTTCAGTTCAAAGATTACCGTATTTTTCGCTCTATAAGACACACCAGACCATAAGACGCACCTAGTTTTTGGAGGAGGAAAACAAGAAAAGAAATATTCTGAATCTCAGAAGTCAGAACAACAAGAGGGATCGCTGTGAAGGAAAGCAGCAATCCCTCTTGCTCTTCTGGCTTCTGGGATAGCTGCGCAGCCTGCATTCGCTCCATAAGACGCACACACATTTCCCCTTACTTTTTAGGAGGGAAAAAGTGAGTCTTATAGAGCAAAAAATACGGTATTTCAGAAAGTGTGAAATAAGCAGCTTTGCATTAAAAACCCAACTTATTCCTCCCCGCACCCCTACAAAATCAGACCATTGGCCCATCTTCCTCAGTGCTGCCTGAAGCAGCTGACAGCAGCTCTCCAGAGTTTCAGTCTCTCCCTGCCTTACTTGGAGACGCTGGGGATCAAACCGGGGACGTTCTGCATCCCAAGCAGATGCTCTCCCTCCGAGCTACAGCCCTTCCCAGGAGAGGCATCTGCCCTGGCATTCCAGCAGCTGCCCATGGGTGCTGCACGCTCATGCCAGGCCTGGAAGGTGGCATCCCTAACAACAGAAATGTTTCCCTGAAAGCTGAAGTGGTTATGCTAAAGGCATCGTTATGTCATCTCTAATCCAACAGGCTTTGCAGGTTTTCTGAAGCGCCGGGGAAATAAACCAGCAAAGGTTTATTTGAGCAGAGAGGACAGAGGCATGGACGAAAAGGGGGCGTATTCCGCAAGCAATGGTGGCTCTCGCAGGCCTTCTGCTTGGCTGTCACAGTCAGAGGCGGCAAGCATCCTCTGAGCATCAGATGCTGGGAATCATAAGTGGGGGGAGCTGCTCTCGCACTCAGGTCCTGCTTACGGGCTTCCCTGGCTGGCCACTGTGAAGGATGCTGGACTAGACGGGCCACTGGGCTGATGCAGCAGGCCTCTTATTCTGTTCTTCATTGTTATTAACTATTTATTTATTTAATTTGTATACTGCCCTATACCAGAGGATCTCAGGGCAGTTCACAACATAAAATTACTACACACAGACACACACAATGACAACTCCTGGACCTGCTTCCACATACGGTGGCAGATACCTTATAGTGCAATCATGGAGTTCAATGGAATTTATTCCCCAGGGAAAGGTAACTTCAGCTTCCAATATCATTTCATTCTTCCCCTTGCTCTTTAGCCACATACCCTCCAACATTTCTCTGATGAAAATAGGGACGTCCCATTCCATAATGATGATTTCATACCCCACACATCCTACTCGGTTGCCCCAACCACTCTGGGAAGCTTCCGACTTATATAAAAACATCATTAAACATTTAAAAAAATTTCCCTATACAGGATTGCCTTCAGACGGTTTGGGGGGGTTGGATAACTCCAGACCCTCCAACATTTCCACAATCAAAATATGGACATCCTAAGGAAAAGCGGGACATTCCAGGATCAAATCCGAAACTGGGACAGCTTCTCTAAATCAGGGACGTCCCTGGAAGACAGGGACACTTGGAGGGTCTGTGGCCATATCCTTCTCATGCCAAGCAAATCCTGACTTGACTTACGGTGTCCCAAGAGGTATCCAGCGCTGTTCAGGGTCCAGCCGCGTTTGTCCTTGGGCTGCAAATGCAACAAGAGGAAAAGTACCCTGAAACTAAGCCTGCCAACAGTGAGTCAGAGGGTGACATTTGCTATGGAGAAACCTTCTGTGGATGGAGGGATACATGCCAGTACAGTGGTACCTCGGTTTAAGAACAGCCCTGTTTATGAACTATTCGGTTTATAAACTCCACAAAACCAGAAGTACTGTCCCGGTTTGCGAATTTTACCTCCGTCTAAGAATGGAAGCTGAACGGTGGAAGGCCTCATTAGGGAAAGCACACCTCGGTTTAAGAACGGTTGCAGTTTAAGAATGGACTTCCATAACGGATTAAGTTCGTAAACTGAGGTACCACTATAGTGGCTTACACCATAGACAAAAGTGGGTGGGGCTAGAGATGGGCAGGGCCAGAGACAAAGGTGGGTGGGGTTAGAGACCAAACTGGGCGGAGCAAAGGATGTAACTGTCACCCTTGCACGATAGGGCCACATTTGCACCTTACTTTTAAAGCACGATTATGCCATTTTAATGGGCCATGGCCTCCGCTATAGAATCTTGGGAATGGTCATTTATTCAGGGTGCTGAAAGTGTAAGGCGATCCCTCTTCCCCTCACAGAACTGCTGTTGGCAGAGTGGTTTAACAGTCAATCCCTCTTCCTGAAGAACTCTGGGAACTGTAGCTCTGTGAGAGGGGAAAAGGGTTCCCTAACAACTCTGAGCACTACAGCTCCCAATATTTTCTAGGGGAAGCCAAGACCGTTCACATAATTTAATAGTGCTTTAAATATATGGTGCAGATGCATGGGCATAGCCAGGATTTTTGTTGCGGGGAGCAGAACATCAGTTTGCTATGTACCTTAATTGATTTTTATTGATTCAGGGGGGCAACTGCCCCTCCCCCCCGGCTACGCCCATGCGCAGATGTGACCTAAACTTCAACCACACAAAAGTCAGAGGTTTCTACACACACACTCTCTCTGTGTGTCTCATTTTCTCTCTCACACACACAGAATAGCTGGGAAATAGTTGGGGTAGAATCTTTATCCCTGATATATGGTACAGTATTTACTTTATATCTGCAAGGATTTTTCGTTTGCTTTTAAAGTGTTGGAGTAATCAAAACTGGAGTTTTATATGGACCATACATTTTCCTCCCACCCCACCAAGAATTCTGGGAACTGTGGTTTACCCCTTGCAGAACTACAGTTCACAACACCATTCACAAACTACAGTTCCCAAGCTTTTTTGGGGGGGTGCTTTAAATGCATGATATGTCTGCAGAACCTGCTTAGCAAGTTGCTTAGAAGCCTATTTTGAAATTAAGCCTATATACATTAAAAACAAACTGCACCACCTGCAACAGTCTGAACCGATGCAGTTCCATCTTGCCACTTCATTTCTGCTGCATGTGAGGACCAGCCCAGCCATGCTGGTGATCAGGAGGGACAGAAGGAGGCCAGTGACAGCTCTCTATCAAGTAGGGTTGATGGGGTGGGGGGGCAGTGTAACTCACCACCAGAACGGTTCCACAGCATTCCCCAAGTAGCCCACAGAGGAGCAAAGATGCACAGAGCACAGATTGAGAGCTCCACATCATCTGTGGGGAAGAAAGAAATCAAGGAAGCATTCTGGTTTCCAGTCTGACTCTGTTTCCCCCACTAAATCACATTCCCAATCCAGAATAAGTAAAGGACGCCTGGACAGTTAAGTCCAGCCAAAGGTGACTATGGGGTTGTGGTGCTCATCTCGCTTTCAGGCAGAGGGAGCCGGCCTTTGTCCACAGACAGCTTTCCAGGTCATGTGGCCAACATGACTAAACCGCTTCTGGTGCAATGGGACACCATGACAGAAACCAAAGTGCATGGAAATGCCGTTTATCTTCCCGCAGCAGCAGTACCTATTTATCTACTTGCACTGGCGTGCTTTCAAACTGCTAGGTTGGCAGGACCTGGGACAGAGCAACAGGAGCTCACCCCATTCTGGATATTGGAACCGCCGACCTTCTGATCGGCAACCCCAAGAGGCTCAGTGGTTTAGACCACAGAGCCACCCAGAATACCAGGATTATGATAGACATTATTTCTTGAGAGCTCCCCAAGAGGCACGATAAATATATACTGGTAATATTGGTTCCCTTGGTGATGTGTATACAATTTTTGTCTGCCTGTTGCCAATTTTGCAGGGAGTTTTTTAAGCACTAAGAAGTCTTCAAAACCTGTTTGACCACAGACCATAGTCACTAGTCACATAGCGGCTATGGTCTGTGGTGGGATACAAGTGCGCACCAAGGGCACCTTGAGTGTAATTTCAAGCCTTTGAAAAAAAGCGCTGTCTGCTTACACAAACACACACTCCTCATCTTCTTTCCAACTCCACTCACTGGGTGATGCTCTCAGCAAATCCACATAGCAAGACTGCCAATAGCCATTGCCAGAGGGGATGCTTTGTATGCAATGTTCCCAGATTCAATCCCTCCACAAGCACGGCCATTTGAAGGGTCAGATGCAAGTCAGAGTATCTGCACTAAGCTAGAGGGCCCAAGAGGCTGGTTTCAGAATAAGGCAGCGCCCCATGGTCTGCATGCGCTCTGGAACTGTGCTGGATGGTACCTGCCCAAAAGATAACTGAGCTGCAGGCCTCTTCAGCTCAAAGCCCAACCGCATCGTGACCTCTAGCCCCTAATAACCCGCAACCCTCTCAAACAGCGACGACTTCATGATGCTTTTAAGATGCAGGCGCATGAAATGTGGTACATGCGTGCCAAATCTTCCCTGACAGGGCTCCTGTTCCTCTTGGCACCTGCACAACAGCCATACATTCAACAGGTGGAGACATTTCTATCACTGCTTTAGGCCACACAAAAAACAAACCTGTTGAATTTCTGCCTACCCCGTTGGAGCAAAAAACAGTGCCACCCCTACTGTGCCCCATTTCATGGAACTGGAGAGTTGGGTCATCTAGCCCTGCAATGCAGGAATCTAAACTAAAGCATCCCTGACAGATGGCCATCCAACCTCTGCTTAAAAACCTCCAAGGAAGGAGAGTCCATCACCTCCCAAGGGGAGACCACTCTTATTGTCAGAAAGGTTCAGTCGGAATCTCCTTTCTTGTAATTGAATCCATCTGTCTGAGTCCCACTCTCTTGAAGCAGCAGAAAAGAAGCTTGCTCCATTTAAACTCTCTTAACAGTCTGTCAGCCAGTGTCCTACCCCACACCCCCAAACCAACACCCTTAAATCCCAAACCTCCATCATAGATTTTAAGGAATTCATACCTTGAAACCTGTCAGGAGCCGCTGGAGGTCTGATTCCCCACAAAGTAGGGGACCCAGGATTTATAGAGGGGGAAGGCACAGGTCGGGTTGCGTCATTACTCCACAGACAAAAGACACAGGGCGGCGGGAACATATGTGTAATTGACTGTAATGGCCCCCAGAAACCCAGCTGAATGGGGAACAGAGAGAGAGAGATGTACTAATCTCTTTTAATGCGCAATTTATTCACATCCTTTGTCAGAAAATTGATGGAACATTGGGGTGGGGGGTAATTAGAGCTAATTGACTCCTCAAAGTGAATTGGAGGAGGGTGGTCAACCATGCAAGAAGTAGACACCTGCCAAGAGGCCTTCCTGTTTTTGAGGCCAGAGAAGTCTGTGCCCTGCTGCCTCTTCTCTAATCTCGCTGCCCTCCTTACAGCCACTTCACCTGTGTACATTATTCACCCTGCAGTGCTTTTCCAAACAATCACATCTTTGAGAGAAATCTGGAGATCTAGCTCCAAGGAGGCCCACTCTGGAGGGTTGGTGTGTGTTCATTATTACTGGATTTTATTTAAAACACGTTCACCCCACCTTGTGTTGTAAGGTCGGCTTCCAAAACGAGGCATTAAAATCAGTTGCTATAAAATATCACAATTAAACATAGATTGCTGGGCGAGCTTCAGTCAATCTAACATTAATTCCTCGGGTGGAGGGAAGCAAAGTTTGGAGCTGAGGCCCAAATGTTATTAGCATTGGCACAGGGTGAGTTGTTCTGGTGAGGAAGTTCAAGAGACGAGGCGCTACCACAGAAAACAGGGGTGCAAACTTGAATATAATATTGAGGGGGCCCAGGTAAGGCCCACCCCACATAATCGGTCACATGATACAGTGCGCACACACCATTTGAACGGGGATGCCCATCAACTTTGTGGGCCTCAAATATTTTATTGTGGGGGCCAAAGCCCCCCCCCCGACCCCTAGGAGTTGGCTCCTATGACAGAAAATATTCTACAGCCACTGTCAGGGCTCATCCACACTGCGGTTTGCCATGGGCTTTCTAGACACAAGTCTGAGAGGTTCTTTCTTTGTTCTGCCCCATTCCCAGGGGAAACCCGCAGTTTACCACAGGATTGGAACAAACGTCAGTCAGGTTTTTGCACACTGGCATTTGTTTCGACTCAGCAGTTCACAGAGGCTTCTCTGGGGGAAAGCAGTGGGACAAAGGAAAGGCCTCTCAGAACCGCGTCTAGAACAAGTGGAAGAAAACACCACAGGGCAAACCAAAATGTGGACAAGCCCTCAGAGGCAGTGTGACCCTGAATACCACTCCTGCTTGCAGCCTTCCCACAGACATGGCATGTCCCAGCAGGCTCTGTTTATGTTCTTAAAAGATCCCAAAACTATCCCTTGTCACCTCCACACCCATCTCACTTCTGAATAACGGGCTCAGGCAGGCTCATATGGGAACAGTCCCTTCAAGACAGATTCTACTGCACCAGACCCAAACTCTCCAGCTCTCCTGGCCAAATTTCACTCCAGAACCCCTAAAGAAAACAGCAGCTGGAACTCCCAGCGAGGGCGTCCAACTTCTTCTCCCCCAATAGGCCTAGCCTCCCCGCCTTCTGCAGCAGTCGGACACATACAAATAAAGTTTTAATTCTCCACTACATTAGCTTCCTGCTAGGGGAGGCGGTGGACTGATCTTTGAACTTCTACATTCAGACTGCTTTTAAAGGCCTGGAACACGGCCTATTATAAAAATGGGCAACCCTGCTTCCAAATGAGCCTTGCTCCATCTCCAGGGACCTCAGGGATCCTACTCCTAGCCAGTATTTGTTATAATACTGTAAAGTAGCCTTCCCTGACCAGGTGGTGCCCTCTGTATGGTTGGGTTTGATTGGGATTTGTAGTCTAAAGCCTTTGGAGGACACCGGCATGTTGGGGAAGCCTGCTTGAAGCATTGTATATGCTTAACAACAACAACAGTGTTATCGGCAAATGTGATGCTTCAAGCTGGCTTCCCCAAGCTCCCGGTGTCCTCCAAAGGCTTTAGACTACAAATCCCATCAGCTCCAAGCCATACAGAGGGCACCACCTGGCTGGGGATTGGGAAGGCTGCTTTACAGATTATTTGAACAAAAATAAGCACTCCTGTGTTCTGTTGTAGTTTCCTATCTAAAAACTGATGCTGGGGGATATGGGAGGCAAATGCCACCCCAGCTACTTAAGATTTCTTTCCAGCACAATTTAATGCATTAAATGACACTCCTGCACCAAGTCCTCTTTTTCACAGCATCCTGTAATTTTCCCTCCACAGTTCGCCCTCTGGATCTAATTGGTACCCTGGTGGGCTTTAGGACAAGGACTTTCATCTGTATCTGGCCTGCTTTAAGTGCACATGGGGCCCTTCAGCCTAATGGCCCCATTAGAGATCTTGAAGACCTTTCGGGAATGAAGAGGCATCTGCAATACGTCAGGATTCCAGGCTGGGAGGGGAGTGGTACCCAATATAGAACTGATTTGTCGGAAACTAATAGGTCATCAAAAGATGGAAAGAGGCACTCGAGGCCTCTTCTTGTAACATGTAAAAAGCGTATTTGCGTACATCCATTTTTCACTGCTTGTTTGTAACAGCTGGTGGTTTGAAAGGAGCACTGAAGTAGATTATCAAGATTCTCAGGGTGGCATCCAGGACTCTTGGGTTCGCAGGGACATTTGTTGATTGCCAACCATGTTTCGGGAAGGAGCTTAGAAATGAGTTTCCTGGCACCCATCCAGAATGTTACCTTTGTGGCCTAATAGAACTGAAAAATGCAAAGCTGGAGGGAAAGATTCAGCCAAGCCGTTCTTGCTGTTAATGCGCACTATCAAAGTGCATCAATGTGTACTAAGGCATCACCATTGCATAGCCAGGATTTTTGTTGGGGGACAGGCCTTTGTGGGGGGCAGAACTTCAGTTAGCCATGAGTTTTACTGATTTTTATTGATTGGGGGCAGCTGCCCCTCTCTGCCTACACCCATGGACATCACACTGGCGTGTGTGTGTGTGTGTGTGTATGTAGGGGTTTTGTGCACGCAAACTGTGAAAGCAAACACATTGTGCCACCCTGCTCTTAGTAAGATGACTGTGCTCTTAATAACTGGATCACAATGTTGTTCTCCCAGCTGCCGTGCAGCTAGGATAAGCCCTATAGCCCAAAGCCCTGGTCTCCCCCACTCCCACATGGCTTCATGTATCTCCAAGGCCAGTGCTGGCTCCAGGATTTCAGTTTGGCCCCCTGTAACCTGGAAGAGGTGGGACATGCAAACTGGGAGTTCTCTTAGGGCACTTCAGAACTGTTGCTATTTGCAAAGTGGGGTTCCATCCCACAGTGACCAATTCAGGTTGTCCAATCGAAGTGGATTTGGAGGTCTTGAACAACAAACCCGCTTCCCCCAAAAGAGCAGACTTTTTGTGAAAAGTGAAGAGGAAATTCATCAGAAGGTACGGGAGAACAATTGTCTGACACGTCGCATAACGTCCTCACATGCAGATCAGAATCGATGCTCAATAAGAGCCAATGTCGCCTAGCCTCTCCATAAACTCTGCAAACAAATCAGGATGAACGCTCAGTAAATAGGTCATCTGGATGCAACTGCAGGCTACATCTAATCGTCTTAGATACTTTGTGCCAAGTCAAAATGATAGCACTGTTAGGGCAACAACGGTCCTTCTGCCGGTTTGGGGGGCCCTGGCTGCCCTCTAGCCCTGGCAGGGCAAGAGGCAGGGATGAGGAGAAGGTAGGTCAAGATTTACTGGTAGATCTCAGGATGATCGACAGGCATTTCTGACTCCCAAGAGTTTAATGAGAGCAGCAGCAAAACATCTCCTCCCATCCCTTCTCCGAAATAAATCGCTGAAATGAAGAAAACTTGGGGATGGGGAATCAGGAACTATTTGCATTTGAAAGGACTGTGTGATCCAGTTCTGGGTCAGAAAACAAATTCCAGGACTGAAATGTGCCCAGGGGCACCCTGGCACTTGGTTCAAAGTGTGCATGAGTCCTCTATGCCATCATTCCTCACCTTGTTCTGGCTGGCAGATCCTGATGTTCTAGTTCAAACCAAAACATAGTTATGCCAAGTCTGCAGCCTGCCTGCTCCTGGTCTAAGGCAATACATCTTTATTTGTGGACTCAGAGTCACTTCCATCATCAGATGCATAAAGTACAATCCTTTGTTGCAGGGATACAGACACGTAGTTTTTAGAGTGGGTATGTTAAGCCGCGGACTCAAGGGGAAATGAAATGCAAGAGAAGGGACGACAATTCAGTTGGAGCAGGAGTGTCGGCGAAATAAGCGAAGCGGCCCTTTTGCAGCAGCCCTGAGCAGTGATGAGATAAATAACAAGGGTGTTTTAATGAGGATCCGCAGCAGGAAAGGAACCCACGGTCTCTATTCAAGCCCCAAATAAGCAGAGGTAAGCTCTCCAAAGTCTAACCTGCTTCCCTTTGGATAACTCAGTCGTTAGAGCATGAGTGGCCAAAAGATTCCTGCATTGCAGGGGGTTGGACTAGATGACCCACGGGGTCCCTTCCGACGCCACAGTTCTATGATTCTGCACATGCCCACCGCCCAGCTATCCCGACACAACGCCGCCTCTGTTAAATCCATGGGGCTACTCCCTAGCCAACCTGCAGCGCCAGCCGTCAAATTTGCCTGAATCCACAGAGCCTCCCCGGGGAGGGAGAGAAACAGAGAGCGCGGGGGGGGGGGAGGCGCTGGCCCTTTAAATCTCACCCGCCCCGCCTCCCGCAAGCCCGTCCATGCCAACCTCCGGCGGACGCCCTTCCCTCCCGTCGCCGCCCAAGTCCTCCAGCCCATCCGGCAGCTTCTCTAGCCGCACCCATTCCCCTCGACTCTATGGCGCCACCCGACTCCGATTGGCCAATCCGGGGCGGCGGCGCGCTCTTATTGGCCGGGCGGCTCAGCCCGGCGGGGCGCGGAGGGGAGCTGTCAGGCTGCGGAGGGAGGGGTTTTCCGCTGCCGGCCCAGGGCCCTGAGAGCGCGCGCCGCCGCCGCCGCTGGCCCCCCTTCCCTCCCACATGGGGGGTGCCTGAGACCCCGAGCCCGTCTTCCCCCTCCCCGTAGGGCGGGTGAGTACCAAGAGGCGAGGGGGCGGGTGATTGACAGCAGCCCCCCCCAAGGGGATGCAGGGCGGGGGGGGGAGCTTGGAAGGGCAGCGGAGGGCGAGAGGGCAGGGCGCGGCGGGGGGGGGGGGCTTCCCTTCTGCAAGGGCCGCCGGGTTGGCGCTGGGTCCGCGGCCCCTGGAGGCGCGCAGCCATTGTGGGGTTGCGCCAGGGTGGGGCACCTGCTTAGCAAAAGCGGTGCATAAACATGGCAAGGTGGCTGCTTCTGCGCGCGCAGCCGGGGTAGGGCTCCGGGAGGCCAGATGCCTGCCTGCCTGCGGGAGGACGAGGGCAGAAAGAGGGCTGGCAGCTGCGCGAGGCGTGTTGCAATACCGACCGAGGGAGCCCGGGACTGGCTCCACCCATCCCCGCCGCCGCCTCTTTCCTCCCGGGCAGCCTCTTCCCCTCAAGCCCCAGCCTTCTGCCTCGTCCCGGGTTTCCCACGTGCGTGGTTTGTGCCCGCATCCCCCCTCTTCCTTGGCCAGCGTCCGCGATCCCTTCCTGCTTCTTCCCCCAGGTGGGCCGCATCTGACGGAGGAATCTTGACTTCTGCTTGCATGGAGCGATTGGGTGGGTTGGGTTGCGTTCCACAGAACTGGGGTTGCTTGGCAGTGAGGCCAGCAAATTGCGCGCGGGCGGGCGGGGTGTGTGTGTGGAGTTGTAGCAAGGAGTAGAAATCTCAGGATGTAGGCCTCTAGCCGGACGTACCTTCCCTGGTAGACCGCAGAAATGGGAAATAGAGTCCAAAGTTTGAACTGAACCTGCTACTTCTCGAACTTCTGTTGAAACGAGCAACAGTCGTTGTGGGGATGGGCAGGGAGCCTGCATAGTTGGTGTGGATCAGATGTACTGATTCAGCCTGCCTAAGAACATAGGAAGCTGGCTTCTGTTTTGTCTGGTTTACAGCTATCAGCATTGACTGGCAGCAGCTCTCAAAGGCTTCAGACAGGGTTCTACCTGGAGATGCCAGTGATTGAACCCAGGACCCTTTGCATGCAAGGCAAATGCTGTATCATTAAGTTGCAGGAAGTACTGGGGCAGGCAGGCAGGCAGCAAGCGAAGCTGTGTTCTATCAAGTGACCAGAGTCTCAGCTCTCAATTCCACCACACACCACCCATAATCCAGGACCCTTGAGAAGTCTTTACTGCAACCCTTTAGTTCCCACATCCTGCTGTAGTAACCAGGTTACATGTAACTGAAACAAATGCATATGCCTCCCTACTTCCATATCCTCTCCTTTCTCAGGTTTTATTTTGTAAGCTCTTTGAGACAGAGACACTTTGCTAAAAGTCTTGTGTGCTTAGTTGATGCTGTATAAATGAACAATAAAAACCTGTGAAGTTGAATCCTCTGATCCACCATATATTTTTTGAGCTGTGTAGCTCCTCTTCCAGTTCCTTTGTGGCCCCGTCCATGGTTGTTGTTGTTGATTTTTTGGTTGCAGGGTGATGGTGGTGGTGGTAAAAGCTGGCAGCCATAAGCATGCCTGACACTTGAAGTCCTACTGTCTGCGATTTCTCTAGCAGCTGTATGAGGAGTCAATTAACACCAATCCCAGCTTCATGATAAAGTGACCTGACATTCATCTACCTAGAAAAAGCAAGAATTCTAGTTAGATTGACCAATTCAGAGTGCTGCTTTTGGGGAAAGTGTTGAAAGGATTTCCTGCAAATAGAATGGACGTAGCAATCTGGCTAGGAGCAAATATCTAGGAAGATGTGGCCAAAACACATGCAAATTCTTGGTAGCACAGAGGTGAACTGACACTGTGTCTTCTGCTAGAGATTGATTCTACTTTCTTTTTCTTTGTGCAGCTTGCTCTGGAACCCAGCAGAGATGACAGAATACAAACTGGTGGTGGTGGGTGCTGGTGGTGTTGGGAAGAGTGCATTGACTATACAGTTGATTCAGAATCACTTTGTGGACGAGTATGATCCCACTATAGAGGTATGTGAACTTTATAATATTGGCAGCAACTTCTGCATGGCCCCATTTGTATGCCTTTTCCGAGTCCTTATATTCCTGACCTGCCTGCCATCTCCAAAGCTTTGGACTATAACATCTCTTTTCTGGGCTTCTAAAACACTAGTCCTCTTTCCATCACTTTGTCTCCCTCTGTAGCTCTCCATTCTTTATAGAGGCATCTACAATCTTTTTATCATGTCCAAGATTGGGTCCATTTCTTTCCTGAATTTTGGCTTGAACCAATTGTTTCCAACTGCCTCCTTGCTGGCTTTCTGTTGCTGTGCTTTACACCCATGTTTCCCATGTCACTTGTTAACATTTTTTCTTTCACTCTTGCTCCTCTTGGTGCTTCTGAACCCCAGGATTCATACCGGAAGCAAGTGGTAATCGATGGAGAGACGTGTCTCTTGGATATCTTGGACACAGCTGGGCAAGAGGAGTACAGTGCTATGCGTGACCAGTACATGAGGACAGGAGAAGGCTTCCTCTGTGTCTTTGCAATCAACAACACAAAGTCTTTCGAAGATGTTCACCACTACAGGTGTGTGGGCAGCTGGCTTCTCTCTGTCCTCCATCTGTTTTCCTTCCTGTATAGCAGGGGTGGAGAACTGTTTTGGCCTAGTCCCCATCTCCCCCTACCCCTGCAAACCACCTTTGTCAGGTGGGTGGGACACCCCATCCATCAGCACCTGACATCTCTTGCAGCACATGCCAATTGCCTGAGAACCAGCTGGAGTTTGGGTGCTTCAGAAACTTTGCAAGCCCTAAGCTTATTGTTTTGGAGGTGCCAGGCACAGACCTTGCAGAGGGCTTTGTGTTGTGATTCCCAAGCACCTGACAACTAGCTGGGAAGCACTACGCAATGGAGCTTTGCAGGCACTGTCAATTGGCAGGGCCTGCAAAGCCCCTTTTGGGCTAGCCCCATCACATTGGGCAGGCGGTCAAGACTTGCAGCAGAAGGTGGAAGAATCTGCAGTAGGTAAGAAGAGGAGTCGGAGGCTGCATTGTGCAAAGATCTTTGTCACCATGTGGCAAGAATGATATGCTTGGAGGAATCCCAGACTGCATTTTCCTGAGCCAAGTACCTGAATATGCTCTGTTCTCTGCAACACTGGAAAGTACCTTTTCAGCATCAAGCCCTAAGTGTGCTGCTTGTGTTGTCATCTAGGCAAATGTAGAAGCAGTGGTATCATCACTGATGCTTCTGCCCTTGAATCTAACAAATCTGTAGCAGCGTGAATTGGATGTCAACAAAATTATGTTGCTCTTGCTCTATACTTTCTCCCACTCCCAGTCCTTTGAGGCCTAGTGAGAGCAGAAACAGATCCAGCAAGTATGCCAACAAGGGGAAAGCCACAAAGACAGTATTGAATCCTTCCTCATGCTCTTGCATTTGAAAGTTGTACTCAGTGTACAACTCAGGGCTTGCTTGTCCTCAGTGTACAGGAACTGTAATGATCTGCTGTAGTCGTACATAAAAGTCTCCCTGTTACACAATTTTAGAAATTATTTTGGGGGAGGTAAATATATGAACACTTGAGTATTAAATATTCTGTTCCTTAGTCTAAAAGAAAATATTTTGAAGTTTTGGTTTTTTTAAAGCAAAACAAACTTCAGAAAAACCAGCAAACACCAATGTGTTCTTTTAATTTTTCTGGGTTTTTGCCAGGCCTTCACATCTCTAGACTTCTCTTTCAAAAAAAGTATGAATGCATACTTCAGCAGCAAACCACTCCTAAGTATGTGTATGGATGTGCTATATCTAATTTTTAAGTGTAGAATGGCTGTCTCTTAAGGGCAAACTACACTGACACATGTATTACTTCATTTGTGTGTGTGTGTTTTTTTTTAAAAAGCCAATCAACCAAAGCAAAACAAGTCAGTGACTTTAGGTCAGGTAATGGCAGGTGCAGTTGAGTCCTTTTTTGTACTATTCTCTTCCTTGGAATAGCTTTTGTTGACTGCTTTTCTCCCCCACCAGAAGAAAGCAGCTAATTGTGACATTGAAAGCAGCAAAATGGAAAGGGATTAAGCTACCCCACCGTACCATATCTCTACTCAAACTTGGGAACTTTCTAAGCCTTTTTGGGGTTAGATCAAAAAATAATGGGGGAGTGTTTTTGTGCTCAGGCCCTGCTTGGGTGCTTCCCATGGGCATCTGGCTGGCCAAGGTGAGAACAGGATGCTGGACTAGATAGGCCATTGGCCTGATCTAGCGGGGCTTTTCTTACGTTCTCATGCATACATCTGTATGTCACATCTAATTTGGACCTCAGTTGCTTTGCACACAGATAAAACACAGGACAAACTGAACTTCTGGTGTATACTTCATTAACACCAATAATCTCAAATATATTTTACTTTGGAGGGGGCCCAAACCAGAATCAAGTTTGGGAGCTGCTGATCTAGGCGGTTGTTCCCTGTTTGTGACTCGTTGCCTTTGTAATTCCAGGGAGCAGATCAACCGTGTGAAGGACTCCGATGATGTTCCGATGGTGCTTGTTGGCAATAAATGTGATCTGCCCTCCCGGACGGTGGATACGAAACAAGCCCAGGAGCTTGCCAGAAGCTACGGAATCCCCTTTGTAGAGACCTCTGCCAAAACCAGACAGGTATGGTATTTACTGTGGGAGAAAGTGAAAGGTCTTTGATCTTCGTAGCTATAGCTCAAGACAGTGTTCCAAGTGGGTTTTGGAATAAATTGCAGCTGAATCTTCCCCGAGTTTATCTGCTGCATCAACGCGCCCTCTCCCCCAAGTCAAGCGTTTCCAGCCTAAATCTTCTGTTCATCGGCATGTAGACAAAAAGCAAATAGTTTTGCTTTATGTTGGCTGTGTGCTCAAAATGCCAAACAACGGGATTCACGCTATAAGCCAGCACAGTTGCTCTTCTCCTATATGACTTGGAGTAGGAATAGCATTGGTACAAGGTAACCATTCTTATTTGTGAACTGCCATGTCATTAATGCCTGCTGTCTTAGTTCGTGCTGCGTCAGCTTAATGATAAGACGGTTATCAGCATGGCATCATTCTACTGCTGGTGTCCAGTTGCCAAAAAACCTTTCTCAGTGAAGGCAGATGTGAATGAATGGTTTACTGATATGAAGGAAAAGGCTTATCGGGAGAGAGAGAGGATCCCGTAAACAGGAATAGCGTGACGACCTCCCCGCTCCCAAGTAATATTACAGTGGTGCCCCGCAAGACGAATGCCTCGCAAGACGGAAAACCCGCTAGACGAAAGGGTTTTCCGTTTTTGAGCTGCTTTGCAAGACGATTTTACCTATGGGCTTGCTTTGCAAGACGAAAACGTCTTGCAAGTGTTCCGCTCCCCCCCCCCTTTTTCTAAGCCGCTAAGCCGCTAATAGCCTTTTAGCCGCTAATCTGCTAAGCCTTTAATAGCCGCTAATAGCCTTTTAGCCGATAATCCGCTAAGCCTTTAATAGCCGCTAATCCTTTAATAGCTGCTAAACCGCTAATAGCGCTAATCCACTAAGCCGCTAATAGGGTTGCTTCGCAAGACGAAAAAACCGCTAGACGAAGAGGCTCACGGAACGGATTAATTTCGTCTTGCGAGGCACCACTGTATTTCTGCCTACTAACAATGGATAGAAAAAACATCACCGGCATAAAAATCCAATACCCCCGACACCTTTAATATTTAAATGGGAAAGCTAACGATGTCTTCTGTTTGTGTCTTTTCTTACTTTCATTTGGTATACTCGTTCGTCTTAAAAAGGGAGTGGAGGATGCTTTCTACACCCTGGTGCGAGAAATCCGAAAACACAAGGAAAAGATCAGCAATGGGCGCAAGAAGAAATCTTCCAAAAGGAAGTGTATTATCCTCTGAAGAAGAGAGACTCTTTTGCACAGTTGGGAGTGCAAACCCCCCCTTTTTGAGTCTGGGTATTTTCCCAAGCTGCAAGATAAATTCTGATGGCCATGCCCCTCACCCATTTTCAGCTGGAGGGCGAAGGTGGTTTTGAGTTCTTACTGTCAATTATTTTACTATTTTTTAAAACTGGGACGTTGCATCCAGTATGAGGATTTGTAACCACATTTGATGTTCTGTTGCTTCTTGCCCCTTCATTATTATTATTTTTAAAGATCATCTTGTTTCTGGTCCTTAGGATTATAGAGGTCACTCCTAAGTGTGACCTGGTGTAGACTGATCCTGCAGGTTAGATGGAAGGGATAGCACGAAGTCAGTGTCTCAGTCGGAACCTTAGGGGCCTTTCTCGTTTTTTGTAGCATTTTACCTCCCTTGGTTCTCCATGAGACTGAAGAGGAAGCCGCATAGACTTGGCACCATTGTCTTTTTGCTAGCAGAGGAATAAAGGTAACCTTGGACAGAAGGTGATCTGCTGAAGGTGGCAATGAGGAATGCCAAAAGAGAAAATGTGGAAAGCCAAACCCTCTCCGTAGATGAATATTTCACCCCACTGTTAAAATAGATGGTGCTGTTATTTTTCTTCTGGGTGGTTGAAATTCTGTATTAAGTTGGGTCTCTCTCTCTCTCTCTGGTTTTCATTTGGGCTGTTATAACTTCTGAGCAACAGCTCCCACTTTAAAATGAATGGGGAAATGTACTTTTGCTCAGCAAGTTTTATAAAAAATGTGTGGTAATGGGGAGATATCAACAAGTTATGAGAGGTAATTTTAAATGGCTGTACAGCTTCCACCATCCAAAGACAGCGGCACCTGTTGTTTGTGAAAAAACAACTGTTGGAGATAGCTGAATATTTGCACCATAGAAGTGTCCTAAATTAACCTGCCTCTGTTGCTCTCCTTTACTAATTGGTTCTTGGGAGTATAGCGATGTTGACTCTCTTTATAAACAGAAGGGAGGAATATGATCCAAAGGTCTCTTAATCATCCCTCTTTTTTTAGTCTCCTGCATAGTCCTGGGTTGCTTGGATGGGTTGAGATATAGGTACTTAAATGCTGGCATGGAGAGAAAAGAGTCTGAATTTATTATCCTGTTAGTGTTTATAAGCCATCAGAATTACGTTCTGTCATCATTTGATCTTATTCTCTTTCCCCCCCCCATCCCACCCCAAAATCCCACCCTTGGAATCCTGTGTTGATTTGGTTTTTCCATGGTCCTGAGGATCTGTACAATAAATGCCACCACTTGGAATAAACCTGTGAATAAGCTACCTGATCTACAAGACCTGACTTTTTCTAAAGGGTATGTGTGGTAGATTTATGGTAGTTTTCTGGTTATCTTTCCTGGAACAGATTGTTTTGGGAAACTGCAAAACATGTGGAGGCTTTCAAGGAAATTGTAATTATCTGTTCACAATGGTGCTAGAATCAGCGAAGCCTTCTATCAGAATATGGTACCTTTCAGCCAGGAGTTGCCTTTGTTTAGCTCAACTCCTTATTTTGTGGATTTTCTCCCCCACCCCCACGTGCTTCTCAAGAACATGTACCTATTTGGGTTGCATCTATCTAGTTCTGTTCTTATTGTTTCCATCCAACTTTTTTGAACGTGATTTTTTCAACAGAAATCCTGCAGATGTGGTAACTCTTCAAGAAGTGTGATAAGGCATGCTTGTTGAAACAGCCCGCCAGGACCTCAGGTTGTGTGTTCATAACCAGCTCCTAATTTATTTTACAAGTTACCTGCTATTCAGTTGCTGCTGTTCTGTTCTCAATGTTTTTCCCCCTTTGGACTTCATATGAGTATCACTGGAAACATATGACAAAAGAAAACCAGACTGTTATCTCTGTAACTGGCCTTCTAGGTACTCCAGTACCTATTTCAGGGATAGTTGGGGTAGGGGCACAGCTTTTCAAGCAAAAATATTTTTGTAGTGTAGATGAAAGTGTTCCTTGCTTAATTTTTTTTTAACTGATGGATGCTGCCTCTGAAAGGAATTTACTTAGTTTGGACAGATTCCCCCCCCCCCCCGTGGTCTTAACCATACTGGAACCCCTTTTATATGTTTTGCTACTGCTGTTCTCTCTGTGATGGAAGGGGGTGGAGAGAGGCTTTAGATAAGAAGCCACCAAGCTCTATAATTTCTGGACTAATTTCTGGTCTTGAAGCTTACTGACTCCTGCAAAAGTAGCCAGGGGTGAAGCTTGGGTGTGTGTATCAATCAAGCACCCCTCCTGCTGATTGTCCCTTCCCTATCTGGCAAATGCAAATTTGGGGAAATCATGTGTTTGCTGCATCACTTGTAGTTCAAATCTGCAGCAGCTGCAAAATAATTGCAATGGTCAGGGTAAGGCAAGCCTAGGGAGAGCTAATTCCTGAGGGTAGGCGCTCCTTAGAAGGCTAACAAATGGATAGGAATATGACTGGAAGCTGCAGAGGAGAGGGGCCAGGCACCTCATGAATGGGAGACACTGCATAGCTATTCATGCCATCCTTACAACAAGGAGGGCTACATTTTAGAAGGGATTTGAGATTTTCAGAAATTCAAACATTCTCAGGATGCACGGTAAAAGCATTCCATGCCTGTGCAGATGCCTCCTAACACGCCTTCAAAATTGTTTGTGGGCCTAATACTGTGGGTAAACGGGCCTGTTCTAGAAAACAGCCCCGTTGCCTTTAGCCAAACTCCTCACCTGCACTTTTGTTTATATGAAAGAAGACCTCCTTTTGCTTTTCCTGAACATGATTTTTATTAGGCTGAAGAGGCTTCTCTTAAAGATGCCTAAAAATGCAACATTTGAAAATGGACAATAGTCTACTTTTTTTCACAAGTCACAAATATACTGGAATGTTAGATCCCGGTTAACAGAGTGTTTATCATTAGGTGGGAGCAATCAGCTGTCTGAATGTCCCACAGACTTGACAAAAAAAAATTGTGAATGTTGTGTCCACACGAAGCTTAAACTTAAAAGTGGTTCACTCCATTTATTTTTTACAGGTTCTTTTATCGGTCTTGCATCAGGACTTCTTAGCAGCTTCCTTTTGTCTCCACAAACTAGGAAAGGGAATGTTGTTAGGTAGGTGGTGGCTGTAGGTACTGCAGTTGCAACTGAGGCCAAGAGCATCCCTTGGATTCAGCCCAGGCAGGTTGTTGGTTGAACGGTAGCACTAAGAAGGAGACTGCAAGCAGTGCAATGAATGCAGGGAGCCCTAGAAGAACCAGATTCCAAAGGATGTGCAGTAAGAGGCAGCTGGATGAGACCAGAAACCTGTGTGGAGAGAGGACATTGTGCTGTTCTTATTTCTGTGGGATAATTTCATACCACCAACTTCAACAAACCTGTTCCAAGTTAACAAGTTTTGGAGGGGGTGGTGATAAGGAGACAAAAGCAAAGAGGAGAAACAGCCATTGGGGAGAGTTGGGAAAGTTGATGGAAGCAGTTATGGTTTTCAGATAAGGCAGCAGAATCTCCAAAGAACAGCAAGGTGGAGCAGGGTGTGCAACATTGAACCACCCTGCCACTTTATATTGTAGACTGCACCTATTTTACTGTGGCCACCTGGGAACAGGGTAGTAAAAAGTGTGAAACACTAATACTGCCAGGAATATAAGAACAATTATGTGCAGCTTTCTCTCTGCGGGAGACCATGCAGTGTTTATGTGAGGGCCACTGGAGGGTGTTCCCCACCTAGACATGTCTTGTATTACCATCACTGGTGGGGGGGACAAAGACTCCAGAACAAGTTGTGAGGATCCACCCACTATGACCTCACCCTTGCTTGGACCGTGCAAAGCAGGAGCAAAAGGGGAGGAACTCCCCCTGCCAAGGGAAGTTGTGGAGACCAAGCAGCAAACTTCAGCACTGGATAGGAGGTGTCAAGTACTGCAGCCCATGTTGGTATAGTTGCCTTCTTGTGTTGTCAGTTACTGAGATTCTTGTCAGGAAGTAGGTAGTGCATTTCATTTCTCCACGTCTTTTTAGAGACAAGTTCAAAAAGCTATGTCACTTAGTGATAGGCGTTTGGCAGGCCATTGGACAACTACCACTAAGCCCCTAAGTCAGAGATTTTCAAACTGTGTGTAGTGTGTCGGCTGCAATGTGCAGGTGTGTTGCGTGAACGCTCCCCACACTCCTCCAGGGCTGGAAAGGGGTTAGTTTAACTTCAGGTTTGCTAGTAAAACTGAATGACTGTGTTGCGAAATGATGCATGACTTTAAAAGTGTGTCACCAACAAGTTTGGAAAGCTCTGCCCTAAGCTGCTGGGGAAGTCTGCCAGTATCAAAAGCATCCCTGGAGGAAGTCTGCTACCCCAGAGAATAGAACAGTGGCTAAGTCACAGTGTTTGATGGAGCTGGTGTTGAGCAGTTAGTCTATGGCTTGGAGACCACAGGTCTCAACACCATCTGCCACTCCAGAGCTTTCCCCCAAAGAGCCCACAGGCATGAGGCTCTAGTACGTCATTCCTAAAGACTGGGGTGGCAGAAGTCAATAAGACAGCCATCTTCTGGACAAACAAGGCATAAACAGTGCCTGCCCAGTAGAAGTTTACTCCCACCAGAGGAACACTTTCTAAATACCGTATTTTTTGCTCTTTAAGACTCCCTTTTTCCCTCCTAAAAAGTAAGGGGAAATGTGTGTGCGTCTTATGGAGCGAATGCAGGCTGCGCAGCTATCGCTGAAGCCAGAACAGCAAGAGGGATTGCTGCTTTCACTGCACAGCAATCCCTCTTGCTGTTCTGGCTTCTGAGATTCAGAATATATTTTTTTCTTGTTTTCCTCCTCCAAAAACTAGGTGCGCCTTGTGGTCTGGTGCGTCTTATAGAGCGAAAGATATGGTAATTTGATTTTCTGAATCAAAGGCTAGAAGGGAAGCAAAAAGGAGTGGCCAAGATGTGCTTGGAAACTGAGTAGAATAAATGCATACTAAGAAGAATGGGAAAACTTAAACTTAGAGCAGATAAATACCCCACACCACCTGGATGGATTCAGACTCTGGTTTATAAATTTGTTAAATAAACAAATTAGAAAACAGGCTTTTTTTTCTACTCCAGCTATGTGCAGTGAGGAATCCCAAAGTGACACTACTGCAGCGCTCAAGAGAGAAATGAGCAGGAACTTGGATGTGTGCATGGAGCTGGAGGGCACATTAACCTATCTAGCTTTAGATGTTACCCAAGTGGGACTGTACAGATTTAGAGCGTATATTGAGACTGTCCAGAGAACATGAAGGGTGAATGGTGCTTGCTTCGGCAGCACATATAGAACATGAAGGGTGAATGGGCTAGCTGCACACTTTGTGTCCCTTAATTTCTATACCAACAGGCAACTACAGTATAGTTTGCCTTGAAGCGAACCTAACTGCTTAGGAACCCTTAGTCCTAAATTCAAATATGTGGGGCTAAGCATGGTTACTCAGTAGTGGAGGAAAGGTACCCTACTTGGGTCTGAAAGTGATCCCCTTTAGTATTCACAACACTCACAGTGTATGGGGTCACAATACACTGACAGTGTCTTCTGCAGCTGAATTCTAGCTCTGCATCGATCTAGACAGCAGCTGTAAGAAATCTGCTAAAGGTGTGATATATATATATATATGGAAAGGAAGGGAATCTACTTCAAGGTAAAATTCTCTATAAGGCCACATAACCCAATATGGCAGGAAAGTTTTTCCACAGCATAAATCTTACAAAGGAGTTCCTGTGTTCCTGTGACAACTGCAGTAGTTCGCAGTAGTTCCTGACCTTTGAAGCAGGATTTCAAACAAGTTTTCATCTGACTTCTCTCTAACAGTTGGGATTAGCTCGCCACACACTGGGACTAAGGCTTGTTCCTGAGAGGCTGTTGTAGAATCTCTGAAGAGCCAAGCACATTAAAACACCTCATATGTCAAAATACTTCATTTGGAACATTTGTTTCCTATCATTTGTTGCACCACAGAAGCATATGCATAAGTTTAAAAATTCATCTCATCCTGAACATGGTGCTTTAATTTGATTTCACCACTATGCATCTGGTATTAACAGCAACTATACACTGGAGAGCATTACAGTCAGGGATTTGGGCAGCAAGGCATATTCTTTCTATTTTTCTTTACAATTAGGGCTAATCCAGGAACAGGCTTGTGCCTATATCCCAGCTTCAGACAGTCCTTGAAACAGTGCAAGAAACCAACTGTTCCTGGAGCATATGCTATATAAGTCATTTTCAGTTTCATATTACTTTCTAGACTGACCTATTTGAAATTGATTCTTTAAACCTTCTGTGTGGGAGATTATGCTCATGTTTTGCTGATTAGAAACATGATTACAAAGTGTAGTATGATACATTTGCCCTCCTAAAAACAAGCTGTTTGTTGCTCATCCATTGTACTTAGACCACCTCATCTTGCCTTATGGTAGGGGCCAACATGCACACTTACGATTCTGCTGAGCTGAGTGGTGTGGTTTCTGGAAAGGTAGAATACACAGCCTTGGGGAAAACAAAATTGATTGGTGTGATGAAGATGTTTTTTAATGCAAATTAAACAAATTATGTCTACATACAAGCCTTCTTATTATTTCTCTCCTGTCTGAGAGTCTGTTACTTTGCAGTGCGTTTGATACACCAAATGACTCCTTGTGACATTTGAAAGTTTTAATTCTCCACAATGCTTTTAAGAAATATGTTCCACAAAGCAATTCAAAAAGGAACAAAATTCTGCCAGAACAGCAGGTACAAATGCTGTACCTAGTCTATGTGCAACCTTCCCCCCCCCAACAATTTTACACAGCCTTGAACGTGCTTTTCACAATGTGCAAAGTCATCATGCAATTGCAACACATCAAATGCTCTGTAGCTAACTATGTAGATGAAATCAAACTCTTTTTGAGAATATTAACGAACATTCCTACGGAAAGTTGTCATGGAAAAGAAAGGCTTCTTTAGCAAACATATCACCTGAGGTGCATTTCCTATCCTTATCCCTAAAGCAGACTTCTTATAAAATGTAAGTAATTTGCATTCACATTCCAGTTATATCCAGGATCACTTCCAGTATCTTACAATTTCTTGCTCTTTATCTTTCAGTAGTGGTGGGGAGCCTGTGGCCCTGTAGTTGTTAGTGGACTTCAGCTCCCATAATCTCTTACTGGCTAGGGCTGATGGTAGTTTGGGGTCCAGCAACTCTAGAGGACCACGAGTTCCTCCCTCCTGCCCTGCAGCTTCTTCCTTGGTTCTTTCATCCTGCTTCCCCCTTTGACCCTCCAGGTGTTTTGGGACTACAACTCCCATGATCCCTAGCTAACAGGACCAGTGGTCAGGGATGATGGGATTTGTAGTCCCAAAAAACATCTGGAGGGCCAAGTTTGCCTATGCCTGTACTACAGCTTAGACCCCCAAACCCAAATGGTGGGTGCAATCTCTTCCCACTGGCACTTTTGAAAGAGATTTATTTTGAATCCTTTGGCCATCTTATGCCTGTTTCAAAACTGAGTGCTAATATTTTTCTAGGACTGTTGTACTTCCTGTTTCAGGGGAGGTCAGTAACCCCCATGAGGACCAGAAGAGGAATGACTGCTGGGAGGAGTGCAGAGAGAAAAAACGTCATGCTGCACCTGTAGAAGCAAAGCCAAACGCCTTCATCTACCTCAACAGCAGTAAAATACGTCTCTCCCTTCTCAACAACCATAGCTGGCACTGTAACTCTCCAACAGTTTGACTTTACCCCCAAAGGTACACTTTTCCATAGTCTCCTGAGACAGACGGATGCCAGCAATAAGGGGGAACCTCTCTGTATATATATAGAAAAATAACATTTCTAATGGAAAGCACTGAACACTTTTCACTGGCATGTTAGCATTCCATGTGCAGGTGTTTTGTTTTTTTTAAATATACAATTCCTCCTCCACATATCACACACACCTGCTGCCTAAAGCAGGACAGTCTGGAGCAAGTATTATTATTTATTATTGACTTATTTAAGGTATAAACTGGCCATTTTTTCCTTTTTAAAGAGGTGCCTTCACCGCAGAAAAATGAAGATAAGTTGACATCACCAAGAATGTACACCAATGCTTTTCAGAGGTTCCACAAAAATATGGGAGAAAGGAGTGATTCCTTCTGCCTAGTTGTTGGTATCCATCTGTCTCGAGAGACAATGGAGTGTGCCTTCAGGGGTGAAGTCAAGCCACTGCATTAGCAGCAACAAAGTGACCTCCGTGGGGCACAAGCCTGGGCTGTGTATAGAGGCCCTGGGCTATTCAAACAACAAGACCCTCCTCTTAGACTCGCTGATGTAGTCCAAAGGAAAGCAGCGTAATATATTTGGCACCAGCTTGACTGCAGGAGCTGCCAGAAGGAGGCATACAAAGTGCTGTCCATCTTTGGAACCAAAAGGTTGGTAATCCACAAGGCAGTGTAGCTGACACCTATCTCTTTCATTGGAGGAGTATGGTTTCTTGGCATACATGTACATTCAGCTGCCTCATTCCAAGGATGGAACAACCCAATGATGGAGGCTGTTCCCACAAAATGAAGGAAAAATAGAAGGGTATCGACTTCCGGATTAGCGCCATCGGCAATGGCGGAGTTCCTCTGACCAAGAGGAACCTGCTCCGTGAAAATCGGGTCTTGCCGCCGCGGCGAAGGCGGAGACCCTTTAAAAATCCCAGGCGGAGGAAGCCTGGGAATGTGGGATTCGGCTGACACCAGGAGGGCCTCCCCTACTCGCAGAGAAACCCTTTTTCGGGGATCCGAAGCGACGCGGGGCGAGTGGCGCGGTGTTTTGAATCAACCGCTACTTTTACGGAGTGAAGCCGCACAGCCGTTGCCGGAGAGCGCTGACTTTTGCCTGTGGACAATTGGACTCTAAACAAGTACCCGTGAGTAGAACGGAAAATTGGATTAAGAAACATTTTAATTTGGCACTGAAGCGGGAAGGTTCTAAACAGGAAGTCCGCCTCCCGTTTTTGTAAATAGATTGAAGCAAAAACTTTGCAAGCTAAAGTCTGGAAAGTCGTATATAAAGGTCTAAATTTCCTTCAGTTATTACCACCAAAACCCCTCCTGGAAGCAGGAGAAAAGGGGGGGAATTTTTGACTGTTCAAGCCTGCAGGAGAGAGAGTAAAGAAAGATAAATTTCCGCCGTCTCAAACCTGGGAACGGGGTGTCAGAGACAGAAATTTATGGGGAAGTTCATTGACTGTGAATGGAACGTCTTTTGACAGATAGTTAAAAAAGAGAAACAAACTGATTCCAATGTTGCCTTTTGCATTCAAAAGAAACAAAATATTTGAAAAATGAAAGTAATTTTCTTTTGTTGGTCCTGCTTTCAAAAGATGGATACAAATAGAAATTGTCTCCTCTAGAGGGAGCTTGTTAAATTGTTGCTGGAGTCGATCTGGGGATTTCACAGCTGTGAAGATTAGGATCGTGAGACCAGACTCTGACCTTGAATAAAAATGTGTTTAGAAGAAGTTTTGGTTCTTGCTTTTTGCAAGACAAGCGCTTTGCTGGAGCAGATGCATGAGAAGATGGATTTGATGACTGTTGCAGTTAAAAACTTTGGACAAACGGTGAATACCCATATAGAAACCATTCAGGAACCAATCCAGGAACCTGTTTTGACAGGGCAAGTGCAAGTGCAGAAGATAATGGGGGAGGTTGCTGTTGAACCTCAAGTAACACAAATGGAGAGACTCAAGGCCTTGCAGGAGCATAAGCCGCTGTTCTTGAAGTTTGAATCTGGAGTGGACCAGGGGGGGTCTGGAGTTGTGAGGGCTCTTAATTTTGGAAGGACTTTGAAACATGCTTTTAAATACTTTCTGGATTACAGTGTTGACTGTGGGGAATGGGACTGTGGGGAATGGGCTGATCTGCTGAGGGGAGATGGAGATATTTTTGGATTGGAGTCCTCCCGAGACCTACCCCCCCAGTGAGAAAGGAAATAAATTAAGAAAAAGATCAACAAAAGACAAAGTAAAGTGCAGGTATAAACAACAAGAAGATCTGCAGAAGGGACATGGAAAGGACTTAAGAGCCTCGGACATAAGATCACCAGGTTGATGGACTAGATGGAATGGACAAGAAGGACTGACAAAACCCGAGACCAGGAAGAAGAGACGTTGGATGAAGATTGGAAGAAAGTTTTTTTAAAAAATATTTTGAGAATTAGTGTAAAATTAACGAGTATTAGGAAAAATGTTGGAATGAAACTATTTGGCTTTAGTAGAAATGATATAAGGAGTCATGTACAAATAAGTATTAAATTTTAAGTTTTAAGGTTTTTTTATGGTAAGATAAGGTTAAATAAATTAAGGTAATTAATAGGTTAGCTTGTTAAGATAAATTATATAACAAAAATTGAGAAAGATGGAAAGAATTTGCCGAAACAATTAATTAAATTAGAATACAAAAAGGGAGGTGTGAGGAGGTCGATGAAACAAGTAAATGAAAGATAAAGATATGGAACATTGGATGTGTGTTTTAATGTTATTTTTTTGCTGTATTGTTGTATTGTTTTTTATGCTTTTCTTTTTATGTATTGTAATGTATGTTTTGTCAATGTTTTGTTGTTTTCTTTTCTTCTTTTTTCTAATTCTTAAACTTCTAATAAATATCTTTTTTTTTAAAAAAAAAAAGGAAAATAGAAGGTTATCTAGTTCCATCAACTATAAACAGAGGAAGGAAAGAGTGATGAGTCTTCCTACTGATGTGAATCTTTGGCCTTCTTCAGCATCATTCAGAAAAGGAAAATCTGCTTCTGAGTTTTCTTTTAACTAAAATCCAGTACAATCAAACAAATGTTGAGATGATGGAGTCAGGTGGTGGCTGTTACGGTAAGCAAGCCCCATTTGCAGTAAATAACCCAACATGGCAAGTAATTGTGATTTTTGTATAAAAGGCACTAGACTCAGATAAAGGTTTTTCTTCTTCTTTGTTTGATCCTTTTCTCATCTAATAGAAAAGCAATTACCTTTCAACAAGGTACAAGCTCCCGTATTTGCACTTGGGTAGATGGAAAAACAACTCTTTGGCCTAGGAAAGGGTAATTTGCAAATACAATGTGGTTGAGACACATTATCTCTTTGTAAAGAAGGAATTTTTCATTAGTCTAAATAGAATGACAAGAGGCTGTCCACTCTTTCTTTTTGTTCATCTTAGCTTTAGGACCATTAGTTATATGCCTTAAAACACCAGACATCAAGGGAGTCCAAACTATATGATTGGACTCTTCACTGATGATTTAATGATTATGACACCTGACCCGCTGAACATGGGAGCAGCAAGACTTCAAAAGCTTAGCAACTTCACAATACTATCAGGCCTGCGGGTTAATTTCTCAAAATCTGAAGCTTTATGCTTCAATGTACCACCCAGCACCCAAAATTCATCCACAGAACTCACAGGCATTAGACTGTCACACGAAGCTAAGATAGTTAGGAATTAGTATAACAAGAAACCTTAACAGACTCTATTCACAAAACTAACCCCATGTATGGTGGACAATTCTTTAAACTTTGGGGGGGGATTGGTATTTTTCTATGTTAGGGGAAGAGGAGAACTTTGGAAGGAACTTAGAAGGGCGTATTTTAAAGGTCTAACAGCCATGCTTTACCTTGCTGCCTATTTTGTGCTTTTAAATCTCTGCTGGGGTTATCTCACCAGAGTACTTGCCCCAAACCTGGATGTTGGCATCCAGGGAATTCTCCTCTTCTATACCTATTTTTTTTCCTTGCCACCAACAAGATCATCTGAGCTTTGATCTCCCTGCTGGGATGCTGATGATAGGCTGGGTAAATAAAGTATGTTATGTGCTTCATTATTATTTGTGGTAAGATTGGTGACACAATTGATTCTAACTATTAACTGAAAGCAATACTGGATTCCTGCTTTCTGCCACTGATCTGTATATTGTTTCAAAACCTGTTTCCAACCGTGTGTAGCTGGACAGAGATTAGAATATTGGTGCCCTCCAATTCCAGACCTTCTTTATCTCTGATCACGTTCAAAATGATTTCTTTAGCTGAAAGATGTGAAAATTTTACCAAGATGTCTCTCAGCCTGTTGTTGTTGGACTGCAAACTAGCACCAGAGTGATAAGCATTGTCAGTGTCAGTAATGGCAGGCAGGCATTATTTGATTAATCAATATAAAATGAAGGATTTAGTATCAGACATTTCTGAGTCTCTTCCAAGCCTCTTATTTTAACATTTAAATGGTGCAAAGCATTGTCTGACATTTACAAAGCTGTATATCTTTAGCTCAGTCAGACAGCTTTTAAATTCTTTTATAATGCTTAATTCCCATTTTAGTTGTTTCATTTGCTATTGCAGCAACATCCAAGATTGTGATTCTGTCTAATCCAATGAAGTTTCTATAGGTTTTAAGGCTAATTTCTACTCTTCCTGTAGATCATGTTTAAAATCTTGCTTCAGTTTGTCGAGAAGTTAGCTCTAGTAGCATAAAACTTTTCATTGCCTTGTCCTTTTTGACAGTTTAGCTGTCTTGGCTACCATCATGAGCTTCTCCTCTTCTCCTGAAAGCTCCACAACCAGGATCAGATCTTTCCATTAAATGTAAGATCAGATATATTTTTGCCTTTAAATTCTTTCCTTTTGCTACATCTCCCTTATCGGCATTCACAGTATTATTGATTTTTTTAGTTTAAACAGGAATAAGAGCCTGATTTATGGCAACAATGGTCAGAGATAAAGATTTATGCAACCAATTTTGATTGGTGACATCCAGTGCTATTTTTCTAGGGGGGAAAGTTGCCAGAACTCACCATGAATGCCTCTTTTGTTCTCTTAGAATGGCAGTGGCACCTACCTGAGAGGTACCGGAACAGAGTTCCAGTGAGTTCCTGCTGAACTTCCAGACTTTGGTGATAAGAAATGTGACTGAAAATGCACTGGAAAGTGCATAACACTTGCTTGACACAATGTTGTCTAATCCCCCTGCAAATTAATTCAGGGAGGCAAATGGTTTTCAGGATTTTTGTCAGAATCCTAAAAACTGTTCCATGGAAATGTACCTTTATTGAGATTCCAAACTGCAGCCTCAAGGAAGCTCAGAAAATGCTGTGTCTGGTCCTTTACATGTTAAGTAAGCATTTCCAGGCATCTTCTGATGTTAGTGCATACCTCAAGAAAGGAGTGTGTGTGTGAAACTATCTCCACTAATGCAAACTATCATAACCTCCAGAACAGTATTATTCAAAATAGTACCAGCTTTCTTAGATACTGAGCAGCTAATGTCTTTTTGTTAGTATTCATACTAAACTTCCCTACTGCTAATCATGTCCCTGTTAGCTCCACCGGTGCCTGTTTTGTAATTGAACACAGACTGTGTAGTCTGTGCACCCCACAGGAAACCTAATGGGCTTTTCATTTTTCTGGTGCCAATGCCGGAGTCCCACTTTCCCTTGAAATCAGGCTGATGGGCCATATGTCTCTCCAAACTTTCAGTGTCGGATTTGCTTCTGTGACTTGCCATGGTACAAACATCCATTTAATCTGTCAGCATCTGGCTCATATATGACTATGGAGGTAGGAGAAAAGGCTCCTCTTCACTACAACATGACAAACAACATCTTCCCTTCAATCAACTGGATAGCAAATGCTCTTTAAATAGGAGGAGATTAATACTGTAAACAGTGTGCTTGCCTTGTGCAGTTTGCCGTCTTCCAGCTCCTACATCTAACGTGGCTTCCCCCCCCCCCCACATTCATGTCCACTAGTATATGCCCAAGTTAACAGGGGTCTTTTTCAAGATGCAAGGACAGGGCACGCTTTATCAACACCCACCCATACAGTCCTCAGTTCCTCCCCTCCAATTGCCAACAAAATGCTACTGCAGCTTGCATAATAAAGAAACAGCTTGATTTCACAAAACCCCTTTAACAAATAGGGCAAGCGAGAGCACAACTGACTCCACCCCAAAGGCATTAGCCACAATGTCCAATTCATAAGATTTCTGGTCATGCACTCTTCTTAAACTGAGCAGGGGACTTGTTCATATTTTCAGCACCATAACTCTACACCTACACAAATTCCTACATGTTTACAGCAACAAAAAGGCAACAAGTCCCATCCACACTTTGATGTGACAGCAAATGCATGTCTACCAGCTGGAAGCCACAGTATTCTTGGTGCTTTTGCTTGTGTTGTATTCCAATTTGTAGACAGAGAGAAACAGAACAGTGGGAGGCTGCTGGGATAATGAGTCACACCACACATTGGGTCCTTAGTATTAAAATATATCTTGGCAGGCCTCAAAACTGGAGATCAGAGAAAGGTTACCAAGGTAATGAAAGATAAGACTATGGATCATGCTCTGTTTTCTAGAAAAATAAATATATACAGCACCTGGCCCAACAACACAAAATTTGAGCTAGCTCCAGATATCAGTAGGTAAAAAGTTATTTTGAGAAAATTAGAGGTGTGTGCTATGGGAGGTGTGTGCTATGGGATGGGGTGGTCAGATCAGTTTTTGAGATGATTTTCCATTTTTGAAACGGGGGTCAAAGCTTAAAGTGTTGCTTGGTGTGAAGTCAATCTAGTTTCGATATTACTAACAGCATACTGGTAGCTTTAATTCAGCAGACATGTTCTCTGGAATTAAAGGAAGAAAACTTTGTCGTTATTTTTCTTACCACTTGTGAATTCCACACTTACGCTTTCTGCCAACGATCCAATGTCACCTGAAGCCAATGGATCTGTCACCAAAGATGTCAACATCCCACACAAAGGACTAGGCAAATCAGCCTCCTCGCCAAACTGCTGCTGAAGACAGCAAGGGACTATCATCATTTTATAGCTGAATAAATCTTAAGCCTTTCTTCAACATACACTTCTGTGACACAGGTGCTGCTTTTCTCCAATACACAAAAGTGTAATATCTTGTTACTGGCAAAAAGTTATTTTTCTCCCATTTAGCACAACAACAGCTACTATGAGTGTTGTCATTGTGTGAGTATCACAGGCGGTACTGGATAGTGCCTGCAACATCACTAGTGCTGAGCAACAACTCCCTTCAAACTAGATAAATGTGTAACCCTGTACAGCAAGCATCTACCCAAGACTCTGGGTTTGTCTGAGTTAAGTCTTGAGATCCTTTCCATTTATGGTGAGAGCAATGGTAAGACATTCCAAGAAGCAATACTCATTTGTGACAACTTACTCTCTGTGATTCTTCAATTTCCATCCAGAGTGGCTGTGCAGGGGCCTGTGAGCAGGTCTTCACATTTTCTAGGAAATCCCCTGGCAGCCTGCATCAAAAAGAATGTTAACAGTTCATTGTGTCAAACAGAACTGCAAACAATTAAAATGGGAGTTTACATGAACCTCCTTGGCTACTTAACCGAGGATCAACAACTTACCTTGTAATTAACAAAGCAAAATTAACAATAAACATTAACATAAAAATAACAACATAAAAATTAACAACGCTATTAGTACTCTTCTACACTAGAATTTCCTCTGGAATTTTCATGCTTTGCTCACTTACAATTTATGGGTCATCTGCATGATGTTATCAAATCATTGTCCTCCTGGGGTCTTCCTATGGTGATTCTGTCTTTTGTTCAGACTATACTAGCACAATCTCCACAGGGGTAGATCACCTTAGTACTATTCTTCTGTATTTTTTCAAAAGCTGTACAGTGATATACCAGGTGGGTGTACCTATCATCATGTATCTATTCTTTCACACACCCTCACTATTACCCTTTCCGGTCAGTGCTACTTTAATAGCATGCTTATTTTTAATTACTCTTTTAATTCACACTAAAACACCTTTTCAACTATAGTTTAAAAATATTATTAAAATATTTCTCCAGGGCTGCTTGGTGTGTTTTAGTACAATTTTTTTAATGAATCTTTAAAAACACATGCAGCCTTTCTGGTTGGAATCATTTCTTAATCGGTTAATTTGTGCCAAAACAGTTTTTTAGCTTAGCCTTCCTTTTTTTAAAAAAAGTTGTTATAATCCCACAATAGCACCTAAATAAAAACAAAACAAAACACTTTTCCCATTTACTATTGCAGCAGGAGATAGGTTTTATCAGTCAGCTATGAAAGATGGCAAGCTTGGATGCAACCCAATTTGTTTATAAAAGACTTTCTGTTTGTATCTGTCAAAGACTGTTTAGGTCTGGATAACATTAGGATAGCAAGGTAGATTAGATCACCTTAATATATATTTTTCCAGCTCTGATTTTAAAAATCAAAATGACTCCTTTAATAGAAGTGCAAACCCGTCTCACTTAAGTGCAAAGCAAAATTATCCATGTTCGTAACACACCCAGACCTGACCTCAGTGTCTCCCTAGCAAGTCAGAACAAATTATTTCAGATTCTTAGTGCTAGTCACAAAGAACTGGGTCACAGAACATGATGTGCGTGCGTAAGAGAGAGAGATGGACAGGTCTCAGAGAGGACAAAACTAATTTCTCTTGAGACAGCAAATTAAGCTGCATCTGTTCCGTTTCTTGAGCACTCCCAAGGTACAACTACCTGGGACCAAATAAATCATTCCCTAAACATTCCAGCTCCCTGCTCAGCTGCTTTGTGGAATTGTTAAGTCTTTTTTAAAAAGAAGAAGAAGAAGAACAGAATGAGAGCAATAAGGATGATATGAACAACCTCATTTAGTCTTGGACAGATCATGCAACTATGAACTGTCCCCTCTGAGGAAAAAGCTGTCTGCTTTCACTGTCTGAATATCTGCCTCCAGGGGGCACTCAATTTTAACAGATTTACCAGAGCTTAATATTACACTACAGTGGTACCTCGGGTTACATACGCTTCAGGTTACACACTCTGCTAACCTAGAAATAGTGCTTCAGGTTAAGAACTTTGCTTCAGGATAAGAACAGAAATCGGGCTCCAGCGGCGCAGCGGCAGCAGGAGGCCCCATTAGCTAAAGTTATGCTTCAGGTTAAGAACAGTTTCACGTTAAGTACGGACCTCCAGAATGAATTAAGTACTTAACCCGAGGTACCACTGTACTGAAAAAGTATTGAAAAATTACTATTAATAATATAAATAACAATTTTATTCATGCATTTAGTTAAAATTTGTATCCTGAACCATCACTAAACCTCAGGGTGAAGTACCACAATTTAAAACTAGCACTTCCAAATACAAGGGAATTAAACAATACATGATAAAACCCCATACGCTTCAGAAGCTTAATTTTATGGAATTAAAATTAAATGAAAAGGTCTTGCTAACAATCCTCAAAAACATAATAGCTTACTTGGGGGCATATTCTGAGAATATGATCCATACAGAATTCAAGCTAATCATAAACAGGGAGCATTTTGACAATTGCCAGTTAAAATAATTAAATCATTTTGAAATTGCTTTTGGGATTTTTATTTTTTTTTTTTGGAAAATTCAAAAGCATTTCACTGTCCCGAAAGGATAATTCTTAGTTTAACACAATAATGATTTTACAGGAAACTGTAACAAAAATCATAGAGCTATTCCTGGCTGGACACCACACCTTCCTTCAAACTAGATACATCTGGGCTTGCTGTATCCTAACGACCCCCCAAAACACCTAGCTTATTCTGGCAACACTTACACGTTTTGGTCCTGATAGGATTGGGACAGGTGTTCTTGAAGTCTGCTAACCTCCAGTTTCAGTTCCTAATGGAGATCACAAAGAGAACCTGATGCACGTGCTCGCTTCAGCAGCACATATACTAAAATTGGAACGATGCAGAGAGAACCTGATGCACAAGTATGGTAGCTACTATACTAGCACAAAGTAAAGTGGGGAAGTCTGTATGGGTCTACCTTGCAAGGTTCTGTGTTCAATTCTATAAACTCAATGTTTCTTTTTTAAAATGTTTACTGAATTTTCAGTTTAACATTTCAAAATAAACAATTTACATAATACCATTTAATCAGTGGCTTCCCTCCTTCCCCTTCCATGGTTCATTTTGTTTGCCTATTATACCTGCATATTTTACTATAACCATTTTAGTCAGTTCTCTTTACTATAACCATTTTAGTCATTGTACAATACTCGAATATTAGTTAACCTGTCGAATTTATCTTAATTCTGCCAGCATTTTCAGCTGTGTGCAATTATTTTCCATATACTCAGCAAAAGGTTTCCACTCTTCTTCTTGCTCTCTTCTTCTATATGTTAGACCTGCTAGTTCCACAAATTCTATCATCTTAAATTGCCAGTCTTCCTTACAAGGGACCTCCCTCACTTTCCATTTTTGGGCTAATAATACATGAGCTGATATTGCAGCATACATAATTTTTTCTGACACCTGGGAACTTCTGCTTGAACTATTCCTAACAAGAATGCCTTTGATCTTTTGGGGAAAGTTGTTTTAAACATTTTTTTCATCTCATTGTAAATCATTTCCCAATACTCTTTAACCTTTTTACATGCCCACCACACATGAAAAAAGGTTCCCTCCATTTCTTTACATTTCCAACACAAATCTGATTCTACTTTATACATCTTAGCCAACCTACTCAGAGTTAGATACCATCTATGGATCATTTTCATGTGATTCTCTTTCAGTGTATAGCATGCAGTAAATTTCAAATCATATCTTTTTTCCATTCTTTGAGGCAGCTTAAATTATGAACAATGAGGATCATTTGGAATAATTTTAGGAAGTACAGTGGTACCTTGGTTCCCGAACGGCTTAGTTGCTGAACAAATCGGCTCCCAAACACCACAAACCCGGAAGTGTTCTGGTTTGTGAATGTTTTTCGGAAGCCGAACATCCAACGCGGCTTCCACTTGAGTGCAGAAAGCTCTTGCAGCCAATTGGAAGCTGCACCTTGGTTTTCAAATGGTTTTGGGAGTCGAACAGACTCCGGGAACGGATTAAGTTCGAGAAACAAGGTACTACTGTATATTAATTTTGATGGCTGAAATTTAACCTAGTAGGGAAAGCTTCATCCTTTACCTTATTGCCAACTCTTTTTAAATCTCTTTCCACGGTTTAATATAATTATCTTGAAATAAGTTGAGATTTCTCAAGGTCAGTCAAATCCCCAAATTTCTCGACTGCTCATCCATGCTTTTGACTAACATCTTGGTCTTTTCTGTCTATTTTAAAACCCACCACTTCTCCAAAACATTTAATTTGCTCTAATGCCTTGGGAACACTTATGTTATATTGTTCCACATCATCTGAAATTTTTCAGTTTCATTTGTTTAAATATCAAAGAGTTATGTTAGCAGTTTTTGCACTCTATGCATACTGCTCCCCATCCAGTAGTCTATGTGTTCCTTTTCCTAGGGTAGCCTCTGCTATCTGTCATAGACTGAAGATGAGCCTTTGGGATCTACAATTGTGAACCTGTTATTCATCATTTCCCATTCCTTATCATTATTACCAATTCTGACTTGGTTTTTCTGTGGTTATAGAAATTGATGGGGGATATTTCTGGTTAATACACAACTAACTAACTCCAAATACAGCTGCCAGTCTGCTGATGGGGGCATCTAGATGAGAACATGTGATACCACTGTTGTAATATCTGCACTAGCTGTCCATCTACTGCCAAGCTGGGATAAAGATCCTCATATTGTCTTATGAAGCCCTGAAAAACTTAGGTCCAGAGTACCTTGGGGACCACCTGAACCCTTATATCCCTGCTTGGTGACTGAGACGATCTTCAGGAGCATTGTTGGAACATTGCTGGTTGTTTCCCAAGTTGGTGAGGATCATTTGACAACAAGAAACCCAAGACTTTAGTGTCATCAGCCCAGTATCGTGGAGTACTCTGACAATAGAGATTTAGTAGGTGGCTTCTGTTTCAACTTTTAAGCTCCTGCTGAAAACTTTTCTAGTCCATAAGGCTTATGCAGGCAATTAAGAATACATCTTTCCATAGTAGTTGACTATTTTCTGATTTTAACATTTTTACATGTTTTTTATTGTACGGTTTTACATATTTAAAAAAATAAATAGCAGTATATAAATATTTTTATAAATAAATAATTGTTCACCCTAGACTGTAATATATATATCACTCTAGATTCCTCTTTGTCCCACATTACCTGTACTACCATTCTGTATTCATCCAAGGTGACTGTTAGTTCTTCAGCGTGTTTTGTTTTCTGTGAACACAAAACATAATCAAACATAATAAAAACCAAACAAACAAGAAAGTAACTCAACCTTATCTTAAAGCAAACCATAATCTTATAGAACCTCTGTCACCAAACTAATTTCTCAAAATATGTATGGTTTCTTTTCAGAACCAAGTTATGTCTAGAGATGAGGTTGCAGTGACACCTAGTGATCCCTGAATACAGAGACAAGCCAAAGCTGTAAAAAAGCTGTAAAAAGAGGAAGGATGCATATAATACTTCAAAGATTATCAAGTCATACAAATAAGACCATAATGTTTAATCAATTATAACTTTAAAACTATTGTTTTTACCTGTGTGGAACTAAAATCAATCAAATAAAAGTTGTGCAACTAATCACAATTAATCAACTAAGATTTGTTTAATTAGGTGGCAATGTAACGTACAAACTAGCAACTTATCATGATGTCATGTACTCATTCAGAAAGCTTCTTTCCCAATGGAAATGCAGGGAAATTGTCTTCATGACACAGGTGGATGCTGCAAATGACTCCCTGTTCATACCACTGGAAACTACCACTCAGTCCATGGACTCACCAATGTACAAAATTGTTCAATGGGTAACCTGTGATTAAACCCAGTGTGTTGACAGGATAGCAAGAACTCTTTTCTTCCATGCAAAGAGGTGTGCAACTTGAAAATTCACCACATTACGAACAATATGTGGTGCTACTATCACCCACAGTGTCACTGAACCCAGGAAAACAGATACTCCCAGACGTTCACCTCCATCATAGCACCTTAATTTCAGACTTCCAATTTGTCATTTTTCCTATATATACCTCACCTCATTTAGGGCAGCATCTTTGCAGGAGATAAGGTTTTCATATTCAGAGATCTGGGACTGCAAGAAGAAAGCAGAATACAAATAGATGCCCTCAAGTTATAGTCACAAATCCATACTACAAAAACAGCAGTCATCTGACAAACTAGTTGAACATGGCTATTTTTAAGTACCTTCATTTTAGCCTTCTTTGTAAACAGGTCTTTGATTTTACACTTTGAGCTTTCTTTCTCCAGAAGCAGTTTCTTGTTCTAGAAGACAAATGCAACAGACTTTTAACATTACTATCTCCCATGTGCTGCATCAGTTTGCTATTACACAGCCTCTGGGGTTTTTTGTTTTTGTTTTTTTTTGATTAATAAGGAAGATATCCATTCTGAAGGGATCTCATGGTGTGTACATATGTGTGATGATTTCCTGGAAGAGGACATGTCGTTTCTTGTATGAAATTTCATTGCGCATGCAGTGACTTGTATGTAAGGGTGCTTATTCTCCATTGTGCAGTTAACAGCTGAGATTTCACCTCTACTGTAATGCCACAAGTGCAAACAGCAGTAACCTGCACTGAACCACATGCCTCATTTTCTTACATTTGTGTTATCCTACAGCTGACATGGCTGGTTTTACTTTTTTAAAGTCCCCATCGCCCCTGCTCACCATCTCCTGCACTTTATCCAATTGAACAGAAAGGAACTGCTGCTCTTTTACCTAAAGTTTGGAAGGGAACATTACAGTTTGATTAGCCTGTATGAGGATCCAGAATTCCAATATAAGATTTTTTCAGCAAAAGGATAATAACCTGAAGTGGTTTGTGAAAGCTTCTTGTGCAGATATATTATCCAAACAGGCATAAACAGTAGTTTCTAAAAAGCCAGCTGTCACAAGTTCATCTAAGAAGCTTTACAGAATTATCCACATGCACAACACATTTGCATGTGTATTCAACTACATGAACTCCTTTCTTCTCTGTTTCAGAAGAACTGGCTGAGATAAAAACCCAAGCTCTCCAACCCAAAATCCAAAATGTCATTTGAATAACTCAAACAAATTGAGACAACGGTGTGTAAGCTTTACAAAACAGGAAAGTTTACCAGAAACTAAACTGAAGCACCTACCAGCTGTCGGGCTTGTGTGTGAAGTTTACTATTTTCTTCTTCCAGACTTTTTGAGAAAACCTTCAGATCCTCTAATTCATTTGCCATGACCCTAGCTTGTTCCAAGGCTGGCTGGGTGCTGTAATAAAGAATGGTGGTTGTTTAGTTATAATGATCTGAATTCTATCTCCAAACTTCACTATCATCACGCTATGTGAGAAAGACCCAAGAACTGGAGACGAAACAGGGGGTTGAAAAGTAAAAGAAAAGCTTAATCCAAACCCAAACATATGTTGAGTAGGTAGCACTGTACTCAGAAGGGAAGGAAATAGGGAATGGTATTAAAGGTAAGGAAATACATGCAAATCAGAGGGTAGAGTGTCAGATTACAATAACTCTTTTCAGCACAACCAATGGCCCCTCAATGTTCCATAGATTCAACGAAGCTCTTGCCCCACTTCCTACAGCCCTGTCTTCATTCCTGACTAAATCTTCTACTATTTGCCTTCTTGTATTAGTCATAATTAATGATACCAGGTCAAGCACTTCCAACATTTACCCTTTCAGCTTCCCCTTCAGGTCACAGATCTCCTCAGAGAGTCTTGAGTTGAGCTCTTCTGCAGCCTCAATAGTCTTTTGCAGCTTGGTGTTCTGCACTGCTAGCTGCTTGTTGCCATGTTGCAGATCTTGGATGCTGTTTGTTAGGTCTACAGCATCTTCCCTTTTGTTAGGAAAAAGCAGGTGGGAAAATAAGCCAGAATTATATTTTCCCTTTGTTTACATCATGAATAAATTTACATCAAATCCTGTTTTTCCTTCCTCTGAAGGTGATCAGAAGAAGGTGGATAGCCTTCACCAAGACTTTTCTTTAAAGAGGAAGAGAGAAAATAATCCAAAGTAAAAAACGTTTTGCAGTGGCATAGCGTGGGGGGTGCCAGGGGTGCCGGCCGCACCGGGCGCAACATTTGGGGGGGCGCGTTTGGCTGGCCCTCCTCGAGGAAGCAGGAACCCCACTGTCCTCGGACCTCCTCCGAAGGCTGGCGGTGGGGCGGAGAGACCTCCTCCCGCCGCCAGCCTTCGGAAGGCTGCTCCGAAGCCTGGCGGTGGGGCGGAGAGACCTTCTCCCCGCGCCAGCCTTCGGAAGGCTGCTCCGAAGCCTGGCGGTGGGGCGGAGAGCAGTGGCGTAGCGTGGGGGGTGCAGGGGGTGCACGCCGCCTGCCATGCCGCCCTGGCTGCTTCAACCGCGTCCGACAGCCGGCTCGAGGCTCCTTCCAGCCGGGTCTCCCGACGGGGCGCTGCGGGCGGAGGCTCCGGCACCAAGCGCCACGCCGCCCAGGCTCGGGTCGCTGTCTGGACGCGCGCAGCCCGCCAAACGTGCCATCGGCGGCGCTCTAGTGCCTGCGCGCCAAGACCGCCCACCCGCCCCGACGGGGCCCCCCCACCCGCGCCGGAGGACGCACTGGCCCCAGAGCCGCCCCCTCCCCGCGCCAGAAAGAAGCTGCGTCGGGACTAGCCGGGCCGGGGAGGGAGACCGAGAAGGCTGCGCCGCGACGCCCAAAGACGCGCGTCTTGGCGCAAAGGGGTCCGCGGCACCCAGACGCGGAAGGGACCCTCTCCCCCTGACCCGCCACTGAACTGCAATTTCCAGCTCCCTTGGCAAATCCCAGTCCCCAATCCCCAAGATGCTTTATTTGAGGCAGGGGTCCTTTAATTGCAAAAACACCACCACGGAGGGCAGTAGTCACCACGACGTTTGCCCCAGAGTAGAGCCGTCAGTATTAATGACCATGGTTAGGGGTTAGGGGGCGCAAATTACTTGCCTTGCCCCGGGTTAGGGGGCGCAAATTACTTGCCTTGCCCCGGGTGCTGATAACCCACGCTACGCCGCTGACGTTTTGCATATCTATTTATATTAGGCCTCACAGAACTCTTGGAAGGCAGGAAAGACAAAATTATTATACAGTGGTACCTCAGGTTAAGTACTTAATTCATTCCGGAGGTCTGTTCTTAACCTGAAACTGTTCTTAACCTGAAGCACCACTTTAGCTAATGGGGCCTCCCGCTGCCCCGCCACTGCACGATTTCTGTTCTCATCCTGAAGCAGAGTTCTTAACCCGAGGTAATATTTCTGGGTTAACGGAGTTTGTAACCTGAAGCGTATGTAACCAGAAGCGTATGTAACCCGAGTTACCACTGTATTAGTGAAGCTGGAGATTAATCTGAAAAGCACAACATGTACAGCAACATTCCCTAAACCTGTGTCCCCCCAAAATACAACTCCAATCAGCCTCAACCAGCATTGCTAGTGGTCAGGGATGATGGGAATTGTAGACAAAAATCTTTGGAAAGTCACCACCAGGGCAAGACTGATGTAGAGTCTCAATTTTTTAAAATGTTACTCTTATGCTTTCTTAAAAGTTGAGAAAGTCGCATATTCATGTATCTTCTCCATCCTCCATGCATGCATGCATGCATGCATGCATGCAAGCAAGCAGCATTAGAGTTCAAGCACAAATTCTGGCCAGGAAAAATACATTGGGCGGGAGAGGAGCATGGCTCCAGAAGGTGTATGGCCTGGGGAGAATTCTGAGGGCCAGATAAGGAGGCCTGCATTTGGCACCCAGGCCTGAGGTTTACCATACCTACTCTAACTACTCATCATCTTAAAAGAAAATTCACCATGCCTCAGGTTCCCTTAGAATACTAACAATACAGACATCTCTCAGGGAATTTAATATTGAAACCAAGGCCATGTGTAAGGCAATATCTGACTACTACAATTACTAACCCCTCTTGTCGACAGTCTGAGATCCAATCTTTCATAACTGCACAGAAGGTAGAAAAATCAACAGCAATCCCTCTCTCTTGAGGGTCCAACCTCTTATATAGAGACCGAAACCTCCAGTCTTCACAGTTCTGCCCTGTCATCTCCTGCAAATATTCAATGATTCGGAAGACAGACACCTCTCCTATAACCAGAATACAGGTAGACAGAATTACACAGGTAGGTAGAAAACTCAAGTATAAAAATTGCATAGAACAATAAATCTGGATTTAGTTGTCTCTGCTATCTACCAATGCAAGCTATTATGATATGTTTTATACGTCTTTGTTTCTCCAGTTTAGAAAAAATGAGGCATTTGTAACTGATAAAATCGTCAGTCATAAATATATGAACTGTATATATAAACTAGTCTACATATCTGTATTGTTTTAAAATACCCCATAGCAGTAGCTCACAAAGCAATTTTGCTTGGTCTGAAAAGTAATGTGAATTTATATTTAATTTTTAATCCATTAACTTCTGGTCTCCATGATTAAAGAAAATGAGTGATGTATCAGGAACCAACCTTCAAGAAAAATAGGATTTTTAAAGGAATAGTAGCTTTGTACCACTGCTTCCCTTTCCCACTCACTTCCTTCTTATTATCACTTATTTTCTTGTCTTTTCTTCACTTTCTATTATACCTTAAGTAAAATAAATTTATGTAACTTTGAAGTACTGGGAGGAGTCCTGGATAATGTCTATCAATGAATGATTTTTATTTATTTTTTTGCACATCCTAGTCAATAAAACTTTGTCTAAGAAGAAGAAAGTATTCCATCTTTCTGCTAGGACTTATTGTCATTAAAGTTGACCTGGAATTGTGTACTTCTTTAATACAGTGATGTTAGGTTCACTGACAAAATGACATATAGCCAAGAGTCTATAATATATAACCTGATGCTAAACTATCCTGAAAGGTATTTGCACATCTTAACAAAAAACTGATCTCCCAGCAGTTTTGAAGACTGATAGTTTTCAACTGATATTTAAAAACTTTCTACCTGTTTGTTCTGGATCACAGGCCTTGAATGTGCATTTCAGAACATGTTCTTCAGAGCACTGGCTTGCATTCAGGGTGATATTCTTGCTGCTGACGCCAATGCTGTCCTGTGGCATTGCTAAGGAACATGAGGAAGTAATATTTATATAAATGATTTTTTTCCTAAGCCTAGATTATCTGCAGACCAAGTCATCCTTCTGGGGCTGTTATGAAATGTTTATTACAACCCCATTACTGAGGTGAGGGCATCTCAATCTGCTTGATAAAACCTTGGTAAATCAGCTGGGGGGAAACTATTGTGGAAATCATATGAAATGGGGCACTTCCAGATGACCTTTTTACTGAGCATGTACAGTATCTTGATTTGTCTGCAGGGAGATTTATTATGTTACCTCAAAGCAAGTGTTAATTCAAACTTTCCAGTGCATTTCCCCATCACTTTCCTTTTCATTAAAAGTCTGATCTTTTGGGGAAGCAGGTTTGTTCCTCCTTATTAATTAATTATAACTGTGTGACCTGAATTTACTGATATGTGACTGAATCCCAACCAAAAATGGCAACAGTCTGGAAGTGCCCTGAGGAAGGGGAAGTGGTTCTAGGAGCAGATGTTTCTGACGCAGTTACAATACTGTTACATGACTGGCAGCTCAGAATGACCAATGCCTACTTTCTCCCGACAAGAATGCAGTTAACTGTCCAACTGCTTCATTTTCAAGTGACTTGTAATAAATATCCTCCATCATCACACACAGGTAAGTTCCTCGACAATCAGAACTTGGTTCCACAGATGCGTTCTTATCCAGGAAAAATAGATTATAAGGTCACTTCTGTGTGTACCTGCAACAAGCAAAACAAGAACATAATTCCAGTATCTGTGAACCAAAAAAAGCTACTTTGGTAATTTGCCAGGCTTTGTGAAAGTAGCAAAATTAAACTCATTTGGACTGCCCCAACAACTTCATCTGTTCGAAGCACAAGTTTCATAAGACTTTAAGGCTATGTAACACTATACCCACTTATCTGGGAGTAAGCTTCCTCAAACTCAGTAGTACTTACTTCTGAGTAGACATATACAGTGTATAGGACTGCTGTGTGAAAGTTAAACCTGGCTTAAACATTGCATTAAGAAATGCAATGATAAAATAGGGAGTTACTTTCATATCTCTTTGTGTGGCAGTAGCATGGATGTAGTTGACTAATTTGGAAGGCTTTCTTTGCTAACATCAGAATTATATTAGAAAACAGTATTTTCTCTCCTAAAGGGCACCCTGTGCTATGTGTGCACAACAGGCACAGGATTTCAGTTGTATCATAGTGTCGTGGACCTTGGATTGACTTTATGATTTGCCATTTCACATATGTGGAGTGACCCCCAAATTTAGGTTTATTTAAATCAAAATAATGTATAATTAGGTTGAGATCCCTCCCTATAATGGTGTGGTTTTAGTTCAAACAAATTAATTGGGGAGTCCAACCTACTGTGAATGGCGTATTCTATGGAGGTGATGCATGGGGTTGGCACATCTTTCTTTTTCTCAATTCAGAAAAAAGCTGTTTTGGGGGCTGAAGGGATGCATTATTGCATGAGAAACAAGACAGGATAGATATGGATTGCGTATTCACTGCTTCACAAACCAGCGGTGGGAGGGCATTTGATGCAGAATTAACAAGTGTACGCAGCCACAGTATTTAATCCAAAGTAACAGTTTCTTTGGTAAAAGAGTATGTATTAATAGCTGTGGAAGGCCACGTTGCATTTGAAAGGGGGGTAGTGTTTTTATTGATTTCTTGTGGATGGCGGTAGCGGTCTGAGGCAGGTGAGGAAAGCTGTTTTTGAACCGCAATCCCGAGCCGAAAGTTTGGCTTTGGCTGTTCCGCCTATGAAGGCAGCTCAGTTAACAAGATATAGGGATAAAGGGCTGGTAGCCATATTAATATTTCTCCGCAGGTCGGTACAAACCCCAAGGTCCTTGGACGGAAGAATCTTTTTAACCGTGACTGCTTTTTTAAATACGTTTTCAATGGCAATGGATATTTTAAGTGTCTTTAAATTTGTTTTCGAACTTGTGCCTGCCGTTGCTGGTCTCCTCAGGGAGGAAAATAAATTCAATCAATAATTAAAATTCCAGTAAATAAATAGCTCGAGCATGCTTCGTAGCTTGCTGTGTAGCAGCTTAGCCATTATGGGCGTAGCAGCTTAGCCATTAAGCGAGATTTTGGGAGACCCTCAGCCACGACACGGGTTAGGTCTAAAGGTTCGCCTGCGAAGAGAGAAAGAGGCGTTATACCAACTGAAACGGGGCAGATCTGTCCAGAAAGGAATCTACCGCCGGGGGGGGGGCGGGGCGTGCAGGAAGGCCGTTTAGCGGGGACTCTTTTGTTTTCGCACCGCGCAGCTCTCTCAAGCAGCCTTTATTCGCGAGGCTGAGGAAGAGCAGCCCCTCACACGAGAGAAGCCGACCGAGAAGCCGAGGTCGAAGCGTCCGAGCGAGGGAAGGAGACGCGGACGGAGAAACCATTCCTCAGCGAGAGCCGCAGCACAAGCGGAGATACCCCTCCGCCGCGGCCTCCAGAGAGCGGGAGACGCGGAAAGCCGGACTCGCGCGCCGAGGCGTTGCTATGGGAGACGCAGGGAGAAAGGCGGGAAAACGCGGAAGCGGCGACTCTCGCGCCTGTTCCTGGGGCCCGTCGGTGTTTCCTTAGGAAGGTGGAGAGGCAGGAAGCTTCTCTGTCAAGCCTTCCTCCACCATGGAAAGATGTGCTCGCCTGCTGGCTAGCTCACTCTCCACCAAACTTTTCTAGCCAGCTATGGGCGTAGCCAAGGGGGGGGAGGGACAGCTGACTCTCATTAATCAATACTGTACAAATCTAAGGTTCTGCCCCCACCCCTAACAAAAATTTCTGGCTACGCCAATGTAGCTAGCTAGCCCTCTTGTTTTCTGCACCCTCCTCATTGGTTTAAAAATGCTTGCATGCCTTGTGGGATATCTTTGGGAGAAGAAATGTCTCGGGAGTAAACCCTACACAACATGGACGTAACCAGGATTTATGTTGGAGGGAGAAGGCTTCATGTTAGGGGGAACAGAAACTCAAGTATTTGTATTAATTTGGGGGGGGGGGACTTGGCTACGCCCATGCTACACAAATCCAGAGTGGAGTCCCAAAGATAGTTGGGTGGCGCCTTGTATGCCTCCTTCCCGCAACTCCTGAAGCCAAGCTGGTGCCGAATGTATTGCTCTGCTTTCCTTTGAGGGGGACAGCCCATAAACTCCATACACCACCCAGGCTTGCACCCCTTGCAATGGATATACTATAAGCAAGTCTCCCCAAAGTAACTCGTCAGCTTCCTAGTTCTCTTGCCATTTCCTGCCGAAACTGAACCATTACCCTAAAAGTGTACGGAAGATGGGATTTTCAGAATGCAGATGTTCTTTTTGGCTATAAATATTTAACAGTTCCCACTGTTGAATAAATTTCTTCGGTGTAAAGAATAAGAGACTTTGGTAATTAAGCAGTGTATAAATAGCTTAAATAAATGAATCTGCATTGCGAACAAAGCAACATTTGCACAGCTACTGGTGTGAATGATTTAATTAACAAAAACTTTTTTTTTGCTAAATGGAATCTAGAAATAAGTGGATTATGAGGGAAAGTACAGAGATTAAGACGATAAGCATAAAAAGGGTTGTGAGCATTGAAGTGTAACAAGCTATGTAAATTATGGGCCAAAAACAATGGTAATTAGTAAAAGCCAGGCCCAATGTACTGCCCCATTTCATTGGCCAATTGCTTGAGTTCCTGGAAATCTGCTTGTTTGGAATCAGCCATATCTTCCTCCCATGGCAACTGCCTTTTCTCATCATAGTCTTCACTGAGCCCCTTTGGTTGGCCAATATCTTCCATGGAATAAGGAGATCTGGGCAGATTGACTAATGCCAGTTGGCCATCTTGCACAGAGTCATCGTAATAAGCATCCTCTTTGTCACGACGCATCAGGATTGGCTGGTAGAAAGAGAGCTGTTGGTCTGGTCTACTAATATCCACACTGTTCTCTGGATTTTCACATGTAGAAGCTGTTGTATATCTAGGAGAGAAAGCAACCGATTGACAAGACTGAATGAGTGTCTCTGTCTCTCTCTCTCTCTCTCTCTCTCTCTCTCTATATATATATATACGCACACGCGCGCGCACACGCACACAGACACTATATACACACACTGCTTTCTAAAAAAAAAAATGTTTAGGGGTACTTTCATCTTCCTACTCATATTGAAATACTGCCCCTCAATGAGGCCAAACTTAGATTCACAAAATGTTTAGGGGTATGTGTACCACTGCATTCCCCCCATAAAAAATCACTGAGCACACACACACACACCCCACACACTGTACTTTCCCGTGTATGAGACTAGGTTTTTTTACTTAAAAATTATGTGAAAAACTGTGGGTCATCTTATACACAGGGCAATCTCCCCCCTATTTTCTTAAATTGGAGTCCCAAAAATAGGGGGCGTCTTATACATGGGGGCATCTTATTACATGAAAAAATACGGGGGGGGGGGGTATCATCCCAGTCCAATCAACATTAATTGCATCTTACAGAGTACCCTAAAACAATATGTGGAGCAAATGCAATAATATAAGACTTCATTTATTTTATCTTAAATCAGTCTTGCAAAACAGTACAATTTTATTAGCACATAGTTTATTGGGGTATTATTATTGTAATTAATTTATTAACTGCCTTCTGCACAACTGTCTTAATGTGATGTACAATAAAAAGGAAAAGGAAAAAAGGAAAAGGAAAAAGAAAAAGGAAAAAAAACAAAACCCAACCTAGTTAAAAACGCAAGAAACAGCAGATACACTTAAAACCAAAACCAAAACAATGCAAAACAGACAGTCTTGCAGCTACTTTAGTTGCAGCTTTCTCTTGTGAATAATTCTACAGAGACAGAATCCTCCTTACCTTTTAGCTCTGCACTTCAGCCCTTGGGCACATGGGCAATACTGGCTAGATTTGGGAAAGGCTCTGAGGCTGCCCCAACCCATCAGTCCAAAGAGGGAACTGGTGGGAATCTGGCATACTTCCCCTTCCTTTGGATAAGGAGTGCAGACTGGGAACGAGAGAGCTGTGTTGGAGATAGGATAGAGATTATAAAGGATTATGTGAAGAAAATCCATAAAGTAAAATCTGTCTGGAATATCTGCTATACAATATACACTGGATTGGTTCACACGTAACGCTAAGACAAACTATGTCGTGGCATGAATGAGCTACTATACTGGTGCACATTTAGAAAAATTCAGCCGCTTAGCTCCTCTCCTTGTGAGCTAAACCATAGTTAGTGCAAACCATAGTTTGCATTATGTGCAAATCCAGTCTTGTGGTTTGTTTCAGTAGCCCAAACCAAACACAAGCTATAACCAATACCTGCTCTTGGCTTACAGATTGTGATAATGAGGACAGGGGTTATATCAGGACCATGGTGTGAGAGGCAAAGATTAGCTGCCTCTCCATGTGCACCGTGGTCTCAATCTGGATTATAGTCCCCAGAGCAGTACACCCGTCGAAGCGGTACCTATTTATCTACTTGCACTTTGACATGCTTTCGAACTGCTAGGTTGGCAGGAGCAGGGACCGAGGAATGGGAGCTCATCCCGTCGCGGGGATTCGAACCGCCAACCTTCTGATCGGCAAGTTCTAGGCTCTGTGCTTTAACTCACAGCGCCACCCGTGTCCCATACCAGGAATTGGTACTTTCAGTTTAAAAGCTTTCACGCAACTCCAAGTAAAGCAGTCAACATCACAAAATATGAGCAGACCAAATCCGAGGGAGGGGGGAAATAGATTATCACGCCGGAGGCATGAGTACATAAAAACCATCTTACAGTTGCTGGTGGTGCAGCACAGCCCCTGAGCACACTTGTCCTGGCGTGGGTCACATCTTGTTCCGCTCTCACCACGGCTCACACCTTTTGCACACCTGCCCCACACACAGAGGTATCCCAGACAGCATTCCCTGTCCTTCCTGCATATCTAGGAGACAAAGCATGATGACGACAGAGCATTTATTCTTTGAAGCTCAAAACTAGAAAATTCATTTAAAATACAAAGGCACTACCAGTGAAAACACCCTGCCTAATTTTATTTATTCAGGATATGCTACTCAAAAGGCCAGCTTCTGTGTTTGCATTTCAAAATAGGAGCAGACCAATACCAAAATTGCACAGAACCAAGGCGCTTTTCTCTCTTTTTCTGATACCCTTTTCTTCTTTCTCGCTCTTGCTCTCTTCCTGGCCAGCAGGCTGTCTGTCAGAGGAAGGGCAGATTCCTCTTGCCAGAGGCCTGAACTGATCACATTCGAGAGCTTTTGAAATTAGGCAGAGGGCCACATGCAGACTAGGACTGTAGGTTGCCAGCACTCTTGTGGAAAGACTTTTGCTTTGGAGCCTCTTGTTTTAGAATACCCCCTTTCTGTGGTAGAAATGTTTTCCAGGAACAATTCTGGCAGCAAAGTTGGGTGTACTCACTGTATTCTTGACCTTACACTGCTGACACCGGGAAGCAAGGAAGGACTTAAAGCAGAACTGGTCCTTTTGGCAGTCACTGTCACTCACACATTCCTGCTGGAGAGGAAGGACATATTTAAAAAGGGCTACAAGACCATAGCACTAGCAAGTTCCCTATTTCGTTGCTGGGTAATGGCTGAATTTAAGACTGCAGTTGGCTTCTGTGGAGCATCTTAGCTGGCTACTAGGATGGGACTTCTCCCTACCTCAGCTCAAACCTGTAAGTTTCCCATAGATTGCTCTACATGTAAAGGTAAAGGGACCCCTGACCATTAGGTCCAGTCGTGACCGACTCTGGGGTTGCGGCGCTCATCTCGCTTTATTGGCCGAGGGAGCCGGCGAACAGCTTCTGGGTCATGTGGCCAGCATGACTAAGCCTCTTCTGGCGAACCAGAGCAGCACACAGAAACGCCGTTTACCTTCCCGCCGAAGCAGTACCTATTTATCTACTTGCACTTTGACGTGCTTTCAAACTGCTAGGTGGGCAGGGACCGAGCAACGACAGCTCACCCCGTCACAGGGATTCGAACTGCCGACCTTCTGATCGGCAAGTCCTAGGCTCTGTGGTTTAACCCACAGCGGCACCCGCATCCCACACCAGAATATAAACAGCTCCATTTCCCATGTATATTCCCAACTAGCATTGTATTCAGTCATAGGGAATTTAACTGTGCGCTTAAGCACAGGCTCCAAGCTCTCCCATTCCTTGCTTCCCTTGAACTAGGACAAGGGTGGGGGAACTTTTTTCAGCCCAAGGGCCACATTCCCTTCTGGGCAGCCTTCCAGGGGCCACATGCCAGGGGTGGGGTCAACAGCGGTGACTTGCAAAGGCCAGATTCCTATACAACCTGCATCCAGGGAAGCAAGGACCATAGTTCAAGGGCACATCTTCCGAACCTGGCAAAAGCATTCAAGAAGGTTGTAGAGCAGAGCTGGTGAACTCACAGGGAGGGTGTGCAGCCTACAGAAAGTCCTCGTGGTTATTTAATGAGGCCTGTAGGGTCACATTTGGTCGCCAGCCTGAGCTTCACTGCTCCTGCACTCTGCTGCAGGCCTTCATCAAGAGCCCTGCTAGAGAACTGTATAGAAACCCATTGATAAAGCTTTTAATATTACCAACACTTGCGTGGAACTCGGAGCCAGTGTGGTGTAGTTGTTAGAGTGCTGGAATAGGACCCAGGAGACCAGGGTTCGAATCCCCACTCGGCCATGAAACTCACACTGAGTGACCGTGGGCCGGTCACAGTCTCTCTACCTCACAGGGATGTTGTGAGGATAAAATTGGGAGGAAGAGGACCAAGTATGCCACCTTGAGCTCCTTGGAGGGGGTTATAAATGTAATAAATAAAGAAAACAAAAACACAGCAGCCCCAAGAAGCTATCTAGTCACCTCTCCCACCTCGTGGAAGAATTCAGATCAGACAAAAAGAAAGCACCCACATGAGCAATGCTTTTAGCACATGAAAGACAGTCAGAAAATTGGAAATAAACCTCTTATCCCTCTCAGGCACACCAGCTGTTTTGCCTTACATGCCACAAATTCTCCTGCAAACAACCTCAGTTTGGAAGCGGCATTTCTAGTACACAGATGTTTGTCTTAAAATGTTTGTGCCATTTATCTCCACAAGAATCCTTCACAGGTGTGGCAAACACAGGATGCTGAGTGTCGCCTTCCAATGTACAGCACCCGTTTCAAGAATTGTTTCAATTCTTACTCTTACATACAGTACACACACATAAAGCACAGCTGGAAAATACCGTAGTTTTAAGTATGGTCTGGTATGACAGTCAGATGCATAATGATCTCTTGGTGGTTTGTTTTCTCTTCAAAAAGAAGACATAATGTGGGAAACCTCTTTTAGTTCAGGTTTCCTTTTTCGGTGCAAGTGTGTAACCTGTTCAATTTGAAGAGTGAAGTGCCAGATAAAACCTCAGAAATTCATTTGGGTGAGTGATTTCCAATGGATGGGGTGTCATTGCCCTGCGTAGGTTTCTGCCTCTCCCCATCATTAATGCACAGAAACGTATGGCTTATTTATTGTTTTGTAATTTATTCCAGTCGCAGAGTACAGCTTTTCTTGGTACGGAACTATATAGCGAGCCAAGAACAAGGTTGCTGTTGAAGCGGCTAGTCATATACTGAGTTTTCAGATTTTAACAAGAATTTGCTTCCTGTTATCAGATTAACAAGTTGCTCTACTCTGTCTCAAGCAGGGCGGAATTTTGTTCTTGTTTATTTTCTCTCTCGTGTTTTTCTGTAAAAACAATAACAAAAATGATTTATTTTTTTATTGTTTTTACAGGGGGGGAAATACAAAAGAGCGTGGTGCTGATAGCACCAAGGTCACAGGTTTGATCCCCATATGGGACAGCTGCGTATTCCTGAATTGCAGAGGGTTGAACTAGATGATACTATGGGTCCCTTCCAACTCTGTGATTCTATTGCATATGGAATATCTTTATTTAATGTTGAGCATCAATCAGCACAAATTTATTCAGTCGATTGCTGTTTCCTGGGCTCGTGACTATCCAGTTTAACTCTATGTTTTAATCTAGCTGGTCAGATACCAAATTTTGCTGTGTGTGGAAATGATTCTGCATATCTTTATTTGGAAATTTCATATATATTTGGGGATGTGATGTTTTATTCCATGTTGTGAGGCCTTTTGATTATAGACAGTGAGCCTGAAACCAAGACTGATGGGGGGAAATGGGTTACCTTGGCACAGAACTTTGAATGCCCCAGCACAGACATATTTAACTTACAGGCCAGGTTTTAGGTCTAACCAACCATTTCCTAGCCTGCTACAAGAAGAAAGTGCCAGAAAAGGGTGTGTGTGTATATATATTTCTCTCTTTTTTCCTTCCTCTCTGCACAGAGACGATTCCAGTCTGTTTTCTTAGAGCCAAATGTTGCTATTTCTGAACAGGGCTGGGCGTAATCAAAGAGGAGAGCAAAACTGAAGTAACCTGACGGGCCATTGATTTCAGTGGGGGAGTTGGGCTGCTCTCATTGAAACCAACAGGAAAAACTGCTCACAGTTTGAGGGTGTAATATCGAACACTGCTGGTAATTACTATAGCTTGTAGGTCAGTGACAATATGACAGGTGTAAGAAAATTATGGGAATTATTGGGGAAATAATAAGAATTGTACTCCCTTGCTACCAGCTATGCGTGGGGTGGAACTGCTGTCACCTCTCTCTTACCCTTCAAATTCAACACCTACCTTTTCCATACTTACATCTGCACCATACATTTAAAGCACATGCCGCTCCCGATAAGAATCCCGTAAGCTGTAGTTTGTTAACAGTGCTGGGAATTGGACTCTGTGATAGGTAAACTACAGTTCCCAGAGTTCCTTGGGGGAAGCCATGTGCTTTAAATGTATAGTGTGGGTGTGGTGGTAGCAATGCTTAAGAACATTTCACAGCAGCCACCCATGTTTCTTCCCTCCCTGCCTTGTTTTCCCACTGTTGATTTTAAATTGTAAGCTCCTTGCAAGCAGAGACCTGTGTATGTTGCCCATGTGCACTGTTACATGCAGCGGTAGCACAGGAAGAGTTGTTGTTGCTGTTTTGAATCCCGGCCAGGATTCAGGAGGTTCTATCTGTGCTATTCTGTATCCAAGAACCTGATCCTATAATATTAACTTTAAAGAAGAAAAGAAAAATACAAATTGCTCATTCTCAGGGTTTTGTTTTCAAAAGGAAAGATTTTTATTTCAAGAATTTGAGAGAAACTCTCTTCTCCTTTTGAAGGATTCTCTCCCCAGCCTGCCACCCTGTGGATGTGAAAGAGGAAATAGCTAGGAAACCAGAGACATTCTCTGCTGCCCAGGCAAATTAGAGGTTTCCCTCCTGCCTTATATTTTCCGCCAGAAGAAAAGGAAATGATGCTTTCGTGGAAGGAGCTTGCGGTTTGGGGTGACAGGCAGGGCCTTCTTCTTGATGGGGTGGGGGGCTGTCAAAAGCCCATTCCGAATGGCCAGCAGCCTGTGCCTCCTGTCAGTGGCCGGCTCTTCCTTTTCCCAGTTGGCTTCGGGGATGGGCTTGCTCTTAAGGTGCTGGGGCAAGCGGAAGATTAGAAAGGTCAGCCTAGGCCTAGGCTGGGGTGGGCCCAGCTTGAGGAATCTGAGCCCAGTGCTCTCTCTGTCTGCCTCAGCGCCATTTTCTTCCTGACTAGCCACTGGCTTTTTCTCCTGGAAAGATACAGATAAAATGCAACCCGGGTGAGGATATTACCTCAGTGGTTTGTGGGAATCAGCCTGAGAAGGACTTTATGCTTAGAATGAGAAGTGGTGGGAGGGTTTCCAAGCTGGGGGTCCACATTCTTTTACCCCCTCCAGGAGAGAAGATGGGGTCAGAGGAAGAGGAATTCCTGGGATAGGGAAAAGACCAATCTACAGGAATAGGGAGAAAGAGGGGGCAACCTGTGGCCCTCCAGATGTTGCTGGGCTCCTATCATCCCCTGACCCCTGATGAGGGCAACAATATCCAGAGGACCAGAAGTTCACCCATCCCTCCTTTTGGGGAAAGCAGAGGTTACACTAATCTAACAAGGTTTATTGGCCATGGTAGTTGAACTGAACTGAACTGGCAATATCAAATGCTGGGGAACAGATAGCACAGGGCAACTGCAGCCTTCCATCCCTACTTATAAACTTCCCAGCGTAAAAACCCAGCTGTGTAGATCAGGCTAGTTTCTACCCCTCCCTATTCTCTATCCAGGGAACTGAGAGGCATGATCAGAGTTCTAAGACATATTCAAGCCCGGCATAGATATGCAAGGGGGATATGAAGTATGCCCGCAGAAGGAGAGAGGTCTAAAGACCAGACAGAGAGGTCTGGAGGGATGCATCTAGACTCTTGCCACACACACCAAGTCACACGCAACCAAAAAATTAGCTGAGGAAAGGTGACTGGGCTTGTTACCCTCCTGAGCGTACACTGACCTCATCCTCTTCCTCCTCCTCTGGGCGGGCGTCTGCCTGTTCAATAGAAGTCACCGTTTTCTCTGAAAACACCATCTCTCCTGTACGGTTATCAGTCATCTGCATATTTTGAGAGAACAACATTAAGATTGCATGGGAGAGACAGAACAAGTGAAGAAGCCTCCTTACTTTTAAACATTTGTGAGGCAGCAGCATGGTGGACGGCAGAAACATCCTCATGGCCAAGGCTCCACAGAGCTATGGGGACAGTTGACTTGGCTTCACAGGGGCAAGGGGGTGTCCTCAAGTGCCTGCACTAGACTTGCCACCCCCTTAGGAAAGAGGTGGAGAGCCTATGCCTGTCCCGTCAGCCCAAGACAACATGGCCAGGGGTCATGGATTATGGGAGTTGTAGTCTAGCAACACCTGGAGAGCGCCCTTATTCCCCTCACAGAGCTGTGGTTCTCAACATGGCTCAACAGTCAGTTCCTCTGCCCAGGGAACTCTGGGAATTGTAGCTCTGTGAGGGCAACGGAGGTCTCCTAACAATGCTCAGAACCCCTTAACAAACTACACTTCCCAGGAGTCTTTGGAGGAAGCTATAATAATAATAATAATAATAATAATAATAATAATAATAATAATAATAATTTATTATTTGTACCCCGCCTATCTGGCTGGGTTTCCCCAGCCACTCTGGGTGGCTTCCAACAAAGATTAAAAATACATCAAAATGTCACACATTAAAAACTTCCCTGAAGAGCGCTGCCTGTTTAAAGATGCATGATGCCACTTTAAATGTACAGTGCTGATGGGGCCCCAGTCAGATTAGACCCATGGAAACTAATGAATCCAAGTTAGTCATGTCCATTAACTTCAGTTGGTCTGCTAGCATGGGACAGAACCCATAGTCTCCAAACAGCATGCACCAGATTATAATACCAATGGTGGACTGTGGGAGGGAAAGAATACATGGGAAAAGATTATTCCATGGCTTTGTTGGGATGGTTGGTTGCTTGAGTTGCAATATATACACCGAGAGCCATTTGTCAGAAGGGGTGAAAGCTGACAGGAAACGTGAACTTGCTTCAAGAACCATGTCAAGGTTCAGCCTTGCCAGATAAGCAACTGGGAGTCCAGACCTAAGATCTATTCCAGGCTGGCCAAAGGGGTTCTGCTGACTGTGGCTGAGCATCTAAGCCGCCCTCTGCTGCCTTGTGTATATATTTTATATGTTACTGACAAAATGCCTTTTTAGTCTAGAATTTTATGTCCCCAAATGGCTACCCAACGATAGGGACGGCCTGGACACCACCAGCTACATTGATCAGAACTTGCATCCCCAGGTATTGAATTGCCAGCCAGTGAGGTAAGCTGAGCTTAGCTATCCATGGTTCTTCATTTTGGTTTTGGTTTTCAATAGCTCACTCACTTTGCTGATTTCATGGTGGCTGTAGACGGTGGCATTCCCCACTTTCCGTTGGTGCTTCTCCTCGTTGTGATAGTTTGAGGGCAGCTTGCTGATATCCACAGAGGGCTCAAGCTGGTCTTTCCCCAGCACGTCCTCCTACACAACAGACAAAAACGGATCATTATCCCGTGTAGGGAAAGGAGACAGAGGGTCCCACCAGATGAACTGTTTATTGTGTATCCTGATTCCCTTGGACAAAACTTACACAGAGGTTAGATTATGTGCAGTCTTTATTTAACATTCATTTTTATTTGTTTGCAGGGAGGTTATACAACAGTGAGCATTAGTGCTGCATTCATTCCAATTCGCTTTTGGAGTGTTTGCGTGTCTTCCGGTATTTTATCCTTTCCGCTCATTTCCTCATCACTTTCCTAGCCACAAAAAGTCCATTTCTTTTTCAAAGTGAATTTCATTTGCACTTCAATTGTGCAAACCTAAACTCTGAGGATACATTTGGATGCCACCCGCAAAATGCTCACTGTTTGTGCAAGATACCCTCTTGCCCACCCTAATTTGACCTTTTTACAATAAGGAAAGTGACGGGGAAAGTGTGAGTCAACAGTTGCTTGACACAACCACCGTATAACCTCTCCAAAAAACAAACAAAAATAATGATTGATAAAGAGCCATAATTGTCGTTCCGCCCCATGAACTTCATGCAAAGAAATCAAGTTGAATGATTAATAAACCGGTCTGGAAGCTCAACAGCATCTTCTCCCTCTCTCCCAAAAGTAGCCTTCATCAGAGGAATCAGTTAAAATAATAATAAACATAAGTTTGTTTTCTTACTAGTCTTCTGTTTATTTTTGAAATAAATAAATAACAATGTGGTTTTTTTAAAAAAAGAAACAAATTTGAGGAACAGCAACCAAGAATGCCAGCCTTAATGGTTCGTAGTTGGTCAATTTCATCAAAGGGTACTTTCAGATGAGAGATCTCTCTCAAGTATGGCTGGCCATAAACCACTTAACTGTTTAACTGCCAAGGCCCAAGATGTCTAGCAGAATCCTCAGTGCCTGCAGGTGAGAACCCTCCCCTTTCCGCAGCTTCTAAGAATTCTCATGGAGGAAAACAATAAACAGGTCAGTGTGATTTCTGCAGCAAGGCAGAAACAATTTAGATTTAAACTTGAAGTTTCAGCCTAGAAATTAACTGAAATTAACCATTACAAGACAAGATGCCACACCCACAAAATGCTCACAAGCTGTTGTGCTGTCAGGGCAGGACTTTGATGCAGACTTCTATAAGACCACCGAGTCTGAAATTGCTCACAAGAGTAGATTTAATAGGTTTATTATGCCAGCACAAAGTACAGTGGTACCCCGCAAGACGAATGCCTCGCAAGACGGAAAACCCGCAAGACAAAAGGGTTTTCTGTTTTGGAGGCGCTTCGCAAGACGAATTTCCCTATGGGCTTGCATCGCAAGACGAAAGCCCATAGGGAAATGCTGGCGGTCGGGAGCAAAGGCTTTCGCCCACAGCCGGCCTTCAGAAGAGGACCTCTTCTGAAGGCCGGCGGGGGGCAAAAGTCTTTGCTCCCCCCCCCCCGCCTGCCTTCCCCCCCGCCTGCCCCGGGCGATCTTAAAATGCTGGCGGGCGGGAGCGAAGCGTTCGCTGCCGACCCCCAGCATTTTAACATCTCCAAGGGACAGCAGAGAAGTCTCTGTCCCGGGGAGATTTTAAAATGCTGGGGGTCGGGAGCGAAGCGTTAGCTGCCGACCCCCAGCATTTTAAAATCTCCCCCTGTCCCGGGGAGATTATAAAATGCTGGGGGTCGGGAGCGAAGCGCTGCCGACCCCCAGCATTTTAAAATCTCCCCGTGTCCCGGGAAGGTTTTAAAATGCTGGGGGTCGGGAGCGAAGCGCTGCCGACCCCCAGCATTTTAAAATCTCCCCGTGTCCCGGGAAGGTTTTAAAATGCTGGGGGTCGGGAGCGAAGCGCTGCCGACCCCCAGCATTTTAAAATCTCCCCGTGTCCCGGGGAAGGTTTTAAAATGCTGGGGGTCAGGAGCGAAGCGCTGCCGACCCCCAGCATTTTAAAATCTTCCAGGGACACGGGGAGATTTTAAAATGCTGGGGGTCGGCAGCGCTTCGCTCCCGACCCCCAGCATTTTAAAACGCTGTTCCGAAGGGGGGCGGGGACACCTGCCCCAGCCGCCCCACTTCGGAAAGCTGTTCCGAAGTGGGGAGGGGGGGCGGGGACACCTGCCCCAGCCGCCCCACTTCGGAAAGCTGTTCCGAAGTGGGGAGGGGGGGCGGGGACACCTGCCCCAGCCGCCCCACTTCGGAAAGCTGTTCCGAAGTGGGGCGGGGGGGCGGGGACACCTGCCCCAGCCACCCCACTTCAGAAAGCTGTTCCGAAGTGGGGCGGGGGGGCGGGGACAGCTGCCCCAGCCGCCCCACTTCGGAAAGCTCTTCCGAAGTGGGGAGGGGAGGCGGGGACACCTGCCCCAGCCGCCCCACTTCGGAAAGCTGTTCCGAAGTGGGGCGGGGGGGCGGGGACACCTGCCCCAGCCGCCCCACTTCGGAAAGCTGTTCCGAAGTGGGGCGGGGGGGCGGGGACACCTGCCCCAGCCGCCCCACTTCGGAAAGCTGTTCCGAAGTGGGGCGGGGGGCGGGAACACCTTCTGAAGGCGGGCAGGGGGCGAAAGTCTTTGTCCCCCCTGCCTGCCTTCCCAGGGGCTTTTAAATCGCCCCGGACAGCGGAGAAGTCCTCCGCTGTCCGGGGCGATTTTAAAATGCCGCCCGCCAGCATTTTAAGATCGCCCCGGACAGCGGAGAAGTCCTCCGCTGTCCCAGGGTTTTTTAAAATGCTGGGGGTGGGAAGAAAAGCCCTTGTCCCCCCCCCCCCAGCCTTCAGAAGAGGTCCGGGGACAGACTGTCCCCGGACCTGGTCTGAAGGTGGTTTCCCTAGGAACGCATTAATTGATTTTCAATGCATTCCTATGGGAAACCGTGCATCGCAAGACGAAAAAACCGCAAGACGAAGAGACTTGCGGAACGAATTAATTTCGTCTTGCGAGGCACCACTGTATTAATTTCAGCATTCAAATTTCAACGCAGAAATTAAGGATTGTGCTTTCCAAATATGTAGAATTAGGCATTCTTAACCCCCAAACCCCAGCTTTTGAACCTAAAAATCATGAGAAATTTGCTTGTGAACCTCTGAGAAATCAACATTTTACATTCCCAAAGGCTGGGAATTGATGCTATTCTAAATTCCCATAATGTAATTAGCACTGGAACACTTTCTCATCCACCTCCAGGGGAAAGCACACACCCAAACAAACATTAACTGTGAGCACATCATTCATTTAAAGCACACGACTTGCCCCAGAGAATCCTGGGAACTGTAGTTTACTCCCACAGAGCCACCATTTCCAGCACCACCAATAATACACTATAGTTCCCAGGACTCCCCCCACCCCAGCCTTTCTGGAGAAGGAAAATGTGTTTTAAATGTATTGTGCGTATGCAACCTGAGTGCATCATGAGCAAGAAAAAGAATGAGCAGGTTGTGGGGAATTAGACGATAATGAGAACGAGATGGAGAAAAGTTATTCAAGATCTTGGGCTTTAAATGTAAAGGATGGGCAGATTCCCTCTAGAATTCCTAGATGCTGTGCAGTGTTTACTGCAGCCTCCGCCAACCTGGGGCTGGTGGGAGTCGCAGACCAAATCAGCCAGAGGATACCAGGATTATTGCAAGAATCCTCCCTTTAAAAAAACCCAACTCATTACAGATGCTCACAGAGCATCTAAAGCATCCCTTCTATTATGTGGGATGGGTGTGTGTGGATCTGATGCTCCCTCTCTCCCTCTCTCATCATCATCATCATCCCTTACCCGGCTCTGCTCAAAGATGTTGCGAAACTCCTTGAAGAGCCTCTCCACACTGGGGGGCAGGAAGGCAGCAGATGCCGTGGTCCTTCCTTGCATCAGAGCTGTCAGGCACCAGAATCCCCACACCAGCGGCAGCAGCATCTTGGGCCGATCCCTGATTCTGTCGCTGCCAGAGCCAGACCTGCGCAAAAGGGAGAAGCAGGAAAGGGGAAATATCGGAGAGAGAGGAGCTAACCCAGCAGGCACCGCCCCTGCCGGCTATTCTCAAGACCCTCCCCTCCTGCACTCAGGCATCCACCCAGCCCCACAACCCTTCGTCCCTTTGCTCTGCCCCAGAACAACCCACATGGACCAGTGCTTAGAGGCCCAAAGGGACAGAGGCCTTTCCCCCCAAATCCCAGGCAAACCGAGTGGAAAAAAGCAAGGATGGGGTGCTTTGGGGCTCCCAAGGGCTGTGGGTCAGGCCAGAGCACGTGCTGTGCATGCAGAAGGTCCCTGGCTCAATCCCTGGCATCACCAGGTGTCGGAAACCCTGAAGGGGAGCTGCCAGTCAGTGCAGTAAACACTGAGGGTAGATCCACACCATATACAGTGGTACCTCGGGTTAAGAACTTAATTCGTTCTGGAGGTCTGTTCTTAACCTGAAACTGTTCTTAACCTGAAGCACCACTTTAGCTAATGGGGCCTCCCGCTGCCGCCACACAATTTCTGTTCTCATCCTGAAGCAAAGTTCTTAACCTGAAGTAATATTTCTGGGTTAGCAGAGTCTGTAACCTGAAGCGTATGTAACCCGAGGTACCACTGTATTTAACACGCATTTAAAGAACATTATTTCCCCCAATGACTCCTGGGAGCTGTAGCTACCATTCTCATAGAGCAACAATTTCCAGTGCCCTTAACAAACTACAGTTCCCAAGATGATTGGGCGGGGGGTGTTTTAAATGTATGGTGTGGATCTGCCCTGAGGTGGTGGCACCAAAAGACAGACTAAGCGTGTTCCAGCGGAGGGTGGTCCATGAGGAAAAACAGGGCTCTCAAATTTCAGCGAGGAAATACAGTTCTAAAATTTGCCCCCCTCCCCATGGCACCAGTGTCCAGCACAGCCCCTAAAACCACCTCTGATATTGGCCTGCCACCCTCCTCGCACCCACCCCTCCTCGGCACCCACACCCTTCGGGGTCAGACACCCCTCTGCCCCACACAGAGGCTGCAGCCCACCTCTTCTTAACCCCCTCGATTCACTAGCCAGCCTGTAACTAAGCAGAACTCCCTGTCGGTCAGTTTCTGACAGGCCCATTTGAAAAAAGGTTCCGGTTCCAGAATGTGCCAGCTTTGCCTGACATCTGTCAGGGCAGAGCAGCTGTTTCTCCACACAGATCCATACAGTGTATGTGTGGGGTGTCTTCTTACAGCCTTCCCATAAGCTGCCATAGGCCCCTTGAAGGATTTAGAGGGCCTCACATCCATTGCCCTATTTGCAATGTTTAGTTTGAGCTAGGGTTGACTCCAGAACATAACGTGAATCCCGGAGAGTTCAGCACTAGACGGAACATATGAAGTAACAATGAAGGACACTTCTGAGCATGTCAAGAGCGCTTTCCCCTCACTGTTCAGGAAACAGTCAGCCCCCACTGCAGAATATTAAGAAGCAAGGCTCTTAGGTCAGAAGGGCTGGCCTTCAAAGCCCGGGAAGGCAGGTGAAGGCTGCAATCCTAACTTCACTTACCTGGAAGTAAGCACCTCTGAATTCAATAGGTCTTACTTCTTAGTAGATATGGTTAGGATTGCACAAATAAATGTCCACCTCGGTGTCTTCTCCCTCTGCCTCCAGTAATCCAAAGGACCAGATCCCCACATCTCTTTATCATTCACACATTTAAACCCAGCTGCTAAACCCAGCACAACTTACAAAAAAGGAAAAGCAGCACACAATAAAGGCCAAGATATTCAACATTAAAAGCACAGGACTGAAAGCAAACATCTTCGAAAGAGGACTTATGGAGATCCCTGCTGGATCAGCCCTAGGTCCATCTAGGCCACACACAGGGCCTGAAGGGCATATTGTTTGTAGACATAGAATTTCTATTAAGTCATAGTGGCCAATGGTGGTCATAGTGTGGTGGTTAAAGTGTTGGACTAGGACCTGGGAGACGAGCCCTGCACCTCACTGGGTGATCTTGGGACAGCCTCTCGGCCAAATTTACCTCACAGATTTCCAGTGGGCATCAAACAGAGCAGGAAGAGCTCTATGGCTGACTACACACCATACATGTAAATCATGTAAATCAATATCTTGGGAACTGTAGTTTCTCCCTCAGAACTACAAGTCCCAGCACCTTTAAATTACAATTCCCAGGGTTCTTTGGGGGAAGTAATGTTTAGAGTCAATCCTGACATACCCACACTTCCACTTGTCCCATTGCTTTTCCCCGGGAGAACAGTGACAATTTGTGTTTTATTTTGCTCCAATTTAGCACTGAAGTGCAGGTTTTCCCTGGGAAAAGAGCAGGGCAAGGGGGAAATTGCTCGGATTCATGCCTAGAAAGTGTGGGTTAAGCCGAAAACGGTTCAAGCCCCTGCTTTCTAGGTAACAGGACAAGCGGAAATGTGGATGAGCTCAAGTAGTGCTATTAAAAACTCAGCAACAGATCTTTGAAGAGCAGCATGCTGTTTATGGAGCTGGTGGAAGTTGTGGTCCAAAAAAACATCTGGAGGGCCCCAGAGGGGGAAGGTTGCTTTTAATTACTGTACCACTGTCATTTTCAATCTGTCTTCCTCAGAGACTCGAACTGGGTTGCTAACTAACCAGACAGAAACACTTTTCACAGCAGTGTGGTTTGCAAGTATTATTAGCTGGTGACAGTGTCCACTAAGCAATCCCTTACTTAGCAAGTTAAGTACAATGGTGCCTCGGGTTACATACGCTTCAGGTTACAGACACTTCAGGTTACAGACTCCGCTAACCCAGAAATAGTACTTCAGGTTAAGAACTTTGCTTCAGGATGAGAACAGAAATCGTGCTCCGGGAGGGCGGCGGCAGCGGGAGGCCCCATTAGCTAAAGTGGTGCTTCAGGTTAAGAACAGTTTCAGGTTAAGAACGGACTTCCGAAATGAATTTTAAGTACTTAACCCGAGGTACCACTGTATTATCACTTGCTAATAGCTGCAGAACAAGCTGCCATTAAGAGCACAGGAGCAGGGTCCAGTAACAAAGTTGGCAACTGTAACCCTAAAGTCTTTTCCTGCAGGACACAGCCACAGCAGGGAGTTGAATGAATTGTTTTGAATCACTCTCTTAATATTTTGCATGGGGTGACAGCTAGACATCAGAAGAGCGGACCACACCCTGCACAACTGCATGCTAGCATGCATCCTAGAATACTCCGCACTTTGGAGGTACTGTAGCAGATATGCAGAGGTCCCTCCGCAAAAACAAAACAACAAAGAAAGTAAATCACAGATTAAAGTGTTTTCTGGGGGCAGGTTTGGAACCCACTGTATAGCAGCCCTGTAATATAAACACTGGATTCCTGTGACTGGTTCTCATGGCCAGGAAGCTACTTGCTTCCATAAGAACAATGGGTGCATTTCTGCCGTGTCACCATTAGGTGGTGACTTATGATTCCAGCGAAACTGACATGTACCGTATTGTCAAAAGTCCACCATGATTAAAAATCCAGGAAATGACTCTCCCTGCCTGGGAAGTGTGTGCATGTGTGTGAACTGGAGGGGGGCGGGGGAGAGATTTCGTCATTCCAAACCCTCTCGCTAAATTCATATGGGAAATCAGAAGCCTAGGAGTAGAGCACAACCTTCTCTCCTCTGAAATAAAAAAATTAAGGTCTCATATATATAATAAATGTTCATGAATGTACCAACCGTCCTGAAACCATTTTGACTCCCAAACTGACCAAATGTTTTCTCTGCAAGGAGGGAGGGGGGTGAGGGAACCTTCCCATTGTCTCAGGAATTGGGAAATCACCATCTCAAAGGAATGGCCAGACTACCAGGAAAGGCAATCAGATAAGGCGTTATCAGATAACCTGGCAGACAGGAAAAACAACAACATTCAAATTTCTGTTGTAGACCACCTTTTCTGTGATGTACCATAGGTATGATGTTTGTGGGGGGGTGGTCTTGGGTTACACCCCTTCTGTGATGTATGCATGATGTATGGAGGGGTGGTCTTGAGCTCCAGGGCAGGGAATTTAAAATGTCTATATAAGGGCAGGCACACCTTTGTTCTGGGTCCTCCTCCATCCTCCTGCGTGTGAGGGGAGCACCCTGTTGCAACAGCTTTAATAAAGATCAGGCTTACTAGCTGCTTTGCTTCTCAATATTCTTTGGTTGGCCTCTTTTATTTTCTCCTACCAATAGGGAACCCACGTAAGGACTCTATACAGGCTCTTGGATACCCCATAAGGGAAAAAAGGTCTGATTTTGTTTACAACATGGTCTGTGTCAGATTCTAGATGGAATCAGGGCTACTCATGCATGCAAGTTCTTTGTTCCACATGACATCAAAAACACAAATCTACCCATTCCCCATTTAACCCAAATTTCTGCTTACCACATAAAATATGGTAAGTAAAAAATTACAGTGTCTATTTTACCTCTGCAAAAACTGCTGGTCAGTCATGTGTGTGGTGACTGGAGAGATTGCATATTTCACTGCCACACTCCTTAATTCTGCTTGTTCCTCACCTGAGCACAACCTAGCCATTTTGTTTCAGGTGGCCTTGGGGTGAATTTGCTGGAACGTCCAACCCTGGGAACATTGGCAGCTGTCTTGAATGTTTTCCACTTTCGAATAATCTTTCTCACTGTAGAATGATGGACTTAAAATTGGTTGGAGGTGGCCTTATAACCCATCCCAGTTTCATGAGCAACAACAATTGCTTCTCTAAGAGCATTGCTGATGTGTTTCCTCCTTGGCATTGCGCTACAACACACCCGAATGCTCCAGGCCAGCAAATTGAAACTTCAGCTTTTATAGAGATAGGCACATTTGCTCATGATCAATTAAGCAAAGGCATTTGATTAGCTACTACTTAGCTTCTTAATTTCTACGGAAGCAGTAAGGGTGTATTTAGTTTTTCTCCATTTTGCCTTTATTTCTGTTAAATAAATCATGGCACGGTGCAATATGTCATGTTTTGTTGTCCATCCGAGGTTGTATTTACCTAATTTTCAGACCCGCTAAGGAAAGATGATTTCCTCATAGCCGGCTGCCTCTGTCTGGCTTCTGGTACCTGCTAGTCAGATACCTCTGGGAAGCCTACAAGGAGGCTTTGAAAACAAACAAACGCAAGCCCTTTGCTGTGGCTTCCTGCGCTCTGGTCTTCCCACGACTTGCTGCCTCTGAAGCAATTTAGGGCTAATTTATCCTCCACGAATTTGCTTTAGAATGTAAACGAGTGACGCTGCTTGCATCTTGAAGTTAACTTGTGCGTCGTTCCTTGTTTTGCAACATTATCACCCGGTTCCCTAAGAAAAGGTATTGCGCGCCCTTTCCTAGTCCCGTTTCCTGCTTGGCGGGGTGTGTGCGTGTGTTTTTGTGTGTGTGCGCGTGTCCTGTCTGAACACGAAACTCCGCCCCTTCCAGCCCTCGGCTCCTCCCCTCGTGGAACTGACTCACTGCTGCTAATTTAATTCCTCTTCTCATTCCAAGGATTCCAGAGGAAAACTGTCACCTTTCCAAAATACCACGCAGGCCTGTTGCTCCTCTGCGCGCACCACCACGCTGCTCCTCTTCCCATTTCCAATCCCAAGGAGTGGGCAGGAACCTCCTGGATGAGTCAAAATTAACCCTAGCGGTGAAGAGCTTTTATTCTCTTTTTTCACGCCCCCCTTCCCCCCCCCTTAAAGCAAAGTTCAGGGAAAGTTTCTCCTTTACGTTCTCCCTCCCCCCCCCCCCGCCTTCACTAGCGCGCACAAAACCGGCCTCTTGGGTATCTTCTGAAAGTAAGTAATATTTCCTCCCCTCCTCCCAGTCGTTCGTTCTGTTTAATTTCCTACTTGGGAGCAAGCCCTGACAGGGAAGATTTCGATTTAAACGTGCATCTGGTGGTGAGCTGTTGATTTAGCTTTTTATTTTGGTTTGCAGGGAGGAAAAACGTTGCTTGCAACTTTTCTTCTTTTGTGGGAAAAGTCGACCACTACTTTAATTTTAATTTAAAGAAGTGGAAGACTGGAAGCGTGAGGGTTTCTGTATGCGTACATAAATATATTGTGGTTTTAATTTATTTTATGAATAGGTACTGAAATATATAGATTTGTCACTGGATTGCTTGGGACTATGTTTTCAAAATATCTTTATAATATCCAGTAATTTGTGTGCATTTCACGCTGTATTCTTTGATTTTGCACGTAAGTAGTAAGAGGTTGCCGTCGTTAACCCTCTTAATATGTATAAACGTTTTTGAATGTGAAATCTCGAAGCAGAGAGATGGGAGGGAGTACCACACCTTTTTTAATGGCTTGATTGTGTGCCTGTGAGTTTCTCTTTGTCTGAGTAAAGGACAGGGGCTATAACTTTTTGTCTGAAAGCCAAGAGTTCATTAGGTTGCTTGCAGGGGGCAATTGTGTGAATCGGTGTCGTTTTGATAGCGAGTTTCAATGGAGGGCGGAGATGGGTTTGTTCCAAATTTTATTTTGTTAAGCTTGATCCTCCTCTTGGAAGGGATGTAGTGTGTGTTTGTGTTTTAACTTTCCCCATCTCCTCTCTCCCTCACAATGTCAGCCATTAAGGGAGGGCAGTCTTTATCTTACCTGATCTGTACATTCCCCACTGCCCCAAGGGGTCAACAAACACTTCCTGAAGCCCTCTGCCCATTTACTTCTAAGCCACACACAATGGGAATTACTTCTGAGTAAACATGGGGGGGGGGGAGTACCCTCCTTCAAAGATACCCGTGAGTGTGTGAGTGATGATTCAGAGACTTCTGAGCAAGGAGAACCCTCTCTTTAAAAATCAAAAGGTAGAAATTCTGATTTGTGGGTGATTAGTGTTGTTAGGAAATACCTGAGCCCACACAGGCCAAAACAAGGCTCATTTTTGAAATGTTCTGTGAAAGGGAAAAGTTCAAATGTATGTCATGCCTACTGTGTTATGGATGGATGGCCAAGATCTGAAATATAGAAGTGTCATCTGGCAATCCTGGTTCTAGGGCCATGGTGATCCAACTTCAGGCTTGAAGGATCTACGTCATTTTTTACTGCAACCCTGAGATCCCTCAACCAGAGCCAGATGCAAAATGGTGGTTCGGGAAGTGGAGCCAGTTCTCTTCTGCTGCCTGTGAGTGGGAGAACCAGCTTACAATAAGACTCCCTTGTCCAAAACTCTGGAGAGCTGTTGCTGGTCAGTGTGAACAGTACCGCACTAGATGCACCAATGGTCAAAGCTGCTATATGGCAGCTTCTGAGTAAGAGTCCACAGTGGATTGTAGCAATAAGCATTCAAGCTCTCTAGCAAAACTATACAGTACAAATGTGATAGGAATTTTATGGTTTTAGATATATAGTAATGTTCATAACTGCACATACATAGATCAGTACAGGAAGGCAAACCTGGAACCATTTTGATTCCTAAACTGACCAAATCCTTTCTCTGCAAGGTTAAAAATGGAAAAGCCTCCCCATTGTCTCTTCCTTTAATCTGTGTTTGAATAAGGTGTGAGCCTGTGACCTGGCCCAGGAAATAAGTATTTTAGCATTACAAAAGAATGGCCAGGCTCCCCAGAAAATCCAATCAAGTAACCTGCTAGACAGGAGATAAACAAGGAGAAGAGAAAAACAACATTTAAATTTCTGTGATGTAGGTGGGATGTATCTGAGGGGTGGTCTTAGGTTACACCCCTTCTGTGATGTATGCATAATGTTTCTGGGGGTGGTCTTGATCTAGAGAATGGGAGTTTCAAAAGTCTTTATAAGGCCTTGCAGGCCATTGTTCTGGGTCCTCTTCCTCTCCTGCGTGTGAGGGGGGTACCCTGTTGCAACAGATCAATAAAGATCAAGCTTACTAGCTGCTTTGCTTCTCAATATTCTCTGGTTGGCCTCTGTTATTTTCTCCTACCAATAGGGAACCTATGTAAGGACTCTATATGGGCTCTTGGATACCCCATAAGGGAAAAGGGCATATTTTTATTTACAACACAAAGACTGGGGCAACCACAATACACTCAGGTTAATGTATGATCTACTGTCAATTATACAAATAGCTAATGGTAGTAGAGTTGCAGGGGGTAATTTTAGACCTGGGACTTATTAGTCCTTGTAGATAGAAATGTGTGCTACTTTTGTCAACATGTCGGCAGCCCCTTTCACATTTGTGGGTTCTCTGCCCATTCATCTGAGCAGGAATCCTGGCCTTCTCCCCCCAAAGTCCTGCCCTGGTGGCATTACTGAGAAGTAGAGCTGCCATCTGCCTGCCCTTTATTTTAGGTGCTTCAATTCCCTCTCAGCTCCCAACCCACTTTGTCAAAGGCCCTTTGCTAGAGTCAGGAAAAAGTTTTTGGATGGATAGCCGTCATCTCGCCCAAACCATCTTTGAATATTTTTTAAAACAGACTTTTGTGTTGCGTCCAATGCTAGCCCTACGCGGTGTAGTAGTCCCAACCGAAACTAATGGAAATGATTAACTTAGGGCTCATTAATTTCAGCTGGGTTGATCCTGAGTAGAACTTGGTTAAAATTACAACCCGGTGTCTCCAAAGGTTGTCTTATTTCAGGCTGGTTTTCTCAGGAACAGGTAACACTGGAGGAGTTTTGTTAAGCCGTAAGGAAAATTTGCCAGTCTGCCTGTCTTGCATGTATAGGTGGCGTTGCGATTGAATGTTCTGTGTGCCACATCTAGTGAGCAGGTGTGTTGGTGCTGAAACTGTTGTATGCTTCATGTTGTGGCTTTTGCAACTGCAGCGCCTGCAAGTAAGGATGGGCCGGTAAATGTGTGTGTAAGAGAGGGGTGGAGGGTGGGCAGGTTGGATACAGCAGTTTCCATTTGCACAAGACCTTGATGTGACTTGTTCCAAAAACAAACATGACCTTTCACATGGGTGCATGCGTTTCTCAAATTACAGGATGAGGTTGGGGCCCGTTGCTGCTTTGTGGAGGGCAGCTTGCTTTTCTTAACTTCCATGCAACTTTTTTTTCTTTTCCTTTGTACATGAAAACTTGTGGAAAGCAAATCAAAACACTGCATTTGAGGCATTTTGGAGTCTACCTGCGACTGATCCTTTTGTCTGTGTCTGCTGCAAACTCTGCAGAACTGTTAAGCTTTTGGAATGGGAAGTCTAGATCCCACCTTTGTCTTTTGGAATTTTACTCCATTTTGCAGGCTCTACACAGGATCAAAATTATCTTAGCATTTCCTCAGTTCGTGGCATACAAAGGCATTGAAGGAGACCTACCCTCCAGTTTGGCTTGTTCTCAAAATGGAGTCTTCATAAACTCCTCCTTTTAAAAAAAGAAAACTTCAGCCCCAACAACAATTGCTGGAGCTCTTTCTCCGTGCATCGTATTCCTTTTGTTTATTTTAGCTTTATTTGGGTTTACCACTTGCATTAAGAGCCTTCCAAAATAACAGTCTGCAGGGTCTGTTGGAAAAATGGTTTTTATTAGAAAGTTACATAGAGAGTAAAATGTGTAGCTCAATCGTATGCTTACTCCCAGGTAAGATTTGAACCATGCCATCTAATCCTAAACCAGTAAAAGGTAAAGGACCCCTGGATGGTTAAGTCTAGTCAAAGGCGACTATGGGGTTGCGGCACTCATCTCACTTTTAGACTGAGGGAGCCGGCATTTGTCCACAGACATCTTTCCGGGTCATGTGGCCATCATGACTAAACCGCTTCTGGCACAACGGGACACTGCGACGAGTGCCAGAGCCACAGAAATGCCATTTACCTTCCTGCCGCAGCGGTACCTATTTATTTACTTGCGCTTGCTTGCTTGCTTTCGAACTGCTAGGTTGGCAGGAGCTGGAACAGAGCAATGGAAGCTTGCCGTGTCGCGGGGATTCGAACCAGCAAGTCCAAGAGGCTCGGTGGTTTAGACCACAGCACCACCCGCATCCCTAAACCAGTGTGGTGCAGTGGCTTCAGCTGTTTTGCAAGACAACTGTCATCAACTCCAGGTTGGAGAAGACTGAGTTGGACTAGGACCAGGGAGGCCCAGGTTCACATATCTATCTTGTCAGGAACTATGCAAGCTGACCTGGGCCAACTACTACCTCTCAGCCTAACCTACCTCACAGGGTTGTTCAGAAGATAAAAGAGAGTCTGGAAAGAACCATGTATGCTAGCTAGCTGAGTAGCTTGGAGGAAGCGTGGGATATGAAACATATAATTTACTCAGAAATAGCTGGAGTTCATGGGATTTACTCCCATCTGATATAAATTGTAGCTGTAGTTTATCAAGCATAGGCTCCATTCTTTAATACCTTTAATTCCAGTAGTGCAGAGTCAAAAGAGCATAATTTTGCTGTGGAACATGGTGAAAAGAAACAAAGGCTGCTGGAAAATGCTAAGAGGAAAAAAAGTACTCGAATACTGAAAATAGACACTCTGTACACTGATTAGTATAGCTTTCACTTAAGAGCTACAGTTCCCCTTAAACTACAGTTCCTAGGAAGCTGTATGCTTAAAATGTGTTTTAAATGTATGTCTGCCTGCCGCTACCTATGTTTAGCAATTTGTGGCCCCTTGACAGCCCAAAAGGGGAGAGAGAACCAACTCTTTCATAGTATACAAAAGCTCTTCTGTCTGCTTGAATGAAGGCAACTCCCCCCCCCCCTTTTTGCCATAGACAAGTGGCTATTACAAGTCTCTCAGAGCTGTTTATAAACAGAGTTTATATATCAAGCACTTGGTTCTTTCTCAGTAAATAACACTTTCAAGCAGTTTTTCTTTCTTTCGGATTTGTGCAATGCAATATGGATACCCTCTCCTTTCCTTTGTTCCATACTTGTGTGGAGATATCCCAGAGCAAGGAGGGGTATCAACTAAATGTCAGCTCAAAATGTCTGCCTAATGTCTGAGGCGAGATGCTTCAGTTTGGATTGTCCAGATGACGATATTCTTCATTGTATACTCATATTGGTTTATGCCGAGATGGTACTTGTGCACAACTGTTATGTCTGAATTATCCGTTCAATGTTTGTCCTTCTTTCGAACCTTTGTTTTGTTGCCAAAGAACATCCAATTGCCTTTCTTTCAGATGATTCTACGGCTCAGCTTTCCCAAAACTAGGCTGCACTCTGAAAATCACTTAAGTAGTAGAAGTGGTTTCGAGATTGCAGCAGTACAGGAAATCCAGTTGGGTGGGACAAGCCAACCCCCCCCCCCCCGGAAGAGGAGACTTGAAGGAAGCTGTTCCCTCTGGATTTGTTGTGGATGGGAAGTTTGTCAGGCGAGCCTAGTTCCCTCTCCATCTCACCCCGCCCCTTTGCCACTTAAAAATCAGAGGAAAACCTCGGTACAAAAGCAAAAAAAACCCAAAATCAGTTGTTCTGACTTCCACAACACATGTCCTTGGCCTGGTTCTGAGGAAGTTTGTGGTTGTGATTAATCTCACGCCAGGGAAGTGCCTTTCTTCGTAAAAAGTTTTATCCGTCTGGGAAGGTTGCAGCTGTTGGGAGCCTTCTGGCGGCAGCGGTGGTGCAGGGTTAGCAAAGGAAATAAAGGCCCACAATCCAAAAAGGCGGGGTGGGGGGAATCTGATCACAGATTAAAGAGCCAGCCCCCTTCCTGTCTTTTAAAGCTAGACGTAAATCCATGCTGGAAGGCCTCTTTGTCTTGCTGCTGATTGTGCTCCCAGGGGTCACTTGTACTGGCATAACCAGGCAAAGAACCGGGTTTCCACTTGACAGGGAACAGTGATGGGGGGGGGGGGACAGGAGAGGCCTACACCTTTTCTTTCTTTCATTCCCCGATCAATCTGGTTTCTCTGAAGGGGACTTAATTGGCCTACGCTGGACTTTCCACTCAGACGACAACAACAACAACAACCCAGTTTTTGCTCTTTACATTTCAGCCCTGCTCCCCTCTCCAATCCGGTACAAATTTCTCACTCCCACCAACACCAGCGGGGGCTAAAGGCTTTCAGGGTCTACAGTAGATCTAAGGTCTACTGACTGGCCACCGCCTTCCCAAAATGAGGCAAACCTTGCTATAAACAACTGTCAATTAGAATATCTCCCCCCCCCCCCACGGAGAAACATGCTGTTTTCTTTATCACCCTTAAGAGCTTTGCCACTTTGGCTCCATTTGTTTTATTTGTCAGTGGTGCTGCTTTCCCCCATGTTGCTCTGTGTCCGTATGATGCCCCCCACCCCATATAGATATTGATGCCAAAGGCCAATCCACCCACCTCCATACTATCATGTTGTTGTTGGCATCTTGTCTGTCTCAAGAGACAATGGAGTGCGCCTCCAGGGGTGACGTCAAACTGCTGCATTAGCCGCACTGAAGTGATATCCCCTCAGTGCATGCCTGGGCAGTGTGTATGGAGGTCCTGGGCTGCCCAGACAAGACCCACTTCTTGGATTCGCTGATGTTGTCCAAAGGAAAGCAGAGAAATATTTTTGGCATTGGTTTGGCTGCAGGAGTTGCTGGAAGGAGGCGTTCAAGGCACCATCCAGCCATCTTAGGGACTCCATTCCGGATTTGTGTAGGGTTTACTCCTTAACTGGTACTCAGCACCTTTCTCCCCAACCAGGGAAATGGTTCTTTAGCCTTCCCTTCCTCCACCATGAATAGAAACAATTCACATAATACATTTAAAGCTCTATAATACCACTTGAAAAAGTTGTGATTTCCCCTAAAGAATTCTGGCAGCTGCAGTTTGTTGAGAGTGTGGAGAAGAATACGCAAATAACGTTTGTGGGTTTACAGGATGCTTTTTGAAGAAATAATATTAGAAACACTGTAAAAAAGGGAATAAGGGAATAGGAACAAAAGGCAATGTTAAATTTAGAATTGCAGATAGAAGATTAGAAAACGGAAGATTCGCGGATGAGCTGAAGGAAGTCAAAATTATGTATCTGTGATAATACTGAAAATGTATGTTTAAATCTTGTATTGGAAACTGAATAAAAATATTTTTTTTAAAAAAGAGAGTGCGGAGAAGAGACCCCTATTCCTCTCGCAGAGCTACCATTCCCAGAGTGGTTTTAACAGTCAATCCCTCTTCCCAAGGAACTCTGGAAGATAGTAGCTCTGCAAGGGAAATAAGAGTCTCCTAACAACTCTCTGCACCTTAACAAACCATGGTTCCCTAGTAGATTTGGTGGCTGAGCAGTGGTGAGGCCTAGGCAGATCAGGCCTCTTAAGAAACTTCTATCTTAGATCTACTGCTCTGTTAGTTTTCAATAAGTAGGCCTGCTGTCTACCTACGGGTGAAACTGGCACCCAGATAACATCTTTCCACTGCCCACAGAAACCCTGTCCTGTGCCTGGCCTCCCTTCACCTCCTCCAGACCTTAATTAATTGCACTGCTGCTATGATCAGCTTCACAGACCTCTCCTCACTGCGTTTCACTAAAAACAGCAACTCCCCAAAAACCAGGTTAACAACATGGGACTACACTTCAGGGTTGCCGTACGTTACCTCTTCACTTCCTCCAGGAAAATGGGCATAAGAACAGTACTTGGCAGGGCAGGCGTAACCCACAATCTCGGCCATAGTCCTTTCCCCTGCAATATGGGTCTATTATGCTATACCATGTTCACAAATTGAGAAGAAAATCACCCCCCCCCCCATATGAAATAAGTCCTTAGGGCATGAGTGCCTGATTTACTGCTAATTTTTAATTGTCGTACTACTGCCTAATCACAGCTACACTAAATCCAACAGAACTTTCTATTGGGCAGCAGTGAGGAGCACTCAAGGCATCACAAACCAATAGTCAATAATGATAATGGGAGTTTCACTCTAGCCTCTGACTCAATGGCTTGAACCGCTTTCCTAAATGTCAGTCATTTGGGTGGGATTTCACTCACAGGCTGCAAACATTGAAAAGTAGGAGAAGGCTTGTTCCCCACGAAACAAATTGAGAATTGGGGGCTGCACATTTTTGCCTCAGATCTTGGGTTCTACAGAAGATAGAAAAAGGAAAAAAGTTGGTAATCTGGGAGCATCTGTCGGTGTCGAAACCCTTCCTTGTCACAGCTAAAACTTGAGATGATGGCCTTGCTCTCACTTAAATACTCTTTAAATACAGGGTAGTTGTATCAGCAGCTATTACTCATTGCTAAATTGAATCTCTGCTATTAGAGGTAATATACCTCTGTTTACGAGACACAGAGATCAAAGAGTGGGGGATAGTTGTTCCTTTGTGCTCTAGTTATAAGTTTATCGGGGGCATCTGATAGCCACTGCTGCTGAGACAATGCTGGACAACAAATATTATTTGCCTTGCTGCTTCCAATCAGTTCTCTGGTCAGCATAGGAATGGGCAACTTAACTCACAATAGAAGTACAGTGGTACCTCGGGTTACATACACTTCAGGTTACATACGCTTCAGGTTACAGGCTCCGCTAACCCAGAAATAGTACCTCAGGTTAAGAACTTTGCTTCAGGTTGAGAACAGAAATTGTGCTCCAGCAGCACGATGGCAGCGGGAGGCCCCATTGGGTAAAGTGGCGCTTCAGGTTAAGAACAGTTTCAGGTTAATAATGGACCTCCGGAACAAATTAAGTACTTAACATGAGGTACCCCTGTATATAGGGCATATCCCAGTGTCATTTTGGGACCTGGGAGACAAGGGATCAAATTCCTACTTGGGCATGGAGCTCACTGAGTGATGTTGGACCAGTCACTGCCTCTCTCAGACTACCTACCTCACAGCGTTGCTGTGGGGATTAAATGAAGAGGGGGGTGAACCATGTATGCCACCTTGAGCTCCTTGGGATAGGAAGGCAATAAATAAATATGCAGAAGGTGCCAGGTTCAGTCCTCTGCATAGAATTGTAGCATTGGAAGAGGGACCATCAGGGTCCTCTAATCTTTTGCCGTACTAGTTGTACAGTCTTTTGCCCAGTGTGGATCATGAACCCACAATTTAGAGTCTCATGCTGTACCATCTGAGCTATCCCAGGTAGGCTGGGAATGTCTGAAATCCTAGAGAATATTATCTACCCAGTGTAAATAATTCTGAGCTCAATGGACCAATAGCCTGACTTGGAAAGGTGGCTTCCAATGCCCTTCAGATATTATTGAGAACCCCCAGCTCCCATCATCCATAACCATTGGGCATGCTGGCTAGGAATGGGGAGAGTTAGGAGTCCAGGAGCCACAGGTTCCCCAGCCTTGGTCTAGGACTAACTATATGACACCAAGCTTTCCACAGGTAAAAACAACCAAATGGTAAGGAAGGGAAAATGCAGACGAGCTGTTGCCCATCTTCTGTCAGTTAGGAAACTTTCCGCTCCTCCATCCCAGATCTGATTGCCGCCTGTTCTGCTTTCTTCCAGGTAACCCTCCTGACACCATAGAGCCTGGCAGCTGGGGCGAGGGGGCCAGCCCCTCTGGGGAGATGGGGGACACTGGGGAGAAGGGTCTGGACAACGATGCAGAAGGGGTCTGGAGCCCAGATATTGAGCAGAGTTTCCAGGAGGCCCTGGCCATCTACCCACCCTGTGGGAGGCGGAAGATCATTCTTTCGGATGAGGGGAAGATGTACGGTAGGTGGAACTTAACTTTGACCCATTAGACCAGCTGCTCTTATCCTTGGTTCTCTTTGGGGATCGTCCTGCAAGCCATAATATATGATGAGAAGCAGTGGGCTTAGAATACGTGAGGTAAAAAAAGAAGACGACGCTTTTCTAGCTCCCTGAAGAAATGGAAGGAGTTGGGAAGGTAGCCACTGATGGTGCTGTGTTCCTGCGGTACACCGCTAACAGTGCCTTTTCCCTTCCAGCTCTGAGAGGGGGAAAGAGGTGGTCCTCAGATGCGGCCTTCATGGTGCTGTGCCATAGATGCTGTGCAGAAGGCTCTCTTTAGGGACAGAAAAGAAACAAAAGAGCCAGCAGGGCCAGGAAGAGAAATGAGGGAGCTAAATGCACCGTTGTAAACAGAGGCCCCACAATGTGCCGCGCTAGACCTATAAGGACAGAGACTCACCTGGAGGCAGTACTTACTCTCCATAGGCGAGCGGCTAATGACAATTCCATTTTCAGTTCTGCAATTTGTAGCATCCCTTTCTTTTAGGGAACTGCTGCATCAATATCCTGCATTTGGACAAGTCACTCTCTCTTAGCCTGACCCACCTCACAGGGTTGTTGTGAAGATAAAACCACAGAAAGCACCCTGGGGTCTTTAGAGGCAGCGTAGGGTGTACTTTTGGTGATGGGGGACAACCGTGTGCAAGGTCTGCTGGAGGAGGGGTCAGGTTTGCATCCGCCCACCTTTTTTAAACGTCTGCAGTGGGCATGACCTGACAGTCCAGATGATTCAGAAGTTAGCAGGGTTGTGTTTCTGAGCATGTGCAGAGTTAGGGAGGCTGCAACCTGCCCCATGTGGCAACCTAGCATTGTTGTCAGTGGCATGGTCAAGAGAGGCGGGTGAATTCCACCTCTGTATATGGTGCCCAAGTTGGATGGGTTGTTTTCCTGATTTCCTGCCTCTTCTTTCTCAGGCCGCAATGAACTCATTGCCCGCTACATTAAACTGAGGACAGGCAAAACACGGACAAGGAAACAGGTAAACGTGATGGGCTTGACATGAAGCCTAAGACTGCAGGAAATAAATCTGAGGTGTGTGGGGAGAATGAGGCCTGTTGAGATTTCCCCCTTTCTCTTCACAGAGTTTCCTGCTAAGTCTCTCCCCCAACTCCTTCCACAGGTCTCCAGTCACATCCAGGTTTTGGCCCGGCGGAAAACCCGTGAGATTCAGGCCAAGCTCAAGGTGAGTCCCTTCCCTGCATTCCCTGAAATGTTTATGACAAGCTTGCACCTCTGGATTCCCTACCCGTCCTGCTGAAGGAGGAGTAGTAAGGGGGTACATATTTTACCCCCCCCCAAAGTCCCATAATGCTTTGCTGGTACTTGGGACAAGCTCTAGGTTTGAGGGAAGTTATTGGGAACGTGCCATCAATCAACCCACCCCCCTCCCCATCTCTGGGGGAATTGTTTTTTATTATTATGTGTTCCGTTTATTACCCATCATTCACCATCAACATTAAAAACAGCTGAAACAAATTACAGTCACTGGAATAGGGTGGTTCCTGAAAACACATCTCTCAGGTGTCAAAGGTGGCAACTACAGTTTTGAAACAGCTTAATTCACGAACAACTTGGAATTCACGAACAACTTAGTTCACAAACAACTTGGAATTCGAACACCGCAAACCCAGAAGTAGGTGTTCCGGTTTGTGAACCTTTTTCAGAATTGGAACTGTTCCGTTTTGAGTGTTACACTTCTTTTTTCAGTGTCACACTTTCGTTTTGAGTGCCCTTGCTCCTGTTTGCACGTGAATAGGAGCTGGATGGGGCAGCTCAGCTGGGGACTGGAAAGCCGCCACTTCAGAGCTGAGAGATCCCTGCCCCACTCCTGTTTGCATGGGAGTAGGAGCTGGATCGGGGCTGCTCACCTGGAGAGGTGCAGGCTCCGTCACACTTTTCCACTGAGGGGTACATGGCTGCGTTCACCTCAATAGAGAAGTTTAAAGGAGCATTGTGTACCATTGCGGAGACAGCCTGATGACAGCTGCCTCAGCAGCGGTTTAGGGGCTCTCAGATGCAACTGCTGGGCTGCCTCCACCTTTGCCACCCCAGCAACTATTCCGCCTGGCTGCCTTCGGGTGGTGCAGGGGCTCTGATGCTGAGGTGGAGCTCCTTTAAACTTCTTCCTTGAGGGGTAGCGCAGCCGTGAACCCCTCAATAGAAAGTGTGATAGAGCCTGCACTTCCCCAGCTGAGCTGGCCCATCCAGCTCCTACTCCTGTGCAAGCAGGAGCAGGGGCGGGGATCTCTTTGGAACGCTTTGGTTTTAAAATGGACTTCTGGAATGGATTAGGTTTGAGAACCAAGGTACCACTGTATACTGTATAATGGAGGCTTCAGGCCTAGGGGCTGCCACAGGGGATGCCTTCTCTTGGGCTGCTACCACCCCACCCCAAACATCTGACAGCCCCCGCTGCCGACCTCAACATCTGAGGAAAGAAAGCACACTTTGGGATATTTGGGTCCTAAGCCATTTAGGGCTTTAATGTGAGCGCCTTGAGTTTACCAGGTAACAGAAGCAGGGCAAGCAGCTGTGGTGGCAAGCGAGAAGAGCTACAGTGAGGTAGCCACCATTTTAATTTCCCCAAAGCCCTGTCACCTCCAGAGTAGCATTGTGCTGCATCTGCAAGGGGCTGGTTTTCTTAAAGTCAACGCGTGTTGATTTTTCAAGACTGTTGTCCCGTCCCACCTGTCCTGCTTGGAGCTGGGAGAGGAGCTCTGAGCAGCTGCAGCGAGCAAGGGGAGACATCCGTCTTAATCTTGGCCCTCCTACATCCCTGATGGAGGAGCGTTGCATCGGGCCCTGGGGAGGAATTAACAATGATGGCTCCCTAGCAGCTGCTCTGAGCGCCTCTCGACACGAAGGAGCAAAGGCAGACAGAAAGGGGCCCAGTACAGGCAGCTGCCCTGAGCAGGTGGGCCTGTTTTAAGGAAACCTCGCTGATCGATGCTGAGAGGAGCCCTGAAGGGCTTCAGCAAGCAAAAGGAGCCCACTTGAACCCCCCCCCCACCATGGCTGTGATGCAGCTCTGCTACCATGTCAGAGACACTGAAGGTGCAGTTAAAGGGACTCTTCATTGCTTCAGTCTATCGGCCGCCTTCTCGGTGCCAAACACCAGAGTGATTTTTTTCCTGTAGAGGCCAGGCTGGAGGGGATAGGTCAGGGAGTTCTGAGTTCTGAGATTTGAACGAAGCTTAGTAATTAGCAGGGGAAGAATGAAGTGTGACTGCAAACCAGGAATCCTGGTTTTCTGAGGAGATTTTTTAATAGGACGATATTGATACTGACCTCCCTAAGGAGTCCCTTCCACTGTCGAACAGCTCTTCCTGTCAGAAGCTCCTTTGATATTTAGTCAGAATCTCCTTGTAATTTGAAGCCATTGGTCTGAGTCCTACCCTCCAGGGCAGGAGAAAAGCTTGCTCCATCCTCCATGTGGCAACCATTTAGGATATTTGAAGATGGCTATCCTATCTCTTCTCAGTCTCGCCTTTGGCGGGCTAAACATACCCAAGTTCTTTGAACCTCTCTTCGTAATGGAGTCCAGTGCAGTGATTTCTAAGCAATTCTTCAGGGTGTGGTCTGAGCCTCAGCAACTGATGCAGCCCCCTTTCTGGAGCTAAGCAGGTGTGGGTCTGGCCAATGCCAATATATACCACCTTGAATTCCAATATGGAAGGAAAGGCAGCATGTAAATGATGGTAATTATACTATCGCTTGTAACTCTGTGGCTCACAAGGGGACTAACCCCTAAGCACTCCAGGGTGAACACCTTATAACAGGGGTGTTTAACCAACTGTCCTTGAGGCACTGCTGGCTTCCAGCTCCCATCTGCCCCAGCCAACATGGCCAATGGTCTGGCATGATGAGAGTTGTTCTCCAGTAGTGAGTGATCCCTTCATCATCGGCTTCCTCAATGAGAAGACAGGTGATGACTGATGGTTTGCCTGTATGGCACCTTGTCCCCTACAAATGTCTGCTGTGGGGTGATAGCCCCAGAAGAAATTACATTACCCCCACAGTCAAAGTTATGTGTGTCATTATGCACCCCATAACCCCCTGAAACTTCCATACCCTTCACGGCTGATTTGCAGGCATTCCTCAGTAGAGAAATCAATGTGGAAAAAGAGGCCTTAGGGGTAGGATGTTTTGAGAACTCCTGCGCAAGGGAAACGGGCATTTGAAAACCAGGATTTATCTCTCTTCAAGGACCAGGTAGCAAAGGACAAAGCGCTTCAGACTATGGCAGCCATGTCTTCTGCTCAACTCGTATCTGCCACGGTTCTCCAGGAAAAACTGGGCTTGTCAGAACCCCACTACCCACCCAGCACCACCGTAAGCATGTGGGAGAGGGGCTGTGAGATGGGGTTTCTATGGGGCTGTAACGCTACGGCAGGAATGGGGCACCTGTGGGCTCCCAGATGTTGTGGGACTGCAGTTCCCATAATCCCCGACAATTAGCCATGCCCACTGGGGCTGTTGAGAGCAATAATTTAGCAAAACCTGCAAGCCCACAGGTTCCCGGTTCCTGTTCTCTTTCTGTACTAAAAACCTAGATTAAGGTTTGTGCCAGTTTAGCTCTCGACTCTCCCCAAGGAATCTTGGGAATTGTAGTTTGGTGACGTTCAAAATAATTCTCTGTGTTAGATCATTAGCTCTTTCCTGGAGAGAGGAAATTATTATTAAATGGTGTTTAAGTTAAGAGTTGTTGCTGAACAAATGAAACCTCAGCTGACAGATCATATGTACAAGCATTAGTCAATTATATTTGCATATGGGCAAAAACCGTGTTTTGGAAGCAAGAAGCATGCTTCCTAAGTTTTTTAGATCAGATGACCTAGCAGATGTCACCACCACAGAAGAGGCATTCTCCTCTTCCAAGATGCAGTCTTAGTTTTTATAAACACTTGTTTGTTTGTTTGTTTGTTTGTTTGTTTGTTTTTTAATAATCACTTTAATTTGGTCAATTAAACGGTTTTAAAATTTGATTTCATCAGTTCAGAGTAAACAGAATAAATGTTGCAGCCCTAACTTAAGTATGTAGTGCAGTTTTTAACTCTTCTGACTTTTCCAGTCCACAGAGTTCTTCCAGTTTTGGACAGGGGATGCAAGCCAATCCCGAGACACTCTAGAGTAAGTTGTTGTTGTTGTTGTTGTTGTTGTTGTTGTTGTTGTTTTCAGTCCTTGACACACACGCACTGCTGGGAGCAGCAATTTGTCTAGCATTTCTGCACCACACACACGTGTGTGTGTGTGTGTGTGTGTGTGTGTGTGTTGCAATGCCCCCCTGTTGAAAAGCCATATCTTGACTCTCCTCTTTCTCCCTCCTACCCATAGCGTCAAGCCTATCCTCCAAGCGCCATACCCCATCCCAGTCCCAGCACCCGCTGCTGTCCCAGGTAAGCCACCATCTTCCTAAACCGCTTGCCTTCCTATGAGGCGGGGGGAGTGAGAGTGCGCCAGTTGGTCTCAGTGCCTTCTCCCTCGGCTCGGCAGGTTACCACGCGCCCCCAGGGAGAGCCCCCCGCCTCCCCAGCGCTACCTCTTGGCAGGGAAGCCACATTGGTACGGAAATGCTTCGGCTGGTGGAGTTCACTGCGTTTGTGGAGCGGCAGGCAGAACAAGATGCGGTGAGATGTGTACCTATACTTAACACCATTCGCACACTTGCGCCTCGTGCCAGCTGTCCCCATATATTGTTTTGAAAAGTTTGGGAGTTGGCCTGATGATGTAATTGACCGTTGGAGATCTAGTTTCAAGACTGCACTCAGTGATGAGATGCTTAGCGGGTGGCCTTGGGCCAGTCACAGTCTCACTGCCTAACCTGTCTCACAGGGTTATTTAAGAGGATAAAATAGGACAGCTCGTGTTTATGTTGCCCTGAGTTCCTTGGAGGAAGGGCAGGGCTTGATAAACAGAAGTGGATGGAGGGACGAGTATAAGAAACTACATGCAGCAAGTGCAGAAGCTAAGCTTAAGATACCAGTACAGTCGTACCTTGGAACCCAAACGCCTTGCCAGTCGAACGTTTTGGCTCCCGAATGCCGCAAACCCAGAAGTGAATGTTCCGGTTTGCGAATGTTATTTGGAACCCGAACATCCTCCGTGGCTTCTGATTGGCTGCAGCAGCTTCCTGCAGCCAATCGGAAGCTGCACCTTGGTTTCTTCCAGAATGGAATTTCATTCGACTTCCGAGGCACCACTGTAGGCTGATATTCATCTCAAGATTAAATTTGGAGAGACAGAAATGTGGTGAAGTAGCTAAAGGTTTGAGCTGTGTAGGGCGGGAAATTGGGGGTTCAGATCCCACCGTTGCCATGAACTTATCCTGTGCGAACAGGATACTGGACAAGGTGGGGCATTGGCCTGATCCTGAAGGCTCATCTTATTAGGTGACCTGGAGTAAGTTGCTGTCTCTCAGCCTCTGACCACAAGCCAGTGTGGTTTAGTGGTTAGGGTGTTTTATTAGAGTTGGTGCAATCCAGGTTCTAATCCCTAATTAGATGTGAAACTCGCTGGGTAATCTTGGGTTAGTCACTATCTCTCCATCTGACTTACCTCACAGGGTTATTGTGAGGATAAAATAAGGGGAGAGAACATTGTGTGCTACCTGTAGCTCACTGGAGGGAAAAGCAGGATAAACATGTCATACTTAAAAACAACAGCAACCCAGCAATATCAGAATTGCACATATTGTATTCCTGCTTTACCGAGTTAATTGGGAGGATCACGGCAGTAACATTTGCATCTGATGAAGTAGTCCCTAGTCCACAAAAGCTTACACCATAATAAAATGCGTTAGTCCTTAGCTTAAGGTGCAGCAACAGACTAGCACGAGTACCATATTGAAAGCTGTTGTAAAGCACTTTTTTAAAAAAAAAAGCTATTTGCATTCTAACTTCTTTTGGCAAGCGATTCAGTAAATCAAAATTCAGGCAGCTGGTGCCAGTCTTCATCATTCCATCTCTGACTTCCACCCTTTCCTCTCGGCAGTGTAAGCAGCAACACCGTTTTGTGCATATCGACCCGACACCCGCCTCTGACTCCCCGCTGGAGACGGTGGACGTACGCCAAATCTACGACAAATTCCCTGAGCGGGGAGGTGGGCTGCGAGACCTGTATGACCAGGGGCCTCCTCATGCCTTCTTCTTGGTCAAGTTCTGGGTGAGAACCGCCCTGCTTCCCTCAATCCCCAACAAGCTAGGAAGGCAAAAGCTCCTTTGCTGCATTATATATAGATATTTACCTGGCCAGTTTGCTGGGGCCGGTGGATTACCTTGGTGGTTCAAAGCAGATAAAGCAGATTCTGGGTACATTCAGGCCAGATCTCCTAGAAAAGCTTGGCATGGCTCCATCACTGTTTGGGTGGAGGGGCAAATGAGCCATTTTGAATACTGACCTAATGAGTACATTGTTGTTGCTTCAGCTGTGCACATTAGCTGCTTTCCAGCTTCAAATAGGATCCGGCGGGTCCCAGCCAGAAAAACTGTTGCAAGGGAGCTTTGGTCTCTGCTCCTAGCTAACTGAAAGCTGCTCTAAGCATCTTTACAGCTACAGAAAAATTGCCAGTGAGCCTGCAACAAAACGTTGCAGTATAGAGTGCTCCCATTTACTGTACCCGCCAGCCATGACCCCTCCCACATGGTTCCCACCACTCCAAACAACAGCCTGTCAGCGTTCTGAAGCTACTGAGCATGCTCTGTCTTTGTTGCCATGTTTTTGGTGGGTTCCCCCTCCGTGTAGGGTTTTTATTTCCTAAAGATGTTTCCCACTGTTGAAAACCTTGGAGGAGCCACGCGCTTTCCGAAGCCTTCCATTTGTGGCATGGCTGATGTTATTTCAGCAGTGTCAGGATTGGCCCTCGGAGAACTTAGTTTGCTATTTGTGTATAGGATAATGGTTATGCATTTATATTGCTATAACAACGCACACAAAAGCCAGGTCCTCAAGCAAATAGAATTGCAATGGTTCACAGAAGTAATAATTGCATACAGGATATGCAAGGTTACTTGCAAACACCCCCCAAGGCCAACCCAAATGAATCAACAATAGTAAACTTTAGAACATTGTCTTACCCACCAAGGCCAGACCTCAGAAGATCACAAATAGGGCAGGAAGGTGATCCCCACCCTCTATCCTCCTGCCCCAGCAAGTGATATTCAATGGCATATTACTTCTCTGCATGTGGGGTTTTTGTTTAGCTGCTGTGGCAAGTAGTTGTAGAATAGACATTCCCGTCCCACCCCCCACTTACGAAGTACTACCTGAAATGTATGACAACCTGCTTTTTATATCAGTCGGGGCGGGGGTGAAAAGAAAAGAAAGAAAACACTGCATTTTCCCCCATTTCTCCTGTTACCATAGGCTGATCTGAGCTTTCCCCTCCTTGAAGAAGAACCAGGGGGCACAGGAGGGGCCTTCTATGGGGTGAGCAGCCGATACGAGGGCCCACGGGCTCTGACTCTCAGTTGCACCTCCAAGGTCTGCTCCTTTGGCAAACAGGTGGTGGAAAAACTGGAGGTGGGTGTGGGGGGGCAGGGGAGAGTTGGCAGGGGGAGGACGGGACTTGGGGGGGAGTGGATGGGGAGAGAAGAGGGGGTTGCCACATTGGCGGGTGGGGGTGCTAGAGGAACAGGGTTCGTTTACGCCTAAGAAGCTTCTGTGCAGCAGTTTGTGAAAAAGTAACCACGTCGGCCACAATTCAAGTTGCCTTTTATCTGCTGCGTACACACCACACCCATGAGGAATCCTGGGGAATGTAGTTCACCCTCTACAAAGCCACACTGCCCAGCACTCTTGGCAAACCACAGTTCCCAGGATTCTTTGGGGGAAGCCACGTGCTTTAGAGGTGTGGTGTGCATGCAGCCTATTTCTCTGTTTATCCCATTGCTGCATGCTCTATCTCTCCAGGATTTTGGGTGGGGGCAGAAACATTGTTAGGGTGACCCAGGCAGCTTGAGCCTCAAATCTCCTGCCTTTCCCTCTCCGCCCCAAACTTAAACCCAAACCCTGCTTATAGGGCTGCCGGGACTACATTTGCATCTATGCATCTAAACTGGCATATGCAGATTTGGGTCAAGGGTCTGTGTTCCCATCCCTTCAAATATTTGCAGTGCCCCTGGGCAGGAATCTCTCAGGCCACCTGTTTCCCTATGCTTTTAACAGGCCATTGTGTGTGAGAGGTTGAACCTTCTGGCTTTTTGCGTGCAAATCACATTGAGCTGTTGTGCCTTCTCTTGTACCAGTTTGGTGCCCCTCAGACATTGCTGGACATTCGCCCATGCTCATTGGCCTGAGGCTGACTGATCTTCAAAGTCCAACAACATATTGAGGGCACTGAGTTGGCTGTTTCTGCTCTGGCAGAGATACGGGGAAGCTCTGGCTCTCCAGATGTTGGACCCCAACTCCCATCATCCCTGACCATTGGGCTAGACTGGCTTCGGTTGATGGGAGTTCGGCTCCAGCATCTTGAAGGCTGCAGGTCCTCCACCCCTTCATCAGAAGCTTTCCTTCTGATGTGCTGGATGCAGGGAACCTGGTACCCCCTCACCTGATGGAGACCATTAAAAAAAGGGAGACCTGCAGCCTAATGCTAAATCTGTGCATGTCTTAAACTATAGAAGGGCCTGGAAGCTAGGAAGATCTGCAGGGTCAAGAGCAGGCATCCCCAAACTCGGCCCTCCAGCTGTTTTGAGACTACAGTTCCCGTCATCCCTGACGACTGGTCCTGTTAGCTAGGGATGATCGGAGTTGTAGTCCCAAAACAGCTGGAAGGCCGAGTTTGGGGATGCCTGGTCAAGAGCAACTTGGCCTAGAATGTTTAAGAATTTAAGTGTGTGCGAGTGTGTTAAGCTTTATCTGCTACTGGACATTGAGGAGTTAAGAATTTGCATCCCACAAACAGATTTACAGTACTTGGAAGTGGGGGGGCTTAATTTCAGTCAAACTTATCTTTGCATCGTTTTAAGTTTAGGAGTGTGGGTCTTGCTCCTTTTAGAAGGTTGTCCCCACAGTGGCGGAGGAAGAGAGGTGGCTTCTTCCTTTGGACAAAGGTGGTGTGCATGTATTAGGTTCTCTCTGTGTCTCATATGCCCGCTTTGCCATTAACCACTCCCATCTCCCCAACTCTGCAGACAGCAGAGCCTCCCCACTGGGAAGACGGACGCTTTGTTTTCCAGCTGCAGCGCTCACCGCTGTGCGAGTACCTCATCAACTTCATCCGCAAACTGCGAACGCTGCCAGAAAAGCCGATGATGGACAGCGTGCTTGAAAACTTCACCATCCTGCAGGTATTTGGGGAAGGAAATGAGGGGGCATCTTGCGCTCTCTCTATCTCTCTCCCTCTCTTTCCTTCCCTGGGGGAGGAGAAGGCAGAATAGGGAGCCAAGCCAAAACTTGAATTCTCCATAAATAGAAACTCCAGTCCTTGACTGACCCAGAGTCAGTACAGGGCACCCTTTTAATTTCCCACAGCTCTCCAGAGTGATGCATTGTGGGAAATCTAAATGGCACTTATAAAATCCTCCAGTGGCAAGTTCTAGCTTAGGAACATTCCTTCATGTAGGATAGCAAGGGCAGTGTGGCGTGATGCCTCTTCTAAGATTATGCTGGCTGTGCCTTGTGCATCCATGATGTAATAATGTGCTGGTTAGAACTATATTTTCTCATGCGGAAACACAGGCATAACCGAACAGAGCAGAATTCAATTGACAGACTTACGCTTCTTTTAATTGGGAAGCAACCCTTAATAAATGCTTGTGTTTTGCAATTTGTGAATCAGCTGTAAGGCAGTGGAGACCTGGCACAGCAATAAGGGTGAGGGAAGGGAAGATGGCAGCACCTGTCAAATTTGCTATGGGGGCTGCAGCAAGCTCCCTGTGGGAGAGATTTAAGGAAATCTCATTACGCTCCTAGATATGGGCAGGATTATCCCCTTGCACTGCTGTGAAACTTGTAAGAATACGCTTCATCCCCCCCCCCACAGGTTTTGCGGGATCAAGAAACTCAGGAGTTACTTTTATGTGTGGCCTTCGTGTTTGAAGTGTCTGCCAGCGAGCACGGGGCACAACACCACATCTACCGGCTGGGCCGGGAGTGATGAACAGCTTTTACCCCCCCCTCCATGCTCCAAAATGGGTCACTCGTCTCTGCTGCCTCACCCACCAGGAGGTCTATGGCCTGTCTGTGAACTGTGAATGGACTGCTATGACAACTGCTGAACCTTCTGTGATAATGGCTTTTTTGTCACCTGGCAACCACTGGCAAACCCAGCAACTGATTCTACCAATGGATATCCTCCTCTCTCCCTGATGGCCACAAAGTTAGGCCCAAGGCCCAAGCCCAGAAGCACTGCTGTTATTCAGCGGAGAAGCTCGCAGCCGTGGCAACAGCATTGTCGAGCAGCAGTGCTTTCAGGGCAAGGTCCCCCCACCCCATTCCCAGTCAAGCTGTGGGATATCAGGAGTTAACCTCTACCATACATATGCCATTGACCGAGAACATCCCCCTCCGTGTGGCTGGGATTTCACACACTCCATTGTCAATCAGACACGTGGCATTTTCGAGGACGGTTGCTTTCTAATAATCTGGCAGAAGTTTGATGTAGCTTAACCTGTCCGTGTGAGAATTAGGAGTAAGGAGATCAACCTGTTTTGGGGGTGGGCCACACCACTTCACCTCAGGTAGCGGGGTCCACATGATTGTAGGCTCCTCCCCAGAAAAGCTAGTGTTCTGTGTGTGGGGTTTTGGGTATGGAGAAGCATCCAGTAAGGCGAGCCTCTGCTTGCAGCCTGAGGTGACACAGCCCTGAAAGCAGTATACATTTGATCCTGCAGGCTCTCTTTACAAGTACTACACCTAATCTGGTGTTGTTTTTAACCATGCCTACTTTGGGGGCGGGGGAGGAGTCCCATTGTAGAATTTAGTGGGCCTTACTCCCTGTCGCACTGGAGGTGGAGATGTTCACCTTTCAGAGGCCTATCACCTCACAAGAGATTCAAGGCTTTGTCTATACATGCAGCAGAATGAGGAGGTAGAACAGCTGCAGTGGGGCCAACACTACAGGCGATTCTATTCATTATTATTCCTAGGTGTAAACTCCCTTGAAGAACACCAGCAAACCCAGGGAGAAAAGTTCGCCTGCAGGCCTCTGCCTGCAGTGCTTGCTTTCTGCTAGCAAGAGTTTTATGTAACAGGCCGGCACCCGAAAAGATGGTTCAGTGGGCCGGTCTTTGAGCTGAAAATAACCATTCCCTTTAACAGGAGTGCAGAAACTTTCCTGTTGGAGGCCAGCATAGCCTCAGCACCCATTGTTTGGGGCCCACCTTCTAGTGGTGAGTGGGAGCACCCCATTTCACCCCTTCCTTGCCACTGCCATGAATTTGCACTCCTCCTTGGGAGAAGGCTGTAGCACAGGAGGAGAACTCTTGCTTCACATGCAGAAGGTCCCAGGTTGAACCCCACTATCTCTAGGTAAGGCAGGGAGAGACCTTTGTGGAACCCGGGTGAGCCACTGCCAGCCCATGCAGATGCTAATTAGGGTCAGACTCTGCCTACGGCAGCTTTCTCTGCTGCCACCCTGTAGCTGCAAATGGGGAAGTAACATGGTTTATTCCACAGCTTTGTTCTGTTGGCTGTTTAGACCCAGCCTCTGATGGAGCGAAGTGTAAGAACGAGCCAAGCTTTGCTTAAAAGTGTGGGGTGTACGAGACACATTTGGATTTTATGTACAGTGCTACCTCAGTTTACGCAGTTTACGAACTTAATCTGTTCCAGAAGTCCGTACTTAAACCAAAACCGTTCTTAAACCGAGGCGCGCTTTCCCTAATGAGGCCTCCCGCCTCCGGTGCCCTTCCACCGTTGATCCCGTTCTTAGACTGAGGTAAAGTTATCAAACCAAGACACTATTTCCGGTTTTGTGGAGTTTGTAAACTAAATTGTTCTTAAACCGAGGTACCGCTGTACTTTCTTCGTATATAGTCCTTTTCCCTTGCCCCTTTGCCATTCACAAGGTTGCAGCAGTCTCTCGCTTTGGTGGGAAACGGGGCAAATTATGTGATCTTGCATAAAGTTTATTTTGACATAGTACGGAGGTCTGAGTGATTTTTCGTTTCCCCTTCAGCCCATTCTCACTCGAGAGGCCTGTAGGTTTGCAGCTTTTGCTGTGGGGTTGACTGCTTTGTAGGGCAGGGTGGAAGGGTTCATTAGCAGACAGGTTGGAGCAGGATTAACCCTTTCTTGGGTTTTGTACTTGCGGGTGGTGCTGTGGTCTAAACCACTGAGCCTCTTGGGCTTGCTGATCAGAAGGTCGGCGGTTCAAATCCCCGCGACGGGATGAGCTCCCATTGTCCCAGCTCCTGCCAACCTAGCAGTTCGAAAGCATGCCAGTGCAAGTAGATAAATAGGTACCGCTGCAGCAGTAAGATAAACAGCATTTCCGTGTGCTCTGGTTTCCGTCACGGTGTATCGTTGTGCCAGAAGCAGTTTAGTCATGCTGGCCACATGACCCAGAAAGCTGTCTGGACAAACACCAGCTCCCTCGGCCTAAAAGTGAGATGAGCGCCACAACCCCTTAACCATCCAGGGGTCCTTTACCTTTTTACCTTTACTTGGGGAGCACCCCACCAGTCACAGAAACCAATGAGTCTGGCACGGTAGGGCAAGTCAAACGAAGCACCAGCACTTACCGCTTGTGGAAAAGCTGCAAGTCAGCAGGATGAAGAAGAACTCCCTTGTCGGGACCAGTTCTGCCACAGACCAGCTTTGGACCAAGGTACGACTTCCCAACAGCCTGTGGCACATACAACCCACTTGGGCTGGGAGCCTTCTGAGAGATCCCATCAAGCTAGAGCAGCCAATAGGAGGAAGAGGTGTGGCTAAGAATGCCCTTGATAGGCCATCTTAGCTTGCTCACATCTCCAGAGTGCAAAAGAACCAAAGCAAAATGGCCATTTAGGGATTTTTTAAATTTTATTTACAAAACAGGATAATAATAAAAAACCCAACCCACAAAATGCACAAAACAACCCCAAATACTGTTAAGAAGCAACAAGCTACGGATAAAGGTGAAATTATATATGCGTACCTCATTCCACCAGCACCCTCCCTTTTAACATGTGTTCCCTCACGACTCCACTACAGTGGTACCTCTGGATGCGAACGGGATCCCTTCTGGAGCCCCGTTCGCATCCTGAAGCGAACGCAACCCGCCTCTGCGCATGCGCGGGTCGCAATTTGCCACGTCTGCGCATGCGTGTGACATTTTGAGCGCATGCGCTACTTCCGGGTCGCCGCGGAGCACAACCCGAAAACGCTCAACCCGCAGCTACTTTAACCCGAGGTATGACTGTATGTCAAACATCCAAGTGGTTTGTATGCATAAACAGATACACAACACATGCAGCAAGTGTTAGAAATGGGCTTTCCCATCAGACAATGTACAAGTATAAACAAGTGGAGCAGAATATCAAAAGTAATGACAAATGATGTGAGTTGAGCACAACTTTTCCAAATAGTTACCAAGACGTGGGGGGAGAAAGGGCTTATGTAGCTCCAGCCAAAGCGCTGGGAGACCACCAATGTACGCGTGCGCACACTGACAAGATTGAGAGCAGAACCTGTCCTTGTTGGGCAGCTGCCAAGACCTAGAAATGTCCAAGCAGGACCCAGACAAATACCTGCCCTCGGTCCCCCTTAAAATACTTGTTTCTAGTCTTATTGTTCAAAACAGGCTAAGATGCTGGATCTAGAGGCCAGTTTAACTTTTCCACCATGCCCCACAGCCCCCAGAAATCTGTACCTTGCCTGGCAGACACACATGCCCAAGACAAGCAAAGTTGTCCTCCTTCCCTGGGATTTCAAGTGTTCACAATGAAGACGTCTTTACCAGAGCTGGCTACGCTCGCTTGTGTTTTCTTTGTGTAAGAAGAGCCCATCTGAGAAGGATAAGTGCATTCAAACTGTTGGAATGGGGAGGCAACCTGTGGCCTTCCAGATGTTGAACCTGTCTGAGGTGACGAGTTGGGGGCCCAACAACATCTGGAAGGCCACATGTTCCCCACCACCTGTGCAGGCAGCTAGCTGGGGTGTGCATGCGTTAAGATTATGAGAGACAAAAATTGGACCAAACTTTCCATGGCGGGGAAGCCCACAGTCTCAACCTGCGCAATAACAGAATTAACAAACAGGAAATGGGAGGGGGAGAGCAGGGTCGCGGGGTAGGGAAGGTTGGAAGTTTTCTAACGACTGGAAGGGGGGAGATTGGAGGGGACAATGGCTGTTGTCACCGAGGCATTTTCAGTAAATCCAGCCAAGGTGACTCAGAGTAAGGGTGGGCAACCTGGGCTCATGTTGCTGGACTGCAACTTCCATCATGCCTGTGATGGTTGGGGATGATGGGAGTTGGGAGTCCAGCAGCTGGGAGGGCCACAGGATGCTCATCCCTGGGTTAGACATTACAGTACAAGGTGTAAACTGGGTGGGTTAAAAGAATTTCACAGGTACTCCCTTCTGTTTTGGAGTACAATTCCCATCAGCCCCTGCTAGAAGGGCCAGAGATTATGAGAGTTTTAGTCTAGCAATATCAGGAAGATCACAGGTTCCCCATCCCTAATTTAAAATGTTGCACTAAGCACCATCGCTCAAAAACATGGCTCGTCCAAGTTCTCAGTACTTTTCTTTCTTTCGCTGCTAAATAAAATTTAAACATTTTAACATCAGCTTTGTTTTTCTACTACGAAAGGCAGGATTGATTCCGAAAAAAGCTCATTAAGGAATTTTACGGAATAGTCAATAGAATTGCTATGGTTGTTATTATTAGTAGTAAAAAAAAAACCCTTTAAAAACACACATTTGCTTTCCAAGTTATGTTTTGTAATCCACTCGAGTCTGGCAGTGAACTCTCTATTCTGCCAAACAGTGTTGAAGCAAGGTCTAGCTTTGGATGTCACAAACGAAACACTCAAGAGCCAAAATAATCAGAAAAACGTCGGGACTAAATCTTTTGGCATTATTACATCAAATTTCGGAATGGATAAGCTTAAGGTTTGGGGAAATGATTTAGGGCTAAATCATCTGTTTTGCTGTATGAAGAGTTCTGCAGGGTATTGTAATGGATTCTCCTGACACCTGCAACTCCTGAGAGTTTAATTTCTTTTCCCAAGGTTATGGTAGAACCAATCCTAGCTCTGTGCAAGGAAAGGTTAGGTAGAGAATCTCCATAGGCAACTTGCAGCCCTGAAGTGGAAAGTTTTGAATTTAAAGGGATGGATTCCATTGCCACCCCCTATAAAATCTGGAACTCTGGGAAGTGGCGATTCGACTCCTAGGAATAGCGAGTGAGCTTGTCATAGTTGGGCCCGATGGTCCTACACAGAAACATCGATAGCGTCATGAGGCAGAGCTGTGGGAAGAAAGAGATCCAGTTAAAAGAGGGCTCACGTTGCTGCTCTGATACAACCACCGGCACCAATGGGGGGCAGCCCCAGCTGCATTTTGTGGGACGTTGATCACCCAGGGGGTGGACCTCACGGGAAACACCAGGGCAGCCTTCGCATTCTGGAGTTGCCTGGGCTTTTTAAAAACAGGTTTACAGAAGAAAGCAGGAGGCCATTATTTCTCTCCCCCCCCCCCCCCACAATCTAGCTGGATAAGGAGGGAGAAGTTAAACTACTGTATTTTTCGCTCTATAGGACGCACATTTTCCCCTCCAAAAATTAAGGGGGAATGTGTATGCATCCTATGGAGCGAATGCAGGCTCCTTGGCTTCAACGATAGCAAGGCGAAGCCTCCGAAGCGCAGAGGGAGCGCTCCCTCCATGCTCCAGAGGCTACACGTTGCTTTTGCTGAAGCCTGGAGAGCGAGAGGGGTCGGTGCTCTACAGGCTTCAGGGATAGCCGCCTGAAGCCTTTGGAGCACAGTGGGAACTCGCGCTGCGCTCCGAAGGCTTCAGGTTCCTTTTGCTGAAGCCGGGAGAGCAAGACTCTCCCGGCTTCAGCAGAGAGGGAGAGCTGCGCAGACCCCTTCAGCCAAGCGGGAGGAGAAATGGAAGGGGCTCCATTTCTCCTGCCGCTTCGCTGAAGGGGCGCTGAGCAGAGAGGGGGAGAATTTTTTTTCTTGTTCTCCCCCTCTAAAACAAGGTGCCTCCTATGGTCGGGTGCGTCCTATAGAGCGAAAAATACGGTATCTACAGTGTTTGAAATCCCACAGGTCCCAACTAGTGCAGGTCCAATTGTGACCACATGGAGACCTGATGATGCCAGGTTCGCGACCGACATCTTCATCTGGCTGGCCCCGCCAGCTTTCTTAAACAGGTCGCACAAAACAAATGAAATACCGTGAGAATCCCAGAAACGAGAAGTAACCGACTAGAAATATTTTCTTGTGGAAATCAACTAAATAATAGAAATCAAAAAGCTTAAGGGGAAAAAATAGAAAAACCTAAAACAGAACAAAGCCTTAACGGGATGCCGGCTACAAACCTCGTTTCACTGAACTATTCAGTTTCCTCAGAAGGAAATAGAATTTTAAATGACCAAAATTCAAACAAGGGTAGAACCCCCAAAATTCTGACGTATTATAATCCTAGCTTGACCTAGGTAAAGCAAAACAGGTCAGCAGAAAAGCTTGTTTACTGCATTTATATCCCACCTTTTCCTCCAAATAGTACATGGTTCACCCCCCCCCATCTCAGTTAATCCCTACAATGACCCTGTGAGGAAGGCTAAGAGGCTGCGACTAGCCCAAGGTCATGACTGAGTGGAACCTTGATCTCTCAGGTCTGATACTTTAACCATGACACCACACTGGCTTCCTAGATTCCTGCTACAGGCCAGCTCTATGAATTAAGTAGGTAAATAAATATGGGGAAAGCAAAATATCAAGAGAAGGATCTGAAATATTTTCCTTGATGCCTGATTTTTTTATTATTATGGGTTGTTTTATTTGATGCTTTGATGTGTTGTAAACCACTTTGAGATTTTTTATTTAAAATATAAAGCAGTATAGAAATGAAATTAATAATAATAATAAATCCCACGGGTGGGGGGGTGGGGAGGAAAGTCGCCCAAACATTCCATTGTGGCAACCGTAACCCAAGATTAAGGTGCCATTTGGCGATTGAGAGTGGTACCTGAGGTTAAGTACTTAATTCGTTCCGGAGGTCCATACTTAACCTGAAACTGTTCTTAACCTGAAGCACCACTTTAGCTAATGGGGGCCTCCTGCTGCCGCCGCGCCGCCAGAACCCGATTTCTGTTCTTATCCTGAAGCAAAGTTCTTAACCTGAAGCACTATTTCTAGGTTAGCGGAGTGTGTAACCTGAAGCGTATGTAACCTGAGGTACCACTGTATATCTAAAAGTTTTTAACACTGTCTACAGATTATCCTGCAGAGGGAGGGTTCTTCTTTTTAAAGCTACACTTTCATTTATCCTTCCAGCAACTCCAAGGAGGAGGCAGGCAATCATAACACCCATTTTGCACGTGGAGAGGAAGTGCCTCACTCAGTGCGTTATTCGTGGAAGTGGCTGAACATGAGCTCGCATCTCCTGGCAAAACAGTTTCTACACAGTTGCGCAGTCCATTTCCGCTGCCAGAACTTGCGCCTCAGCTCAGGCCCATCTCAGCACAGGCTGAGGTAGGAGTTTCAGGATGAGCATCCGAGGCCCAGCAACCCGCAGTTTATCTGTAGGAGCGTGCATGCGCACACACACACACACACACACACGCCGCGTGCGCTCCACACCCATGGCAATCCCAAGGCCAACACAGTGCGGGGCTTGCCAGAACCTTCTCATTCTTGCAGTTAAAGCGCCGTTCCTTAGGTAGAAGGATGCAGCCCCAGGCCACCATATTTCCAAGTGGTCTAATAAGCCAAGGCTATTACATCTACACACACATCTACAGCGCTCAAAAGGACATACAGCATCTGGAGTTGGCCACAGACCAGCATGGAAACATGCAACGCCTGACGTTGTAAGGATCACAAGACAATGCGTACAGAGCACTCTGAACGTTCGGAAGCACTACACGATTGCTAATTATTTTGTTACCATCATGGAAAAAACACCCTGCTTTTCTTCTACTCTGGAAGGCATGACAATAGACATTGTTCTGATACAGACCAAGTCTATTCAAAACCTTCAGATTCGGTTTATGAAGCGAAAGCATCCTGGGTTCCGCCCTCATTTCAATCTGTGCACTTCGACCTGGAAAGCCCTACTTGCCATTCGTTCCAGATATGAATAGGCAGGCAGGCAATTACTCAGTGGTTCAGGCAGGGAAGCAGAGAGCGCACTCCAGGAACACAGGGCAGCTGCCTTGCACTGTACAGAGTCAGACCCTTGTCTCAGCATTGTCCACACACCAGCAGTGGCTCTCCAGGATTTCAAGGCAGGGATCTCTTAGTCCTGCCTTGAGACCCTCTGCATGCAAAGCAGGTGAATGCATTATTCTATATTGTTTTATTCTTTTGTTTTGCTTTTTTATTTTATTTGGAGCTTTGTGATATTTGGTGTGTCTAAATACTGGCTTCAGAATGGAAGGAGATGCTGACGAGATCAGAATGGTGTGTGCATCTTGGAGGGAGCAGGGTGGGTTATCAGTAATAATTCCTCCCTCCCTAGAAATAACCACTCTGAACTCCCTCCTGTTGCATTTTAGCTATATTTTGAAATTTTCTTTCTAGCCCCTCCACCGCTTTCTCGTTCTCTTTCCCCTTCTCTCTTTCTTTTATGGAGGGTAGAGGCTTGGGCACTCTAAACACTTCCTCTTCTTGCTCTGAGGGGGCATCAAGGCTCCCCTTGCGAAGCAGCCTAGAGGGCAGGCACGTGGCAATTGACGGCGAGGAGGAAAAGGGGGAAAGGAGACCCCAATACACACAGCTTTGCAGCAGCTAAATCCCTATCAGGCAGAGGCAAAGCTCAGCCTTCCCACTTCACCTGGAGTAATTACCTTGCCAATACTCGAAGTAGATGTCCCTGTGCGGGCAACAGCAAAAGGGTTCAAAATAAGCAATAAATAAATAAATAAATAAACAGAGAGGCAGAGGAGGTTTGGGAGAGTGCACTTGGGGAGGAAGCACAAGGAAAACTTGCAATTCCTGGTGTGTGTGTGTTGCTTTGTGTAGCCAAACAAAACACTGCATTCACAGGCATGCCTGGACACATGGCAGGGAGGTGCATGGGTCTCGAGAACCACAAAGCAACCTGCTTTTCCACATAACTGCAGCAACCAACACACAAAACATGCAAGCAGGCCACAGCTGGCCTCAGTACCCCACTTGCTGGTGCCAGCAGGGCAGTCCACATGCCCTTACTGGGCAGGTGTTGATCACACAGCGCACTATATAAAGGCCCAAACAGCTGAGACGGGAGTCTGCCAAGCCGCTGGAGGTGGCAGTGATGAGAGCCAGAAGGATGGCGGAGGCAAGAGTAGAAGGAGCTAAACACCCCATTCACTCACTCCCTCACTCCCTGTTATATCCCACCTTTCCTTCAAGGAGCCCAAGGTGGTGCACATGGCTCTTTGCTCCCCATTTTATCCTCCCAACCACCCTGTGAGGTGGGCTAAGAGTGAGTGACTGGCCCAAAGTCACCCAGTGAGCTTCATGGCTGAATGGGGATTTGAACCCTGGTCTCCCAGGTCATAGTCCGACACACTAACTGCTACACCACACTGGATCTTGGATCCATGCTGCACAGGTCTTCCACATTCAAAGGCAACTCTGGTTCCCCTGTTGGTAGCGATGTTGTTAGAGGGTGGCTCAGGTAGTCCAAGCCCCGGGTGTTTTGTGGGAGGCCCTGGATCAAGTGCTCTTCCGTCGGCACCCCACCTGGTTTAGTTTTGTTTGTTTGTTAAGGCTTATAGGGCAACTAGGGCACATCAACACACAGTTACAAGGAGGCCCCAGACACCCACCATCTTAATTTCCCAGAGACATCTATACAATCTGCATATGCAAGTTTTATGCAAATTACCTAGTAACGCATTCGCTTGATAGATCAACCAGGCAAGCTCAGACTCCCCAAATCCCAAAGAGGTAACACTGTGCCCTCTCACTTAACACTGAAGCCTTGGCTGTGTGTGCCACATATTGAGTGTTTTTCAAACCAGATAGTTGGCTTAGCAGCTGCACTAGAAACTGCAGTTTGCTTTCCCTAAAAATCTATAGAAACAGCAGAGCCAAGTGCAGTCCTCCAAAATGAGTTCTCCATAGAACACCCCAAATTCTGCCTCCCCAGCCTAGGAAGCCAGTGAGGAAGAACCCCTTCTCCCCATAAACACACACAAAAGACCCATAATCTGAGAATTCAGGGGAAGCACAGGCCAAGAATCCACCAAGGAATTCACAATGGCTTCAATATGCTAGCAGTTTTGATGGCCAGCACACACACAAGACCAAAATCATGCACAGGCCATACAAATAAAAGCCCGCACAAATCGGATTTGGGCCGGAGGGGAAATAAGCAAACAACAGCAACAGCAGCAACAACAACAACAACACACAATTCCCCCCAGCACTGGCAAACACAAATGTACACAGCTAATATACCAAGGCAGGCCCTTGAGCAAAACCACATCAGTGCATGCATACAAATACACTCTCATCTGCCACCTGCTGGGGAAGTAGAGGATCTCATGGGAGCCACCACTATGCAAGTCCCTGTGCTCTAGTGCGCTGATCAGGATCACGCACAGCAGCTGCAGGAACTACAAGAAAGGTTTTAGGCTGAGGAGGGGAAAGGGCAGACCATCTCTCACCCACGTAGCATAATTCCACAGTCAACAGCACTTAGTGGTCCAGACTGGAGCAGCACTTGCAGGGACTTCTTGTGGTTTTCCTCCGCAGAACACCAAGGTGGCAGCACTGGTATGCTTCCCCTTTTTGCTCAGCCACAGAAATACTCTGCATCCACAGATAAGACCCTCCCCCCACTTGCTTGACCTCTTATATTCTGGGTGAATAGAGGGCTGCAGAACTGAAGGCCTAGTGCCTCTGTTTTTCTGGGAAGTGAGCACCTCTTACTGCAAGGTGGGGCAAACGAAAGATAAATAGCTCTAGCGGCTTCCCGGGGGGCAGATCAAGCAAATAAGTAGCAGGTGGCATGGCGGCGTGGCAGCGCTCACCTGACCTCCCAGCAGTGGAGTTGCTGCTGCTTACTGGGCAGGAGAGGAGCGAGGCAGCAGAGGGGTGGTGCAAACACACCAGCAGGAGACTGGTTGCTGCAGTGTGTTTGCACCGTGCCAGCCTCCTTGTTGCTGCCTCGCCCTCTCCTTCCTGGTAAGCAGCAGCGACTCAGCTGCTGGGAGGCCAGAGAAGCGACGGAGCTCCACCGCAACCTCTGCTACTATTGGCAATGCCAGCAGTTCTACTCCTTGCACAGCTGCGGAGAACCGCAGCCACACCAACCTGCAGCAGCTCGCCCAGACCTCTTACCTCCATGAGCGCAATCCCAAGGCTGATCCCCACAATGGTGACGATGTTATTTGTGAGCCAGGTCTGGACGCCATCCATGCAGCCCTACAAATGGACAAAGGCATATTTGTTTAAAAAGGCTGCTTGCTCGCATGCGTGTGTGTTCCGAGAAGATAAGAGCTGTCAAGCCCACCATTCTGTACCCACCACAGCAACCAAATGCATCCAGGAAGTCTGGGAGCACAGCAGCAAGGCAATAGCCTGCCACAAGTTCTGTATTCAGCTATGCACTGCTTCTGAACATGGAGGTTCCATTTGGCCACAATGGCTAATAAGTCCTATCCTCCATGAACTTGCTTAAAGGTAAAGGTAAAGGGACCCCTGACCATTAGGTCCAGTCGTGACCGACTCTGGGGTTGCGGTGCTCATCTCACTTTATTGGCTGAGGGAGCCGGTGTACAGCTTCCGAGTCATGTGGCCAGCATGACTAAGCCGCTTCTGGAGAACCAGAGCAGCGCACGGAAACGCCGTTTACCTTCCCGCCGGAGTGCTACCTATTTATCTACTTGCACTTTGATGTGCTTTCGAACTGCTAGGTTGGCAGGAGCAGGGACTGAACAACGGGAGCTCACCCCGTCGCAGGGATTCGAACCGCCAACCTTCTGATCAGCAAGTCCTAGGCTCTGTGGTTTAACCCACAGCGCCATCCACGTCCCATGAACTTGCTTAATTACCCATTTAAAGCCATCCAAACCGGTGGCCATTCCCAGCAGTGGTTGCCAACAAGGAAGGACTGGGGGGGGCAGATGTCCAGCCCCCACTCCTAGGAGATTGAAACAGAGGACCACCGGTCCCAGCAGCAGAGCTGTCTTACTGCATTTTGAAGTAAGTGAAGTGAAAATGTTGCAATCTAAAAAGCAGCCCTTCCCCCACTCCACCACTGCCTGGTAAGACCATTACATTCAGTCTAGCACAGTCAAAACTGCACCGCTGTTACCCCACATTGCACAGGAGTGCATCCCATAAATTAACTACACAGTGTGCGGAAAACTGTTTCCTTTTGTCTGTTCCTGAATGGACTGCCAATTCCCCCCTCCCAGTACATATTTTTACATTGATTTTTTAACAACCAATGTGCAGACAGAAAACAAAGAATCAAAATTTTAAACCATAAAGCATCGCAGACTGGAAGGACAAAAGTATGAAAAGATAACAACACGGCTCCAAAGAGATGATAATAACATGTTAACTCACACCAAGGTTCCCTTATAAAGATTTATAAAAGTACTCTCAGCCTCCAAGTTCCATCATTATTGTGAACAAAGGCTCTATATAGGCTTAACTGAGCCAGACATTTTGCATATATCATTTTGACCATGTGCCTCAATATTTATATAAGAAATAAAATCATGTCATCTTTATCTATATGTCCTTCAAGCTCTGCCCTTTAGGTACTTTCAGTTTATGAGATACCTTTCCAAGGAAGGCGATTTGCCAAACCCTCAAATAGCAGAATCCTAATTATTAAGATAGGGGCTGCGAGTGGCGCTGCGGTCTAAACCACAGAGCCTAGGGCTTGCCGATCAGAAGGTTGGCGGTTCGAATCCCCGCGACGGGGTGAGCTCCCATTGCTTGGTCCCTGCTCCTGCCAACCTAGCAGTTCGAAAGCACAAAGTGCAAGTAGATCAATACGGTGGGAAGGTGAACGGCGTTTCCGTGCGCTGCTCTGGTTCTCCAGAAGCGGCTTAGTCATGCTGACCACATGACCCGGAAGCTGTATGCCGGCTCCCTCGGCCAATAAAGCGAGATGAGCGCCGCAACCCCCGAGTCAGTCACGACTGGATCTAATGGTCAGGGGTCCCTTTACCTTTAATTATTAAGATTAAAGGTCTTCTAGGATTGCTGCCGATCCATTTCATTGGGTGACTTGGGAGTTCTAGAACTAACGGAGTTGGAAGAAAAAGCCTCTTTCTACCCACTTTCTCCAAGCCATGCAAGCCAAGCTCAGAGCAGAACAAGGGTCGGATTCTGACCAAAGAAGGGTTGCAAGCTTCCTCTCTCCTACCTTCTGCTACTCACCATCTCATAGACGGACCACGGTTGCCCGTAAGAGTTACAGAAGCCTGTGATCTTCGGCCTCGTGGTGGGGGCAGCGGTGGTGCTGTTCCCCGGCTGGCCAGGCTGAGAGACGTTGCCGCGGCACGAGCAGGGATAGAGGTGGTAAGAGGAGTTCTTTATTATGCTGTTCTCCATCCAGTCTTTGTAGAGGATCCATCCGCAACACTGGAGCTGCAGGGAGGCAAAAGAGAGAGACCATGAGAAGACGACTTGGGGGCTGGGAGAGAAAGCTACCCTGCCCTGTCCAGGCATTGAACTTTGTCCATCGTGCGAGAGCCATAGTTTGAAGGTCCTTTCCACCTGGCCCAGACTCACCAACTCTATTAAAGAGGCGCCTGGTAAGACTGGAGGGAGATTGCTATGCCTGACAACAAACCCTACCTATTGGATTCTTTTGCCCCATCTTTTTGCGCCTGCCAAACAGCCGTGTCATCAGTGCCGGATTTACGTATAAGCTAAACAAACTATAGCTTAGGGTCCCGTTCTCTTGCCCCCACCCCCCAAATTTCACTATTAATATACTTCTTCTTAATTGTATTTCAGTTCAGCAATTTCTTTGATAAAATACATATTTTGTTATGTGCAAATGGCTTTAGATACCTATTAGGTCCATAAATTACCATATAGCATATATTCAACACAAAAAACAGCGACAATTTGTTGTTGACAAAGGACAGCTGGACATATAAAGGGCCCCATTACCTTCAGGAGCTTAGGGCCTCATCAAACTTAAATCCAGCCCTGTGTGTCAGAATTATGATAGTATTTTATTCTCTTGTTAAAATTACATTGTTTAAAATGTGCATTTTATATTTGACTTCACTTAGCAATGGTTATTTTGTTTTTTTGAGATGTTTAAGGTTTTTTGTGTTAACTTTGTGTTAAATATGTATTCTGCAGTTGATCTCTTTTGTAATGTTTTATTTTGAAATCTTTAAGATAATATTTTAGTTTTCTGTTAATTATGGTGCTTTGACTGTATAATCTGTATTTGACTTTCTTTCAGAAATGTTTGATTCTGGATTGTTTTATAGATGTTTTATTATGCTGTAAACCGCTTTGAGGTTTTTCTTAAAAATATAAAGCGGTATAGAAATGAAATGGCCATCTAGTCCAACCCCCTGGAATGCAGGAAACTCAGCTAAAGCACCCATGACAGATTAGCCATCCAACCTCTGCTCAAAAACCTCCAAGGAGGGAAAGCCCACAACCTCCTGAGGGAGACTGTTCCACTGTCAAACAGCTCTTAACAGTCAGAAAGTTCTTCCTAAATCTTAGAATCTCCTTTCTTGTAACTTGAAGCCACTGGTTCGAGTCCTACCCTCCAGAGCAGGAGAAAACAAGCTTGCTTCATCTTCCATGTGACAGCCCTTGAGATATTTGAAGCTGGCTATCCTATCTCCTCTTTTCCAGGCTAAACATACCCAGTTCCTTCAACCGTTCCTCATTAGGCTTGGCATGAGTTTCAATCTGGTTTTTAGCCTATTGCTTTGTTGATTTTGAATCATTTTTGTAATGTTTCAAATAGTTTTTATCTCTGATAATCTCGTTTTATTCTTTTGGTAAATTGCTTTGAGTGCTTTTTTTTTTTAACACAACTGAGCAGTACATTAATTTTGCTAAATTAATTACCGTATTTTTCTATGTATAAGACTAGGTTTTTCCCCCTAAAAAATAATGTAAAAAATTAGGGGGACATCTTATACATGGATATATCTTCCTCCATTTTCTTAAATCTGAGTCCCCAAAGACTCAGCTTATACATGGGGGCATCTTATAGATGGGAAAATATGGTAAATAACCAAAGAAAGCCACCCATGAACATGGCAGGAGGAATCAAAAAGGCAGAGAAAACTTGGGTGGGCATTTCTTCTTGAGGAAAGTATCTTACCTCCGTCTGCACATAATCCCAGCTCTCCTCCTCATCCGTGGACGAATTATATGTCCCATAGTGCTCAATTATTTCTGTGACATAGACACCAACCTTTGTGTTGAGCTGCATGGGAATGAAAGTAAAGTTAAAAAGTCAGCTCTCCGACAGCAGCAACAGACATTAGGGTGCTCCTATTCTCTGTGTGCCCTATAGCAAATTTCTTTTCTTTTCTTTTTTTTTTTTTTGCTGATAACTTTTTATTAACATTATACATATATACATATAAACTTATACACAATCCAATACTTAAATTACACAAAATATATTCATTCCATAAATCATAAATATATTTATTTTAGGCTCTGCCGAGCCTTGGATTTCCTTCCACTCCTTTGGTAAGTATCAAATAAACTTTATATACACGTATTTTATCTCTTTTATATAATAGCCTTTTACTGTTAGAGTTGCTTCCAGTCCCGCCAGTGTCATTTAAAGTTTGGTCCCAATATATAACCAATATTTAATCCAGTTATCATGAAATTTCTGTTCATCTTGGTCTCTTATTCTCCCAGTTATTCTAGCAAGCTTGGCATAATTTGTTAATTTAATCTGCCAATCACTTATATTAGGTATGGCGTCCGTTTTCCAATTTTGTGCTAACATGATTCTTGCGGCTGTAGTGGCATATAAAAATAGTACCTTATCTTCCTTTTTAATTTCTTTACCTGTCATTCCTAGCAGGAAAGCTTTGGGTTTTTTGGGAAACGTGTATTTAAAGATTTTTTTAAGCTCATTATAGATCGATTCCCAAAAGCCTTTCACTTTGCTGCATAGCCACCACATATGGTAGAAGTCACCATCTACTTCTCCACATTTCCAACATTTTTTGTTCTTTAACCTATAAATCTTAGCCAGTTTCACTGGTGTAAGGTACCACCTATATATCATCTTCCATATATTTTCCCTTAGTGCCATACACGCCGTAAACTTCATGTTAATATTCCATAATTCTAGCCATCTCTCAAAATCAATATTATAGCCGATGTCTATTGCCTACTTAGTCATAACCTCCTTCACCTCCTCATCTTTTGTGTACCATTCCAATAAAATATCGTACATTCTGGCCAATATTTTGGTCTTTCCTTCAACAACTTCCACGTTGAATTTAGATTTTTTATCTTCGAACCCTATTTTCTTTTTATCCTCTTTTAGCAGGTCATTTACTTGGTGGCATTGCAGCCACCCAGTAAATGAGTTTTTGACCTCTTCATATGGTCTAAGTTTTATACCTTGGTCTGTTTTCCTTGTAAGTTCTTCATAGGTGGCATTCTTCCCTTCCATATTAATTTATTGACCGTTAACACCTCTATTGGTGATATCCACCAGGGTGTCTTCCTTTCCAGTACGTTTTTATTTCTTTCCCATACTTGCAATATTGGTCCTCTAAAAATGTGGTTTAAAAAGCCTCTATGTACTTTCACCTTTTCGTACCACAGGTACGAGTGCCACCCGTACCTGTTATCGAAACCTTCAAGATCTAAGATGTCTCTATTTTCTAGCGTTATCCAGTCTTTCAACCACGTTAAACAAATTTCTTATAGTGTCTTCTTGGTTTGGCGTGACCCCCCCCCCCCCGCCAAAGGAATGCTGGCTGTTTCCTTACCAGCTGCCCAGATACAGGCAGGGGGGAAATGAAGCCCCTGTAAACAAGGCTGTAAATTGTGGTGCCCGGTTCCCCCTGAGTTCTTGAAAACCAAACAGAGGTGATGTACTCTTCTTGAGCCTTCTCTGAATCTACACTTGCCCAACAAACTCCTAAACAGAAGTACATGTGAGAGCATTGGGTTTTCCTCTTTACTACAGTGGTACCTCAGGTTACAGATGCTTCAGGTTACAAACGCTTCAGGTTACAGACACTTCAGGTTACAGACTCCGCTAACCCAGAAATAGTACCTTGGGTTAAGAACTTTGCTTCAGAATGAGAACAGAAATTGTGCGGCCGCAGTAGGAGGCCCCATTAGCTAAAGTAGTACCTCAGGTTAAGAACAGTTACAAATTACCAAGGTACCACTATATAGGAGCTGGCTGGTTGCACAGAGCTTAATAGCTGGCCCTTGCGTCAATCACACAGCCATTCCTCCTCCCTCCAGGATAATTTAATTTAGAGAAAACTCTGCCAAATAAATGGCCTAGAAATGCTTTTTTAAAAACATAGAGCCTGCCTGAAAGCGTAGAAGGGAGGGTTTAAGAATTTACAATGGAGCCAGAGCCTGAGGCTCAAGGGTGGGGAAAAGCAAGAGTTCACCACCCAGCCAAAAGAGAGAAGAGATCAAAAGCGCACCCACGGCAGGAGGGAGGCGTGGGCCTGCTTCACCCCAGCTTTCACCCTGCTCTCCCCTGCGTGTGAGTCACAAGCACTCGGAGAGGGAAAGGGAGATCAAAGGGCATGAGCAGCCCTCTCTCACATGCCCCGCTTGTTCTTTCCTCTGCTCAGGCAAGGAAACCGAGGCTCGGTCGACAGCACACGCAACAAGAACGAGGCAGCGGATTTGTAAGGGGGTAGAATGACATTTTCCACTTCAGACACTGGCGGGGGAATCTTTGAAACGTTTTCCCCTGTGTCAAACAAAACACTCTCTGTGAGTGGAAAAACCAGCACACAGGAAGTGAGTGGAGCTAGAACCCATTCACCCCAATGTCCTAAGTCATCTACTTTCGGGGAAACTATTATGCACAAAGTGCTGCCCGCCCCCCAGCAAGTTGAGACAGTATGGCTGCTTCTGTCACCTCTGCACTTTATCACCTCGTTCCACTGTGTTCCACATTTACAGCACACATATGCTCCCCCCCCCCGCCCGTCTGCCCCCCATTGAAACCTTGGAGATATAGTTTGCTCAGGGTGCTGGCTTTCATAGCTCTGGGAAGGGTAAGCTACAGTTGTCATAATTCTTGGGTTTGGCGTGTGTGCCTTAAATGTATTACGTGTATCTAGCCTAGCGATGAAAGCGAGAGAGAGAAAAGGAGAGATAGATAATCTGATGCTTTTATTTGGACCGCGGTGGGGGAAATCCCAGGGCAGCCCTGCACTGACCCTCCCATGAGACACGCAGGTTTCACATTTTATCCAAGTGCCACTCACCGTTTTGCTCTGCGAATATACCAAGATTCCAATGATGATCTGGGCCAGGAAGAGAAGGAGCAGGAAGGCAAAGTACTGGTGGGGCACAGGGAACAAGAGAGGTTGGTGAGATTCAGCCAACGTCCCACCACAGCCAGGTTTGCTACTGCAAGTTTCCCTCTCATGGGAGGAGAAGGCTGGATGCCGGCTGAGATGGTGGTTCCTCTCACACACACACCCCTACACTTTCTATGCCTGCAGCTCCAGGGATTCCTTCCTGACTGCTGCTTTTTACTCTGTCTGTGTCTCCCCTTGCTTTCCACAGGTACAGAATCTACCCCATGAGGGAGGCCCAGCCCTTGGATGTTTCTCCATGAGGTGGACAACCTGTTACTTCTAGGCAGGGTCCTGCCCCCTCAGTACGGTCTGTGGGGCTTCAGGGTTCCCAGCATGCTAAGTCTGCTGCCTGGCTGTTTGTTGGGCCGCTATTCAAGGCGCAGGACCCTTTCCTGCTGTAGTGACTGGCTGGCACTGAGAATAAAACACGAGCCTTCCCTTTTCGGGATATCTTCCATCTTATATGCTGATCAATAAAGGCTACGACTTTGCCCCATTTTCTTTGCTGCTATGGGGTGGCAGGTAGGCAGCGCCACCCACCCAAATAATTTCCCTGGCCTCTTTCTGCACCTCTTCCAGCTCTACGCTATTCTTTTTTGAGAAACCAGAACTTTACGCAGTATTCCAAATGCAGCAGCACACCACAGATTTATATAACATTGTGAAGCTACTGGCAGCTTTATTTTCAGTCCCTCTTCCAGTCACTCCCAAGAGTGGGATTTGTCTTTTGCCACTGCCACTACATGTGCGTTCTTGACCCACCTGGTTCTGCTTCCAGAAAAGGCCTGCCAACTCCCAGCAGGCCTTGCTTTTAACCCCTTATTCCCGAGTTCCTTTTCTTGGCTCCCCCCCCCCTCCGCACATACTTACACATCCTAGCATACACTTGATTTCCTTGAGGGAACCCAGGCAACCGAGGAATCCCATCCACATGGTGAGGATGCCGACCCCACAGAAAATATAGGACCAGATCTTGAGGGCATAATACGCCGACCCTGGAGAGGGAGTTAATAGGTAAATCATCAGTCCGGCCTGTCTTGACAGGAAACTCAAGAGGACAGAGATGGCAGAGAATATTTTTAGGAAGAAAAGCTGCCTTATGCAGAGTCAGACCACTGGCCCATTGTCTGCACCAGGGTTTCCCAAACATGGGTCTCCAGCTGTTTTCGGACTACAGTTCCCATCATCCCTGACCACTGGTCCTGCTAGCTAGGGTTGATGGGAGTTGTAGTCCTAAAGCGGCTGGAGACCAAAGTTTGGGAAAACCTGGTCTACAATGACTGGCAATAGCTGCCCAGGGTTTCAGACAAGAATCTCTCCTACGTGGAGTTGCCAGGGGATTGAATCTGGGACCTTCTGCACACAATGCAAATTCTCCACCACTAAACTACGGTCCTTCCCCCAATTTTGTTAAAAGCCTACTTCTCTCCAGCAACCTGACTGGAAATTTTCCCTGGTATAAGGGTTCGGTGAAACAACAGGTGCTTATGGGAGCATGTTCTAAGGGGCTGAAATGCTACACATGAGCTGCCATGAGCTACCCCACAGCCTTTCCCCTGCAAAACCCAAAGCGTAGATGCAGGAGAAGGCAGGACCAATATGATGCCAAGGTGGGGGAAAGCACTGGTAGACAGCTGTAAGGAAAGGTCTGTTTTTTGTTCTCCTAGAATTTCCCCAGTGGGGCCAGTGGGTAGGGTGCAGTGTCAGTTGGGACGGAGGAATATTAGCAACCCAGGAAGGAGAAAGGAAAGACGAGTATGTGAAACGGGACTGAGAGCCCCCCACCCACATCCACGCTGACGAGACTCACCTAGGACAGCCGCAAAACTGTCCCGGTCAAAAAGTAGCCATAAGCCAAAGCTAAACAGAAGTCCTCCGAGGAGCTGAAAGAAACAAGGAGTGGGGGGAAGGTTATAAATCTATGTTCCTACATATTGCTTCCAAGTTTATTTAAATCTTCCCTCGTCAAAGATGAGCTTCTCAAAGGGCAAATGGAAATCATACTGATGGGCCAATCTATCCTGGCATAAGGCCTGCCCCCACCCCACCCCCCAAAAAGGTACTCACAAAGAAGAAGAAATTGAAGAGGAAAAGGAAGTACTTTGTGACAGCGATGCAACCTTTGCGGGACATTGTGTCGTCCTGTGGGGAAGAAGAAGAGTGTCAAGGGGAGAAACAAAATACAAATCCAGTTTGGATTGTTTTTGGAAGGGCCCATTTCCCTCCCAGCCTCATCATGCTCCCATGTTTCTTATCTCCACACCAATCCTCAAGGAAGGTTATTTCGTTTGGGTTCTTTAATTTTCCTTTTTTAACAAAAGGATCTCTAAGTTGTGGCCTCTCCCGTAACTTAGAATCCTAAGTGGTGAAATCATAACAGCGGCTCACTCGGTTGCTGGGGAAACGTTGGCTGTCATCTTGGGGTTGCCTGTTCCATTCCAGGCCTTGCTGGTTGAGGTGGGGGAAAGGAAGGAGAAAGCAGAGAGGATGGAGGCCTCTTCTCCACACCCCAAGCCTGATCCAGGCCTCACTGATAATACCCATTGCGGCTGACAACTGGTTCCATGTGATAAAACAGTCCCACCCATTCTTCCATTGGGTTGCCAGTTGTTTAGCCTGCTATGCCTTTAAAAACAGTTTGAGGGACGGATAATCTTTATTTCCACATTGTAGGAAGCTTTATCAGCACATCAAAAGCTGCTGTTGGAAGGCCCAATATTTTCTTATTTTCTGGTCAGTTGGAACGCCTATCCACCAGACACACACACACACACACACACACACACACACACACACACACACTCCAAAACCACACTGTTTCCATCTGGCTGCAAGATCTGAGCCTGCACTGTCTCTAAGTGGCCTGCATTGTCTCTGAAGCTTTGACCACAGCCTCACAGCAGCTGAGTCCAATATGAGGAACCGTTCTTAGGTTTATCAAAAAAGCAGGTAGACAGCAGGAATAAAGAATGCAGAGGGACAACCATCCAATGCGGCAAGTCTATAGGACAGGCACGATTTAACCTTCCAAATTAAGTTGCTTTGCAAGTTTTAAGCTACATTCTCAGAAGCAGAAGTTCTCATTAAAGATAGCTATACAGATCCACAGACAGAGATAGATTAGAACAGTGTTTTTCAACCACTGTTCCGCGGCACACTAGTGTGCCGCGAGATGTTGCCTGGTGTGCCGTGGGAAAATTTGAAAAATTCAAAATATATTTTTTTTTAAAAAAGTCAAATTTTCGCCCACTAGGCGGGCGCCGGACTGTGTCCACCCTATTTTCCATCCATCCTGGGTGGGGATCATATCGGATGGGATCGGATGAGAGCGGACAGGCGGTCCGCTCTCATCCGATTCCCCATAGAGAGCAGCGGGGCTCTGACATCTCCCTCTCCGCACACCGTGGTGGTGTGCCTCGTGATTTTTTTCATGAAACAAGTGTGCCTTTGCCCAAAAAAGGTTGAAAAACACTGGATTAGAACATACCAGCAGCAAACTCATTCTCTGAGTGTGGACCCTTATATAGCTAAACAGCAACACCCACACTAAGTTTTACAGAAGTACCCCCAAAAAGTGGATTGTGAGGGGTGCTACAAAACAGCCCACTGAGGGCTGAACATGCTCAGTGGTTATGGAATGCTGACTGATAGTTCAGGGACTTGGAAAACCAGGTGCAAGGGGAGATTGGAATGGCGTGTCGTAGGAAAGGTCAGGGCTGGCTGGTTGGCTGGCTGGAACTCTGAACAGTACCACTCTAGCCTACAACATTTTGCTGCGGGTCCCACCCATATTGCTGAATACAAGTTGTCAGGGAGCAGCCCTGTGTGTGGCCTTCCTGAAGGCATCTTGTTGGCCCCTGTAATAAAGCAAGATATTGAAGTAGATGAACTTTTGCTCAGGGCCAACAAGGATCTGTCCATGTTCAGACAGGTGGCTGGGCAACAGTGGTTGCTCAGGTGATGGAAGAAAATGCACTCTACCCATGGCCAGAGGCATTCTCACTGTACGTCACATGTTCCCACCACCATCAGAAAGATCCTTCAGAACTGAGACTTGCTAGCAGGACAGATGATATCATCTCAGAGCAGACCAGAAGAGGAAGTGGTCGTTTCTGAAGGTGCTGTGCATCATAGATTCTCAGAAAGAGACAGACTCACTTCCTGGGCTCCTTAGGCAACGGATTCTTATAATCTCTCTCAAAAATCTCTATCTTCTTGCGTGCAAGACCCACAGACTCACTCCTCTGCCTTTCCATTGGCTGAGCTAATAACTCACGTCTGCAGCAGTGCCAGTTCACACACATCTATATGCCACCTTCATTTGTGTAAAAACAGGCCTCTGTCACATCTGCTCATTCACACCCTGTTTCAGCAAGACGGTTCAAGCTCTGCTCATCATTGTTATGCATACAGAAGTATGCGCAATCCGGATCACTTATGTAAGCTGTCCATGACACATTTACACTCATGGGAACATCTCGAGTTGCACAAGAGCTTTTCAGATTCCGTGTATGAGGGAGCTCTCTCATATGTGCAGGTTCACAACCAGTGACTGGCCTCTTGGACCTTAAAGAGCACACCAGCCTTCACCTCCATGGGTGTTTTGCACAAGGGCACTTTTAAATACTTTGCACACACCAGACAGACATGCGTTTTGATAAGGACAGGCGTTTTTGCGGGGGTCCCTCAATATACAGTCAGTAGCAAAATGACATATTAAACCACAAATCAACAAGTCATGATCCTCTTTGTCAAAGTCCCTTGGGTCCACACATACTGTCCACCTCTGCCTCATTTTTACACGAACAGTTCTCTCTTCTTCTGCCAAACAGGCTTTTTATTCTAAACTGGTTTCATCCCACCCAGCCTCACAGTGACACTGGGAACGCGCCCCCCATCACTGAGGCCTCAAAACATATCACACCCCAAGATTCCCTCTCAACTTCTGCCCCATAAGCACCCCACTTGCATCTCCAGCCAAGCCCACCCACATCACTTGCCCCATAGATGACTCAAAAATTAACTCCACGCTCTGCGATCAAGAATGTTATTCGAGGACCGAGTTTGGATCTCTGATCCAACAGTCCCAACCCCAGACGTTTTTCTAAAAAACGCCCTTATTCGCTTTTATTCCCTATCCTCTCCATCCTCTGACCTCTTAACCCTACAATGTTCTGCCCTGGGACTTCTCAGCGTTCATTAAAACCCGATCTAGGAATGGCTCACCTTTCTGTATCACCCGGACAGCCTTTTGCCTCTTCTTTCTGCTTTGGTTGCTATCTCAGCCTCTCGCTCCGCTCCCCGCAACCACCTAATAATTCGCCTTCTTTTGACGGTCCAAAGTTTCCAAACTTCGCTCATCCACCCAAAGGGGCCCACCTCCCTTATTTGCGCCTCGCGTTTCTGATTGGCTGCCTGGGGAGCAAATGAGGCGGGGCTTGTATATTAACAATTAATAGATTCCAGCGTTCCACCCACAGCCGCCAGTTTCCAGCCCCCTCCCCCTCCCTCTTTTGTTGCGGGCTGCCTTTTTTTTTTAAGGTGGTGCCGCTTCTCAAGGGTTATTTGGTTTCATGACGTTTATCCTCTGCGCCCTCCACATACTGAAAGTGGCACAAGCGCAGCGCAAGTTGTCCTTATCATACGTACGGCTTTTGCAGGGAAGCCACACACAAAAATCCCCAACCCAATTATGCCAGTAAAAACATCCAAAACCAGGGGTTCAAGGCACCATGCCTCGCATCTCCGCGCGTTAATTTATATTGAGAAATAATACTAGAGTCACAGCTCAAACCAATTTCCGCGCATTGCATGGCGAAAATTATAGATCCAGCATTTTGGGGGGACAGATCCATCGTACAGGGGGAAGGCTCTACTTGGTTTTCACACGGGGACACCCAAATCTACCAGCAAGTTAATTGCTCCTCAAGTCACTGTCCACGCTGAATAAAGAGCCAGGGCTCTGCAGGGTTGCAGCAACTTTCCTCCACTTTCTAAAGACGCTTCCTCGTGATCGTAGTTTTCACATGGAGACATTCCAGATCCACTGCGGAGCTACGAGGCTATCAGCTCACAACACCCAAAGTAAATAAACCTTTGCTTTGCGGCACTGCTGTGGTACAGAAACCTGAATCCGAAGCATGGACACACTTTTTTTTCTAAGGAGAGATTTGGGGCTTTTTCCATCCTTCATGAGTTGCAGACAAATAGGGATTCCATCAATGACACCATTGACCATAACATCCTTCTGGACCATCTAAAGGGGCTGGGAGCTGGGGGCACTGTTATACAGCCCACAGAATGTCTCGCCAGAGTGGTGCATGCTCTAGTTATCTCCCGCAGACTACTCCAGACTACTGCAATGCGCTCTATGTGGGGCTACCTATGAAGGTGACCCAGAAACTGCAATTAATCCAGAATGCGGCAACTAGACTGGTGACTGGGAGTGGCCATTGGGACCACATAACACCAGTCCTGAGAGATCTGTATTGGCTCCCAGTTACGTTTCCGAGCACAATTCAAAGTGTTGGTGCTGACCTTTAAAGCCCTAAACAGCCTCGGTCCTGTATACCTGAAGGATCGTCTCCACGCCCATCGTTCAGCCCGGACGCTGAGGTCCAGCACCGAGGGCCTTCTGGTGGTTCCCTCATTGCAAGAAGTGAGGTTACAGGGAACAAGATAGAGGGCCTTCTCGGTAGTGGTGCCCACACTGTGGAACGCCCTCCCATCAGATGTCAAGGAAATAAGCAGCTATCTTATTTTTAAAAGACATCTGAAACCAGCCCTGTTTAGGGAATTTTTTTATATTTAATGCTGTATTGTTTTTAACACTTGATTGGGAGCCACCCAGAGTGGCTGGGGAAACTCAGCCAGATGGGCGGGGTATAAATAATATATTATTAATTATTATTATTATCATCATCATCACCATCATTATCTTATTGCTGTTAACCTGTAAGCCTCCATTCACTTTGATAGTACTAATCACCATTCATTTTGATAGTACTGATAATGACCACCACCAGCAGCAGCAGCACAGAGCATGGTACAAAAGAAGGGATGTTAGAGAAAATGCAAAATTTAAATTTAAATGCAAAATTTAAACACCCAAGAGATGAGCTGTGGTTTTGAGCTCATTCAGCCTACGTGGTATAATTCACACACATCTTTCTCTCTGTTGGTAAGTTACAGGAACTTCCTTCTGCTTTCCATTTCCATAGAAATTAAATATGTTGTACAAAGAATTAATTAAGGCTACACTCCCAAGTAGTCTGTAGGACTCTCTACTGAGTAAGCACTCACAGGATTAGGCAGCATGTTAAGAATGCATGTCCTTTCTTTAATCGTTGCTAAAAAACAAGTTTACTGGAAAATTAACTGTGGTCTGTTAACAAGCAGCTTTGCTGAATCATTTCAGGCTTAGAACTGCTTAGGCCATGTCTTAAGTGTTACACAACAAATGACAGAACAATATAGGCTGCATTCACATGGCAGTTTATTCCATTCCCCCCAACTTTTTCTATTGTTAATTTCCACATTATTGAGATTTCACATGACTGGTACTTGAAGGGGCAGCAGGCTAACTTGGCGGTCTCATGGCAGGCCACGTAGCAGCCACAACTCTGTCCTCCAACAGGACAACAGCTGGGGAGCTGCCACTGTCTGCTTAATTCTACCTGGCAGTAGGGCTGACCCTGAGAATGAGGGGGCCCATTCGCACCATACATTTAAAGCAGTATCACTTTTAACAGTGATGGCCTCGCCCAAGGAATCGTAGGAACTGTCGTTTGTTAAGGGCACAGGATGTCATTAGGAGACTCCTATTTCCCTCACAGAGTTCCCCGGGAAGACAGGTTGATTATTAAATCACTCTGGAAACTGTGGCTCTGTGAAGTCTCCTAGAAGCTCTCAGCACCTGGAAAGTATAGTTCCTAGGATTCTTCAAGGGAAGCCATGACTGTTTAAAGTGGTATGATCTTGTTTTAGAAGTATAGTGCAAATGGGGCCTAGGAGAGAAAGAGAGATCCATTGCTTGTGCTCCAAATGGATCCTCCTCTGAGGAACTGGCAGAGCTCGTCTGAGTAGTGTCAGAGCCGAGGTGGTTGGGTCTGTGTTCATGTCTGCGCCTTACCTAGTTGCAAGCTATCGATGGATCAGGACGGGCAACGTGGGACATGAGAATGAAAAGATACCTGATCCCCTCATATATATTTTTTCATGGTTATCATCACTGCTATTACTATTTTGCACTTAAAGTCAACACAGTCAGAACAAAACTAAAACGGGGAAGCTGGTTTGGTGGGGGAGGGAAGGAGAAAAGGGGGAAAATCCTTTTCTGCTTATCAGAGAGGCCCTTAAAGTTTAACAAGTTCATCGTGGGGTTTACTCTTGGCATTGTATTGAATCACTTTTGCTACTGACCATGAAGTGTTGGGAGGAAAACACTTCAAAGGTCTTCTATTTCTTCTGCAGATACTGCTGAGCATCAGTGGGTGCAATTAGTTAATTTTAGCTGCATACATACCCTGCTTTCAAAGCTGTCCTGAAGCCCTAGCCCTAGCTTACCTGGCAGCCAGTCAGTATGCCAAGTCCCAAGGGTCAATCCACACAAACAAAGTCCAGGAAACGCAGTTCAGAGTCAATCCAAGTAGCCAAGTCTGAAGTCCAGCAGTCAGAATACACAGTCGAGAGTCAAACCCAAAGCACAGTCCAGTAGAGGTCCAATCCAATCCAAGGTTCGTCAACATGAGCAGTTGAGCAGACACAGCATCTCAGCTCTGCTTTCCCTTTGTACTTTGCATGCTGGTTGAAGCATCTGGGTTTGATGAGGCAGGTGACCCTCACCGGCTCTGAGCTGGGCTGTGGGCCCTTGCCTGCCTCAACCTCCTAGAGTGCCACTCCCACTGCTCCCTATGCCTCAGAGCCCGCCATGTTTGTGGGGACAGGGGTCCCTCTCGCTCTGGTGATGGGTCCTGCTGATCTGGTTCCTGTGCATTGACCCCCATTCCCTCACCATCCTCCGTCACCCTGTAAGTACTTCCTTCCCCACCCCCTGCTTGCCCTGGTATGTCCTAGTCCCAGCTACATCTCTTCGCAGCATCCTCTTCTTCCTCACAGTCAACCAGCCAGCTCATGACAAAAGCACATTTTAATCACATTTTCCACCTACCCCGAAGAATCCTGGGAACTGTAGTTTGTTAAAGGAATTGTAGCTCTGTTGGGGGGATAAACTACAGTTTCCAGGGTTCTTTAAGAGTCAACACAACTTTATAAGTGTATTAAGGGGCCAATGAACTCAGGCGATTGGGAAACCCTGGCTTAAGTGCATGTCATTGAAACAGTCACTTTTGGCATTTCTCCCCTCCTATGCTTAAAAGAAATATATATTGTAAACCCCTTTGGGGCAGGGAGGCACCTGCCCTCTTGTACTCTGTAAAATGCCAGGACACACTAATGACTCGTGGCACTATGTAAATGATCATCGTCATGGGCACCTCCAAACTGTCGATGTTTTGCATAAGGAAGTCAAGCGCACACTAGAAAATTCAAGTTTGCATAGTTAAAGCGCTCTGTTGCCCTAGCACCACAAAGTCACTTTGAAAAAGAAAGTTTTTTTGTGGTTAAGAAATTGATGGGGAAATGCATAGAAAAGTGTGGAATGTCAAAGGGGCCTCCCATAGGCATCAGGAGGTGAGCAGTTTGCTGATGTATAACCTCCCTGCAAACAAATTAGAACAAATGCTCAGTAAAGACCTGACAGTCTGACCTCCGTGACAGCTTTGTGCAAGCAAATCAGGATGAATGTTCAATACACAGGTCAACTGAGGAGCCCCCCATCACCATGTAATGATCAGCCCACACTTTATTTTAGTTCACCTCCTCTTTCAGCTCACAGTAGAATCCGCTCCTCTCAGCAGCAAAGATTACTGAGATCCCCTTCACAATAGCATTTCTCTCTATATTTCCTGCAGCTTTTTGAGGTTTTGGGCAGCTTAACCCCACAGCTGTTGTTTTAAGTTCCTTAAACAATCGGGTTTTGTTTCGTTTTGCTTCTTTTGGCTTTCCTGAGGTGGTTACTTTTTCCCCCTGTCCAGCAAGCACTTTGAAGATCAAAACTGTATTTACTTTGGAGAAGGATAAAAGTACCGTTTCATTTGATTACACAATCTTTGGGCAAAAAGTATTATGTAAATCCAACTGTATTCCTGTTCCTTCCAGCTGGAAATGTCGCCCATACAGCAGTGCTGCTGAACAACAGTTGTTCTAGAAAATGTGACATAAATCATATCAGAAAAAAAGCCACACTGTCAACTGTACTTCAGACAGATTGTTGTCCCCCACCTCCTGGGACCAATGAGCCCATCTCTACACACTGACAGGTGTATTTTCATTTGAAGTATTACACTAAGACGAGTGGCGAATCTCAGGCTGCATGTGGACTTCTAAGCCTCTGTGTCTGGTCCTCAGATCTCTCATGAGCTCATACCCTGAAACCAGGGAGTGTTTATTGAGGAGAGATTTTACCATTGCCTTATTATCTTAATCCTGTGTTATCCTACATGAAGATCAAGTATCCAGAGCTTTGTGATGCAAAGTCAGGCTCCTGCATCATGTATCCACCTGTTTTTCACCCACCAGCCACAGAAAACAACCATCTTATCACAAAACACAGCTGCATTTACCGGCTAAGTTGTAAGATCCTATGCTTTAAGACACTGCTGTGGTCCAAACCCTGGCTCTGAAGCATGGATCCTTGAGGTGGTGGTAGGAACTGAGAGAGTAATTACTCACATGGACATGAGAAAGGGGAGAACACAAAAGGAGACAGCACCAAGCAAAAACAAAGCCACACTCTCACCCACCTGTAAGCAAATAATATTTTTAATTTTAAAGAAGCAGGTGCTTCTGTTGCTGGGTGCTGGAAGTTAACGTGGCAGGTATGGAAGGCAGAGAATAATGAGGGGAAATCTTTCAAAACCTATACATAGGTAGTGTATCACACCTTCAAAACTGACCCAAATAGCAAAACAGAGCAACGCAGATTGTGAGTGAGGGGACACTATGCTGCCTTCTAAACACATCCTCTCCCTCAAAGAATTCTGGGCATGGTAGTTTGTTAATAGTTGCTGGGAATGGTAACTCTATGAGGGGTAAACTACAGTGCCCAAAATTCTTAAAGGGATGTGATTGGAACGTGCTTTTTAAAGGTAAAGTGTGTTTGCAGCCCAAGGAACACAACTTCTTGTTTGGTGGTCCCGTAGAAAGGTGTTAAAAGTTTGGAGGATGGTGTTTAGTTGAACAGAGCAAGCTACAAAGCAAAACCAATTAATGATGCCTGCTGAGGCACTGTTAAATATTTAGGATGACCAGAACGACAAGCTGCTTTCAAAAGACCATATTAAGTTTTATGAGTGCAGCCAGTTTGACTATTCCACGTTGCAGAACTGATACAGACAGGTAAGGTGATATGAAAGCTTTGGCAAGTAGCCCTCACTGAAAAATTAACTCGCCAACTTTAAGTGGCGAGGTGCGAGAGGGCAGGCAAAGGACACAGACTTCTTTGCTGTGGGAAAATATTTTATTTTCCATATAGATGTACTGAAGATACCACACCATCTGACAGAAATAATTCTCAAATAAACACGATTTTGAATAGTTATCCTAACCCTAATCCGATCTGGGCCATCCATGAGGCAAAGTGAGGCGACCACCTGGGTCAGCAGATCTGGCCTCCAAGAAATGCATCATCTGCTGCTGCTGCCATGCCACGGTGGTAATTATAGCTGTGCCATGCTGCAAAGAAGAAGAGGACGAAGAGGAGGAGTTTGGATTTGATATCCCGCTTTATCACTACCCTAAGGAGTCTAAAATTGGCTAACAATCTCCTTTCCCTTCCTCCCCCACAACAAACCCTCTGTGAGGTGAGTGAGGCTGAGAGGCTTCAGAGAAGTGTGACTAGCCCAAGGTCACCCAGCAGCTGCATGTGGAGGAGCGGAGACGTGAACCCGGTTCACCAGATTACGAGTCCACAGCTCTTAACCACTACACACCACACTGGCTTATGGTCCAGATCTGCCTCCTTGGCATCCCTTCCATGCCACCTCTACAGCTCTTTATTCCCCCGTTCCCAATCTTCACTCACCCCTTCTTTCCTGCTGGAGGAAGCACCATTTTGTGGTTTGTCTCAGGCGCCAAAATATATTGGGCTGGCCCTGACCCTAATCCACACCACCGGCACCAACTCTAGGGGGCCCTGGGGGTTCAGGCACCCACAAAAAATTGTTGTGGGTGCTTGGCACCCTTACCGCGGGGCCCTGGACACAACTTCTGGGGTTTCCAAGCACTGCTGCAGTGTGCAATGTAACACGGCGTCATGACATCACGGCATGCATGCTGCTGGGCACCCATAAACTGAGGCCCAAGTCAGCACCCCTGATCCACACCCAAAGCAGGGATGGAGGGATACTTACACATGCAAAGGATTCTGGCTAGGGATCCACATAACTAGCAAAAATAGAAACAAGGTAAGGCTTTAGAAAAGGAGATGTTTTTCCTGCAGTCTTATAAACTGCAATTCTCCAGCTGCAATCCTTCTTTGCCATTGTGGCTGCCTTCTCTGAGTTGGCTTCTCTGTAATTGTTCCTTAGGACAGAGCTGCCTTTTAGAAGCACAGTCCTATCCCACAGAATCCAGAAACCCACAGGATTTTGAAAGCAACGTTCTTCTTTGCCAAAATCCAGGCTTGCAGTATTACAGTATTTGTTCTTCTTCACATGCATGGGAACATTTGTGCATGTAGCTTCAAAGTGGGTAGCAGAGTCCAGGTTGCTTATCTGCTAGACCTAACCTGCTTCTCAGCCCCCTGTAAGGGGAATCCCTCTCACACAAACACACACAAATGTTTTGTTCTGGTTGCCAAGCAGCTGCAAAGGACGTATTGGCTTCACATCAAGCTTATTGATAGTGAAACTGTTTTTACCTTATTGGTAGTGAAACCACACGGCTTTATTATACCAAGTTTTTTAAGAAACAGAAAGAACAGAAGTGAAGCCAACCACCTGTCTCCTGGATCCTTGCCCATCCTGGCTTATAAAAGCTAGCCGGGAAGGACTGGGCGATGGGCTTCGTGGGGTGGTGAATGTTTCCCTCCGTGAGGGAGCCTTCCCAGACCTGCTGAAAGAGGCGGTTATTAAACCGCTTCTTAAAAAACCATCTTTAGATGCGGCCACGATGGCCAATTATCACCCAGTCTCAAATCTTCCATTCTTGGGCAAGGTGATTGAGCGAGTGGTTGCTGAACAACTCCAGGCACGCCTGGAAGAAGCAGACCATTTGGATCCCTTCCAGTCGGGATTCAGGCCTCATCATGGGACTGAAACTGCCTTGGTCGCACTGGTTGATGATCTCCGGCGGCCTAGGGACAAAGATGAGAGCTGTTTCCTAGTTCTGCTGGATCTCTCAGCGGCGTTTGGTACCATCGACCATAACATCCTTCTGGACTGTCTTGAGGGGCTGGGAGCTGGGGGCACTGTTATACAGTGGTTCCGCTCCTTCCTCCTGGGCCGTGTTCAGAAAGTGGTGGTGGGGGATGAGTGTTCAGACCCCTGGGCTTTCACTTGTGGGGTGCCTCAGGGTTCTGTCCTCTCCCCCATGCTTTTCAACATTTACATGCAGCCACTGGGAGAGATCATCAGGAGGTTTGGGCTGGGTGTTCATCAGTATGCAGATGACACCCAGCTTTACCTCTCTTTTAAATCAGAACCAGTGAAGGCAGTGAAGGTCCTGTGTGAGTGTCTGGAGGCGGTTGGAGGATGGATGGCGGCTAACAGATTGAGGTTGAATCCTGACAAGACAGAAGTACTGTTTTGGGGGGACAGGAGGCGGGCAGGTGTGGAGGATTCCCTGGTCCTGAATGGGGTAACTGTGCCCCTGAAGGACCAGGTGCGCAGCCTGGGAGTCATTTTGGACTCACAGCTGTCCATGGAGGCACAGGTCAAATCTGTATCGAGGGCAGCTGTTTACCAGCTCCATCTGGTACGTAGGCTGAGACCCTATCTACCTGCGGACTGTCTCGCCAGAGTGGTGCATGCTCTGGTTATCTCCCGCTTGGACTACTGCAATGCGCTCTACGTGGGGCTACCTTTGAAGGTGACCTGGAAACTACAACTAATCCAGAATGAGGCAGCTAGACTGGTGACTGGGAGCACTGGTCTTGAAAGCCCTACATTGGCTCCCAGTACGTTTCCGAGCACAATTCAAAGTGTTGGTGCTGACCTTTAAAGCCCTAAACGGCCTCGGTCCAGTATATCTGAAGGAGCGTCTCCACCCCCATCGTTCTGCCCGGACACTGAGGTCCAGCTCCGAGGGCCTTCTGGCGGTTCCCTCACTGCGAGAGGCCAAGTTACAGGGCCTTTTCGGTAGTGGCGCCCGCCCTGTGGAACGCCCTCCCATCAGATGTGAAAGCGATAAACAACTACCTGACATTCAGAAAACATCTGAAGGCAGCCCTGTTCAGGGAAGTTTTTAATATGTGACATTTTAGTGTATTTTTCATCTTTGTTGGAAGCTGCCCAGAGTGGCTGGGGAAACCCAGCCAGATGGGTGGGGCACAAATAATAAATTATTATTATTATTATTATTATTATTATTATTATTATTATTATTATTATTTGCTACATGTTTTAAAAGCATTCTATATAAAGAACAAATACATTATACATATGTCTCCAACCAACATTAGCTTACCAGAATGCCCAGTCCACAAATTGGCCCTAGTGCCTTCTGCTTATTAAGGTTCCCAGCTTACTAACATGGTGCTCAAAGGTACAAGATGCATTTTAATTGTGTCTGTGGTTTGTGTGGCATGGCCTCATGGGCTAAATTTTAATCCCTGCCAAGCGTAAAATAGTCAGCCTAAACTACAGGTTGCAATGCTAGAATCATAGAGTTGGAAGGGACCCCATGGGTCATTTAGTCCAACCCCCTGCAATGCAGGAACATGCACCCATACCTGGATCAAACCTGTGACCGTGGCATTATCAGCACCATGCTCTAACCGAGTTAACCAGCCAGGCATGGGCACAAGATGTGGGACACAATACAGTGGTGCCCCGCAAGACGAATGCCTCGCAAGACGAAAAACCCGCTAGACGAAAGGGTTTTCTGTTTTTGAGCTGCTTCGCAAGACGAATTTCCCTCTGGGCTTGCTTCGCAAGACTAATAGCCTTTTAGCCGCTAAGCCTTTAATAGGCGCTAAACCGCTAATAGCGCTAATCCGCTAAGCCGCTAATAGGGTTGCTTCGCAAGACGAAAAAACCGCAAGACGAAGAGACTCGCGGAACGGATTATTTCCGTCTTGCAAGGCACCACTGTATTCAGATGGAGGAATGGGAAAAACTATGGAAGAGTGAGATAAAATTTACAGCATGTGTGGCGATTAAAGAAAATTATATGAAAATGATGTATAGGTGGTTATCTAACTCCAGTCAAATTAGCAAAAATGTACAAAGCTAAAGAAAGCAAGTGCTTAAAACGTAAAACAACAGAAGGGACATTTTTCCCATGTGGTGGTATTGTAAACGAATTATTGGGATGTGATTTATAATAAAATGAAGATGTTTAAAATAACCTTTGTTTAAAAAAACCAGAAGCTTTCCTAGTAGATATTACAGGAGTGGACCTACCAAGATTACAAAAGAACTTATTTATGTATGCAACTACGGCCGCACAAATACTACTAGCACAACATTGGGAAGAAGAAGGTGTCCCAGCCAAAGAAGATTGGCAAGTTAAATTAATGGAATATGCTGAAATGGCAAAATTGACAATGAAACTAAGAGGAAGAGACGACAACGAATTTAAAGAAGATTGGAAGGACTTTATTGCATATATACAGAAGCAATGTACACAAGTTAATACATTAGCAGGGTTCTAGGACTACTTGTAATTTTATTATGAATGGACAATAAGTAATTTTGTTGTTGTTGTTGTTGTTTAGTCGTTTAGTCGTGTCCAACTCTTCGTGACCCCCTGGACCAGAGCACGCCAGGCACTCCTGTCTTCCACTGCCTCCCGCAGTTTGGTCAAACTCATGCTGGTAGCTTCGAGAACACTGTCCAACCATCTCGTCCTCTGTCGTCCCCTTCTCCTTGTGCCCTCAATCTTTCCCAACATCAGAGTCTTTTCCAGGGAGTCTTCTCTTCTCATGAGGTGGCCAAAGTATTGGAGCCTCAGCTTCAGGATCTGTCCTTCCAGTGAGCACTCAGGGCTGATTTCCTTAGTAATTTTAATGGTTTTTAAATTTACAATGGACATGTGGAATGCTGATAAATAATGGAACCAAGGAAGGGACAAGGGGGAAGTCAATTTCTTCTGTTTGGTTTTGAATTTGTATTGCTGTTGTTTTATTTTTCTTATTTTTGGAAAACTAATAAAATATTACCAAAAAAGAAAAAGAAAAAAGAGTTAACCAGCAAGTCCAGCCACATTCCCACTACGGATAGCCTTAAATACCTGGCTTGGAATACCTTTGTGTAGAAACCTGTTCAACCTGTACGGAGCTTAATGCCCACGAGGAACTCGCTCATTTCTTATCTGTTTCATTATGCGGGATGTTAATAACTGGATTTCGCATCCGCCATCCGTTTTCTTTTTAATTTTAAAGAAATGCAATTATTACATTATATTCACAGAAAAAAGAAACAAACATATATGGCCACTGACTCCCCTACGACACAGGGAGATAAAATGGGAAGAGAGGAACCATGCATTCCACCTTGAGCTCCTTGGAAGAAAGGTGGAATACAACTGTAATGAAAAAATATACTGTGTAATAAATAGATAAAATATGATATAAATAAATAATTTTTGGGAAAAGACGTTTTGTCTGTTTCCTATGCATTTGGACAACTCTTAAGATACAGTAACTCAATTTTGCATGATGGATGAAGAAGCAGCTTTCTGGAAATTAATCCCAAGTTTCTGGATATGTTTGGATACAACTCAACGTGATTTTGAATCAAGAAATCCCAGAGCAGTGTAACAACATTAACATATGTGGGCAACTCTGGAAGGTGATCTGGAACAGCAAGTATGGATCATTTCAATTGGTTCTTAAAGCTCTGCACTATCTGCTAGTGATCTAAAAATTCAAGGTTTTGCTGCTAGCATAAAGGTAAAGGACCATTAGGTCCAGTCGTGGCCGACTCTGGGGTTGCGGCGCTCATCTCGCTTTATTGGCCGAGGGAGGCGGTGTACAGCTTCCGGGTCATGTGGCCAGCATGACTAAGCCGCTTCTGGAGAACCAGAGCAGCGCACGGAAATGCCATTTACCTTCCTGCCGGAGTGGTACCTATTTATCTACTTGCACTTTGACATGCTTTCGAACTGCTAGGTTGGCAGGAGCAGGGACCTGCATATAAAGCCCTAAGTGACCTGGAACCCAAGGAGCTCTGATTAGGGTAGAGGAAGTCCTACTTCTTGTGCCATCCAGGAGACAACATCCAACATCTAAGAGGACATTTACACAAAGCAGCTCATTCTTGGTCCCCCCCCACCACACCACCTGTGGAACTCCCTCATTATTTGACGGTCCTCCTTAGTAGAAACAGAATACCTACACTTCTATTGACTGCTTTTGGCTCAAATGGAAAATAGTTTGTTTTTTTCAGGGCTGGTATGATAGCCTTTGCTGCTGCTGAAGTTGATTAAGATTTTAAAGTATGTTTTTATTACTGTGTGTTCTGTTGTTTTTTAATACCGCTAGCTGTCACGTGCTCCTAATCCGAGGAAAGGCAGAATGTCAAAACAATGACTCATCAGCTGGACACATCTGTGCAGCGTGAACAAAGATTTTGTGCAACCGAACTTGCAGAGTTTTCTAAGGAGCCATGCTGCTCCTTTGAAAGAAACAGATGAGAAAGGATGAAAATAAAGGGGAATCTCTTCCTTTCAATCTTCATAACCGTGTGTGCACGTAAAAACCAGCATATATGCGCGTGCACATATCTTCTCTTATTCTGCCATTCTTTGCAGCACATCAATTTACTTCTCTTTTCTTTCATGTTTTCTCCCTTCCTGTCTTCCTCCCCACCCCACCCCCGCGCCTTTTATCCTGATTTCCCCTTCTTTCTTGCCGTTTCCTCTTCCTTTACCGGAGAAAAAGGGCGGCACGGCACGTATACAAATGTTACAGGACTCCCATCAGGCCCTACCGGCATGATAAGAATTGTAGTCCACTCCCTGGACGTCACGGAGTGCCCCTTCCTCCTGCGGGCGTTCTTATGCCCAAACATTACCCAATATGAACGTCGTACGGCATGTGCTGCTTCCTCAGCCGTTGCCGCGTGACACGTGTGTGCGTGCATGTGTGAAAGAAGCGCGGGGTTGCGGGGAGAGATCTTCCATCGTTCGCGGCCTCCATTGCGAGAAGAGCGCGGTTTCGAAAGCGGCAGTACCCGAGAGGCGGCGCCGAGGCGCTGGGCGGGGTCGGGAGGCTTTTTTGCCCGCCTCTGGACGCGGGGGGAGCTTGGCTGATGCAACGTGGCCACGCTTGCAAGGCTCCGAGCTCCCTCGCCTGTTCTCCAGGTGTCACGACGGAACGGACGCGTCCGGAACGCACCCCGAGGTGCAGGTAGGTCTGGGCAGGTGCGGCGAGGAAGGGGATCCTCCTGCTTGCAAGGAGGCGAGGTTGGGGGGCGGAAGGAATTGGGTTAGGGGGAGCAAACCCCAAGGCGAAGCATCGGGGGCTTCCCAGAGGGCAGGACAGGGAAGGGGGGGGCGAAGGAGACATGGGGAGCGGATCGGGAACTCCCCGGGACAGAGAAGTGGGGGCGAGGGGGGAATCGACCCCCCTCTTCTCTGGGAGGGGGGTGGAGAAGCGTGGCGGCGGTTTGGAGGGGAGACGGCTTAAGGTGGGCAGGAGAAGGTCCGCCCAGCACCCATGTGGCGGGAATAGCAGCTGTGCAACAGGCGAAGCATTCCTTCGCTGATGAGCTTCTTCGTCCACCTCCCACCGCTGCGCATCACCTGTTGGGCTGCTGCCTGTCACGCAGCTGTCAGACGTGGCCGCTCGGTGCCATAAATAGTTTAAAACAAATACTGTAGAGAGCTCTGCGCGGGGGGCGGGGCGGGCAGTTTGCAAGGCGGCATGGGTGTAGCGCGGGGGGGGGCAGCTAGCCCCCAATCAATAATAAATAAATAAATAAAAATACATAGCTAACTGAGGTTCTGCCCTCCCAACAAAAATCCTGGCTACGGGGATGCTGAAGGTGGCTTTGAGTAGATGTGGCCAGAAGGAGCTGGCATGGGTGCGGAAAGGGTCCCTAGGCTCCAAAGGTAAACGGAGACAAGGATTAGGGATGTTTATACTGTACACATAGTGTGTATGTGATCTCGGGCTCCTGGGACACCTCCTTGATCTTCAATCCCAAAACTTGTGAATAATTTGGGCTGCAATGCCTGTAATTTAGCCAAGTGCAGCAGTAAATTAACAATTAAGAGTGTCATTCTGAGAGCTGGGAAGAGACCAGGGTTCAAATCTTCACATTGGGTGACGCTGGGCTACTCTCTGTCTTTCAGGCTAACCTACCTCCCAGGGTTGTTGTAAGGATGAAGTGTGGGGGAGGAGAACCATTTACACCACATTGAGCTCCTTGGAAGATAAAGGTGGTATGGAAATATAATTGGTAAATAATAAATATACAGGCAAATGTGTAAAGGGTTTCGACTTCATAATATATTAATCAGCTTTTTTTAAAAAAGCATGCATATCCCTGATTAAATTAGGCATCGGATTTTACAACAAACTGACTGTTTTTGACACAAAAGTTGCTGTGAATTAGTAGTGAAAACGTCTTACTGGGAATACTGCATTGAAATCCCCAGTTGGCTACAAAGCTCACTGGCCCATCTTGGGCTAGTAGTAGTTGCTCTCTCTCTTTCTCTCAGCCTACTTTGCAGGGTTGTTGTGCAAGGCAAGGATAATATGGGGATGTACTCTGTGCACTGCTTGAGTGCCTTGGAAGAAAGGCCGGATAGGAATGTAACACACCAGTAAAAAGAAAATAAAAGTACGTATAAAAAATACAAGTAGCTAGCTAATTACTGGAAGGAACTGCCACCTTCTCTCACACCCACAAGGTGGGAGTGCCTATTCTTTTGTGATGGTTGTCATGACTCACGCACAAGTTAACTGGAAAAATCAAAACAATGATACTGTAGTGGGGTTTCCCCTCAATACTGTTGCTTTTACCTATAGGAAAAATTTTAGTCACTTGTTATTATCTGAGTTACCTAGAAGTGTATATCATTAACCAGCTCATAGAGTATTAGTCAGGGGGAAATGCTAAGAATATTACTATGTGTGAGTTCTTCTGAGCATGTGCAGAGTGTCTGCCTTTCTGGCCAGTTAGGGTTCAGTGCTCGCTGCCACATAATGCAAGAGAATGGTGTGGATGACATAGGGCTTGTGTGAGGCAGGGAAGTTGTGCGTTTGCAGGTGCGTACGCGGGGATTTGGTGAGCATAAGTGCTCAGGAGTTGTGTGAGTCAGGGGTCTTTTTTTGGGTTGCTGGGGGCAAACTAGATGTGGTTAAAAGCTGCTGCGTGGGGCGCAATTTGGTCTTGGGCACAGGTAGCGTGTGTGTTATTGTATTTCTCCGATGGAAATTCCCCCCATATGGAAAATACGGAGCTGACTTACTGTGAGTCAGGCCGCCATGGAGCAGCTCAGTGTTGCCTACACAGAGTGGCTGGAGGTTTCAGGCAGGGGTCTCTCCCAGCCCCATCTGGAGATGCCATGGACAGAACCTGGGGCCTTTTTTGAGGTAAAAGCATGTTCTCTGTCACAGCCCTTAGCCATAGGGGGAGACGGGTACACTGTGGGTCCTTGTCACTCCCTGCTCCCCAAATGGTTTGGGGGAAGGGTGGGTTTAAAGTTGTGTCTAAGTTTGGCTCCTGACTCTTGTTCCGTGTGTTCTTGCGTACGTATGAGAGCAGGGACGGCCTTCCCACAATGCACCACACAGCCGCATGTGTGGTTTGGGGTTAAGGGTGGAGAAGCTACAGTCCCCAGGGAGTGGAAGGTGTGCCCAGGATGGGAACGAGAAGATGGGAAAGAGCTTTCCCTGGCACTGGAGAGAATTTGGCCCAGAGGCCCCTTGGCTGGAGGGTGTGTGTGTTCTGATTTCCCATAGATGTGGGTGCTGTTAGAAGCTGCCCCTGAACAGAAGTCATATGGAGTTCTAAGGTATAATTGGTTTTCAAGGGGATTCTTATACAGTGGTACCTCGGGTTACATACACTTCAGGTTATATACGCTTCAGGTTACAGACTACGCTAACCCAGAAATAGTGCTTCAGATTAAGAACTTTGCCCCCAGATGAGAAAGAAATTGTGCTCTGGCGGCGCGGCAGCAGCGGGAGGCCCCATTAGCTAAAGTGGTGCTTCAGGTTAAGAACAGTTTCAGGTTAAGTACGGACCTCCGGGACAAATTAAATACTTAACCCGAGGTGCCACTGTATTTAGCTGAATCAATCACTTCCATTATGTGTGTATGCAGGATTCTTGTTGCTGGCATCCATCTGTCTCTGGAGACAATGAGACCTATGGTGGGGAGGTCAAGCTGCTGGAAGGTTGCAGCGCCTGCCGCGGCCATAGAGACCAATGCAGGAGATACATGTTTTGTTGCAGCTGGGGCAGGAGAAGCCGCCCAGTTGTGCTACTGCAGATGCACCATGTCATTTCTTCTCTGTGCTCCTCCCAGCGGTTGTTTCTCCTCAGGTCACTGCTATGGATACACAAACCTGACTGTTTGCCTCCAGGCATTGCGGTCATCTGCAAGGGATTCCGAACTGAGCCGATGTCCTGTTTAAGACAATTATCTAAGGTTTCGCAAACCATGGTTTCTGAAGCTGAGAGTGTGAACCAAGTGTTCCTCCCTTCTCTCCTATTTTCTGCCACCTTTGGCTCCAAGATTCTGGTTTATGAAGCCTGGAATGATCATCCAAGCTGGGCGACTGTGTATCTTCTAATTTGATAACGAGAGGATAAAATGAGGTAGCTACGCACCGCAACCCTGTAAAGTTGGATTAAACTGATAGTTTCCTTGCAGCAGTGCTGCTGAACTGCATTGTAAAGTGCTTGCCTTTGATTCGGCAAGCTTAACTCTTACACAGCACCCAGCCTGTTCCTGTACCTCTTTTTGCAGAGCTGAATTGGGGGGGGGGGGCTACTTGTGTGAGGCCTTGAGCTGTAGCCCTCACTTGCTAGTTCAGAGTTTTAAGAAACTAGACTGAACGAGAAGCGGATCAGCTCAAGGAGCTTTTAAAGTGTGGTGGTTCTGAGGAGAGAGATGTCTTGATACCACATGGCCCCCTAACCTGAGACAGTGGGACGTTTGGTTTGATCATATATTTTTGCCGCTTGCTTTTTAAGGAGAAGCGTAAGCCGGGCTGCTTCTAAAGTGGGGACTGGGGCTTGTGTGCCTAGGCTTGTAGGTCACTTTGTAACATGACGCTTAACTGTGGAGTGAGGGGGGGAACAGGGGGTGGGACCTGGCTCTGGGACTTTAAATAGGGCAGGCTTCCTGCTGGGACAGGAATAGAGGAAGAAAGATGCGAGCAAGCCATGGTAGGTTTCTTTCAAATTTCAAACCCTCTCGTGTGTATGTGTGTGTGCTGGGTCGCCCTCATGTGAACGGAGGCAGCTCCTGCTGTGGTGCAAATTGAATTACGGTAGTCCCTTAATTAAAGGCTCCTGCGCACCTCTGAGCATGCCTCTTCCAGCTGGCCTCCTGTGAAGGCTGGCAATTCGGAGTGCTAAATTAACTCTCCCTCAGGGCAGGGAGTGAGGAATAGTTTTCAGCCCGAGGGCCACATCCCCTTCTGAGCAGCATTCTAGGGGCCACATGCCAGGGCGGGCGGGGCTAGAGGCAAAAGTGGGCGGGGCAATTGATATCAACGTTTGCCCTTGTGCAGTAGGCTTGTTTCTGCACAGGAGAGAGAGAGTGTTTGGGGAGGGGGTGTAGCCTGGGAAGAGTCTGAAGGGCCAGAGAGAGATGTCTGGAGGGCCACATTTATTTCCTGCCTCAAAGAATATATCCTGTTCTATGTTTCGTTGCTCTGTTTGTGTATTCTTTCCCATCCTTTAATATATAAGAGTGATGCCCCAAATATTAGATATTTATTTGTTTTTATTTCATAGAATCATAGAGTTGGAATAGACCACAAGGGCCATCGAGTCCAACCCCCTGCCAAGCAGGAAATTTATTACATTCTTATTCCACCCTTCAAGGACGTTGCATATTTATCCTTCCTCAAGGCATCTCAGGGTACTGCATCCAGCGGCATACTTTGGCAATCTTTTGTAATACGGTGCCCTATGCGAGACCAAAATTTGGCACCCCCAAATGGATCCCACCACCACCATCACCTTCTGTCCTCACAAGAACCCGGTGAAGTAGCTGAGGCTCAGAAAGAGTGAGAGAGTGAGCCGCTTCGGGGCCCAGTGGGGAATTTGAACCTGGTTCTGCTCAGTCCTAGCCTGCCTTTCCAATCCAACACCATGCTGGCTGTCGCTACTCTAGATCTGTTGCATTACGCTGCAAAGTTTACATATTTTATTTAGGAAAAACGTAAACGATTTGATTGAAAATAATTCTCAAAGTGGTGTACAAATGAGATTACATGACTAAAACCCACAAAGCAATAAAAAAACAAACCCCTTAGTGTTCATTGTTGGGGGCTGCCAACCCCACCTTCCCTTTACACCTGCTGAGAGTTAACCTATTGCCCACATAACTTTGTTTCAATGACCTGAGTTTAGGTCTGTGAAATCTGACTACTAGCTGCTGGGATCACCCATACTTGTCGCAAGGTTGCCTCAGGTAAACAGGTGATGATTTTATGACCTGTGGGTCAAAAGATGGTAGTTAGCACTTTTTTTTAATGACCCATAAAGTAAGGTCTTGTGTAACTTGGAGAGTTTTCTCATGTGATTTTGTGGTGCATACGTCAATGTTGTGGGGTGAGGCTGGTGGGTGCTATCCTGCTCCCTCCTCATGCCTTCGCTGAGCGTGTTGGGGAGACCAGCTCCTCATGTTTGCCTGTGTTTTTGCTCTTCTCTAAAGGAGCAAACCCGGTGCTGTGGCAGACAGTCCTGAGCCCTAAACTGTGACTTCCAAGACAACAAACAAGGTAAGGACCTTTCTCTCCAGATAGAAAGAAGGAATTAAACATGATGGGAAGAATTAAACGTGATGAGAGCAGGTACTGATTGTACCTTCGCCTTGTAGCTGTTTTGGTGGCAACCTGCATTCGGAGATAGTGGGGTCTGGTGCTTGTGTCTTGCTCCATCCTCAGCTCTCAGTAGATTGTGAAATATTGGCAGGGGGAGGAACCCGCTGAAGTCATTGCACAAGGACTGGCTGCTCCTGCAACTGAACTTCCCCTCTTCCTTCTCCTCCCTCTCCTGTGCACCCCCAGAGGGTTCGCGGGAACTCCAAAGAGGATTTGAGGAGTTGCAGGGAGAGGAGACGGAAAGAGAAGTTCTGTTGCTTTAGCAGAAGTCTGGTTGCTTGCCCAGTGACTTTGCCAGACACAACCCATAAGGAGAAGGACCTTGGAGGTTTTTTTACTCAGTAAAAGCCACGCTTTTCAGTCGTGTTACAGTACAACTGTCTCCTTTTTGTAGGATTTTCAGAATACAGTTAAACCAAAAGGGTATGTTACCAAGTTAATTAGATCAGACCTTTTCAGTGGTGGCCCCCCCAACTTGTGGACTGCTCCACCCAGGGAGACATCGCCCTTGTCTGTTTTTGGGCACCAAGTGAATACCTTTTTATTTACACAGGTGTTTGGCCTTTAATTGTGGCCTCTTTTAGTTGGGTGAAAACAGCAAGTCCTGATCTGTTTTATCTGTTCAGCTGTCCTTTTAGATTTTTATTGGGAGTTCTTTATTTGGTTTTAATGTAAGTTGCTTTGGGTCACTTTGTGAGAAAAGCAACTAACAAATATAATAATAAATAAATACGGTGTATCTCCGTGAGGTTTTTGTGCACATTTTTGCACAGTCAGTGGTAGTGGCCCCTTTCCCTCTCCTCACATGCAGCTGGGGTCTCTCATCGCTGATTTGATTCAAGACCATGCAGCTCAGTCTTCTACAGGGCTGGAACCAGAGGTTGATCCCTTCAGGCCCCTGTTGAGGTCCATGATCTGGCCTGAGGCCTACTGGAGACCAGGGGCCTCCTCCTGCAGTTCAGCAGAGATGGGGCTTGGAACGACCTGCAGCCCTTGTTGGACTCCAACTTTCCTCAGCTCCAGCCAGCAGGGCCAATGTTTAGGGATGATGGAATTTTAGACCAAAAATACCCTGGAGGTCCATAAGTTCCCCATTCCTGCTCTTCAACATTCCTGCTTACTTGCCTCTTCCTCTTCCTCTAGCCTAGAGGTGGAGGGAATGCAAATAAGTGAGTGTGATGGGAAGAGGAGTAGCTAGCACAGGTTTGCTAGGCCATCTGCTCCTCCCCAGCGCTAATAGTAAGGCGTTCCATGCCCTCAGGCTTATAACCGAAGAAGATGTGACACACAAGGAAAAAAGAAAAGGAGGGAGGAGGGAAAAGCAACCTCAGCCACAAGTTACAGTTCTTATAATGCAGTTAGAAATGGCAGAACCTCAGTTCAGTTAGATTCCTTTAAACCTCCAATGAAGTTATAATATCAAGCTTTTGGTCATGTAAACTGGAAGGCCCTTTTTTGCGTAAGAAGGCGCTGGCTGATTGAACAAGTTCAGTGCCTGCTTGCTTGAGGCTTCTTCGAGTTTTCCTTCTCAGGAGGGCTGTGTTGTTCCACAGCACACATGCTCACAAAGAGCCCAGGGCCATGCCCAGTTGTTTAAACATAGATCACCTCACAAAGCAAGATCCTGGCATGGTGCGAGGCTTGAGCTACGTGTCGTTCTCAGTCATGCGTAGCTTATCTCCAACTTTTGACAAAATGCAGCTGTGGAGGCTGCAAACTAAAGCAGAAACATTGTGCTGTGTGTGTGTGTATACGTATTTTTCCTTGTGGGGCATCCCCGCTCCAAAAAAAGCTTTGTGTGTGTGTGTGTTTTAGTGGGAAAATGCCACATGGGAAAAGGATTACGAACTCCCACACCCACTTCCCATGTGCTAGTTTTCTGCTTTTCGCTGCGTACTGTAGCTTCAGACAACTATGGTTCTGAGCACCCTTAGCAAACTACAGTTCCCAGGGCTCTTTTGAGCTTGGAAAGTGCTTTAAATGTATGGCAAGGACGCAGCATCTTTCCTCACTCCATTTTGTGAAACAACAAACCTTGAGGCAAACCACACACAGTTTGCCACTTGCAAGCATTGCACAATTCAGTACGTGCAGCGGCAGCTTTTTAACAGCAGCCCCTTCTGCACAATTGCCTCAGAGGATCTGTTATGCAGCTACATGTGTTTTATTTATGCCACAGAATTAAATGCGTGTTTGTGGGGACTTTGTTAGATTAAATGAGTTCACAAGTGTAGCTATTTCTACATCGCAGTTAAGTGATAATAAAACATATTGCGTTGTTAGACTTAATTGAGTTTATCATTTGATATTCTTCTCTAGCCTTAAGACAAGTCTGAAAAAGTAGCAGAATCTTGTTGCTGAAATTGTATATATTTGGGAAACAAAGCTGGAATCTGATAAGCAGCAACGCAGAAGCCACACAAGAGTAGAAGTTAGGCATTCCCACATCTAATTAAATGCAGTGTCTCAATTCAGACATCCTGCCAAATCGTAGTAAAGAAATTTTAACTATGGTTTGCTGCGTTCGAATTGAAAAACTAGGATTTATGATTGGATTGACTGGGAAAATAGAACTGGAAACTGCACCTTAAAATGTATTTACGAACCATGTTTTGTGCTTAACTATGATTTGGAGTGATGTCTGAATGGACAACCCAGTTATGGCTGTTCGTCTACCTTCACAGATTGCTACACCAAGGAGATGTAATTTGTGAACTTAAGAAGCCAAGGACTGAGAGGACAGAAAATGAGAGTGGGCATGCTGCTGTAAACTGTTTTTTGCCTGTTGCATGCTTAGATGAGCACATAAGATACCTCCGCTGCATGTGAGTATACTTAGCCATCCTCTGTATTTGTTATCATATATGAAGCTTCTCAAGTGGATTCTGACCATTGGTTCCACCTAGCCAAGATCTCAGGCAAAGGAAAAACCTCTCTTCAGCCCTGTCAATAGAGAGTGTTTCAACTGGAGATGCTGAGGGTGGAACCTGAGATCTCTGTGCATACACACCATACATGGCTTGCTCCAAAGAACCCTGGGAACTGTAGTTTAAGCCTCAAAAAGCTAAACCTCCCCAGCACCCTTAACAAACTACCGTCTCCAGGTTGCTTTGGAAAAAGTCACCGTGCCATAAATGCTCTTTAAATTCAGGTATGAATGCAGCACCAGCGTCCTCTGGGAGCTTTGTAAATAGGAAGTCATGTGGAAAATCTTTCGCAACGACAGAACTGCAAACATGCAAAGTCTTGTATGTAAGGCAACTGCCTTCATGACATGCATAGTCTGCAGATCTAGAGATATAAACATTTTCCTTAATTTCAGGCAATTAGCTCTGCCGAACCATGCCTGGGAGCCTTTGCAGGGAGACGGCTGGCTCTGCCCGATAGGCAGGCACGAGCTGTCCTGTGCCAACGCTGCCCCTTTCCTGAACCCTTTCTCTCCCTGCCCCCATTCTGTGAGCTGGCACACATTCCTTCCTTTCATATCTGACCTTGGCCACCTCTTCTTCTGTGAAGGTTAGTCCAGCCTCCAGTCCTCATTGTGGGAAATAATGAGCGGTTGGCATTGGCGCTGGAAAAGGGGGGGCAGCGGACAAAAGTTCGCCGCTTACGCAGAGCCAGGCATGATAACCGTTGGCATTGCACTCCCACACTTGCCCACGGCATGGGCAGATTTCGAGAGAGTAACTGAATACGCACAAAGAAGGGAGGGGAGATTATTTGTTGCAAATTTTGCAGGTGCAACCACTTTTGCAGAGATTGTGGCCCAAGGCTGTTTGTTCTGAATTCTCTAACCCAAAGATGAGAGACCAGAGACCCACGTTTTTCCGTGGGTGGAATGTGCCCCTGAATTCTGATAAGGTCTCTTATACGTCCAGATGGAGTATAGAGAGTGGTGTGTGAGTCTGTGTAGAAGCTAGCCTACTGTGCAACAGCAGAATTTACATTTGTTGCGTCACCCACTTTTGCCCCTGGTCAAAACAGGCCGCATCCACACTGTATATTTGAAGCACTATGATGCCACTTTAAACAGTCATGGTTTCCTTCGAAAAATCCTGGGAGGTGTGGTTTGCCACGGGTGTTGTTGTTAGGTAGGAGACCCTGTTCCCCTCACAGAATTACAATTCCAAAACATTTCCTGTGAAGAGAGATTAATAGTTCAACCACTCTGGGAACGGTCGCTCTGTGAGGGGATTATGGATCTCCTAGCAACTCCCAGCACCCTGAACAAATGACAGCTCCCAGGAATATTTGGGGGAAGTCGTGGCCATGTAAAGTGGTATCATAGTGCTTTAAATGTGTAGTGTGAATTTGACCTTAGTTTAACTAAAAACAGTTAAAGCAATTGTATGTATCACACCCACCCACACCCCTATCTATATCTACAGTATATCTATATCTGTCTACCAATCAAGGGCACATTCCAGCCAGGCAAAAACAGTCAGGATTAGGATAGGAAGCAGAGCCTGAGGGAAGTTCCAACGGCCAGACAGAAAGGCCTGGACAGGCACATTAGGCCCCTGTGCCTGAGGTCCTTCACACCTGCTGTAAAATACCTGATCTTTAGAGGCAAGGAATACAGACATTAGTATGATTTGTGCTTGAGTAGAGAAAACGTGGCTCTATGGCTAATATGAGATCCAGACATTGGGAACTCTATTATTGTTTTTAGAGTTTCAGGTCTTTCATGGCTACTGAAAACCACTGAAATGATTTTGACAGCAGCTAACTTCTCCTATAATCTGTAGAAAACCAAGAGGATCGGGGTGAAGATAGATTCCAGTGGTCTAGCTAAGGCAGGGGAAGGATGTCTCAGTTCAGCACAGCTGTCCCAGGAGCTCCCCGAAGCTCCCACCCACCCCCACCCCGACTTCTAGAGAACTGTATTTTCTTGTTCACTTCCATCCATATTTCTTGAGAAACATTTTCCCCCCAGCCACAAATACCCATCCTGTTTATTCAGAGGGGGGAAACAAGGAAAGTTTCAGATGGCGCCGAAAAATAAATAAATTGCAAGGCATCTAAATGAAATGCATTTATGCCAATTTGAATAATTCCAGGCCTAAAGGAACACACAGTTTGACGTAACTTTAATCCCCTGACAGGAGTGGTAGGAAGATGTCCAAACAAGTGTTTGAAAGGCACTTTGTGCTGGGATATTCTTGGCTCCAAAGAGCTCTGACTCCTATTTCATGGTAATAAATACTTCTTATTAAAGTTTCTGGGGAACAGGCCAGAGAAATCGACAGCACAGGAGCAGGCAAAATCTCTGTCCATCTTGCCATTTCAGTTTGTTACATTTCCTACTCATTTTCCAGACAAAAAGTAATTAAAAGTCAATATACAATGCAGTGCGCTTATGTTGACCGAAATTCTGCTCAGAGTAGTGCCGAAAAAGCGCCATTGAAGTGAATGAACCTGAATCTGTCGTGCCCATTAACTTTGGTGGTTCTACTTGGCGCAACACTAGCTTTCGATCCCACCCCATGGTTTGGAGTCTCCTTGGAGTCTCTTTTGGACTACAACTCCTACTGTTCCCAGCCAGCATAACCAATAGGCAGGAATGATGGGAGTTGTAGTTCCCAGGTGGAAGAAGGCTGGTTTGGGGAATCCAAACTGACCCTCCAACTGGGCATCTTACCTTTGGCCTTACACTCATTCCTCCTTTCTCTGATTCTTCTTCTTTTTCTAGGCTTGAATCCTTTTTTGCTTTGGAGAGGAGTCGGCAAGCGTGTGTGCCTGTGTGTGCATCTCGTAGCATATGCAATTCACGGAGCCTACAGGACACTGTCTCCACCCACTTTCACATGTGTGAATCTTTGTATGCATATAGCGTCCAAACTCTTTTAATTGGCTGTGATTGAGGATAGGCACAGACGACGCAAGGGCAAAGTGAGAACCCCTCTTTGTATGAGTGGGTTGTACGTATGTGTGTGCATGAACTGATCGAGTGATGTGTGTGAGCTTAGTTCGTGTTTCAGTGCATCAATCCCATAGAGAATTTTGTAGGCATGTGCATCTGCGACTGCACAACAGTGTGACACACACGAATGCCCACATCTGTGGGAGTGTGAGAGAGATTTGCTAATGTGCAAGGAGTGTATACACTTTTAGCAGTTCACTTTCCGTTTCCCTGGTCCCATGGTACATGTGAGCCTGTGCTAGTTGCAGGAGAAGAGTCTTTTTTAGGGTGTGACATAATTGTGGACAGACAAGTGTGAAGGCGTGTGATTGTGCAAGGGCCCTAGGATTTAGCCGCGTGAACAATTTGTGTGTGTGTATCACATCCCTCCACCAATGGAGAAATCCAAAGCGGACCTCGAATCTGCAGCAAACGCCGAAGGCGAATTCAATCAAGATCTGCTCACTGATGAACCTGATACCCGCCCGGCCTGGGGGTCCAAAGTTCAGTATATCCTGGCCCAGGTTGGCTTTTCAGTTGGGCTTGGCAACGTCTGGCGATTCCCCTACCTCTGCCATAAAAATGGGGGAGGTGAGTGGATACGGGCATTTCTTGCAAGCTCGGGGCTGGCATAGAGCAAGATTGTCCCCTTTTTCATTCATTTGTAGCAAGGTACCTGTGCCTTTTAACTTCTTATTTTAAATGCCTGTGTCACCTTTCTGCATCATTGAACATTGAACATCTCAACTTAGAAACCATGCAAAACACTCCAGCATACAAACTGAAAAGCAGTTACAGCCTTCACAGTGATGCACATAGAAGAGAAGAGATGAGAAGCAGATCACTATTAAAAGGGTATGGGAGATGGAAACGGCCATGGCAGGGGCCGCCACAGAGAAGGCCCTTCCATAAGTGGCTGCCTGCTTAAATTCCAAAGGTGCTGAGGCCCAAGGCATTTGGGGGCCTAAAGTGGACTAGTGTGACAATGAAGTAGCAACCTCAGCACTGCCACTGAACTGCCCCACCATGCCAGCTTCTCCTGCAATACACAAACACAACACCCGGGTCTTGGGTACTTCTTGGGCACTGTGAGCAGCAGCTGGTAAATGGGAAGGGAGATAGTCTTGTGTTGCAGGTAACAGTCAGGCTGTGCTTACAAAACAAACTTGCATAGCTTGAGCCTGCTATGGAAGCATGTACAGCTGCCTTGGCCATTTTGAATGGAAGAACCCATTTCTGCAGGGAGGGGGTGGCAGAAACTGGATTTTCACAGTGCTGCCCTTGTACCAATCCCAAAAACACCTTCCTTGTGCCAGTCCCCAAAAAACCACAGTTTTGAACGTGTTTAAGCAATGGTGTTTAAAAAGAAAAACAACCCCCCTCCCTCTTTATTTGAAAGAGCCAAATATTTGGTTGCATAATCATGGCATGCGCTTCAGACAGGGAGAGAACTGGAGTCCACTTGTGGGTGGGGAGGAGAGCAGGAAGAGGTGGCAATCGGAATTTGCCACAGACCGTATTTGTGTCTCTGTAAGGGGGGGGAGTTGAGCTCACCCCACAACCGGCTGACCCCTAATGCTCTTTCACGGGAGCACCTGATTCCTCCCTTAAATTATTTCTGATTCGGGGGGGGGGTGTAACTGGCTGGTGGAATCAGGGGAGACTGCTGGGGTCTGGGAGCAAAGTGTTGCTTGGATGCTGTAGCCGTGTGTCTCTGTCTCACCCTGGCCAGGTGCTTTCCTGCTGCTGTATCTGCTGCTTCTCTTCATCATTGGGATCCCCTTGTTTTTCTTGGAGCTGGCGGCTGGGCAGATTATCCGGCAGGGCAGCATCGGGGTCTGGAAGTACATCAGCCCTCGCCTGGTGGGCATTGGCTTCGCCAGCTGCGTGGTGAGTTGTTCCTCCAGCAGCACTTCTGAAAACCTTTTGCCTTTGAGCTCGCCCACCCCCAATCTCACCCATCAAGCTCTTCTTATACTATATGGGGGGGTGGGGTTGGAATTGGATCCAGCTGGCTGGCTGGAGCACTGCCTCTTCCTCCCCCACGGACAAACTTTGACAGGTGAGTGGGCACCCCCACCTGTCAATCACCTGATGTCATTATGGTGTTGGGTAACAACTTCAAAGGGGCTCGTTCTCAGCACAGAACAGCTGATGGGAACAAGCCCTTTCAGAGAAGTGCTGCTGGATTCAGTCAGCTGATTAGCATCCACAGTGCGCCTGCTTTTGAAATTTGTTTGCAGGCGAGTTTTTAATTCAGACTGCGCCTGCAAACAGACTTTGAAGGCCTGCTGTCAGGCAGGGGCTTTGCAAATGCCAGTAATCAGCTGCTCGTCGGCGCGTGCCAAAGGCACACAGCCTGGAAGACACAGCGACACCTTCAAACTTCGACCTGCCCATCTTTATCTGCGCCACACTTGACTTAAATGAAGATAGGTGTAAAACAGGTGGATGTGGTTTAACAAAATGGCCTCCTGGACCAAATGGGGAGGCCTAACTAGGCCAGAGGGTCTCCCACTGCTGGTCTGTGTCATGAGTGGGCAACGTGTGGCCTTCCAGGTGTTTCTGGAATACAGCTCCCATCATTCCTGACTGTTGGGCCATGCTGGCTGAGGCTGATGGGAATTGGAGTCCTAACAGCATCTCAAGAGACACCAGTTCCTCAGCCCTGATCTTGTCCCACGGCCTGCTTCCCATAGCGGCCAACTGGATACTCATAAGAGTGGGTGTGAAGGAGACAGTCCTCTGCTGCTAATGCCACCCTCCGCCAGCAACTGGAATTCAGAGCTAGACTTCCTCCAAGCATGGAGGCTCCATTGTCCCCTCATGCCAGCTGGTAGCCATTGATAGACAAGTCCTCCACAAGTTTGTCTAATCCCATTTTAAAGCCACCTAAGCTAGTGACCTCCGCCATATCTTGTGGCAATGAATTCCACAAATTAATTATCCAGATGGCAGTGAGTAATGGAATTGGTGGAGCGAAGGGCTTCTCCCCTCAGCCTTCTTCTGCCTTGCCTAGATTAAACCGCCAGTGAAATAATTGCCAATTGCAGTTACCATCCTGCCCTAAATTCCTGGGGACAGACATGTTAAACATCTCCAGTATCTCGCCCCCGAAGCAGCTGCATTTTAGTGCTGGGAATATGATCCCAAGGATCGAACGACACTTCTCATTAAAAATATTTTTAACTAACGGGCTTAGACCACATCTGTTTCTTTCGAAAAAATTTCTTGGAAGGGAGGGGCAATAAATTTTCCTGCCAAAAATTGTGCTTGAAGGTGCTATTTGCTGTAAATAGCATCTTTTGGGTACAAGGGAGTTTCAGGAGGCAAATGTAAGGCGCTCCCCCCCTCCAAACATATGATTAACCCAATTCAGATCAGTGGGGCCCCATGCCTGATTTTTCTTAAGGGAGGAGAGGAGAGGAGACCAGTTTTGAACGCATGACGTAAAAATGTGTTTTAACATGTTCTTTGACCCTAAAGAGCTGCCCCTTCCCCTGAGCTAGCTGTGTCAGTGCCCATTGGGGATGGAGTGAGAAGGACGCTGATTTTTTCCTTTTCCTCTTCAGGTTTGTTCCTTTGTTGCCCTGTATTATAATGTCATCATTGCATGGAGTCTTTTCTACCTGGCTAACTCCTTCCAGTTACCCCTGCCTTGGACTGATTGCCCAGCAGCAACCAATCAAACTGCCCCAGGTAAGGGATTGGAAGGTTTGAGGAGGGGGCGGGGCTGAAGCTGCCTTGATGTCATTGTACAGAGACAAAAGGAACTCCCGATTGTCAGGAAGTGCTGATGAACTTGAGATACAGTGGTACCTTGGTTCTTGAAATTAATCCGTTCTGGGAGTCCTTTTGACTCCTGAAACTGTTCGAAAACCAAGGCATGGCTTTCGATTGGCTGCAGAAGATTCCTGCACTCAAATGGGAGCCACATTGGACATTCAGCTTCCAAAAAACGTTCGCAAACCAGAACACTTCCGGGTTTGCGGCGTTCGGGAGCGATTTGTTCGGCAACTAAGCCGTTCGGGAACTAACATTCCACTGTATTTGCCAGACTAGTATTTTTTCAATTCTGTCCTCCTCAAAAAACCCCACAATCTTCAGTTAACCATACCAAAGTATGGATGGGAAAAGGGAGGAGAGGGTCTTGATTATTTTGTCCCGTTACCTTATTTACAAGAATATTTATATACTTCTATTCATTAAAAATAACAGTGATTTACAAACAATTGTGCATAAAACTACGCAATAAAAACCATATAAAATGTTTAAATTAGAAATAAGTTAATTATTGTGGAAAGCTGGATTTTTAATTGCCTGCATAGGCCTGATGGAATAGGAGAGTTTCCAGCAGGCATTTAAAAATTGAAACAGAAGTTGCCTACTAATTCTCTTGATTGGCAGAATATTCCACAGCGTTGGGCCGGTGACACGAAAGTCTCAGCTCCTTGTTGTCAAATAAGCCTCACCAACGACACTCTGCCCCTAACCTTTGCACCTCTCTCTCTCTCTCTCTCTCTCTCTCTCTCTCTCTGTGTGTGTGTGTATGTGTGTGTCCTTGTCCTCATCTTAGAAACGGAGTGTGGCCACAGTTCTCCCACCGTCTACTTCTGGTACCGCGAGGCCTTGCATGTGACCAACTCCCTTGACGAGAGCGGAGGCCTTGACCCGGCTCTTACCGGCTGCCTCTTTGCCGCTTGGGCTCTTGTGTGCCTGGCAATGATCAAAGGCATCAAGTCCTCTGGCAAGGTCAGTCGCGAGGGCACTTTCCCTCTCATCAAAAGTTGACCTGGGTAGGAGGAAGTGTTTTGCTTCATCAACACCAGCAGGAGAGAACCCTCTGCTCACCAGCTGAGCAGCAGAAAGTTTGATCCATTGGCCACAGGTTTCTACTTTGTCAGTGCGTTCCCCGCATGGGATGCACTTGCAAAGCCCCACCCGGCTCCCTGCTTAGCACTACTGCCCCACAGCTGATATTATCAAGTGACATCAGCCAATGTAGAGGTGCATTGGGTTTGGAAGAAATGGCCAACTTGGACCTTGCTGGCAGGCCAGGATTTGCTTGTTGACCAAAGTTTCCCTACTCCTGCTCTGATTAATAGTGTTTTAAAATCATGCTTTGCCTTCAAATTGATCAGGATCCATAAACATGGTTCTAAGATTGTCCACTACTGGTCCCAATGTCAGAGTACCTGGGATGGAGAATTTAGAAATGAAATGCCAGCGTCTTGTACCAATGGTTGTTTCACCACAAAGAGGCTGTCAGTCCCTGGTTTTGATTTTCTCTCTTCACCCCCCGTCTCCTTTGCAGGTTCTGTATTTCAGCTCTCTTTTTCCCTATGTGGTCCTCTTGTGCTTCCTCGTACGGGCGCTGCTGCTAGAAGGAGCGGTTGATGGGATCAGAATCATGTTCACGCCCAATGTAAGAGCTCTGTGCAAAGGAATAACACTCCCGTACATGTGTGCCCACTTCCCCCAATGCATGCAGATTCCCTTTATTCCGCCCCCCCCCCCCCCAGCATTTAACCGCAGGGCTAGCATTATTTCACTTGTTTACTTATAAAACTTCCATACTGCTGGAGGAAAGTGGTGCAGACGTGTTTAACAGTGAAACGAATCCAAACCAAACAATTAAAAACTGGCTTAAAATAATCCAGTGGAACAACGCATCAAAACTGTTGGCAAAAGAGAAGGCAATATTACTGCAAGTAATAGATTAATGAATGCATATAGAAAACGCTGGAACATAGGACACTGGTGGTGCTGTGGTCTAAACCACTGAGCCTCTTGGGCTTGCTGATCAGAAGGTCGGCAGTTCGAATCTCCACAACGGGGTGAGCTACCGTTGCTCTGTCCCAGCTTTTGCCAACCTAGCAGCTCGAAAGCACGCCAGTGCAAGTAAATAAATAGGTACCGCTGTGGCGGTAAACAGCGTTTCCACGTGCTCTGGTTTCTGTCACAGTGTTCTGTTGTGCCAGAAGTGGTTTAGCCATGCTGGCCACATGACCTGGAAAGCTGTCTGTGGACAAACACCAGCTCCCTCAACCTGAAAGCGAGATGAGTGCCACAACCCCATAGTCGCCTTTGACTGGACTTAACTGTCCAGGGGTCCTTTACTTTTTACCTTTTAACCTAATTTATAATTTATACTGAATCAGACCATTGATCCATTTGGCTCAGCAAACTCCTGCCAGATAGTGACCACTTCATCAATGCATCAAGTACTAGCCTTGCATTGGCAAGTAGGTGCATATATGGGCATAGAGAGTGGAAAAAAAATGTGAACAGTGGAGGTAAATCACTGTGAAAAGTGGAATTCCTATGTAAAAATTAAATGATTACAAAATAAACAGTGGCTGTTTGCCAGAGCGGCAATGGGAAATGAGGGGGGGGGGGCAAAATTAAGGTGACAAAACACAGTTAAGACAAAGGTAGTAAAACCTGTTGTGTGAGAGGAGACCATTATCTTGATTTGGGCCTAAACGCATAGAATCAAACTTCCTGACAAGTTCTAATTTGCCAGTATTTGCTTCTATTAGAAAAACCCCTCTCCTTTTCTGAGGATGAATTCATGAGGATGAATCCTGTACCCTTGTCCTCTTTGCCCAACCTCTAGCTGTCCATCTGGAGAGACATGCAGGTCTGGCGCCAGGCAGCCACCCAGGTGTTCTTTGCCCTGGGACTGGGCTTTGGGACCATCATTGCCTACTCCAGCTATAACCCGCGCCACAACAACTGCCACATCGACGGGCTGCTGGTGTCCGGGATCAACTTCCTGACTTCAGTGTTGGCCACGCTTGTGGTGTTTGCCGTGCTGGGCTTCCGTGCCAACATGATCACACAGGACTGTGTGGAGAGGTGAGTAGCCTGCCTGTGTCCTAACCCCCCCCCCAACCCACTTTTGACCTATTTAGCTCTTTTGGGTTCTGCTGCTATAGGACAAGGCTGCAGGCAGGGACATCCTTGGCTTTATTTCTCATGTCCAGTGGTTCTACGTTGGGGTTTTTTGAACAAAACACGAAAGCATGTATGCAAACAAGTAAGTTATGCAAGGTTGTTTATAACTACCCTGATGCCATCAAGAGATCAAAGAATCACACACACACACGCACACACAGGAATTCCTGGAGGGGCTCTCAGATCCGCCCCTTGTTGAGTTAGGTTTGTATCCAACCGTAGTCTTCCAAATTTTACCCATCCATGGCCATTTAGAGGGCTGTTTTGGAGAAATTCCATTCCATTCTTATTATTACAGTCGTACCTTGGTTTTCAAACATCTTAGTTCTCGAACATTTTGGCTCCCAAATACCGCAAACCTGGAAGTGACTTGCGGTTTGCAAACTATTTTTGGAAGCCGAATGTCCAACGGGGCTTCCGTGGCTTCCGATTCGCTGCAGGAGCGTCCTGCAGCCAATCAGAAGCTGCACTTTGGTTTCCGAATGTTTTGGAAGTTGAATGGACTTCCGGAACGGATTCTGTTCGACTTCCAAGGTACAACTGTATTCTTATTTAAATTTGTGTACCACACTTCATCTGTAGATGTCAGGGTGGTTGACAACATAAAAATACAAGATAAAAAACACAAAATACAGTGGTACCTCAGGTTAAGTACTTAATTCGTTCCAGAGGTCCGTTCTTAACCTGAAACTGTTCTTAAGCTGAAGCACCACTTTAGCTAATGGGGCCTCCCGCTGCTGCCGCACCACCGGAGCCCGATTTCTGTTCTCATCCTGAAGGAAAGTTCTTAACCCGAGGTACTGGGTTAGCGGAGTCTGTAACCTGAAGCGTATGTAACCTCAGGTACCACTGTACAACTGTACATAATAAAAGCAAGAACAAAAACAAACCAGTCATCCCCTCCCACAACTATTTCTTCTTCTTCTTCTTCTTCTTCTTCTTCTTCTTCTTCTTCTCTCACTTGAAACTTATTTTGGCATCATCCAGGGATCCATTCAGTTTGAGTAAGGCTCATTACATGCTCCCAAGCTTCCGTCCTTCAGAGGAGCAAAGGGAAGAGTCTCGGAAGTTGTGTGTTGATTACATTCCTGCTTGCCTTCCCTGATGGAAGGAGCAAGCTGGGAGACGGATCATAGTCCAGGGCATCAGGTGCCCTTGGGAGACGCCCTGGGATACCACATCATAGAATTATAGAGTTGGAAGGGACCACAAGAGACATCTGAAGGCAGCCCTGTTTAGGGAAGCTTTTAATGTTTGATGTATTGCTGTATTTTAATATTTGTTTGTAAGCTGCCCAGAGTGGCTGGGGAAGCTCTGCCAGATGGGCGGGGTATAAATTATTTATTTATTTATTTATATTTATTTTTTTTTTTATTATTATTATTATTATTATTATTATTATTATTATTATTATTATTATTCCAATTTCCCACAATGCAAGAATCTTTTGCCCAACATGGGGCTCAAACCCACAACCCTTAGATTAAGAGTCTCATGCTCTACCCAGCTAGTTGGCTTTGTGTTTTCAGATTTGGAGTAATTCCTGATTAATGGCCTCGCTGCTTGGCATTCTTTTCCTTTCTCCCCAGGAATACAAAAACCCTGTCTCTTCTAGCATCAAACGGCTCCCTCCCTGCCACTCTGCCCCACCTTGGAAACTTCTCTGACCTCTCGGCTGCTGAGTACAGCGCTTGGTATCAGGGTCTTCAGAACGACACAGCAGAGTGGCTGCAGATGTGGAAGATCAGTGACTGCCGCGCAGAGGATGAGATGAACAAGGTGACTGGGGAGGAGGAAGGACGGCAGGCTGGGCTGCTGCGAAAGGGGGGAAAGCTGTCAGAAGCAGCTGCCTATTGGGGTTGTGTCCAAGGGGCAAGAGATGGGCTTGCATAACTTGTGCCGTGTCAGTCGAAATGTAGCCTCCTGCCTAGTGTGGCAGCATGTTTGGGACTCAGTGAATTTCCCTGGAATTGAAGTGTGTGTGTGTGTGTGTGTGTGTGTGTGTGTGCGCGCGCACGCACGCACACACACACACACACACATAATACACACACATGGATACACGCTGTATACATAGGGTGATCAAGCAGACCACAATCCATGGCTGGTGAGCTATGTTTGTGTGAATGAGACATGTATGAGCTGTGCCTGAATTCTCATAGTTGTTTTTAAAAGTGTTTAAAAGTCACCTTTGAGGGACTCTGTTTTGAGTAGCCAGATCTGCATTAATAATAATAATAATAATCATCATAATAATAATCATAATAATAATAAAATAGTCATCATCATACTGGTAGTATATTTATATCCCGCCCATCTGGCTAGGTTTCCCCAGCCACTCTGGGTGGCTCCCAACAGAACATTATTATTATTATAAATTATATATTCTATATTATTATAATTATTTTATGTAATAATAAAGCAATGAAGCATTAAACATTAAAAACTTCCCTAAACACGGCTGCCTTCAGATGTCTTCTAAAAGTCGGATAGTTCTTTATTTCATTGACATGGGAGGGGCGTTCCACAGGGCGGGTGCCACCACCAAGAAGGCCCTCTGCCTGGTTCCCTGTAACCTCACTTCTCACAAAGAGGGAACCGCCAGAAGGCCCTCAGAGCTGGACCTCAGTGTCCGGGTAGAACAACGGGGTGGAGATGCTTCTTCAGGTATACTGGTTTGATTGGCACAAGGGCAACCAATCATGAAGCTGCTTCACCAGCTTCTCAAAGCAGAGCACTGTACAGCACTGGCTGGCCCTTGTGTCAATCACAAAGCCTCCTGGAGTCAATTTTAAGACAAAGGGGGAAAGCCTTCAAAACAAAACAAAACCAAGGAGTGAGCACTTAAATAGATGAAGCCCCATAAACCTAGTGTGGGAACATTTGGCCTTCTAGATGTTGCTGGACTATAATTCCCATCATCTATGGCCATTGGTTATGTTGGCTTGGGCTGATGGGAGCTGGAGTCCAACAACACCTGGAAGGTCACATGTTCCCCACCCTTAGTCTATGCCAGGGTTTCCCAAACATGGGCCTCCAGCTGTTGTTGGACTACAACTCCCATCATCCCTATCTATCCGGACCAGTTGTCAGGGATGATGGGAACTGTAGTCCAAAAGCTGCTGGAGACCCAGGTTGGAGAAACCGTGGCCTATGCCATGAACAGAGCCATAGTCCCTGTTGCTATTCAATTAGGAGTGCCACAAACTGCTACTTCCTGTATGGCAGATTGCCCAGGTGTTAGGTATTTATTTCCGATAGGTGTAAGCTTGTCACTTGCCCATTTCAGTGGCTGATACCCAGATTTTTCTTCTTTTCAAACTCCCAGGATGTGGAAGGCACAGGACTGGCTTTCATCACTTTCACGGAGGCCATGACCCTCTTTCCAACCTCCCCATTCTGGTCAGTGCTGTTCTTTTTCATGCTGCTGAACTTGGGGCTGAGCACTATGCTGGGCAACATGCAAGGGATCATCACTCCATTGCTGGACAACTTCCACAGCCTCCAGCGCCGGCGGACCCTCTTCACAGGTATGGCAGAACCCATAACCAAGAGACGGAACAACATCCATCGGGGGCAGAAGAGCGAGGTGGATGGGTTTTATTTCGCAAAACAAGTTCTGTAGTGTTGTACAGATGAAAGCAAACATCAAATAAGGTACAACAAAGGCACAATAAAAATACTTCAAATAAGTAATTGTCATCTCTCTTTAGCTGTAAAAGGCTCCCACTTACAAAGGTTAGTAATAAGGCAGTCCCTGGCCTCAGGATTGCTGTCTAAAAGACACAGCGCTCAAAGAAAAGGAACTGGCAGGCAGGAGGAAAAAATACAAACTCAAACACTAGTTTTCAGTTTACAAAGTTCTTGTAATCTTTCTCTGGGTCTCCTGTCAAGACTGGGGTGCTGCGTTCTGAAGGCAAAGGAAGGACCGGACCCTGATTAATACAATAGACACGAGGCTTGACCAGCAAGACCTGGGAGAAAGTGTGCATGCCACTCCCTGGCCCAGGCCATTTTTATTAACCAAAGGACTTTAACACAGCGTTTGTAAGAACCAATCAGATTTCCTCTGAGCATTTCAAAAAATCCCCACGTGGGGACAGATCAGAGGAAGCCTCTTAACTACAAAGAACTATTTCCTATTTGAGCATGCATACATGTTCAAGCTAAATAAAACAGGAACCAAGGAGGAATACATTTAGCAAACCCCAGAAATCATAAACAGGCAGTAAACAGGAAAGCCAGGCATTTTATCACCTCCACGTGAACTCTGTTTCCTAGCCCTAAAATCTACCTAAAGATTAACAAAAGCTACATCAAAGCTACCACCTTATCTTTATGTACCCAGGATGCCTGGTGAAGCAACTGGTCTGTATGGAATGCTTTATACGTGACTGTCAGGCATAGAGAAAATGCGGCAGAGGCTTGTGGGGTTGATGAGAAGTCATGTCAATGACTCAAACCCAGTCAAAGCAATGCTTTCACTGCTGACACAATGGCTTGCTTCATTTTTCATAATTCCTCATAGCAATCCTGCCTGACCACTATACCGGGGCCCCTGCGGTCCAGCAGGTGTCCAGCCAAGCCAACCTGCTCTCCTTTTTCTCTCTCCCCCCAGTGCTGTGTTGTATTATTGGATTCCTGCTGGGTCTGGTTTTCGTGCAACGGTCTGGCAGCTATTTTGTGTCCATGTTTGACGACTACTCGGCTACCCTGCCCCTGCTTATTGTTGTGGCTTTTGAAGCTTTTGCCGTGGCCTGGATCTACGGAGCAGACAGGTAATTCTCTACCCTGCTTTCTCAAGAGAGGGGTGGGCAGGTGGGAGAGAATATCTACCTTGTGGCTTTGGGCAGAGCCTGTTTCTCTTCTTCCCGGGTATCTTAACACCTGAGGTGCCTCGTCTGCCATCTTGTTCCTTTTCCCTTCGTCCGCAGGTTCTTAAGCGACATAGAAGACATGCTGGGCTGGCGGCCTTGGAGGATCTACAGCTACATGTGGCGCTTTGTCAGCCTGGGAGCGATGCTGTGCCTGCTGCTGGCGAGTCTGGTGCACTTGGCTATGAAGTGGCCCACCTACCAGGCCTGGAACAGAGAAAAGGTAAGAGGCGCACCCCACCTAGTCGCATCCCTTCATGTTCCCGACCAATAGCAGCTGCCCCTGCCGCTTTTCATTTTAAAAAATTAAGCATAGTCTGGGGACCGCTCCACTGAATAAAGAACCAGGGGTCCTGTGGGATCCTAAAGCCTACATCATTGTGAGCTTTTGTGCATGCAGGAAGGGGATAAAAGTGGCAATGTGGGTGAAGCGCAAGAGGGGACTGAGTGGCGGAGTCCTGCTCCCCAACTTCCACCAACAGGTTATCAAGTCCCGCTCTGTACCCAGATGTGGCAATGACTTTACTTGCACATAGTCCCCATGGGTGCTTCTGCTGCATATCCTAAGCAACAGGTGCTTTGATTTGGATCTGAAAGTCACGGGCTGAAAACTGCCGTGGATTCACTAGGTGACCTTCTCCAATCCACTGCCTCTTTTACACTCCCTGTAACAAAACAGTAATAGTGATATATTTCTTGGTTGCTAAAAAGTCAAGATTTAGGGCTTTTAAAGCTTTAATCCAGGGTTTCCCAAACTTGGGCATCTACCTTTTGTTGGACTACAACTCCCATCATCCCTAGCTAGCAGGACCTAGGGGTCAGGGATGATGTAGTCCAAAACTACAGCTGGAGTCCCATGTTTGGGAAACCCTGCTTTAATCCACAAATGCAGTATTTTTTTCAGTGGCATTCTGGGGAGGGAGCCCTCTGGCTCTTTGAACATGTGTTGAGTTGCTCAGTAATAACAGACAAGCTTCCCAAAGAGATTACACTTGATTACAGTGGTACCTTGGGTTAAAAACTTAATTCGTTCTGGAGGTCAGTTCTTAACCTGAAACTGTTCTTAACCTGAGGTACCACTTTAGCTAATGGGGCTTCCCGCTGCCGCCATGCGATTTCTGTTCTCATCCTGAAGCAAAGTTCTTAACCCAAGGTACTATTTCTGGGTTAGCGGAGTCTGTAACCTGAAGCGTCTGTAATCCGAGGTACCACTGTACCAGGTCTTCCATTACCAGGACTATCTTTCCATACCGTTTGGATCTGGAAGAGTGTTTTGGTTTTGCTCTGGGTTAGTTTAGGGAAGCCCCCCATGAGACCCAACTGGCCTAAGATTGTAAGAAGAGAGTTCGGGTGGATCAGGCCAGTGGCCCATCGAGTCCAGCATCCTGTTCTCACAGTGGCCAGCCAGGTGCCTATAGGAAGCCTGCAAGCAGGATGTCAGCACAACAACACTCCCCCCACCTTGTGATTCTGAAACTAATATTCAGAGACATATTGCCTTCTTCAGTGGAGGTAGATCATAGTTTCCATGGCTTGTAGCCGCTGACCGCCTTACCCTCAATGAATTTGTCTAATCCTCTTTTAAAGCCATCACTACATTTTGTGGGAGCAGATTCTAAAGTTTTAACTATGCACAGTGTGAAGAAATATTTCTTCTCTCTGTCCTCATCCTGAAACAGTCATCTTCCTTGGATGGCCTCAAGGGAGGGAGAACAATCTTTCCCTACCCACTTTCTTCATATCATGCATGCACTTATATACCTCCATCCTGCCACACCCCTTTTCTTGCCTTTTTGCTAAATGTTACAGAATTTTTGTAACCTTTCCTCATAGGGCAGTTGCTCCAACCCCTAGATCATTTTTTGGTTGTCCCTTCCTGAACCTTTTCTCAGCTCAAAAAGAGAACTGTTTTAATACCACAGGACATATTGCTGATAATGTCAATTCCCTAAGCAAAGACAAGGGCTGATGGGGACATTTTCTGGCTGTGCAGCCATTGAAGGCCTAGTGCATCTTGGACTGAGAGAAGCCTGATTCAGAGTCCAGATGGGCCCACTAAATTTCCATTCCTACATGGCTGATAGTAAATTTCAGCTTTGAAAACCGGTAATAATTCTTGGTTGTCTCCCTTTCCAGGCAGAGGAGCAGATGCTGGAATACCCTCCCTGGGCCCTGGGCCTCCTCGTAGGCCTCATTGTTCTGGCTGCTCTCCCCATCCCAGTGATGTTTCTCCGGCAGCTTTTGAAGGATTGGTTTGCCCAGCGTGGCAGCCGGTCTGGCATGGTGATGGCGCCTGTACCCACTGAGGATGATGACGAGGTGGCAGAAAGAGAGAGCCCCGCTGATACTGAACACCAAGGCAACGGGTACTTGCTTGTTCAGGCAGAAGATGGGCAAGACTGACGGGAGGCACTTCCAGCCGGAATGTACCACGTGGAGGACATCTGACCTGCTCCGGCTCCTCGATCCTCCTGACCATTGGCTGTATTTTCCAGCCTCTGATAGCGGCGACCATGTTTGTTTAGACACCCACCCACACCCCCAGTGTGCTCTTTATGGCTTACAAGGCTGGTGCAGCTTTGGGGGGGAAAGGGATGGGAGCATGAAGACTTCCATGCAGCTGGCCCCAATGCCTCCTTCACACCTGCCGCAACCAAGGAGATGAAAGAGACGAATGAAAGAGGGCCTCAGAAGTGATGTGGGGGCAATCCAAGAAAAGCTGCTGGATTACTAATTGTTTTTAAAGAACACCTTGTGGCTTTCACTGCTGCCACTGAACCCCATTTCCCTTCGCTAGAACCGCGATGCCTTGTTGCAGTGCCTCCACTAAAATGATGGCGCAGGAACATTTGAGAGCTGAATTTAATATGATTTTGGAGGGCCACGCATGTTCCAGAGGCAGAAAGTGACAACTCTTGGGATTCCAGTAGTAAAGGAAAGCTTGAGATCTGATGAGGCATTGACTCACTGTTACAGGATTCTCCCGCTCTCCTTCACATTCATCCCATGTCTCTCTCTCTCCCTCCCTCCCATTGTTTTACCCAATGTCTATTGTAAGCCTCTTGAGGGCAAGGACCTATTTTTCCCCCTGATGAATCTTTGGGTGCCATATTGCTCATTCTCACCCGAAGATGGTTCAAGCTCAGCAGCTACTGGCATGAAAACGCCTTTCTCCCAGGGCCAGTTTCTGTCAAGAGCCCTGCAGTACTGTTAGGGTCAGGATTGGGTTTGCCGACTGATGCAGGAGGAGGAAGCAACAGGGGGCGGGGGCTGAATAGTGGGAACCAGAGTTGGTGGTGAAGGGATCACTCCTTCTACTGCAACTTCAGTCACTTGGGAAGAGGGAGCGAGGGAACTTTCCTGCGAACTGTGAGCTTGGAGCAGCCAAAGCTGAAGGTTAAGCCAGAGGCAGTAACAACTGAACAGGAGCCCAAACAGGAAGGTGCAGTTTTGTCGCTTAGAACCAGGCAGCACAGACCAACCCACCCTGAAAGAGTGCACATTTGCAATCCTGACCTCAAAGAGTGAGCCAAGTGTTACGAGTGAGTGCACTATGCTGGGTCCTTAAAAACATGGCAGGTGGGGCATGGAAACTTGTTGGGACATCTTGGTTGCTTCCGTCCAGTTCTAACCTTTTCATCCTGCTCATGAACCCTGAGCTCTGCATCTGCATCTGCATCTGAGCCTGTACAGTTATTGGCCTGAGTAAATATCTCTTTCTTAGTTGCAAGAAAAAGCATCTGCTTGTTACATGTTTTTGGGCAGGAGCCAGCAAAATTCCTCAGTGGAAGTCAGTATTTTCCACAACCCGACTAAGGGTGATGTTGAGAAAGAATTTGGTTGAGCATTTCGATTGGTATGAGATACAGGACTAAAGAAAAACTCCACGTAGTCTAGGTTGTCTTAAAGTTACACTGTTGTAAATGCAAGGGGGGAGGGATGACATTTTATGGTTGGTTCTGAGTGCAAGAATAGACTGTGCCAAGTAATTTTTCAACACTCGGTTGGATTTTGTAACTCAAGGCTAAAAGGTAGCAGTCAGTAGACTGTTTTTAAACTATTCTCCATGAGGATGGTTCATGTAAATGGTTCAGTAAATGAACTTTATAACGCAGTTTTTTTGTTTCTGGGACTTCTCTGTTCAAGCAAAGCAAGGAACCAATTGTTGGTGGTGGTTGGGTTTGAGTTTCTTACAAGACGAGGGGAGCACAGCTTGCTGTAGCTCATAAGTGAGTCATATACAGGAGAACAACTTTTTAAAGAATGTTTGTTTTTTTCTTTTCAATAAAAGCTATTTAGTAGAAACAAGTATTTGTCCTACGATCTCAACTCTGGAGGTGGGGGAATCAACTTTTAAGTCAAGTTGCTCCATTTGTTTCTCAAATGTTTCCTAAATGTTAAAACAACAAAGAGTTGTGTTATTATAACGTTATTTTTCGACTACAGTTCACTACATCAGGTGCATGGTTATTCTAGTTACAGAAATACAGTATATTTTCATATGGTGAGAGAAATAATCTACAGATTGTAATAATTACATTATTAATGGTAACCTTTCACACACACAAAATATTGATAATAGGCATCCTGGCATTGGTGAGCAAATAAGCACATGTAGATCATAGAATTGTAGAGTTGGATCATGTAGTATAAGAGGAAAAAACACCTTTGCCCCAACAGTAGCCCAGCAGTTTCAAGTTGCAGTCTCATTTTTAAGTTCCTTTGTTCAAGGATGGTGGCATTAAGCTCAGTTAAAGAGTGTCCTGTATGGTTTCAAATATCCCTCTAATGCTTTCTGGATAATGCTGTTCCTGGTGTCCTTTTATTATTTCACAAAGAGCCTTTCCTATTATTTTACAGAGAGAGAGACTTCGCCGTTTGTCCTTTGTAGACCGCAGAAGGGTATTGCTGGCAGATGATGGCATAGATCACTTTGGAAGATGAGCAGATGCATCAGCTGCTAATGTTTCAGATGATGCCATTAGATTCCAACTGACCAATACAACCCCTTTTTTTAAATCATAGCCTGTTGTGCTGTAAAGGGCCACTGTGCTTACAGCTACTCTCTCACAGCCATAACCAGTGGGTTTTTCCTGGGGGGATGCAGGGGTACGCATACCCCTAAATATTTTGTTAATCTAAGTTTGGCTTCATTGAGGGGCAGTATTTCAGTAATGAATAGGAAAATGAGAGTACCCCTAAACCATTTTAGAAAAAAACCACTGGCCATAACTATTTAAATGATAAATACTTGTTTATCATTGCATTGCAGCTATTTTTATTTTGCACTATAAAACTATGGCCTTGTTTCATGCCATTTGCCCCCAGGCACCAAGACACCTAAGTTCTGCCCTGTCCAAAAGGCCTCACAGGTAAAGCAGCACAGGTGGTCAGAGCATCGTGGTCCAAGCATGGAGCAGGCGAAGTCACTCTTCCCTCACCATGCGACCTTTCACAACGGCCCTATTCCTGCATTTATGTGCCACGTGATGGATTTTGCAGCCAATCACTTCAAGCGTTACACACAAACACAGATATCTGCCCCCTTGTGCATTCTGGTTGTGTAAAGGCAACGTAGGAAGTGGTGTGAATAGCAAGGCTTCAGTTAATTAATGGGTTTGGGGTTTTTTATTTAAACAAAAAAGTTTGAAGTTCTTTATAAAAAAAACAAAAGAAAAGCGGAGGAAATGCATCCATTCAGCGCTTCTTTTCTGGAGGGACGCAGGGGTAACATACCCCTAATGATTTTGTGAATCTAAGTTTGGCCTCATTGAGGGGCAGTATTTCAATATGAGTAGGAAAATGTGAGTACCCCTAACCATTTTTAAAAGAAAAAAGCACTGCTCCATCTAACCCGGATTAGAGAGCCTTATGCCCCTATAAATGTTAGCCATAAGTGCTGCAGGTCCCCGGAATCTCAACCTGCGGATCCCCGGATGTTGTTGGACTACAACTCCCATCATCCCTGAGCTCTGGCCTTGCTAGCTAGGGGTGATGGGAGTTGTAGTTCAACAACATGTGGGGACCCACAGGTTGAGAAAGGCTTGAAGCCTGTTTCCTCAATACTGTAAAGGCAAACAGGTCTCCCATTTTCAGCATCAGCGGAGAAAACCTCCACGAAACAAAATCCAGAGGTAGAAAGACCATGAGCCGTCCTGGCTTTGCAGCTGCCTTCTTTCTTACGGACACCGCTGCCGCCAAAACCTCCATCCATCTCTAGGGCTGGGGAGGTCTGTCTTTGGAGGGGAAAGGAAAGGCCCCCTGGAACCGGAAGCTCGCTCTGCATGTGTCCCTCTATTGCTATTTCTAACTCTATGTGCATCTTGCTCACCCCGCGTCCTTCCACCCCGGAAACTTTGCGAGCCGCTCCGGCCCCTTCGGCCTCTCTGCTGCCTTGCCTCCCGTCACGTGGCCGGCGACGGGCCTCTCCCGCCCTCGGCGCTCGCTGCTCTATATATTCGCCCCTCCTAAATATACTACGTCACGTGATTTTCTGCAGGGAGGCTGCCGGCCGCGGGTTGGGCAGAGCCGGGTGGCTTTGGAGGAGGAGAGATGGCGGCGGCGGGCCCTGGGAAAGAGGAGCAGCAGCCGCCGGAGCCCCCACCGCGGAGAGGGGGTGAGCCTGCCCGAGGTATGGGGAGGAGAGTGTTATGGGGAGAGGCAAAGCACTGCAGATTGGGGCGGAGGGGCGGCGGGAAGCCTCCTCCTTAGTGGGAGAGCATGAGAATCTGGGTGGATCAGACAGAGAGAATCCACCCAGTGCCCATCCCTCTGTATGGCTGCTCAGACTTAAACCCCCGCGGAGATAAATGAGGGTTTTGCTCATTTATGCACTGACCATGGGGTATGTGGGTCCGGTGTGTGTGTGTGTGTGTGTGTGTGTGTGTGTGTGTGTTAGTATCCCGCTTCCGGTAGTGGTCCACCCCATTGAGTGAAGTCCGTGGGCATGCCAGGGCATGCAGCTGTACTCTATTTATTTATATAATTATTTTGGGGGCGATTTTATTTAACATTTGCTTATTTATTTTAAATCTGCCATTTCGCCAAGAAGCACGTGGCGGCGGCATACAGGTTTCTCTTCCTACCCCCACCCCGCGCTCCAGCCTAACGGTGGGCAAACTGGTTGTTACTGGGAAGCCCAAAAGTTAGGGTCTGAAGACAAGGGGATCTGATCATCTGTTTTGTCCCCCGCCCCGCCCCCCCCCCCCGCGGCTGGTATTTCACCTAGCTATCGCAGTTGTGTGCAGATCTGTCCTCTGTGAGAGTTTACCTAGCTCCTTGTGTTATCCCTGATAAACGAGTCATTCATGTAAAGTTGGTGGTCCTTGCCCCTGGTCAAACAAAGTGAGGCATTTACCACCAGGGGTTTGCCTGGCACCATCTTTTTTGCTTTTTACCCAGGCTTTTCAAACAGCTAGTGTCTGGTCCTCTTAATTTTAAAACCCATGTTCCTATTGTTTTGTGTTGCCTTTTAATCGTTTTGTTTGTTTTCTGGGGTGCCTGGACAACTTAGCATTATGGGGCTTCTGTGTAAATTTATATAATGAAAGGCAAGTAGATGCCTCCTTGAACTTTACCGCCTAAATTTAGATCCATGTGGGGGTGGCTGAGGGAAGCAGTGAATGTGAGCAAAATGCTCTTGCACATAAGAGGCTTTGTTTTGTTCAGGGATGCACATTGAACATTGTGTCAGACTTAACCGTTATGGAGGAGTAGCGGAATTGTTCAGTGTAGCAAAGGAGGTTTCTTATATTTAGTCAAACAACTCTGCTCTGTGTGAGCTGGGTTAGTTAGAGTGTGGTGCTGATAATGTCAAGGTTGCAGGTTCAGTACCCTTATGGGACCGCTGCATATTCCTGCATTGCAGCGGGTTGGACTAGATGATCCTTGGGGTTCCTTCCAATTCTATGATTCTCTGCAGGCAGATGAGTGGATAAATTGTCTGGTCTCAGGCAGGGAGTTTGCCTAAGATACCTTATGGGGAGCTGTGGTGGGATAGTGAAGGAAGCGTGGAATGATTATCTGTGTAAATGTGCTGTAGAATACAAACAAAGCATTTAGGAAAGGGACTGAGAAGCTCCGATTTCCGCATCCTAATCTTGTACATAAAGTGGTGGCTCAAGAGGTGGCTTCAAATCCCATTTCAGCTAATGACTACAGGCCACTCTATACAATATACTTGCCATGTGGACCCAGATTTTAAAAATCAGCCTGCCGTTGCTCTGTGCTTTTTCCAAATCACTCTGGAAGGTTGCTCCAAGCCAGCTTCTTGTGATGGGTGTAACGTGTGGACCTCGTCTCAGTCTTGGGCCCAACACTTTTGTCTCAAGCTTTAAACGAGAAACAAAAGCTGTCACCTGAGTCAGCCACTGTAAAGATGAATGACAGGGCAGTAAAAAACAAGAAGTGCCACGCAAATGATTAGTCATAACGATAAAAAAACACATTTATGAGAAACGGGAGTCTGCTCAGGGAAACGAAAGGCAAATGGGTTTGTTTACCTGGGGCAGTAGAGGAGGAAAGTCTTGTGAACTTCTCCTGAGCTTCAGTGAGTCTCCTGCTTCCATCTCCAGGAGAAGTGGGGAGTGGTCCCAGTGTGTAAGAGCAGATGGGATCTGGGGCTCTTGTTTTCTCTAGTAGGATAGAGAGTCTTCTGTGTCAGAGCATCATAGTAGGGAGAGAGAAAACTTTTTCTCCTCTTATTATGGCATGGGGGCCAGGGAGTTGTCCCATTAAACTGAAAAGTAAAAAATGCTTGGAAAAAAGAACGTTCAGACAAAAAGTACAGCTTCACACAGTGCATGATTAACTTATACCT